>NC_141714.1:3840229-5040229 GCF_971803275.1 Cyanistes caeruleus
CCTATTTACACTGGCTGCAATTTTCAATTAAAGACAAGAACTTAACTTTAGTGGAGGGTCCTATAGAGTCCAGCATTTGGGACTTAAGATTTGCTTTCCCAGCCTGAGACTTTGAAGTTGGGAAGCTGGAGGAGAGCCTGGATGAGGTGGCAAAGTGTCTTTCACAGGAGAGCTTTAAAGCAGAAAAACTTTAAAAAACTTAACACATGTTAACTTAAAACATGTTAACCCCCCCCCCAGGCTCTGGGACTGGGCAAAAACAGAAGGTGGGGAAACAAATCTCATGCAGAAATGAGGTACAGGCCTGGTAGGCAGAAATGTGATTTAAGTGGCTGAGTTTCCCTTTGTACAGTGTAATAATGTCAGAGACATAAAAACTGGGCTGCTTTTAAAGAATATCTCAGAGTGTCCGGTCTGAAACGATTAGGCTCGAAACAGAAGGCTGTGAAATGCCACTTAACATTAAAGCTGTTTTAAGCTTATGAAAAGCAACTGCAGGCAGAAGGAACCGTAAGGTTTTTATTTGCTAAAGAAGCAGGACGCGCGAGAAATTATCGTCCGACAACGAGAAGAGTTGCAAGCTACAAAATTCCCCTTGCAGTTTCTCCTTTAAACTCTGGGTATTTGGGATAGCTTAGGGGACTGCAAATCAATGTTTTTATTTAAAAGGTGGCAGGTGCCATTGATTTAGTCTGTACCTACTACAGAGCAGGTCATATAAAGTGGGAGATGTTCTGGCTACATTAAGTTATAAATTACATCTATCTATATCTTTTATAGTAGACAGGAAACAATCCTGACTATTTTTGATCCTCTCAGCCCCCAGCTGAAGGAAAAAACATATCTAAACCAACCTTTTTTTCAATTTCTGTCAGCTCATCATGCTTTAAACCCCCTACATGCTGTCTGCTAATAAGAATTAAATCATGTAACAGCCAGTGGATAAATTAGCTGAGCACAAACGCAATGCTTTATTTAACAATTTTTATCATTATTTCGAGGCATCCAAGAAGAACAGGGTCTGAAAAGTTTTAAATCTGAATTAGCTTAACTACTTGTGACAAGTTTACACATGAGAGACATCGAGACCGTGTGTTCCACTTGCTACTTTGAGTTTCGTCCTGCCTTTCTGTTTGAAAGATCCCAGCCAAAGTTAAACCAACCCACCCTTTGCTGATTTCCAACATTAGACATGTCCCCAGCTCTTTTTTTATTTTATTTTTTTTTTTAAACCTTGCTTTCAGGCTGACTTTCTCCCAATTGATATTCAGTTCCTGAATGGTCGGTTTTTCCCTTGCTTCTAAACGTTGATAAAAAAGGGTTTTCTTCACTCCCTCAATTTGATGTGACAGGGCCCTGACATGAATAATGGACGTGTTTCTTTCACAGGCAAATCAACTTAATTTAGCATGCTTTTATACTTTCAATAGCAAAGCCACAAGCCTGTAAATTCCATGAGATCCTTTAGGTTTGCAGAAATCTTTAGAATTAGCAGAAAATGTATAAAGTAAACAGCACTTATTTTGTCAAAATACTTGAATAACTTTTATACAGGAGCTAGAGATGAATATATCACTGCCTAATCAGATTGTGATTTACATGCAGTTGAGGATGGGCTGCCTGGGTTCAGCCTGCCCTTTTGCTGAGGGAGAAAAGAAGGGTAGGAGGAGTAAATAATCACAAATATTAAACAGAGTTAATATCCCAAACTCTCTTCTGAAGGTGAAGGAGAAATGTAGAATTTGAAGAAGAGGTTTATGCAATAGAAGCAGGAGAACTCCGTTCTCTGTCCATCTCCTTGGAGAAGTTGCTGCTTTGCAGCTCAAGAAATGAGAAAAAAAGAATATTATTTATTATCTGCAGAGGAGGGTGAGAGACCAAAACAATCCACCAGCTTTAGAAAACAACCTGCCTGTGTGCACTGACAGGTGTTTTTTGTGGGAGGTCAGACCCTTGAGCCCTTGATGTCACAGTTTGAAGGGTGGCAGCTCCACCTCTGTCTCACTTTGCTGGTCAAGGTGTGTTGGAGCAGCGCTGGAAGATTTCCTTTATGCTGGACAGCAGCAAAACTCCTCTTTGAAGCTTCAGAGAGCAACTTTGTGCTCCTCCTCGGCCGTGTGGTTTCAGGGTGTACCAGAAGTCGCTGGTACCTCCCTCGTGACCTACCATAAATCTCGTGTGAAGCCAACAAATGCAAGGGTGAGCTCTGCCCTCTTCCCCCACAGCAAACCAGGGAGTGGAAACGAGGGGAACTCTCTCAGCTTGCCCTTTTCACCTTTGGGGCTCATCTCCCAGCACTGCTGCTGGTGGGGAGCAGCCTGGTGACACTATCAAAGGGAAATAGAGGTTAATTCTATTGTCATTACTTATTATTGTAACATCAGGCAGCTGTATCAGACCATTCATTAAAATATCCTGATAGCGGATCGGTGAATAGGGGATAGGTTGGTTTGGGGTGTAAAAACCTGACTGCTAAAAATCGTTCTGTTTGCATAACAGAGTGCTAAAAAAAAAGAAATAAACCCTTTCTTTGTAGTAGTACAGAAATAAAAGAGAAACTGGTTTAGAAAAGGCTCTCCTCAAATGAAATGGAGTTTGATTTGAAGGCATCAGGCTGGGTAGGGAAAAGCCAGCCCACAGAGATGCTCTGCTGCTTTCAGCCTTGCTTCCCTCGATGCAATCAACGTGGCTAAGGGGATCCCACATACCTCCAGGTCTGTCTGTAATAAGTAGTTAATCAGCCAATTAGGGGAACCAACAATTACAAATTGGGAAGAGGAGAACAAGGGAAGAAGAAAGGGAGTGAGTCAAGGTAGGCTGCAATCCCTTTGAAAAGGTTTCTAACGTTAACTCCCAAGGAATTATGTTCTACCGTACCTTGAGTGATTTGTTTTCCCCCCCCTTCCTCCCCCTTCCCCTTTTCCTACTCGTTGGGTCAGTTAATTGGCTGATTAACTAGCAATTACCTCTGGGACCAGCTCTATATAAGGTCTCTTTTAATCGAGACTTTTATTGACAAAGGCACCAGAGCAAATTCATCTCTGCCGTAAGCTTGCTGGAGTGAATGGCCTGACACCCAGGACAAAGTTGGTCCATTGTACCACAGGCACTGTGTTTTTAAAGCATTTGATTAACTCAGAACTTCGAAAATGACATTCCTTTGCTGCAAGATCTGTTCGTTTTTGGGCAGGAGAGGCGGAAGTCAGTCGGACAGGTGATGTTTGGAGCAGCAGTGTCCTGCAGCCCCGGCTCTGGGTGATGGCAGGACAGCTTCCCCAGGGTGACACATCCCTTTTTTCTCAGGCTGGCACTGCTGCAGGCCTGCTGGCACGGGATTTGCCCTCAGCATGTGCACAGTGATGAACTGGCAGCCCTGGAGGGAGGGGGACATCTCTTGCCATTGGCCTGGTGTGCACAGCTGAGCTCCCCAGCCAGGGGAGAGTGTTCCCAACAGTACCTAGGGACTCAGCACGGACAGTAAAGCAGCTCAGCTGTCCCTGGTCCCTTTTCAGGCCCTGTTTGGACCATTTTTTACATCACTTTCCTTTTCCTTGTTCCTGGCACTCTGCTGGATTCCTGCAGCCCTGTGCTTTGTGCTGTGGGAATCAAACCCAGTGCATTTATTGCACCAGAAAGCTTAAATGAGATGTTACAATTAGAAAAACCCTCCATTGCTGCATGTGCCTGTGCTGTCTGGGGCTGTGCTGCCTCAGGCTGCTCTGCTGGGAAGGGAATGCTAAGCTGGGCTGGAGCCTCCACATGGTTACCAGGCAGTGGGAAAAGCACGATGCAGGAGGGGATGGAGATCCTGTCCTGGGAGAACTCAGCCCAAAGAGCCAGCTCTGAGCACTGGAGCCAAAAGGCAGAGGATCAGATTATTGAGGGATCTGGCAAATTCCCTAGAACACTGGGGTCTGGCAGGGACACATCCCTCCCTGCATGAAAGGGGCTCTGTGTTTTACAGTTTCAAACAGCTCACGGGTTAAAGATAGGCTAGCCTGGGAATAGAACAGCTTAAAGGCCTGGAATATGGGATATCTGCGGGGAGGGAAATGGGAGAAAGAATGGCTTTCCCCCTTGCTATGAAAGGAAAATAAAAAATCCTACTGCAGATGAGGCAGTGAGAGGTTTAGCAGCAGATCTGGCTGTGGAGCTCCAGGTGCTGCAAGGAGCGGCGCAGGTGAGACAAAGCAGTTTTGCAAATTTAGAGACAAAGGGCAGAGGTGTAAGTCATAAAAGTGACAGTGGATATTCTGTAGAGGTAGAGGGACAGAGGTGGGGCGTAGAATCACATCCTGTCCCTCTGCAGCTGTCCAGAATTAGTGATGGAACCTTCTGTAGCCAGCAGTGCCAGCTGGAGATGTCCCTGTTCCCACCTGGGCATCACCTCTGCATGGGAGCTCGCTCTCAGTCCCGGGGTGAGAGCATCATGTAAATGTTTTCTTGCTACAGACCAAATTTTCCTGGCTAAGCCAAGCTGTCATGTTAAAAATGTTTATGATGCAGGTCTCTATATAATAAAATGTGCTGGCATTTTTGATAAAGCCTAGTTAATCCTTTCTCTTTCAAACCTCTGCACTTGGAATGAAAGGAGATTTGGGCTGAAAAAGCAGAGAAAAAGAGGAGGAAATCACTTTTTTTTCCCCAATGCAAACATGCTATCTGGTTCAGGGAGCAGCTGAAAAAAATCAGTGGAAGAAAAGTCTTATCATAATTGGTCTCCTTACAAAAGACACTTGCTTGGCTGAAAAAACTCTGTTATCCTCATAGTGATAAGAAACTTGTAATAGAATTCCCAGGATCTGAGGGATGTGGTTATCAGAGGGAAAGAGTAGCTGTGCCTATCTTTGAAGTTAATTCAATCCCACAAGGTATTTTTGAGTCTGAGAACACCTGATACCCAGTTTACATGTGAACTAGAGGACAATACATTTGAATTATCATAAAAGTGATAAAACGTGTTCCTCAGATCCAGACAAAGCTTGTCACTTTGGTGGTCACAGCTCTGGATCTGCCTGGAATACAGCTCATCCCAAAGCTGGATATTTATCAGTGTCGTGGAAGGACTCAGTGGAGAACTCACCCAGAAGGATTGTGGATTACTAAAAAACATTCCTGTTTTTAATGCTAAAGGGTTTAGAAGCCTCAGATCAAGGACATTTTCCTCAGGTGCCAAGTGGACTGCGTTGAGGCAGGAGATCAGAAAAAAACCTGTTTATAACCTTTTAAAAGCAATGTATATTTGCCTTATAAATCCAGATTTCCAGGCAGAAGCAATAACTCCGTTCCTGGCCATGAAGGGAGGGAGGAAGTGCAGGCAGACAGAGGGTCAGGAGTGCAGCAGTGCCACTGATCCAGCTCAGTGTAGGAGCTGGTGCTTCTTCATTCCTCCTTCTTCTCTTTCCACAAGCCATTCCACCTCTGCTCTTTCCACAAACCATCAGAAGGGGTTTTCAGCCATGGCAGAGTATGAGAGGAATGGGTGGCAGGTCCAGGAACACATCCCAGGACCTGCTAAAATCAGGATTTTCTATAGGCTAGAGAAGTTCTTTCCATCCTGAGCCAGTGGGGCTCTATAAGCCAAGAGGTGGATGCTGTGCTGGGCACTTCAACATTCCAAGCCTTTTGTCCTTGCAAAGGGAACGAGGGAAAAGGGATTTTCTGTCAGTTTTTTAGAAGAAGACGATCTGGAGAAGCTGCAGTTGGCCCTCAGCAGCAAAGGACACCAGTTAGGGACTTTATCTAGGAACATGCATAACCTGTTAGAAGCAATAAATAAAAATGATTTCTCACAGCTTTTGAAATTCTGCTCGTCCTGAGCCAGACAACTGTCAGATTGATGGTGGAAAGGTGTGGAGAGTGTGGTTTTGGGGCTTGCTAGAGAAACAGGGGCCTGGATGCACTATGTGAAAACCAAAGGAGTATTTTGTGAATCTTATCCCCTACTCATTTGATGTCTCTAAATGTTGTGCTGCTTCCAATATTCTGATGGGGTGGAGGGAGAGGGAGTCTTTAATGGGTGCTAGTTTATTACTGCATGGTGTCCTCAACTCACCAGGAGTGCAAGTGCCCTCTTTGCAAAGGGGTGGGATGGCAGATCCTCTCCCAGTTGTGGACTGGGATTCAGGCAGCTTTTATTCACTGCTACCCATGGATTAGACACGTAAGCAGTGACAGCTTAGGCAGCCCATGATGACAAGGGTAAAGGTACCACAGAGCAGGACAGGAGGAAGAGAACAGGTTGTTTTTCAGTGAATCAGCCAGTTCCCCTTCTGAGATGTGCCCTGCACCCCTCTGCTCCCTCCCACCGGTGCCTGGAGTGACCACGGTAACACAAACAAGCTGGGTGCAAAGATATATCCTGTCACCTTTATAAGAAATGAAAAATACCTGAGTCCAGTGCTGCTGTTTGCCTCCTCCTGCCCCCATGCATCCCTGCAGAGGCCCTGAACAGACAGGCCCACTATTACAATGTTGTCAGGGCCCTGCTAGTTTTCTAGTTCATATCCTTGTTCATGCTGTTTGCTAAGTACTTGTTCACTGTGACAGCTTTCAGCAAAACAGAACACACTGAATGCTTCTTTCCAAACAGCTCTGTCCTGCTGGGCTTCAAGTGAAACAAGCCCTTCAGACTCCATCATGTGAACTTTTCATAAGGAACAATCTCCTTTAGACAATTCCTTTCAGAGATACTATCCGTGAAACTGGGACTTGGGGATGAGGTGACATCACAGCCTTCTTCCTCTGGCCAGGGTCATGGCCACCAAAGTTGTATTTGTTAGGAGGCCTCCACATGGCATGGTGCATGATTTCCTTAATTACCTAATGTTTCCCCATTTAAAAAAAAAAAAAAATTAAAAAAAAAAATCTGCAACCACTTGAAAGTGTATTTTAGTATTTTTTTTTTTTTTTTTTAAAGAAAAGGCTTTTGTGCAGACAGTCAGATCCTGGCTTGTGAAAATCAGAGCTGATTAATGAAAACATAACTAGCCTGCAGTTAAATCTTAAAGGCAGATGTGCCAGAGCTGTGGTGGACCAAGACAGGCAGATCTTTGCTATTTCTCTGGTTGGTGTCTGTCCCTGTGGGACCTGTGCCCTTGGTGGCAGCAGCCAAGAGTTAAAAAAAGCAGGAGGTTTGAAGAACAAGGCAAGGTGTGCATGTCCTTTCCTCTGAATTAGCACATAAATGGGGCAGAAAAGGCTGGGTCAGAGAGTCTGGGAGGGTGGAAAACTCCAGTTCATGTGAAAGAACTTGGCCCCATTGGTCTCCTCCTACCTCATGGCTGAGGGGACACCTTAAAAACAGTTCCACCACTTTTCCAGGAGGTGGAACTGGAATTGCTGATCCATGAAAGGTGTACCAACCCAAATATCACCAAATATCCACCACCCCAAATATCTGCCATGTGTGGGCAGGGGAGGAAAAGTAATGTGGTAAAAGCACCAGAGAAGCAGCCACATGGAGGAAACTGAGGGGAAAGAAAAGTTTCAGGGTTAGGATTGGATGCAGAAAATGGTCCTTTGGGTAGTGGTGAGTCCCACTGATATAGGAATGGAGATTGAAGTGGCTTTGTGCTTTTAACTATTCCTGGTTTGTTAAGTTAAACATGAAAAAAGATATCTCATGAGTGGCTTGATATTTTATTTTGGTATTTCTCTTTTATTCTGTATTATTGTTCTTCTGCACTGCATTGCAAAGAAAGAAAACTCCAAAATGCATCGAGAAGGCATCACCCTTAAATAACTTAAAATGTTAATTGGAAAACAAATCTAAGAAAAATGTCCTTCAACCCAAGTGGTGTTTGGTCCTTCATGAGAATGTGTTAATAATGTGTCAGCTGCCTGGTGGTGACATTTGTAGCTGAAAGCTCTTTGTTTATCCAGCTTCCAAGACAAAATGTATGAGAATTATGAGCTCCAGAACATGTCTTTCCCTTAACACTGTTGTATAAGATATTGTTTATTAACTCAGAGGGTGTTTTCTTCCCTCTCTGCTTCTTTAAATGTTATTTTCTGAACTAAGTTTGATTTATGCGGCTGAGTCAATCTGTTGGCCAAATTTAAAGGGCAAGTGATTTATATAAAAATTTTGTCTACAACATATGTACTGTTTAAGATACATTCTGTACAATCTTTTGATGAAATTAATTGTGTAGACTTTGTTATGTCCAGAAGCAGCAATTTCATTTTTCTGACTTCCTATAAATCTTCATTAATTTTCAGTCAAACCAGGGAATTCCATCACTCTTTTTTTTTTTATCTGGCCAATAATTCAGGACTACAAATATGCAACACCAAAGCAGTAGGTCTCTCCTTTTGATACACATGTTTCTAATGAGAAATATTAATTCATAACTGCAAAAAGTTATGCATTTTGCCTACAGGGTTCTAGATGAAATCAGTAAAACTGGGGCAAGCTTGGGGCATAAGTTACTCACGATCCTGTGGAAATTTGGGCACACATGGAGTTGTCCTATTGCTGCTGTCATGGAAGCCATCCCATCTTGATGAGAATTTGCAATTTCACTGGTATTTCTGTGCTCAAATGAAAAAGGAAACTTTGAGGACAAATTTTAAAGATACTGAAGAGACAGCAGCTCTGCTAGATTTTCGATGGAGCATTTACAAATGCTCAGTTACTTGTGATTCCCTCGCTGATATGGAAAATGGAGACCATCCTCAAACTCAAGTGTTCGTGTCTGCTTTTCCTTTTCACAGCTCAGTGCTCTGCAATTCCCACTGAGGGCACTGGGTTTTTTTTAACACCATAATCTAAGATATTAAAATAATTTTAGCATCAATTAGTGACTAATAATTAATCCTGCTAAAGAAATAAATAAATAAAGGAACAGAAGGAACAGAAGGGAAATACCTCTGAAGAGTCTCAGAATATTTACAAATCAATTTGCCTCAACGTCTGTTCTAAATGTAACCACAATGAAATCACACTTGGCATTAATAATGTTATTTTGGAGTGGTTTTCCTTAAAATGTTCATGGTATCCTAAGCTGTCCAGTTCACATCCAGCAGGGACAGGCAGTGATAAGCAGCCAATTTCAGGCTCAGCCAGGAGTGGGAGATGGCCACAGAGCTTGGGCTGTGTAACCTGTGGCTGTGCTGTGCAGGACCTCATAAATAACCATTTGCTTCTGGTTTTTTGTCCTATAAACTCCCATCAGAAAGGAGAGCAGGAAGAGTAATGTGTGCATGTGGGAGAACTCGGGCACGGAGTTACCCGCGATCGCTCACTGCGTTTGAGGAGAATAACTCCTGTGCCCGACTGTTTCCCTTTCCCAGCACCCATCCCAGGTTTCAAGTGCGGGCTGGAATAAACACAAACAAATGTCGTATTCATTCAGCCGGGGGTTTCTGCCATTCACCCCTCCTCATTCTCCGCACCCCTCTCAAAACTGAGAAGCGCACGTTTCCAAGCGGGGGGGATGAGGAGGCGCTGGGCTGGAGCTTTTTTCCTAAGCAAGCCTTGCTTTTTCACGATTCATTAAACCCTTTCTCCCTCGCGTGTAATTGGACCCCTCTCATTTACATGCATGAGGGATGCGGAACTCTGGGAGAGATGCTGTGACTAGTGGTGGAGGGAGAAAAAAAATAAAATGGAAAAGAGAGGAGCTGGCCCTTGGGCCAGGGTGAAGGAGACATGGGAAAACTTGGAGAGAGAGAGGCTCTGGAAGGCTCTGGGGCTGTGCCAGGGCTCAGGGATGGGATGGGATGGGATGGGATGGGATGGGATGGGATGGGATGGGATGGGATGGGATGATGGGATGGGATGGGATGGGATGGGATGGGATGGGATGGGATGGGATGGGATGATGGGATGGGATGATGGGATGGGATGGGATGGGATGGGATGGGATGATGGGATGGGATGGGATGGGATGATGGGATGGGATGGGATGGGATGGGATGGGATGGGATGGGATGGGATGGGATGATGGGATGGGATGGGATGATGGGATGGGATGGGATGGGATCCATGGGATGGGATGGGATGGGATGGGATGGGATGGGATGGGATGGGATGGGATGGGATGGGATGGGATATGATGGGATGGGATGATGGGATGGATGCAGGGTGAGCTCCACGCTGCCTCGCCTGACCCCGGTGCTGGCTCCGAACCATCCGGGCTGTGCTGGAGTCAAGGCACAGGAAATATTCCCTTATCTGTGACTCTCAAGAGAACACCAAGTTTAACTTAAAGCCATGGGAAAAGCTTCTAGAACTAAGTAGAGAAACTGTGTATAAGTTAGAATTATATTAAGTCACTGTGTGAGAAAGTTAAAGTTTAGGGTTTAAATTATATTAGTGAATAAGAGACAACATGGAGGATTTAGGGTGTTGTCCTTTTCTTCTCCTTATTCATCTTCTTTTAGGGTTTTTGGGTAATATTAGGGGATTGGATGAAAGAATCCGCATTGCGGGACACAGATGTCTAATTATTGGGTTAGTAATGAAAATAAGTTACTTGGCATTTCATTATTGGAAAGGTTGACACTTAAAAGACCTTCAAGAGATACTTCTCCAGCCATTTCACACCTTGTTAGCCTACTGTGTATAGCTCCTTGTACCCTGTAAATGTGTAATATTACAATTGGAACTCAATAAATATGTAATATTTACTATGTAAATATGTAATATAGATGACCAAAAATAAACAACTGAGCCTGAACGTGAGAACAGATCTCTCTCTCTCGTCAACCTCAGTCCTGGGGAGCAGAACTGAGCCACCGGTGTCACACCCCAACAGGGTTGCTCTGTGGCTGGGGCAGCAAACAGCGTGTGTAATTGATTAATTCATTGATTAAGTGTGGCTGATAAAACATTCAGGGCGATGGTGCAGGCTCCAGGGCTCACACCCCACCTGGAGAAGCTGGACAGGTAATTTTGGGATAGTGGAAGAGAAGAAACCTTGTTTCTCCCTTCCTTTGCACAATAGAAAATAACCCTTCACACCCAATGGATTTTTTTTTTTTCTTGCAAGATAATGTCAGAATTTTAGTATTAGTGTATAATATAATTAGAATTATAGCTTGTTCACGGTGGAGAAAAGCTTCCAGCCAGAGGGTGAAATATTTAGCTGCTGTTTCATATTGCTAAATTAGGAAACTGCACCTTGCTCTTAGGAGAAACTGCTCCTCTCTTTCTCTGCACAGGCTCTGTGCTGCTCATCATTACCCAGCTCTTAAAGTTGCTGTGGCAATGCTGAGCTGTGTTTAAAAAATGCTCTAACAACATCATATCCACCTCTGGCATCTCCTGATTTATCAGTAAGGTGGAGATACAATCAAGCTTGTTAAGATCTAGACACTGAATAGCAAAGCTTATTTTTTAAGCTGTGTTTTTGGCTTTATAATGCATGGGACAGACTGCCTGGGTATGTCAGACAAAAAATGAGGGTCTGGTATCTGCCCTGCAGAAGAAGGAATTCCCTCTCCAGGAATTCCTGCTCTTCCTGCCAGCCCTGCCCAGGGCTGCACTTTCCAGCCCTCCCTCAGGGGAACAAGCAGGAATGATACTTTTCCTGGTATAAAGAACACAAGAAGCTGACTGGTGCTGTGGGAAAAGTGTAAATATCTTTACATTCCAGAGGAATTTGTGGGAAGGGACTCCGCATGGCGTGGAGCCTTGGCAATTCAATTCTAGAGACAGCAGCTGGCTTTACATGTCTTAAGAGATGCTGCTTTATGGTGGTAATAATTTGGTAATTTTTAAACCCTTAAGAGAAAACAAGGAATGTGATATGACCCCGTGGTGTAGCCCTTAGAGCTGTGTCTTTTGTTAAGAATTTTTTTTTTTTTTTTAGTTTTTATTTTTCTAATGATTTTTTATTAACAGGTTGAGTACTTTTGATGGAAGAAAATATTGAAACACTCTCAGGGCTAATATTTGTTTGCGTGTTGGCGGTGGGAAAAAGTTTTTAAGGAATGAAATAAAAAGAGTACATAGATATATTAATGAGCGTTTCTTCTAAGCTCTTACTTGATATGCTCAAGCCCATCTTTTAGCTTAACTTCTATTTAAAAAGTTGAAAGAAACGAGGAAATCCCTGCAGAGAACAGCCAGCCACACTTCTGAATTTCAATGTGTCCTTCTAGACGAGCGCCTTTTATTTTAAATGGTAAAGTTGTTGCTTTAATCAGGGGACAATCCTTATATATTAGTTGTACTGGCTTATAATTGTAAGAGCTAAACGATACACAAAACTGGATACACATCTTTGCAGGCCGATTAATGGGGGGGACTGAAAGCAAAAGTAAACACTAACCTTGCAAAATAAAAGAAGTTAAAAGATAAGTGTTAAGGACCTTTTCCTTTTTTTTTTTTTTCCCCCCTTTTTTTTTTTTTTTTTTGAGAATAAAACAAGATTTAGTAGCTTTCCACTTAATTTAAATGAAAAGAATCGCTACCTTACATATTGCACTGATAATGCGGGGGAGAGCGAAAACAAAACCGCCTTTGTGGCACTGACACCTCCTTTAGTTGTTGTGAAGAAACTTTTCCCCTCGGTATCTGCTAACCAATTCTAATTAATGCTGCACATTCCTCCACTGAAATCATTTAATGCATAACAAGGGGGTGGAAAAGAAAAAAAAAAAAAAGGGAGGGAGAGAGAGAGAGAGAGAAAGAGAGAGGGAAGAGATTCTCAATGCTGATGATTGCCCTGTTCGAATTATGGGAGTGAAAGCCCGGGCCCCCCTAACCTACTGTCTATAAAGCAGAGCTTTGAAAGAGAGCTGCGGCCTACAAAAGCTGTCAATCTCCCCTGCCCCGAAAGGCTGGGTTCACATGGATTCCAGTGACAGCCCTCCTCCCCCACACACAATACATCAATCTGTCTCTCCCCCGAGCACCCAGGGCCCATTGTCCGGCCCGCAGGTGCCTCACACAGCACCCATGGCCGCCCCTGGGAACGGCCGCACAAAGGGCCCGGCCGGGCAGATGGGCCGGGGGCAGCCCACGGCCACGCGGCCTTTGGCGTTTTTTGGGGGTGTCTCGGCGGCTGCCGTCCCCCTTGGCAAAGCAGAAGTTTGGTGCTTGGTTTGTGGCATCTGGAAAAGCGGGTGTTGGGATGGGTTATGGGAACTGACAAGGGTCAAGTAAGAGATTTTTAGGCTTCAGGCATTAGCTTGGGCCTGTGTGAAACTGAGTCACACAAGGTTCTCACTCAGGCCTGAGGAATCATAAGGAGGAGTCCAAACAGTCCCTGGAGAGGGAAAACAACCTCTGCAGGTGTTGTTTGGATCCTTGTTGTTTAATTGCAAGAAACAGTCAAGGAATGCTGTTCCCAGCTGCCCAGTGATGGTGATGTGTTGGTTTCATGGCCAATGAGAGGTTTACCTCTCAGACCTTCTCAAAACTGGCCATAAAAGGAGATCTGGAAGAATAAAACTTGTTCTCTTTTGCAACCAAAGCTAAGAGAGCCTGTGTTGTACTTCACCATTCCTAATACAGTGTGAAAATGGATGGCAGCGTTCCTGAGGGGTCAAGAAAGGTGGTGGCAGCAGGGAGATGGGAAAGGAGCTCAAACTGTCTTCCCAACACCTTTAGGGACAAAGAAGCCTTGGGGACCTGTCTGTTGTGAATTACCTGTGTCTGTCTGGCACAAGGGCAAGTGGGCACCCAGCTGTGCAGCCCTGGTGGCCCAGAGAGGAGCTGACTGCTCTCTTGGTCTTGGCCTAGAACGGCATCCCAGGTTTTCTGCAGACCTTGAATAAACTGCTTTGTCTCTTGGTGTTTCAGCTGGCCTCCATGTGAAATGGAGTGAAGGCTTTTCTCTTCTTTCCTTGTTGATAGGAGCTATAAATTTTGGGAGGTGGGGACGTGTCTGTGTGATGGTACAGGATAAAATTCCTGCCCTAAATCAGTGACAGCAGTAAGGTGGATGACACAGAAGAGCTGCTGAGGCATGGTGCTAAAGGTTCTGCTGCTGCTGTCCATGCCTGAACTGTGAACATGCCATGTTCTCATCACCCTGTCCCCTTTAGACCTGCAGGATTGGGTTAGGTTTGGAGAATCCAGAGGGCAGCCGTGGAGCTGCACCTGGAAGCTGAACATGGAGAAGAGGGAGCTCATCCCTCCCAAGCTGCTACAAGAAGTGTGTAAATGGCTGTTGCTGCTGTGTTTTCCCAACTCTTTAGAGCACAGAACTTGTAATCTCTTCCACTGGAAATCCACTGTCTTCTCAAGAAGAATTGTAACTCTAAATTTGCTTAATACCTTTGCCTTTACTGATGTTAAAATTTGCATGAAACAAGCTGCTTTCAATTCCCCTTTATGTATATCAAAAATAAGCAAGCAAACAAAAAATAACAGCACAAGCCTGACTTCTTAAAGCTCCTTCCCAGACTGTTTTGTTCTAAGGTGTCTCAGGGAGTCTCCCTTTTTCCTCAGCAGCACCACAGCTCCGTGTTCCAGAGCTGCACCCTCAGCTGCAGGTTTGGCTGCATGTGACGACATCCCAGAGCTCTGTGGTGTGGTTCCTGCAGCCCTGAGCTGGGTGTGAGGACATCCCAGAGCTCTGTGGTGTGGTTCCTGCAGCCCAGAGTTGAGTGCAGGGACATCCCAGAACTCCATGGTGTGTTTACTGCAGCCCAGAGCTGGGTGTGAGGACATCCCAGAGCTCTGTGGTGTGTTTCCTGCAGCCCTGAGCTGGGTGTGAGGACATCCCAGAGCTCTGTGGTGTGTTTCCTGCAGCCCTGAGCTGGGTGTGAGGACATCCCAGAGCTCTGTGGTGTGGCTCCTGCAGCCCAGAGCTGGGTGTGAGGACATCCCAGAGCCCCATGGTGTGTTTACTGCAGCCCTGAGCTGAGTGCAGGGACATCCCAGAGCTCTGTGGTGTGTTTACTGCAGCCCTGAGCTGAGTGCAGCCTAATTGCTCAAGTATTTCCTTTGCACTTGGTGAGGTTCTGCTTCAGCGGCTGCAAATTAAAGTGACACTGCAATTCAAGCCAGCACAATGAAATGATGCTCCTGCTGCTTTGATGTTGGTCCTTAGATAGATAACTCCTTAAAAGTAAGAAAAAAGAGGAACTGCTGGCTAATTTGGTACTAAGCATCAGCCAAAGATCAGGACCACGTGCAGAGCCTGCTTGTAGGAGTGGTGATAGCATCTGTAGGTGAAGACAGGTAAAAATCATCCAGCTCACCTGCAGCAGTTAAGGAGTGTTCCACTTTGCTGGCTGAACAGCTACATTTCAACTTTCATTTCATTTAGGCATTTTAGAACCACCAGCCAGAGCTGGGGCTGAGAGAAAGAGCAGTGCAGCACAGTCCAGGTGAGCCTATGGACAAAAGTGTTTGCTTTGATCTTATTTAAGGAAAATATCCCAGATGTAGGATGCTCTGTTGCAGTGAGGCAAGGAGCTGAGGGTGTGAACAGAAATGGTTTCATGGCTGTTGACATTTTCTCAGTTTGGACTGACAGAGAAGCTTCAGGTAGATTTTGAACCTCCTGCCAAAATACATGGCAAAAGTAAATTCATGCTGCTGTTGACATGTTTCAACAATTTATTATAGTATGGGATGATCCCTGATACTTCTGGTTTCCTTAATTCTCCTTCAAGACTAGATGAGTCTATTCTTCAGTGTATCAGAACATAGAAAAGCCTGGCTGATTCAAGCTGAGCTTCATTTGCAGCAGGTTCCTACTGATGTCAATAGTAAATTTGCTCTGGTTTCAGGTGTAGGGCTGAGTCTTGTACTGGAGGCTTACAGCAAATCTCATCCTCACTTCTGTGAATATTGCTGGCAAGTTGCAGCTTTTGTTTCCTTTTCAGGACTGGGTTGGCTCCAAAACCCCTCAAAGATTCAGTGTTTAATATTCACTGAAGACAGGTGTGTTCAGCCTGTGCTGGGACAGGGCAACAGTGCAAAACAAAATTTAGCAGGGTAGCACCATACTTTGCCTTTCCTCTGGACCTCAGCTTTTAAACTGTTGTGGTGTCCTGGGGTGACTTTATGATGCTGAATTGTATCATTTGTATCAACTGTATTCATCTGTTTAGCCCAGAAATAAGTCTCATGCCTTTAAAACTAGATCTGTTTTCTCTGGGGGAGAAGGAAAAGTGCTGGAATTTTCTGGTGCTGTATTCAAAAACAGAGCAAGAGCTTCAGTTTTCTCTTGGTGATTGTTGTCTGCAGCAAGGACAGCGAGTGGGACAGAGCTCCCCTTTGCTTTTAGCTAGTTTTTTTAGCTAACTGAGGCAGATTAGTTCCCTGGACTGTGGCTTTTCCTTTTCTTGGGACTGTTCAGCCCTGCTCTGGACTAAAAACCCAGACAAACCCCGTGAGTTCATGCCTGTGGCTCACTGGGGCCCAGGACGTGGCAAGAGGGACTGAGTTTCTCAGTGAGCCAAGAAACACCCAAGAAAAGGACCCTCTCTCTGAGTTTGCCATCTCTTCAGAACAACAAGAGCTTCCATTATTTAATATTATTAATTTTTTTCATGTTTGTGAGTACTTTGCTTGTTAAATAAACAGCTTTTTCCACTTTTCTCAAAGTAGGTTTATCTCCCAAACAGGTTGGGGGAAGGAGTGCTGAATTTTGCCCTTTAGGGAATCATCCCTTTGGAATTTCCCTTCCAAATTTGTCCCAAACCAGGACATGTGGCCATCAGTGACATGGAAATGTTTCCCTGAAGGCAGCAGTCCACCAAAGGTTTTTTGAGGCACTCTTGCCTTGAGCAGGCAAAAACCTCCTTGATGTTCCTGACCACTTTATTGTAAATATCTGCACAAGAAATCAGGTCTGGCTAAACAGTGCTCTGAATCAAGCTTTGTTCTCCCAAACTTAAACACCTGAGAAGAAGTTTAAATCCCCAGGTACAGGGAATAAAGTAGTGCAAATATGACACCTCTATTTAGGGTTAGCTGCTATCACTCAATAAATAAAACCCACAAGGCTGGATCTTCAAAAGACCTATCTTCTTTCTTAAATAAGCAACCTCTTGCATACACACAAAAATAAAGGCAGAGTCTGGACACTGGGATGAGCTCAGTAAGATCTGATGTAGGATTTGCAGCGAGGAAAGTGGAGCTGAGCTATGGAAGTGATTCATTACCCCTGCATTCAGCTCCAGCACAGTGTTGCAGACACTTATTCTGGGCCTTAATTGCTTCTGTTAACATCATATTCTAGAGCTCATTAGTGATAAACAATGTGTATTAATATCATTCAGACAAGAACTAAAGATTAAGGTGGAAATCCATTTGCTGTGATGGCCATTAGTCAATTCAGAGCTGCTGAATGATGCTTGAGAATCTAATAAGAATTGTGAGAGTCAATATTTCATCAGGCAGATCCTCTCATCCTCCTGTGAAAAGTTCTTTGTCTAAAAAAAAAAGTTACTTAATGAAAAGTGTGTGCTTGAAAAGGGCACACAGAAAAAGTCTGCAGCAGTTTCAGTCCTAAAGGGTGGGTAAGGCCTGGTTTGGGTCTGATGGAAGCATGCCATAATGATTCTCCCAGTGCAAGTCTGGCCCAGCATTGCCAAATCAATTATTTCCACATGTAGAGACTTCTCAGCTTCAGTTCCACTCTCTGGCCCAGGCAGGTCACTTTTTGTAAGTGAACATATTCTGGGATTTCTCCAGATGTGACTGACTGAGGGTAGAATTTATTGCTTAGTTTGCTCTTAATTAATACTGGGGAGACCCCACAAATGGCTCAGCACCAGGGGGATGAGCATGAACAGCAGCAGTGGCACAAATAATCTCTTCACACTCAGAAGTGTTGCCTGCTCCCTTCTCACACCCCATTTCTCTCCCCTTCTTCCTCAGTGCCAGAAAATGTCCATTTCTCTTCAGAACTTTGCTTTGAGTGTGGTTTTATTTATGATGTAGGAGACCCACCGTGTTGGAGCCTGTGTGAGCAGAGGAACAAACGTGGTGTGGGTGATGGAAAGGCAAAGCAGCAGCTTCAGTCCTGCAGTGGGCTAGCTGTAGAATTTTGTAGTAAGATCTGGAGTTTCTTCAGAGAGGTCAAAGAAAAAACCAAATCTTTAAATTTAAGGAACTGCTTTGTTTTTTAGTTTATAAAAAAAACCAAAACAGTAGAGAGGTAGCATGACTGTTGAGTTATGAATCAGGAGGTCTGGAAAGCAGTTTATAAACACACAAAGCCCAGCTGCAATCAGGAATTTCCTACCTCCAGTGAAAGTGTGATTTCTTAATAATAAAAGGATTGTACAGTGAAAGGTCTTGCTTGGGTGGGCTCAGAAAGTATCCTTGTTTGGAATCCAAGATAAAATTTCTTCAGCTCTGGGAGAAATGTTGTAACCTGTCTGTGCAGGTCAGACAAGATGATCCCAATGATGCCCATCTTAGCCCTCAGAACCCAAACCTCTATGAAAGTTGGGAAAATGCTAAAAAATCAGCTGGATGTATTTGGATGAAGTGACCTGTGATTTCTTGCTGAGTTTCATGTGGGAATTGCCTGTCCCTTACCAAAGGAATAGAATTTTTTTTTTTCTTGTTTGTTTGTTATCTGGGAAGCGATTCAGCTAAAGAAATTACTCCACCCCACACTCAAGAAAGTCAGCTAAAGGCTTCTGCTATCAGAGATCACCTTTTCCTTAGTGCTGAGTGTCTGCAGAGGTGTTTGGGGTGATAATTGCTAACGTCAGCACAATGAGCTCATGTTTAACCTCGGTTTTTATTTATTCTCCTGCGCAATCATTGTTTTCTCCTTTCAGCAGCATTAAGAGGGCATTTCAGTTTACAGGAGGCTGCACAGCTGAGTGAGTGGCTGCCTTTGCCAAACCCCCGGGCTTTTCAGAGCACAAATGCCTCGAGTTACCCTTCTCACTTGGCTCAGCGAGAGGCTCTAGGTGTCCAATGCCCACGGCTAATCCTGCCTTTATTCCTCCCAGCTGCCAGCTGGATGGGCTTTGCACTCCCGCGGGAAGAGCTGAGCAGAGCAGGGCCTTTTCCTGCTCTGGGGGAGGCACTTCTGCCCTGAGAGGGGCCAGGGGACACCCAGGGAGCAGCTCTGGGACACCTGAGGACAGGGAGTGCCTCCTGCTGCGGTGCCACCCCGGGCAGGAGGCTTGGGGAGGGGGTACCAAACCCAGCAGGATGCTCTGGGAGCGGGTACCAAACTGGGCAGGATGCTCTGGGAGCAGGTACCAAACTGGGCAGGATGCTCTGGGAGCAGGTACCAAACTGGGCAGGATGCTCTGGGAGCGGGTACCAAACTGGGCAGGATGCTCTGGGAGCGGGTACCACACCCAGCAGGAGGCTTCAGGAGCAGGTTCCACCCCGAGCTCATGTTTTAGGAGCAGTTTCCACACTGAGCAGAATGCTTGAGGAGCAGGTTCCACACCCAGCAGGATGCTTCAGGAGCTGGCAGTAATCACTTGTAATACATTAATTCACCCCCCATGTCCAGATTTTTGCAGGCTAGAGCTCAGGTAATGCCCTCCTCAGCTGCCACTTGTGTTCAGTGTGCAAAGGATGAGAAGCACTGATGGGATTGCTACAATTTGTCCAGGAATTGCATGTGAGTCCTCTCCTGTTTTGATTTTTCAAACTAAAAGAAAGTTTTATTTTGTATATTTTTTTTTTTTTTTACTTTTTAGAAGCAGCACATTTTCAGATGTCTGTAACACTGACAAAATTCTAAACTGTGTTCCAGTTCCATAATTCTAAAATCTGTACCAAACTGGTATTTTGCAACCTTAGTCATTAGTAGATCTTACCAGCAGCTAATCACCATTATTAGTCAGAAGAAAATCCTAATTTATAGCAATCGGTGGTGTTAATATTCTTTTTTTAAATGGTGAATGGAAAAAAAGCCAAAACAATCTGGTTTTGAGTCAGGATTCTCCCTCTTGCTGACCAATTTAATCAAGGGTCCTATCCCTGTCCCCTGGGTCATCCCATCCCTTTGCTGCAGCCTGAAAATGATGAGCTAAACCACCCTCATTTAAACCTTAGCACAGGACAGGCTGAAATGATGCAGTTTTGACATAAATGCTGACACCTTTTCATTCTTTTCCACAGCTCAGAGAACCGTGAAGAAGAGAATAAAAACCCCAAAAAACTGAAACAAACCAGAGAGGATGCAGAGGATAAAGAGTATTTAGTATTTATATATCTATAAAGAGTATTTGGCTCCACACCTTTAATCACAGCACAAATGGGAGTGTACCACCACGGGAGGGAGTGTTTGCATTGGTGCATCTGCTTTATTTTACCCATTATTTCCACCCATGAAACAGAGGCAGTTGTGACCCTCCCTTATTTCCAGAGCTGACATAATGCCCTGGAAAGGCAGCAAGACCCTGTCTCAGCCAGGATCCAGCTGCAAAAGAGCAGGGAAAACAAACTGCTCTGGGATTGCCTGGATTGTGAAACAGCTTTTGTAGGTTTTGAGTTTGGGTTTGGTAGGAGCTGCGTTAACTCCTGCATCTTTTGGGAAGGAATCTTCAGTCTTAAAGCATCTTGTCCTAAAAAAGAGCTTCCCCTGGTCAACCCCCACATGGGGCTGTATTCTCTTGCTCTCCTTTGGGTTTCTCTGATTTTATGCTCTATGGATTGTTTTTCCATGTCCTCACAGCTGAAGGCCCGGCTTGTTCCCTTGGGCACTCAGGGCTCTGCAGTGGGACTTGTCTCTTGCAAGGACATCACCAGAAAGCTGGTTTAGTGCTTCTGGAGTCTCCTGAATAGAGCATGAGCTGATTGAGGAGGAAAACACTTTCCCTGCAGGCTCTGAGCTCAGCTCTTGGGTGTTTAAAGCAGTTCCTGTGGTGAGAGGATTACTGAGAGGCCTCTATGACAATTCCAGCTCCAAAGCAGCTACTTTGGGGCCAAAGGGAAGAATGTGCAGAGATGCTGGAGGAGAGCTGCTTGAAGAGGCTGACCTGGGATGGGTTGGTCCAGGGAATAATTCAGATTGGAGGGGACATCTGGATGTCACCTCTCCCACTGCCTGCACAAACCAATGCAGCTCTGGCAGGCAGCTCAGGGCCCTGTGCTGCAGAACTTGCAGCTGCCTCGTGTTCTGAAAGGCTGGAATTCTCTCCCCAGGCCCTGGTGGGCTGTGAGAGATCCCAGGGCCCCATGGGCCATTTGGATCTGGGCTGTGGCACCTCCTGCACGGGGAGGTGAAGCTGTGCCCTCCCTGTGGAGTAGCCCCGGAGGAGCTGGCAGGAACATCTCCTGGCCAGGCTGAACTCCTGCTGGGACCTGGCTTAGCCCATGGAAGAGGCAGCAAGCCCAGAGACAGGTGCCTGCTGCTTTTCCCTCTTGCAGCAGAGATTTTAAGGGGTTGTGTGGTGCTTGGTTCTTCTGCCATCGTGTGGCTGCCAGAGGGATGCTGGGCTGTGTCCTCTGGCTGGGCTGATCCCCTCAGTGACAGCTCAAGGTCTGCTAACCAGGGCTGGCTGCCAGCTTCCTCCCTGGCCTCAGTTCTCCTCCGGGAAAAGGGATTTTCGGGGCTCGGGCAGCTCCCAGTGCCAGCACAGAGGAACACTGGAAAGGACCCCTCAGCTTGGGCTGGAGGATTTTGGGAGCCTTGTCCCCACAGTCTGGGGTGCAGGGCACAGCCAGACTCCAGGTGCTGGTACAGAAAAGCAGGTGCTGTTTTCAGGAACCACAACCTGTGTCCAGCTCTGGGATTCTCAGCAAAGGAGGACTCGGACCTGTCGGTGCAAATCCAAAGGGGAGCACGGAGATGGGGATGGAGGGAGCACCTTTCCATGGGGAAAGTCTGAGGCAGCTGGGGGTATTCAGCCTGGAGGAAAGGAGGCTCTGGGATGACTTTATTGCAGCTTTCTGATGCCAAAGGGGCTCCAAGAGAGCTGGAGAGGGACTTTTGAAAAGAATCTGGAGTGAGAGGATGAGGGGGAATGGCCTTAAATTGAGACAGGCAGGTTTAGACTGGATTTTGGGCAGGAATTGTTCCCTGTGAGGGTGTTGAGGCCCTGGCACAGGTGCCCAGAGCAGCTGTGGCTGCCCCTGGATCCCTGGAAATGTCCAAGGCCAGGTTGGACGGGGCTTGGAGCAGCCTGGGACAGTGGAAGGTGTCCCTGCCATGGCAAGGGGTGGGACTGGATCATGTTTAAGGTGTGTTCCACTGAAATCATTCCATGATCCAGCTGTGCCCTGCCCAGCCAAGCTGATCCCCACTGGGATTGTTACTGAGTGTTTTTGAGAGGCCAAGGAAGGTCACTGGGAGATGCAGAGCAAAAAAGGCAAAGCTGTTCCTGATCTTCTGGTTCTTTCCTGCAGTGTTAGGGTGGGGATGACTGGAGTGTGAACAGGAATATGTGTGAAAGCATGGGGAACAAACCCTTGGGTGTGTGATGGGGTATAAATGGATGAAATCTGTCTAAGAATGCACCCAAGTAGGTTAAATCATGCTGTCCAGAGATATTATAAATACATACAAGTTCTGCAAACCCTCTCTATCCCAGAAAGGAACAGAAAGCAGAGAGCATTATATTTCCAATATTTATTTACATTAAAGCAACGCAACTCATTAATTTATGACTGATTTATGGTTTTGCCAATAAAATGTATGGCTGCAAGGAGCTGAAACTACACTTCCATCACTTTTGTGAAAAGAGGTGCTCCAAGCAGACCATTTGTAAAGAGGGAGGGGAAGAAAGGCAGGAGGACATTTCCTTTCCCAGCTGTGACTCACTGAAAGGAGTGATGCAGCTGGGAGATGAATGTGGCAGGCCCTGCTGCCTCTGAGCACTGGCAGCACAGCAGTGGGATCTTCCCAACAAAGACTTGAGTGAAAAGCAGCACTTCTCCACCTTCTGGCCATGCTTGTCTTGAGTCAGATCTGCCAGAGATCTTTCCTATCCACAGGCATTTATTGCTCCCAACACCAGGCCCAGGCTCCTCCAGGACAGCATTGTTGGAGTAACGTGGTAAGTCTTTAAAGAGATGGCATCCACCATTCCCTAAGGACAGAGCCTGGCCTGGAGCAGGGTTTTGGTCCTTTCTGCACCTTGCAATGTGTATTTATACTCAGGCTACAGGACAGTCCTACAGAAAGCTTCACAGTGTCTCCTTGGCAGCACCCAGCCAGCCTGCAGCACTAAAGACATGTTTAAACTAAACATGTTTAAACATGGCACTAAAACCACACTGGACATGGCTGGATGCCATCAACAGCTCAGAACACCACCAGGTCAGAACTGAGGTGCAGCCTAAGAAAGGCAGGCATTTATACCTCGTGGCTCAATGACAGCTGAAGAAGCTCTTTCTATGTTAGAAGGTGTCCAGGAATTGCCTCTTTACACCTTTCCTTACCTGTTAGAAAAACCTCAGAGCCACCTCCTCCCCCTCAGCAGGACAGGACAGCTGCTGCTCAGAGGGGTGCAGCCCTGAGCCCAGGTTATACCCAAAACCACAAGGTACCCAGGGAGCTCACGACTCTGCCCCCTGCACCTGCAGAAATGTTCCTGCTGAACTTGTGCCTTCCTTTAATTCTTTCTGACAAAGCTGCTGACGGTGCAGGGCATGGAGCAGCACATCCCAGCAGCTGCTCAGTGATTCACATCTGGCTGTGACCTCTTGGAGTGCCCTGTGCAGGATGAGGGGTTGGGTGATCCCAATGATCCTGATGGGTGCCCTCCAACTCGGCACATTGCACATTCTGGGTATCCCTTCACACCTCGAGGCTTCCAGCTCATCCCCAGCCTCAGGGCAGACCCAGAGCCCCTCTGAGAGCACGACAGCCACTGCAGGGCTGCCTGGGAAAGCTCATTCCCCTACCTGCCAGCCACAACTGCAGGGTATAAAGAGGATTCACATCCTCCCCACACCTGTCCTCTCACCTCCAGGACATTTCCATTTTCCTGACAATCCCTCCCTCCTCAGTGTGGGACACACAATCCTCCAAACCACACCCCAAACCGTGACTTTCTAAGCCCAAACATTTAAGTGTTGACACATTCCAGCACTAAAAGCTGCTTTGTAACTTCTCCACTCCAGAAGGTGGAGGACAGAGAGGTTGCAGACCATGACTTTGCTTAAAAGCAGCTGAACACTCCAGGGGCACTGCAGCTCCAGAACCTCTGCCCAACATCACCCAGACATCAAACCACACGTCCCAGAGCTCCTGGCACACCACTGTCTCCACCCTGCTGCAGACAAAAGGCTCAGAGCACTCAGCAAATGAAAGATTTCAGAGAACACTTAATTTAAATGCTAAATATCGTTTCAGAATGGTGCTCGACAGTGCTCCTCTAATAAAAAAGTTGTTTGCACAAAGATTCCTACCTCTCAAACGAGAATTTGATACCTGATGAGTGCTATTTTTCAAGCACCTTGTTTTCCATTCCTGGAGTCGTCACTGTACACACTATAAAACCCCAAATGCTGTATTGAATTACATATAATAACTGAAAACATTTATAAATATAAATATAAATATAAATATAAATATAAATATAAATATATTATAAATATATTATAAATATATTATAAATATTTATAAACTGAAATAATTTATAAAAATAAACTTTAAATGTTTATTTTTAAATGTTGCTGAAGTTCAGGGCCCTGAGGCAAAAATCCCAACGCTTTTGCCCACCATGAGCACCCTTGTGGAGCCAGGAGTAATTCAGTTGCTCAAAGTGAGACATGGTAATTCCCTCCTGTGACTTGCTGAGGGGCATGGAGCAGAGTCATGGGCTTGCTCTGGGCTCTCCCCCACAAAACCCCACAAAAGCACTTTTGGGATTCAGCTGCTTACAGCAGGACAGGGCAGTGCAAGCAGGGCTCTTCCACTGCTCTGTGAAACTGAGCCCACTTCCATTTGGGAGGGCAGAAGGTGATGCCATTTTGGGTTTTATTTATTTATTTATTTATTTTAAAAATATATTCTCTGTATTCTTTATGCATACATTTGTAGCCTGCTGTATTAGTGGCTCATTTTCCCAGTAATTTTTGATGCCCTTTCCCTAGGCAGAAAGACAAAGCATATTCCAAGGGCCCCTGTCCTATCTTGGTTCTCCCTGGCTAGAGCAGCTCCTCAAGACACATTTTCATAAACAAAGTACCAAGGTGGGGGCTCCAGGGAAGGAGCTTGACCTGGGGTGGAATTGCATCACCACTTGTCCTCCTAACAGATAATTTTTGTTAATTATGCTAAATTCCTAAAACCTATCAAAATGTATACAACCCTTTGGTTGAATACAAACCCTTTGGTTTGTTTTTTTTTTTTTGATATTTTTCCATAACTGCTCCTGGAAGCAGTTCAATATTCATATTCAATATTTATATTCAATAAATATCCACTTTGATATTACCTCCTGTAATAATATTATCACAAAAGCGTGTGTTGCTCCATTCCTAGGTTGAAAAAGGCATCCAAGGTACAACCATCAGGGCCATCACTGCAGATGACTTTTGTGTCCTGTCAGTGTCATTGTCACCTTTCCTCCCTGCTGCATGGCTCTCTTGATGCCTTTTCTGGCTACCTAAAACAGAGGCCAGACAAAATTAAGGGAATAAAAAGCAGCTGTATTTATTGATGCCTTCAGGGACATTCAGATGAAGCCCTCCCAGGGGCTATACTCAAGAAATGGATGACAGGTCAAAGGTATTCATATTTTTTATGTTTGGTCCATTTGCGTATTGGGGGCTAATTTTCCAATTACAGCTTCAGGTAATGAAGTCATTTACCCCAAGTTTGTTCCTCCCCAGCTCACTTTTGTTTCCATCTCTGGGGGCCTGAGGCAGTGAGGTGTCCTTGACTCCCAGGCCTGGAGAGGAATTGCTGTATCTGACCAAAATGGGAAGCAGCAGCTGGCACTGGGTGTGGAATTTATACACTAAAGAATTGCAGGGTTACAGATGAATGAAAAAATAGAAAAGCTAAAATCCTGAGGCATCACTGTGCCCCCAAAATGCTCATGGACTCCAATGGGAAGCCAAGCAGACACCTACCCATGAAATTTCCTCACCTTCCTGCCCTCAGTGACTGCTTTGCTTCTGTACCTGGCTCTGCCATGGCCAAGAGAAGCCCTTGCCCTGCACATCTGGTGCCTCGTGCTGCTGCATGAGGCTTTGTGCCATGGATTTTGAAAGCAGCCCAAGGTTATCAGCTGTGAAAGCAGCCAATATGACAGTGGAGGTTTATGACAGCTCGTCAATAGGGAGGAGACACAGATCAAACAGCACATCCTCAGAGAGGATGAGAAAAATGGGAGAGCAAACCTGCTCTTTCCAAGATGCACAGCTGCCTCAGGGTGTGCTCAGCCCCAAAGCCACACAACAGATCTGCTCCAGAGCCAAACACAGAGGGGTGTGAGCCTCTCCCCTGCTTCCTGAGCAGTTACTTGTCCCTAAAGGACACAAAATGATTCACACAAACTCTTCTCAGTGTTAGAACAGGAAAGAACCAACCTTTATTTTCTGACTCCAGTATTTATAGATTCTTGGCAATGACCAGGGATTGGATAATTAAGTTGCCACCTTCCCAATCACACTGGTCATGTGAAACATCCATCAAAAGACATTTCTTAGAAGGAATGAGATAAACAACTTATGTTTATAGAACTTTCATGGGAAAGTAACTAAAACTATGAAAACTTTATCAGAAGGCTTTAGTTTTCAGGGCAACATCTCACCCTTTCTCCTTTAAAAAAGAAATAAAAAATGATCAAAGAAAATGAACAATATTCTAAATAATCAAAAAGGAAAATAAACAATGTTCTAAGCAATCAGAAGGCTCTAGTTTCAGGGTGATAGTTGCTCAGCAATGTTTTTTTTATCAGAGAAAATACCCTGGACCAAGGAAAACCCTTCCAGAGACTCCCAGGCTCCTCCTGGGGACCAATGTTCCAAAAGAAAATGTCTCAGCACTATTGGTAAGGAACCCGGGCAAGGGAGCTGAGAGCAGCAAAAAGCAGGAGGGTGTGTCTCAGGGCACTGCAATTCCTGACAATTCCCTTCCTTCCAGAGGATGTAGATTCACATGGAATGGAGAACCAAAACCCAGCTTTGCCCTGGACTCACTGAGCTCAGTGCCAAAATTTCAAGCCAGGCATGAAAATCTCAGCAAACCATTCCCACACTTCCTTTGCTGCTGACCTTGCCTTCTTCCTGTGAAAAACGAGGTTCCCTGGCTTAAGAAATTATAAAAGGTTTCATATAAACAAAAAGACAATTAGGAGACAAAGATAATAAAGCAAAGGGTTCAAAGGGCCGGGTGCCCTGGTGCACTGCCAGGAACACACCTGATGTCTTTGGAACACTCCTTTTAGCCCATCCTGCTGTGGGGTTTTAATGCATATTCGTATTTTTCCAAGAAGTATTTTGCATGGATATGCCCTGGATCCACCTTTTTAGAGCATGGGTCTTAAAGATTTTATTTCCCTTTATCACATTTTCATTTGGGCTGGGGTTCCTTCTTCTGCAGGCGGTCAGTGTTAGCAGCAGCCTGGGCTCCATCATCTGTTTCCTGGAGGTTATCTGGCTTTGCACAGACAGGACATTGCCCTAAAGTCCAAAATTCTTCTTGACCTCTGCCTAAAACTTGCTAGCAGGAGTAAAAGAAAAAGGCATAGCAAAAGCATATAACATATAGCATTCATCTTAATACTTGCGAAAGCCAATATCACATTATGGATTTATAACATTCCCGAGATTTTCCTCATCTCTTTTCCTTGCTGCTCCTGCCCAAACCTGGCTTTAGGAACACTTCATTCTGCTGCCCACAGAGCTGGGGGGGCTGAGCACCGCCTGCAGTGCCACAGAACCAGGTCTCCATGGGATTCCCACCTGTCCTACAGGACAGGTCTGCATGAACCATGCTGCACAGGCCCACGGTGGATGAGAGAGAGCCATTAATGGGTATAAAACTTCACCTTGTTTTTCAGCTGAAAAAGAAGTCTGGGAATTTGGAAGGCTGTTTTTTCTCTTTTCACTTTTTTTTTTTTTTTTTTAACTGCCTGGTATGTCAGGGGGGGGAAAAAAAAGTAGAAAAGAAAAAGAGAATCAGCCTTTGCATGTGATTCATGTCTAAAAACACCCACACAGCTCGTTGCACTGACCTCAAAAGACAGAAATGCTGCAGCAAGACAGTTCCAGAGAGAGAATCCACGGGCACTAAACCATGGTGAACAAAGAACTCATGAATTATCAGCTCCTCAGAGCTAATCTGCCAGGCAAATATTAATGCAATCACTGTTGATCCCCAAGTCTCATTGTTTCCAAGTTATACTGAATTTTTTGAAGGATGGGAACTAGTCACTGCCTTCAGCAGATCTGAGCTGGGAGAGAAAAAAAACAAACCCAAAAACCAGAAAAACCTAATAAACCAAGGAAACACTTTATTTTCCCCCAACTGTGTAAGCAAAGAGCAGCTGGGCATGGCCAGAATGGCAGAAATGAGTGTTCTGAGTGTTGCTTTCAGCAGGAGCACTGTTCTCAGCTCTCCAAACGTGGCACTGCCAGGACTGCTGTCCCAATGTGTCACCCATCAATCTGCTCCAGATTCACTGGGAAGGGAAGGTCTGCAGGGGCTGGCACTGCCCTGTGCTCGTGCTCTGGCTGCCAGCACGGTGAAATCTCATTTCTGAGGGATTTCACAGCTCAGCCCAGCGCAGGCAGAGGTTGCTGATGCCCTGGAAGTGAAGAAGAACTTTATCAAGGCATGACCCAAGGCCAGGCACTGCCTCATCCCTGCAACCAATCCAAGCAAAGTGAAATCCACCCTTTCCTCATCCCAGTAAAGGAGGAGCTCACTGTGTGGATAGCTCCAGATGGATCAGCACAAATAATTACAAACTCATCTGCTGTGGTTTAGAGAGCTCTCAGATCCCAGAGCTCGGTTTCCAACCTCTTTTTCCTCTGCTTCATGTGTTCTCCAGCCAGTTGCAGACTTCTCCATGAATTTTTGGACTCCTGGCATTCCATGGAGATGGAATCACCGTGGGGTTTGCACAGAGACCCCCCATTTGCTCAGTGCACATCCGAGTTTGGAAGTGTAGCCCTTGATGCTCACCCCAGGCAATTCTCCCTCAGGAGCAAGGAGCAGGCTGCAGCTCTCTGTGGTGATGAGTCTCCCTGTTCAGAGACAATGAAGAAGCTGGAACCCCTTTATCCAGGTGAAATCCACAGCAAGAACATCCAAACATCAGCCACAGATTCAGCCCTTTGAAGATGGGGAAGCCTCTACAGCCTCAGGCTACCGGAGTCACAAGATATTCATAACTAAAAAGAGAAATCCCTCCTATGACAGTCTGAGCACTGAGCCTCCCAGCCTTCCCAGCTGAAACATTCCCTTCTTGGAGTTATTTTGGAATGAGATGACCTGGACATCAGAATAATGAGCTCTTACAATTCATTAAAGCCTTACCTGCATCCAGGACGGTTTTTCACATTGTTAAACATTGTTCTGGGAAATTCATGAGCTAAAGATGATTGTGCTTCAAAAATGATGTATGCCTGAGGGCAGAACATCTTGTGAAAATACAGAACAATCTCAACATGCAAACCTGACATTTTACCCTAAAAGATGAATGAAAAACAGTTACCAATGCTCTAACACACAGTTTAAGAATTTTACAAGAATTTGCCTTTCATTTTCCAAATAAAAATAATTTTTACAGTGGAAAAAAAAAAAAAATGGTATAGAATAAAAAAAAATTGTAAGAGGGCATAGAATTCTGAGTTTGAGAGATCATGAGTCACACACCTGTCCATCAGTTCCTGTGTCACTTCTGACAGAAGCTGAAAGCAAAGGCAAGGAAGGCAAAGAGAAGACAAATCTGAGATGCTGGTTGTGTCTAACACCTCAAAACCCTCTCAGCACTCTGAGCAGAAGCAACCCCTCAGCCTCCAGCAGCATTTTTGGGATGCCTTTCACAGACCACAGATCCCCCTGGATCCCACATAAACCTTTGCTCCCCATGTGGTCCCTTTGCAGGAAGATCTCCAGCTCAGCCACAGCCTGAGTGAACAATCACAGCCTTTTCCTTGCCTCCAAACTGCTCCTATCAGTTCTTTTGGGTGGTTCCAAGATGTTTGTGGTGGGAGAGAGGTCAGCAGTGAGTGCCCAGCCACTGCCTCCACCCTGTGTATGTGATGTGGGCAGAGGGATGAGGTTTTGGAGCAGAACAGACACTGGCATTGAGTACAATAATAGAAAACCTTTCCAGAGACTGATAGGTTCCCTCCCAAGTTGTCACAAGGCAAAAAAAAAAAATAAAAAAAAAAAAAATTCAAAAAAAAAATTCAAAGGCTTCATTGTCAACCTTTCTGCTTGAATAAACAATTCAAAAATAGCAGAATTCACTTTGATACAAAAAACCTGGCTTCTGCTAAGCGGTGCTGTTGAACAAGCAGCTTCTGTGGCACTTCTCCTCTATTGTTTCTTCCCAGAGACAAGCTCTGTGCTGTCCCCATTGCAGGTGACGCCTGTGAGCGGTGAGAGGGTGAGACAGGCACTTCAGAAGTTTCCTTTTTCACCTGCTCAGGGAAGCAGAGCTCTGAAGCTCACAGCCGTGAAGTGATTTCTTGCCATTTCCTCTCTTTGTGCTTCGCTGCAGGTTTCCACCTCTGGTCTGCAGCACCCCAGGGAAAATACATACTACTTGTAAGCTGTCAAGGCTAGGTAGCTCACTGAAGGAAGTCATAATCAGGAGGCTAAAATTAGCTGTAGAGCAGGCTGCATCTTCACTGGGAAATACTTGGATGCTGCATACTGATGGAGGTGGAAAACAGGGAGAGCAGCCCTGGATGCCGTGGTTAGCAGAGAAAGGACAGGAGCAGAATTTCCCTTCTCCTAAAACATTGTTTCCCTTTTAATTTCTGCACTCTCTTGGTCTCTATCCATTTTAACCACATGGGTGCAGAGGCTTTCCTCTCTGCCACGCTTTGCATTGTTTGTTTTTGTTCGGAATTTTATTTTATTTTTTCTCTCTCTCCTCATTTGCCCCCTTTTCCTTCTCTCCAAAGAGCTTTCTTGCATGGAAAATGGCAGCCACCTGCTCCTATTGTGAAGCTGCTTCAAATGGGAGCAGCCACTTTACTGAACACAACTGCCTTTGGGCAGGAGCAGGCCCAGCTGGGACTGAGATCTACAAGTGGACAATTAGCAGCCAAGTAGTGGACTGAAGCTGGTTATTTTTATTGCTGCCCTGAGGAGATAGGTCAGGCAAGGCAAAACATTAGGATAGCCAGCAAACTGTGAGCATCTGAAGCTCCTGCAAGCCCTGAAATGCCTCATTTCTGCTCAGCACCGGGCAGCAGGGAGATGTTTTTCTCATCATCGTGTTTGTAGCATGCAAGCTGTTGAAAGGGGAGCTCGATGATCATTTTTTTATGTCTCATTTTTAAGAGCCAGTTCTGCATTTTATTTAATTTTATTTTGCTCACCACATCGTGATCTGTCGCTGCTGGCTGCCACTGGTCACCGGTGCTGCCAGAGTGGCATTTTGCACTCAGGTGTGTGTCAGGTGAGAGCCTCTGTGCCAAACCCAAATCTCCAGAACCAGCCCAGAGACACAGAACAGCCTCCAAGGGACCCACTTGTCCAGTCCTGCTGCCAAAGGAGCCAAAAAAGAGGTGGCCACAGTTTTGTCCTGATTCTTTGTGCGCCCCTACCATCGACCAGCGTGGCCAGGATGTGGATCGGATGCGGAGATTAGGAAGAATCTCTTCATGGCAAGGGTTGTAAAGCACTGGCACAGGCTGCCCAGAGAAATGGTGAAGTCACCACCCCTGGAAATGTTCAAAACCCGTGCAGATGTGGCCTTTGAGGACGTGGTGGCAGTGCTGGGTTGATGGCTGGACTTGCTGATCTCAGAAGTCTTTTCCAACCCGAGTAATTCCACAATGAATTTGCCCTAAGCTGTGAGTGTGTGTGCCAGCACAAAACTGCACAGCCTGCCAGGAACGACCTCCCTCATCACAGACATTTGGCTGGACTTTGCTTCTTTCCAATTTTCAGGTGTGTTTTATTGCAGGAAAAGCAGAGACAGAGCTGAAACCTGCTTGTCTGAGTCGTCCACGTGCTGTTACGGCTGCTTTTCCAGCCACAGTGACACCCCATGTAGTGCCAACCTGGCAGATGAGTTCCCAGAATAGCTGCACAGGACTTTTTTTAAATCTGTTGTGATGTCAGAAAACTTCCCTTTTTAGCTTTTGCCTCATCTATCAGCTATAACTCGCTCGTGGTTGCTGAGCCATAAATAGAGGCGAGTAGTTAATGTAGGCTAAGGTTCACAAATTCATTTCAAGGAGTTAAAGATCATTAGGAGAGAGCCAAAATCCCCCACAGGGTATTTATTGCCTTAACCTTAGGGCAGGCTGAGAGGAATGAAAATGGGATGAAAATGTGCAGTGCTTTATTGTATTGCAGGAAAGCTTTTTAAACATATTTTGTATCTATCATCATGAAAGACTTAAGGCACCAAGCAGATAAAAGGCTTTGTTTGACCTAAAAAAGTCAAAGGTTGGGAAGGGGGGGGGACAGACAGAGGGATTTGTGCTCAACTTCCAGAGCTCAGTCCATCTCTCCCTGCAGTGACTGAAGGAATATCTTCTACAAGTGGACTCTGGATGCAGCTTTGGGTGAAAATTTTATGTGGAGACATCTGAGCACACATCAGAAGTGAAACAAGGAACCAGAGCCTGCCCAAGGCTGGGTGCCTGCAGCTCCCCAGCAGCTGGGACCCCAAGCACAAGCTCAAAACTGGTGGGGACCCAGTGAAACCAGACTTCTCACTCCTAAACCCCTCTGGGACCTTCTGGAGTTGCTCCAATTGGCAGAGCAATGATCATTATTCATCCCAGGCAGACCAAACCCCACCTCAGCTCTAGCAGCTCTTCAGCCAAAGCTTTGAGCAACTCTGCCACAGCCAGAGAACCAGAACCATCACAGAGTCCAAACAGCAACACAAATGTAGCCAAAAATCCACCAGAGATGGACATTTAAAGCAGAAACATTTGCTGTTCTTTGTTCCTGGTTGTTTATCACAAAGCAGGAATGTGCAATGACACAACTCCTGTGCGTCCCCTCCTTCAGGAGTTCCTGAGCACACCCAGGGATCACCCACTGCTCTGGCATTTGATAAAACTTTGCTTTGCAGTGTCACATCCTGGGGAAGAGGAAGACCAAAACTTCAGGGGAGGAGTGAAACATGACAAACACTTCTCCCCTCCAAAGCAGCAGCGAAGCACCCCCTATTTCACATCTCCATTCACTTCCTCCTGCTTCCCCAGCTCACAGAGGGCAGCTGTGCTTAAATACTCAGGGGGAAAACATTAAATGGTGAATTTGGGGAAGCAGGGAGACTGCTTCTTCAGGGAGCACAGTCTGCCTTATAAATCTCCAACGATGCAGGATAAAAAACTCCCTCCACTTCCTTTGTGCTAAATTCCTCTCCTTGAGCAGATGTGCCAGGACTCTGCCACCACCCCTGCTCCACTCCAGCCTCAGCCACACTTCATTCATGCCCTTCCTTTCCCTGAAATCCCAGTTATGCAATCCCAGATCATTCATTACACCCTGGCAACCCTGAGCCAAGTGGAGCATGACAGAAACACGGGAAAAAAATGGAGCCAAGGAGCAAAGCTTGATGCAGCCCATGGGGAAACTCCTGCACGTGGCACACACAGCCCTTCAGCACGGAGCAACAGAGCTGTGCTGCAGCACAAGGAGCAGCAAGGGTCACAGGCACAAGGGGCTGGTATCTAAGAGAGGATTTTTATTTTCTTTTAAAAACAGTTTGTCAACAGCTGAGATAATTTCTAGGGTTTTTTTTTTGTTTTTGTTTTTTTTTTAATCTGTTTTAGTTGGAATCTTTGCCTATTTGTATCTGGTTAAGGACAGATTTACTATTCTGCCACTGCATCTTTAGCAGCAGAACTGCATTTCTCACCACCTGATCATATTCCCTTCTCCTCCTATAATTTTTTTTTAAAATTTCCTCCCATTATTTTACTCACTGGGGTTGCCAAGGCATGACTGTCTCCTTTACCTGGGAGCCTTTTGTAAGAGCCCAGTGTGGCCCAGCCTCCTCAGTTACTTGCACCTATTTGTTATAAAGTTACTAACCATCAACAAACTCCTCTCACAGATAAATCAAACTGCATTGTGCCAATCAGCACTTTCTTGGTGGACAACTGAGTCACCCCCAGGAGAAGAGTTTTTAGCCCCAGAATGTCCTTTGCATGAAAACCAGGACCCCCCAAACAGCATCTACACCCACGAGAAGAAGGTGCCCAGTCTTTGATCCCAAACCATGAAAGAATGGGTTTATAATTATTTTGAGAATAGAATCATACCACTCTTCTCCATCACTGTAGCACAAGCAGCAGGAACACAGCCCTTCTGCCTGGAATAATTTCTCCAAGAGAACTGCACTGACATACAAAAGATCATGCAGAGTTTAGAAAAGTACAGCTCTAGGATTATTTATCTCTGTGGTAGAAGTTCAGGTCTCTGCCTGGTGACTTTCATGTTGCTTCAGATAGGGATTCTCAGAAGATTTCAATTTCAGATTAAAGATTTATGAACTTCATGTTAGTGACAGCACAGCAAGCCTGCAGGTGATCTGTCCAAAGGCAGCTGGTATTTGAGGACAGCACTGTTTTAATCCAAAAAGGTTTTTTTTGGTGGTTTAGGAAAACAGAGAAGACTTACACCTTGCCTAGATACCTACCCAGACTGGCAGTCAGGTTAAAACCAGAGTTCAGTATAGTTAATTATGTTACACTTCATTGCTGGCTTTTCTAATTGCAGATTCAGTGCTTTTCACTCAAACCAGCCCAGAGCCTTCAGCAGGGACAAAGAAGAACATTCCTGTGCCACTGCTGTCACTGCCAGGATTTCGATGCCTTAAAGCTGCACTTTGCAGGAGAGTGAGACACTGAGGGAGGCTTGGGCTGTAAAACAAACATATCTTCACATGGAGATTCAGAGCTGCATTTGTGGGAAGGCACCGACTAATTTGAAATATAATCCCAATCGAAAGACAAAACTGGTGAGGGCAGAGCATGAAAGGGAGAGCAAGGGGCTGTGAGATTACATCGTGCAAGGCTCACTTTGATTTAAACCTTCAGTTCCCAAGGCCTGCCACTAGATGGGAATAAAAACCAAAAATAAGGGTCAAGAGAGGCTTGGCTTTAGCATCACTGCCAAGAGTAGCTGCAGGAGTTTCCCAGTTCCACACCACAGCCTGTGAGCCCAGAAGAAAGGCGATGCCTTTTTGGGCTAGCTAAAAACAGAGGCCAGACAAAATTGAGGGAATAAAATTCGGTTCTATTTATTGAAGGGCCTTCAGGTACATTCAGGGCAGACAAAGCCCTCCAGGGGCTGCACACAAAAATAGATGACGGGTCACGAATTTTCACACTTTTATAAGTTTGGTCCATTTGCATATTGTAATTTTCCAATTACAGATTCAGATAATTAAGTCATTTACCCCAACTTTGCCGCCCCAAACTGACTTTGGTTTCCATCTCTGGGGGCCTGAGGCAGTGAGGTGTCCTTGATTCCCAGGCCTGGAGAGAAATTGCTGTGTCTGACCAAAATGTGAAGACAGCAGTTGACACTGTGTGTGGAGTTTAGAGTTATACACTAAAGAATTGCAAAGTAACAAATGTATGAAAAAGAGAAAATCTAAAATCCTGAGGCATCAAAGGCACTGGTCCCTTGAAAGGCTGACAGAATGACAATGTGACCACAGAAGCCAGCAGCAGCTGGGCTCTCCAGCTGTGCCAGAAATCCCATTTCTCACTGGCACCTGGTGGCTGCTTGGGCACAGGACAGAGCCAGCCCAAGGTAATCCCTGGCTATGAGCCACACTGGAGCTTTAGGCACCTCAGCTCCACATTCTTGCAGACATCCACCTTCCCAGGAGCTAGCTGTGCTCTACACCCTGCTCCCAACAGAGATGGGTTTCCCTGAGTGCAGCTCAGAGTGAAAAACGAAGGGTTTTTTTTTTCCTGGGCATGTCACAGAGCAGCTTTGTGCCACATTAGTCCCTTACAAGCTCAGATATGCCACTCCTGCACTGCATTTAGGGTAAAGGGAAGATAAGCCATCTTCACTTTCTGATCCAAATTTATCTCAGATTGCTCTAATCTTCTGAAAAATATTCAGTAAATCAGAGAATAATTGTAGCCTTCAGCTTGTCTGGAGCAGATATCATATCAGACATTGAGGCAGGTGTGATTGGCACCGTTTTGGGGTGCAGGATTACCTGGGACAGCCTGGCTTTCAGCAGAAAGGCTCACTGCTAAGCTTAGGGATGCCTCTGGATGGCAAGGCTATTCTAGCAAAACAGTCTCCTCCTAAACACCTTTTAAAAACACCAGGTAATCATGGAAAAGTACTGGATTTGGGGTAAAAAAAACTCCAAACAACAGCATGAGCTCAGAGCCAGTTCAGAGCTCTTCTTTCATCATCTTGTCCCCACTAAAACCAGTGCTTCAGTAGAGATAACAAAGGGGATGCACTTGCTTCATCACCTTCCCCCAAAAATCATCTTTGCACCAGGTTAATTACCCTGTGCTACCCAAATTAGTTCAGCCTCATCTCATGTGGTCACTTCTGGTGAGGGGAGCATGAAGTCTTCCCTTCCCTTCCCTTCCCTTCCCTTCCCTTCCCTTCCCTTCCCTTCCCTTCCCTTCCCTTCCCTTCCCTTCCCTTCCCTTCCCTTCCCTTCCCTTCCCTTCCCTTCCCTTCCCTTCCCTTCCCTTCCCTTCCCTTCCCTTCCCTTCCCTTCCCTCCTTCCCTTCCCTTCCTTCCCTTCCCTTCCCCTCCCTTCCCTTCCTTCCCTCCCTTCCCTTCCCTTCCCTTCCCTTCCTTCCAAACCTTCCCTTCCCAAACCTTCCCTCCCTTCCCAAACCTCCCTTCCCTTCCCAAACCTTCCCTTCCCTTCCCAAACCTTCCAAACCTTCCCAAACCTTCCCAAACCTTCCCAAACCTTCCCTTCCCAAACCTTCCCTTCCCAAACCTTCCCTTCCCAAACCTTCCCTTCCCTTCCTTCCAAAACCTTCCCTTCCCTTCCCTTCCCTTCCCTTCTCCTTCCCTTCCCTTCCCTTCCCTTCCCTTCCCTTCCCTTCCCTTCCCTTCTCTCCCTTCCCTTCCCTTCCCTTCCCTTCCCTTCCCTTCCCTTCCCTTCCCTTCCCTTCCCTTCCTTCCCTTCCCTTCCCTTCCCTTCCCTTCCCTTCCCTTCCCAAACCTTCCCTTCCCTTCCCTTCCCAAACCTTCCCTTCCCTTCCCAAACCTCCCTTCCCTTCCCTTCCCTTCCCTTCCCTTCCCTTCCCTTCCTTCCCTTCCCTTCCCTTCCTTCCCTTCCCTTCCCTTCCTTCCCTTCCTTCCTTCCCTTCCTTCCCTTCCCTTCTTTCCTTCCCTTCCCTTCCCTTCCCTTCCCTTCCCTTCCCTTCCCTTCCCTTCCCTTCCCTTCCCTTCCCTTCCCTTCTTCCCCTTCCCTTCCCTTCCCTTCCCTTCCCTTCCCTTCCCTTCCTTCCCTTCCCTTCCCTTCCCTTCCCTTCCCTTCCCTTCCCTTCCCTTCCCTTCCCTTCCCTTCCCTTCCCTTCCCTTCCCAAACCTTCCCTTCCCAAACCTTCCCTTCCCTTCCCAAACCTTCCCAAACCTTCCCAAACCTTCCCTTCCCTTCCCTTCCCAAACCTTCCCAAACCTTCCCAAACCTTCCCAAACCTTCCCAAACCTTCCCAAACCTTCCCAAACCTTCCCAAACCTTCCCAAACCTTCCCAAACCTTCCCTTCCCAAACCTTCCCTTCCCAAACCTTCCCTTCCCAAACCTTCCCTTCCCAAACCTTCCCTTCCCAAACCTTCCCTTCCCTTCCCTTCCCAAACCTTCCCTTCCCAAACCTTCCCTTCCCAAACCTTCCCTTCCCTTCCCTTCCTTCCCTTCCCTTCCCTTCCCTTCCCTTCCCTTCCCTTCCCTTCCCTTCCCTTCCCTTCCCTTCCCTTCCCTTCCCTTCCCTTCCCTTCCCTTCCCTTCCCTTCCCTTCCCAAACCTTCCCAAACCTTCCCAAACCTTCCCAAACCTTCCCAAACCTTCCCAAACCTTCCCAAACCTTCCCTTCCCAAACCTTCCCTTCCCTTCCCAACCCTTCCCTTCCCTTCCCCTTCCCTTCCCTTCCCTTCCCTTCCCTTCCCTTCCCTTCCCTTCCCTTCCCTTCCCTTCCCTTCCCTTCCCTTCCCTTCCCTTCCCCTTCCCTTCCCTTCCCTTCCCTTCCCTTCCCTTCCCTTCCCTTCCTTCCCTTCCCTTCCCTTCCCTTCCCTTCCCTCCCTTCCCTTCCCTTCCCTTCCCTTCCCTTCCCAAACCTTCCCTTCCCTTCCCAAACCTTCCCAAACCTTCCCTTCCCTTCCCTTCCCTTCCTTCCTTCCCTTCCCTCCTTCCCTTCCCTTCCCTTCCCTTCCCTTCCCTTCCCTTCCCTTCCCTTCCCTTCCCTTCCCTTCCCTTCCCTTCCCTTCCTTCCCTTCCCTTCCCTTCCCTTCCCTTCCCTTCCCTTCCCTTCCCTTCCCTTCCCTTCCCTTCCCTTCCCTTCCCTTCCCTTCCCTTCCCTTCCCTTCCCTTCCCTTCCCTTCCCTTCCCTTCCCTTCCCTTCCCTTCCCTTCCCTTCCCTTCCCTTCCCTTCCCTTCCCAAACCTTCCCTTCCCAAACCTTCCCAAACCTTCCCAAACCTTCCCAAACCTTCCCAAACCTTCCCTTCCCAAACCTTCCCTTCCCTTCCCAAACCTTCCCTTCCCTTCCCTTCCCAAACCTTCCCTTCCCTTCCCTTCCCTTCCCTTCCCTTCCCTTCCCTTCCCTTCCCTTCCCTTCCCTTCCCTTCCCTTCCCTTCCCTTCCCTTCCCTTCCCTTCCCTTCCCAAACCTTCCCTTCCCTTCCCAAACCTTCCCTTCCCTTCCCAAACCTTCCCTTCCCTTCCCTTCCCTTCCCTTCCCTTCCCTTCCCTTCCCTTCCCTTCCCTTCCCTTCCCTTCCCTTCCCTTCCCTTCCCTTCCCTTCCCTTCCCTTCCCTTCCCTTCCCTTCCCTTCCCTTCCCTTCCCTTCCCTTCCCTTCCCTTCCCTTCCCTTCCCTTCCCTTCCCTTCCCTTCCCTTCCCTTCCCTTCCCTTCCCAAACCTTCCCAAACCTTCCCAAACCTTCCCAAACCTTCCCAAACCTTCCCAAACCTTCCCAAACCTTCCCTTCCCAAACCTTCCCTTCCCAAACCTTCCCAAACCTTCCCAAACCTTCCCAAACCTTCCCAAACCTTCCCAAACCTTCCCAAACCTTCCCAAACCTTCCCAAACCTTCCCTTCCCAAACCTTCCCTTCCCTTCCCTTCCCCCTGTACTGTATGGGGTGCTGTCCTGTTTTAGGGCATATTTTGGGGAGAACCTCTAAGTAGGGTCCCTCCAGAAAGCAAATTCAAGGGGTCCTGCCCCCAGCTACTTTGGGAAAAAGATTTCCTTGGAGAAAAGCAGAGCTCAGCTTCTCCTCAGGTGCAAGGTGATATTTAGATGAGCTATTAGGAAAAATTCCTGCATGGAAACATTGGAAACATTGGAACAGGCTGCCCAGGGAATTTCTGGGGTCACCATCCCCCAGAGTGTTTAAGAAAGGTGTGGGTGTGGCACTTGAGGACGTGGTTCAGAGGTGAATATTGGGTCAATAATGGAGTAGTTATGGTTGGAAGAGACCTCTGTGACAGACATAAGGAATGGGAAAGTTCCTCTGTGGCCAAAGAGAGTCATTAGCAGCATTTCTTGCAGCGAGGCAAAGCAGGGGTGGCCTGGTGCCAGCTGCAGAGGGCTCCTGTGAGGGGACAGGCACCTTTCCTCTCCACAGAGCATCCCCTCACACACCCAGGCAGGACCTGCCACTTCCACAGGGACTGCCATCTCCCTCTAGCAAGGCCTGTGTGCTCTGGAAGGAGAATGTCAAGCAGAACATTTAAAACCCTGGGATGAAGGGTGGAAGCACCACAGCACTCCAAAGGTGTCAGGAGCTGAATTATTCCAGAAGCACCCAAGCATGTGCTGTCAGAGCAATGCTGCTTTGGCAGTGGGGATGGACAAAACAGCCTGATAGATCCCTTCTTTCCATCCTGGCATCCCTAATTTCTCCGTTAATGACTTGTAATTGCATCCTAGGTGTCAGGACACATTTTGGTTCCTTGCTTGAGAAAGCAGTGGGGCCAGTAAGATCATCCAATTAACTGCACAGTCCAACACCTCCCCGAGCAGCAAACCCATCCCAGATCAGCTGGGATCATCTTCCTGCACCTCTGCAAGGGCCCAAGGGAGCAGGGAGCAGAGCAGAGAGAAACATTCATTCCCCTCATTTAAAAATGTAAAGCACATTCAGGACTGCGTGTAATAGTGTTGTAAATCTTATTTCCATAAAGTACCTCCAGGGCTAATTCACGAGACATTAATCATATTCCAGCTTCTCCCAGCTGTTAACTCATCTGCAGGGATTTTAATAAAAGATTTTGTGTGCATTTTCAAGAGGCAAAATTGTACCAATGAGGGCTGGCCTACTCAGAGCTGAGATTTCCATGGTCTGGAACTAAAGCCACCTTAGAGGCTCCCAAGCCTCTGCCCAGAAGGTTTCACTGCCCAGCTGAGCCCTCCCCAGCTCCAGCCAGGGTGACCTCACGCTCCATTCAACGACCTCAGCCCATGGTGAGGAAGTTTGGCTAAGGGACAGGCAATAATATAATTCCAGGTCACTTCCTTCAAGTGAAATCTGATTTATTCTCAGCCAGCTCATTGGCGTTGTTCAGTGGCAGAACCCTTAATTACTCCTTTAAATCTCATTTTCATTTCCAAGCACTGCTTCCTTCTAGCCTGCTGGAATTATAATCTGAGTTACGGAAAAACACATTTCTTCCTTTTATCCCGGGGCCACGGATGCCTCCCCAGCCAACCCCTGTGCTCCTCCTCCAGGTGAGGCTGGGACAGCAGGGCAGGGATGGTGCTGCCAGCCAGGTCTGCCCTCAGCTCCTTTTCCAAATGCAAAGCCAGATTTGGGAAGATGGCATTGTCTAACTCAGCTTGTTGGCTAATCCTGTTTTAAGTGCACTCCATGTTTGAGGGAGCATCACTGCTTGCAGAAGCCCCTCTTGCTCCACTTAATTACACAGAATAATATTAAACCCAGCCTCAGACTAGAGGAGCCTCGTTGTCACAAAGCAGATGATTTCCAAAAGCAGTTTTCTCTCCACTCTGAAGTCTATAAAAATTAAAAGCAGGAGACACCTGCATTCATTACAAAGGGGGAAGACTGGGAAGCTTCCCATTATCAGGATGGGTAATTTGCAATATCAGCACTCATTCAGGGTACTATTCCAACATGATAACTCAATTTTTCTCTGAGTTTCTTAACCACTTAAAAAAAAAAAAAAGTTGATTTAAAAATAAAAAAAAAGCCACACTGAAGTGTCCAGGTGTTCACATCTGCTGCTTTCCAAGGGAAGCCTTTCAACTTTTTCTTTCTTTCCTTCAGCTGAAGTTAATCAGCAAATTTGTATCAATTCCTCAAGCTGCGTCTTTAGACAAAGAAATCCCTGATGTTACTAAATTTAGGTATTTCTTTCTTTTTAAAAAAGGACATGGGTAATAAAAACCCAAATTAAGCATAGGGGGGAGGGACCACTTCAGATTTAGGCACAGCCACAGTAAAAGGAGAGATGTGTCTTAGTTTTCACTGGAGGAGAAAGTTCTGTAAGCTTAGGAGTAATTGTTGAGCAAATAAAGCCTCCATATTTCAGCTCACACAGCTTTATCTGGATTTTTTCCTCAAAGACAGCTTCAACCTCCTACTCGTACCATAATCACCCGTGGTGTCAGTGTCCTCCAGTGATCCCAGATGTGGAATGGGACCAGCAGCTCTTCCCACCTTCAATCCCAGCTCGAAGGACCCCCATGGCTGGGTTAAGGCTGACAGGAGGCCTCAAACTGCTCACAAAAAACGAGCATTCCCCAGCACCAGGTGGGCTTTCAGCCAGCTGCATCACAAGCAGTGAGGAGGCAGCCAACATCTGGACAGGCCATCCAGCCAGGAGGCTGTGCCTGCACATCTGGCAAAGCTGCTCCCAGTTTGGAGCTGCTCCCAGTTTGGAGCTGCTCCTGTACAGCAGAGATGGGCACCCAGCATTTCCTGGGAACAGGGACCTGGCTCTGAGCCTGCACCGAGCACACAGCGCTCAGTTTTGGTGCAGCCTCACCAAAAGTCATGCAGGTGTTTGTAAAGATAAAGCAAAAAAACAAAACAAGTCCAAAAACAAAACAAAAAAAAACCCCAACCCCAAAAAAGCCCTGAGCAAATTGAAGTGGAAGTGCTGATTGCTGCTGTGTTTTGGGTAGGGAAGTACAGTCCGTGCTCCTGGGTTGTGTTTGTTGTACAAAACTCCTCTCCCCAGGCTCAGCACAGGCACAAAAGTCTCCCTTGGGACTGCACCCTTGGTTCTTGCTCTGTCTGCAGCTCTCTGCTCAGAACATTTATTTGTGCTGCCCATCTCCCCCCTTCTCTTTACCTTAATTTCTTCCTTTCCAGGAGCCTTCCCTCAGAGGTGACAGTCCAATACCACAGCTATGCCAGATATGTCACTCTCCAAAGAAAAGGGAACATTTTTTCTAGGATTAGGATCCTCTCTCCTGCTAATCCACTGCCCACCATGCTGCATGCAGCCTCCTCTTTCATCTCAGCTGGGTCTTTAACACCATAAACCAGAAGTACCTCATTAAAGGCAGAAATATTTAGGGAAAAATCCTATCACCACCCTCACTGTGTCATGGCTACAACCAGGGACACAGCCAGAAAAAAAACAACCCCTAAACAACAAAAACAACCCCACCACCATAACTCTGATTCCTCTTCTCACCTTTCCATTTTCCTTTTTTCTTATCCTTCCTAAAGGATGCTGGGTTTTTTTCTAGGTTTCTGTGGGTCCCCCACTGCCCCACACAGCCAGAGAAAAGAGACTCCCCACATTGTTGCCAGACAACCTTATCCAAAACCTGAATTTGCTGTTTTTCTTTCCAAGGTGAAATGCAGATTCTCATCACTGTTGTTATCTATGTGCTTCTTTTGAGTAGGGAAAAAAAGCCAATACCAAATGTTATTAAACCTATGGGATACCAGCATTTACCTTCACATTTTCCATTCTGTGGGGTGTTTGTACTTCCCTTCTCACAGCCCCTACTGAAAACTCAGCTGTCCCCCCACAAAGACCCAACACATCACACATTTGGCTGCTGGCAATAATTATTTTGGAGTCCACAGCTGCAAGTGAGCAGAACCACCATGAGTTTTGTGAGCAGCTTAATTTGATCATCTGGATAATCTATTTGTTTTCTTAGTGTTAGGTAGCTTAGATTGATTTTGCTATTATTTTCAGCTCCACAGGAAAGAAAATTGGTAAATAGCTTCTTTTTTAAAATAAAACTGTAACAATCATTAGCTGTCAACAGAGCATGAGACAAATCAAACTGCAGCAGCAGCAGAGCTCGCTCTGTGGGAGGGAAAGGACCACCAGCTCCACAGGCACTGTCAGGTCAGGCTTGGGCAGGGCTGGTGCTACAAGAACACAGCAAAATCAGGCAGCCCTCCCACTTCTGGCCCCACACAGCCATGGAAATCCAATTTTTCCTCTGAGGAAGGAGGCACTGTGGGCCCACAGGGCTGCAGCACGAGCTGGGAGGGTGCAAGGCACAGCTCTGAGCCTGACCTTCCCCTGCAGAGCTCAAAAGCTGTACCCAGGCATGCAGCAAACCCTCTGCCACATGTCCTGCTGGCCATCACTGCTGTCCTGCCCTGTGTCCCCTCAGTGTCCCCACAGCAACACATCCTGAGTGCCAGAGGGGAAAATTAAACCATCCCAAGCTCGGAGCTCCAGGCCTAGGATCCAGCCAAAGCAAACTTTCCTGTTTCATAAGTCCCTCGTTATTTTGGCTTTTCTGACCTGATTTTTCTTGCTCCTCCTCTTCCTCACTGAAGTTTCAGGCACATCTCCAGCAGCAGATCCACATCTCCAGATCCTTCACACCAAGTTCTGCTTCACCCAGCCTCTAACCAGCAATAGCCCACAGCACCCCTCAAAGCATTCAACAAAAAACTTCTCCCCCAGCTCCACCACCAGCCTAAAATCCTCCTCCCAAACCTCCTCCTCCTGCTGGGCTTGGCCCCTTTCAGCTCTCGCTCTGAGCAGCTGCAGCAGGCAGGGCTGGCTGGCTGGGCTGGGGATGAGCAGCTCTGTTGTGTGTGAACACCAATTCTTGTGTGAACACCAATTCTTGTATGAGCACAAATCTTGTGTGAACACCAAATCTTGTGTGAACACCAAATCTTGTGTGAACACCAATTCTTGTGTGAACACCAAATCTTGTGTGAACACCAATTCTTGTGTGAACACCAATTCTTACATGAACACCAAATCTTGTGTGAACACCAAATCTTGTGTGAACACCAATTCTTGTGTGAACACCAAATCTTGTGTGAACACCAATTCTTGTGTGAACACCAATTCTTGTGTGAACACCAATTCTTGTGTGAACACCAATTCTTACATGAACACCAATTCTTGTGTGAACACCAATTCTTGTATGAGCACAAATTCTTGTATGAGCACAAATTCTTGTGTGAACACCAGTTCTTCTGAGATAAGGCACTCCATAGGAATGGAGGGTGAGCAATCAAATGCCGCCTCTTTTCCCCCTTCAAATTTAAGATTTCAGGAGGTCAGGGAGAAGTTAATGCCTGTTTAATAGGAATTGTTCATATAGCAGCACTACAGGACTTGATGCTCCTCTGAAAAGTGTTCCAGGACAGAGAAAATGGCCTCAAGTTATGTCAGGGATTATTGGATTGAATATTAGGAAAAATTTCTTTGTGGAAAGGATTGTCAAACATCAGAACTGCGAGGTGGTGGAGTCACCATTCCTGGAAGTGTTCAAAGGACATGTGGATGTGGCACTTGAGGACATGGTTTAGGGTGAGCACGGTGATGGTGCTGAGCTGGACTGATGATCTTAAAGAACTTTTCCAGCCTTAACAACTCCATGATTGTTCTGTGATCTGCAGGTAACATAAAGCCAAGCTCCTCTGGCTGCTTGCTCCCAGGATTAAAACCAGGTGGGGTCTGGGACATGGTCTTAGCAACAACAGTTCCTAATTTGTGAGATGTCAGAGCTCTCTGCCATCCTGTCCTTAAGGAGCAATCCACCCTCCATTCCTCCTCACCCAACCTGCAGCTCAGAAAATCACACATCACTCCCCCAACAGCAGCACAGCTGCACCAAGGGCAACACTCTTCATTTCCAGAGAGATCATATGGAGTCTTTAGCAAGGCCAAGTACTTTAAATAAACACCAGAAGACACGTTCACGTTCTGGGAATTCTTCAGCATTAACAGATGCAGTGGATTAATCTGGGTACAATATCATCCAATGTGATACCCAAGGGATTCAAGCAAGGGAACCACATGCAATGCTCTGCTTGAAGAAAAATAATGTGTTTTCTTGTCAAGGGCACCAAGATGTTCTGATTCTGACCCTTCTCCTACATTTCCCATAAAATATACCCTGCTATCCTCTATGGCCAGATGGCCAGAGGTTTCTCTAAGTGAGCAGCATCATTCCCACTCACCCTGTATTCCAATGACTCCAGGGAAGACTCCAGTGGAGAATTTCCAGTCAGGCCAGTTCAGGACAGGCGGCAGAAGCAGTTTTGTCCAAGCAGAGATTTGGACACCTGGCAGGGAGGAGAAGCAGCAAACACTGAAGCTTAATTTTATGCCCAGTCAGGCCTTCACACCCTCTCACCCAGCTCCATAAATTAGGCTGCTTCTTTCCTAAATATTTGCTTGGAACAGCTCCTGACTTTATCCTGGAAGCTGAAAGGTAAACTCTGAGGTTCCTGTATCAGGCCAGGCTGCCTGTGCTGACCAGCCCAGCTGTCTGAAGGAATCCTCCCTGTCCCCAGGCAGACCTTCACAGAGCTGTCTGTCCTTGGATGCCTCTCACCCTTTGTGCATTATTTCCCTGACAGAGCAAGGAAAGTGCTGCAGAAACTGCAGGGCTGGGGCTGTCCTACCCCCCTGCAGAGGGGAGCGATGCCGTGCTGGCAGCCAGGTGACCACTGGTGACTTTGGCCCCTTTCTTCCTTGGCATAAGGGTCATCTTCTGGCTCGTGGCTGACCCTGACACCTCAATTCTCTTCATTCCCAGATTTTCTCCAGGCCTTCCCCTTACTGAGTGGTTCCTGGAGTGTTTTGTGGGCAGGGGTGGGACTTGCTTCACCCAAATACCTGTGTGGATTTTCCACCTGGAGGATCAGCATCCTTGCTTTTCCCTTGGTACTGTGTCTTTTCTTGTAGCATTTATCTCTCTCGGGAGGACAGCTAATATGTGTGATGATCAGACAGTCTGATAAAGGAAAAATGACACGTGCTACACCAGAAAGGGAAATGAAAGGGCTTTTTTCGTGCCTCTGTGTTTGTTAATAGGCTTTATCTGCCTGGATCAGCCTCATCTGGGATCCCCCCATGTCAACCACCAGTTTAAGAGATACACTTCAGCTCTGACATGGTTTCTTTATCCTCAACTACTCCTGGCTTAACTGGCAACATCTTCCTTTTCCTGATGGTGGCACAGGCTCACCTTTTCGATGTGGTGAGATTGCATCCTGGCTGGTCAGGGTAGCGCTGCCACTGCAGTCACTCTCTGTTCCCAGCTTGGTTTTCCTATCCTTGACTTTCCTCTCCTGCTAGATTTCCCAGGTAGGCAAGATGGGAAAGGAGAAAAACCTTCCCCTGTGCTCTGACTGTCACTGGATAAACAGCAAATCTATAAATTAAAGAAATAAGTGACCTTTGCAGGAGGGGAATACAATGAACCACAGTTTCTACTGAGCCTTGCACAGTCCTTCAGAAAGATGGGGACCCCACAGCTCCTGTGCTTGGCTGTGAGCAGATGATCTTGTGGAGAGCTGCATTTCCAAGGTGCAGCTCAGCTCTGGTGAAAGCCTCTGGCAAACTCCTACTGCTTTGCACAGTGTGTGTGGAGAGATCCAGAAACACCAGGCTCTCTGCTGATGTAACTTGATGGATTTGTCAAACACATTCCTGCAATTTCTCCATGTTTTTATGTGGTGCAGAACCATGAACTCTTCCTGTGTTTGATACAGCTGAAATGCCTCGAATTGCTTGGAATGGAAAGCTGACCTGTGGTGTGCTGACCCACGTCAGGCTGGGGCAGGAGCACATGCCAAGGCTGGGCAGGGAGCACTTTGCCATGGTGGGGCTGTGCTCTGTGCCCTGCCTGGGGGACAGGCTGTGCTGGTGGCACTGCCAGCTCTGGGAGGGTGGGAGCATCTCTGGAGCATCTCTGGAGCATCTCTGGAGTATCTCTCGAGCTTGCAGGTTGGCTCAGGAAATGTGTGGGGTCCTCAGCTTAACTCAGGGTCAGGTCCCTCCAACAGGGAATTTCTTGTGCTTCCTTCCTTCACATCATGCAAGGGCTCCCTGGTTTGGAGACTCGGTTTAAGAAACTCCCTTTTCTTTGGCCCATCTTCAAAAGAGTCCCTCTTGGAGCAATTTAAACTTTTTTCCCCTAGTGTAAGGGTTTGGCTGACAGCAGCTGCTCCGCTGTCGGAGATGAGCAGGGAAGGAGCATGGAGCCAAACGTGAGGGAGGAGCAGGAGGAGCAGCAGTGGAGAGCAGCAGCATTGCAGGGGCTTGTGAGGCTTGCCATCAGCCAAACTGGAAATGGGGACATGTGAAAAGCAGGGTCAGGGCAAAGTCAAGAGCACAGAAGCTGCTGAACAAGTCAGCTCTGTCTGGTTGCTCAGCACTTGCACTGCTGGCGCTGTTGTGAGGATATTTCAAGCTGTTATTAGTCCCTGACCCTTGTAAGTCTGGCTGCAGCAGTGGAAATGGGTGGCAGCGGGGTTTTCCAGGATGTGGGGCATAGATTCTGACTGCTGCCTTCAGAAGTTGGTGGTGCTGGGTTCTCCCGTGCCCGTGGCTGAGGTCAGAGCCTGACCAAGCTCCTTTTCAGGCCATAACTCAGAATCTGTGCTGTGCTGCATCCCTCATTCTCACAGATGTGACGAGGGTGCAAGGGCTGAGCACAGAATCGGGGTCTCAGCCCTGCCTCAGAGCCCACCTGGGACAAACAGGGCTCTGCTCTCTGTGTCAGGGAGCACAGGAGGACCCTGCTGGACACAGGTCCATCCTCACCACACCAGCAGAACCTGTGAACTACAGAGGGACATTTCCCCTGCTCCACAGGCAGGAATTGTTAGCTGGGGACAGCCAGTGGTGCTCTGGAAGATGAAGCAGCTTTATTCTGGATACTCCTTTCCCATCACATCCCCAGCCAGAGTCCATCTGTGGCTTTGCTAATGCTCAGTGGAAAAGAGAGGAGCTGGAGGAGGCGTGGGTGCTCCCTGCATGGCAGCACTGGCACTGGGGGCTGTGGGAACTCCCTCCTGCTCACGTCCAAGGCTAATCCTGCCTCTTGGACTCGGTGCAAAGAGCCTCAGCCAGCAGGTACAGTAACAAGTGGGCTTTAATGGTCCCCAGCAGGCAGCCCTGGCCCTGCCAGGCTTCCCACGGCACGGCTGGGAAGATCAAAGCTGTCATGTGTGAGTGCCAGCCTGACTGATGGGGACATGGGGAACAAATGTGATGAAGCAGGAGGGATAAGGCTCTGCCCAGGACCTTCCCTGGCAGCAGCAGCAGTTTGGAGAGCAGCTGGTGTTCATCTGATGTCCTGGGTCAGGGAGGATGAGGAGGAGGTAGGGGAGGGAGTGATCCTGTGCCTGGGTGCCATGTGGGAGTAACTCAGCTCATGGCTCTGCTGTTCCCAGCCCTTCCCTCTGCTCTGGGAGCACAGGACAGGCTCTCCTCCTGCCCCCAGAGCCTCCCTGGGTGGAGGCTCCTGGGCTCACACCGTGCTCAGGTCTCATCAAACCCCTCCTCAGGAGCCCCAGAGGGGGATGGGGAACTCCCCAGTGCTGGTCCCACCCCTGGTGCCGGCTTTGTAACACACACCGTGAATTAATTGTGCATTTTGAGCATCCATTATTCACTCCTAGGATGTGTGCATCCGTTTGTGGTGCTGGAAGAGAAGGGAATTATCCAGCCAAGCAAGTCAGTGGGCTTCCACAGAGGAACAGCCTTGAGAGAAGGGGCTGTGTGACAAAACAAGGGGGGATTTAGTGGGGGCTGGCACCAAGCTGGGTGGGGAAAGGAGGCAACAGACCTTGCAGGAGGAAAGCCAGGGCAGAAGGCAAGAAACCTGCAGAGATGTGTGAATTACAGCTGGCTGAAGAGACTATTTTTCATGTGAGTGGCTGAACCTAAAGAAAGCAGAGGGAATTTGGGTCAACCACTTTGGCAAAACCAAGTCAGGCCTGAGTGGTTCCTTCAAGAGGAAGAGAAAAACGTCCTTTATCATCTACTCTGGTTTTTAATGTTAGGCTAAACAAAATTTGCTTCAGTGTTGGAAGTTTAAAAAAGGCAATTTCAAAACATTTCAGCTTGATGTCAAAGCAAATCCTGCATACATTTGGCTGAAGCTGTTTGTGAAATCAGACACAAACTTGCACATAGTTGGGTCAGCTTGCAAAAGGAAAATTTTCGTCAGTTTGGCACATTTGGTTTTTTTTATATATGGCACAGTGAGGAGGGGAGAGGAAGGAATCTCCCAGTGCTCAGGGGAGAAAAGCAGATCAAGCAGCAGAGCTCAGAGCTGCAGTGTGTGTGTGAAAGATCAGAGCTGCAGCAGAACTGGAGAGGGGAAGCTCAGGTTTTCAGAATCCATCTCAATTGACAGAGATAATTACAGGTGCCATGTTCCCAATTTCTTCTTCTGAGGACTCTCTTCTTTAATAAACTCATTCTAACAAATTGATCACAGCCTCTCTGGTACTCAGCACATATCAAAGCCATTTTTAAGATTGAAGAGAACACTTTGGGTGAAAAATAGGAACTGGTGCCAGACTTTGTAGAGATCTAAATCTACCTCAGCTGTAATACAACTGAATTAACTTGCTGTCTTCACATGCCCACTGCTTAATATGGCCACGGATATCTGAGGTTTGCTCAGTGCTGGGAGCCAGGATCCGGAAAAAGCCCTGGAACTTGCTCATGGTGTTCTCTGGAGGTTGCAGCCCAGCTGGGGGATCAGGTGAGGATCACACTGCAGCTTGGACACCCCTGTGCTGTTTTGGGCTGACTTCGGAGAACCAGTCACAGAAAGTTTTGGGTTGGAAAGGATTTTGTTCCACCCCCCTGCCAGGGACATTTCCCACTGTCCCAGGTTGCTCCAAGCCCCATCCAGCCTGGCCTTGGACACTTCCAGGGATCCAGGGGCAGCCACAGCTTCTCTGGGCATCCTGTGCCAGGGGCTCACCAGCCTTGCCCAGGAGGACAAGTGCATTCAGATAAACAATATAAACAATACAAATAATAAAAAAAATTCATAAATTCTGGATGAGTTTAAGTAGATGACTGCTTGATTTGGTCCAGGTTACTTCTCTCAGTCATTTCCTGTTCTTTTTTTCCTGTTTTCTCAGTGGGGTGTTTGCACCAGCATAATTCTACTGAAATAACTAGACAAAGAGTAACTTTTTCACAGGAGCACCCAGCATGCTGAAGACCTTGGTTTCTAAACCATCATCATTAAAACAATGCCCCCCCAAGAAAATCAACAGGTGATTTAAAGCCAGGCTCTGAAATGCATTTCATCAGACACAGGTAAACACCACAAGGATGCTGTAATTCCCTTTGTTGATGTGAAAATGGGAGGAGTGAACTCTAATAATAGCAGCTCTGAGCAGCTAACATTAGGGCAATAGAAAACTATAACAAAAATAGTTTTCTTGTGAGAAACTCTATCAATTAACAGGAAGAAACTTTTGTTTCTCTATAAAGACTGGTGAAAAGACTAGCAAGAATTGGGACTGTTTTAACCATCAGAGTTCCAGAGTTTTTGTCTCTGTTGTCATGTGAACGGGGAAGTGGTGGGTAGATAGGGGATGGAAGGGTTTTTCTGGAGGTTTATTCTGGTGTTCTTGTTGTTGTTGTTTGTCAATAAACTTCCTTTTTTTTCCCCTTTTAAGTTGTATGCCTGTTTTGCTCTTGTTCTAATCCATATCTCACAGCAAGAAGTAAGTAATTTTCTTAGTTATTGGTTTAAAACCACGACAGCATCATAGTTAACTCTCCTAACTCCAAAATAAATACCTCTTAACCCAAACGGAGAGCACCCATACTGGCATTGTGAATAAGCTGCAAGCTCAGGTAACTGGTGCAGCCACGTGGAGGAGCTTTTCTCTCCACAGTGACACATCCAGCAGTTTCATCTGGCCCAAAATCTCCCCCAGTCCTGGCTATCAGCTGTCTACAGCAGGCAGGAACACAGGGATGGGCTGATCCAGGTGTCCAGCTGATCCAGGCTTCCTTCCTGGTGTCCAGTTGGACAGTTTAAGGCAGGCTTCACCTTCTGCTCTGCAAGGAAAATGAGATGAGAAAATGGTTTGCTTTCCTCAAGGAGGATGGGAATGAGCAGCTGAGGCTGGGATGAAGAGTAACACATCCCAGGGGAGAGAGAGATGTCCAGGGCTCAGAACAGCACATTTCTGCAGCTACAGCTAGGAATTGTCACAGTGCCTGTGGGGAGTTATAAGTTACTGCTCCACAAGATTCAGGAGCTCTCTGCAGCTGCTGAAATTCCCAGAGTGACGAGGGCTGAATCAGAGATCCCAACCCTCCCCTTCCTGTCCCTGGTGCTCTTCCAAACCTGCATCTCTCATCTACCCTTCCTAGCCAGGAAAGGCTTTGTCTGCACAGAAAACTGCATCACTTTTATGTAACACAGACTTACAGCCAAGACAGACACCTGCACAAAGCCTCTGCTGGTGCACCCCTTGTGCCAACTTCAGCATCTAAAGCACCTCCTCCTGCTCCTGAGGGACAGCATTGGCATTCTCAGGGCTTCACAGCCAGTCCCAGGGCAGGGAATGGCTGCTCTGTGTCTCTGCTTCACACTCCTTGGTCAGCAGGACAAAGCACACAGGTCCTGACTGAATCTTTTCCCTTTCACACGCAGGGGAAGCGCTCCAGGAGCTTTCCCTGGAGTGCTCTGCTGGGCACTAAAGTGATGCTCCAGCTCCTCCATCACTTTCTCGCCCCAAACTGACCCCAGCTCTGCAGGAGTGGCCTCACCAGTGCCCAGTCAGGGGGACAGTCACTGTCCTGGTCCTGCTGGCCACACCATGGCTGGGACAGGCCAGCTTCCAGTGGCCTTTTGCCCACCTGGGCACACCTGGCTGATGTTCAGCTGCTGTTGACCAGCCCAGGGCCTTTCCCTCCAGACACTTTTCAGCCCCTCTGCCCAGCCTGGAGCTGCAGGGGGTTGTTGTGAACCAAGGGCAGGACCTGGCTGACCCTCACACAGTTGGCCTCAGCCCATGGACCCAGCCTGTCCAGATCCCTCTGCAGAGCTTTCCTGCCCTCCAACCAACTGTGCCCAACCAGGAAGGAGCTTCTTGGGGCGTCCTGCTCTGGGATCAGGCCTTGGTGGGAACAGCAGCAGCATTTTGCAGGGCTGAGAATGCAGAAATGAGCTGCTGGCAGACTGCTCTTGCCCAAAGGGACTTTGCAAAGAGCTGGGTGGGTGGCTGGCAGCCTGGCAAAGGAGCCATTCAAAAGCAGAAGGGAAATATTTTTCCAGTTCAGGTGTGGCTTCTGTGTTTCAAGTGCAGGGTTTTTTTTTTCATCCCAAAAGACGAAGAAAATTTCAACTGAAAAAATAAGTTCTGAAACAGACCAAGAAGAACATTTGAGCTGCTGAAACCTTGACCTGCTGAATTTTGTGTTTCTTTTTGCAGTTGATCACTTAAATTCCATGTATTCTGAGCTACAATGGACATAAATTTATGGAAAAATGATTGATCAAGATTGACTGACTGCTGCCAGTGCCCTCCTCATCCCCTGCTCCTCTTCCTTCCCCATCCCTGAGGGACAGGACTGGGCAGACTGGGGAGGAAACTCCTACAGAGACAGCCAGCTCGAGGCTGTGCTGAAGGCAGGACACCCAGCTGGGCCATCTCCCCTCCAGCCTTGCTGTATTTTCATTTTTGGCTGGGGATGGGGGCTGGGGGGAGCTTAATTTTGCTGCTTCCAGAACATGCAGGCTGCTCTGCTCTGAGGACATCGCTGTGGTCATTAAAAGCAGCCACAGGACTGGCTCTCAGCTTCAGCATCGTGCAGAGGGACAAGGGGACAGCTGGCAGTCCTGAAATGGGGACAACTGGCCTGTTTGCATCAAGGTGAAGACTCCAGACCAGACCCTCATACTCTGGAGACAAGGGAAAGATCAAGCCATCGGTCCCTGGAACAGAAATAAGCAGTGCAGGACCCTCAGCTGGAGGAAAGGAGAGCTGGTTGCTCTCTAGAACTCCCTGAAAGGAGGTTGCAGCGAGGGGGGTGTCAGACTCTTCTCCCAGGTAGCAAACAATGAGAGAAAACTGCCTCAAGTTGTGCCAGGACAGGTTTAGATTGGCTATTAGGGAAAATTCTTTAACTAAAAGGGTTGTAAAGCACTGGAACAGGCTGCCCAGGGCAGTGGTGGAGTCACCACCCTTGGAAGCATTCGAAAAATGGCATTTGAGGACGTGGTGAATATGGTGGTGGTGCTGGGTTGACAGCTGACAGCAAGAAAGGTCAAATCTGTTACATCAACTTCTATTTTGGCTGAAAAAGTATTTGCTTTCAGCATTGGGGGAAAAAAAAAGCTTCTCCTGGGGTTACTATTTTTGTGGCATTCATGGTTAAAGCAGACCCCTGCTGTCTTGCTTTTCAGGAATATTTTTGGATTTGTTGGTGCTCCTGGGGTGTCAGAGGCTAAAAATATTATTTGAGTTTTTGTTGTTCCTGCTTGCAGGAATAAACCAAACCCAAATCCCCAAATGGAATCTCCTTAGGGGTTGTTTAAAGGTCAGTTTAAAGGGTTTTTACAAGGTGCATTAGTGTGTTGAGGACACCTGGCCTGGAGCTTGAGTTTGGAGAGGCACAAATGGCCAGCAGAGCAGAGAGAGCTGCAGCAGCAGCAGGAGAAAATAACAAAATCATTTAAAAACCTCAGTGCCCACAGAGCTGCTGGCATCCCTCTGGGATCTGGGGTCAGGATGAGCACAGGGAGAGGGAGCTGGGGCAGGGAGGGAAGGGAGGAGAGGCTGCAGCTGAGCCGCGGAAAGCGCGGTGGGACACGGCGAGCTCCCCCGGACAGCCTGGGCACAGAAACTCACCCAGGTGAATTCCAGGTCTGCAGCCTTGAAACTGGCGACAGAAGGGAAAAGGTTGGGCTATATTTTTGTTTGTTTGCTCATTTTTCTGAAGTGGCAGCTCGGATCCGAGCTGACACCAGGAGGACGAGCACTGAATCCTGGGCTAAATATTTCATTTCCACAGATGCTGACATCAATTTGGTTACAAAGACACTCTTTTGCTTCTTTGCTTTTGTTTTGTGTTGCTTGCAGGCTTTCATTTAGGGCTGTTTGCTTGTTCTTTTGTGCAACCTTCTGCTAAATTTTGGGGTGGACAAGGGAAAATATAATCGAGCTCATAAAAATCAAATTGGAAGCAGATTGAGGTACATGACAAGGAAAAAAGAAAGCTGAAGAAGAAAAACCACATTACCTCACACAATTTTCATGTGTTTTGTGCACAGATCAAGGGGAGCTTTTCCCTAATTCATGGCAAAGAAGAGATTTTTCTCCAGTAGCCCCAGAGATGGGGTTCAAATTTGGGCAGAAGGCAGAGGGTCAGGGTAGGTCTCTCAGCTTGCTGTTCCCTGCTCCCTGATGGGCAAATCCGATGTCAGAGAGCCCACCTGGGACACGCTGGGCTCCAGCAATCCCAAAGATGTGCTGCTCTGCCCCTCAGACACACAGGTGATGCTGCTGTTGGGACAAGGGAAGGCAGCTAATGAAAGGAACGACGCCCAGGAGCCACAGATCCCTTTTGTTACATTCCAGAGGATGGCTCGAAGACTTCACAAGGGAAATTATATTTATGCTTCAATGCAGTGAGCAAAAAGCATCTCATTTCCCCGCTCTGCCATTCAGGCTAAATCCGTCTCTCCCTGACACCGGTCCATTTGGAATTCATCCACTGAACTTATTCTGGGTTTCCGCAGCGGCATCTGGGAGCGGAGCATGGAACCGTATTTATTTATTTATCAAGGCTGCTGCGGGTCTGGGATTTGTTCCTGCAGGAGGAAACTCCCTGCCCATGGTTTATGCTCGGCTGGGGAGGCCTCCATGCCCCATCCAGGGGACCAGAGGCGAGGAGCAGCGGCAGGGCTGTCCCCTCCCGTGGCACTGCCATCCTCCCGTGGCACTGCCAGCTTCCAGAGCCCTGCCCAGGGTCTTTCCTGGCTGGGCTGCCTCTGACGTCGGTGCCGAGGCGAGGGAGACACGGAGGGATGAAAATAGCACAGCTATTATCAGCTCCGCTCGGAATTCTGCTCCCATTCAAACGCCTTTGTCGGGAGAACAAGAGCACAAACCTTTGCTGTGAGCAGCTCTTTTGCCTCCTGGCTGCAGAAACATCTCGCTGCCAGGAATAACAGAGTCCAAGGCCTCACAACAGGGGCACGGTTTGGCTCCCAGGGATGCTCCTGAATTCTTTCCAAGCACAGCCCAGTGCTGGTGGCTCAGTTTGAAGGTTTCACTGGATGGCAGTGAGATAAACGAGGCCAACCCCATCCTTCTGCCCCAATTATTTTTGGGGTAAGGACCAGCCTACACAAGTCTCATCAGCCTGCTGTGGTCAGAAGACAGTCTCTGAGTCTCTGAGCTCCAGTTCCACCTTCTTTTTGGGGCCAGTGGTTCCCTCTCTCTTCTCCTCCCCTCACTTAAGAAAACAGCCATAAATGGTCCTTCCTACTTTGCAAAAAGTGTCATCTCTGAATGCAAATTTCTCTGCTTTTGTGCGAGCTGGGATTTGATCAGACTGGCCTTTAGGAGCTGGCACATCAGGTTTTTCCTTACAAGCACATTTAGGGTCCTGGTGCTCCAGGGCTTGGGCACATTCAAGCCTGCTCCTCATCCCAGATCTATTCTCCTGCCTTCTGACATTGTACACACAGAATTCCCATGGAACCTGGGGTGATCCTGGCACTGGGTTCAGTCCCTGTGGTTTCTGGAAGGTCCCTTTGCCACCCATGGCTGTTTCCAAGCAGGTGACCTGATAATGCTGCTAACTTTCCCTTCTGTGCTTCCATTTGGGTGCTGGAAGTGGGGGAAAGGAGAAGTCCAGGGCTCTTAGACAAGCATGGTTTGCTTCTCTCTGCCCTGAGTTTTCCTGCAGGAAGGCAGGTTGGAAACCCTTTAGTTTAGAGTTTGCCTCAGCAGCACCTCGTTTTACAGCACTTTGAATTGAGATGTTACAAAAAATTCCTTCCCTGCCAGTCCAAGCCCGTTTCCATGAAATATCTCCCTCCTGCTCTGGAGGCTAGAGGAAAGTGAGAGCTGTGTGTATGGTAATCTCTCCCCCACACCACACTGGATGTTGTTTCTTGCTCCAGTTCTTCCCACAGCTCTTTTGGCAGCAGCACCCCGAACACATCTGCACCCCCAAAAGGGATCCAGGGAAGCTCCAGCTGAAACACCCACCCAGTGGAAATTGCTGCTGACAATTGCTGTGACTGACCCTGTGTGACTGGGCAGCTGTCCTCAGGAGCTCCTGAGACCAGCCCTGCAGCTCAGGTCACCCCTTCAGCAGCACAGGACGCGGCTTTTGGGCTCCTCACTGATGGAAAAGTGCTTCAAGGACTCAGATATCAAACACTAGCTCTTGTTCCAAGCCAGATTCACGGTTCTTTGGGAAGCTAGAGTAGCAACAGAAACCTCAGGCCTCACCCAGCCTGTCCCCAAGCCTGAATTAGGGTCTGCTGAGTAGCAGCAGCAAGGGGAGAGCTGGGACTGGGCTCAGTGTGAGGCACATGGATGATGCCTTTTCAGGACCACCTAAAAACAGAAGCCAGACAAAATTAAAAGAATAAAAATTAATAGTATTTATTGAAGGGCCTTCAGGGACATTTTGAGCAGATGAAGCCCTCCCAGGGGCTGTGCCCAAGAAATGGATGATAGGTCACAGGTATTCATATTTTTTATGTTTGGTCCATTTGCATACTGGGGGCTAATTTTCCAATTACAGCTTCAGGTAATAAAGTAATTTACTCTCAGTTTGCTCCTTCCCAGCTCACTTTTGTTTCCATCTCTGGGGGCCTGAGGCAGTGAGGTGTCCTTGACTCCCAGGCCTGGAGAGGAATTGTTGTGTCTGACCAAAATGGGAAGACAGCAGCTGACACTGCTGCTTTAATCACAAAAGAATTGCAGGGTTACAAATGAAATGAATGAAAAATATAAAAGCTAAAATCCTAATGCCTTGTGGACTCCCACTACTGCCCCCAGCTCACATGGGCTGTGCTGAGAGCCAGAGCCCAAGGAGGGGGAATGGGGAGAGACACACCTGGGCCTGGTTCTGGGAATGGTCCTTGTGCTCTCCCAGGGGAGCCTCACACACGGAGCCACCCCCTGCCACAGCTCCCTCTGGGCTCAGGATTTGGGGGATGAGCGTCCCACGTGTGAGGGAAGCTCTGCCTGGGAGAAGCACGGGCCATGGGTGAGGACAAGCCATCCCAACAACAGCCAGTGCAGTCCCAGCACCTCTGAACACCTACAGGCTTCCTCAATCCCTCTCCTCCACGTCCTTGTACTCCCCACTAGCATCAGAAGCTATTTTCCTTTCTCCTTCCCCTCTTTCTGGCAGTGAATCTTACTGAATTCATGAAAAAACCCACAAAAGTTGAACAGATTTCACACACAGCTGCCCATCTCTGGAGACCACTGGAGCGAGGGCAGGAGCTGCATCACGGGGTGCTCAGTGGCAGAGCCCCTGGGACCCCTCCTCCCCTTCCCTGGGGATGGGGCTGCTCTGCTGACGTGCTTGGCTGGGCACGAGAAGCTTCATCCGAGGCCTCCTGCAGGCCCTGGCCATGGTGGAGGCAGCTCACCCTTCACTCTCTGCATCCCTGGGGAGGGGTTCACCTCCTCTCCACCCTTCCAGAGCCATCCCTGGGCCCCAGATGGAGGTGGGCACCTCCCTGTGAAAGAAACGGTCCAAAAATTCCCTCATCTGTCTCACAACCGTCTCAAGGACAGAGACTGAGACCCTGAATATCACAAGGGCCTTGGTTTGGGGGTTTGGGCCTAGCTGAGGTGGATGTTTGCCAAGTGATTGTTTGCAGGGTACACTGCCCTCGTTCCTGCTGGTGAGCAGAGACTTGTGAGACGTGGTTTGCTCTGTACCCTACACCTGCCCCCCGCGCAATGGAATTCATCACAATCATCATCAATCTCCTCTGGTTTTGGCCCTGTGCCCCTGGCTTTGTAAAAGACTATAAAATTACACCCCAAATTTACCTTCCTTTGAGATCTCCCCAACGGACAGAAGACTCTGCGTCGCTGGATGTCTGAGTGGACTTTGACGTTGGTAGCTATAATCCCCTTACTCTCTTTTCCTCATGCTTTGCTTTCTCCTCTTTTCCCTCTATCCCATATTAGTGTTGATGAGCACTCAATAAAGTGTGTTTTGCTGTTTGAGTCCTTGGTTTGCTGATAATCTTTTGTACTCTAAGATCAAATAAAAGAACCACATCACCAATCCCACCTTGCGGATTGTGACACCCTGTCACCCTCCCCAGCTCTGGGAAGGGGCATTCAGGATGGACAGCCTGAGTTTTTATTTAATTGGAGTGCTGCAGCTGCTTCCTGGCAAGGAGCTGAGGGATGCCTGCCCTCCTCCAGCTCCTGCCATGGACTTGGCAGGGAATTGCTGTCACACTTCCCTCAGGAGGGGCTTTTTTACCCTCCTGTGGCACTCTGCATGCCTGGCTCCCACTTGGCAGTTCCTCCCTGTGCTCTGCAAACCCCTCTGACACGGTTTGTCCAGGTTTTTGCCACCTCTGCTCCCTGCTGGCATCACCTGGATGGATTTCAGCTGTGCTCTCCATCAAAAAGGAAGGGGCAACACATCACCTTGTCAACAGCCTGGGGTAGGCACAAGCACAGGGAACATTCAGCTGCTTAAGAGATGATTTCAGCAGATGGAAGTGATTCTGCCCAGCTGCCCATCACTGCTGACCACAGCTCTCTGTGAAGCAGAGCTGACGGTGTAAATTTTGGGTGGGAACAGCAACATTTGCTCATTGTGGCAGTCGATGCTTTTCTTTTTGTGCTGCTCTCCTTGCCCCTGAATCCTGACCCCACCACTGAGCTGCTCCCTGCTGGGTGCTGACAAAGTAGAGCAGGAAAAACCTGGCTGGAATTGCAGCCTGGCCCCACCACCATGTTCAAGAGTCCTCTCCAAACGCTGTTTGTGGGTGAAGAAATCTCCATTCTGATGTTTTGCGTGTTGGAGGCCTTAGATTGTTCCCTTTCACTGTTCAGTCGAGAAATCCAAGTGGGATTTTCCCTTTGCAGGCACAAGAAGCACCCTGCTGACGGGGGCAGCTACCTGGGTGTGATGGTCACTGCCCACATCTCCCTCAGGACTGCAAACCACACAGTTGCTGGCTTGGGGGTGTGGAGAAGGCTCCTGTGACAGTCCTTCCCCCTCCAAAAACCAGGCCTCTCCCTGGAAAAGCACCCACTGGTGAAGAAAAGGGCTGCTCTGGGTGACAATTCTTTCACCACACAAGAACAAGCTGCAAAAACAAGTGAACCCTTGACCAACCACCTCATTTTATTAATCCCCACAGCTGTTGGACCAAAAGGAGCCAGGGGAGAGGAAAGCAGGGTCATCACATCCCTGTGTTCCCCATGCAGGAAAGACCCCTGCTTCCCTCCCTCTCCAGCCTTGCAGGAACTGCCCACACAGGTTTTATTTGCTGTTTCCCACCTCTCTCCCTCATTTCAAATCCCTGGGACTGCCACACCTTCTGTGCTGGAAACAAAGCCATAAAAGAAATTGGAAGAGAAAGGGAAAAGACAGCCCACTGATGCCCCAATTAGCACGGAGCACTTAAACAGTCAGAACTTTGCATTTTAATTGTAATCAGTCCAAACACAAAAAGCTGAAGTGACAAACCCCACAGCTAATTCCAGCTGATTAAATAACTCCCCATCCCAATGCTTGTGTGTGTTTCTGGTTTAATTCCTGGCCTCTGGACACAGCCCCACTGATAAAGGCAGTGCTTTGTTTTCACTTTCCCCCACCCAAATCAGTTTGCTTCACTGAATCCTATTCCAGGGCCATGTCTGCACATCTGAGCTCCTTCCCCTGGTCTGGACCATGTCCTTGGGAGCCAGGGGCATCCCCAGCACTGAAGCTCTGACCATCTTTGAAGTTAATTTAGGTCTTCAGGCCCGTTTTGTTAAATAATGAGCATCTCCAATTAGAGAGATCCCAGTGCTGACCTGGGCCTGTGAGTTGCTGGCTGACTGAGTTCACTATGGAAATTCTTTACTTTTCTCTAATAGAACTTCTGCTGCTGCAATTCTGCCTCCCATCCTCTTACTGTGAAAATTAATTAGGATCAAATCAAATGGGAAAGGAAATACACAGACCCAAGAAGAGCTCTCTATCCTCTGTGAAAAGCAGGACATGCTGCAGAGAACAACAGACCCAAAACGAGCCACAGACCCAAAATTCCTGGGAGCTGAGCTCCAGGTCCAGGCATGGAGCTACAGACACCAAGAGAAGATTCTCGAGAAGCAGCTGTCCCCAGAAGAGGTTTCTCTTTCCAGTGTTCGGTGTGGACACAGTGCTGGATCTTCTGAGGTGGTCAGTCCACTCTTGCCACCCCCTGCACAATACAAAGCCACCTTTAAACCCCTGTGAAAACAGTGACTCTTTCACCAGATCAGATTGCCCAGAGCCCCATCCAGCCTGGCTGTGAACCCTCCCAGGGATGTGCCATCCACCACTTCCCTGGCCAGCAAGCTGTCAGGGGCCATCACGTACAAGAGCAGGATCGAGGTGTGAACCTCTGATTGTGAGGCTGGCAGCTCGATTTGGAGGTCCTGACTGAGAAAGCTGGGACAGGCACTGGGAAGAAAAAGAGCTGTGAAAACTGTGTGAGGCCAGCACAGAGCCCTGGAAGATGTTTATTAAATGAAACAGCAGAGAAGCAGGCAGGAGGTGCAAGGCTGATGCGAGTTACACAGGAAACTCCTCCTGAAGTGGAATCTGCTGGGCAGAATGTCTGGGACCCCAGAAAGTTGCTTTGGGGTGATCATGAGCCTGCACAGGAGGAGCTGCCTGTTGAAGGAGCCAGAGGACTGAGGGTTTGATGACCTCTCTGGTGCCCATTGTCCCTGTTGCTTCCTCACAGGAGCTGGAATGAAATGTCAAGTTGGTCTTTAGAGCTCAGAAGCAACGAGGTGCTGTGGCTGTTGTAGAGAGACGCACTCAAGGATTTTCTTTGCTTATTGTTGCTTTGTAAGTTAGTTCCTTTAATCAAAGTGCTCCTTACCAAAGGAGATTTCTTGGAAGCAAAAGTGCAGGTGGATGTGAGGGCTGTGCTCTCCCCTAGCACGCATCCCTGTGTGCTGGGGGAGGGAGAAGCTGCTCCTTGCTCCTCGGGAGGACAGAGGATGCCCAGTGTCACCTTGGGTGTGCCACTTCCCATCCTGCAGGTGCTCAGCTCCCCTCAGGAACAGGCCTGGCACCATCAAACACTTCAAAGACATCCCATGTGGGGTATCTGGAACTCTTCTGCTTTAGGACAATGTGTTCAAGGATATCAAAGCCCCAAACTGTGGGCAGTGCTGAACTTTCATTTCCTCCCATAAGTAGGGCTGTGCTCACGCAAACACTCTATTTTTTGTTAGTGGAAGTGAAGAAGCAATTCTCGCAGAAGGGTGGGAGATGAGGAGTGTATGGATTTACACTGAATCAGATATTTCATACAGAAGGCTTAATTCTTTTTTTAGCCCCATAGGAAGAAAAGAAACGAAGAAACTAAGTAGTCTCACAGAACTGGGGCGGAAGGAAAAATCCCGATCCCAGCACAGGCTCTGCAGTTAGTCACACTCAGCCCCCTCCTCTGCCCCAAGGCCTTGGAAGCAGCAGGTCCCACATCTCTGGGGTGGGCAGGACACAGCAGGCTGCTCCACCCCTGCCATTTCCACGGCTCTCCAGTTTCCACGAGAGACAGAATGGTCACAGGAGGCAGGGGCTGCATCCCCAGAGCAAGTCCTCCAGCAGCAGCTGGAGGGAGTGGGTTTGACCCTGTGCCTAGGACAGGACTGGGAAATGGTGACAGGCAGACAGGCTCTGTACCCCTCTGCTATTCCACTGGCCTTTAGGGTGTTCAGGGAAATTCCTCACCCGCGGGAACATCGTGAGACTGCACCTCATGGAAAAGGTACTGGCCAAAGGAACTTGCTGATGGAGGAAGAAAGGAGAGCACCTGCACAGCTCTCCCCTTCTCCCTGCTGCATGCAGAGAGGGACCAGGGTGCTCAGGAAAAGCATTTCCTGCTCAGATTTCTCCCTCCCCAGAGCAGCTGGAGCCAGACCAGCACAGCCCATGCACACTTTCACCACACTCTCTACAAAGTCACCACGTCCAGGGGACAGCTCCTCAACCCTCTCTGCCAAGGTCTCCAAAAAGAGCTGTTATCTACAAAGAGCTGACACCCAGACATTTGGCAATGATGATCCACCAGCTGCTGGTCAAGCAGGAGGACAGGAGTCCCCTGGGCACAGCTGGGGTGAGGAAATCAGGCATCCTCTGGCCACTGAAGGGAACCCACTCTGCTTGTTTCAGTCCCCTTTCTAGTCTTCTGCTCTGTATTTACAGCAATAAATCATTTAATTAATCAGCCTGAAAGGGGAAATAGAAACCCCAGCGCAGGCAATGGACTTCTAGGGACAGAAACCCCAGTCCATTACTGGAGCTCACCATTCATTCATCTCCATTAGCAAATGCCTTTGTCTGCCATTCCCCCCAGCTGCAGTGCCTGCAGGAGTCGTGCAGGGCATTTAACAAAGTCCCATTCCCCACCAGCTCCTGAGCAAGAAGGCAGCAGAGCTCCTCAGTTTCCCCACTACCCTGTGCAAACCTGATCTCTGCAGTTCTGGGTACCACGGAGCATGTTTGCCTCGCCTGAGCAGCGCAGCAAGGAGCTGGAGGCTCTCCTGCTTCATCCCCTGCAGCTGAAATGGGGAGAGCTGGGGCTGAGCTCACAAGAGGCTTCCACACCCCAGGGACACAAAAGAGCAAAGACAAATCTCCATGGACAAGTTTGGGGTGTGAGTACACCGTGGGATTGAAAAAAATCAATGGAACATTAAACAAAACCAAGGTGTTCAACCTACCAAGGACCCTGGCTCCTGGCTGGCTGCCACTGGTACCAAGTTCTTCCAGCTCCAGTCTTTCTCTTATTTATTTATTTTCTAAGCATAGCTGATAACCCTACATGTCCTTCATTCCATCCACGCTCTTTGGACCCTTTTTCCCCCCCCTCTCATTTTTATTTCTGCTCTGTGCTTTGCCTTTGTACAGTGCATCCATCCCCTCTTCTCTGTTTGCCTTCTGGCTGAAACACTTTTCCAGCTGAGGTTTCCCCCTCCTAAGACTTTCCCATCCTCCTGGAAAGCTTACAGAAGTGCTGAGGCTGCAAGCTCTGTGCCTCTCAGGAAGATGCATGGAGCAGGTGGGGTTGCTGTCCTGGGACTGTGGGCTGCTCTCAGGTTAATTTGTGAAATTACCTTCAGACTCAGCAGCTGCTGGGACTGTTAGTACTTCAAGAGAGAAGAAAAATGCTGAAGGGAACAGCTGCCTCTATGATTTATAAGCCATACAAGAACATTTAAGCTCTGGAGGGAGCTGCATATGGAAGGGGCTTTTCTTGTGTATGTCCTTCTTTAATAAAAGGTACCAGGCACAGGTGTGAGGGGAAATTGCAAAAAACTCCCTCAGTGGTGAGAATTTCATCTTCCTTTTGCCTGTGTACACATCAGTCCCCTCCCTGCCATGAGGAATGACGATGAAGTGCTGATCTGATTTTCCTAATCCTCTTCTGTCAGACACAGTCCACTCACCTCTGGGGTCTGTCACGATGCTTTTCCCTATCCCAGCACCTCAGCATGAACTGGGAACTTTGTGTAGTGGCAAGTAGGACAGTGTGTGTGCAAATGTGCAGGGAGGTGAGGTGTGGTGAAACATCCTCTTCTGTTTAATCACAGAATCCCAGGATGGTTTATGTTGGAAGGGACCATCTTGTTCCATGCCCTGCCATGGGCAGGGACACTTTCCACCATCCCAGGTTGTTCCAAGCCACATCCAACCTGGCCTGGGACACTTCCAGGGATCCAGGGGCAGCCACAGCTGCTCTGGGCACCCTGTGCCAGGGCCTCACTCCCCTCACAGAGAAGAATTTCCTAAAGCTTAAAGTTTAAATCCATTATCCTTCCTGCCACCCTCCTGTGGACATCCTTTTCATGTAATTATTGTGACCTGAGGTGCACAACAGCTCCTGCCAGTGCAGCACTCACATTGCCAGTATGTGTTACGGGAGTTTCTCCCTAATTTGCCCAGCAGACACCTTCTGCCTCCAAAGAATCCAGTGCTTGCCACTACTCCATAGGGACAGTAAATAATGCTGGCTCACTGGGATGACAATCTCATCTCCTCTTTCTGAGCCGTTACCAGAGCAGGGGGAAACTCTTCCATCCAGCAGGAACACGGCTGCCTTCCCCACCAAGACCACAAAGGCTCTGATTCTGCCATGCTCCAGTGGAACGGGATCTGCACCAGGGGATCTGCAGACTTGAACTCTACATTTCTGTTTTTCTGTTTATACCATCCTTGGGTGGTCACTCTTGCTCTGCTCATGCCTGTCCCGAGGCATTCACGTGCTCCAGGAATGTGAATCATCTTGGCTGTTTCATAACGTGAAGCCAGGTGGAAACTTCATCCAACAAAAATATAAAAACAAGCAGGCCTGTACTTCTGAGCCACCCCTTGCTTGTACAGCATAAATTCAGCTTTTTCCTTTGTCCAGCAAAGCTGGTCAGAAATGCTGTGGTGAGAGAGTCCAAGAGGAGATGGTTATATTCTCCCGTGGGGATTTGGGGGTGGACACTTATATTTATGTGCAGGGAAAGGGACCTCAGGAGATTTTGGACTGGGTACAGAAAACTGTTAGACACAAATATTCATGAGTTATTTGCCTTTCTGCTTTCCAAAATTTTGTTTTTGACTAGAAACCTATTACCTCAGTAATAATCATTTAATGACAGATTCTTTTAATTTATCTTCTGGTAGCAGGCTCCAGCAGTCGCATTTATGAGAGTTTGTCTCCATGACAGAAACTTACTTTTTGTTTTTAAATGCAAACACAGCCCTGGATATATTCCCACAAATCTAAGAACATGTTGTTGTGGTTTATTTTTTTTTTTTTTGTAGAAGGACTTAGAACTAGGCTCATGATTAATTCACCAAATTAAATTAAACCAGTTGGCAACTCTGATTTAAACTTGGCTCATTTTCACCCATCTGATTTCAAAATGGCAGAATGGATTTTGCTCAAAGTTTAGAATAAAAAAATAAAAAAAAAAATTGCCTTGGGAAAAAGGAAAAGGAATAAAAATATTAAATGATGATAGTATTTGTGCATGCTCCAGTGTTAAGCAGAAGAACCAGCTTGCCAGCAGGTGCACAGCAGGTGAGGGATGTGTTTGCCAGCTCGTGGCGGTGCCCAGGTGCAGAGCTGAGATGCCCCAGCCGTTCCTGCCCCAGCAGGAGCGTTCCCAGCGCTGCTCAGCACAGCTCTGACCTCCTGCCCTGCCCTGAATCTCCAAACTCCACCTGCAGCACGGCCTCTGAACTCAGAGTTTGGCCAAGGCCAGCAGCAGCTCCCGCTGCGCCGCTGCAGCGCCGTGGGGATGGCGCGCCCGTCTCCCCTTGCAACGGGGAGAGGAATCCAGCTGAAAATGAAATGGGAATGTTTCATCCTTCCCCAGCAAAGGCCCAGAGGGAACAGCGTGAGCCTGTGGGCGGTGAGGATGGATCTGCCCCCGAGGGGGATCGGGGATTGGTGCCTGGGCCCTTTCCAAGCTGCCGGCTCTGGATGGCACGAGTGAAATGTTGGATTTTCTGCACGCACACGGCTCTTCCCTCAGGGCTTGTGCAGATTTTGGGTGTGGTGGATGAAGAACAGGCTGGTGTCTGCCTTGTCTGCTGGTACTTCTTATTCCAGTGGCTTGCACTTTCTGGTTGTTCTCGCAGGTTTGCCTGGCACCTCTCACCTCAGAGGATGCTGCAGGTGAACTCAGTTGTTGTCCCACAAGTGCAAGGACAGGGGAAAGGGAAGGGTGGAGCTTTTTTCCACAGAGTTATAGAATTCTGGCTGGAGTCAGACCCTTCCTGGTATAATGAGCCCTTCCAAGGTATAATGAGCTTCTAAATCCTGGTCTAGGACCTGCCCTGTAAATACACAACACACAAATGAGAGTAATATTTCACATATAGGCTAAAGAAGTGAAGCTTTGATCCCAGAGCTGAAATGACCGTACAAAACCACTGTCATAAATCACATTTTTAACCAGGAACTTCTCTGGAGACTCTTTTACCAACTACAGGCTTTGCTGTTATGATTTGTGCCTTCATTGTTGCAAGGCCAGACTCCTTCACTGCGCTCGGTGTGGTGTCAAGACTTCAGCAATTCCATTTTCCAGGGCTGGTGCAGACCCTGACAGGATGCTTGTCAGCAATATCTGTTGCTGGGTTGTTTGTCCCTGAGCACATAAACTTTGTATGAAGTAGGGTTTTGGGGGATTTTGGCCACATTTTGGAGGTATTCAGATTGATGGAGAGGAGCCTTCCTCCCTTCGGCAGACACACCCTGGGACGCTGAGTGTGTTTGGAGCCGCTTGTCCAGGCAGACCCTGGAGCTGTGGAAAAGCCCTGCCTTCCCTTTGGTGTGAGAACTGGAACTTTTGGGAGGCAATGTGGGCTCTCTCCAGGCAGTTTCTGACTGCACAGCTCTGTTTGGGGGGGAAAAAATCCACGGGTGGGGTTGGAGGTGAAATCCTCTGGATGCTCCTGTGTTTCCCCTGTGTGGCAGGAGCGAGTGGAGCTGCTCATATTTAAACTGGTGACACAGTAGAGGCAGCTGCTTCAGCACCACCCTCCTTTGGGGAGATCTCTTGTCTGGGGGGAAGCTGCAGGATCCAAAGTGCCAGCAGGGAATGCCCAGGCTCCCCCAAACCAAGCGCTGCAGCTGGGTGGAGTTGGTGATTTCTGCTCTCCAGGCTGAGAGTGGCTTGCAAGGACTTTGCAGCACAGAGCCTGTCAGGTGGCACTTCACAAGACAACTGGCTGGATAATGTTTGCTGGGGTTTTTTCCCCCCCTCCTTCAAAAATCTGCATTTTGTCAAAAAACTGTAAAAAAATGTCAGGTTGTGGTGATTCAAATGAAATGCTCTTCAGCTGCATTGAAATAACAGACTTTATTTCATTTAAGTTTTAGCGTCAACTCTGCTCTCAATTTGTCCCTTTCTGAATTTTCATCTTCTGCCTTTGCCTGCCTGAAATTAGACAATGAAAATGGTGTTGATGCAGATAAAAACAGAATTTATTCTTGAAGTCAAAATGCTCCAAAGACATACCAACAAAAAGTGAAATCTGACATAGAAGATTCCACATGCATTAAAGATATCACTTTGAAATTTCCAAATAACTTTTCCTTTCTTTTTTTTAGAATCTCTAGTCTCTCCCATATTGAAGAGGCCTCATATTTGCTTTAATGCATGGCAGAGAATGCACCAAACTCTGTCCTGTTGCTCCCTTCCAAAATTTTGGAGGTTGATCTGCAGTGGCATTTCCTGCAAATGGAGTTAGGAGAGTTTGGACTGACATTCTTCTGTGCTGTTATACAAAGTGATCCTGAGGATTTCTTCGTTCCAGCCTCAAGAGAATTCCCAGGACAAACCAGTCTGAATATACATTAGTGTTTTTACAAATCCTGCATGTCACTTTGGATATTATTATTGTGCAACTAAAATGCCCAAACCACTGAAAAGCCAGAGGAACCTGGATGCTTTCATCACCTCAGGGCCTGGGAAAATGTGGAGCTCTATCAGTGTTTGAATGCTCAGTAAGCTTCCTAGCACCATTATTGATCATTAATAATTGCCTTTTGCTGTTTCTGTTGGGGAGCACAGCCTCTTTAGCTTTCATCTGTGCTTTTGGGGAGGATGAGACCCTCGAGAGTTTGGACACACAAGACCAAGGATGAGGTGTCCAGCTCCCATGTCAGGTTTCAAATAACTTCACCTTTAAGCAAACATGGAGTCAGTGCTTCCTGCTCATCCCATATTTCCTTAAAGCTGAGGTTTGACAGGGAAGAAAGAGGCAAAAGGAGAGGGAAGTGCTGCTCCCAGGGCTTTCCCACTGCTGGGGCTGCAGCTGCAGCCTCTGAGCTCAGCAGGGCTTCAGGGCTTTTGGAGAACTGTCCTAATGGCTGCTGAGGAGAGAAAAAATTTCAATTGGCATAGCTGAAGAAAAGAAGAAAATGGTTTTGTGCTACGGTAAGACTTCAGTGAAAGAAAATAAAGTCCAAAGACAGAAAAAAAGAAGCCTTTGTCCCCATTACCTGTGAAATATCAGAGGTTTTTTTTGCTGAGTGGGTGGAGACTTCAGAGGGAGGGGAAGCAGGCCTGGATTGCACATGCTGAGTGCTGAATGCAGTTCCTAGCATGAGTTTTGTGCCTGACTTTCCATCCAGCGGCCACACTGATCCCGCTGGCAGAGCTCTGGACACTGGGATGCCCAGCTAGAGCGTATCAGGCACTGTAAATATTCCTGTTTTCCTGCCTGAGCGTGGGGGAGGCAGCACCTCTCTGCCCCAGGGGTGTGAGGATGGCCCCATCAGCATCCAGCACCCTCCCAGCATCCCACCAGCACTCCTGGAATTGCTTGTGTTGTATTTCTGATCCTTACATTTCTGCAGAGGCACAGAGGTGTGGAGCAGACCAAGCTGGAGGACAGAGCATGGGTGGAGAACGGGTTTTGGGCTGGTAACATCACTTTGCACCCCAGGGGAGTGGGGATTCAAGGCCAGCTCCCTCCTTTTACTGCCCACAGTCCCACCCCTGCCAGCATCCCCCAGGTCCCCATAGCCCCTCCATGGGTGGCACCTCAGCTCAACAGAGTACCCCTGGCTGGACAGGTGGCCTGACTTGAACATCCAAACACCTCTAGATGGCTTTTTACACTGTTGAAAATAAATTTGGGGGCTTAAGCCTGGTCCTCAAATACCTCCACATCTTGCTGGAAGTGCATCAGTCATTTCTGCAAACATCTGGTTCTCTTTGGTTCAGCATGGCAAAGCCTACAAGGGCTTGAATATTTCATTTGCTTATGGAAATGGGACTGAAGAACCCTCAAAAATGATGAATTTCTGATCGTTGTTCCTCAGAGTTAGGGTAAGTCACTCACCTTGTGGTGGAAAAACAAGACTGGGAATTTTTTCTGATTTTCCCCTCTGCTCTAGGCAGTGTCATGGAGCTTGGGCACATTCCAGCTCTTGGTTCAAGCCAGCAGAACACTTGGAAATGCAGAAAACTTTGCTTAGGTCTCAGCAAAGTCCTTTGGACACACCTTTCAGATGGCATTAACACAGCTGTGCTTAAAGCTCAGGACAAGTTTGAGTCCTCTCTATGGCAAGGTACAGACTTGGCCTAAAGACAGTGCTTTGAAAATGGAAACACAGAGAACATTCAGACCAGCAGAGAAGGAGTTGATTGTTTCACCTTCAAAGGCTGTATTTTATAAGTGTTACTTTTCTGGGTAGGAAAAAAAAAAAGCGCAAACCCAAGAGCCCAAGAAAGATTCCTAACCAGTTAATAACCAACAGTGTTCAAGTACATTTATGTCCACATACAGCATTTGTTAAAAAAGAAATACTTTTTTTTGTGTTTTAACACCTTTTTTCAAAAAAAAAAAAAAAAAAAGAGAGAGAATAAATTAATGTAATAAATTAATGTACACATTACATTATTTTGGCACTGGTATGGACCATTTTTAAAAACATTTGCTGTTAGTATTTATCATGTTTGTACAAAATTGTAAACTATTTTCAAGTTTGTTGGTTTTTTTCACTTTTGTTCATTGTCGCCTTTCAAAAACTGTCACTGCAGGAACAGAAACACCCCAAACAAAACCCCAAAAGGAAATCAAGGCAGCTCTCCTTGTCCCTCCCCACCCTTCCCCCTGCCCTCCTGCCCACTGGCCCTAAAAGAAGGTGAAGGAGACAGTTTTTGAAAGCACCTGGCAGCGATTGGTGACCACATCCTTCCCAGAGCCCTCCAGGCTGCCGTGGGCTCCCTTGGGCACAGCAGAAAGTGCCACCCACCAGTCACACCTTCCCACCTCTAGAGTAGACAAAGATGGCTCTTTAGGTCATTTTATTTTATTTCTTTGTTGGTTTTTTCTCCTTTTTTTTTTTTTTGTTGTTTTCTTTTTTTTTTTTTTACAAAAATGTCTACATCTAAATCACTTTGCTAGAAACATTATTTTTCTTCGCTTTTTTTTCTTTTTTTTTTACATTAGTTAAAGCAGAATCTGCTTTTGTGAAAAAAAGACAAGGATCAAGGTCTTATTTCATGCAGAAAATGCAAATTAAAGATCATAAAAATGGGTGGTTTGTTCTGGGTTGGTTTTTTTTCTTCTTTTTTTTTTTCTTTTTTTTCCTTTTTTTTTGGTTTTTTGGTTTTTTTTTTTTTTTTTTTTATTTATTTGTTTGTTTTTTTATAACGCTGTACAGGATGCAACGCAGCCACTCAGAGTATGTTAAGATGGTTCACAGCAGTCCCCTCGAGAGCACACATTGACACTGACACTGATCTTCCTCTCCTCTTGTCACTGTTGGATTTCAGGCCACATCAACTGTCCCCAGTCACAGAAGGCGCTGCAGCTTCCTCGTTTTTGGGAGGGAGATGGATGGCTGCAGCTTGAGAGGATGAGCCAGAAATGGAACAGATTTTCCTAGGAAGGATGCCCCAGCCTTGTTTTCGTGTCTTTTTGGTGCAACATCCCTGTAGTGAGCACACCGTGGAAGGGCGTTTGCCCTCCAGGAGCCGGGTTCTCTTTTGGAAGGGGATGTGATTTCACACAAAGACACAATATCATGACATGCCAGGCAGCAGAAAATGAAAATAAAAGCAAAACAATCCACCCCACAGACCCGACCACAGCCCTGCCACCAGGGTCATGTGTTTGCCAGAGGCTGGGATATTTCTGGGTAACTCCTGAGGCTTTCCTTTATCCTCAGTTTTTCCATTTTCTCCTCTAGCACCTAGCTACTCATCCTCCCAGATATCAGAAACCCTACTCTGTGACAACTGCTGAATCTTTCTGGGGGTTTGCTCATCAGAATCTTCCCTTTTGGCCTGCCAAGCACATTGGCCCCAGCCCAGTGAAGCTGTCAGGTCCAGGCAGGATTTCAAGGAGATGTGCAGTTGTCAGGTTTGCTCCTGTGCTCAGACCTGAGCAAGACATGGGGCTTTGCTGGGCTGGGACTGTGTGGGTTTAATCTCTGCTTTGCCCATCCCTTTCTTGCTTCAGTGCAAGTGGAATGGGAGAGGGAAAGGTTGCCAGTTCCCTTGCTAACCTTGCTAGCCTTGGCAAGGGCTGAAACTCAGGGATTTGTGCCCAGTCTCTGCTTGTGAGAGGCTCTGGGACACATCTTCCATCTCTCTGCCCCAAAAGTCAAGGGCCACAAGGGTGGCAAGATCTCTAATAAAAGTCTGAAAGCTGCACTAGCAGAAGACCTATTCCTGTTCAAAACAGCCCCAGCTGTCCCTGAGGCAGGTAGCACAGTGGTCCCCAGACTTTCACGTTCTGTGGGACGCTGTTTCTGGAGAAAAGAGGTTAAAGCATCCCCAGCTGGGCCAGCACCAGCTCTCTCACCAGGTGCACCTCGTCCTTGGGCTCTCACCTGACACCATATCGTGCACCAGGAGTTACCTGCGTGCCCTGCAGAGACCCCCTGGTCTCACTGGGAGTGGCCATTGCCTTGGCAGGGCTTGGTGCTGCTCCAGCACAGCCAGGGGACGGTGGTGAGAGAGAAAAGCCCAGCCAAATGCACCATCCCCTGCAGGTGAAGTGAGAGGACTCCCTTAAGGCCAGAGTCAAGACAAGCAAGTTCATCCCAGCGTGGAGCAGAGCATCTGTCAGTGCAGAGGCAGTGCCAGCTCCCTTCTCTGCAGGCAAGAGATCAGCCATGGAGAGAAAAGCCTCTGCTAACCTGAGACAGGCTCTTCCTGGTGCTGCAAACCCGGCCACTGCCCTTGGCTGAGTCCGCAAGGGGCATCAGCATCACAACAAATGTAAGCACAGTTTCCTTCCTTGCTGGCCTGGCTTCTCCCAGCCCGTGGATCCCCAAATCCCCTCTGCCAGGCTCATCAGCACCATGAGCCACATGATGGCACATCCAGCAAAGCACATGGTGGCCAAGGCATGTCCAGAGGGCTGGGAAAGCCAAGGAAAAGATTTTTGGCCTCCATGCCTGGACACTGTCCATCGCACGCCCAGCAAGGCTCCCAAAAACCCATGGACCCAGCATCTAATTAAGTAAAATAATTAACTCTGGTGCTTCCCCACATCAGAGCACTGAGAGCTGGGAGGCATTATGCTTCACAGAAGGCGAACCAATACGGATCCACTGTTTAAAACACATGCTGGAAGAGAAATTATCATCCCCTACAAAAAAACAGCGTTACTCACCGCTATACTGTTTCATCCTTTATGGGAGAAAAGTCTGCCAGCATAAATGCCAAGCTCAGCCTTTGCAAATGATAAAATGTGCATCCCTGGATCATAAATGGGTCTATCACGTCTCCTCTCCTCAATTTGTCATGCACATATTCAATATTATTCAGTGAGTGCTTTCTGCCCCTGGCATTGGCAAGTTCTGGCTATCGTAGATGGGAGCAGACAGCCCATGGCACGGGGCTGGGGAGGGGAGCTCTGGGATGCTGCAGGTCCATGGTCTCCTGTGGTGACACTCCCAGGTTCTGGGAGCAAGGGACTGAGCTTTGTGGCAGAGCACAGTGCAGTGCAGGAGCTCATGCTCACGCAACTCCCCATTGTTTTATATCAGCAAAGCAGCTGCCCTTGGCTCCCCACCGGCCCTGGTGGCCTGGTCAGCAGCAGAAAGGGCTGATGGGGGGCTCTGGGGCTGCCCCACACTGATGCACTCCAGCCTTTCTGCTGAAGAATGGCCTTTCCTGAGAGGTTTGAGACTCCCCTTAGGTCTGCCTTCCACACAAAGTGTTGGTTTGCTTTGTTTTTTTCCTTTTAGTCTTGCTGCGATAACACAAACAACATTTGTCAGCCCCGCTGCAGAGAAGCCACACTTCAGCCCCATGGAGGCAAGAGTGTCCTCTGCTCTTCCAAAGCACTAAACACAAGACAGGTGATTTCTCATCCTGCTTTTTGCCCAGGATTGTAACACAGAGGGTTGGTTACCCATATGCCTCATTCCCCATCGCTCGTTTCTGCTGACATGGAAACCATGTGAGCCTCAGCTCACATTCAAACACTGCCCTACACTTGAGCCCACTCTTTTGTACTTCTGACGTTTTTTACTTGTGCTGAAGGATTTGTCTCTGCAAGGACAATGTCCACTCTAACACACAAGCTTAACACAAGGTCCCTGTTTGCATTCTCTTCCACAGTGATCCTTCACAGACAGTCATGAGCCCACAGGTAAGGCTCTATTGAATTGCAAAACGGCCTTAAGAGAAATCTTTTCACGTGGAGGCCTTGCTTTGTACATCTCCTGAGCACCTGGGCACATCCTAACACTTGGCACCCCAGACGGAGACACAGAGAGGAAACCACAGCATTATCAAAAGCTTCTCAAAGCCATTTCAGGCTCCCACTGCCTTTACTCCATCTGCATGGCCCCGTTTACCCAAGTGACAGCTGACACCATCCTCCCCTCCTCGCCACATCTCCAGCCGCAGTAAGGCACCAGCCCCTGTGCACAGGAGATTGGGATTTAGCACACAGCCTCCTCCCGCTGGCCTCGGGGTGATCAAACACTCAAAAGTTACTTACATACCATCACTTCCACCTCTACTGCCCACCTCTTCTGTGCTGCGCTCGGAGGTGGATCAGGGAGCCAGCCCCAAGGTCACCGTCCCAGCACCTCTGTGCAGGCACAGCCACAGCGCCGCCCTCCAATCCTGTGGGAAAAGTCTGGGGAAATGGTTATAGCCTGAAGGTCAGTGCTTCTTTATTATACTTGTCACCTTTCAGCTGTTCTTTACTTCTGAATGTACAGAACCATTTTTATTTGGTTTACATCAAGACATTAGAAATCAAACAACTTTTGTTTTTTTTTTCTCTTTAAAAAAAAAAAAAAAAGGGAGCAAAAGGAAATGAAAAATAAAACCGAACACTATATACATCTTCTCTTCCCCAGTCTCTGCTCCCCTCCCTCCCACCCTTCCACCCTCCCTCCCCTCCCTCCCTCCCAGCATCTGCGTCAGGTCCTGCTTCCAACACATTGGTTTCACATCTCTCACCCAAACCATGCCCCATCCCAACTTTCACATCTACTGTAAAGACATCCCGCCCTGCTTGGTAATCCCAGTCTCCTCTCCAAGCAAGTGTTTGGTAACCAGCAGGACGTTTCTTGCCTCCTTGTCTCTGGTCTGACACCAGGGCAGGGCTCAGCCATGCCCCAGCCTGGCACAGCCGTCACTCCCCTGCACATCTCAGCCCAGCTCCTGCAGCTTTGTCTGGATGCAGCTGATTGTCCCTGACCCAGGGACTGAGCTCTGCTGATGGCCGTGCACCCTGAGTCTCCCTCTTTTCCCTGTTCCTGACCTCCCTGTCCCCCAGAGAGCACACCAGGGACTGCTGCCGTGGCTGGGCTTCCTGGAATGCTGCCTGCAGCTGTACCCAGCCTGAATGACTCAGGGATGTCCCCGGTGCCCCAGTCCCTGCAAACCTGTTCTATTGCACATGTATTTTCAAAAGCTCTCTCCTATTTGCTCTGCTTCTGAAGTTATAGCTCTCTCCCACCAAACACCTTTTCCTCAACCCATTCTCTCCATCAGGACTCCAGTAACCACCTTCCCTAAAGCCACTGTCCTTTGGTCTGCAGCTCCAGAGGCTTCTCCTCTGCCTAAAAACAGCTCAGAGATTTAAACCCCTTCCTCCTCCCTACAATAGAGGAAAACAAAACCAGCTCCCTTCCCCACCCCTTATCTCCTCCTGCCAGACCCTCTGGAGCAGATCTGGTCAAGCAGACTGGCCAGATCAGTTCCCTTCCTGGCTCTGTTTCTGGGAAGTGGATGTGCTGTCCATTGGACAGAGGAAGTGCCAAGCCTTGGCAGGTTCCCTACTTATTTGCAAGACATAAGCTGCTGGCGTGGTGTCAGATGTGCATGCAAGAAAGTTGGATGCCAGTTAAAACCTACAGTCCTGTTTGTTTCATGCACTGTGAACTTATCCTATATACACTACTGGCTGGTTTATGCTCCAAGACATGAATATAAAGGTTTACATCTTCCTTTCACCTTGGTAACCAAAGCTTTTCTGTCACCCATGGAATAGCAGGGGTTTGCTAGCAGGGCTCGTTTCCCTCTTCTGCATTTCCTCTCATTGTCTTTTCATTTCTCAATACTCAAGGCGAAGAGGGGATAGGAAGGGGACAGGCAGAATTACAGTCCCAAGGTCCCAGTCACTAAAGGTCCCTGAGTGACAGCGCTGTACAGTATCAGAAAATGAAGCAATAGAAGTGTGTTGGCCGTGTATGTCCTGAGAGAGATTTAATTTCCATTTCTGCTCCTCCTTTTCCTCTTCCACACACCTTCCTTAGGCTGTTACACATGGAAAAGGCGCAAAACGTTCTCCCCCTGCTCGGCTCAGCTCCCTCAGGCAGCCTGGAGCATCCCTCATGTTCAAATGCTAAAAAGCACAGCCCAACAAGCAGCAATCCTGCCCCAAGCTGCCAACAGACCGAGCCCCGAGCACTGCCTTCTGCACCACTGCAGCAAGAGCCAGAAGCAGCTCCACTGTGGAAAAGCACTCACACACCCTTTCCTCTCCTTTTCCCCTTGGTGAAGAAGAGGAAGGCAGAAAGATGCAGCATGCAAGTCCCTTCCATCTTTCTGGTAACACTCGTGCTTGTGATGGCTTGAAACCTCTGAGCCTTGAGTATCAGTAAAATGCCTTGTTCTTCCTTCACTATGTCCTTTCAGGACCTCAAAACAAGACAGGGATTTGTTGCTTTCCATAGGAGTGGACTCAGACAGGAGTGGGGGACACGGAGGTGCCACCTCACTTTGAGAGGAGAGCATTCCTAAAGGCCTTCAGCATCCTTCCCTCACATTTCCTATTCCTCATCCCACTCCCAGGACATTCTCCAGCACTCTGCCCCATCACCAGCAAGTGTAAGGCAGCTCCTGAACTGTCACCAGTCCTGACCACACAGTCTTTGGCAAAGATTATTGTGTTGGACCCAAAAGTCCAGGAGTCTGGATGTACTGACTCTGTGGGTAACACAGACCTGGAAATACCAAGTTAGAAACATTCAAAGAGAGAATCTAGGATGACTCCTGCTAAGAAAGAGAACCCAGCCAACAGAGAACCGAGGCCACAGCACAGGAGTCTGGCTCCCAGTCCCAGCAGGTGAAGAAATCTGCTAAGCAGTGCTTTTTTCCCTGGAAAGCTTTTGGATTGTCACTGGGCTCAATCCTGGATTGAAGGTTCAGATATTAAACACAGCCTCCCCTGGCCTGATCTGCAGTTTCTGGAGGCTGTCCCTGCAGGGTATGGGTCGCTCAGGACCCCACCCCGTGTGGGGCTCAGCACCCGAAAAGCAAAGAGCATCAGTGGGGTTTGCAGGCTGTGTGCTCCTGCCAGCCTTTGGGGCCAGCTCAGAGAGCTCCCAGGTGCCTAACTCATGCCACACATTTGTCAGGCTTTTACTACAACTATCAGATTACTGGAATTCCTGAGTCATCTCCCTCAGCTTCAGAATTTCTTACCACACAGCCATTTGTTTTCCCTCCAATCTTAATAAGCTTCCTATAACTGCCTCTTTTTCTCCCTACTTTTATCATTCTGACCACCCTTTACATTGCAATCACATATATAAAGGGTAAATTTTAAGGTATTTTATTTAATCATCAATCACCTGGTTAGACTGCCCTTGGAAACTGCACCTGCTGATAGGCAGTCTCCGTGTGGGAACCATGGCATGCTTATATCCACCGACATTATACTGCTGCTGTCATAAAACACAACTTTATGACTTCCATTAAAGCATTTAAAAGATATTTCTGAATAGAATTGCACTAGAAAGCGTAACTTTCCCCATTGGCCAAGCTTTAAATTCCTGCATATCAGGTAGACAGAGCTGCCTGATCCTCCAGCCACTATCCAGACTCTTATTCCCATACAGTCTCATATAGACCATGAACTGCAGCAATCTGGGGAAAACCCATCCCCAGCAGCATTGCTCATGGATGGGGAAACCAGCAGGAGACTGCCCTGCAGGGCAGGGGAAAATCTGATTTAACAATTGTGCTAAAACCTTGGTGAGTCCAGGGAGGCCTGGACCGAAGGTGTGCATGAGTGAACATGAGAGAGGGGGACAGGCACGTGGGGAAGGGGGGATGCTCTACTCTTATGCTTCAGATTCTGCATAAGACACATTACTGATATAAAAATAACAATAATTACTCTAATGATGCCTGATCCTGCTTCAGGCAAGTCCAGGCAAAACTTTCCCTGACTTGAGCGTTACTAGGTCAGGCCTGTGGTGATTCACATTTTCATAGCAGTGTACAGACATAAATTGGTGGATGAAGGATGTGCATCAGGGTTGTCTGAAAAACAGGAGTTCCCCTGGTCTCAGAGGATCACTCTGCTCTCCCAAAGCAAGGGGAATCAAGGAAAAGGGAGGAGAATGCTACTAGGAAAATAAAAGGATGGTTGGATAAAGGGCAGTGTGGGTGTCTGTTGGGTCTGACAGGAAAAAACTCTATCAGGAATGAACAAGGTTCTCATCACTGCTCCAGGAATGGCAGAACGACCCTAGGGTTAAAGTTTTGCACTTGTGAATTTAACATTTTCATGGCTTTTATTAATATTATAAGGGAGATTATCAATCATCAGTGATTGCCAAAGTGGCCAATAATCCAGTGATTTTCCTGAAGGTCACTGGCTCCTTTGGAGAGGTCTGACCTTGCTCTCCAAGGCCAAGTTCCTCTCCTGCACCTTCCTCAGGAATGCCTGCAGATGGAAGCTGCTGGAGACTCAGGGGCTTCCACAAGCACCAAGCTCCACATTTTCACTGCAACCTTCACCCTGCCCAGCCTTTGAAGACCATCATCTTCCAGCAGGATGATGCACTACCTCACCCTCAGCTTCATCATCCTCAAGGAAGGGCACAGGGTGCTTTTTTCTACACCCTGTGTATCTTAACAGACATAAAGCAAGGCCTGACAGAGGCAGCACAGATCAGAGGCTGCCATTCGCTCCTGAACTTCTTAGGAAAGGGGATCATTATCATTTCCCTCTTTTTTCCATCCTGAAACTTAACGAAGTTAAATGACACCCAGCCTTTCCTGCGCCTTGATGCAGGTTATGGTCACTCAGAGGGCTGGAGTGTGGATCCATTGTCTGGCAAAAGGAACAGGGAGAGGGGGGGAAAGGTTAAATTTTTAGAGTTGTGCAACTGCTCTTCTCTCCAGACTCAGTAAGGAAGATGCAGGGTGGGAATAACTAGGAACAACCCCTCCTCTGAGGAGTGAATCAGCTTAGTCTCCTCTAGATCAGGTGCCAGCAGTGAACAGCAGCACTGCCCTATTGCTGATCCCCAAATCCCTCCCTTCCCTCAGCAAGAGCCAATTTGCACACTCTGCCTGCCCAGCTCTGCCTCTGGAGCTGGGACCCCGACCTCCAACCTGGTGAAGCTGCAATGAGCAAACAAACCCCTGCTATTCCCCCCGCCCAAACCACACTGCCAGTTAAATGTCATCTGTGATCTCTTTCTACAAAAGATATTACAAAACCCCCCCTCCCCAGCCCCCCTCCCCAGAAAACATGCTTGCACGCACACATCCATGGACACACGTGCCCACACACACACACACACACACACAGATGCTCCACACACGCACATTCACTCAGGAAAAACAGCTTGCAAACTCCTGAAGGTGGAAAAAGGCATCTTGCAAATGTGCCTTGGTTTTGATAAGTTCCCTCCTCCCCCCCTTCCCATAAACCCCACGTTGCCCCTTCCCTCCCAAATAATTGCCTCGTCTTCCCCTCCCTTCCCAGCTCTTCCAAAATAAATATTCTTTTTATTTGTTGGTTTAAAAGATTCTTTTAGGCTTGTAAGCAAGAGAGAGGGAGAGAGAGAAAAAGAAAAGAAAAATCTCATAGCGTGAAAATGAAACCCCATCATCTCATGAAAGAATAAACATGAAGGGGTTAAGAGCAGTGACAGAAGAAAGATTCAAAAATATATAATAAGACTGAAAAGTGAAAGATGAAATTCAGTAGTGAAATGGAAGTGAGGATAGAGCATTAGTGAGCACAGCCAAAGATAACCTATCACCCCCACCAGTTTTTGACTCAATTTCTTTAAATCTCCCCCCTCTTTTTTTTTTTAAACTTTTCTTAGTTTTGGGGTTTTTTTGTGTGTTTTTTCTTTTTTTTCTGTCTTTTTTTCTTTTTTTTTTTCCTTTCTTTTTTTTTTTGGTTTTTGTTGGTTTTGTTGGTTTTTGTTGGTTTTTTTTTTTTTTTTACAATGGTTTAAGTCCTTCAGCAGGAAACCAAAATCAAGACAAACACATCCCTCCCTGAAACCAAACCCCCTCCCGTACCTTTCTCTCCCTTACCCCACCCCACACTCCGTGGTTCTACATGTGCTGAAAAGAGAAGAGTAAGCTTAGAATAAATCTAATGAACCATAAATGACAATGATAAGTAAAGAGTAAAACCCAAACCCAAAAGACCACAACACTCCTGTGTTGTCATTGTCTGAGTGTCCCTATTATCTCTCTCGGCGGCCGCAGGCATCAATTTACATAGTACAACCAGTAAACAAGGTTGAAGAATCCAAAAGTGATTGGAAAAATGATCCGTGACCACTTGTCAATGGTGCTGACGTCTGTCAGGTCTGGGATTTTGAGCTTCAGCTTGGACGACCGCCGGCGCAGGCGGCAGTTGGCGCGGTTGCGGGCGGCGGCGGCGTGGTGGGTCAGCGGGACGTGGCGGTCCAGGGTGGGGTGGTGGCCAAAGCCATCCCGAGAGGCCAGCGGCTTGCGGAACTGGATTCCTGAGCCTTCGAAGGACATGACAGAGTTTCGAGAGTCGCCCACGTTGCTCATAATGTCCGTGGCCAGCAGCTCGTTGTTCATCTCCAGCGTGCTGAGGAGGATGTTACCGTAAGGGTCAACCTGGAACGGGGAACACAGACACGGAGGTACTGGGGTGTCCTGTGCACCTTTAGGGGCAATTCTGAACGGATTTCTGGGTAGCAATACTGTTGGAAATGGTAGAACTTATTAATTTTTAAAGTTACTTTAGTCATGGGTTGGTTCGCCTTTGCCAAAGGGGATGGAATTTGAGGTTTCTCTTCAAAAGGTTTTGCTCACTGTGGGTTTGAATCTCACTGGGTGACACATCCATCAACAAAAAGAAGATTCCTAGACTCTGAGAGCTTAATATCTAAAGGGTGGAGGTAGCCAGAAGATACCGAGGAGATAAAAAGGCATTAACAGGTATTAAACCCTTGGCAGGTTTCCAGTCTGGGAAAAGATTGATAAGAGAGCCAAAGAATGAGGACCAAAAATAGCATTGATGGTGAAGGAATCAATAACCAATAGGAGATCAAATATTAAGAATTGTGTAATGCAGAACCCATGAATGAGAATTTTTTTTTTTTTTTAAATATATAAGTATGTGAAAACTCTGAAGAATCACGTGTGGTTGGAATGATTTCCACTGCACACCCTGGCCAAAATAAAGTAATGCCTGACTCGTTAAAAGATGGTGTTGGAGTTTCTTTTCTTCCCCAGAGTTTGGTGATGGGGAAGACCTGACCCCAGACCCTGATGGGGTCATTTGTGAATTTGTTGCATGCTGCATTTGAGGGCTGTCCTCTGCTGCTGGGGTGCAAGGAGCAGCCACCTGTGCTTGCAGCAAATTTTTAGTGGGGGAAGTGTGATTCTGCCAACACAGGAGGATCAAAAGCCACAGAGGGACTTTTGGCTACACCTGCCCCACGCAAGAGGAGGGTTCTGATGAGACTGGATGAGGATGATCAAGGAGGAAAAATCTCCAGTAATCACCAGACAAGGGAAAACTGGGGTTCATCTCTCACGATGAGCACAAAGGCTGCTCCGCAGCTCAGCCAGGGCAGAGCCTGAATTCTCCTGCCACAATGAAAAGAGAGGACAAACCTGCTCTCTCACCCTCTTCTCCTCGTAACGGTGGCGCTCGTTGTTGGCCTTGCTGATGCGCTCACTCTGCTTCTTCTGCTGCCGGGGCCCCCGCCCGAAGAATATGTAGTTGACAAAAGCGTATTCCAGGAGTGCCAGGAACACAAAGACGAAGCAGCCCATGAGATAAACATCAATAGCCTTGACGTAGGGGATCTTGGGGAGAGTCTCCCGTAGGTGGGTGTTGATGGTTGTCATGGTAAGCACCGTGGTGACCCCTGTGAGGAGAGGGCAGGTGCTCTGTTACCGATGTGGGATGGTTTCCTGAAATGCCATGCTCAGCTCCCACATCCCTCCTTCCAGCTGGACAGCCTCAGGAGGGATGGGAGCAGTGCAACTGGGAAGGAAACTGTCATTATTCTAAGCACACATGCCCACAACAAATCGCTGCAGAAAACAAACCAGCAGCAGTTGGAGAAAGTGTCAAAGCTGAGCATCACCAGCATGATGGGGATCAGCATCCTTTGGACCCTGTTTCTTTAAGTCCCCCTGATCTTCCCTTTCCTCTCACTCTGGTAGGAAACATTCAGTTTTGTTCTGTCTTTTTTACCCTCTTCTCCTCCCTTTTTTCTCTTTCATGAGCTCATCAGGCTTCACAGTGTGCTACTGAATGCCTCAGCATCCTTGGCATGAGTTTATAAGCTGCTGTGTCTTTCTAATGCCATGAATTGGAGAAAGAGTGAAGAGATTTCCTCTTCATGGCACTCTCTTTTTTTGCCTGCCTCGTAGGCTTCTGTCCTTGACCCCATCAGTTCCCACCTTCCTCTCACCAGCTTTACCATTCATTACATCAATTATCACTTGTACACATTCCTCCCATGGTTGTCACACTCTCCTTTTTAGGCCTCCTCACATTTCTTGCATCTTAAATAAGCATTTTGTGAACACTTTTGTGCCCATCTACTCAGTTCCAAAAGCCTGATTCACTATGATTACTCTCACAGCTTTAGTCCTCTTCTTCAGCTTCTTCTCAGACTCTTCCCTTCTCTGGACTGTCAGAGTGGCCTCAGACCTGCCTCTCTGACAGTCTTCTGCCAGCTCCAAAAATATGGCACATACTCCTTTTGGGGGTGATAACTCTTCCTCCTCAACCTAGTCTTCTTCTCCTGCTTCTCTAGCTGTTCTCACTACCTTGTTGATATTCTTTTCTCCTTTTTCCTCCTCATCTTTCTGTTGGCAGCTCTAATAATCTCCATGACCTTAATTTGCTCCTGTGGTTCCAGCCCCACCTCTCTGTGCACCCTCGACCTCTGCTTGCCCCGTTTCCCCTCCCTCACCCTCACTGGGTCTTTGGTGTCATTCCTGGTAAAAGACTGAAAGAACTATTAGCTTTCAGTTGGGTAAACAGAAGGGAGATATATTTATATACACACAATATGGTCTATATTTAGGCAGTAGTCTAAATATACAGAAATCTTAGGCAAAGAAAGGGAGAATAGAATGTTCTCCATGTCTCCATTAAGAAGCAGACAAATTGAAATGGACACTTAGGGCAGAGGTAAAGAGGAGCTCTTTGACTGTGTGAGCAGGTAAATCTGGAGATAAAGTGGCCAGAGGAGGCTGTGGAGTTTCTTTTTTTGGAGCTTTTTATGGATAAGTTAGGTCGAGAGCTGTCAGGAGTAGTTTAGGGAGAGCGATTGCAGTTCTGATCTTCTGATGTTTTTCTTCTGTCTTCTCCTTTGAGTCCAGATGTCAGCAGAAATTCAACAGCTGTGCATCTCACCTCCACCCTTCTGCTTCTGCTTTCACAGTGTCTGCCATGGTCTCTTTTTCTCCTCTCTCTGATTGCAGTCCTGCAACTTACCTTTTCAATTTACCAAATTCTCCTTCTTCCCTCCCTGTCTCCCTGCTCCAGCCCCTCCAAGCAGGCAAAGCCAAATCACCTCTTTTACACCTTTGGACAACCCACCCCTCCTCTGAGTCTTCTCAAACTCTTTATCCTGGAGCTACTTGAAGCCTCCAAGCTTTGCTGTAAGACCCAGCCTCTACCTGAGCTGCACTGCCTCTCTGAGCCTTGTCCCACTCACAGATCCAGCCCTGCTCCCTCCTTGCCTCTCCGATTGCCTCTGAACTTTCCCTCATGTCACACAGCCCCATTCTCATATGCCAGCCATCCCCCCTTTCTCCTGTTCCTCCTTCAAAACCCTCATCTGCCATCCACCCCCACTTCCCTTCTGTTGCTTAAAAGACCTCATTTTTTTCCCCTCTTAGAGGAAAACATTCCTATTTAGGGGAGCATGTGCCAAAGAAAAACTTGGACTTTAAGTGCTGTCCCACATTTATCTTGGCCATGAAGGTCTTCATCTGCAGTGAGTGCCTCTGTGGGGCTTGAACTATCAGAAAAAAACATGTAATGACCCTTCCTATATATTTTTTTTTCATCTTTTAACCATTCCCATGCAACTTTTGGCTGTCCAGCCTCAGCATTAATCACCCAACTGAGCACTCCTGGCACACCTGTTGACAAAGAGGTGCCCAGGTCTCTCTTCTCAAGAAAACCGGTGCAAACCAGAGTGGAGGAACTCATGGCAGGGTCTCACATGCCTGAGAATCAGTGACCATCTACATTTTTGTTTAGAGTTTAAACTCACACCCAGAAAATTTTTGGTAGCACTTTTACTGATTCAAATAAAACAGATTCCAGTTTGGGAAGTACTAATAAAAAAAAAAAAAAACAAACCCTCAAAAATGTCACTCTTTTGATTGAAAATGTAAAGTTTTTCTCAGAAAAGAAATTATGTCCCCTTGGGATGACAACTTTGACAGACTTGCTTAATTACTGCCTCATAAAGAAAAAGGATTTTCTTTGTTACAGCTGATCTCCCACAAGAAAACACCTCCAAAATATAATATGAAAAGGTCCATACCCAGTGCCACTCGTGCAGCAGAAGCATCATAATTGATCCAGAAGGAGACCCAGGAGAGGATGGTGATGAGGATGGATGGCATGTAGGTCTGCAGGATGAAGTAACCAATGTTCCTCTTAATCCGGAAACTCAGGGATAAGCGCAGATACGAACCTGCCAATGAGACATTAGAGGAGGCTGTGGTTTGAGAGGAGGGCAAGCCTGTGTTTGTGCTAAAAGGTTAGGAATCGAAATTTTATTTGGAAAAAGTTCTCAAGAGGCAGGAATGATGAGAAATCTCCTGTTTCCTGCAGCTGGCTTTGCAGACTGGTCAGATTTTGCAAAGGGTCTCTTCTGAATCTGCTCAGCTGTCCCAGAGTATTAAGAAAAGAAACTCTATATAAGTCACATTATTATATCAGCCATCATGGGAGAATGGCTGATCAGTGCTGGAATTGCTGTTATGGTGCCAGCCAATATGATGGAGGCTTACACAGGAGACTTTAACCCTATATTTGGGTGCCACAAGATGATTTTCCAGTGTTTTGTGTGCCAGCTCTGCCTCCAAACAGCAATGAAGACCTGAATCATATTTTTCCCATGCTGTTCTAAAAATGGGTTATGGTCAGACTGGGCAAATTCATATGCAAATAGAATAATATTAGTTAATCTGAAGGTCTCTTTTTTATTATTTTCAAGTTGTTGCAACTTCCTCCAAATCTTTTAGCAAACCTAATGAGGATAGTGAGAACAATTAGTACTTTTTACAGTCCTTCCACTGGAGCAGGCTAATTTTGACAGGGACAAAGCAGTGCCTCTTTCATTGCTGTGAGACAAAGTCCAAGTCATTCTTCCTCCCCACCTCTGTCCCTCAGGCAACACAGGAGCCTGAAACATGGGTCTAATCCTGGCTGGCAGCTACAGTAACAAGAAAACAGCAGTTTTAAATCATCAAGGTTGTAGACTGGGGAAAAGGAGGTGTTATTCTCTCACCACTACGTGCCACTTGTATGGCTTGAACACAACATTTCACCTACTCACATTATTTGAAATATTGAAACAATATTTCAGGGGTTTTTTTGACAGGTGTGTGCTGTGTTTTGGCAGGGAACTCCACCTCAGACCAGCAACCAAAATCCAACCCCCTCCAACTTTCCAGCTGGCAGCATCTGAATCGTCCCAGGTATTCTCTCCAAGCCTTTTTATTGCCATGTACAGATGGGTTTGCATCATTTCATAGCCCACTTGCTTCTCAATGGATATATTTCCTCCTTCCTATTGCACCTACATTAGCTTTGAGACCCAGATGTAAACCACATAAAAATCAGATGAAGGCTGAGAACCTTCTGAAGAGGTTCTGAGCTCAGTCATTATTGTGATTGAGAAACAGAAACAGGAAAGAAAATGGTCCTGAAAGTCTTTGAAGAGAAGCAGACAAAAAAAAAAAAAAAAAAAAAAAAAAGCAAAGAAAAGAAGAAAGCAAAAAGCAAAGCTGGTGAGTGCAGAAGACCCTTTTTTTATAGAGGAACCCCAGGTTGAAACCTAGACCCCGAGTTAGTGCCCCAGCACCTGAATCAGAGGGGTTCAGACCCACTGATCAGCAGCAGGCTTGCCCGCTCCATGCACCCCTTCAGCAGAGACTCACCAGTGGTGAAGACCACTTCCCTGCTGACCAGCCTCTGCTCGATGATGGTGAACTGGGGCAGCTCCAGCACCTCCATCCCCGTGACAGCAGAGTCGTTCCCTTGCCAGAAGAAGACAATGTCGTCCACCGTGTAGCCATCTGCAGAGAGCAAGGAGCACACAGGGAGAGCTAAGCTGACAGGCTGGACCTGGTGACAGCTCCATTTGCACTAGGGTGATCTGGAAAAGGATCCAAAGGAAAGCCCACACCAAGCCTAGCCTCTCCCTGCTGGTGTATTTTCCTTCTTCAGCTGAGCTTGGCAATACAGTCCCCAGGAGAAGAGGAAAAAATGGCCAGAACTCCAAATTCTGGCTAAAATTCTGGAGAAAGAGGTGAGGCATGGCCCATCCAGCCTTGCCTTGCACTGTGTAATGTCCATGGCTGACATGACAGGGACCTGTGCACAAGAAGCCTCTGTAAAACGCGCCAAACATAGTGTTTTGATTTTTAAAAACTGCCTCCTTTTACCAGGAGGGGGAGACCACACAGTAGAGACTGGTGGGACTGGGTAAACAGGGCAGCTCAGTATTAAAAAATCCCAGAAAGAAGATCTGAAAAGAAGTTTGAAGATCAGAGCACCTCCCTTTTCGAAGTCCTCTCAGTCAAAATTCAGATCCAAGAAGTGAACAGAGTCTCTGAGGCTGGGGGCTGCTTTTGCCAAGTGCTGGCTGAGAAGAGCAGTAATGAGAGCAGAAAGGAAAAGGAATCCGACTCAAATATTCATCCTTTACATTTCAGGGTAATGGGTTTGTTAACTCAGCCAAGGGTGCAGCTTCTTGTTTTAACCCCAAGCTGTACGTGCCAGACAGGGCTGTGTGGGCTGGAAATGTCACCCCCAAGCACTCTGGACACGTGGGGGATGAGGCCCAGGGGGTGACAGCATGAAACCCCTGACCCAGCAGTGCGATGTTCACACTGCCTGCCCTGGCCTTGTGGTGAGCATTCATCACAACTTGCAAACCAGCAGTGCCTGTATGCTTTGAAGCCCTTTGGCTGTTGCTGCACAAGGGTGGCCTCAGATTCCCAGTGAAGCTTCATGGGAGCTGTAGGATACGGCCAGGCTTTGGCACAGCCCGGGGCACGGCTGCCTTTGGAGTGTGAGCCTCGCTGTGCCCACAGACAGCTCGTGGTCAGCGCCTGCACTGCAGCACAGCAGCCTGGCTTAGGCAGCCACCCTGGCAGCACTGGCAGCTGCCTGGCCATGCCAGGCTCCCAGACACCCAGCAGAGTGCCACCAGCACCAGGGCAGCAGTGCCATCAGGGCAATGAGGAGCTGTTGGACGTACCAGCGAGGAGAAATTCTTCTCTGAAGGTTAAGGGTTACCCCAGATCAGAGCTGAGCCTTTGAGGGCAGTGTCATCCTCAAGCTGCTGAGTGGACAAAGGGCTCAGCAGTCTGGTCTGATCTCACAGCTGACCCTGCTTTGAGCTGCAGGCTGGACTAGAGACACCCCGAGGTGTCTTCCCAAACAGAATTATTTGATGACTGTGCAGTCTCCAAGCCCACATCCTGTTCTCTCAGTCATTACTGCGCTTATTACGGGTGCTAAAATGTAAACCCCATCTTCCAAATGCCACGCCACATCTGCTTCTGATGGAAATCAGCTAAGCCAGGCCTCCACCTCCTCCCCCAGCTGGCATGTTCCTGCTCCCAGAGTGGCAAACCCTCACACCTTCGAGCCCACAGGGTTTCAGGACCCTCGGGTTATCCTCCTCACACACCAGCTCTGTGCACAGGACCTGCTGTTTGCATCGCTCAGCCCCGGGGCTGGAGCCAGCAGGAAACATCCAAGTCCCCCCCACTCCTCCCGGTGGCTGATTCCAGCAGCTCCCACACCCGCCCAGCTCAGAAACATTGTGTACGATTTCACATCTGAATTCATCTGGCTCCCCTGGTGGTTCCCAATTTCTCCAGGAGGTTCCCCAGCCCTTTCCCCCCAGTGTTCCCCCTCTGCAGAGGTGAACCCAGCCTGTAAACAATTCACCTCTCCTGCACTCAACAGACCAGACTGAGCTATTGAGGTTCCTCACTGCACAACATCTGCTCCAGCCCTTGAACAGCTTTTCAGCATCTTTCCCCAACCTCTTCCGATTTCTCAGCTTCCTCCCTCAATGTTGGAGCCCAAACAGAGGCAGAGCTCGTTTCCCCATCTCACTGACATGTTCAGAGGCCAATCAGTTCTGAGCTCTGACTCACGGCTCCCCTGGTTTATATAACAGGGCTCTCTCCAGCCCTTTCTGCCAGAGCCACAGAGCCTCCAGCCATGGTGCCGGGGCTGCCTTGCCTTCCTCACCTCCCCGTGTGGCTCCAGGCCCCTGGGCACGGCCCAGGGTCCTGCACACAGGCACAGAGCTCTGCCGTGGGCTCTGCTCAAAGCCCTTCCGGATGGATTCCGATTGGGAAGGATTCAAATGCGCAGCGAGCGGAGCCCCGCACGCTGCTATCTTCATCATCCACAAATTTAACAGCAGTGACTTCAAATTTACTTCCTGATCAGCAATGAAAATGTCAAATTGCGGTAACTAATTTTAGGAGATCTCACAGTTAACTAGCTCTATTCCATTTATTCCATTTATTCTATGACCTGCTGGTGTTGGGTACCAATTTTTGTATTTTTGGGTTTTTTTTTTTATTATGGCATTATGCAATATGAAATCGAGCATGTTTTTCATGAAGCCATTTTTAAGGAGTGTTTCTAAAGGGAAAGGTTGCTCTTTCTAAAAATAAATGCTTCGCTTTGATTTCTAGCTTTAAAGAGAAAACCAAATTTCCATTTTACTTCTAAAAAGTAAACGAACTTTCACAAAGACAAGTCATTTCCATCTGAAATATCGAAAAGTATTGATGTGACGTCTTAAAATGTCAGATTAGCAGCCTGTTTGCAGCATGCCTCATCAGGTTTTTTGTTGGATCCTGGCACACAGGCAGGGGTGTACGTGGTGAGGGTTATTTTTGGGGTGGAGGGATGGGATCAACAGGCAGTGCTTATCTCCTACAGGTAAGAGCCCTGAGCTCCTGTGAGGCAGGGGACCACATCTGTCTTTTGCTGCTTCCCAAACCCAGCAGCCCTGCATCAGAAAAGGGCTTTTTCTCTGAGGTTTGGGTCGGTTTTGTTTTTTAAAGTAGACTGGTTTTATAATCCAGCCCCAAAAGGACTGATGTTCCAGAGTCGCGTGGAGGCAAAGAAAATGGAGCCCTGCAGATTGCGAATGTGCAAGTGTGTAAAAGACAAAAGCTCTGAGGAAGGAAACAATTGGATCTCTTCATCTCGGCCTGGGTCTCAGGAATATCGTGAGGAAATGTAGCTTTGATGAACAAATTGGCTTGACATGACCCATTAAGAACAAAATCGCAACTGTGGGTAATTCTCTGCCTTCTGTTTCCTTGGTTCTACTGTAAACTGTTCCCAGACTGCTGGGGAGTGGCAGAAATGACATTGTGGCATTCGTGCCTGCAGCAGGACCTCATTTCCATCCCAGCTGGGTCCCAGGACCCAGCACGGGCGAGGGAGGGCAGCTGTGGGAGCTCCCCGATGGAAGGAGCAATTCCCAGATAATCGCCCGAGGCTGCATCGGGAGCTCTGCTGCTCTGGACCAGCCCTGGAGGGACACCGCAGCGCATTTTTATGAGAGAGAGCTGGACCTCCTCTGCCAGCACAGCTGAACAGGATTTCCATGGGAGTCCAGGGAACAGCCAGGCAGGGATGAGGGCTCTGGTGCCACCTCCCGCACGGAGCGGAGCCAGGACGGCTTCCCAGGGCTCCCTTAAGGCTAAGGGAGGCTTCCACCGCCCTCCTGGGACTGGTTTTAATGCCCAGCCTGCTGCTAGAGCTCCGTTTTCCTGGGAATTTCCCCCATGGGTGAGGGAGCCTGGTGCTGTAGCATCCCTGGGAGGCATCCCCAGGATGCGGGTGGCATCAGGTGGCACCGCGTGGCCGGGGATGTGCCCGAGGCATACGCACAGCTCTCGATCTCCAGCGTGCAGTTCTGCTGGTCCAGCGGGTACCTCCGCAGGTCCATCATGCAGGCGGCCGTGGTGGTGATCCTGAAAAAAAAATTAAAGAAAAAAAAAAATTAAAAAAAAAAATATAAAATCTGTTGTGTCTGCTTTTTTTCTTACTAAAAAAATAAAAAAAGAAAAAAAAAAAAAAAAGAAAAAAAGGAGAAATGAAAGGCAGAAGTGAAAGTCAGGCAGCATTTGGGGCCGCTGTTTCCCTGGAAACCAGGGAGATCGGGGTGGGAGGTGTGCAGGGCGGGGGGCTGATGCGGCTCACCCCCAATGGCACGGCACAAACCCTCCGTGACTCACGTCAGCAAGGCAGCATCTCTGGTAGCGGGGTGGGGAGGGATCTGTGCTCCTGCTCCGGCTCTCCCCGGAGAGAGACAAAGAGCCCGGGAGCAGAGCCGGAGAGCAGCTTGGGGGAGAGGAGAGGCTTGGGGGGAGAGGAGAGGCTGCCAGCGTGGGAGACGGCAGACACCTGTCCGTGAGGCTGAGGATGGACCCATTCCATCACCCAGCAGTGACCTACTGCCGACCACATTATCACCCCCCTTCCCTTGGAGTTACCCCAAACCGCCGTAACTACATCCCCATCCCCTCCATCTCACCCGCTTTGGCACTGCCAAACCCAAAAAGCCAGAGCCCTCTGGCAGAGCCCTCCCGCTCACGGAGGCACTCGTGCGCAAATGATTGCGTGGTCATCGAAGACACACGGCGTGGGGGTGTGCATCCCCCAAAAACATAAATACAGGGAGGGAATGAGGGTGGCTGCTGCTTTGGGGGTGTTGGAGCACGGGGAGGACACCGAGCAGCGCGGTGCTCGTGCTGAGGTTCAGCTGAGGATGCCAGGAGGGTCTGTGTGTGCTACACGTCGCACAGGGAGGAATATTGCACACAAGTAATATTGTACATCTCTGGGATGGGGGGTTTTGGGGTGGGAGAGATGAGGGCATGAGAGGCAGGGACAGAGTTAACAGCCCAGCGTGGGGTTAACACCACCCTGGAGTTAAGAGGCTGTCCCTATTTCTCAAATCTATTGCTCCCCTCAGCCTTTAATGCAGTCTTCTTCCTGTGCGATGGATGTGTGCAGAGTGCTGGAGAGGGGGGAGAGATTGCTGCATTCTCCCCCTATTTTTTCAATTAACCATCTGGAAGGCATTAATCAAGCTACACATTTTTTACTATGTAGGCATAACCAGTGAACTGTTAACTAGAAAGCTTTATCTTCTGAGCCCTGTGGCCTGGGAGAGGGAAAAAAAGAGGGAAAAAGAGAAAAACAAGAATCAGGGAGGATGAGATGGCGAACCAGTGAAAGAGAAGGAGGAAAAAAAAAAAAAAAAAGAAAGAGCAAAAAACATCAATGGTAGAAAAAAGAGACCAGAAAGGGGGAGAATATGGGTGAAGCTGGACATAAAATTGGAAATGGGGAGGAGGGGGGGAGAAGGTGGGAGGATAGAAGAAGGTGGAGGAAGGCTGCCCCAGTGGGGGTATCGGGGCAGGGGCTGTGGCAGGGCAGGCTGGCAGCCCTGCAGAGCTGCTGGCTCTTTAAGAAATCTCGTGTGCTAAATTTATCTTCTCTGCTGTCTGTGAAGTCTGTTTGTAGGAGATGAAGCCTTGAGGAGAGCCTTTGCCACTGCCTGCCGTGCTATAAATAGATCCGAAGAGACGAAGGGAATTTATATATATCCTCACTGGGTCTAGATACAACACTGCAACTGCCCTCTCTCCGAGCAGGGGGCCCAGGCGAGCTCTTAACTCTTTTATCTGTAATGCATTTGGGGTGGAGGAGAAAGCTCAAAGGGGGAGAAGGACAACAGGACAGGAGCCACTTAAAAAATTACCACCAGGGCTTTGCCATGGCGTGGATTGCTTTTACAGCCTCACAGTCCTGGGAGGGCAGCTGGAAACACAACGCCTGTCCCACCCTAATCCTGCTGCACTGGGGGACCTGGGCATTGTGGTGGTGGGGGCAAACAGAAAGGGGAGCTGCGACCTTGGCAGGAGAGCCCAAGGTGGGAGGTGCAGAGCCCACGGTGGCCGGTGCTGGGACCAGGAGTGGAGCACGGGGATGAATCATCCCCCTGTGCCGCACACAGCATCCTCTCTCCGGACTGTACCGCACCCCTGGGAAACCGCGGCCACAAACGCGCTTCCCCTGCTCTCCCTAAAGTGCGAGATGCAAAAAAAATAAAATAAAATAAAATAAAATGTATTAAATGAAAATTTTCCATCCCATTTGTGGAGCCCCCCCGGGCTAAAACCTTTGCACAGTGTCCATCCCAAAATCGCAGCCTGCCTGGCTGGGTTGGCTGCACAAAGGACATCCAGGCTCCCGCCTGCTCTGCTCGGAGAGGGACCCTCTCGCCAGGATTTGCTTATCACCTGCAGGGCCGCTTGGAAATGCAGAGCGTGACACAGTGAGATATGGCTACCACACTCCATGCACCAAACCCTGCTCACGCTGGCAGCTGGCATAAATCCACAGCCACTCCAATGATTTTTGCAAGATCACACCAATTTGTATCAGCAGAGATTTACATCAGGGCAGAATTTAGCCCTGTTGATTCAAAAGGAAGGGACAGGTAGGACAGAAAGGAGAAAAACAAGATTAAGAGGACATTTGTCCTCAAAAAGCCAGATAATTCCTTTCTTTCTGGTTAAAGGGCAGGTATATCCACACTGTGCAGTTCAGCATCCTCCAGAGACACCCCAGTTAGATGCAGATCCCAAACTCCAGGTGATCTGCCCATATATAGCTGCTTGGGCAGGTAAAATTGGAACCATGGCAGGCTTTGTTGTGGTTTTTGAAGCACCCACAGCTGTGCCAGGCTGAAGCCTCCTGCTTCTCCAGAGCACCGCAGGACCAGGTTTGGGGGCCCTAAGTGGAACAAGATTCAGGAGGCAGCTGGTCTGGGGCACCAGGCCCAGCTCAAGCCCTGCCTCTGGGCTTCCTAAACTCTGATCAACCAACCCAGCTTGGGATAAAGCAGGTGACATATCCCAGAGAGGATGGAGGTGTTCAATTGTTTCGATCTTTTGAAGTAGCCTGGACATCACCTTCCCTTTGATAGACTCTGCTTGAAGGCTCAACATTCCCCTGCACCTAGAGGGGCCAAGGAGAGCTTTCTCCAGCTCCTTTTGGTGTTCCAGGGCCAGGTGGGACTCATGGAGGGATGAGAGGCTTCGTGCACCTCTCGCTGTCAAAGGGGAGCATGAGCAAACTCAGTTACCCCAGTGACCTTTTGGGGTCACAGCATGTGCCACCTCTGGTCTGGAAGGCCACAGCACCAACCTCTGCCTCATTCTTTCATGGATGTGGGTGTATTAACGTTGATACACTCTGAGCTGTCGTGTGAAGAGATGGGTTTGCTCGGCAAGTGGGAGATGCATGGGGAGGACAGCACAGGGGGATGGATGGGGACAGTGACACTCGGGAGCTCCTGTCTCAACAGGGTCAAGAGAAAATCAAGGTGGAAGGAAAGTAAGAGGTGGAAAAATGAGGAGAGATGATGGCATGAGCACAGAGAGGGGAGGAAGAAGTGGAGATGTCAGAAAGCAGAGCAGAGAGTGAGGGAAGGGAGGAGGATGATCAGGGAATGCACGGGGTAAAGCAGCCTGGAGAGGAAGAGCCAGAGGAGAAGGAGAGGTTAAAAGAGGGAAAGCAGAGGAGCGGATACTCACTCAGTGAGCAGGGAGATGAGGAGACAGGGAACAAACCATCATCCTGTAAACAGCTCTAGACAGAGCACACTGCCTCCAGAAGACGCGAGCACAGTGAAAGGGAGCAGGGAGCGCGGGGACCAGAGGGAACGCCAGGGAAGGATGCCACCTTCCCCGTGGCGTTAGCATGAGGCGCTGGCACCCGGCCAGCCTGCATCTTCTCCCTCCCCCTCCTCCTCTCCTGCTTCTCTACCCACCTCCCTCCCCTTTTAAATTCAGAAATTTGTGTGGTGTGAAATTTCATCTGCTTTGACGGCGATTCACAGAGACACTGCCCGTGGAGGGGAGCGGCTCTCCCGCGCCCTGCGCTCAATGAAGCATCCAGCGCCCTCCACAGCGAGCCTGGCCACCACCACCAGCACCCTCCAGCTCCCCTTCCCTCCCTCCCTGCCCACCCCACAGGCCTCTAGGGCAGCCCCTCACATTCACAACCTTTACAGCTCCTTCCCCACAAAGAAAGAGACGTTCATGCCCTTGGCCCTAATTGTTTCTGCTGAGGTCTGTAGGCAGTTGTGCCACCCAAGCAGCCAAGGCCTCGCTGCCCTGCTACTCCACTGCGCAGCTGGCAGGAAAACACAGCTCATCTGGGGGAGACTCTGCTGTGGGGAGAGCACCGTGCATCTCACAAAAGGTAAAAGAAGAGAAAAGGAGCAAAGGGACACGGATGAGATGTTGAGCAGCTCAGGCAGGCTGATGGAGATCCCCTTCTCTTCCAGCATCGAGTGGATCAAGCAGAAGCCAAAGCAACGTGGATACCTCACTGTGGAGAGTGCCCTCATCCCCAGGAGAGGTAGAGACCTCCTCTAGAAAAAATCCATGGAGCTCTAAGCCACACAGGGCTAGTGATGGGTGTCTGATTGTTGCAATGGGGAAAGCTCTGCCCTCCTGAAGCTTGTATGGCCAAAGCAGATGCTGGTATGGGGAGGATGGTGCAACCTCAAGTGCTGCTCTGCACCGAGCCTGGCAGCAGCAGAGCACAGCCCCACCACAGCTGAAGCTCAAAAGGGAACACTCAGGTTGCTGCAAACCATCAGTTCTCCACAAATATTTCAGTTCTCTGACACGAACACCACCAGCCATTTCATTCCCCCTCTGATCCTCCTCATCACTGTTTACTTATTAATGGCTTCTTCTGTCTTACTTAGAATGATTATGTAAGTGCACAGGCATAGAGCAGCACAGAGCTCCAAGCTGCCATTAAACCCTGCTGCAGTCCAGGGTCTCCTTTCCACCTCCTCCTTACCCTGGTGCTGGCCACCTTCAGGGGAGCTCCTGTTCAGCTCCTGCCCCAGCCACATCTCCCTCTGCTCTGAAAGCCTTCAGCCACCCACTCATCCTCTGCCTCATCTCCAGCGTGTTGGGGGAGCCAAGTTCACCAGCCACAAGTGTGAGGGGTAAAAGTACTTCCCCAAAATGTGTCCTGACTGTAAAAGGAGCAATTCCAGGCTTTCGAAGGAGGATTGAGTGGGAGAGAGGAGAAGATCATTACCTTTGAGCCATTCCTAAAGTGACTGGGGGGCTTTCCCCTTAAAGCTCATCCTCACAAAAACTTCTGCATCAGAACTGTGTCTATCCCAGCAAAATAAAAATGCCTGGCACTGGATTCTGAGGAAACTGGCATGGAACAGCCTCGGTCTACACTTCAATTTCCACCCCACAGGAAAGGTCTGGCTGCATGCAGAAAGCCTGTTGGGAATGGTCACCAGCCTCTGCTGGACTCTGGGGGTGCCCAAGGGGCTGTTCATGGACACAGAGCAAAGCCAGGAAACAAACTGACTGTGGAGGACACTGCTGCTCAGTGTCCAGGAATGTCCCCTCACCGTTGGCTTGGAAAGGACGCTGACTAAAACCCAGTAGGGCTGAGAACAGGAGAGGAACAGCACAAATCCTCCCCACCACTGCTTTTCTAACGCCAGGAGAGACACAGCCAGCAGGCCCCTCACCCTATTTCCCAGTTCTGGATGAAGTGCCATGTTGCAGGGGCTAACACAAACACTCTCCCAGCCAAAGACAAACATTTAAGTTGCTGGTTGCAGCTTTCTGGGTTCCAGATCTCCTGGGAAGCTGAAGATGCTCCCGTCCCCTCGGGATGCAGACTCCCAAAGCTCATGGCAGTTTGCAGCAATAAGGAGAAGGGATGGGAGCTCAGGTTCTGCAGGACTTAAGCTCGCCCCATGGGGCAAGTTAGACTCCTACGGGAATTCTGGTGACTAAGAGTAGAAAGAGAGGAAAAATTACTGTTTTGCTAAACATGGGAATAAAACCAAACCCGAGTTCTTATTCTGTACGTTCTCAAAGTCAGTCATAAAAACATGCTGGCAAATGTCACCTTCTGCCTGGCAGTAAGCACAAACTTCCAAGGGCCTGGAGGGATTTATAAACCCGTGGTGAATTCTGCCATTCTTTTAACACTGTCTGATCTTTGCAAACTCCTGGAGGTCATGATTGAACCAAGAGCAAGGCAAGGATATGGAACATTTTCCCCTTGTGTCTGTTTGCCTAAAACTGACTCCACAAGCCTTGGCACAATCCTGCTAAGGTCACTCTGTTTCCAAAAGCATCTGTGCTTGCCTAGGCGTCCTTTGATAAATCACAATGTGAGCTGCACTCAGATGGGAGAGGAAAAGGAGGCTTTTCTAAACTAGTACTCAGGGTACCACTCATCTTAACCAACCATTTTTTCACCCTGGGAGAGTGCAAAGCTCAGCTGCCTTGACTGAAAGGTTCTGTTTTTCTGCTCCTTTATTCCATCCCAAATGCATTTGGCCAGCTGCACTGGGGGACGAGAGAGTGGTGGAACACCTCTAAAAAGGTTCTTTTCTTACAGTTGTTTCAGGTATCAGTGGCTTGCACTTAACAGAGGTGTCTCCCTTCAAGAGCATCAGGCTGGCACAAGTTGCAATAATTAATAAAATAATTAAATTAATTAATAAAACAGCACAACTTAAGCCTGTGGGAGGTGGCAAGGCCCAGGGACAGGCTGAAGAGTGGTGGCTGGGACAGGGTATGCAGGAAGACAAAGAGGTGCTGCCAGGGTGAGCTGGGGGTTCAGGGCACACTCAGGACTCAGGATGCTTCCTAACCCCTGTTTCTGGAACTCAGAATCATAAGAGATGTAGCACAGGCAGCAATTCCAGCCAGGATGGTGCTTGCCTTTGTTCTTGCAATGTTAAGGATGGAGGAGCAGCTCTGGCTTTGCCCTGTTCTAGTAAGCTCCAATTTCTTCCACAGCTTCTAAGATTATTGAGAAATTTCATATTGCTAAACTTTCTTCAAGAGTTTCCTGTTAGATCCATCATCCAAGCCCTAGGAGACAAAAATGCAGGAGAGGATCTATCCTTAACCTCAGCTGGGGAGCTGAGCTCTTAATTAAACCCTGATTTCCCCTCACTCACCTGATGAACTGTTCTCCAACCTCCACATCTTTGTGCTAAGGAGCTGGCCCAAGGCAGAGCCCGGGCGTGGGAGCAGGACAGAGCTTCAGGACCAGCTCCAGGGGGGTGGATGGATGGGTTTGAGTCCAACTTTTTGCACCCCAGCTGCCACAGGGGAGATTTCTGTTGTTTTTGCCTAACCTGCAGAGGGAGCAGGCAGAGCTCCCAGAGCCAGGGTAGAGCCTGAATCATCTGTCACATTTCCAGAGAAAACTCTCTCAGGGAGAAAAAGGGAAGCAGAAATAGTGGATTTCTTCCCTGCTGGCCTGTGAGATGGGAGAAGAAAATTGCTCAGTGGTCTCAGTACAGAAAAAAAACTCCTCAGTGTTAAAAACTCCTGTCTTAACCCATCAGGCCAGATTCTCTGCAGAAAATCAACGAACACCCGTGGAGAAAACAAGAATGTGGCTGCAGACAGCAGCTCCAAGTGAGACAGGAGCAGAAGAAACCTTTTTATTGTCTGGACAGCTAAATATCCCCACGCTGGGACCTGGGGAATGCGACACTGCCAGGGCTAGATCCTGGTCGAGGGGCGGGTTGGGGATGGGGGCTGTGGAGAAGCCCCCAGGAGGAGCCCCAGCCGTGGGGAGCAGGCAGGGGTGGCACAGGGGGCTCTGACAGCGTCCCCAAGGCTGGATGGGCCATCAGGTGAGATGTTTGACATCACCCTGCGCTGCTCCACAGTTCCAGGTGAGCCAGAAGGGAGGTCCTGGCTGCTGCCTTGCCCAGCAGCGAGGTCACGGTCCCCAAATGGGTCAGCAGTGAGAGGGCTGGTGTCCCCCAGGGGCAGCTGACTGGTGAGAAGCCACCATGGAGAGCAGAAATGAAGTGCTACCAAGGCAGATACACCCAGCATCTCTCAACCTAAACCCACAAATTCTGAGGTGTTTGAAGCGTGGCGATTGTCTCCCTCTTGCTTTAAGGGATTTTTTCACACTGATGAGAGGGTTCTGCCTCCCCAGGAGAGCATTCCCTGGGCACGGAGCCCCACGGTGCCTCGGCACCTCTGCATGCTCCTGAACTGACTCATCCCTCAAACACACCTCGTTACATCACCAGGGCCAGGAATAAAACCCCCACCTCACACACGTTCCCCACCACCACCCCCACCTTTGCAGGAGGAGATCCCTCCTTCCCTCCACACAGGATTTAGCCTCCACCACCCAATTCCTCTGCAGTTTTCCAGTTGCTCAGTTTACACTGCCTGGGCTCCTCGCCAGCCAGGCATGGTCCACGCTGCTCCCTGCCTGCTTCCCAACATCCCAGATTCCCCACGAGCCCAGGGAGGCAGCCTGGCCTCCTCAAATCACCTGTTTTGCAAGAAATCCAGTTCTGCCTCTAATTAGAACGAAACCAAACGGCTTCAAGATTTCCCTGAAGGATGTTTTAAAGCTGGTTTCAAATACGATTCCCCAATTACCATACGAGAATTTCAGCATTGTTACAGTGGTTGCTATTTTTAGGTCTCTGAAAACAGACAGCAAAATGCTGGTGACATCAGCACTTGACAAGTGTCGACTTGTTTCACTACCAAATGGATGCTGCATGGTCTGGGGAAGGAAATGAAAATCCCAGACCAAAGTATAGCTTGAATGTGTGATAATGTAGAGCTTATTGAACATTGGGGCAGGGCTCCAGACAGTGTCTGGAGGTCCAGAGAAAGCCTTGGTAATTCTGTTACTCAAACATCAATAGTGGTTGTAAAGCAGCTTGAAAGAGTGAGGGAAATATCGACCTAAGTGAAACATCAACATTCTCTGACATGGTTTTTCTTAAATGAAAAAAATCTCTCCCTCTTTTTTTGTTTAAAATTTGATGGAACTCTGATGCAATTTCTGACAAAAAAAAAAAAAAAAAAAAGCCATTAGGTAGAAAAATATATTAAATTCAGCCAGTGCCATCCAGCTTTTCCTCACTGTTTTATCCACCTCCCTCCATCACCCAGCGGCTTTGTCTTTGTGGGTAGCACCTTCAAGCCTCCCTTTCTGTTGCAGAATTTCCACATCATTTCAGCACTCCCCTGTTCACCCCATGGGTGATCATCCCTCCTGTGCTCCACAGGCCCTTCTCACTCCAGCAAGGTGTTCAGGGGCCAGGCCAGGTTGCACCTCCTGCATCCTCCCATCCCTGTCGGTGCTTGCAGAGCTGGGAGTGCCCTCTGGGCTGGCTGGGGGCTCTATTTGCCCTTTGGGATTTGTGCCATCTGGTAACTGGTTGGGGAAAGGGGTTGGGAGCACCAGTCCTGCATCCCAGCATCACTGCTGCTGTTTATTCATTCCTTTTGTTGGAGACCTGGCAACCAGCTTTTAATCTGAGCCCGGTGGGAATTAATTTTGGAGTAAGCTTTTGTATGGAACGCTTCCCTGAGATGGAGCTGCGTTGCACTCCCTTCAACCATCAATTTGCTAATTCCACCAAAAACAAGAAGAATATGCTTTTCTGACACCCAGCTTTCACAGTGGATTACAGGGCTTCATTTACTCCTGCAAACAAATTATCTGGAGCCTGCTCTTGCTCTCACAGAAGTCAGAAACTACTCATGGCTTGGGCATGCCTTAACTCGGACCCTGGGGTCTGGTGCAGGGATTGAGCCTGGTCCTGCTGGTCCTTGGAACACTTGCTGAAGGCAGAGGCCTGCCAGGATGTCATCCTTCCCTGCTCTCTGACATCAGAGCCTGCTGGAAAGAAAAAAATGACTGTTGTGCCACAAATAGCATGATTGAGTCACTTTGCTACAGGATCAGCTCCGAGGAGGGGGAAGCGACTGGCGAGAAGGTGGCGGGAGGGGAGCAGGGGTGGGGGATCTCACTGGGGGGAAAACAGGCAAACAAAGGAAAAGGAGCAGGTATGGCCTCCTTTGGCCTTCTGCCATCAGGGTGGCTCCATTTCATAAATTCCTGCACAAAATGCAAGACAAGAACAGGCTCCAGAACATGGGGTGGACCTGCACTTCCCTTCTCATCGGCAGGGCAAGCCTGGATGCGCATTTACAGAGAGGAGAGGAACACAGGGGAATATTCAGGGACTGTTTTCTTGCTTGCTTACACCTGCTGAGTGTTTTTGAGTAGGATCATGGTTATCTGCACCTGGAAAATACTGGACCTAGTACTCCTGTCTTCAGCAAAATTGCAGGTCCAGGAGTCAGTATAGAAAGCAGCCCTAAAGAAATCCTTTTCCTACCACTGTGAGCAAAGCTAGAGGGACTTCAAACATTCAGGGCACCTGGCTTGTACCCTCAGCACTTTCAGCAAGCCATCCTGACCTGAGGTACAGCTGGGGAGCAGGAGCTGCCATCGCTCAGAGCTTCACTTTTGCAATTGCCTTTTTCTCCAGGGGCAAGGGAGCAGCTTCCAGGAAAACCAGCCAAAAGTTAAACCAACACAGGCAGCTCTTACTGAGGCCCTGGAAATAGTGGGCAAACAGCTGTAATTTTCTTTCATTTGGCCTGGCTGCAATTTTCCTCTTCTCTCCTGTTTGCACAGATCATTCCAGGGAGCTGGAATGGCAGGGGAAGGGAAGGGGAAGTGCATGAGGAGCTGGCACAGTGTCCCAGCCCCAGCCAGCAAACCCTCCAAGGACTTCCACTGCCTGTCACCCGTGCTGCTGGCTTCACACTGCTCCTTCTTCGAGCTGACTAAATGGCAGCTGATAAAAATACACCAGCACTTGAACTTGTGCTGTGCAGGTGTGTGCAGAGATTGCCCACCAGCCTGGGGGAGGCAGCTCTGCGCTCAGGTGGGCTGAGCAGCAGCAAAGAGCAGCCTGAGCTCAGCAGCGCTCTTTGCCCCCTCCTTCCTGAATTTATACTCCTACCTGCCCCCAAGAAAACACCTTCTTGCCTGGCCTTCACTCCTGTTTTAACACAGTGAGAAAAGCTGGGGGAGTCAGCTGTGGGACTGCTGCAGTCTTGCTGGGGGGTCAGTAAAGCCAGCTCGGGGCTCTCTGACAGTTCCAGCCAAACATCCCTGGCCTGAGGGAGAGAGATGGGTGTCCTGGGAAGGGAGAGGCACAACAGGGTCACAAACCTGGCTTGATTGCACCTTTTGCAGTCTCTGGGCCTGGAGCAGAAGGCATTCATTAATTGAAGGGAAAAACCAGCACAGACATGACCCCAGGGACCCCGGGCTGTCCCCCAGCCCCAGCAGTGGCTGCTGCTCCTTTGGTTTCCCAGGGCTCTGCTGCAGGGAGAGCACAGCCACCCATGGCAGGATGATGTTCTGGGCAGCCTCCTGCTCTGCCATGTCAGCCCTACCCTCCCCAAAACAGCCCTGCTACTCAGAGAGGGGTAAAATGATCCTGCAGCTTTGCCACAGTACAGGACACAGCACAACAGCTGATACAATAAATGGGAAGGGTGAGTGTTACCCTCACTCCTCCCCCTTTGCTGCACAGGGACTTAAACCCAGAGATGCTATCACAAATATTTATGGAGGCAGGTCAGAAGAGCCAGCTGGGAATTTTGGTAATTGAAAAAAAACCAAAAACTTACCACAAAAATAAAAAACACTCAACAAAAAAAAACAACCACCAAAAAACCCAAACAACAACAACAACAACAACAGCAAAATACCAGGAATAAAGTGGACAAATACAGGGTTGGAAAAATTGTTCCCTGCATTTCAGCTACAGCATCCTGCAGCTGCAAATTTGTCTTTTAGCCCTCTGTTTCTCCATTAAACTTTATTACCTACCCTGGCCCCTTCACATACCCAGATAACAGAGTAAGACAAACCTTTTCTCCCTCCACTTCACACAAGCACAGCAATTCCAAAGGCCTTGGACTTGCCTATGTCAATTTGTTCCAGACACCACAAAAAGTGGTCCTCACTGAGGACCATTCTCCTACCAGATATCAATTTTCATGCCTCAGTCTTCAGAATTCTTCCAGTAAACAGACATTTTTTTCAACTGTACACAAACCTATCTTGAACGCAAAAAAAACGACTGAAGTGGTTTGGCTAAAAGGTTACAGAAATTTAGCCTAGGATACCACAGTAACAAAGGCTCATCTCCATAGCCCAAACTTGCAGAAAATTATAAGCAACTGAAAATGAGTGTTTCAAATGGAAGTGTTATGCAACATGAATGACAGTGACCTGAAACGCCCAGAGCAGACTATTCCCCTCTCCAATATCCATCTTTAGCAGCACAGGAAATGTTGGAGGCCTGAAAGAAACAGCCATTTCCAGCTTGGAGAAAGAACAGAGACACAAAACCGTGTAGCACTTGAGTATCTTTTTGGGCCCTTGCCTTACCAGAATATTTTTGGAAAAGGGAGAAGTTGAAATGAGGTGTCGCTTTCCACAGCAACCCTTACAGCAAAGCCTCGGACTCACCTCAGGCCGTACAGGACGGTCCCGTCAGGATGGAGCCGAATCATGCGGTTCTTCACTGTCACCCCATGCAGGAAGGACTTCTTGTCGTTCAGGAAGTAGGTGTCAGGCAGCCAGAGCTGGTCAGCCACTCGGTTGTCCAGGGTCAGGTTGAGAGGAAGGTCGTTGTAGGCCAGGCGTTTGTCCCGCCAGCTCTGCTGGAAGTACATGGTGATGGTGTAATCCTGGGGGAGAAACAGGCACACGTCAGCCTGGGGCCACTGCCGACACCTCTCCTAATTCCTTGGCATCTGAGTGTTTGGGTCCACACCTCCAACACTTTTTATTTTTTTTTTAGTTGTTTTTTTGTTGGGTTTGTTATTAATTTTATTTTTTTTTGAGGGGTGTGTGCTGGGATTTGTTCTGCGAGAATGGGAGCAAGCCCGAGTTTTGGGGACAAAACGCCATTATGTGACTCCAGCCAAGCAAAACTGCATCCCACTCCTGCTGAGAGCCTGTCAGCACCACCAGGAGCAGTTCAGGCTACGGGAGCACCAAAGGGTGTCAACCAACAGTGGCTACCCAGCAAAGACTTCCAGGGTTGTTCTCCCACTTGCCCCACATAAAGGTCACACAAATGCCATCCACTCCCATCCAGGGTAGCTGGGGAAAGGCAGTTTTGTTTTCAGCAGAAGCTGAGGCCATCCCAAAGGGCACAGGGAGAGCCTCACCTCCAGGCCAAGGCTCCAAGGTGGAGCCAGGCCAGCTGTGACAGGCTCTCAGCACTTGCCTCGCTGTAGGAGCCAAGCTGGGATTTCCTCGTGGTTCTTAGGAAGGGACATACAGGGAGGAAATCTGTCCTCAGTGGAGCATGACCCACTGGGAAAGGGGCAGCTCCCTGAAAAATTCCCCATAAATTTGGACATCAGGAGGAATTTCTCGGTGGAAAGGGTTGTTAAACATGGGAATGGAGTGCCTAGGGGGGCAGTGGAGTCCCCACCCCTGGAGGAGTCCAAGGAACAGCCTCACGTGGCACTCAGTTCCATGGTCTGGCTGACAAAGCAGGGGTCAGTCACAGGTGGAACTCAATCTTAGAGGTCTTTTCCAGCCTCAATAATTCTGTGATTCCCAAACCATCCCCAGCTAGCACAATTCCACACGTATCCTGCTCCCCTCCTATCCAGTAGAGGAAAGATGACACTTAAAACTGTTGCTAACACAAATATTTTATAGAAAGGAGAGTGAGCTGTTTGATGGCTGTAGCTCTGCAAAAACCAAACCCATTGCTGGGCACATCCAGGGCACATCCAGAAGCCTCAGATCAGATCAGCCTGTCCAAGAGGCACAGTATGGTGCCACATAACAGAACAGTTCCTTCTTCTCAGGTAAACAAGCAGTATAGGAAGGAGTCTTGTACACACCAAGGACAGGAAACATTCTCAGGAAACATTCTCGCAACACGTCTTAAATAGGCTGGGAGATGAGATTTTTGGGGTAAACCAGATAGCATTAAAATAATAGGATGATGAGTAGGAAGTGGGCACAAGTCCTGTTGACAGTGACCCTACAGAAGTCAGAGATATTTCCCAAAGTCCTTAAATAAAAGGCATTTTTTGCAAATGATCTAGAACAGGTGGGATCACAGACACATTTTCTCCTCCCAAGCAGTCCCTGAAGTGCCACTGGAATCCTCTGGACCACATGAATTTGCAGGATGAGCCTTTTTGCTCTGCAAATCCCAGCTCTGTGTGAGGGGCTGGTGAGGAGCTTGCTCATGCACCAACATCTGGGCTGAGCACTGAGGCATCTGCCTGCCTGTCTTCTCCCACAGCCTTCATTCAAAGCCACGTTTGATTAACACCTCTGAAAACAAGCTCAAATAATCTCACGTCACAGATAATGGCAGCTTTTGGGTATCTAACTATGATTCAGAAATCCAGACCCACATGCAGATTCAAAAGGTCACAGAGTAAATCTGCGATGTACACCAGATACAGAGCTATATCTGTCGCTTTCTGTGCTGTCTTGAAAAGAACAAAGAAGCAGTGGCAGCTTTTTGGCCAAGGAACTGTTTTGCTCTGCTTTTTAAAGGACTGTAAACTCCTTCCTCAGAAACCTCACAGTCCTTCTCTCTGAGGCACAAACATTTTGGTCAGGGCCCTGCAAAGGGAGATGCTGTCCCCAGAATCCCTCCCAGGGTGTTTGGGGCTGCACTGCAGTGAGTGCACAGAGGAGCAGAGCACCCAAATTCCTGAAGCCTCTTACCCCCTGTTGGTAACAGACTCATCCCCTGCCCGTGGGGTACTTGGTCACAGAGGCATCATTTCCATTCCCCCTTTGAGAACTCCCCTGCACATCTTGGCGAGCTCCTTTGCTGACCTGCATTTTTCTAATCCTTGACAGAGCCCTGCAACACCTCACCCCTAACCAGGCCACCCTGCTGTCACTGCAGGCTCCTGCCAGCCTTCAGCAGCAGCAGGCAAGAGGTGGCACTGACCTCCAGAAGACAAAAAGGGCAAGCTGCTTACAAAGTGAACAGTGCACCTTCTAAACACATCCTCTCTATTCCCAGCACTGACGGGAACAAACTCAGAGGGGTGCAGAAAGAAAAGCCTACGCCCTAGCCATCAGCTAGATGAGGTTCTTCAGGTGCAGAGACCTTCCTGGGAAGGAACAGCCAGCCCAGCACAGGGCTGAGATCTGTTCTCCAACCTTCCTGGGTTTCTTGGCACAACAGATTTCTCTGGGAAGCACCATGGAGGTGAGCACTTGATAATCATGGTTCGTGCAGCTGCCTCAGCCTATCTCTCTCTGCTGATTCCTGTGCTCCACTTCTTGTTCTGCTGCTCTCACAGCATTGTTGAACAGCAGGAAGGATTTCTGGGCAGAAGGAAGAGCAGGGCAGGTGGTCAGCCCTCCCTGGAAGGACACTGGCATGGGGTGGGCACAGAACCAAGCTATGGGGAAGAGGGACAGGGCAGGTGACCCAGGCCAGAAAAGGGGGACTTTTCTTCTGGGTTATATTTCAAGTTTATTCTTGGAAAGGGAATGCCAGGAAAAGACAAAGGATTTGGGGGTCTGGGCTTCTTTTAACAGGACTTCTTGGGAGGGTGGGAGTTTTGGAAGGAACCAGTTATTATTCACAGCTAGCCAACTTACAAACTTTCTACAAATCAGGGCTAGACAAGCTAAGATAAGAAATAACAGACACAGACATCTTCAAATGCCAAGCAGAAGGGAGTGAACCTGCAGAGGAGGGGGCTCGCAGGGTGGACTTGGGAGCACGGGGAGGGAGAGGGAACTCCCCAAGCTGACAGCCAGAGGAAAAATGCCACAACAGGCAGGGGGCTGGAGGGTCTGACAGGGCCCCTACAGCAAGAGGAGCAGAATCAGGAGTGGAAGCAGTGAGCTTGCCTTGCCCTTCATCCCCCATTTCCTGGTCAGGCAGTTATGAAGAACCCGTGTGCCACCCTAACATCACATCCTGGCCAGGCTCCAGAGCTGCTGAGATCTTAATCACAGCCTTCCCTCCAGAGGCACACGCAGCAATGGCCAAGGGTGACATCGTTCTGCAGAAGCAGAATGGCCAGATGGAGCCAAGGCATGTGGGGTTCATAGGTTCAGGAATCAGAAGCAATGAGCCCGATTTTCCTCTAAGTCTTGGATGACAATGCCTTTGTTGTGGGGTTTTATCTGTCACTGGGCTAATATGAGGCTTTCCCAAACCACCCACTAATCCATGACACTCACGAGCCTGCTGATGCCACAGATATTACACAAGCTGGGTTTCCCAGAGTCACCAGCTGACAGCAAGCTGGCCAATTCACCAGGTTCAGTGAAGAACTTGGAATTCAAACACACCTGGAGCTTGCACACCCTTCCAGCTCTTCCTTCCAGCTGAGGCACTTCGGTGGGACAACACAGCTGGATCTCCCTGCTGCCTGTGCAAGGGGTAACTGAGGGGTTTTCCCTCTGCACACACACCCAGTAAGCAGAGCTCTCCACTGGTGCTGCTGGAGGGGCAAACGAGAGCTGCAGGAAAATCTGACTTTCACTTGCCTCTAAACTGACAGCCTAGACCCTCTCCACCCTGCACCAGCACAGCTCCAGCAGCAACAAAAATGCTTCCAAATGATGGATCCCACTGGGTCTTTGTGGAGAACCATAAAATGCTCAGGCAGGGCTGGAGTCTGGCCATGGCCATCACAGCTGGGGCAAGGATGGGGGAGCTTTGTGGAGAGCTGCCAAGTTAATCTGCACTGGGGGAGAAGGCAGGACCCTCACTGGAAGGGGCACACACTGTGCAACCTCCTGCTTCATCTGGTGCCTGCTGGGAGAGGAGAGACAAGGCTGGAAGAAGGGAGATACCACTCCTCATCAGAAACCCCCAGGTCACACTGCACTTTGGAAAGTGTTCAGCATGAACCTGGAATTCATTTCTAAAAAAAAAACAAAGGCTGGGACAAGGCCAAAGGGGCTTTTGAAGGGTGGATATGACCAGAAATTGCATGTCTCCCCTTGTTCTCCCTTTTTCCATGCCAAGGAAAGGAAAGCTTTGCAAAGATACCTTCAAACTCTGCCCAGCTGGGCTTTGCTACCAGAGCTTAGCTGGCCATGTCAGGCTGCCCCTGCCCTCCCCAGCATCCCTCCGTGGGAGGCTGAAATGCCAGAATCAACAGCTCTGGCCAGGGGGAAGCTGGGTTTCAGCCCTGCTGAGGCTCGCTGACCTAAAAAGCACGTGCCTCTTTGCTAAAAGGGCTTGTGTGTCTCCAAGCAGGCCTCTCCCCCACCTCTGCCCTCCCAGCAGTGGCCAGATCCCTCGGTTTGTCCCCAAAGTCTGGTACCCAGCAGCTCCCAGCCCTTTCCCTGCCTGCAGCAGCATCCCCGAGCTGCTGTCCCGTCCCAGCTGTGTGTGTGATGGCTCTGGGCACCACAGCTCCCCTCTGGAGCCCGGATCACACCTGAGCCTGCTGGAGAGCTGGGAAGCTGCTGAGCCTGGCTGTCCTGAAGGGATCCCTGCCCATGCCCGGCTCTGTGCGAGCTGCCAGCACCAGCCCCCCCGACACCATCACTCCCCAGTTTCCCAAAGGCTTTCCAAAGGCTCTCTTTCTCTCTCCTCCTTCCTGCTGAGTGAGGCACACAAGGCAGAGGTGAGAGGTGACAGGCACTCGTGGTGCTGAGATGCTTCCCTGTGAGCAGAGCTCACCTAGAGGGACACAAAAAATACTGCAGAAGGATGACCTGGGGGGTGTTGGAATGATGGGGAGCCCTACCAGGACAGGAGTGCTAAAATCCATCTCCAGATGAGAGGATAGTGATAATTAGAGCCTTTCCTGAAGCTCATCTGAGACCCCACAACCAAAGATGGTGTACACTGTGAGAGGCTGGCATGCTGACAAGGCAGGGGCATGAATGGAGGAAGGTATTTCCTGCAGAACCCCAGAGGCAACAAACTCAGCCAAGCATGCACAGGGATTCCCCAGACTCTCAGAGGACAGGGCAGAGAAGTCTGAGGGAACAGCAGCTGAGTCACAGCAAGAAGGGAAATAAGCTGGCACCAGAGGTATGAATTCAAGAATGGATTTCCACTGGCTCATTTTCCAAACACCTTTATTAACATCTATCCTATAAGCTGCTTCTCCTCCTCCATCTCACAGAGCCCCTTTGGGGAGTGAAATGCTCCTTTGGAAGCAAAGCTAGGCTGGCCCTGAACCCCTCCCCACTGGTGCTGGCTCTGTGTAGCCCAGGAGCAGAAATGAACCCACTGTCACACAACACCAAAGCTGCCTCTTGAGGGTCCCAGGTTAAGATGCCAGATCTGAGCATAGGAGCAAACACAACTGTGCAGAGGAAGGCAAAGTTTGGTGGGGACCAGGGCAGTGACTTGTGAATCCAGGGGAGGGGATTAATACAGGAGAGGAGCTGCTCCTGCCGTGGGGAGCACAGGCTGGGTGCTGCTGGAGCAGTAACAGACGGGAGGGCAGGAGGAAGCTGGAGCTTGGAGGTAGCAGGTATTACCTGAACCCACCATAACTCCCTGAGGACACACAAGAGTTGCTTGTGGGCCAGCCAGGGCTGTTAAATGATGTGCAGGGATGTGCCCAGAGCACCAAAGGGACACAGCACTTTGGGGAGCCAGCTCAGGCTGGGAACCTGAGCTTCCTTGTCTACAAATCAAAGAACAGCAAGGGGTGGACAGGAGCACTTAAGGCACCACAGGGCATCGTGTCCCTTTCTGTCACTGCACTGAGAGGAGGGATACAAAATGAAGGAGCTCTTCCTCTGCTGCAGTCCCGTGTTGGTGTGCAGGACACAAACATGATCTGAACACAAGCAGAGCTCTTACAAATGTGTTTGTGCTGGTTTTGGAGTCACAGGTGTGCTGTGTCAGACCAAAAGTCTTTACACAGTCATAGCCTGTCTTCAGTAACAGGAGAGAATGGCAGGGAGGAATATGAGTTTAAAAGGGTCTTTGTTGTGATACTTAACTCTACAGCTATTTGGACTAAAGGATCTCCTCAGTCAGAGCCGGTACCTTCTTAATTGAAGATCCTCAGTTTCTCTTGTGAGAGTTTATCTCATTTCTCAGCATATTCAACCTTTGGCATCTGCAGTCTTGTGGCCTGAGTTCCACAGCTGAGTTCTTCACTGTATGCACATCACTTTAAACAGGTACAAATCAGGTTTTCTCTTTCCCAACTCCCTGTAGTGCTTGTATTAAGCTGGTAAACAACCACAACCTTGTGCTCTCGGGCTCACAGCGTCCCACCTCCTTTTAGACACTTCAGGGTTACTCATCAGAGCACAAATAACCACAAACACTCTCAGAAGTAGTTGAGAGGCTCTGATAGAGGCAGGAGGCAGCAAGGCAGATAGAACTGTTGCAGGGGTTAAGCACAGAGCAGAGCTCTGGCAGAGTTCAGCAATGGGTTGCTGTACAAGAATAGACTGAAGGCAAGGTAATGGAAATAACTTTCCACAGAGCCTGTGCAATTAGATGTTACAAAAGCATGAAGTCAGGAGCATAAGAGTATTTTGGAAGGTCTAAGCATTAATATGGAAAATAAATTCAAGTTGTTACGGAAAGGAACTCACAGGAATGAATAGCTCAAGGATGCTGAGCCTGCTGCTGCAAGGCTCCATCTTCCAACTGCTCCCATATTTGAACAGAATTCCCAGGCAGCTGCTCCCTAAATCCCCAGCACAGCCCCTAAGAGACACACATTGTGGGCAGGCTGGGTCAGATCATTTTCCTTCATGCTGTGACCTAGAGAACCCTCAGCACTGAACCAGTCCAGAGGCAGAAGCATGCAGACTCATTAGGGGCTCCACTAGACTCAGGCACCAGGACCAGAAATTGAAAGAATAATGCGTGTGGAGAGGTCAAATATTTGCTCAGAATACAGAAATTCTGGCAACACAGATATTGCCTGTGCCTGGTCCATTTTTGTGGATGACAAATGAGTTGGATACCTTTCAGTGGGGCTTTGAAAGTGAAGGTGACTGTTCCAGGCTGCTACTGGAGGCTGTTTCACCAAGCACTTGTAAGGAACTGGGAACAATAACTTTTCTGCAGGGGAGAGAGTGCACTGCTCTTCTTCTGCTGAGGACTCTGGGCATGAGGGATAAAGGAGGTTTTGCAACTCACCTCTAGCTCTGGCTGTACCACTTGACTTTTTTGCTGCCTGACTTTGATAAAGAACCTCCTTTTGGAGAAGCAACCAAATAAAAGTCTTTCCCTATATAAGCAAATGACATATGGTCTCCTTGTCCAAGATCACAAAAGAACATTAGGAAAGCCAAGATGCTCCAGAAAGAGGGAGAAAAATGGAACATCTGACTTAGTAAAAACCAAGCTGCCACTGCCAGAGACTAATGAACAGTTTGCTGGCTTCAACTTCTTTGATGATTAAACACCAGCTCCTGTTCCCGTCATTCTTGGGAAAGAAATTAAAGGACAAAGTAGTCCTCAAGTATGTTTCATTTGAAGGAGGGGATAGGAGAAATAAGAGGAATTGTTTTGAAGGGGAGAAGACAGGATCTGCCTGCAGTCAGCTGCAAGGAATTGGAGCGGTGTAAAATGTACAGGAATGTACAGGAATGTACAGGAATGTACAGGAATGTACAGGAATGTACAGGAAAGACTGAGCACAATGACCACAGCCCTTCCTCAGCAAGCTCATCAAAGACATCTACTCAGCCCTCACAAGGGATTGTCCATCTCCAAACAGATAAATCAAGGCTTTCCAGACCTCAACGTGCACCAGTTAACCTGCCATAAGTAAACACCTGCCTTTCCAGCCCTGAGACAGCACAGAGTCAGTTCAAAAATCTCACCTTTGCTTGGGGCAGGAGGCAGCAGCTTTTGTACTTACTGTACTTTTCATGGGGAGAGCATCCTGCCAAAATGCTGCTTTTAATTTCTGTTTTGGTGCAAGTGCCAGTGCCCAGCTTACAAGTCTGAAGTTCTGCATGACAGCTGTTGTACATAAAGTGACAAATATTTCGAGTACTGCCCTTCTCCCTATGCTTCAGCCTAGCAGGCAGGAAAGACACAATTTTTTTCCACCTTCCTTCTTTTTGAATAGCCATGCCAGCACTGGCTTGGGAATCAGGAGGAGCACTCTTCCAGCAGTGCAAGGAAGGGTTGGCTTCTAGGACATACTCTGTGCCCTTCTGTGCTGCAGGTCTGTGTGCTCTTGAACTCATTTTCTTCAAGACCTGAGAAGTACTTTGCATGGATATGTTCCCCTCACTAATCTGATCTACTTTTGTAGTAATTTGCATGTGTTTAATTGCTGAATGCATGACCAGAAACTGGGACAGGTGTCGGCAATATCCTCAACAGCTCAGGGTGTGCAGGGAAAGTGTGGCTTTGTTGCCCTATTTCTCTCCTGCCTGGCCCTATCCCTGCAGCACCTGGAACGGTGCTGGCCCTGCAGGTGTCAGCTAGAGGACACAGCTGGGTCCTGAGCCAAAGGGATCTGCTGTGACAAGGCCTTCAGAGTCCTGAGCCTGGCCCTCAGTGCCCTGTCTGAGCAGGAGGCAGCACCATGTGTCACCTGCTGAACTGCCCCAGCCCTGCTGGAAGCAGAGAAAAAGAGGGAAGAGCCAGAACTGATGGGCACAGGGAGGAGCATCACCTGCTCTGCGAGCACAGGCAAAACAGCAACCTTGCTCAGAGTCACAGGCAGCAATCCCAAAATCACCACCTGCAGCACATCTTCCTCAGGCAAGCGCTTTGAGAACAATGCCAGGCACTTTCTACCCTTGAGCCATGAAATCTGTGAGCTGCTGCACACCATTCCTGCTGGGCTGCTCTCCTCACTCTGTCCCCCAAGTGCCAGCAGAGCAGAGGGGACAAACCCAGAGCCCTTTCTGCCCCCAATTGTCCTGTTTCTGCAGCACCAGCTGGATTGCTCTCAAAACCCAGCACAGCCTGAGAAATTGCCTTTTCCAGAGAGTAGCCTCTCAATGGGGACACATTTTTGTTTCCTGTAGCTTGCCATGGCAAACCAGCACAGAAGGGCACGCTTTGGCCAGACACCCACCCAAGGGCAGAGAAACAAGGCCGTACATAAAGTTTGGGAAATTCAGGAATTTGACCATTTTGGGGGCAGAAGGGGATGCTGTTACACGATCTTCTAATCCTAGATGGGCTGGGAACTGACAGGGAACTGACATTTGTGTTTTGCTAGAGCATCAAACGTCTCCAAATGGCTGCTCCAAGCCTTCCCAAGTCCCTTCTCTCCCTTGCCATATTTACTTAAGGCAGAATCTTAACCTAGCCCCTCGTGTTAACTCTCTTAACCTCCCCCCAGGCATGCACAAGGTCACAATGCCACAGTGTGGGACACACAAGCATTAATGCCCAATCTCTGTGGAGTCCCAGAGAAGAATTATGACCAGGCATTGCAGAGCTGGGAAAGGGAATCCGAGAACTTGCTTTTATTACGAGACACTTTTTGCTGTGAAGTGCTTGGTGATTTAAAACAGGTTATGCTGACCCACCACAGAAAACCCTGGTGCTTTCCAAGGCCATCTTCACCTTCCACTGTTGAGCTGCACTAATCCAGCTCTACCCCACTGCCTTCCACAGTGCTGGTGCCTGAATTCTCCCCTTCCCTCTCCTCCCTGCCTTTCAGCCTGTGCTGCCAGTGCTCTCCTGGACACACATATTGGCATATCTAATATACAGCCATGAAAGCTCAAAAATGCTTTTAATAATTACTTGGTATTTAATTAAACATGCAACAACCAGCCTATTAGAGTAAATTAAATCTGAGTGAGACGTTTGAACGGTGACTAGTGAAGATATCAGTTTCTAAAGCTCTCAGAAGGATGAAGAAAACTGGATTATGTCAAGGGAAAGTAGATGCTGGAAGATGAGTGATGTTTCCTAAACCTTACCCCCACATCTCTGGGCAAGTGCTAAGTGTGTAAACAGAGAAATTATTTTTTCCTCCCTGAGGAAAAAAATGAGACAGAGCTTGTGATTCCTTGTGCTGTCAAGACCTCCAATGCAGTTTGGGGCTGCAGAGGTAGGAATACATGTTATAAATAAAGCAATATTATTACTTTACATGGCAAAATAAAATGTGGTATATCCAGCTCTGAGCATCGAAACCACGAGACTCTGCAACAATATCAAGGCACACAGGGCTTTGAAGACATTGTTTTAACTTAGGGAAGGAAGGTTTCCTCCTTCAGGTTCTGGAAATTGCCAGGAAGATGTTATTTCCCAGGAGTTAGCCAGAGGCAAACAAATCCTTTAAATCATTTAAGACAACTAGCACCTCCTGAGTGAAACCATCACCTCAGCTAGGCTGGCACTGATTGGCTTGACCAAAAACTTAGACTTATGTTTGTTTCCTGTAGAAAGTAAAGTCTGATCACGCAGGAAGGATGAAGTAGATGGTGAAGAGCAGGGGGGCTCATGAAGAGATGGTTTCTGGCAGGGGGGGTTCAGTTAGGTCAGGCTTGGTCTCAGCACAGAGGATGGCAGCCCTGGGGTTGGAAAAGCAAGGGCTGCTTTTCAACAGGAACAAGCAAACTGGATGGAAACCATTTCACCTGCAAACCCTCAGACTCCTGCAGCCAGAGCTCTGTACCTGGGGTGACTTTCTGCACGTGAATATTCTGCACAGCTGTGTCTGTGGCCCCTGAGGTGATTCCCTCCTCAGGGAGAGGGAATGGTGATAGAGGAAAGGGCCAGCAATCAGCTTTATCAGCTGTAGTGTGGCAAGAGCACTGCCCAGTCATGCTGGGACAGCAAGAAAGGGCAGGGGTATCAATGGATCTGTTCTAGGAAAGAATTTCTACTGTCAAGGTTACTGGGAGTAGCAATTATGAAGGATGGGTGATGGATACCTCCTCTTCCCTCCATGGGTTATTCCAAGGGATCCAGCCCAGGCTGAGGCCAGCAGCAGTGCCCACCACATGGTGGTCACTGGCCCTCTCCCACTTCATCCATCCCAATCCTCAGAGTGGGATCACAGACCTGATGGGTGGGTGCTGGTGACACTGCAAACAGCATTCACACTGCAGCTGTACGAAACGCTCCGATTCTGCTGAACAAGTCAAGCTTATTACAGGATGCATGAAGGGAAAGAAAAAAAGAGAGGTTTCAGCAGGCTGTGGAGGTCCACAAGCAGAGCAGGCTTTGACTTCACAGCCAACTGGATGGGGAGAACAAGCTGCAGTCCCTGTCCACGCTGAGTGAGTGCTTGCTGCAGCACCAGGACCAACAGTCCTGGAGCCAAGGAGCTCTATTTGCAGAGCTGGCAGGGAGCCCACGTGAGCTCAGTAAATAAAGTATCCAGATAATAAAAATACCCAAATGCACTGTTTATTTATTATTTTTTTTTTTTTTTCTGAGGGATCTGATATGGAGAGAAGCATGGGGCAAACCCATCCCTCCAGAAGAGTGGAACACATAGAAACTGAAGGCTCTGATGGCTCACAGCTAAATACCTGACACTTCTTCTTGGGGCAAACAGCCTTGGGACTTGGGATAACAAGGCTCAGACAGGAGTTTCTCTACTGTAAAACCTCGAGTTCCCTTCAAGCCTAGCTACAAACTCTTGGTGGATAAAAGGGTGAGTGCTTTGTGTATCAGTGACCTAGGAAAGCATCAGAGGAGGTGGTCAGGGACACAGAAGGCACAGGCTGCCTTCCCTGCAGTCACACTGAGGATACAGGAGACACTGGGGCAGCCAGGTGCTGCAGAGGGAAAAGGAGATGAGATCCACCCTGTAAGCAGTGAGCGTGTTCTGGCCTTGCTCCCCTCCTCACCAGAGCCTCAGATGGGAGCTCAGCACACCCTGGAAAATGCAGGCAGGGATGTATGGGACGGCATGCTCAGCCTGGTGACCCAGCACACCCTGGAAAATGCAGGCAGGGATGTATGGGATGGCATGCTCAGCCTGGTGACCCAGCACACCCTGGAACAGGCAGCAGGAGAGCAGCTGTGCACACCTGGGAGGGACCAGGGGATCTTGTCTTTTACTCCCTCCTCTGCCATTTTTTTTCTGGCTGGGGCTGGCCGGAGACTCTGTTTGTGCCAGGACAGCAGGGACTACCCCACAGCTCATCCCACATGCACGCATGCCCTCCTGCCCCAAAATGATCCCTTCATCTGCCTAGAGGACCTCTCTGGATCTCCAAACAGCTCAGCAGACCCTCTTCCTTCTACCATCCCTTTTCCTTGAATGTTCCTTTTTCTCTGTAGCCTAGCAACTCAGCACAGACTCAGAATATTAACATCTCCTGTCCCCACACACGATCTTCTCCAGAGGCCTGAAAAATGTGATAGCAGAGAGGCTGAGAGGGGTAGGAGCAAACATGAGAGATGTGGGGAGCGTGCAGGGAGCCTCTCCCAGCATTCAGAAACAGCAGAGCCATTCAGCTGTCGGATCTGCCACCTTCACTTAACATGTACATAACATATAGAGCTATTTATAGCTCCATTTATTTACATATTCAAATAGCAGCACGACACGCAAGCACTCGTATTTGGATTTAGGTTCTATATTGAGGTACTGGCACTCTTGCACAAATACATTCTCTGTTGCTGGGTGCTTTAAATGTATAGATGACAGGATGTCAGAAGGTCAGATGCTCAAGGTCTGATTTGGTTTTCAATCAAATCAGATGAAGCTTTCACTTGGGGGGAAAGCTACTTTAGCATTCTGCAGTAATCCTCTCCAATGCTGCAACATTGCTATTGAAACAGGTGGCAGTTTGGAACATTGCTCTCAAATAGAGACAGATTTTTAATACATGTATATGTATATAAAATATATATATATATAGGCTGGGGGAGTTTTGCCCATGTAAAAACATGAATAAAAATTTAAGGAAGGGGGGGGGGGGGGGGGGGGGTGGGGTGGGGTGTGGAATTATTCCAGGCAGTTTCCTGCAGTAGGAATTCTAACTACTACAGGAATGCTGGGGTGCAAGCTGAAGTGGTTCATACCAGCACCATACAACACTGACATGTTCAGAGCTAAAGATAACTCGGCTGCTAGAGGAACAGATGGAGCACTGCAATGCCTAGCCCCGTTCAGCTGAAAGCACGCTGCAAACCATCCAGCCACAGCCTCTCCTCCTCCCCAGCACGACTCCTCTCCTGGCGTGGGGTGCACTCACCTCCCAAGTGCACACTGAACTTGGCCTTTTCTGGGAGTGCACCGAAACGGCCCCGCTTGGGAAGCTGCCTAGTGAGCCAAACGTGGGAGCTCTGCTTCTGAGCACCACAGCAGGGCTGGCTCAGCCCTCCCCAGCCTTGGACTTGTCCTGGAGGACTCGCAGAGCTGCTCCTCAGGGAGAGCAGCACCGTGGACAGAGTCACAGTGGGGGATTCACGCTCTCGACAAGCGTTGCCACCGCGTTTTATTCGCTCTGCAAACCCCAAGGTCTGGGCTGGGAATCAGCCAGGTCACCCCACAGCTTTCCCATAACCCAGAATTTCCCATTATGTAGATGAAGAGCATTCTGGAAACTCTCCCATTAAGATATCAGGTGAATGCTGAAACATGCCCAGGGCGAAAAAAGCAGAGTAGAATAGAAAGCTTCAGGGGCAAGAGAGAGAATCATTCCCTTGTCCAGCAGTTCAGTCTTTCCTCAACTGAGAGCTTGCTCCAGCAAGGTTCCCACAGTTCACATCCTACTTATGGCCAAATCATGCCATTTGGCCAACAAAAATATTCATTCAAGGTCATCATTGATGTTGAAAAAGTCACAGCCCATCAGCACAAGCACAGGGGATCCCTTTTTGGGGAAGCCATGGAGCTGTTCCCTAGCACGAGGAGAGCCTCAGGCTGTCTGGTGGCAGGACTGCTGCTCCCTGCTCCACAGGCACCGAGTCCTTGAGACCTCTGTCTCCAAAGGAATTCCTGGGGCTCTGTGCAGACCCAGCTTCCAGCTGGCCACGGCATTTGGAGAGACTGCATGGTGATCTTTGGCTTGTTACTTAGCAACTGGACTCTAAGTAGTAGTGAATTTACTGGGCTGTCACTGCAGTGGAAGCAGTACCGGGAGCAAGGGCACGGGGAGAGTTTTGTCATGGGAATGGGATAACTTGTGAAGTATTATGGAAGGCAGGCGAGATTTTTCCCTTCTACAAGTTGCCATAAATGCAGTAAATATTGACATATGAGTCACACTGACCTATTTTCTAGCTTTTAAGCCGGGACAATCTCTTTGCAACTGATTTCAGAAGCAGTGAATGGGGAGCACTTCAGGCCCCTCCACGAGTTCACTGTATTCTTGCCTGTTTTATGCAACCCCTTTGGAAGAACCATCCCCATCTTTCAGGCAGACAGGGGACCATTCCCTGTTTAAACTTGAGCACCCAATCCCCCCATCACCACTCAGCAGAGCACCCCTGAGGCTAGATGCTTTCCTTGTCCTCACACACGACCTCAGTCCAAGGGATGTTTCAGCACATCCAGTGGGAATTCTGTTAAAGAACGGCATCGTGTGATGTGAGCAGGTGTCCATATCTGATCCTTGACTTTTGTCAAGTGTCAGTGACAGAAGTGCCCTTTTGACCAGTGTCAGTGCTGGTGAAAGTCACCCTAAGCCCCAGCAGTCACAGGATATCGCTGCTTCAAGGATAAAAAATCCTAACCACAAATCTAATGATGGCAGGTGAGGTGGGTGGCTGACATCAGCTTTGCAAAGGTGTTTCTGGAGCTCAGTGGATTTCTACTCTTGCCCTCTCTCCAGACAAGCCACAGAGCAGGCACTCGTGCCTCCTGCAATCAAGAGCATCTCAAAGCTGCCAAGTCCAGCGTGGTTTGGAGGTTACTCTCTACCCTGCCAGTCATCTTTTACTCCTCCAAACATCCCTCTAGCAGCAGGAAAAAGCATCGATATGCTGCTGCTTTCCCTCAGCCAGCCAAGTGGTCGTGTGTGTCCCGCTTCCTACTGCTGGAGGAGCAAAGTCAGCAGGTCCCCAGGGTGACTGTGACTGATGGCAGTGTGCACAGGGCCCTTTGCCTTCCCTGGTAACTCTCCCCTTCAGGAAAATGCTGCCTCACACGTGCAGAACCAGCACTCTTTGATTTCCCAGCCAGCCCACGCACTGCAGCCCCACCCAGCAGGAGCTGAAGGGACAAGAGCTGTGTGAGCCCAGCTGTGCTGAGGCACCATCAGCAGAGGAAGGCACAGGCCCTGGCCAGCCCTGGAGAAACCTTTCCTCCCAGCTGTCTGTTGCTATACCCTGGTTAATCAGAGCACACAGAAGCCCCTTGTGTATAAAAAAAGCACATAACCCTCACCTACCCATGCCTGTAGGGAAAGCTCACCCCAAGCCAGAGCTCTATCACCCCTACCATGAACAGATCAAGACTCACAGAATCATTAAGGTTGGAAAAGACTCCAAGGTCATCAAGTCCAGCCTTTGACAAAATAACCCCATGGCCACTAATCCACACCCCAGACTGCCAGGTCTGCTCGGTTTCTGAGCACTGCCAGGGATGGTGACTTTACCACTTCCCTGGGGAGCCTGCTCAAATCCTTAACCACTCATTCAGTGAAGAAATTTTTCCTGATATCCAGCATGAATCCCCTCTGAATCCTTTTCCACCAGCAAGGCCCCACAGCACCCTCTGCTACCTACAAAATTTCCATCCCAGGAGCCTCCAGCAATCCAACAGGACTTCATCCCCTGCAGCACCATGGCAGGGCACCATCTGCAGCTCAGCACCAACGCTGCCTCCTAGTTTTCCCATATTTTGGCAGTCCTAAATATTCAGCAGCCTTGAATGCCAAGATGTAATGTATACACACACAGAGAGTTTAGATCCCACAGCATCACAGGGCTGGGGATACCCAAGGCTACAGAGAAACGTTTGCAGCACTGGAGTGTCATGTCATACTTGTATCTCACAGCATGCAACTCCAGAAAACTCTGGCTGTAGGATTTAAGTGTTTTGACCTTTGCTTTTTAAAAACATTTGGATACCCAAGGACATAGCTCTCTGTATGTCATTTCTCCATTGAAAAGAGACAGCAACAAAACAGAACGTTTTCAATTAACAATAAGGAAAACATTGACACATTTGAAGAGAGTAGATGGTACTAAAGGGCACAGCATAATAGCAGAACTTTCTTCTATAAAATCTTGGTTTTTAAAGCTCAAGACATCTGCACCAATGGAAAATCCTTTTCAAGGGCACATTGTATTGCAGCAGGGTTTGTCCAGTATTGCAGGTGTACACATATTCCAGTGAAAACAGAACTGCAAAGGCTGCTCAGCACAGATTCCACCACAAAGTCTGTTTCAAGCATGCCCAAAAGATGGAAAATTTGATGTGGTGAGAAGAGTGATGCCTCAGTGATGATGGGGTAACAGGTTGTAGGATGAACTATCCTGGTCAAGAACTCTCTTACACAAAACCTTCTTGGAGTCCACTCCATTTTGGGTTTAAAGCCAAATGAAAACCCTTGCAGCTCGTGGCTGCATTGAGACATGCTTTACATCTCTCTTGAACAGGGAAATCTGCCAAACCAGACAGCTTGTTTTTCAAGCAAGCTTCGAGAAGTTGGGAAATAAGAGCCACGATGCTTCCTGCCATAACCTCCAAGAGATCCAGTGTTGTATGCCAGCACCAGAGCAGTCACTCCAACAAGGCACAGCCTGGCAACAGGGCCACAGGGCTGGGAAGCAGTGAGCCATTGGAAGAGGCTGCCCCTGGATCCCTGGAAGTGTCCAAGGCCAGGTTGGATGGGATTTGGAACGACCCGGGGTAGTGGAAGGTGTTCTGGTTTGGAACGAGATAAGCTTTAAATCCCCTCCAAGCCAGACCATTCTGTGATTCTCTGAAATAAAACATCGAGGTCAGCTTTGCCAAGCACCCTGCCCTGACCCCTAACCCCTCCCCACTGCAGCCTGTCCCTCAGGAGAAAGGAATTGGCAATCCCACAGGCATCCTTCCTTTCACAGCCCTATTCCTGCAAACATTTCTCTCTGGAAGCCTTGTTTCCTACACTAGCCCTCTGCAACAATCCTCTTGTAACTTTTCAACTTGTCACCAGGTTTATAAAACTTTAAAGCTGGTGCTATAACAAACTGAAATGATGTTATTGCAGATGTAGGAGAGCATCTTGGGATGAATAAATTATAGGAGCCACAAAGAAATCATGACTATAATGGCTGGATGCTCCGAGCTGTCTACGGTGTGCAGACACAGGAGGGAGCAGGTTTAGGACTGCACAGATCAGAGGGCAGGAAAATTGAAGCGTTATGAAGGGTAACCTCCTCTAATTTCAAATGCATACAAAACTTCTGGTAGTTTTCCTTATTGAAATAGTTCATTAATACTTCAAGGGAGTCTGAACTGTCTGGTGCTGGAAATTTATGTCCCCAGAGATTGCCTGGAGAGGGAAAAGGCTACATGGGGAGGATTAGTCCTTGTCTAGGACCTATATTCTGTATTCTACCATGCAGGAATATACAGCACACCCTGAACAGGCCAGTCCTCAGCTTCATGAAAGGACATCCAGCAGTGGGGGGAGAGACTGGCAGCTCTTTCTGAAGCCATTGGTACTGGACATCACTAGAACTGCACCCCCTGGGCAAGCTGTGTGAACCAGACCCTTAAGGTGAGCGACTCTGGGCAGCATCCAGGCCGTGAAGCACAAGGACAGACACCCACAGGCTGCTGGAACTGAGCATGACATGAGCTCCACACTGCCAGAGCTCCTCATTCCCCTGCTCAGAAGCTCAGATTCAGGTCTCTTGGTGTGGTACCAGGTTACTGAGGAGCTGCTGCAGTGCTCCACTGCCACTGCACACCAACAAACACCTGCAGGTTGTTCCCTTGATGCCTTAAGTTTTTAGCTTTTATGTTTTTCAGCTCCTGTACTGCATTAGTGTAAAACTGAGCTCCATGTAGAGTGTTGGCAAGCTCCCTCCACAGTTTGGTCAGACAAAACAATCCTTCCAGGCCTGAGAGCCAAGGACACCTCCCAGCCTCAGGCCCCAACAAGTATGAACAAAAGTGAATTGGGGGCAAGCAAACTGGGGGAATGTGACTTCATTACCTGAAGCTGTAATTGGACAATTAACCTCTGATATGCAAATAGAGCAAACTTCTATCTACCTAAAAAACTGGTGACCATCTTGGGTGCAGCCTCTGTGAGGCTTTTGCACTGCCCAGGGTGTACCTGTTAAAGGCCTTTAATAAATCCCCACTTTAATCCTTTAACTCACCTAGCCTCTGTTCTAGGCAGCCAGTCCAGGCACCACCCTGCTCACTGCAACTCAATCCCAGGTCACCTCAAAGGAGATGGGCTGGCTGAGTTATCCAGGAGAGACCATCCTTGTGTCCTTCATGGGTCACCTGAGCTCCTCAGCAGCAGCAGGAAGACATTCCTCCTCTCAGCCTGACTTCAAATCCCCAACTTACAGATTCAAACAGGAGATGAAAAGACTCCAGCAAGGCCTCTCATCCTCATGGATCAGCACTTCCCAGAGGGTCTGCCACTCAAATGTACCTATTTGGCCTGGCCCCTGGCATCCTTCCCCAGCCATTTCAATGGATGTCACTGATCTTAGCTCAGCAAATAATCCTTCTAATCGCTGACAAGAACAGAGACTGCAGCTCAGCGTTGCTTAGCCATGCTAAAGGGGGTGCACAGCAAGAGAGCATCACTCCAGAAAGTGAGCTTGAAAATATGGCTGACCACACACAGGCAGCAGCTGCCATGATCCAGGAGGTGGCACTTGCTGAAGTAAGGGCTGCACTTTTGGTTTCTCATGTCTGGGAGATGGTTACCACTGTGCCCATGAGCATCCTGCAGTCTGGCATGGCACAGGATCTGGGAATGGCCCTCAGGGAGCTGGAGGTGCATCAGCTCTGGGTGTCAGAACAGACGTGGCACCAACAGGCAGCTGCAAAGCATTCTGTGTGTCAGAGTGTCTGGGAACATCCAGCACAAGGACATTACTGTGCTGCCTTTTCAGAGAGCCCTGTGCCCTCCAGGACAGGAATGTCACCACCTCCTCACTTTGGGAACACGGCTCCCATGGGAGTGAGGGCAAGGAGAGCTCGTGGATGGAGCTGGATCGCTCCACAGCACCCCAACCAGCTGGACCCCTATGGAAAACAACTTCTAGAAGCATGCAGTGTCTGGTCACTGACAGCACTTGTTCCCCAGCAGCAGGCAGCCAGCAGGCGCCAGGAGTCCCAGGGAAAGGCCTGGGAGAGCCAGGGGCTCTCCTCAGCCTGCCCAGCCCCAGCACCAGGGCCATTGTTCCCAAAAGGATGTCTGAGGATTAATTAATTATCCTACAAGGGGCAGTAAGTAATAACACTCCTTGTGGAACAATAGAAGCTATTTGGTCTCCATGACAACCCAGCTTCACTTGTGTGCCTTTAATTTATTCATTGCACAGCTCCTTTCCCAAGCACACATGATGCCAAAAAAATGCCTTGTTTTTCTTGCCAGTATCCATGTCCAGAGCAGGGGTAAAACACAGCCCTTTCCCCGGGGCATCTGTCACACAGAAGAATGATGCACATGAAATCCCTTCAGCCTGGAAACTTACATCACATGAGAACTCTTCTGCTCCCTAAATGTTTGTTGTTTAAGATGATTCTGATTTTTAACCCCTCTTTGAAACTGCCTCACCACGGTGCTCAGAGATCTTGATCCTGAATAAATTCTCACCTACAGCCACCTCATCTCCCACCCCCAAACCTTTCTACACCCTTTCCCCCTGCCCCATCGATGTAGAAAAGATGGGCAGGGGATTAATCTTGTCAGAGAGCCAGGAGGGATAGTCAAAAGCCCAGAAGTGATGTTCCTTCACATCCACAGGAGTGTGGCATGGACAGTGGTGCCCAGCCATGCCACCACCACCAAAGCACTCAGTGTCCATCACTGTGCTGCCCAAACTCTACAGGATCCAGGGCAGCACGTGGGTGAAGGCCTGTGCCAGGAAATGTGGGCATCACAGAGGGATTCTTGTTGCTGTTTCTCCCCTGGTTCTGTGCCAGAGGGAAGCAGGGGCTCACTGGAGAGGGGAGAGCACCACATTCACCTGGCAAGGGTTGGAAGGTGCTGCAGGGACCATGGCTACTGCTTGCCTGGCCACAGCACTTGATCAGCCCTTTAGCCCATGGACACCTCTCCAGTGGGAGGTTCATCCTGCATCAGGCTCTGCAGGGCTCAGCTGCCTTCACAAAACGGTTTGGATTGCAAAGGACCTTAAAAATCATCTTGTTCCAACACCCTGCCATGGACAGGCCTTCCACTGCCTCAGGCTGCTCAGAGCTCCATCCAGCTTGGCCTTGGACACTTCCAGGGATCCAGGGGCTTCCACAGCTTCTCTGGGCAGCCTGTGCCAGGCCCTCCCACCCTCACAGGGAAGAGCTTTTTCCCAAGATCCAATCTGAACCTACTCTCTTACTCTGAATCTGTTCCCCCTCATCCTGTCACTCCAGGCACTCGTGAAAAGTTTCTCTCCACCTTTCTTGTGGGCTCCCTTCAGGTACTGGAAGGCCACCCCTAAGCTGGCTTTTTTTCCATGCTAAAGAATCCCAACTCTCCCAGCCTTTCCTGCCAGCAGAGCTCCTCCATCCTCCTGATCTTCCTCCTGCTGCCTCCTCTGGACTCAGCCCAACAGGTCCCTGTCCTTCCTGTGCTGGGGACAGACCTGCCCAGGCTCACAGGGCAGTTGCTACAGGTAAGCTGAGAACCAACCCCCTCACCCCCTCCCAGTTGTGCTTTGAGAGTCTTGGTCTTAAGCCACAAGTCCAGACCCCAAATTGTCTGTTCTGGCTCTGGCAGGAGGGTGACATTTGGTCCAGCATCCCAGAGCATCCAGGTCCCAGTTGAGCCTGGGGGAGGAGATGACTCAAAGCTGAGTTGTGGCCTGACAGGCAGGATAGATGGAACTAGGTTAAGCCATCTGGCCCTGCTAAGCTGAGCCTAAACTCAAGCACAGCTACCCAGTGCCTCTGCACCCAAATCTAGGGCCACTGCCACTAGGGCCACTGCCACTAGGGCCACTGTCACTTGACTGAGGTGTCACAGGTCATGCAGAGAATTGGGGTTATTGTTGGGAAGGTCAGCAGGAGAAACTTCCACATGGGAACATGAAGGTTCAAGGCTGGCTCTTCCCCCTGGGTCATTCCAGCACATATTCAGGCTTTCCAGGCAGTCTGGAAGCAAAACCAACTGGTCAGGTTGTGTCACCTCCCCTCCACAGAGCAGCAGAAGGGCTGCTGGGCCAGGGAAACAAGGCAGGAGAGGCCAGAGAAATGGGACAGGAGCAGTGGGAAATCAGGATTTTAATTGACTTGAACTGCAAGAGCTCCAAACCAGCCCAGGATTCTCCTGCATGGGTCAGGAAGTGAGGAACTGGACAGGAACTGGACAGGAACTGGACAGGAGGCTCCCACCAGCTTCCCACTCCACTCAGCCTCTGGGAAAGGAGAAGAGTCTGGAGGAAAAACCTCTGTGTGTGGGGAAAGGCAAGTTTAGGCAATTACAACATAATCTATGTCCTCTGCTGGCTTCTGAGGGACAGTCCTGGGTGTGAACCTAAACCATGACCAAAGTAATTGACAAATTTAATGGATTTTAGCCCAAACCATTGCCACCTGAGCAGATATTTTGTTTTTTGTTTTGTTCACATTGGTATGAAAAGCTCCAGTCTATCAATGCCACCCAAAACCAGATTTCCATTAGATGCCTCTCTTTCCAGCACAGATCTCCAAGGAAATATTGAATTACCACCAGCAAATGAAAACTCACTGTTTTTAACTTGGCAGGGACAGACTGACCATAAAGCCATCTTTGTATCTACCAAAAGTTACAATTCACATCTGCTTTTTTAAGGCATAAACTTTTCTGACTTGGGGAGGGAGTTTGTAACCAGCATAGAAGGGATAAAAATCTACTCTGGATGAGATGCCACAAGCTCCAGAGGTGCCAGCAGAGATCCAGATCCCTCCAAGGATCCATTACCTTGCAAGTAAATCCCAGCCAGAAAATGGAAGAACAATTTATCATGTTTTTTTATTTATTTTCCTCTTTCTTTCCAAACTTACCATGTTGACTTCAGAGATCTGGTCAATGCTGGAGATGTGGATGCTCATTCCCACTGTGACAGGGTTACCTGAAACACAAATAGGCTGGGTTAGGACCATATTCAAGCCCTCCCCCCCTTATCTGCAATATAAGAATTGCCTAGAAATGCATGGATTTGATTTTAAGCAGCCCCACAATCCCTGAGTATCATGGAATTGAATGTGCTCAAGTGATTAGATTTCTTTCACTCCCAGACTCACCCCAAGGAGTAGTGCAGCCTAAGCTTGATTTTTTTTTTTAATTCCTGGAAGTTAATTACCCCCTACTAACACAATTATCTCTGGTTATTCCAAATAATCCCTTCAGAGACCATCACCAGGCTCCTAGTGGGCTCACATGAGGTGGTCCTGATTGACCATACAAAGAGCACAGCACCCAAGCCCATGCAAGCCCTGGGCAGGAAACCCGCTCCAGCTCACTCCTCCATCACTCCACCAGCTCTGAGCACTCAGTCTGAAAATCCCAAGTGACTTTGAATACCCAAGGCACCAGACAAGTGCAGGAAACAGATCTGTGAAGTGAAAAAGCAGCATTTGTACGGTGGCTTTTCAGAGCAAAGCTCGGGTTACAGAACAGGACAATCCCTGCAGTGGGGTTTAAGCCACATAAAACAATTTATAGCAAGACACACACCCACTGCCAACCCCAGCAAAAACCCTCCTGTAGCTGGAAATGGGGTTTTCACGTGTTAGCCTTCCCCTGCTCAAGCTCATAACCCCAAATCCCACCCCAAGAAAAGCCCCTTTCCTCAAACATGCAAGGTGGAAAAGGATCCCTTACAATGCATCACTGGAAAGGGAAAGACAAGCAGTTGTGCCATTCAAGGTATTAACTCTTCCATGCACTCATTAGTAGATCTAAGTGCTGAAATATTTACAGATAATAATGAAATGGCTTAGAAAGTAATTAGGAGATTGGGGGAGAGGGGAGAACCACACAACTGGAAATGAAGTGATTTTTTAATTATGTGTTACCAGAAGTAGGGAAGCAGTGTCATTAGGGGTGCCTTGTGATTGGGTGTGCTGTTCACCAAGACCCTCTGCTGCAAATTAAGCAGCATTATCCTTTAATGGAATATGAACAACACTGAAAACATCAGAATCAACCACTGTAATTAGGCCCTGCTATGCAAATCTCCTTAAAGAGGCAGAGCAGGCTCCAGCACCCCGGGCTGGCTGACAGGGTGCCCGGGGCTTGCTCAGGAGACCTCGTGGAGCCTCTGAAGATTCCCTCACAGACACACTCCCAAACACATCTTAGCTGTGCTTGTACCTTCATCCTTCACCAGGGAGCCAGGTGGGAAAATAACCAGCAGTCACACCAGGGAGAGACGATTCTCCAGCAGCCTCTTTGTGCCAGAGGCTGACACAGACACAGCAAAGCTTTTAAGGAAGTCTCACTTTGATAGTTTGTCTTTTTTTGTCCCAGGAATCAGGGCCTTGCGATAGAAGCCATAGCAGGAGGAGGAAGGCAGCGCTGCCCTGAGGATCTTGCAGGCTAATTAGTTACAGGAGGAGAGTCAGGGCCATTCACAGGGCTGCAGCAGAGCCTGGGAAACGCCAGATTCCCATTCCCAAGTGTTATAGATACATTTTATATTGTTGGCTTTTTGCAAATATTAAAATGAATGTTATAGGTATAAGGTTAGAAAACTTTGTTATATTAATATGGTTCCTTCTATTTCTGTTATTGATGAAACTTAGAAATAATGGTATAATATACATATATGTTGAGCTATGGCATAGTATTAAAACAAAATCTACTTCTGTTTGTATAACCCAAAGACTGAAAAAGATGGTTACAGACCCCCTCTATTCTTAGATTATCTTATCCAGATGAGGACAGCAGTGACCAGAGCTCTGGGGGAGGAATTTATTGCATTTCTCTTATCAGGGAATGTAAAACTCAGTGGAGCCAAGATTGATTGATTTATTGAGAAGGGGGAGAGTCAAAAACCAAACAAAGAAAGATCCAAAACTTAAGAAGAAAGTTTGAATCACGTATGAGAATTTATGGATATGTAGTAGGGTTCTGTTTTTAAGGGACAACCCTTTGTTAGTAAGGTGAATGCAGAGACACCTGGCCGTATCTGTATACTTTATTTTTATCTCCTAATTTTCTAATAAACTTTTAAATTCTATAAAAAATATGTGAACCTCATTTTTCACACTGAGCCTTTCTGCCACGCAGTGCTGTTCCCTCCAACAGTGCCCCACTGCCTGCTTTGGCTCCCAGCCTGTCCCCAGCAGTGCATCCCCTCCTTCCCCAGCACCAGCCAGGGCTCTTTCCTCCACTGAAAGCAGCAGGCTGGGTGGTTAGAGCAGGGGAGCACTGACAGTGGGGATACACAAATATTTGTCAAAGCCAGAGCCCATCCAATCCATTCTATCCATCCAGACATTTGTGCTGCGCTCATCGCCGTGGTGTCCGAGCGCCCGGGGTCATGCAGTGACTCAGAGCCAGGGACGAGCTCCAGACCTCCCTCCCCACTGCCAGCTCCAGGAGCAGCTCTGGGGTGGAGGGATCAGCTCCCTGCAGAGTCAGCAGGGCTCCTCCTGGCACTGCCAACTCCTCCACATCCCTGGCAGAGAATTTGGGAGGCTCCAGTGCCCACCTGCGAGCCCTGGGGTGTGCAGCCCGTGGTTTTCTGTGTGGGGCTGCCTCACAAACAAAGAAATACAAGTCTTGCCTTTATTGCACCTGCTTTATCTTGGTGCCAGGGAAGCCATTTCACCTTCTCCAGCCCTGTTGTGGAGGCTGGCTCCCAGTCTGCTCAGGACAGGGATTCAGCCAACACAAAAATATGTCCTGACTCAGTGCAGCCCAATGGAAAACCAGGCCAGCTGGTGCCCAACATTCAGACTTTAAGTAGTACAGGAAAATAAACAAAGGACATCAATTCTGCCAATGTTAATAGCTTCAGGCAAGAGGGATACAAAAGTAGGGTATTTCAAATATGGGATAACGTCATCTGTAGATTTGTCCAGAAGAGACAGAACTCTGCATTTGTGGATCCGAGACAGGGCAAAAGTAAACCTGGTTTTAAAGGCCTGTGCTTTTATCTGTGCCTTGCCAGTGGGTACAAAGAACTAGACTTTCTCCCCTTAAAGAAAAAGCTTCTGCCTGGAAAGGATTTGTAGGCAAAATCACAAGCGAGGGAGTGTGAGAAATTCTGCCACTTTTACCAGTGAATGGCACCCTCACACATCCCTGTTTCTCACCACCACTGGAGAGTTCACCAACATTTTGGCCTGAAAGGAGTTTGATGTCTGAGAATAATCCACTCAGGAAGTTGGAAGGGAAGCAGGCAAAAGAGTCACAATAAAACCTGTCCTTTTTCTGCAAGTGATACTTGTCAAATATAAACACAGCCAAGATTGAGAACAAGTTGTGCTAATCTGCAATATTTTCCCAGCAACCAGTTATTACTTTCACGTTTCATTTTATAATGCATAAACCCCCAGCACCTGGAGTCACGTTGCTAACAGAAATAACTCGGCACAAGCAGGGAGGAAAGGTTGTGTTTCCAAAGCTGTGTGTGCCTGCACTCCAGCCAGAGGTGATGGCAGCCTGGACTGGGACACGTCTCCCAGAGCTCAGCCTGGCTCTCACTGAAGACAAAAGCACAAAGCTCAGTGGAACAGGGGGGTGATTACTCAGGCAAGTGCCCTGAGCTAAGGTCCAAGCTGTCCCCTCTCCACTCCTACCCAGGGAAGTTAACACTAGATCAAGCCTGGGTTCCTCTGCCTTCAGATCTCCAACTGCAACACAGACACAGCCAAAAAGACTCCAGACCAGTGGGCAGGTGAACAGAGCTCGATTTATGGTCCACTGAAGCCACATCATTTTTATGAACTCCAGCCAGCTCTTCAAGGTTCCTGCATTCCTGACCACGTGGACTTGGCACTGCTGGCAGAGCCAAGGTTTGCAGTTGCCGAGGGACAGGGATCAGCCTGAAAATTACCCTTTAGTCTGGACTACAGGAACAAAGGCATTAACAGGGTGTCAGAAATCTCACAGCTTCCCTGATCAACACCTTCCCGCATTTCACTGTGCTGACAACTTTTCCTAGATGTCCAAACCAAACCTTCTCTGCAGTTTAAATGTAGTTTGGTCTCATCATTCCTCCCCTCCACGACAGTGAAAGAATAAATCAATCATCCTTCCTTAACAACAGCTTTTATGTTCTGAGAAACCATGGCATCCCCCTCCCTCCCCCACCCATACTGCCTTGTCTAGATTAAATGCACCTGATTTCTTCAACCTCTCCTCAGAGGTCATGTTTTCTAAAGCTCTGACAATTAGTGCTGCTCTCCTCTGGCCTTTTGCCAATTTGCCTACATCTCTATTTTAAAGTCTGGTATCCACAAACCAGCCACTGAAGCAATGACATGCTCATACAGACAAAAGAAAAAGCAACCTCCCCTGTACAGAATCCTCCTAAAACCACAGAAACATCTCCAAATCCGCAGCCACCCATCCTGGGAGCTGCTCACTCTGTGTAGGAGGTTAGGGATGGCAAAGGGGCAGCTGAGCTCTGGCCTTTCCAGTGCATCACATGTGCAGCAGGAGAGAGCACAGCCCTGTCTCCTCTGGACAGGAGGAGAAATTATTCAAGACAGCTCTGTGCATGAGCCTCAGCATTCCCTGCTTGCACCCTGCCTGTGGCATCACCAGTCTCTGAGATCCCTGCAGCAGCAGGAAAGCTGCTTTTAGGTCTTCTGCTGAGTAAACAAAGCCAAGCAGAGAAAATTAGAGGCTTCAGTTACTAAACCTACATATAGAACAGGTCTGTGCCTTACCCTGCAATGGTAAATACCCATAGGCATGAGATTCCATCCATGCAAAACCCTGCTCCTCACTCCAAACCCTCCAGAAGCTGAAGTGCAGCCCCAACAGAGCCAAGGTTGCCCTGTGCTGTCTGGTGGAAGAGTTTCTGCACAGACAGGGTGGTACAGGCAGGCAGGGGGGCAGGTTTGCTGATCAAGGACCATGGCACTGCAGTGCCTCACTTGCAATTTCAGTGACCCCCAACCCAACAGGGCCAGCACTTGGGGCAACCTCAGTCTCACCACAGGCACCACCAGCACACAGCCCATCATTCCACTGCCAGGACTTTTCCCTTCACTCCCAAACAAGGCAGGAGCATTCAGCATCCACTCATTCTTCCTGCAGAAAACAGCTCAGCCAGACCACCATCTCTGCTTTGTTCCCAGCACCAAACCTCGGGGCAGCCTGGCTTGGTGTTTACAGCTCAGACCCAGGGCCCACGTCACGGCTACGTGCGGCCACGAGCTGCTTACACAAGGCCTGACAGACGTGGTTAGTTGGGAGCCAAGAGCTCCCAGGTAATTGGAGGTGCAGAAGGCGGCACATCCAGCACCGGGCTTGTCGCTGGCTGAGCAGCTGCTGCCAGGGTGAAAACATTCATCCTGTTCATAAATCTCCCTCTGGCCCTCCCAAAACAGATAGCCTTGAATCATTTTTCGGCTGATGGACTAATTAGTCCTGTGCTGTAGTTTTTTTGAAACCACCCCAAAGATAACTCAGAGGCCAGCCTGTTGTCAGGACACTCAAATTTACTACACTCCAGTGCAGGCAGAATGGAAATGCTTCTGGGTTTTCAGCACACAGGAAGATTGCAAGAGGAGTTCACAAATTGCTGTCTGCATAATAGCTGTGCATACAGATCTCAGGACCAAGGCTCTGCTACAGCAGCGAGAGAACATCTAAAAGATGCCAGCCCAGCAGGCTACACAAGCCAAATCACAATGAAATTTCCCAACACTGATTTTCCTGTTCCTTTCCTTTTATTTTAGCTTATGTACAGCATCAAGCACAAACTCAGTTTAGTTTTAACGTTGCTTGAGGAACAAGAAAAGTTGACCATGTATCATGAAAGCAGAAATGTTCTGGGAACCACTTTCATCCAGCATTTCTGATTTGCAGTGACATCTAGAAGCACCGAGTTCAGCAGGGTCCCTTAAGAACCTACTCAAACTTTTCCAATAAAATCTAGGTATAAACATCCATTTAACACTTTCCAGTCCTTTTTTCTGCTTGTTTTTTTTTTCCCACTCTTATTTCCATGGTCTCTCCCCCAGCCAATGCTGTGCATTTCTTTTGCCAGGCTTAGCACCACAGCCAGAAGCATCAGACACATTCAGAGACTGATATTGAAGCTCTCCCTCTACTCCCAGCAGGTGACCCCATGGAATCCCTTGGGCTTAAAAGGGCAAAGCCCTCTGTGCTTTACACTTTGCGGCTCTGTGGCTTTACACTTTGGGGCACTGTTATACATTACTAGAAGGAGAGATGGTCTCAGGGCAAGTCAGCAAGGGGAGGAATAGTTTTATGGGGGTCTTGTCACTGCTGAGGATTTCTCAGTGGGATTTTGGAGCTAAAAGACAGAGCTCTGGGCTCCAGAGTGCCTGGGGATGTCAATGCCTGCTCTTTCCCCATGGATTCATGGTTCTGCAGGGGTAGGAAGGATATCTACCACCACTGGTTCCCATGGAGATTGCAGCTGCTCTCCAAGTAGGTCTGGCAGAAAACATTTTCTTGGGTATGACAGGTTTCCTACATTTTCCCATTATCCTTTAGGGAGTGCTTGGCCCTTTTTATACCACGGAGCCCAAACACAGAATGAGATTTTGCCTAACTCTGGTATGGTTTCCATCCATCTACAGCACACCAGGCACAGCATCACCCTGTGCAAGGAGGATAACGAGGATTTCCAGTCTGTGCCATTCTCCTCTCCTGGCATTGTCACTCCATCCAGTCAGACAACTGAACCTGAAATATTTATTTATGAAAGGGAAATACTGGGCACTTCCCAAGGAAAATGGCAAGTTGGACAAAGCTTTCACCAGGATGGGGATATCAAGGACAGCACAAAGGTGGAATGGAACATCTAAGGGAGGGTACAAGCACAGCACAGCTCTTGAGCAGATTTCTGGAACATCAAGCAATGAGGCTCCTGTTCAGTGAGGAACCAGGAGCCACAGCCCTTGCAGAGCAGGCAGAGCTGACCTCTGTTCCTGCCAGCTCTGCTCCCTGAGATGCTCTTTGCAAACACACAGGTTAACCTGGATAACAGCAGCCCCAGTCCCAGCCTGCCGTCACATGAAGCCTCCCTACGGATCTGAACAGTCACAGAACATTTTCTTGAGCAAATTGTGCCTGCTCCTGAGCCAGTGCTGAGGGATCCTTCTGGAGGAACAGTGCTTTCCCAGGGCAGATGTAGCACCCGTTCTGTGACTGTTCCAGGGGAGGCAGAGAGTTAAAGAGCACAGTCTGTGAGGCACAGTGGATTACCTAATCTATCTCATGGGTATTTTTAATGGATTAGTAGGTATTAGTGTGGGATATTGCAAATATCCCATGGAAATTTGGGAGTGAGAGAGAACAATCAGCTGGCTGCAAAAACAGTCTAAAGGTTGTCCCAGAGGGATTGAAGAATTACAGAGGAAGCTAAATCAAGGTTGATTTTAGAAGATGTTGGTAGACAGCTACCCAAGCTGAATAAAAACAAGGTCTAAAGTGTACAGGCTTAAAAATGGAACAAAAGAGTAGATACCAAACCTGACAGCATCTGGACTGAGCCCAGTCCAGCAGAGCACCTGTACACACACAAACAGGGCTCTCAGCATTTAAAAAAAAAAAAAAAGTACTGACTACTCAAAACATCATCTGTTCTTGGAAGAGGCCTAGGTCAACATTCAGGAGATAGATTTTTAAAGCTGCTTCATCCTCAGTGATGAAAAGAGTCTTCCAACAGCTTCTGCTTGTGAATCTCCTGCCCAGGTGATGCACATGTAGAAAGGTCACAGCAATGCAAGAGGAAAATAAGTTCTCGGGTTTGTCAAGCTTTAATTTAGAGACACAATGGCATCACCTCACCAGGACTGAATCATCAACCTGGCATTGACCAGTGGGGCCAAGCAATCAACTCTTTAAAAGCACCTTTCTCAAGAGGACTGAGCACCAGCTCGCATCCATCCCTTAAAGTGCCCAGCTTGCCTGGCAGGGCTGTCACTGCCACTGGATTCTTTGCTGGAGCAGAGACACTGCAGAAGGTGGATCCAGAGCTGACCCTTGGGAGATGAAGGCAGTGCTCCAGGCCCCTGGAGGATGGGTCACCTGCCCTCCCTGTGTCCCCCAGGGCACTCACACAGACCAGCTCCAAGGTTTTGCAGTGTTCAGGGTGTTCCCCTGCTGGATCCCTCTCTGCAGGGCTGGCACTATGAAACATCACGTTTCCTTGTGTTTACACTGAGCAAATCGCAGGAAAGCAGAGACACTGAGCATCCCAGGCCCCTCCAGCTCTCCTCCACCAAGAGTAGTAGCAGGAGGCCAGTGGGGCTTGCCAAGCAAGTGCCTGTCGTAGAGTGACAGCAAAGCAACGCAAGCCAGGCTTCTCCTCCCCAGCAGCAGCGTGAAGCTTTGTACCCACGCTCAGCAGCCACCCCCACATCGCTCCACCTGAGAAGACTTCCCTCCTACCTCTGTCAGGATCCTGGCAGGCAACTGCATCTCTCCAGAGCCCTGTCAGAGCAGCCCTGGGGCACAGCCCTGCCTGCCTGGGAAGCTCTGGTGGACTCAGGAATTGTCCAGTCCTTCTGCTTTTATTCAGGCCCTCAGAGCTTGTGTTTGCCCCATCTTCTAGAGCCAGCCAGGGCACTGCCAGAGCCTCTGCTCCTCCAGCTGGGGCAGGCTCAGAAGCCTTTGGCACCCTCCTGCTCCTCCTTTCCCAGCCCAGCACCTGTTACTCTGCTTTTGAAGGGAGCAGCTCTTCAGAAAGGATTGAACACAGACACAGAATTGAACCCCTGGGTGCAAAGCAGGGTATTTAATCATGTAGCAGAACACACTCACCACAGGCAGCTGCCCCACCTCCAGCTCTCCAGGTCAGTCTCTGAGCAGACCAACCCCCAGGACTCACCACAGCCTCAAAAACACTCTTTACAATGCCAAACATCCAATTTCCGTACCAGCCCTGGTGCTACGAGGTCCACAGAGACACACAGGTTCCTAAGCAGGTTTAGAGCTAAATCCCAAGCACTGGGATTCCTCCCCCAGCACTATAACACTCCTCACAGAGCCAGGAGGTAGGAGTGCAGCAAAATACCTGGAAAACCACAGCACCAGCCCCCTCTTCACAGCCAAACCACCCCCGTGGCAGGGGTGGTGCTGCTATAAGTGGGACACCCATCCCATCCTATCCCATCCCACCCCATCCCACAGGATCCAGCCTCTCCCTGCCCCCACAGGCCCCTCAGGTGGGGTTGCCTTTTCCCTGCCTGGCAGCTGTGGAAGTTTCTCCCGAGCTGCCCATTGGAATGTCTCACTTCTCACCTGCCCACTCAGGGCACAGAGGTGCTGACCCAGCTTTTCAGTGCTGGAGCTTTCCTGACACCTGAGCAATAAATGTTTTTCTCCATGGAGGAGCCTCTCTCTTGTGTGCACTGGAAATATCCTCCCCCAAAGCAGCTGCAGACCTGGCCTGGACCATAGGAAGTGACCTGGCTGGGAAAACACTCACACTTTACCAAATGCTGAGCCATCTAATCCCCTCAGCTGAAAATGAGCTGAGCCAAATTAATTTAAATGGGTTAACACAAGCTCCTCTGTTCACATCAAATTTGTTTCTCTGTCTTAGAAGTGTTTGTAACAACAACTAAATACCTGTGTTTGGCATTTTTATCAAAGTGACAACAACAAGGTGTTTTCTCTTTTTTCCTCCCTGTTTTCAATTTTTTTTTATATGAGTTAGTCACACCTCCTCATCACTGTTTACAGACTCATGCTTTTACAGGATGTAACTCCTGGATTGGATCCAGTTGGACATCCCCAGCACGTGGGGAAAGAAAGATGGCCAGGTTGGGACCTGGTGCTAAACTTGCACCGTGCCCGAGGTTTATGCTCAGGGGCAGTCAGGACAATTTACAGGGCAAGTACTGAAAAAAATGGAGTGAGTCAGGCCTGAAAATATCATTACATTCACATTAAATTCATATCTCAGTTAGGAATCACGAGAAACAAAGCACACACATAAAAACAAGCCTCCCCCTTTCCAAATGTCATCCAGGGGATGAGAAGTTTTTATCCCTCAGTTTCTGAGGCTCTTGGATGTGCTTTGTTCAGGTGCCCCTGCCCTTTCTCCACAGTCTGAAGACAGGGAAAAAATTCAAAATTCAGTGGTGACCAAGAATTGGAAGAGTTTAGTAGGAAAAAGGATTCTAAGATGTTCACTTTTGAAAGATTGCCCCCTGTGCTGGAGTTCCCATTATTTCAGTAAGACTTGATTTGCAATAATATCTGGGACAAAAGTTGCCTTTTAGCCCAGAACCTCTTTATTAAGACATAAAACTAAGTCCCATTTGCTCACCAAAATAATTGCTTTCACTCAGGATGCATGGATGAGTGAATCTTGCAGAGCTTTTACATATATATTCATCTCCAGCAATTCATCAACACAATAAGCACACATTATTAACTTGAGTACTCATCAATTTCTTTTTTCTGGAGCTTCAAATACTAGCAAGGAGCTAGTGTGCAATAGGGAAGAAAAACATGTAGGGGAACTTGTGATAAATGTTCTATTTTTGCTGTGAAAGGAGGATAAGGAGAAGAATTCAGCTCATAGCCTACCCTCTCCCTCACTTCCAAAAATTTCCTGCCAAGCTGAAATCCTTCTCCAGAGGCCAGGAGAATGGGCTCTCCTGCAGACCTTCTCCAGGTGACATCTGTGACCTGGCTGAGCTCCTCTCCTGGCCTGACAGCTTCTGATCTTACACCCAGAGCTTTGCCACTGCCACAAGCACCCCATTTTAATGCACCAACCACTGAACTGCCCAGTGCAGCCCTTGGACGTGGCTTTTCCCCTGGCACAAGGTTCCCCCAACCTGGAGACATCACCTGTGGTCCCACCAGCACCAGGCTCCTCAAAGGGAGCAGCGAAACACCTCACTGGGTGTAAGAGAGGAGTAAGAAGTACTCCAGGCAGCTGAGGGGATGTGTTTGGAAAGCTCTGCTGGACAAAAACCCATCCTGGCACTGCAGAACAGAGCTGTGGAAGAGGAAGGGGCACTTTGGTGCTCTCCTAGCTCAGCTGGGGTGACAAAGTGTCCCAGGAATGAGGCAGTCACTCTATTTCTTCCCCTGCTCTTAGGCTGTGTCACAGAGAACAGCCCACCGTGCATTTCAGTGGCTGGGCTGGCTCTGCAGGCTCAGAGGAGAGCCCCACATGGGGACAGGGAAGGCTCTGGTGTCCCCTCTTGCTGACAGCCCCTGGGGGATTCACAACAGGAGCCGGTGAGTGGAAGCTGACAGGAGTGCAGGACACCCTTCCTGGTTTTGCTACTCTGTGACATGGTCATACACAGGAAATATATTTTCTGCCACACGTAGCAGTTTTTTAAACATTTTGCCAATGATCAAATTTGCAAAACTTCAGTTTTCCTTGGAAGGGGTGTTGAGGAAAGTCCTTCTGCTTCATCCATGAGAAGGGGAACTATTTGTGGATGAGGTTAATACCCATGAATTAAGAGGTTTTCCTGTGGCTATTCCATGACATTTCTCTGCAGCAGGAAGTGAGCCCACCTGCCTGATCCCTCTGGGGATCCCACGGGACTCCACATCTGAAGGAAAGGTCACAATCTGGTGACCAAGCAATGGCCCAGAGCTCAGGAGGTGCCTAGGTCTGTTCTCACAAATAAAGAGAATAGCAGGAAGCAGAGCTTCCCAGTGCCATTCCTGGTGCTGCTGTGGGTTTTCAGCATCACCCCCCAAAAACTGCCGCCCTTTTTGGTGTCCCCGAGGTGTAAAATGGCCCCAGTGGTGGCCCATCCTCCCCCAGGTGGTGGGGAAGGTTTGTTAATCAATATTTGCACAGCACAGCAGCCTTGCTGATATCTCTCACACAGAGCCCCCAATTCCACCCGAGAACAAATGATATTTGTGCATACTCAACATCACATCCAGCTCAGCCCTGATCTGAGAATCCTTTTTGGCGAGTGATGATGTCCAGGGCAGAGAGAGCACAGCTTGATTTCCAGAGCCCAGGCTGAGCTGGCAGGTAGAAATATCTTGTTTTGACTGGTAAACTGAGCAAGTTTGACATGGAAACCACTGAGGGAGAATAAATATGGAACAACAAGATGTAATTTTACAGAGTCTCTCTTCCAACTAGAACTGCACTCGGAGCCATCCCAGGGCTGAATTAAGAGGTCCTGAGGTCTAGGGAGGGGAATTGTGGACACAGTGGGTTGGGCTGAGGCTCACCCCTGTCACAAGCACAATTATTTAACAGGACTATTCCTGCCCAACTGCAAAGAACAGGAGAAACAGGAAGGGGAGGGGGGAAAGATCAGAGGGGAACAAAGGAGTTTTTTAGCTGTGACACAGAATCAGGGATAAATGCCACAACCAGAAAAACAGCCTGTAGGAACGGAGTGATCAGTGCTTCCCAACCCAGCCTGAAATTCCTGCTCGGCTCAAAGCAAACAGTGGAGCTTCCACATCCCAGGGAAGGGAGAAGAGCTCTGCCTCCATCCATTTAATGGGAACAGGATCAACCCCTGGGTCTCCAGAAAAGCTGTTTAACTGGCCAGTCTGTGCCACTGGGCTCCACCATCCAACTTTGCCCTTTCTCACACGTGGGATGTGAATTCCTCTGAAAGACCTTGTGCCTCCATTAAACACATCTTTTGGCTTGTCCATGTTTCCGGTCATGCTTTAACAAGTGCATGATATTTCACGTTAAATATCGAGATATAAAAACCTCCAGCAAGGGCTCTCTGCAAGAATGGGTTTTACAGACCAAACACTGTCAGCACCACCAAAAAACCTTCTCACATCCAGCCAGTCTGACACTGTAGCAGCCTCCAACTCTACTTCTTTGAACCAGACATAGGTGAGAAAAGTGACATGCACACACAAAGTCTCTTTCACAAGGCACTAAAATTACAGCACATTCCTTGGCTTTTCTATTTTGTGTTGTGTAGAGTAAAAATATTTCTCTGCCTAACTGGGATACTGGGAGTTTTAGGGGATGAACAATGCAGGTATGTAAAGCTGCTCTGATGAACAGCTCCAGGCTGGTGGGAATATATTTTGAGTAATCAAAAGGACTTCTACTAATGGATTTTACACTCCTTTCACATTTTGCTTTCAGTGGCAGTCCCTTGAAGGCAAGTTTATGGCAGGAATAATCTCAGAAATGGTGAGTGTTACGCAGATGTTTGTCAAGGAGGAACATGGGTCCAGGTGATGTGGCAAACATCCTCCAGACAGGCTACAAACATCAATCTGCTTTTAGTCAGTTAATTAATTAACAAGTATTGGAATTATTCTGCTAATGGGTAACTCGAACGCCTTGCATTCTGATGTAAAAAATCTGTGACTAAGGGTGCAGGCAAAATTCCTGGAATAAAAGCTTAGTTAAAATGCTGATGACATCTTGGTTATAAAAGAGATCTCTGAGGGGTTCTTGCTAGCCCAATGCCCTGCCATGGACTGGAAGAGCAGCTGTGTCAGGGCCTGAGCAGAGCTGCAGAGAGAGACTGCACCAGCCAAGGTGGAAAAGGAAGGAGAAGGGCAACCAGATTCATTTATCCCGCATAATGGCACTATGGGCATGAGGCTCAATGTCTCCAGTTCCAGTGGAAGTCCACTGGAATGGATGACAGCAAAACTTTATGTTCCCCACTGGGAATTCTGAAAAGCAGGCACACAACTTGCTCAGACACCCAGGGTCAGTGCTGGGCTGAGATTCAGGGGAAATCATCTCCACTGCTATCTTCTCCCAAAACTGCCTCCACTGCTCTGTGCCAGAGATCCCTGTCTCGAAAGGAGGATAATAAGTGTGGCCACACATGAATGCACAAGGGTGTTCAGTGTGCAGCACGAGGTTCACAAGCTCTGTCACACTGGAGGAAGGGACTGGTCTAATATCCTAAAATACTGCCCTCAAGAACAAAATCAGGAGGAAAGCAAAACGGATGGAGTTTAGGTGGAAGGATGCCCACTGCTGAATGGATGTTATGGACCCAGTTCTTAATTAACCTGCCCACAGCATCCTTGCTTTTCCTTGGTTGATAGAGGATGGATTTGCAGGAGGGCAGGGCTGACAGTGGGGTCCCTGCCTGCCCTGCAGTGAGTGAGGGGGAAGCCCACAGGACAGGGAAGATGTTTTTGTGTCTGAGCCCTGTTTTTCAGGACTGGGGGTGTCACAAGTTCCTGCATGCTCTGTCCTACCCAAGCCGCCCGAGCTCACGGATTTCGGTGAACTCTGCATGTCTCTCTCTTGGGGCGCTGGGGCTGAGCACTCACAGCTGTGGCTGAAATCAATCAGAGCTGTGCTCCAAACAGGCAGTGGCTGGCTCCAGTGCTGCTGAGCATCCTGGAAAAAATCCCATCCTCACTGGGCACCCCTCAGCAGGGGATACCTTTGGCTTCTCGGGGGAGAGGTGTGAACACACTCCTGCTGTACCGGTGTGCTTGACAGCAGTCATAAAAACAGCTGATGCTGTGTGGAGAGCAGCTCTGAGCACAGAGCAGCCAGCAAAGCACAAGTCCAAGATGGACTTTGGGTGCTCAGTCCCAGGCTTTGCACCAGACAATCACCTCAACCCACCCCAGTCAGCTGCTGTGGCCACCTCAGCTGTCCCCACTGCCATGTCCCCAGCCTGCCCGCTCTGCAGTGAGGGGAATGAGAAAAATCAGCTCCATGTGTAAATGGCAGCTTGGTGTGCTCTGTAGGGCTGTTCAGGAGGAAGCAACTCCTGGACCTTGCCTCTGGTGCACCCTCACAAGGGAACCAAATACAGATCCCTGGAGAAACCCCAACTCTGGCTTTTTCTGAAGTCTTGTGCATCTGACTTTGCAGCCTCCGAGTCCTTTTCGCAGCATGTATTTCGTATAAAAAGAGCAAAGTGAAAAAAATAGAAATTCCATCATGTGGCAATGTGTTAACATCCACATATGTCCCAAGAAGGACGGGATCCTTTCATTTCCTGCCACTTCAGTTAATGAAGTAAGACACAACAGCAGGAGGTTGTCATCTTCCTTCTGGATTAGCCCTAGAGAGGATGTGACCCATGGTCTGGAGCCAGAAGTCACATAAACTGGGGAGGAAGCGAGGGCTGCAGAGCTGCAGCCGGTTTTACTGACCAAGAATGGACTTTTTTAATGCTCTTTATTCAGGAAGGAAAGTGGGACTGCTGCCCTAGTAGGTATCCACCTTTCCTTTGGCCTTGAGTGACACTGGGGTTTACAGACTTTCCAGACGGCTTCTGTCTGTCCTTCCTCAATGAACTCCCTTCTCCAGATCCACAATTAGCCCTGTGCTTTCCAACCCAGAGCTGCTCTTCTGCCCAGCCACAGTGTGGGGACAGAAGGGTGGTGTTTCCTGGTGGAGTCAGGCTCTGTGAAGCACAGCATTTCAGGTTCACCCCTGCCCAGCTCTTGACAAGCCCTCCTGCGGGCACGGAAGGAGCTGTCCCTGGTGGGACACGAGCTTTCCTGCTAAATCTCAATTCCCTGCCCCAAAAGGGCTGGCTCAAGGCATCTCAGGAAAAAAAAAGAAGGAAAATTGAACCTGGCTGCTCTGAGGTTTAAACATTTTTTGTCACAGAAGAGGAGGGGAAAGCTGAGAACTAAAACCTAGAAGGACAAGTGAGCAGTTCCTGTGGCCCCCCAGAATGGCAGCCCAAAGAGCAGCACGCACTGCTCTGTTCCAACCCCACAGCCTGGTCCTCCTGCAGCAGCATCACTGCTCTGACATACTGCCCCGGCAGCAGAGGCAGTGGGGACACAGCCCTTGTGCCAGCCAGGTCTCTGGTGACACCAGGGACCCACCTGCTCCACATGCACAGGGGCCAGCCCTGCAGTGGGTGCTGCCGTTTCACCCCCCAGCATTTTAGGACAGGGATAAAAAACAAACCCCAGCACGTACACGACTTGGCTCGTTCGCAGAAATTTCTGAATAATTTTTTCCTTAAATTTCGTGCCCCCCCCCCCCCTTCAGAAATCCAAAGCAAGCTGGCTGCCTGGAAAAAAACACCACCATGCAGTGGAAAACAGGGACGTTTTTGGGAAGGCTTTAACAGTACCAACAGCCTTGACCATGGAAGAAACCAAATTCCCATTCCTTCCAGCACAGGACCACTAAAAGCTGCTGTTTCCCAGGCACACGGGGCTGGTGGGCCAGGGAAATAACACAAGCCCCCCATGCCCTGCTGCATCTGTGGCAGCCGGTGCAGCCACTCAGTGTTGGAGCCTTGAACCACTGACGATGCTTCACTGCAACACTTTATGCATCAGCAATCATTTATTTTTACAATTCTGGCTTTCAGAGTGATGCTGTTACACAGGGAAAGGCTGAGGATTTCACCCCCAGCTCCACTGAATTTGGAGTGGCCGTTGAAGAAGGAATGCTGGGGAATAAACAGGACATGGGAGCAGGGCTGGGTGCCCAGGAGGGTGGAAGTGTGATGGAGCAGAGAGGCTCTGAGAGCAGGAGGGGCAGGGGACAGGAAGGAGGAAGGCCAAGCTATTGCAGCAAAGAGGGGTTTGGATATCCCAAAAGAGGGTGATGAGAGCTGGGAAGCCTCATCCATGACACAAAGCAGACGAGGAGCAGGACACAGGCTCATTTCAACCCAAGACTCCTTAAGTGCTAATTTTCCTTAGGGAAGTTTGAATTCAAAATGGGGCAGGGAAAGCTGCTGGATCCACAGACATGAAAACCCAGGATTTACTGTGCGATCCCAAGGGCTTCATAGTCATTCTGTTTTCACCAGGCATTTCCAGACACTTGCATACCCCCCAGGAGAAACACCAGGAGCCCTGCACTCCAGGAGGGCTGGCAGCAAGAATTAGAGTTTGCCCTCACCTTGCTTTTGGCTACCAAGACCTGCAAATCATGCTGGAAAACCATAAAGAGCCATCTGCTTGGAACTCTTGCAAAGTTTTGGGCTGGAAACATTGCACCAACAGAGAGCAGCTGAGTCACTGAGCTCAAGCGGGATCTTCCTGCCATTCCTTCATTGCCTCCTTCTCTACCCTGGGGCAATATGATCTTAGTTTGCTTTCTTTTCCTTTTTATTTTTTTTATTTTTTTTTTCTCCTATGGAGCTAATGCTTCTGAAAGTGAGTGCCTAAGAGCACTTACCAGAGCCAGGGTGCTGCTCTGAAAGCTCCCTCCCCACGGCTCTGATTCCCAGACATTATCTGCAGCTCTCCCTCCTCACCAGCTCCTAACCCATGGACATCCTGCTTGCCTCGTGGTGTAATTAATGTGCTATTCAAATCACCCCCCAGACTGTCCCCAGCCCCCAGGGCCAGCTGGGTGGCACCCACCTGTGATTTGATGTCCCTGTGAGAACACTGTGCTGTCCCAAAGAGCAAAACCCTCTCTCTGCATTCTTGCTGCTCTTGCAGTACCAGGACAAGGATCTCTCTCTCAGAGGCCTGGCTCCATCTTGCTCCTCCCTGCACATCGCTCCTGAGGGCTGCTCCAGATCCAGGCCACAACCCTGCCCAGACCCTTTAGACCTGTTTGCCATGACCCCACTCCTGTCCCCTCAGTCCCAGGCCCTCTCCTGTACCTGTGGTCCCCTCACGTCCCACCCTGGCACTGTCCCACACCTCTCCAGCGTGCTGTGACGCTCCAGGGCCTGGAGACCGAGCTGTCCCTCAGGCTGCCCCCACCTAACTGGGGTGGCTTCCCCGTGGAGTTGCTCCCAGATTTTTCCATCATCTCCTCACAGCTCCAGCTTTCCCTTTCAGTGTCCCCCCACTCAGCCGAGCTCCCCAGGTGAGCTCCCAGCCCTCATTGCCACGCACCACCCCTGAGAGCCGGCCTGCTCATCGGCCTAATGGCTTTCCAAGGGGCTGGGAGAGGGAGGAGAGCGAGTGCCTGACGCTTCTCAGCCACTCAGCTCGGCCCAGAGCTAACGAGGCATCTCAAAATTAAAAAGTGAACTGCAATCCCCAGCAGGCCTGTCCTCCTTTTGGCATTAGGCGGAGTTCTCTTTCTCTTTTTCTTTTTTTAAAAAACAAAAGAGGACTGGGGAGCTGTGAGTTGTATTTGGAGCTGTGGAAGCACCCCATCCTGGGCAGGGTTGGGGTGCTGGGATGAGCCTTGGGGCTCTCTTAGACTGTGAGGGGCAAGAACTGCCTCACCATGGCAAGTGGTACATGGGAACAGGGAACATCCAAAGGATCCCAGCTCCTCCTGCTCTGCAGGCAGGAGTGGATGGAGGAGGCACCCCAGGACGTGGAGGTGGGATGCTGTGAGGGTGGGGACACTGCAGGGTGACTGCCACTGATGTGGGGGCAGGATGGCAAGAAGGAAACAACTCTTCTGCAGGAGGGAGGCATGGGGAAAGCAGGCAGGAAAGAGCAGGGAAGGGAGGGAGGGAAGCCAGACTGCTTCATCACATTTGTGGGTTGCTTTTCTCCTATGGGAATCTGTCTGGGAAGGACCTTGCTGTGCCCACACCCCCACAGCACTGGCTGCTGTGACCTTCCTGTCCCCACAGCCTCATCCTTGAGCCACGAAGAGCTGAAGGCTCTGGCTTTAGAGGCACAGCTCACCCTGGTTCATGGGCAGCTGAGTGGTAGCTGCTTTGCTCCAGTCCCATCCACTTGGGCAGGCAGCTGCCTGTCCAGCCAGACCCCCTGGTCACTCTTGACCAGCTCTGAGACAGCTCCAGGACCTGCCTTCAGGGCACAGGGCTCCCAGCAGGACATGCCACCCCTCCAAGGTGCCACCCTGGCCATTCCCAGCTCGCCCTAACCAGTGTTCCCAGTATGACAGCACAGCAGAGGGGGTTTACACCCTTTGTGCCCAGCTGGAAGGCAGAGGAGGGGTGGCAGGACAGCCCAGGTGGAGCACAGGGCAGTCCTGGAGAACAGCCCAGCCCTCAGGATACTGGAATTGAGCTCAGTCCAGCCCCACACATCTCTGGGAGACAGCAGGGCTGCACACACACAGCTCCCAGGGATTTGCCCAAACTGTGCCTGTTCCACAGAACATCCAGAGCAGGAAGGGACCCACAAGGATCATCCAGTCCAACTCCTGACCCTGTCCAGGACACCCCAACAACCCCAGCTTGTGCCTGAGAGCAGTGTACAAATGCTCCTGGAGCTCTGGCAGCCCTGGGGACATGACCATTCCCTGGGGAGCCTATTCCAGGTTCCAGTCACCCTCTGGGGAAACAACTTTCTCCTGAAATCCAACCTGAGCTTCCCCTGACACAACCTCATGCTGTTCCTGTGGGTCCTATGGCTGTGGCAGCTGTACACCACTTACTGGGGAGAGCTTCACCCTCTCCACAGTGGGATTGTGAATGGATCAGGAGCCACAGAGGGTTAGACGTGGCATGATCACACTGGATTTCACCTAGAAATGGGCTTCATCCAAAACCCCAGAGAACTGCTGAGCTCTGGGTACAGCAGAAACTTCCACCCCTTTCCCCTGGCCTTATACACCAACAGTCTCCAGCTTCCAGACTCTTGTGTCAGCCCAGCTGGAAATGCTGCAGGAATTTTGCCTGGAGAAGCTTGGCCTTGGGGGAAGGAGCCAGGGATGCTGATAGTTTGGGCATCTCATGAGCACCAAGGTGCTTCCCCCCAGGACCTTGAGTAAAGGGAGGGACAAGAAAGGGTGAAAGGCAACAGTGAGGCAATTGCAGGGAAGGGGGTTATGGTCATAATTCTATTTCTTTGCTTGAGTGAGGAGAAGTGCAGCTTGCACTTTGGGAATTCAGAGTAAAATCAAGTCAAATGCCACGGTTTCCCAGCCCCATCCATCCTGCAGCCCAGGAGGACGCAGTGCCTGCCGAGCCCAGCCTGAGCACCGCACAGATCTGGCAGGGTCAGCAGAGCCCTGCACTGAAGGAAGGGCTGGGCCCTGTCCTGGACACCCTGAGGGCCTGGAATCAGAAAACAAAAGCTGCTGGACCCCCAGCCCATGGGTCCCTCTGCACCGTGGCTCTGCGTCACCTCCTGCCTCGCTGTCACAACCACTGCCGTGCCTTTGCACCGTGCTTCTCTTCCAGTTTTATGTCATCTCCGCGGCTCTCCCCCTCATAAAATGTGACTGCACCAATTTCTGTGATCGGGGCTGGCCAGGTAATAGGGACATTTCATGTTTGCCGGGCAGAGCCCTTAAATCAAAGCCAGCCATATCCCATGTCCAAAGGAGAGAGGGAAGATTTGGAAGCCCTGTTTGCCTGCAGAATGCTGCATCCAAAGTGTCTCCCTGCTGCTCTGGGTGACCTCCCAGGTGCTCCTGAGCACTGCAGAGGGATGGGCATCATCTCCTCCCCGAGCCCTCCCTGAGGCTAGGGTCCAGCAGCGCTTGGTGCTGCCTCCTGAGAGCCCCTATTCCACCATAAGGAGATGAGGGACAGTGTTTGTGGGGATGGAAGGGAGTGTCTGCTGAAGGGTACGGGGTGGTCAGTGCTTGGGGCAGGGCTGGGTGAGGTGTAGGGAAACCAGAGGTTTAGAGGAGAGATGGGTTTGGTCATGGGAAACAGCGATACACTGTGGGGTGCCTTCAAAACCTGATGAAATTACTGAGGATATTCCTCCACTCCCAACATCTAGGAACTATGGATCAGCCCTGTTGGGAGAAAACTGCTCCCTTGAGCCAATAAGTAATTGTCCCTGGCCTCTCTTCCCCCTGAGAGCACAGGAATGAACCTGTTTCCCACCAGGGAAACAGTCCTGTGCAGAGGGACACTTTGCCGTGTAGCTGTCCTCCTGTGGGCTGAGCATCATCTCCTCATGAGGAGGAAATAGCATTGCCCAGAAAAAGACTTAAACCAGCCAAGCTTGGCAGACTGAGTTCAGAATCCTCAGATCCCCCTCCCTGTGCTTTTCCAGTGTGTGCTCCTCTCCAAGAAATGGACCTCAGCTGGACCTGGGAACACAACAGTGCCCAAAGATTTTCCATATTTCATCCCCACCAGGCTCTTGTGATTCTCCTGCTTGCTCGCAGGACCCGAGGGAGGAATTGAAGATCCTTGCACCTCCTACTGAATGGCAGTCAGGCCACCAGCTCCCCAGGGAATATTTTATGCCTCACTGTTGCTGAGGGAGCAGCTTTGCAGGCCAACCAACAGCCCCGCCAGCAATCACCTCGACCCTCTGCAGGGAAAAGAGCCAAAATATCTGGCACTGAGAGCAGAAATGGAGGAGGCATGACTTGTTGTCTGTGATGGAGGGAAGCTTAGAGCAGAGGAAAAGCGAGTTGTCTCTGTTGTGGCAAAATATCCCCAGAAACGCCGCAGCATGGACAAGGCAGCTGTCTGCAGAGATGGTGATGGTGCAAGGAGAGGAACAAGAGGGAGGAGAAGGAAAAGCAGGAGGGGTGAAAGAAATGTGAGGGAGAAGGTCATGAAGGTGTGAGGGCTGGGGTTGGAGGTGTCTGAGGGAGCACTGCCTGCCAAGGGGCCAGCACAGACACAGACACGCCTGCCCGCGGCCGGCCCTCACCGTACCTCCAAAGTCAGGCCTGAGGCGGACGTCATAGCCCTTCAGCAGTTTGTCCACAATCTCTTTCACCACAGAAATATTTCCAGTGGAGGGGCTGAAAGACAAAAGAAGAGAGTTCTCATCATCCTGTGTGACACCAGGGGTCCTGGCCAGGTACCTCAGCATCCTTCACACCCCAGAACACCTCAGCCATGGGCAGAGCCTCTCTGCTCGTGTTTTCTGTCCTTGGCCCAGCTCTCAGCCCCCCCACCTGCCCACAAGCCCCACAGAGGCTCCTACCAGGGCTCCTAAGCCACCCTGGGAGGTGCTCAGAAGTCTCAGCAGTGTTTTGGCTCCTCTCCTGCAGCTCACCCTGACTCCAGGGCACCCCAAGCTCCGTCCCTTGGTATCTCTCTGGTGTGAGCACCTCATTGAATATACCCTGGCCACTGACCACACATTTGGGGTCTTCCCTGTGTCTTGCCCACAGAGGGGTGCACACAGAGGCAGAAATTGTCCTTTTTGCCCCCCAGGTTGTGCATGGGGCAGCTGCAGCCTCTCTCTTGCAGGTCTCACTCCCCTTCCTCAGCCAAGCTGGGCTCTTGCTCCAGGTCTTACATCACCCAGCACAAACTTGGCGTGTCCCAAGGGCCCCACTACACAAGTGGCCCCCACAGGCACCCCAGTGCAACCTCTGCTTCTCACTGCACCCAGGGGTTTCTCTGGGTTATTGAAGCAAATGAGAAAACAAAGCTCCTTTTTCTCCTACAGCCTCAATGTAGGGCTGATCTTTGCCATGTAAAAATTCAGTTTCTGTCACTCAGCATCACTGTGAGTCCTTAGCAGCGCAGATCAAGAGGCAGAGACAGGGAAGAAGAGTCCGTCTTCCCCTCTGTGTGCCAGAGCAGCAATCCTTTTCCTCCCAGCCCTTTAACCTGTGCACAGAGGGGGCAGATGTCCTCCCCAACACCAATCAAGCCGCTCCAGCAAGAAGGGATTTCCTTCTAAAATCAGCCCAAGGGCCAAACCAAAACTGAAGGTGGGAAACCAGAAAGCAGGGGATGCTAAAAATACTGGACCTATTCATTGCTGCGGGGTATATCAGGTTTTGTGCCTGAATACCCAGCCTCGGTGCCACCCTCGTCCCCTGCTTTGCATGAGAATAGAGACCCTGCCGGTGACAACTGCTGCTCTTTGCTGTCACCCACCACAACAGCATGTCTCCCTGTCAACACCGCCTCCCACATCCATCCCAGTCAACCTGGAAAGCTGCACCACGGCACTGCCTCTGCCTGCCAGCCCCGTGCCTGGCTGGACACCAGGGCATGTCCGTGTGTCTGCACACACATACAGACACACACACACACAGACACACAGACACACAGACACACAGACACACAGACACACAGACACACACACACACACACACAGACACACACACACACAGACACACACACACACAGACACACACACAGACACAGACACACAGACACACAGTGCACACACAGACACACACACACACAGACACACACACACACAGACACACACACATACAGACACACAGACACACAGACACACAGACACACACACACACAGACACACAGACACACACACAGACACACACACACACACAGACACACAGACACACACACACACACACACAGACACACAGACACACAGACACACACACACAGAGACACACACACACAGTGCACACACAGACACACAGACACACACAGACACAGACACACAGACACACAGACACACAGACACACACACACACACACACACACACACACAGACACACAGACACACAGACACACACACACAGACACACAGACACACAGACAGGCGTGCTCTCCGGGCTGCACCGACGGTGTAGGGACTCCCTGTCTGTGCACAGACACAGGAGAGCACGGGGTGCACCTGTGTGTGACTGCGTGTGAGAGCATTCCAGCCAGGGCTGGAGGGTGCTGGAGGTGACTGGAGGTGACTGGAGGGAGCTGGAGGTGGCTGGAGGTGGCTGGAGATGGCTGGAGGTGACTGGAGGGAGCTGGAGGTGGCTGGAGGTGGCTGGAGATGGCTGGAGGTGACTGGAGGTGACTGGAGGGAGCTGGAGGTGACTGGAGGGTGCTGGAGGGAGCTGGAGGTGGCTGGAGGTGACAGTGGGTGCAGACCTTGGCGTGAGATGAGGTGCTGGGCTGTGGACACGATTTGTGAGGAGCACAGAAGCAGGCATTTGTGGGCTCCTGAGGCTGGGTTCCCTGGTGCCCAGACTCTCCCTAGGGCTGTGGGTGGAAGCATGTAGGACCACCTGGGAGCCTGGGCAGCTCTCAGGGCTCTGGATGTGCAGGAATTCCTCAGCAGGACAGGGATGTGCAAATGTGAGACAGCACCCAGCTCTGGTGCATGGACAACCAAGGAGCCCTTGTGCTGGCAGGGGAGGGGGTCTGAGCTGCACTCCTGAGTGTGCTCCTGAGAGGGATTCAGCTCCTCCTTGCACGTCTTTAATCACTGTGAAAAGGCCAGAGAGGTGTGCGCAGGTGGGCACCTTGGCAACACCGTGTCCAGGCTTGCAAGGCCCACCTGCATCTGTGGATTTCTCTGCAAGTGTGTGAGGTTTTGCAGCATGCAAAGCACAGTCCTGTCACTGAGCATTCAGAGTGTGCACCAGCATTTGTTCATATCTAGACAGCCATTCCTAGGTACACAGATTTCCATATTCATAATATGGACACTGTGCGTTTCTCGGGGGATCAAGACACCTCTGCTCGGATTCCTACAGTGCATAAAGTCAGGAATCAGCGTTTACCCCATTAATATAAGCAGGGAAATTGAGGCAGAGACAGTAAACAATGTGTCAGAGGCCCTGCAGAAAGGAGCAGAGTGGGAAGAAGGCCATGGGGACTCTTTCCTCCTCACCAGCTACAAGTTGGCCTAGTGAGGGAATAAACCATCATGATTAAGGACAAGGTCTTTTGCCTCCCAGTGCTCCCTCTGATCCAAAAAGCCACATCCCTCCCTCTGAGGAGGTTCATTTGCCCAGCTGTGGGTAAGCAGCTGCATGCCAGTGCTATTCCTGGCAAATGTGGGTCTGCATCCGCTCGGGGAGCACATACAGCCAGCCTGTGATCTGAATTCTGGAGCGCTGTGCCCCTGATTCTGTGTCAGCGGGCATGTGCTCTGCATATCCACGTACACTTGCAGCCAAACATCTCCATACCAGCACCCCGTGCTGCTGGCTGGGGTGTGTAGGAGTAGCTGGAGGCTTGTGCACATGGAGAGTGTTTTGTCTCCGAGCTGTGCACAGATACACACGCAGACCGTGGGTGAAAACAGCGCTGGACATGCAAACGCACATGCCAGGACACACGTCAGAGCAAAGGGGGCTGCTGCGGGCTTTAAATGTCACACGTTTGCTTGGACAGTGGCTCCCGAGCAGCCTGCGTGTGTCCCCACACAGCGGGACCACGCATGAATGGTGTGGGCAAGGTGGGTGCGCGCCTGCGCCCCTGCGTGTTTATAACGCTGGCAACACAAACCTGGGCACCCTCAGCCCTGCCAGGACCTTCCTGTGCCTGTTTATAACGCTGGCAACACAAACCTGGGCACCCTCAGCCCTGCCAGGACCTTCCTGTGCCTGTTTATAACGCTGGCAACACAAACCTGGGCATCCTCAGCCCTGCCAGGACCTTCCTGTGCCTGTTTATAACGCTGGCAACACAAACCTGGGCACCCTCAGCCCTGCCAGGACCTTCCTGTGCCTGTTTATAACGCTGGCAACACAAACCTGGGCATCCTCATCCCTGCCAGGACCTGCCTGTGTGTGTTTATAACAGAAACCTGGGCACCCTCAGCCCTGCCAGGACCTGCCTGTGTGTGTCGGGAAGGCGCTGCTCCCCGTGCACGGCTGGCAGGGAGATGCCACCGCTCCCCCCGGCAGCGCCAGGCACAGGCGCACCTGCCCGCAGGTGTGCGGAGGGAGGGAGGGAGGGAGGGAGGGCAGCAGCAGGCAGCGCTGCTCCCGCGTGTGAAAGCGGCTCCGGAGCGAGCAAACAGGTGTGTGCTCAGCACACCTTGGCCAGGCTGCATGGGCGCCCGCAGCTCCGGAGCGCCGCAGGCGGAGCGGGCGGGGGATGCTCGGCCCCCGGTGCCACGCCGGGCAGGTGAAGCTCCGGAGGTGAGGAGCGACACCCGGGCGGGCACGGATGGCTGCGCACACGCAGGGACGGATCCGGATGGATGGCAGCCACAGAGGAGGGTGTTGCGGGTAAATGTGCTCGGAGGCACGGCCGTGGGCATCGCCCCCGGAGCTCCGCAGAGCCGCGGCTGTGGCACGGTGACACTCGGTGCCCGTGTGGCTGCGTGTGCGGGCTCAGGCACGGCCGAGGCAGCCTGTGCCGGGTGCGTAGCGCAGCTCCGGGGCTCCTGCGGGCACCGTGTTCCACAGCAAACCCCTTCTCTGGCCATTTTCCCCCGCTGTGGGGAGGGGGACACGCACACACGCTCTGCGAGGTGGGCTCCGTCCGCAGCGCCTGCTCCACATCGCATGTAAGAGCATCCCTCCTCCCCTAGAACGGCACGGGCTGGGGAATAACAATAGCAGGCGGCAGGGGAAAGCGATTTGGGGAAAGAGCCCCCTCCCCTTTCCCACATCCAGCTCGATGGAGAAAACCCCAAAGAAGACAAACAAGCCCTGTGCCAGCCCCCCTGTCCCTGCAGCCTGGGATCGCAGTCCTTACCTTTGCGCACAGCAGGCGAGACAAAGAGCTGCTAAAGCAGAGACAATTCCACTCAATCTGTCTGCCTGAAATGTCCACATTTCCACAAAGACGAAGGATGAAAAAAAAAATCTTTGCAGGGGAGGGGAAAGAAAGATGGATCTTCTGAAATCCCCCTCCAAAAAAAGGGGGGGAGGGAAAAAAAAGAAGCCGACCCCCCCCCCAGTTAATGATTTCCTAGATAAAAAGAATAATGAAAAAAAACTAAAAAATGAGGGGGAAAAATACCCCCTCGCTCCTTCAGTGCCAGTCAAAGAATTCGTTTCTTCTTCCTTTCAGCATCCTCTCAACAAGAGACATCCTCTGGCAATGGAGAAAATCCCAAGAGAAAGAAAAATAAAATGCCCCAAAATGGGCTCAGCAAAATGTGAAATCGAATCTCACAGGTACGCGGCAGAAGAAGAAGAAGAAGGGGAAAAAAATTAAAAAAGGCAAAAGAAAAAAAGAAAAAAACCAACTCAGTGTCCCCTGAGCACTCCACTTGGATTATTTTTCCTCCTGCTCTTTTGCCATCCGGTTCTGCAGATGTTGCATGGCTCCTGCTACCCACCTTCAGAGAGGAGGAGGAGGAGAAAGAGCCTGTGTGTGTGTGTGTGTGTGTGTGTGTGTGTGTGTGTGAGAGAGAGAGAGAGAGAGGGAGGACGTGTGAATTTTCGAGCAATATGATTTTATTCTGGATTTTACCTATTTGCTCCCCCTTTCCTCTTTATTTTCCGAGGGGGGGAAGGGGAAGCCACCCAGCCCCACTGTGCAGTTATTTTATTTTAGGGAAATCTCGGGCTCGTCACTTGGGAGGTTTGGGGCTTTTGTGAAATGGATAAAAAGAAAAAATAAAAATAAAAAAAGGAAAAGCAAATGGAGCCCGGTAAATAATAATAAAAAAAATACATATATGCATGTGTAGAAAATAAATAAATCCCTGTCTGTGGCAAGCGCTGCTCTCGCAGGGAGGGCTGGATGTCTCCCTAGTGCTGTTGCCGCAGCTCCTGTGGAGTTTTGCTGCTCATTGCAAAGTCACAAGAGGAGGGGAGGAGAGAGGGAGTTTGTGGTTGGGGAGGGGGACTCTCCGGACAAATTGGGATCCTGACGTCATGGCTGACAACATTAACCCCTGCTGGCTTGCAGAGGGGGCTGAGGAGCATTTGTGCTGAGGTGGATTTTGGGGTTTTTTCCCCGGGGGGGTGGGCACAGGGAAGATGAAGGGAAAGGTGATGGCATTTTGGCAAGCGAGGGGCTGTGCCTGGGCAAGAGCGGCTCGGCTGCGAGCGCTGCTGGGTGCTGTGGCTGCCTGAAACACTGTCATCAGCACAGGCTGAGCTTCCTCCTGCAGCCACAGAGATCAAACCTAAGGTGATTTACTCACAATGTCTCCATGCCACAGAGCCCAGGGGCCTGGTGGCCTCCTCCTGGGGCACTGGGGGAGATCTGGAGGCTCTGGTGGGGCTGGACACTCCCCCAGGCTGGGGAAGCCCAGCTCAGGAGGGATGCTCAGCTCTCCCTGAAGGATTCATACAATGGAGTTAGTGGGAAAAGGGAGCCTGAACTTGCAGAAATGCTGCTGGGGATCAGCTTCTGGTGCTGGGGCTTTGCCTGCTGGAATGGTAACAGCCATTGAAATTGTCACGGTCTCCTGTGCACCAGCTCTGATCTTTGTCTTAAAAATGTAATATAATTAAGGAACTCTACATCAGGCATGCAGTAATGTACTACCAGGAAGGATTATTATTTTTTTTCCCTAGGAAAAAGAAGAGATCCAGCAACACTCTGAAGGCAGAGCAGAAGCCATGGCTCAAGGAGGAAACATCTGAGCTCTCACCACCCTGGACGGGATCTCCTCCGCACCTGCCTGACAGCTCAGAGCAGCCCCTCCCAGCAGGTAAGTCCTGGTTTACACCTGTGTGTAGATGGTCTCCAAAGCCCTCTGGGACGAGGGGGCAGAGCAGATGTGTCACTGCAGCTGGGCAGGAAGGACCAGGTCCAAAATGCCTCTGAAGGGGCACAGGGAAATGTCCAGTGGCTGCTGGGCAGCTCCTCTGTCCTGCCCTTCTCTGCAGGGAAATCTGGGAGCATCCTCATCTCTGGGCTTCCTAAAGCTCCTCTCTCTCATGCTGGACTTGGCTCTACATGGTTTCCTCATCAGAGGTATGCCACAGATCCTGTGCTCCCAAACTCCTTCTCCCAAAAAGTGTGGTGGGGAGTGACCTTTCTGAAGAGCTTCTCCCTGGCAGGCCAGGCTGGGCTGTTGCAATGCAGAGACATCAAAGCAAGGAAAAGCTGAGTGGTGTGCTGGGTATCACTGCAGGGAGGTCCTGGGGGCAGTGAACCTGTGGGGCTTGTGGGGACAAGGAAGATTTGGGGAAGGTTTAACATCTACAGTGGGGCTGTGCTGGAATGGGAGGGGAAAAGATCTCACTTACTGCTGAGGCTGGTGGGAAAGGTTCTCTGCTTGGTTTAGTGCCCAGACCACCCCTGCTTGATCCAGACTTCTACAAATTAAGCTCAGAGCAGTGATCTCCACTGCCTTCCCAAAGACCAAAGCAGGTAAGTGTCACTTGTCACATGCCAGTGAATGTGCCTGCCCCTGTGGAGTCAGGGCCATGCTGCCAGTGGGCTTTCACTGCAGGCCACTCACTGTGGCTCCCACGGGGAGTCCAGGGTGCAGGGAGCTCACCAGGACCTGGCTGTGGCTGGTGATATTTCACTGCATCATAGCCCAGAGCAAGCCTGTCTGCCTGGGCCCCCTGAGCTGGCCAACCACTGTGTCCTCAGGATGCTCCTGGGCTTCCACAAGCAATTCCTGCTCGGTCAACACCCCCAGGAGCTTGTGGCTCCCTGGTTCCTGTGGCTGAGGGCTCCATGGGAGGTGGGCCGAAGCTATAGGGTTTCTCCACAATTCTGTTGAGGAAGAGGAACCAGCCCAGCAGATCTGGTCCTGCAGGATGTCCCCATGTGCCCAGGATGAGCTGCCTTGGTGCCATCAGGTGCTGGCTGCTGTACAGGTACAGCATTCACCTCCTCTGCTGCTGCCAGCGCACAGAGCTCCTGACAGCAGTGACTTTCTGAAGCATTTATTCTGATTTAAGCTGCTGGGCACCAGGGAGGAGCTCTTGGGGAGATGAGAAGCATTTGCCTCTGGGCACCAGCGGCCCCATTAAGCCCTGCCTGGTCCCTTCCCTTTCTGGCCCCTTTGCTCTGCTCCCTCCCACCAGCTATGATTGCATGTTACTGGCAGGAAAGGTAAGTGAAAAGCAAATGTCAGAGGCATACATGAAGAGGAAAAATTATGCTCACAAATGGTGACATTTGTGCTTGCAAGTTCACCCAGTCGGGAGCAGAAACCGTGTCACATGAATTATCCGACCACTCAGCCACAACGGGAAACTTTGGAAAGCTTGGCAGGGAATGCATCCAAAGGAGCTGTTGTGTCCTACCTGGAGCCACGTTCTGGAATAAAGGACTGCTCTGGAGTTAGTCACCCATCTCTGCTGGGTCTCATGAAGGCTGGTGGAGTAAAACGTGACCATGCTCGCTGAGGGGTTTGTTCCTTGCCCTGCAGAAGATGGGCATCCTTGAGCCCCTCCCAGAGCCCCAAATGCTGTGTCTCCCTCCCCTGCTGGGGGCTGTCTGCTCTCCAGTGATGGGTTTTTCTGAAGTTCACATTCTGATCCTGCAAAGGTCTGTGAGAGCCTGCTGGAGATGCCTCACCCTTGCAGAGGCCACGGAGCATCGTGTTTGTGGCCATTTGCTGCCCTCCACTATTAAATCACTCATTTTCACTCTTCTCTTGCTTGCTGCTCTGCTGAAAGCTCCACACCCTGGCCTCTCTTCTCCTGTGGCCACTGCCCACTGCCCACTCCAAGTGCTGCTTTTCCCAAGGGCTTGCCATCAAGGTGAAAAATCTCCCTCATCCTCTCTCCCAGCCAGCTGGAGAGCAGGCTCTTCTGTCCAGCCAACAATTCCCAGAAGAAGATGGTTGTTCTTCTTAAGCAGAAAAAGGATGAGAGCTGAGAAAGCAAGAGAACTTTTATAAAACCAGAAATTTAATGGAGGTCCTGCAGAAAAGGAGAAAATACAGTCTTGGAGCTGGCAGCTCTGTGCAGAAGGTAGAAAACAACCTGAAAGTAAATGAAGTGCACGTTATGAGGTGGAAATAGAGACAAGCAGAGGCAAAGAGGAGTTTTCCCACCTGATCTAGAGGACAGCCTCTGTCTCCTGCTGTAGCTGCACCCAGGACTGAGCTCACCAAGCCAAAGAGCCTTTGCAATTCCATTTCCAGGTTCCTGCAGGAGAGGTTTTCCTCAAGTTATCCTACAGGACAAAAGCTCCATCATCCCCACCAGTGCCATCTAAACAGCTTCAGGTGCTGGCAAGGAAAGGCCACAAGTCACAGACCCCTTGGACTGGCGGGGCTGACAGCTACCAGCAGCTGCTCAGGCAGCTGTGACTCCTGTTCTGGTGACTCTGCATCCTCTGATTCACAGATGCCTCCTCATGTGTTAGCCCAGGAGCCCCTCTCCGTGGGCACACCATGTGCTAGATGTTATAAATTCCTGAGGAGATGCCTCAGAGTGCGTTCACAGGGCTCCCCATCTTTGTTCAGCTAAAGATCCTTCACCACTTTGCAAGGTAGCACAGACTGGTCCAGAGTAAGTGGAAATGTCGGCCATTCTTAGGAACTGTGAATGGAGGAGCTGATGAGCAGAATTTGCCTGCAGTCCTGTGTCCTCTGTGCTCAAATCTCTGTAAGTAGAGCAGGGAAAGTGTGGTGGGAAGGAAGAAAGGATTGTCCATGGGTGCATGCACCACCTCCCATTCCAGCCTGGTTTTAAGCTTAGGAGGCTGCAGACAGCGTTTAGTCTGGGCTTTCCTTCACTTGAGAAATGGTCTGGCAAGCAAAGGTCCTCTGGTTAGGAGAGTGCAGAAGTGCTGTTGATGGCTGTTGGTGGCTGTGGCTGTTGATGGCTGTTGATGGCTGTGGTTGATGGCTGTGGTTGATGGCTGTGGTTGATGGCTGTGGTTGATAGCTGTGGTTGATGGCTGTGGTTGATGGCTGTGGTTGATGGCTGTGGTTGATGGCTGTGGTTGATGGCTGTGGTTGATGGCTGAGGTTGATGGCTGTGGCTGTTGATGGCTGTGGCTGTTGATGGCTGTGGTTGATGGCTGTGGTTGATGGCTGTGGTTGATGGCTGTGGTTGATGGCTGTGGTTGATGGCTGTGGTTGATGGCTGTGGCTGTTGATGGCTGTGGTTGATGGCTGTGGCTGTTGATGGCTGTGGTTGATGGCTGTGGCTGTTGATGGCTGTGGTTGATGGCTGTGGTTGATGGCTGTGGTTGATGGCTGTGGTTGATGGCTGTGGTTGATGGCTGTGGTTGATGGCTGTGGTTGATGGCTGTGGCTGTTGATGGCTGTGGTTGATGGCTGTGGTTGATGGCTCCGGCTGTTGGTGGCTGTGGTTGATGGCTGTGGTTGATGGCTGTGGTTGATGGCTGTGGTTGATGGCTGTGGTTGATGGCTGTGGTTGATGATGGCTGTGGTTGATGGCTGTGGCTGTTGATGGCTGTGGCTGTTGATGGCTGTGGTTGATGGCTGTGGTTGATGGCTGTGGTTGTTGGCTGCGGCTGTTGGTGGCTGTGGCTGTTGAGGTTTAGTTCTCGTGTCTACAAGGAAAGAACACCAGTCCCAACACCACAGCCTCCCCCTGCCATGCACAGACACCCTGCAGGGTGACAGTGACAGTGTCCTGAGCCTGTGGCACAAGGACATCCTGCTCCAGCCCCACTTGAGGCAGGTGATGGGGAAGGTGGGTGAGGCAGCTCTGCAGGGCAGCCTGGGGCTGACACACACCCCCAGCAGAGCTGTGGTGCCAGGGGAGGTGTGAATCCATCCCTGTGTGCCTGTTGAGGGATGCAGAGCCCCAAAGCTGTGAATCTGTATCTGTCTGTATCTGCCCTGGTTGATTTTATCTTTGCATTTCCATGATGGTGCTCAGGAGGAGCAGCGATGCCCCTTGGGACTGGCATTCCTGACTGGCAGGGTGAAGGGCACAAGGCAAGGAAAAGTCCTTTAGCCCCTGCAGACAGTTAAGAAGCGCCAAAAAACACCTTCCTGCTCGTTATTGTTAGTGATGGGATCTGTTCTGATACTGAGGGCTGGGCCCATGTCCCACATTAGGCCTTCCCATTTCAGAGGGTTCTGCACTTCTTGCTCCTGGGGATGTTCCTTCCCACCTGTGCCAGCAGAGGAGGCCCCTTCTGAGTCAAAGCTCCTGGTCTGAGTCACTGAGCTACAACAGAAACATCTGGAAGCAGCAGTGGGATGGATGACAAGGATCTAGGTAAAAAAATCTGCTCCTGACTACCACATGGAGGTGTGGATGGTTTTATCTCCTTTTCCTCCCTCTGGCCCCGCAGCTCTCCTGTTGTAGGGCTCAGCAGCAGCACCCAGGAGGAATGAGGAGCTGAGAACCCCAGCTGCTGGTCCCTGCTGGCTGCAGGGACAATGTGTTCCCGGAGCAGGTGCCACCAAGAGCCCTGCAGCATCCACCACCACCTGCACAGCAAGGACACAGCAAAGGTGACAAGGTGTCCCTGGGGACACCTGCACTCCATTCAGCCTCAGGGGGTCAAGCCCAGGTCTCCTGCAGTCCTCCTCTGTGTTTATCCCGTGACCAAGCTCGTGGTGTGTCCACAGGCAATGCCCCTTGCTCCAGGTCATGGCTGGATTAAGTTGAACAGGACTGGGTCCAGCAGTGACCCCTGGGGAGCAGCAGCAGTTACAGGCTCCAGCTGGACTCTGTGCCACCATCAGAACCCTCTGAGCTCTGCCACTCGGCCACTTCTCAACCCACTGTCCAATCTCAGCTTCTCCATCTCCCGGGCCTCACCACGAGGATGTTACAGGACAGTGTCAGGGACTCTGCTGAAGCCAGGGCAGACAGGAGCCACTGCTCTCCCCTCCCCTGGCACTCATTCCATCCCCAGAGCCCATCACATTCCTCCAGTGTGATTTCCCCTTGCTGAGCCCGTGCTGGCGATTCCTGGTAACCTTCTTTTCCTCCACATGCGTGGAGATGATATTCAGGATGAGCTGTTCCGTAACCTCTCCAGGGATGGAGCCCAGGCTGACTGGTCTGAACTTCCCTGGGTCCTCCTTCCTGCCCTTTTTGAGCACTGGAGTGACTTGGCTTTTCTCCAGGCCTCAAGCCCCTCTGCTGTTCCCTGTGACCTGTAACTGTGATGAGATTATGGCTCTGTGACCACACAGAGATCTCTAAATCTTCTTGTTTATCCCCCATGCCGTGTGCATTGGAGCAGAGGCATTTCAGAGAGCTAATGGAGCCTGAAAGTTCCCAATAAAGGGCACCAGAGGATCCCCTAAGCTGTCAGTCCACACCTTTCACCCCATGCCAGGGAGCTGCTCTGCTCAGTTGCTTCCCTGGAGCAGATCAGGATCCCTTTAACATGTTCTGGTCTCCACTGGTAGTGCCCCATTCCCAGCTGGGAGCTTTCTGACTCCCCAAATTTGCTCTCCCTCAGTTTTGACCTGAGCCAACCAGCAGGCTTCTTTCTGTGATGGAGACACTCGAGTCCAGCTTTTCGTGTGGAAATGCAGGGGGACAGATGCAAAATGTGCTTTCTGAAGGCATATCCTGCTTTGGGAGAGGTGTGCTTCCTTCCTCTAGCACTCCTCCTGCCTGGGACAGGGCATTTCAACACATTCCCACTGGGAACACGATGTGTGCCCTCCTTGGCTCAGCATTTCATGTGGGATAACTGATGTGTGCTTTCCCATGGTGCTAAACCACTGCAGTGGCTGCAGGAGGCTTTGGCTGACAGCTCTAAACAGGTGGCTGAGCGCTGAGTGACTTTTATGACCCAAAAAGGGTGATAATTGTGCCAAAATTAGCTCTCAGGAGTGTTACATGGCTGTCATGAAAGGCCATTTGTACATTCTGGGTTGGGAGACAGTGAGACGTGTGTCCTGCTCCTGAGATAGATCTGACAGTCCATCAGCCCGCTGACAACAAGCAATCTCGGGCTGTGCCTCAACTTCTGGAGCCATTTCAGCCTTTGGAGTTGTGAAAACAAAACTCCTGTGTAATTCCACAGCCCTGTGCAGTCTGAGGGTGGGACAGCTGTTAAGCAATTCCCTGTGGGAGACAAGGATCGTACCAGGGTTTCCCACCACTCCAAGTGGGGCTGTGGACAGAGGGAGCCACTGCCTTCCAAGAAAACTCAGTGTGTGACTTCCCAGGTGCCAAACTGGCAGATAGGGAGGCAAAGGGAGGAGCTGCAGCAAAGCCAGTGACCACTGGAGACCCCTCAGACCTGCCAGAGAAGCAGGTGAGGTCCTTCTCTGGAAGAGCAGGAGAAAAACCCCCTATGTCTGCAGTTTGTTTGGGAGCTTGGGAGTGAAATCCATGTGATGCTGCGTTGCCTGGCAACAGGCCAAGAGTGATGGAGCACAGGGCAGGTCTTCTCCAGGCTGGGGAGCAGCAGCTCCAGCCACGGTGGCTGCCTGTGCCTGTGCAGGGAGCAGAGGGAACAGGGAGAGGCACTTGGAACGAGGACACAGTCACAAAAACAGGCAGAGAACCAAGAGGGAGATAGAAGTCTAACTGAGGGTAGGGAGGAAGAGAGAAGTCAGGGAGTGGAAAGGGAAAGGAGAGCCCAGAGAAGACATCTGGCCACTCAAGGAGCTGCAAAGGCTCCTGGCTGTCACCTCCCAGGGACAGCTGCTGTCTCTGCTCAGCTGCGTCCCAGCTTTGACAAAGGAACCACAGGAAAAGGCAATTTTCCTTTGAGCACCTGAAGTGATTCCTCACCTCTGAGGGATACCCAGAGTCCTGCTGCCCTCACAAACTCAGACAAGTTTTGAAGCTGATTACAGTGATTTGGGCTGAGGGAGCTGCTCTGAGAAGTGATCCTCCACAGGGTGACACTGGGAATGGCACCAGCTCCCAGAGAAATCCCTGGGAGGGCTCCAGTCCCACTTAAAATGGTTTGAGGGACACTTGGGCTAAGGGGTCAGGCATGGTCAGCACAGAGGTTGTGAGTCTAATCCTAATTTCCTCCACCTTTAGCTGTTTGGAGAAAGAGAGAGAGAGAGAGAGAGAGAGAGAGAGAGAGAGAGAAAGTGAAAGTGAGAGGAAGAGAGAAAAAGAGAAAGAGAGAGAAGGAAAGGAAAGGAAAGGAAAGGAAAGGAAAGGAAAGGAAAGGAAAGGAAAGGAAAGGAAAGGAAAGGAAAGGAAAGGAAAGGAAAGGAAAGGAAAGGAAAGGAAAGGAAAGGAAAGGAAAGGAAAGGAAAGGAAAGGAAAGGAAAGGAAAGGAAAGGAAAGGAAAGGAAAGGAAAGGAAAGGAAAGGAAAGGAAAGGAAAGGAAAGGAAAGGAAAGGAGAAAGGAAAGAGGAAGAAGGGGGGAGATGATGAGGAAAGAAAATTATTTCCATCCATACCAAATGCTTTTGGTCTTCAAAATCCCTCTCAAAGCCACATATCTCCCTGTACTTGTGTCTTTGCATTTGCACCCAGAGCAGAGGGGGCCTCCTGCCAGACACTCCCAAGAAATTTACTGAAGAGCTGTTTTGTCCCACATGTGAGCTTTCCCCAGCTCTCTCTGCTCACATTTCAGCCCGTTTTCATCACTGGGTCAGGATGGAGGCTGAGCTCAGCCCTCCACACTGCTCCCCTGACCCCAGCACTGCCCCTGCACAGAGCACATTGCAAAAAGTGGCAGTCCCATCCCTTCAGCCACTCTCTGGCTTCCCTTTTTGCTGTTTTAGCCTATCCACACCATGCCACAGTGTCCTCAGGAGGAGGAATTCATCCAGGTTTCCTCTGGGACACATCAAACAAGGTATTTGGTCCACACTCACATGGTGAGGGAGCAGTAGGGTTGTGATGGGCTGTGATTTTTCTCTTCTCAGCTCTAGACTCTTAATAATGAAAACTTTTTCATCAGTACTTTCCATTTTGGTGGTCTTTCACCCAGTCTGACTATAAAAGTGCTGTAACAGGACTTTGACCTGGCAGGAAATTCCAAACCCAGCAGTTAATTTATCCCAATTTGAAAAGACAAGCAATAATACTTTGTCTGAGTACAGCTGTTTCTGAAATGTCAGGATAAAGTTTTGTTTTTAGCTGTACCTTTCTTGTCATTTATAATAGGAGGCAATACTAAATTTACCCTGATAAGTACTGCAACACTCATCAGAACAAAGCCCATTACAATTTTCTATCATGAGTATGGAGGGGAAAAAAATCATTCCCTTTCCGCAGAACATCTCCACTTTGTACCGTGTTTTCCGAGAAAATTAATCCTCTTGCTCTCTCTTTAAATATTAAAGCTCAGCACAGCAGCTGAGAGCAGCAGGGGAGGCAGAATTCCTGGGAGCTGGTGCAGGGTGAAGCAGCTGGAGCCCAGGACGAGCACTGGTCACACTGACTCTGTGCCAGCTGCACTGCTGACCACGGCTGTCCTTGCCTCAGCTTCCCAAGGAAAAGCACTTTTTTTTCCCCAAGAGCAATACTCCAAAATGTGGCCAGAGAAGGGTTACAGCGTGTTCCCTGAGAATCCTCTCCCAGCCATCCCCGTGGCAGGCTGCTGTCCCTCTCACTGCACTGCCTTTTCTCAGGCAGAGCTATCTAGAATTGAAGTAATAGCTGAAACATCTGATTTTCCGCCACCCAACACCTCCTGCTGCAGCTAGCACCAGCCTGAAGTGAGTGCATAAAGAGACATAACACTTCAGTAACATGTTACATTTGCTTTTTGCTGGTGCCAGCTGCTGCAGAAGGTGGTAGGGAGTGAGTGGAGGCTGGAACAGGAGATTTTGGGAAGCTGTTGCCATAAATCCAGGCCACACCTAATCTTAATTTCCTTCAACTTTAGAGACAGAAAGAGAAACAAAGAGAGACAAAGAGCTAAAGAGAAAGGAAGCAGTGTAAGAAATCTCATACACAGAGTGACCCCAGGTATGGATATAGGGCTGCAAGATTTCTCAGTTCCTGCCCATTTCTTCCTCACCAAAAGGTGTTTCTAATTATTTCCATTCAGGCTCGAAACTGATGTTTTCTGTGCTCACCAAATCCACTGAGGGGGAATGTTTCCATCCGAAGAAAGCCCATAGGGGAAATTAACTTTTCCAAGGAAACAGCGGGGAGGTGAGAGAGCAAAGCAGCTGGAAGGAGAAGTGCAAAGCATCCTGCAAAGCTGCTTGGTTCAAACCTCCTCTGGGAGGGAAAGGCAGCTTCCTTCGTGAATGGAAAGCAGGAATGCCCAGCTTTCCTGGGGGATGTGCATTCAGGGGCTTGCAGGTAGGATCTGGGACCTCAGGGCTGGGCTGGGACCCAGCACACCCTAAACTCCCAGTTCATGGAAACACCACCTTTTTCTCTGCTTGCTTTGGTGTTTCTGGCCCTCATCTGCATCCCAAAAGGCTGTAGGAGATGAGCAGGGGCTCAAGCATGGCCACACAGAGTCACACCATGATCTGAGTTCCACATTTGGCTGCTCATGGTTTTCCAGAGCCAGCAGCTACTCAGAGCTGGCTTGCAGATATCAGTGGTGCCTTTTTGCTCGTTTCTTTAACCCAATAAAAGCAAATCCCCCTGCTGCCCTCCCCGGGGTCCCAAGAGAAGAGAACTGCCAAGCCTAAAAAACCCCCAGCACAAGCTCAGTTCAGGCTTTTGCATCTTGGTCCTCTCTAAAGGAGGCCACAGCACAGCACCACCCTCGCTGGAGTGAGCTGACCTGTGTTTCTGCTGCTCCCTCGCTCCAGCCTCTGTCCCCCAGAGCAGGGGAGGCTTCTCCTCCAGGCCTGGGGAGGACAAAGAGCTTTGTAGACAGAACCCTGAGGGCCAGGGGCAAAGTCAGAGCTGGATGCCTGTGTCCCCAGGGAACCTGCACCTTAGCCAGCACCCTCCCAGCAGAAGGAAGAGCTTCTGAGCCTGCTTCCCAGGCCACCACTCCCACTCCTGGATGTGAAGTTGTTTCCCAGACCACCAACAAAATTCTTCCAGCGACGGCGGCCCAGCTCCACAGAGCAAAACTGAACCAACTGAGAGGAATGATGAGTTTGTCTTTACAAACAAGCTGTGGGTCAGTTGATAAGATGCAGCTATCAGTGAGAGACGACAGAAACAATGGGATGGATTCCAGTAGAAGATCAAAGAGGCACTGAAAGAACACTATGAATTCCATAAAAGTTAAGAAGGGATTATGCACTGGGGGTGGGGGGGGAAGGTATCACCGCCGGTATCAGGCGTTCCGGGAAGCCTGTACCTCTCAAGTACCTCAGCCTATGGGGAAAGAGAGAAGGGACAAGCGGCCGGGAATTAGGATAAAAAGGAGGCTGCGCCCTCCAAAAATTTGAGAGACCCCAGGGGAATGCCCCATGGCCTCTCCCTTTATTCGAATAAAGAAAAAGGACTCCTCTGTCTCCTTTTTGGACATCAACCTCTAGTGTTCGTGGATTAATTTTCCTGACACAACAAACTGGGGATGCCCAGACATCAGTCACAGAAACACCGATGGCAAGAGAGCTCTGGAGATCCAGCCCAAGCTCCCCTCACACTGTGAGCCCTCCACAGGGCACAGGACAGTCCTGATCCGAGGGGATTCCTGTTTTCCCAGGCTCAGGTGGGTGCTGGTTGATGTGTTCCTGCTTTCCCTCCCAGCACAAGCCCCGTGCCACGTCCCCACATTGTCACCCTGGGGTGACCTCAGCACCAGGCAGCAAATCCACTGCTCCCCTGCCCTCAGCCAGCACCCTGAGCAGGGCTGCTGTCTCCGGTGTGCCACCCACACCCACAGCTCTCCAGGCTTTAAGGGAACTGGAAAAGCTCTTTGCTTTATTATGTCTAATTCACAGTGGAAGTGCAGGGGTCAGGAGGAGGCTGTTTTTCGTGCCAGGATGTCCTGATTAAGTCAAGCACTGCTGATGGCATCTTAAAAGCGCTGAAGAGGGGTAAATCATCTCCCAGAACCGGGAGTTCTGGGGGGAAATTACCAAAGAACGCACTTGTTAGGAGTCAGAATCGGCCAGGCACATGCACATCCCTCTGGCAGGAGCCCGTGGCCCCCAGGAAAGCGGAGTGGCCCCTCACGACACGGGCACTGTTGGCATGGCAACGCGGGATGCTGGAGCGGGGACCGCCGGGCCGGAGTTTGCAATCGGCAGCACGGGGGAAATGTTGGATGGATTTTAAAAATGCCAGCTCCACAAACGCTCGTTCCCTCCTTCCCCACTCACTCACTCCACCTTGTGCTGCCAAGCTGAATAACGACCTTATTGTGGTGGGAGAAAAACAGCATCATCCGTACCCCGGCTGTCAGGGACGGGGGCAGAGAGGGCTGAACTGCTTTTTTTCCTGGAAGTCCCCCCTTTCCTGCCAGTATCTCTCCCTGTGGAGGCAAAGGCAGGCTATGGAGAGGGATCTGGGCTTCCAACAGGAGGCTCAGACTCTGTTTGTGCTGTGATATCCCACATTTCTCATCAACACTCTGGAGTACTTCACCCTCCCCATTGCAGAATGGAGAGGGTAATTCTGACATACCTTTTTTATATTTAAGATGGTTTAAGATTCAGGGCTTTTCAAGCATTAAGTAACTCTTGTTCACCATTAGAACTCAGGCAGAGTAGTCCTTAGGGAGCAAAGAGGAGTGTAGAGGCAGAAGGGTTAAAAAAGCAGATTTTCCTGCACAGCCAAAACCTTCACTGTTTCCACAGGGGATCTCTGGGATGCTAGAGATGAGATCAGGACTCCCTGCACAAATGGCAGCTGCAGAAATCCCTGTTCTCACTCCAGGGATGACCCAATCCAAAGGAGTTTGTGCCCCAGTGCAGCAGGCAGGCACGTGTCACCCTCCTGCGCGTGATCTGGGACAGTGTGACCACCACTCCGTGCCCCATGGGTCTGGCTGGTGCCAGGATAAACATCCTGCTGCTTTTTGTCTGGGTACGGTGCCAAGGGCACGTTTCAATGTGCTGCTGGCTTCTCCCTGGCCAGGCCTGCAGATCAGGCCAGGCTGTGTTTCAGGGCTCACCGAGGCTCCCTGCAGCAGCATCCAGCTCTGCAATGGCTCTGTGAGCCTTGAGCTTCACACCAGGCCGTTGTGTGCTGCTCCTCCCCACGCACACCAGCTCCTCTCACCAGCCTAGAGCGAGAGGTGATCACGGGAATAGTCACCTGTGACATCTGGAAAGGCTCAACCAGCAGGATACCAACCCCCAGAGAGTTTTTCCCCAGGATGTTACAGCTGTGTGACAGCCCTGAGTGCACCCCCAGGCTCCCCCTGCCCCAGCCAGCCCCACCTGGGGGATGGGATGGCCACAGGTATCCTCCCAGCACAGAGCAGGGGGTGCTTCCCCCTGCATTCTCCTGCAGCTCTCAGCCAAGGAGGAAGGCAGACAGCAGAGGTGCTTCTGAGAAGAAAGTCCCAGTTGAGTCCCTTACAGTGTCATTTCTATTGTAACCCCTCCCAGCTGGGCAGAGCATGAGCCTGCTCCTGCTCCTAATCCCTCCTCAAGGAAGGAGTGAAGGTGGCCTCTCCCTTGGCTAGAGGGACAAGAAAGGAGCGGTGTTCCAAGGTCACCACGGAGGTCTGTGTCAGAGAGCAGTGTTTGTCACTAAAACACACCTGGAGTTCCAGACAGGGCTTAGGCTCCAATATTTTCACTCAGACGTGGCTGAGCATGATCTGAATGGGTGAGGAGATACTTGTGTCCTTTTCTCACGAGGGGGAAAAGGCAGGAGGGGTTGGTCAGTGGGAACAACCCAGGTCCCACATCCCCCGGGCTGCCTCACTTGCAGGAGCACGACTGCTCTGCAAGACTGGCTGGTGTCTGTCTGTCTCCATCAGTGGGGACAGACAGGACCCTCCCATGGCTCAGGGGGTCTCAGTCACAGCAGCTGATGTGTTTGCTGTCATTAGGAACGGAATTTTTGAATCCCTTCCTCAGTGGCACAGCCCCCTTCCCCCTGAACCTTGCGGAGAGGCACAAACCCCCCCGGATTTCCTTGGGGAGAGGTGGTGTGGTTTTGTGGGATCGCTGTGCCCTGGTGCTGCTGATGGCACAGGGAGGAATCCCCCATCTCTGGAGGGGAGCCCAGGGGGATGGGGCTGCTGTTTTCCTCCCGCTCTGGTTGATGTGCAGAGAAGAGGAATCCGCTCCAGCTCGTCACTGTGCCAGCACCAATCGCGGGCGGCACAGGGAATCCCTTTGCAGGGAGCAGCTCTGCTGAGCCCAGCCAGCTCCTGACAGGGATCCTCCACACACACACAGCCCCTCTGAGCAGCATCCCACCTCCTTCCCCCCCAGAGGAATCCTCAGAGCTTCCTCTCTCCTCTGCTCTTTTGTGTCCTGCCAGCACAACCACCTCTCTCGCCTGAATTTCTTCTGCCTCGCTCCACACCGCTCTGCAGCTTGCTGTGCTCAAAATAATTTCTGCTCAGGGAATTCCTCTCCCTCCCTCTCCACTCTCCTGCAGTATTTCTCGCTGGCCTTTGCCCTAAGAGATGTAGTTGAGCATTAGCCCGAACATCATCTCCCACTGGTGATCTGTAGCAGACTGGATGACTTTAAAACCCTCCTGCAAAAACATCTTGTTTCAAAACCAGAGCATGAGAGAGGAAGGCTTTGCTCTCCAGGTGGGGTGTTTGCTGAGGAATTATTCTAAGCACTGAATATCTTGGCGAAGTGCTGTGTTCACCATGGGCACTCCCAGCCTGAGAAGGAACAAAATCTGGGGCTGGGAGCAGCAAGCTTGGCACTGCTGCCAGCATCCCTCTCCTGTGACACCACAGGAAGGTGCCAGCCTCCAGCAGCCACCTGTGATACTGGAGGGAGCCTCTGTAGCCACCCCACAGACTGCAGTGAAATCACTTACGATTAATCACCTGCAGATCACAATCAGCATATTTACTGATTGATAAATTCTCCTGGGGGAGCTCTCAGGGGCTGAGCTGGGTTAATCCTGGCAGCAGAACTGTGGGGCAGAGGTCTCTGGACTGTGATGAGGCACTGAGTGTCAGCAGGGCACCCAGATGCCCTAACAGATGGGTCTAAGGCACTGCAGAGCCTGGTTTTTTTCATTCTTTGCTGTAATTAGGGATTGTTTCTTGCTCCAGCATCTTGTTTTAGCCTTCTTCCTTCTGCAGTGAGCTGCTGGATTTCATGATTCCTCTGCGAAGCGTTGAGAGGACACGAGCAATTACTGCCCCATAGCAACTGTGCTGGGTTTTGTTTTTTGAGCTGGACCTAATACTTGATGAGCCTTGAGAGCAGCCTGGTTGCCAGGGTGCTGAGCATGCTGTAATGTGTGTGTGCATGTGCTGCAGCTGCTGCTCAGAGATTCAGAGAGGTAAGAGGAGGAAGCTGCATGTTATAACCTCCCTTTTAAAATACTACAGCAGCCTAATGCCAGCTTGTGACGGGGGAAGAGCAGCTATTTTTAGCAAAATGCTTCAGGTGAGTCGAAACTTTCCCCTTTGTTGCCTGCATCTTCAAAGCTCTTCTCCCAGCCTGGAGAAACAAGGCTAATCAGCCTCTGCTGCTCCCCAGTTCTCCCAGCAGCGAGTCTGCAGGCTCTGGGATGCTGCAGCCTGCCCTGCTCTGTGCCTCAGTGCTGGGCCATAAAATGAAGGGATATAAAAACACCACGGACAGCAGAGAGCTGGGAAGTGCCCTGTGTGGCCTTGGGATGGGATGTGCTGGAAGCTGCCCTTTGGGGTTTCTCCAGACCTGGATTAGCTGGAGGGCAGGTGATGCTGGAGCTGTGGTGCCACGGGGGTGTGGGGAGAGTGGCAGGCACCCAGAGGCTCTGGAGAACCCAGAGAAGACCCCAGAACAAATATCCCCACTGGAGCAAGAGGAACATGAAGGGTGTGTGAGGAATGGGTGCACAGACTGCAAGGGCAGACAAGCCCAGGGGTTGCTTTGTTGGGGTCCCCCCCTGCCTTAAATTAAATTTAAATTAAAATTAAAGGAACCAGATGTCTGAGACTCTGCCTTGGGAAACCTGGGGTGGAGCCAGTAAGAAAATATTGTCTGGCAGTGAGAGTGTGGGGTGTAGGCAGCCAAAGAGGGAACCTGTGAAGGGACCTTAGGGTGACCACAGGGGTGGTGCAGATGTGATCCCAGGGGTGGCAGCTGGAGGGTCAGATGGGAAAGCTTCCTCGGCAGCAGCCTTTAGCTGAGGAATGTCCTCACTCAGCTGTGACAATGGACAGAGGGGGCTGCGGGTGCCACCCACCCACCCAGTGCTCCCAGCTGAGGAGGAGAACTGGGCTGGCAAAGGACCACGATCCTAAATTCACTGGGCAGCACTGAGGATTGTTTTTCTTCTCCCCACTTCTCCCCAGGTGACTGCAGAGCCAGCCCCCCAGGGATAGCAGCTCTGTCTAACCCACTTTTAGACTGTGCACTTAATGCAATGAATCTCCTCGCTTTTCTCCAAGATCTTCACTTACAACAAGATCCCTTGGCACCCTCTTTAAAAAAAGAAGCCTTGCTGACATGCCTTTATTGGGCTGCTCTTAAAGCTGGCACAATTAAACAGCACAGATAAGAGCTGTTCTGCAGCCTGCATTCAGTTAGTAAATATTAATTCTGACTTTTTTAAGGTGAGTGGTGTGTTCTTATGTTGCTGGCAGTCAGCTTGGCTGGTACAAGAAATGGCTTCACTTTTGATAAGGGTTCAAAGAAGGTTTGAGCTCTTGGAGTTTGAGGGCAGAAGGGATAATTTGAATAAGTTTTTATTTTCTATCTAGGGTATCCTGAAGTTTTGGCTGGTTGACACTTCTCAGTTGATGAGCTCAATAACTTCAGCTGGAGGAAGGCAGAGGAGGTGCTTGGAAGGGCAGCTTATTAGAAGGGTTGTATTTTGATTTATGGATCTCTTATAAACAGGAGATCCTATGCAAACAGGCATGGGATGAAGCAGCAGAAATGTGGTCCTTAATTACCCCTGCCATTAAAAGTGTGTGGTTTGTGACCTTTTTCCCCTGGCTAACTTCAAATCCTGGAGGTCACTCCTGGCAGAGAAGTGTTTCACCATCCTCCAAGCAAGCCTTGCTTCCCCTCTCCTCCCCCACGGTCAGACTAACCCAGCTTTATTCTGAATTTAGAGGGCTTTGCATGTGCAGCCTCCTTCCTGCTGCTGTGAGCAGCTGCAGTGTCCTACCGTGGGCACAAGGTGTGGGAGCTCTGGGCTGGGAGAGCAGCTCTGTAGCTCCTGGCAGTGTTCACTCGGTGTTTCAGCTCTCCCTGGGAGCTGCTGAGGATGTCCAGAGTTGTCCCTCCAGCCCAGGGGATTACAAATGATCCCGTGGAAGGCCTGGGGTGAATGCCAAGCAGCCCATGCTGTCAGGGGGATGGTGCACTAAAAATGCAACTTATCATCACTCCAAGGCTCTGTCTGGGGCCCAACAGGTCACAAAAGGGAGAGGAAATCTGGCTAAAAGTCACTGGAAGACAGAAGCTAACTCTCAAGGCTGCCACAGGCAGCCCAGTAACAATCTTGTGTCTTGTTTGCTTCGTGCTGCCCTGAGGCTGCCAGGGGGTGCTGAAGGCTTCTTGACCTCCTCATTGCACCTCCTTCATTCAGTTCTGCACCTGCAGAAACCAGTGTAACTTCTGCCTAATCAAATTTAACCTAACTGGACGAAAAAACAACAGCCAGGCTTGGCTGGTGAGAGGCTGGCTTGTGACATTTCACAAGGAAATATATCTATATGTATAAAGAAGGCAATTTATGCACCTCTATCCTACCTGGCAATGTAAATCCACATTTAGCACAGGGGGAATTGCTGGCTCTGTGGGGATTGAGGGCTGTTTGGCAAGGCAAGCACTCTGCCATCAAATGAAGAGATCAACTACGCCTCCTGGAGCCAGCCAGCCTGGGTTATATTTAACCCAGCAGTTTTCACACTGGGAGAGTAAGTACATACTTTATATCTCATTTCTGTCCTGGGTGCCATGGTGCATCACAATGGTGGCAGGGGTGATCCATTCCCCATTAACACCTTTCCAGGCTGCTTAGCACATCTGAGCCTCCTGGAGATGGGGGAGAGAGGAGAGGGAGGCAGAAGGAACTGCAGGGCCTGAAGGCTCTGGGGCTGGCTCTCCTCCCTCCCCTGGCCCTGACATCCTCCCAGACATGCAGGGAGTGGTGCAGGCAGAGTTGATCTCGCTCTGGATCGTGAGGAGTGGATGAAGAGATGAAACAAATGGAGGAAGAGGTGCAACCTCCCTGCCTGAGGAGTCTGGGACAGCTCTGGAGGATGAACAAGTGTTGTCCTGTCCCTTGGGCGGTCACCACTCTGTCTCAGGCCACCAGCTCAGAATGGGAGTGACCTTAACTGGCCAGGGCTAAACCAGAGCAAGACAAGCAGGAAGGACCAAGATCTGGGATTGCTCCCCTGCCCTTCCTCTCCCCAGCCTCTGGTCAATCTGCTCCATGGATGTGGTGTCCTGAGCCTGGCAGCCTTGGGATGGCTGTGCTCAGGGCCTGCTTTCCCAAGAACACAAAGACACGAGGGGTGTGATGCCTCAGCCTGGAAAAGGGGTCTCTAGGCCCTGCTGGAGCAGGGGAGGAGAGCAGACAATGCCTGGGAATGCTGATTCCCTGCCTCACCCCAGAGGTGAGCTGTCCCCTCAGGCAGGGCTGAGGGGCAGTGCTGTGACAGCAGAGGTAAAGGGAACCTCAAATGTCACACTGCTCGATATTTCTCTGTGCCCTGGGGGAAGCTGTAGCATCCAAAGTCTTCAATTAACCCAAATCAACACTCTTTCTCCTCAGGGAGAGCCAGGAGTGGAGGCTAATGGGGGAGCAGGAGCAGAGCTGGGCACTGAGCAGTGGCACCTTCTGCCCTGCAGGTCAAGGTTTTCCTGCCCCTCCTGTCTGTCCCATGGAATATCTGGCATCACCAGCTCTGTTTACAGGTGTGTGTGGAGAACTAAAAATGCTTTACAGGAGTAGACTTATGGACCTGGTTGTCTTAAAAACGAGGGGGAAATGGGGCATGTTATTGTGGCCACATTCTCAATGTGGCAGCAAGTCTGACAGTCAAGAGCATAGGCCTTGCAGGACCTTAGGAACTCATCCTGAGCAGGTTTGGGAGAGTATGAGGGGGGCTAAACCCATTTCCTGCATGGCAAAGGCAGTAGGGGTGCCTGCTGAGGCCTAGGAAGGTGTGGAGATGTGGAAAAGAGGCAAGGTAACAGGGTCTGGAAATTGCTGGTCAGGTGGGTGAAGGACAGAGCGTGTCCTGCCTGCAGGAGATTTGCTCTCTGAGAAATGGGACTTGGGGCATGGGGTGAAAAGAGGGGCAATGCTGGCAGCTTCATTTCAGGTTAATGAAAATATGATTAACAGTTGTAATTAAATGATGAAATGGTGACTAGTTCTCTGCCCCCTCCTGATGATTGATGAGGTGCAGAGGCTGCCTGTGTCCGTGCTTTCTGCTTATGGCAGCACTCTGCTGTAGCTCAAACTTTCTGGCTCTAAGCTGGCTCTGGAGCAGGGTTCTGTGGCTCTCACTGCTGAGGTGGGAGTGGGGAGCTGCCCTCTTGCTGAGCCTGGAGGTTTCCCAGCAGGAAGGGAGTGCTGAGGCAGGAATGGGGTGGTGATGCTGGGCTGTGGTGGAGCAGGTTGGGAAATAAAACCTCACCCAGGGCTCACGGAGGGCTGGGGCTGAGCTGAGCTGCAGGAAGGGGCATTTCCTGATGTCAGGGGCTCTCTGTGTCTCTTGCTGTGTGCTGTGACACACGCTGAGCCTCGGAGCAGAGGGATTTGGGGTGTGCTCACAGGCGGGAGCCGATGTCCCAGGTTCATCCTGACTGAGAATTTTGTCAGGAATTGCTTGAGGGAGGGGCTGGTCCAGCCACAGAGCACTGACCTGCTGCTGCATCATCCACTGAGTGCCCCTCTCCTCTCCACAGCACACTCCTGGCAGGGTCACAGCTGCAAAGTGCCAGCCACAAGTGATGCTCCCTGCCTCCGTCTGGTCCAGGCAACCATCATTAAACTGTATAAAACAGGACTAAAAGTACCCGTGGAGCTGAGCTTGGCACCTTGAAAAGCTGGATTAAATGTGCAGAAATGTGAGAGCAATACTGGAGGAAGGCACTGCATGCACGTCATGAGTAGAGGAACAACTTACTCTTGTCTGCTCCAGTGTGGGGGCAGCATTTGTCCCTGCAATGAAGACAGATGGCACCAGAAGTGCCCAGGACAGGTCAGAAATTGGTGCTCTGCCCCATCTGAATAGCTGTTGCTTTCTCTGGAGCAATGGTTGAGGATGTGCTTTTTGCTGTAGAGGGGAAGAACAGGCCAGGTGAGCTATATTTTGTTTGTCTGATTGCATATGCATGATCTAAAAAAAGTGACTCTCCATTTTCTCCAAGGATACCTGATGAGCATTAAAAATACAATTGCAAGAATAATCAGGTCAGACTTCAAACAAATGCAGGGAAACAGCTCTGTTCAAGAAATAGATACCCTGTTATGTCACACTTTGTCTGAACAGTTCTTAAAAAATGATCTTCCTTTTAGAGATGAAACCAAGGCTTTTCATCCCAAAAGCTGTGAGTAGCCAAGTTCTAACAGGGAGGAAAAGCAAACCCCACAGTTTTATGGGGCCTCTCCAGAGCTTACAGCAGGGTATGGCTGGTGCAGGGCCTGTGCCTCTGTGCCTTAAAAAGATGCAAACAAAGGGATAGGACCAGAGAGGGTGTGGGGATGGCCCTGAGGGCAGGGGACTGACCCCATTCCAGCAGCCCTGCTGCCTGTGGGGCAGGGTGAGTGAGGAGAGCAAGGAGCCTCTTGCAGAGAGCCCATGGTGTGTCTGTGGTAGCCCAGAGTTGCTGCATCCCTGGGAGCTGCAGGGATAAAGCTTTTTTGTGAGGGAGCATTTTCTTCAGCAGTGTCAGGGTTAGGGGTGCTGCCAGCTTTCTGTGGGGTATTAACACCGGTGCAGGGAAATGGAACTTCTCCATCCCTCCAAAACAAAGCCAGCAACTTCTCAAGTGTCCATCTGGGACAGAGAACTTGTACAGATCTGCAGGTGGGGTTTAGCCCCCTGCCTTTGCTCCTGACCTTGCTGGGGAGGTTGGCAGGCTGGAACAGCAGAGCTTGTCGCTCTAAATCTACTGAAAAGCAACAACTTGAAGAAGGAACTATCCATAGCTCAGCTTGAAAAAAAACATCCCAGATACACGAAAATGCCATCTTACAGTCACTTTACCTGCAGAGGGACACTTTCATGCATCACTGGGATGCAGATGCTTGAATAAGCTTCAGTTTAAATGGAAATTCATCTGGGAAGGGAAGGCAGAGGTCTCCTGTGGGCATGCCCACTCACCAGGAATGCGCTGGGTGACCTGAACAGCTGTGGCACGTGTCTGCAGGTGACACTGCTATTGTTTTACAGCTTCTCACGTGAGCAAGTGAGTCTTGCAAAGATACTCAGGGAGCCCTGGGCTGCCAGAAGTCCTGTGTAAAAGGAGGGGAGTGAGGGAAGCTGCTCTGTGTCCATCTGACTGGAGAGCTTTGTCTCTACTGGAGTCGTGGTACTGGAGTCTGGAGAGTGGCTCTGAGGTCAGTCTCCTTCCTCAGGAACCAGGGAGCTGCTGTTCCATCACATCTCTGCAGATATAAATATGTGCAAAGGTGTTTTTGCACACCCAGCTCGCTGCTGCTGCCCAACAACCTGTTGTCATTGGGCTGGGGCTGTGAGGTGCCCGTCCCAAAAACAAAAACCTCGTGCAGGGCTGCAGGCTTGGGGCAGAGTGTTTGGGAAGTGGCCCAGCAGGTGTGACCCCAGGCCTGGGGGTGCTGGTAGGGAGGGGCTGGGGGCAGCTGTGCCCAGGTAACCCAGGAGCTCCTGTGGCACCTGGCCTGCATCACGAGCAGTGTGACCAGGGCAGTGGTTGTCCCCCCGTGCTGGGGCCACACCTCGAGCCCTGTGTCCAGCTGTGGGCCCCGCGGTTCGGGAAGGACATTGAGCTGCTGAAGCAATAAAGCTGGGGAAGGGTCTGGAGCACAATGAGGAGAGGCTGAGGGAGGTGTGGGGGCTCAGCCTGGAGAAAAGGAGGCTCAGGCGTGTCCTTATCGCTCTGCACAACTCCCTGACAGGAGGGTGTAGCCAGGCGGGGCTCAGGCTCTGCTCCCGGGGAACAGGATCAGAGGACATCATCTCAAGCTCTGCCAGGGGAGGTTTTGGTTGCATATCAGGAGTAATTTCTTTACAGAAAGGGTGGTTAAACATTAGAATGAGCTGCCCAGGGAGGTGCTGGAGTCACCGTCCCGGTGGGTGTTTGAGCAGTGACAGGAGGTGCCATGGTGTGCCTGAGGAGCTGCTGACCCAGCGGAGCCTGGCTCGGCCATCGCGGACCCAGCTGAGGAATCCTGCGGGGCCTGCGGCGGGGCCGGGCCTGTCCCTCCCCCCGCGGCGGGCAGGGGGCGCCAGACCCCGCGGAACGAGCGGGGACACGGGGGACACCGGAGAGTCCGGGGGGACACGGGGGACACCGGAGAGTCCGGGGGGACATGGGGGACACCGGAGAGTCCGGGGGGACATGGGGGACACGGGGGACACCGGAGAGTCCGGGGGGACACGGGGGACACCGGAGAGTCCGGGGGGACATGGGAGAGTCCGGGGGGACACAGGGGACACGGGAGAGTCCGGGGGGACACGGGGGACACGGGAGAATCCGGGGGGACATGGGGGACACGGGGGACACGGGAGAGTCCGGGGGGACACGGGGGACACGGGAGAGTCCGGGGGAAGCCTGGAGGGGCACAGGGGAGTCTGGGGGGACACAAGGGGAGCCCAGGGGACACAGAGGGACACACAAGAGAGCCTGGAGGGACTCAGAGGAGCCCGGCGGACATGGGCGGAATACAAGGGAGCCCGGGGGACACGGAGGAGCCTGGAGGGGCACAGAGGGGACACACAGGAGCCCGGGGGACACGGGGGACAGTGAGCCCCGGCAGGGACTGTCCCGTTCGGGGGGGCACCGGGCACAGCAGCCGGCGGGGACACAGGTTTGTCCCAGCCTGCTCTCACCGCGAGTGCTGGGGCGGCTTTGGGGACCACAGTGTAAGGGGGATCTAAAGGTGCTGGCATCCAAAGGATGCTGCAGGGATGGTGAAGGGTCTGGAGCTGCTGAAGCTCAGAGCTGCTGCTCTGTTCAGCCAAGGGAAGGACAGAGCTCAGAAGCTCACAGATTCCTCACAGGGGTCAGCACCAGTCTCTGCTCTCTGGTGACCCTGACAGGACCCGAGGGAAGGGCTGAAGCTGTGTCAGGGGGGGTTTAGGCTGCGTGTTAGGGACAGGTTCCTCACCCAGAGGGTGGTCGGGCACTGGGACAGGCTCTCCAGGGCAGTGGTCACAGCACCAGCCCAACAAAAGTCAAGAAGTGTTTGGAAATTGTTCTCAGGCACAGGGTGTGACTCTCGGGGAGCCACAGGGCCAGGAGTTAGGCTTTGATCCTTGTGTGTCCCTTCCAGCTCGGGATATTCTGTGGGACCCTCGCTCCCATGGGGTGCCAGGGCTGGTCAGAGCCATTGGGGCCAGCCCAGTCTGGATGTGGCTCCTCCACTGGGCCCCTCTGGGCCAGCACTTCTGTGGCAGGGCCAGCACCCGGGGCTGGGCTCTGCACCGAGCTCTTTCTCTCCAGAGAAGCTGACTCCAGACTCACATTGATTTCCATTTGAGTCAGGCACTGCCTAAAAGGCCCAGAGGGAGCTTGAACAGCATCTGTATTGCTGCAGCTTCCAGAGTGAGCCTTGCCAAGGCTCTCAGGGTGTGAATAGCTGAGGGAATCCCTCTGCAAGCTCCCTCCCAGGGATGCCTTTTTCTAGGTCTCCTGACACAGGGTGTTCTGCTGATGATCAGTGCCAGAGCAAAGCGGTCCTGCCCTGCACAGCCCAGCTCCTTCCCGGGTGTGGTTTCACTTCCCTTGGCAATGCAGGAAAAGGTGTAGCTGTTCTCATCACAGAGCCATGGAATGGCCTGGTTTGGCAGGGACCTTAAAGATCATCTCATTCCACCTCCTGCCATGGGCAGGGACACCTTCCACTGTCCCAGGCTGCTCCAAGACTCCTGCAGCCTTGAACACTTGCAGGGATGGAGCAGCCACATCTTCTCGGGGCCTTCTTCTGGTGCCTCACCAGCCTCACAATAAAGGATTTCTTCCTGATATCCAATCTAAACCTGCTCTCTGTCAGTTTGAATCCATTCCCTCTTGTCCTGTCTGTCCATCCCTTGAAAACTGTCTCTTTCCATGTTTCTTGTTCAGTACCTTCAGGTACTGGAAGGCCACAATGAGGTCACCCTGAAGCTTCTCCTGTCCAGGCTGAACAATCCCAGCTCTCGCAGCCTTTGCTGCCAGCAGAGCTGCTCCATCCCTCTGCTCATCCTGGAGCCTCCTCTGGGCTGGTTCCAGCAACTCCAGCTCCTTCCTAAGCTGGGATCACGGAGCTGAGGTCTCACCAAAAGCTGTTACAGCAGCAAGGACTGGGCAGGCTGTCACCTCCTGGAACCTGAATGCATTCCCAGGAGCCACTGTAGAACACCCCTGATGAATTTAGGGTGCTCCTTAGACCCATCCTCACAGCCAGGGCTGGGGCTGTTCCTTGTTCTGCATCCATTAGTGCTCAGCACTGCCTGGCTCCCGAGGCTCTGAGGTTTGCCTTTGCAGTTTCTTCACTTTGCAAACTGGTTGCTATTATCAGCCCAGGTTCAAAAAAGTATCTTTAGCAGGAACTACTAAACCCTTTTTTTATTTTCTTATTTTTTAAAAAAATTTTTATTCTTTTTAAAAATTTTTATTTTTTCCAAGAGGAATGTCTTAGCACCAGTTTAATCTGGTTCCAATGGGTGGTTTCTCATCCATTTTCACCTGACAAAGCTTTTTTTGTTCTGGCTTGTTTTTTTAACCTTCTAATGCAAAGACTTTACCAGGCCTTTCCACCTCCCTCAGACTGGTGAAAACCCCTCATTGCTTGTCAGGCTGGTAAAATGGGAGTGAAGAAAGGGACTAAGGCAGTAACTACTTGCTCAAATATTCTGACTTCTTTGTTACTCAGGTGGAAATAGAGGATAAAAAGGAGAAAAGAACTGAAAGAGAATGTTCTGTTTCCTCTGAAAAATTCATCTTTTTTATTGCTGCTCTGGCTTGTAGAGACCTTAAAGTGTATACATAAGACCCTAAAGAAAAAAAAAAAAAAAGCAGTTTTTTCAAAAGTTTAATTTTACATTTTTAAAGTAAAAAGTGTTGGGTTGTTTTTTAAAGGAAAGGTAAAAAAATCCAGTGGAACAGGAGACAAAATTCTGGAAAACAAAGGCATCTGGGGCAAGGTGCTCTGAAGATGGGGCATAAAGGATCAGACCAAAGTACCTGAGGATGACTGGGGTGGAAAGCAGTCTGCCTGCAGGAGCCTCAGGTGGGAAGGACTAAATTCCCCGAGGAAGCCAAGAGCTGCAAGTGGAGCCTTTGCTGAGCTCCATGGGCTGCCAGGCACAAAGTGCCGTGTCCAGAGCAGGGACCACCCAAATGCTGCCCAGGTGACCACAAGAGCGGCTGTTCCACACTCCCCATCAAAAACCTCACGTGGAACGCAGAATATTAAATCCACATGATGAATCCTCTCCTGGCCAACAGCAGTTGGCCATCCCCAGCTGTTCCAGATGTGTTTGCTGTGGGCTGGAGGCCAAGGACAGCTGGCTGCTGCTCGGCGAGCCTCAAGCCGCAGCTGCGAAATCCAAGCCAGGAAAAGGCATCAGATGGCGAAAAATTCCTCCCCAGAGCCTGTGGTGAGACCTCATTGGTGTGGCAGTGGTAGGAGGGGTTAGCAGAGCTTGCCGGGTGTGCTTTTCACGGTTTTTAGGATGTCTGGAGTCTGCTTCCACAGAACTTTTAGGGTGTCAGCCCTGCTTTCATACGTGTGCCTTTCCACCTTTTCATTTGCCCACTGCTCCTCTCCCCTGACCTCTGCACTCTGGATATCTCTTCTTTTACAGCCAGGGGTTTTAGAGTAAATGAAGTACTCTTAGGTCAGCCTTTTCAACAAGTTGTTCTTCCTTGCCAGCAGCTGAGCTTTTTTGCAAACCTGGTATTCTCTACCTTGATTTCATTAATCTTTTTGGCCTAAAAGTTTTCTTTTGTGGTGCTTGGGTTCTTGTTTGGGTTTTTTTTGCTTTTGTTTTTCTGTGATGTTTTTGTTGTTTGCGCTTTTTTTTATTTAAATTTTTTTCTACCTTAACTTTGAACCTTCTGCTCTTTGCCAAGCATTTCTCTGCTATGCATCCAGTTGTTACTGAAACATTTTAGCAGCGAAGCCTGAAGTTCAGGGAGATGAAATTTGAATCTGCCTCTCTTACTTTACCCCACCCCTTGCTGTGCATATGCATCAATACAGCCCAATTATGTGACCCCCACTGCTCTTCTCTCCAGCACCTCTGCCTCTCTGAGCACTTGCATCCTATGTGGCTTTTAGGGTTTTTTCTCTTCCCTATTGTACAATCCTCTCCTTTGCTCGGTAGTACTCATCACTATTGTGTTAGAGTGCTTCACACATGGTAATGAATTTAATTTCACACCACCACTACTGGAAGACAGGTTATTTTTAGCCTCTCTTGAAATTTGTGAGAATTGGCGTGCAGAGCTTCAAGCAGGAGAGCACTGGATGCTTTTGGCTGTCAATCTGGAGATCTCTGGGGTCATGATTTTGTAGCACTTAACCCCAGAGGGTTCTCTGCAGGACAGCTGCCTCTGAGTAAGAATAAGAAGTGCCTGGCACACCTGTAAGCCAGACCCAGGATGTCTCTGGGAACCAAAGCAAGTGGCTCCCTATGGAAACTTGGGATCAAACCCCTCTGTGAGAGCCAGAGGCAGCACCTGCTCCCACAGTGTGCCCTCACAAGAGGAGCATCCTCTGTCTTCCTGCAGCTTCATGGCTGTCTGCTGTTTGTCCCTTGTTATCAGCTACAAATAGCAGCTCCCTGTAAACAGGAGCTGCTGTTCCTGCATGGTGCTGATTCTACCTGGGACAGATACATCTGGCTGGCTGGACGAGCTGGAGGTGCTGTGGTGAGGTAGCAGGGTGCTGTAATTAAACACTCTGGTAATTTGCTGCCCTTCTGTCTGTGTATGAGGGCACTGGGGGCAGCTCTGAATCCTGGCACTCCTGAAATTGCAGTGCTTGACTCTCTGACCCGGTGGATATTGCTTCTGGAGAGGCTTCACAGGCTGTTGGCAGCAGGCGCTTGTGGCCATCACAGGGCTCTGCTCCCCTCCCCAGGTGTCCTGGATGCTCTTTATGACCCAAAGTCCTGTGTTTTCAGCCCAGCATTTGACCAGTGTGGCCTTGTCTGAGCTGCTCCTATTTCCCCCACCAACCCCAAAATCCCTGGGCTCACAGCTACAGCTGTCACCCACTGGACTCCTTCTCATCCTTTTCAATTATTCCAGGTCTTCCCACCCCTCCAAATACATTCCTCAGCTTTCCTTGTCAGCTCAAAGGAGACCCTGCTCTCATCACAGCTGGATAAACTGAGCTCAGTTTACAGCTGCCACCAAACAGAGAAGCCTCCCGGCACAAAGGTGCTGGAGGATAAATCCTAAGGGAAGAATGAGCTGTGCACTCAGGACCTACCACACCTGGACACCGAGTGCATCCCACCCAAAGCAGATTTATCCAGTGTGTGCTCTTTAAAGGGCACTCAGGTTGGTTCAGGGCTGCGTGGAGCCCAGCTCCCTGCAGCAGTACAGGAAATACACCTTCCTTTGTCCCTGGCATTTCTGCTCCTGTTAATAGTGATGTTGGCCAACACTCTATCAGGGATAATGATATGGACTTCAGGCAGTGCCATGTGATGGTTTTCCTGGTGAATCGATGCTGGGGTTGGCTCGGCAGCACAGCCACAGAGCACGGAGGTCAGCAGGAGATGGGAGAGCAGTGCAAGTGAAAAGGAAGGTGGCAACTCCTGCTGGAATATGTGACTAATTGCTGTGCTTTGAATCCAGGGGATTTGAGAAATGTCTGTACAGAGGCTGATTAATTAGCGGTGATGTCATTCTACTGGCAATCCCAGGGCAGGCCAGCTGAAACATCACCTTTGGATGTAGATATAATCCTCAACAGAGCGTTCTGCATTGGAGTGCATAATGTGGAGCTGCTTTAACACAGCCACAGGGAAGCTAAAAATGCTGCCACTGCCAGGGCAGGGAGAGGGAGTTTGCCCTTTTGTTTTGCAGTTTGATTGAGGAGCGTGAGTCTGTGCCTGTCTGAGGGTGATCGCTTGGACTTTCTGAGTCCTGGAGAAGTTGTAGCTTCATCAGGTTACCCTGCTGCTCAGCAAGAGCTTTCCTCTAGCAAGCCCTTCCCTGGCTTCTTTGGCATCTGGAGGCCGCTTTACTAAACCCCTACACCCTCAAAAAAAACCAGGAAGGGGTGAACTTTTGCAGTTCTATGGTGCTGGGCTGAACGCAGGGCTGCCTTGCTGAACTTTATTGCTGTGCCCTGCAGGAAGAAGCTTGAATTTGGATCAATCTTTGCAGGCTGACAAAATGGCCCTTTGGTAAAAGCTTCCTCAGCTGGGGACAAAGCTTCCACCATTCCTTCCTTATAGTGCTGAAGTACAAAACATGGGAGGGCTTCTCTTCCACCAATTGTCTGCCAAAGCCTTTTCTGCCTGGAGGCTGCTTTGGCTTTGTGGAAAAAGGTAGAAATAAGCACAGGACTTCTGGGGCTGTTGGGGTGAAGTAGAGCCAAACCTCCTCCTTCTCCCACAGCTTCTCTTCAGTGTCTTCTCATAGGTTCTGCTTTCTTCCCACTTGATTTTTTTTTTCCCCTCCTCTTTATATAATTTTTTTCAATTTTGTTGTTGGCAGCTCCTCTGTTTCAGATCCTCTTCAAACTTAATTAATGTGCTGCTTATTCCCTCTTCCAGATCGGTAATTATTATATTTAATAAGACCAGATCTAGTCCTGATCTGTGCATTACCTCCTGCTATCTCAACCCTTCCCAGCTTGTCAGGATGCTACAGCTCACAGCAATGCAGCAGCACATCAGTCCATGCAAAAAGGTCACAGGGGCTTCCTTGGCAAATAAAGAGCAAAAATATGTCAGACCTAGGGAAACCCAGCTTGTGTTGTTAAACAGAAGGTGGAAAGAGAAGCTGCTGGAGTGGTTCTTTTCCTGCCACAGCTCCTGACACTTTGGATGGATCCAGATTTGCAAATCCACAGAGCAAGGTCCCTTCTCCTGGCAGAACACGTGAGCCTGCTCCCTCTGTGGAACGGGACTGTGGGCTCCTGGAATTCAGCAGAGCTCTTTCTTTTCTCTCTGCCTTCCTAATTATCATCTCTGCATCTGCTAATTGTCAGGTTTTCATCAAAAATCTTGGTGGTTTGCACGCAGAGAAATTTCCATTTATGGAAGAGAGGGGAAAAAAAACCCTGTCCTACTGATGAGCTCTGTCTGGGGCCCTTTGAGGACCTTGGAGATGCTCCACATCACCAAACGCCCCCTCCATCGCCTCCTCCAGACCAGGGGAGCTTTCTGGGGGTTGTGTAGCTAATGCCTAATGCTTCTCACTGATCTTTTGTGTAAGAAAAGTAACAAAGCAGCCTGATTAACTGGGATTGAAGGAATTAAGCCCGTGTTTGTGGAGATAGTGATCAATGAGGTCCCTTTTAACACACTTGTTACTCTGGGCTTCCTTTGACTGGCATTTCAGGAGCTACACACCATAAATTACCTTGATGGATTCCCCTGTGCATCTGAATTTAAAAGAGATGAGGCAGAAGGTTATTTTAGTTAATATTCCAGTGTGTGACTTGCCAGGTGCTGTGCAGCTTCTGCCTTGACTCACAACCTCTGTTCTTTCACTTCTCAAGTCCTGTCCCACAGAATCAGCACTGCAGCTGCCCTTGAACCTGCCTCTGGGCTTTCTGTAGCTCCCACATTCCCTGACCCAAGAGTCCTTTCTGCCTGGACCATTCCCTAAACAGTTTGTGCCTTGAGGAGGGAGCGAGTGCTGTGAGGCTGAGGCAGATTAATTACTGACACAAACTCTTGGCAGGACCTAGCAGCTACTCCCAGGTGACCAGCTGGGGCTGCTGGAATGGAGAATTGGCTAAAGAAGCGTTCCTGAGTGCATGTGGGTCCACAGGAGAAATTTTGGTGCCCCCCACTGCAGCCCATTAGCTCAGTGAAGTGAGAGGCTGCCTTCCTCAGATTAGAAAGCACTTGAGGATGTCATTTACTCAGGCAGATTTCCCAGCTGACTGAGCATTCTTATTCCACTAATTACAAATCAAGAGGGTGATGTGTGCATTGGCTTCCAGACAGGAGGAGCCCTCCTCCCTAATGGTGGGGCTGGCTGGACTGGGGAAGCAGAAGGGATCCTGACCATTATTATCCTCTCCTCTCCTATCAGCTGGAACAAAGTGAAGCTCACTCTGGTAAATCCTGCAAAGTCTGGTGCTCAGCTGCTGCAGCCTGGTGCTCTCTACGTTGCTGGGCCCACGTCCAGCCCTGCAGGTGAATTCTGGGGCTCACTCAGAGCCAGGACCATGACTTGTTCTGTGGAGTCACCAGAATAGCCCAGCACCTCACATGAAGGGAACAACTGACCTGGATCTTCGGTAGCTTTTGACCAATGCTGCCTTATTCAAACTGTTTTCAGCTGGTGTGGGAGGGAGAAAACATAGGAAAAGTTGCTGGTTTGGATTTCCCAGTACTGAATGCTGGTGGGTTTTGGGATGTGGAGTGGAAACCACATAGCCCAAGCAGCTTCAGGGCTTCCTGCTGCTAGGGGTGTTCTGGATCACACAGCTTGGCCTGTTGTGAGTATTGCTGGTTTGGGGGAAGTTACAGCATCTCTTTTTTTCATTTTGAATGTCCCTAGGTCTGTGTTTTCCTACTTGGCTGAGAAAGGCTGCATTTCCAGAGGCTCCACATCCCACTGCCAGGCACTGAGAGCAGCAGAACATCTGCCTGTCTCCGTGCCTTGGGGCGCTTCCTCCCGTGCAGAGCTGTTCTGCTCCTCCCTGAGCCTTCCTGTCACCAAAAGCCCAAGTCCCCTGTTTGGCTGTGACCTGTTTACACCAAACACCCCCTCCTGAAGCAGGCAGGCCCTGGGAGAGCACTGATCAGCTGGCCATTTATAGTCACAGCTCCAGCTGGCTCCTCCAGAGCGCTGTGCCAGGGAGGAGTTCCAGCTGCCCGCCCTGGGACCCGCTGCCTCGTGCCTGCCTCGGTGCTGGCCCAGTTCTGGCAGCAAACTGGTGCTGGGGTGTCTAATGCATGTGACTGAGTGTGTTCCAGAGGGTGAGGATCTCCACCAGCCCTGGGGAAGCTAGGGAAGGCCAGGAGCTGGACTAAGCCAGTCTCCCAGGCCTGGCACCAGCTGTGCAGCATGAGGAGGGCTCTGAGCTGCTCCTTTTTGTTGTGCCTTTCTGCCAGGACAAGGCTAACATACAAACCATTTCTGAGAATGATGCCTTAAGTTTTTAGCTTTTATGTTTTTCAGCTCCTGTACTGCATTAGTGTAAAACTGAACTCCATGTAGAGTGTTGGCAAGCTCCCTCCACAGTTTGGTCAGACAAAACAATCCTTCCAGGCCTGAGAGCCAAGGACACCTCCCAGCCTCAGGCCCCAACAAGTACGAGCAAAAGTGAATTGGGGGCAAGCAAACTGGGGGAATGTGACTTCATTACCTGAAGCTGTAATTGGACAATTAACCTCTGATATGCAAATAGAGCAAACTTCTATCTACCCAAAAAACTGGTGACCATCTTGGGTGCAGACTCTGTGAGGCTTTTGCACTGCCCAGGGTGTACCTGTTAAAGGCCTTTAATAAATCCCCCCTTTAATCCTTTAACTCAGCCTAGCCTCTGTTCTAGGCAGCCAGTCCAGGTTTCAAGAAGTTTCTCCTTTCATTAACCACTGAGCTGCCAGGTCAGCCTCAGCTTCCATGAGGGTGGCTCCCTCATGGAGTGGCCTGGCCCTTGCAGCCACCTTCATAGCAATTAATATTAAGAGCTCTTATTACCTGGGTCTCTGCTGGTTTTTCTCAGCTAATTAGAGCTGATAAAACCCACTCACTGTTAGGCACTGCCTCAGCCTTCCTGTGCTCCCTGTGAACGTCACCAAACGTGACAACATCTGAATCCTTGCAGGGACCATGGCACAGGCAGTGTGGTGACATTTAGAGCTCTTGTTAGAGAGGTTCAGCTGAGGTCTTTGGGAATCTTCTGCTCTGCTGCTGACAGGCTCTATCACAACCACACTGCATGGGTGACTCTCCTGCTTGATGGAGAGGATCCTGAAATGGCTGTTTTGAAAGAAATGCACTCAGAGTCCAGATGTGGGGGGTCCTGAGTGCACCAGAGTTCACTCTTCCTTGGGGATTTGTTCTCCTAATGGCCTTTGCACCCGAAGCTCAGCAGCATCTTTGTGCCAGAAGGCTGCTGATGTAAACTGAGCTCGGTTTATCAAGCTGTGATGAGACCAGGGTCTCCTCTGAGTTGCCAAAGAAAGCTGAGGAGAGTATTTGGAAGGAAGACCTGGTGTCATATATTGCATGAAACATGAACAGAGGGCACTTTCCAAACGCTTCAGCTGGCGTTGTCAACCCCAGCAATTTTTAGTGTGAACCTCCTCATATCTGGCCCTGTTTCAAGTTCTAGGTTTTGGCTCCACGCCACTCGATTCCTTCTGAATAAAAATTGAGTTCACAGCTTTGTGGGTGCAGAGAAAAACTCAGAATGACCCTGGATCAGAAAAAAATGAAGCATAAACAGGGACTCTCAAAGCCAACCTTCGTAAGCACTCGATTTAGGTGTTAGGTATCTAAATTGTTTAAGAATATTTGGAGTTGACAAGCATGTGCAACGTTAGAAATAGAAATGCTGAGGCATCAAAAACCTTATGACTCCACAGGGGGATTTTTGAACCGATGCTGCTGTTGTAGCTGCAGAGCAGAAAACAGGGAGTATCTGAACAGGTCTTTCTCTCCAGGTTTATTTTTGCTCTTGCCAAGGGACTGCAGGACAAATACAGCCTCTTTCAGGCCCATTAGCTTTTATGAATTTGCTCCACTGCCAGCACATAGCTTTTGAATTTCGCGACAGCTCCCCCTGCTAAAAGAACTCTGGTATTTCTCCATGTAGTCGGACCTGGCTTCTGGAGATTTGGACGACATGTTTTGTCATAGAAACGAGACTCCAGCTCTCTGCTTTACCAGGATCTGCCTAGACACAGCCCTTGAGCTCTGCAGTGCCTTGCAGGAAGGGATTTTTAGCTCTGTGAGGAGTTGTCTGTATATGAATGCTGACCATCTGTGCGAAATGAAGATTTACAGTCATCCTAATGGGCATTTTTGAGTTTCCTAGGGCATGTCTAAGCTGTTGGTAAACCCTCAGATACACTGGAACCCTCACCTAAGGCAACAGAGATTGTGGTCTTGTGTAGAAACACTGCAAGCATCCCTCAGGATTATGTATCAGTAGATATATTGATCAGTTCCTTTCAGGGAATGTGGAAAGGTGAGGAAAATAAAAATCTTTTCCACTAGTGCATGTTTGCTTGTGGATTGTGAGTGACCTCAGGTGAGCCACTGGATGGCTGTGCCTTAGCCCATCACCTTCTCTCCAGCACAGCCCTTCAGTGCCCCAACAGCTTCTCAAAATGATGATTTTCCTCATTTTCCTCACCAGGCTGCTTCTTCAGTTGCCTGAACTTCTGGTGGCAGGAGCCACCTTTGTATTTATCTTGCCAGGATTTAGTCCCAGCATTATCAGGTGCTTGGAATTTATGGATGAAGTGACAATCTGCATAACACGTGGGATGTAAAGCAAAAGCGCTCTTCATTTTCTGAGGTTTAGAGGGGGAGTTTCAGCAGCAAAGAACAGGTTTTGCTGTTCTTTGTTCTCTTTCACCCTTTTGAGAGGGTGAAAGGAGCAAGTCCTGTAGCCCCTTCTCATGAAGGAAAAGGGAAAGTCTGTCCTTGTGGGGACCAGCAGATTGTAGTCACCTGCTTTGAGCTGTGCTGGGCTAAAGCAGCTCTTGAGCTGTTTCGGGACACCAAAACACAGCATTTCAGGTGGCTTTTGGCTCAGGACAGGCTTCAAGGGCTTCACCATGGATGTGGAGGGGCAGCAGCTGCCTTCCCAAGGGAAAGGAGGTAGTGCCTTTCTCCCTCAGCCCAGCGCCACTGTGGGGCTGTCCCTGCACCCTGCTCCCTGCCCAAAGGCAGCAGAGATCCAGCTCCGTGCATGGGTGCCTCCAAACCACCAGCTTTTGGATGCTGGCTCTCTGGATGGATATTAGACTTCACCCGAGGGGCGAAAATGTGGTGCCACAGATGGCAAAGAACAGCCCCAGGCGGGAGGATGGGACAGTCAGTGGCATCCAGGGCGAGCCGTGACCCCGTGTCCGAGCGAGGATGAAGGCGGGTGGCTGATTTATGGCAGAGAGGAGCCGGGGGTCTCTCCGAGTGGAGCTGGAGGCGAGTTGCCATGGAGATGGGCTAATAAAGCACCGGCAGCAGCCGGCTCTGACGCTGCTCTGGTTGCAAAGAGCAGGCGGGTGGGGAGAAGGGGCAGCCACCACGTGGGGATGGAGAGAGAGAAGGTGACACCAGGAGAGTGGGAGAAGAGTTTGGTCTGTAAGGCAGTTGAGCTGTCCCTGGGTGCTTTAAGAGTAGAAGGGAATGGGAGAAAAGAGCCCTCCTCTCCCAGCTCTTTGGGAAGCAGGACATCATCAGGGTGTTCCTTGGCGGTGAGTGACCGGCGGCTTTCAAGGAAAGGCAGAGGATCTTTGTTCTGGCCACCTGTCTGCAGGCTGGCTGCTTTCCCTGGCAGCAGGAGAGGGCTCTAAAGTGGATGTCAGCTTGCAAGGAGCCCCTCACACAGGACTGGCACTAAGGACTCTGCTGGGCCCAGCATTGGCTCCTGTTCTCTCGGCACGCCAGCCGCTCCATGCCAAGGCGAGTGCCTGAACGCCAGCAGGACATTTGTAACTGCAGTGCCCTCCCTGTGCTGATGATCTTCCGTCCTTGGAGCGGCTCTGTGCCTCCATGTGGGAGGTGTTAGCGGGACATGTCCCTCCCAGCTCGCTGCCCTCCTGCCTTTCAGCGCTGGGGAAGGTCAGCTGTGCCCTGGCTCAGCCCTTCCCTGCAACAGAACTGCAGCCAGCTTCCTTGGATGCTGGCTCGGGGTGTAGGGTGGGAAGATTGGGGATGGCCTGGGCCTGCCTCCAAGAGCTGTGTGTCCTGGAGGTTTGCTGCACATCCCTAAGCTCTTGCTCTGACCTGCACCTGCAGAATGGACCCTGCTGCTTTGCTGTTGAAGAGCTCAGATCTGCAATTCCATTCTGTTCAAGGGCATTGCAGCATGGACCTAAAAGCAAGCAGACTTTTATTCTGGCTTGTTGAGCAGGTTGATGGGAGGGAAAGGCTTTGCTAATTATTAGCAAGGTATTCCCAGGCTGCTGTACTTCCATTTTGAGAGATTGCTCTTCAATAGTATGGTGACAGCCACATTTTAACCTTTATCACCATAAGAAAGCTTTTCCCTCAAAGCCATGAGCCCCTGGACTGTGCCAGAGTTCAGGGAGGTGTTCTAGCAGGTAAAGACAGAGATGGGGAGGTTAGATAGTTTAAAAAAGAAATTAAAAGCCTTACAATGGAGAGACGCATTAAAAGATAATTGCTTACAGATTTCACAAGATGTTTTTATGTCTCTTAAAGTGATGAATGTATCCACAGAGACTGATACTCTTAATGGAGGGTTACCTTTACTTCTGAATAGAGCAGAGATCAAGGCAATTACAACTAGATATTGATAACACTAGCCCTACCCCCAGAGAAAAGGTTGTCTAAAATTGGACTTCTTAAGCTACCTAATGCTTTCCTGGCCAAAGTTTCTTCCTTCCATCCTGACAGCATCCCCTGGTGTCCAAACCCCTCCTGTGCTACTGCTGGATAGCCCTTATGTCTTTAATTCCATCATGCACTGTCCAGATGGTGGGAGCACTCACCTCCCTTATGGGTCAGGTGGTTTTCAGCACTGGCTGGGATAGAGGAGGATATCCACAGCCTCCCTTGATGTCTCTGCAGGGCTAACAGGTGGGATGAGCAAATCATGAGGAGCATGAAGATTTTTGGGATCTCTGGCACAGCCTCTCTACTCCAGGAGGGCTTTGACTGGTGGATATTTTGATTAATGGTTTGGCAGCTGGAAGCAGACCTTGCTGTGGTGCACAGGTGCCTGCTCTGCCAAGGGTTTTCATCAGCTGATTATGGCATGGATCAGCACATCTGGAGGGGCAGAAAGAGCATATCCACAGACCTAATTTGGGAGGTGTACCTTTCTCAGGTGCTGCACCTCTTGCTCTGCTCTTAGCAACTCACTGTGCATGTGGTGCTTTCTTTTCTGCCTGACTCCAATCAGACTCTTCCCCACCTCTGTAAGAACCTGGCGGGTGCTGTGGCTACAAGGGGAGTGGTTCAACTTGATATTTAGATTCTTGGAAAAGCTCTTCTAATAAAGGGCCTTACACCCTAGACTCGTTCAGGCTGCTGGCAGTGTCAGGGACCTGCGAGCAGGGGAGGCAGCGTTTGGTGAAGGCATCTCAGGGCAGAGTGAGAGATGTTGCTCCTGGGAGTAAATCTGTCTGACTGTTGCTCATGGAAGAACAGGCCTTAAGAGGAGCATGGTTTTTGCTGCCTCTGACTGTTGTTAGCAGTACTTAAATGTGTAAATCTTGGAATGTTCTTCAATACGAGCCATTTAAAATCCTGAGTCACTTCTGTCTCCGGATATGCCTGTCTCGCTGATTCTGTTTCATGCCTCTTCTCATATCCAAGGCAGCTCATGCCAGCAGCTGAATCAGTTTGGAAAAGAGGAGGAACAAGTGTTAGGACAATTTCTGCTCTCAGCCCCACCAAGGTCCTTGAGTCGGCCAGGTCCCCTGTCTGGGTATGGTGGTCCTGGTATTCTCCAGTGGAACACCACCTCCCAAGTGGGAGGATGGTGGGCCAGATCCCTGGGGCTTTTAGCTAAGGGAATGGCTGGGCCTTGGGACTCCCTCTGGGCTCTTCCCTGTTCCCTTGCCAACACTCTTTTGTTCACAAGCATATAAATGAGGAACAGAAGACGTGGCTTGGAGGAAACGTGGATGTAAGCAGGAATTCCGTGTGAGGAGCTACGGCCAAATTGTGCTGCTCACAGGGCTCTTCCTTTGCTGACCATGCCCTGAGCAGGACAGTGAAAATTAGCTGCTGATGTCCTGAAATCTCTTCCAATATGAGTTCTCCTATGATCCTAGGATTTGTCCTAGTTTTGGAGACCAGTAAAAAGCTCCTCTGCTGGCGTGCACACACAGCTGTCTTCTTGAGTGATGCTTTATATTATGGCAGGAGGAATTCAATGCAGAAACAGACTTTTTTAAATGGCAGCAGCCCTACACCATGTACTGGGTGCTGTCATTCATGTGTGAACAGCCTAAGGACAATTAAAACGTCGGCTGTCCACACCAGATCTCTGAAGTTAGATCTCTGCTGCTCAGGCAAAATATTTTTCAGAGGACAGAAAAAATAACAACTTGAAGGTCTTGCTGCTACTGCAAAATTGTCCTGTGAGTATTTAATCTCCATTGTCTGGGGTTGGATGTGATGTTGAGGGCTGGAGAAACTTATCTTGATTAGGGTTTGTGGTTCAGAGTTCCTGTAAGTGAGCCGAGTGTCGCAGTAACACTGAAGATGCTTCCTGATCTGGTCTAAAACGTGGCAGATTTGACAGTGGGGGCAGTGACCAGTTTTTGTTCAAGACGTTGGTCTGCAGATCTTGTGAGCTCCTCGGGATTTGCCTCTGAACCCTGCCCAGCAGAGGAAAGCAGAACTCTGCTGGCATTTAACCTGCTGCTTACAGAGACCTCTGGATACGTGGATTAGTAAAGACCATCCTCAGATCACAGGGAGATGAAATTTGGGTTTGAAAGAGAGATGGGGTTCTCTTCCCTCATGAAACAGTAGTTCAGGAATGTCGTGACAAATACTCTTATCTCACCAAAGTCAGGATGGCTGTGGTCTGCAGGGATGAGGTAGAAGCACGATTGCCCTTAACTTTCTCCTGGAAACAAGAACAGGGTCGTTTTCTAACACCTCAGTGCAGAGAACTCACAGTTAAATTGGATTTAATCACCCATGCCTTGAGGGCCCTTGTCCTGAAGTATGTTTCCGTGTTATTTTAAGTATTCAAAACCAGGAGTTATTTTATAGAAGAGCTCTGGGGTGGTGAGCAATGCCTGCAGCGATGCTCCATTGGCTCACCCCGCACCCTCAGTGATGGAGGGCTGGTTCTGCACCTTGGAGTCAACTGCGGCTGAGCCTTGCGGTGCGTGTTTAACAGGGAGAGCTCTGCAGGGACAATATATTTTGAGTGTGCCTTACTGTCAGCTTTCCCAGCCTCGCTGCCGTGTGGCTCTGCAAAACCTCCCCGAGCCCAGCCAGCTCTGGCCAGCTCTTCCTCTGGGATCCCTGCATTTCCACACCTCTTCTGCCCTTGCCTTCGCTGCCTACTCCTTGCTGCATTTTACCCTCTCTTCCTCCTCTCCCCTTCCCCGCGTTTGTTCCCCTCTGCCTCTCGTTTTATTGCGATATAAGCCTCGGCAGTCCCAAGTTGCGGGCCAAACTTCCCTGCCCCGGCGGGAGAGCCGGGATTCGGGCAGGCCCGGCAGCGTGGAGGCAGCTTGGGCTTCTGCCCACCTCCTTCCTCGCAGGAGCATCAGCGCCTCGAGGAGCTCCCCCCTTCAACAGGTAGGGAGCAGCCAGCCCTGCTCTGCTCATCCTCCCGCGCCGAAAGGATGGCGGTGCTGTGAGGCCGGGGCTGGGCGGAGGACCCCGGAGCATCCATCGCTCGGGGAGGTGGCCCCAAACCGGGGCAGCGACAGCGACCCATCCCCGCTGCCTACGCTGCGGGGCGGGCGGCTCGGCACAAAGCGGGTGGGTAAACCCTCCTCCGGGGCGCGGGGAGAAGGAGGAGGAGGAGGAAGGCGGGGGGATGCTGCTCCCCTCCCTCCCTCGCTGTGTGCCTGGCTCGCCGCGGCCGGAGCAGCGCGCAGGCGGCACTGGCAGCCCCGGCCGGGCGGCACGGCGGGCAGGGGCGCGGAGCCCTGCGCAGCGCTGCGGAGCCCAGCGGGCTCCGGCCGCCCCCCGAGCCCCCCGCCGGGGCAGCCGGCGCGCCGGTGAGTGCGGGCGGGGGGCGCGTCCCCGCTCCCCCGGGGCTCCCCCCGCGGGGGGCAGCGCGGAGCCGGGCCGGGGATGGGATGGGGCCGCCGGGGGCTGCGCCGGGCCCCGGGTATTGTCTGGGGGTCTGCGGACAACAGGCGGAGCGACGAGGGAAGGGGAGGGGGCTCGGCCGGGCGGCCGCGGGTTCGGAGCATCCCCGCTCCCGCGGCGAGTCCCGAGCGTGTCGGTCCGGAGCGGAGCCGTGCCCCGCTGCACCGGGAGCACCGGGAGCACCGGGATCCACCCCGCCCGCCCGGCGCTGCCGGCTGGACAGCGGGGACAGCGGTGCGGGGGGAAATGCCCGGAGGAGGAGAATCCTGAGCCCCCCTGGCTGGAGCCAGACGGGGAATGCAGGGGCTGAGCGGGGAGAAGGGTTTAGTAAAGCAAAGTCAAATTTCCCCCTGAATCCCGCAGCCGGGCCTAATGGGCACAGAGGCTGTGTTGGGCTGGGGAGGAAAAGGAGTTTTGGGGGCTGCAGTTTCTGAGGCTGGTATGAGGGGACAGGGGAAAAGAGCTCTAGGTATTTTCTCCTTCTCCCAGAGTTACTAGGACTGAGATAGGGATCATTAAAAAGGAATAGCCTAATGCAATTAAGTGGCAGACAGTCCCCACTGCAACACTTATCCATTGTTGCTTGCTCTGCCTCCTGCCAGAATGGTTCTCGCCTGGGCAAGAGAAGTACAATTGAACAAATAGTTGATTTCCCTGGCCAATTGCATCTGTAGTGTCTCCCTCAAATCTGCTGCTCAGTGGCTGCAAATGCAGCAGCATCCCCAGACAGAAACAGAGAACCAGGACCCTCTGATGAGATTCCCGCTGCCGTGGGCTGGCAAGAGCAGCTCCCAGTGGCTGCTCACCCGAGTTGTTCTGATGGCAACAGCAGAGCAGGTTTGCTCCCTCACCTCTCCATCCCCTTAGTGCCCTTCTGGGGAGCGCAAAGAAGAAAAACAGCAGGTGCTGAGGCAGGACCAGCCCACTAATAGAAGATGCTACTTGTGGTTCAGGCAAGTCTTCTCCTTCCTGTAGTCTCTCTTAACTTTTTCCTTGCCCTGGAGGATGCGGGATTTTGAGGGGTTTGGAGGTGATGCTGTTTGGGTGGAGTTTGGCCAGCCTGCCCTTCAGCCTGTGCCCGCGGTGCCCGGGTGCCCCGCAGTGCACAGAGGCAGGAATGCTGGAGCCTGACCCTGCTGCTCCTTTCCGAGAGAGATCCGAGCAGCTGGGGGGCTTGTGGCTGCACCTGGGCCCTCGGCACACACTCGCCTGCTGTGTCCTTTCCCCTGGAATCTCCTCCTGGTTCTCAGCGTGCAGCCGAGCCCGGCGCGTGGGGAGGCACAGATGCATTGTCTGCACTGCTGCGAGACACCCTCGGCACCGGGGGACTGCTGCTTTTCCTCGCTTTGGAGCTTCTTATCACAAGTCTGCATCATGGAGCTTTTCTCCTTCTGTTCTTTCTCCTTTCCTCTCCCTTTGTCTGTAGACTGCCACCTGTCCCACTTCACTCTCAGCTTCTCCTTTGCCTTTTCGTGCTTAATGTGTTCTTTCGCCTCAGTTTCTTTTTGTCTATGTAGACCATGTCCTCTTCAGCCTGCTTCTCTCAACACTGGAGACAGAGCCCAGCCCCTCATCTCAGTCAGAGTATTCCTGCCAACTGTTTACAAAAAGTAGCACAATACCCAGGCTGAACACTGACATAATTACATACCCAGCCAGAGAGTGTAGTAAATAATCCAGCTTTTCAGGCTTTTGCCCAGTGGTGAGTCTTTTGCCATCTCCTCTGCCCATGGGCTAAATGTATTATACTTGGCTTGCATTTACTCATATTCTGGAAGCACGGAGTGAGCGCAGCCGTGTGTGGCATGCGAGTGGATGTACAGGGATGCCTTGCACCATACACACTCCCCGTGCCTGTGTGCATCGTGTGTCTCACTCTGCTCTGGCAGTCGTGCTGGGCTCCTGCTGAGGCTGCCGGGGCAGGGATGGCTGCTGAGGTGTGGGGATTGTTCCATCAGCCAAGGAAAGATGCTCTGGGGTGAAGGTCAAAAGCGCCAGCAAAAAAACCCGCGGGGCTCGGTGCGCGGTGTTTGCCCTGCTGGTCGGCTTTCCAGCACATGGTGTGTACGTGGAATTGCAGACACACAGAATTGTGGATATTGTCAGCACGGTTGTATTTCCAGTTGTGATTGTGAGCCTGAGTCTGTCTGCAGTTGCTTTGATTGTGAGTCAGTCTGTCTGCAGTTGCAGTAGCTGTGAATCAGTGTCTGCCTGTAATTATGTGGGTGAATCAGTGTTGGCTTGTTACACTATGAGTGCAAACGGTTTCCCATAGCAGTTGTGGGTGTGAATCACTCTACAGTCCCTCTGGATGTGTTTTTGAGTAGAGAGATGCAATACTTGGATTAATTTTGTTTTGATGAGGAAAAACTGTCAAGCGGCTTCTCATTTTGGAAAATTAAAGCTGGGTTGGGAGTTGGGCACAGACCTTATTTCTTCGTTACCAGCAGAACAACTTACAGAAGAAATCCACTTTAAGGCTTGCTCCCAAGATTTACATTTTGATCTTTAATTTCTTTGCCTGGTGCCCCTTCTTCCGAGTGTCTTCTTCTGCTGGCATCCCTTGCAGAGCTGCAGACAACACATTTGATAACCATCACATGGTGCCTCTTACCTTCTGTGTGTGGCAGATTCACAGGAAGGTTGTTTATGGCTTGTACAGTGCCTGTGTGTTTACAGGGATGAGCCAGTGTGTGCCTCTCGGGTAGGTGAGCACAAACATTTCCATGCTCAGGAGTCGAGGGCTGTGTGGCTCCTCTGCCACAGCCAGGGCTGTTTCTCTAAGTAGGTGGCAAAGAGCAAGTTGGGTTCAGGTGGATGGAGGTGCTGCTGCCTGTTTCTTGGCCTCTGATTTCTCTAAAATGCTGTAGCAGCTTCTGGCCTTCAGCAGCATCTGTACAGCACCAGACAGCGCTGGACTAGAGGCAAGCTGGAGAAATCCAGGCGACCTCAGGTGATGGAAGCAGAGCTCTGGGCTGGACCAGGCTCCCAGCGCCAGCCTGGCCCAGTGCAGGTAGAGCTCGGAGCTGGCAGGGTTGGGCTGCTGAACGGGGTGTCTGTGCCTGCTCCGTGCAGCGCACACGGGTGTCCCAGCCAGCTCAGTACAGAACAAAGGGATGCAAACAACCTGGGAAGCGAAGGGATGCGAGACAGGGGTCTTGTGAAACACCACAGCGTCTTACTCAGCCGTTTCTGGGCTTCCAGATGAACTGTGGCTGCTCATTGCTGCCCCTGCCCTCAAATGAAAAGATGTTTTTGTTCCCAGGGACCCTCCTTTTTAGCTGGAGTGATTGAGAACTGACGAAAACCCTTCCCAGCGGGGACACAGGCAGCGTGTGCCTCGCCCGTGTTTATTGCTGCTGCACTGAGCACTTGCTGGCTGCTGTCTCTGCGGAGAGAGCTCGGAGCTTTGCTCAAAGGAGCATTAAAGAGGCACAGCGGTGGTCACCAGAAGCCTGGTGTGCTCACAGAGGGTCAGGGACAGCTGGACAGAGCCCTGCCCCTGCAGGTGGGATGATTCTGCAATCCTTGAGGGGTGTTGAAGGACCTCTCTTGCTGCCTGGGACCTGTTTTGGAGAGGCTCCAGTGCAATGAGGAAGGGCTTTAATGAGCTTCTTGTGCTGTGCAAGTGCTCCTGGATTTGGGGGTAAATATGCAGGTGTTGTGAGGTCACCTATAGCGCTGTGCTTGGCTGTGCTGCCATGCAGGTGGGCAGATGGTGCTTGACACCACCAGGGGCTGGATCACCCTCTTCTTCCTGCACAGAAGTGCTTTGATCTGGCCTCTTGGGCTGAGGCTGCCTTTTCTTCCCAGCCTGATTTCCAGCTGGCTCCCAGCATCAGCTCCTCACTGCACAGCCCTCCCTGAGATGCCTGACTTGACAAAAGATGTGCAGGTGCTGCAGGTGCTGAGGGCTGAGTGGGAGCTGTCAGTGCTCTGCACCCCTCCAACTGATGCCACTGGTGTCCATGCATGGCACGTGGGGATGCTGATCCAACGGCACCACAGATGAACAGCACCTCTGGGTGCAGTGCTGGGGCAAATTTGTCCTTTGGGCTGGTTTCTGAATGCTGTCTGCACGGTGAGACTATTGCTGAGTGAATCAGATGGTTCCCCTGGCTGTGCATCTTCCCAGGAGGCAGTAATTTGGGTGAGATACTCATGTGACTCTCACAAACGTGCCCAGGTGGGTTTATGGGCCTCTTCTACTTTCATTTCTTTTCTGGTGCTCGCAGTATCCCCCTCTCTGGCCCTTCTCTCAGGTGTTTTCACAAGCTTTACCTTTCAGCCCCCACCTCCAGAGTTCTGTGTCTCTCCCTTGTCAGCAGTAAGCCTGTGCTAATCACTCTTTCCTAGGAAGGCACTTCAGAACATTTAATGGTGTCTAGAATAAGGATTTCTGGGAAGATCAGGCTCAGTGTGCCAAGTCAGGAGATACCCAATGTTGGCACAATTACTAGGGTACCTTGCTGATTTGGAAGTTTCCAGCACTTCTTTTGGTTCCCAAACCCATTTCAGTGGGAGCAGGGGCTGGAGCATGTCACTGTCACAAGGGGAAGGAAGGAAGCTTTTCCAATTCCTTGTTCACAGCACATCCAAAAGGAAGACTGTATTTCCCTGGAGTGCCGTTGCGCTACGATGCTCTGGAGATTGGACAGATTGTCTTGGAGAGGAGTGGGAATGTTTGTGAAGCCCTTAGGTGTGTGGTTATAAAGACACCTGCCAAATTCCATGTGCTGTGAACTCCGAGTATCGCTGGATTCCAGCTGCAGAGTGTCAGCAGGGCTCCTTAGGAAATCTGCATTGGATTCAGCTGTGGAGGTTACCAGCAACTGCACAATTAGTGCTGAGTGCATTTGCTAACTGTGCCATTAAGGAGTGAGCAATGGACAGATGGAGGAAGGAAGAAGCGCAGGGCTGCTCTGAACACACACCATCCCTCCAGACTCCATCTTGCACAAACACAGAGGAGAAACAGAAGCTCTGGGGAAATGCTCTTTAACTCATATGGAAAGGGAGTCACTCTAAAGAGTTGTACCACTCTTTTCTGAGCTTGGAAATTTGGCCATTCTGCACTTTTTTCTTTATGGACACTGTGCAGTTTTCCCTTCAGCCAGTCCTAGTAAGAGATTTGAGGTTTTTTTCTTCTTTGAGGCTGTTAATAGCCAATTAACATTCCTAAACCCTCGCTTGGTTACATGCAGTTAAATGCACGTTGCCTGCATCCTCCCTCCCCTTTCCGAGCATCAGGGATCCCTGCAGGTATTCAGATCAAGGCGTTAGCTGATTCAGAGCTTTCCTGAGTGGGAAGTGACAGCTGAATAGCCTTACACGAGGACAGCCCCAGCACGGGCTGGAGGAGCTCCAGCACTGCTTTCCCTGAAGCACTCTCGTGGGTGTTCCCATCCCTTCCCTGCGCACCGAGGGACCCCTTCGCCTGCTCTGCCACCAGCATCCTCTCCAAGAGCTACTCTTGTGTGCTAAAATCTGAGGAGCTCAGTTACAGGGCTGTTAAAACCTCGAGAGTTATCTTACAAACTGATTTTATTAGAGAGGCTGTGTGGCCAGTGGCTGTTGGGCTTCTAAAGCACTTGCACCAGTTGGGTTCTTGTGTGTGCCTGTGGCTGGGCTTGCAAGAGCCCCAGGAAAGGGAAGAAGTGATGCTGAGAGCTGCTGTGCCACGGGAACCACACTAGGATCTGGCTATGGGGAGCTTTGGATCACCCCCTAAACTGTCTGAATGGTGGATCTCCTCCTCTGCAAAAGCCTCCTTGTATTTTCCAACACGTTTCCTGCTTGGAAGAGCAGGAGTGGGTCTGCTTCTCAATCCATCTCCAAGTGTGAGGTAGCCACAGAATGAGGAAAACGCCCTGCAGCCTCTTCTATCCAGCTTCCCAAGAAAAATACAGTGCATGAAGCAAAGGGCAGCGGTAGGAAACAGTGCCAAGCTGTTTTCTGTGCTGTGCTGTCCTTCCCGAGTCCGTAAGTGCAGCCATGGCAAACCCCCATTTTGGGGGCATTCTCAGTGTGAACAAACTGAGATGTGACTAGCAGAATGTCTGCTTGGGCAAGTAGTGAAGACAGATTTTGCTCCCAGTGCAGTTATAGAGCTGGTTCTGATGCTTAAAATGAGACTCAAGCACAGATTTGACTTAATTCAAGCACCCCTGTTGTCCTTGGCTATGCTCCTCATCAGAACTATAGAAAGTAGAAAATTAACCTTCATCCCTGTATAATATTGAATGAAAACTCTATGGTCAAGGTTTGGTGAAAACAAAATTGTTAAGAGCTTCTTGGCACAGACAGGACACACCCACATGGAAAGTGTTGGATTTTGCCACTGCTCCTGAGCCTCTGAATTACCTTGTTCCTCCATTTTCTTGTATTCTTTTTTCTTTTTTTAGCTTCACTTTTCCACTGTTGGTGGATAATCTGCCCCACTCATGGTTTCACCAAATCTGATAAAGATGGTCCCAAATGTTCTGCAGGAGCCATAACAGTTCTTGCAGAGCCAGGAGACACCTGCTGCAAATCCAAAGTGTCCTCATTTGTGTGGGGAATCCCTGGTCAAAGTCTGCTGGCTGTGCAAATTCTGGCCAAACAAAGCATTTTTGGAAATCAGCAGTTGAATGGGAAAATGTTGATTTCAGTGAAAATTTTCAGCAGTGTCTTGGGAAGGGGGGAGGATAGACAGCAATGGTTCTTTTAAATTTTTTTATATTTTTTTTTCTTTTGGCTAGTGTTTGAAATTGCCTTAGGGAAAAAAAAAATGAGTTAAATACTATTGTATAATATGCAAGTTGAAATGGAATGAAAGAGAAAAGTTGAAAGGAAATCTGTTGAGAAGCTGCTTATTGAAGAAGTTCTAAATTTGCCTTATAAGAAAAATCAACATTTTATCTGTCCTTGTCGTGATTTGGAACGAGTCTCCCCGAAATGCTGGAATTTCCTACAGACCAGATGTTCAGCCAGTTAATTTGTGCTTCATCAGCAAATACGTGAATTTCCAAGGCTGTGTGTCCCCTCTCAGCTGGAAGGTGCAAGAGCCAGAGGAGCCACCCCAAATCAGAGCTTTTCTCACCAGAGCTGTGGGTGTGCCCATGCCAGAGGCTCCTGTACCTCCTTTGGTGTGAGGATGAGCTTCCCTAGGGAGCATTCAGGTAAAATCCTGATTAATAAAGCCTGAGCACACTGTGCCTAAATTAATCCGTGCATTAATTTCTGCAAGGATTTGAAGTGACTGCTGGGGAGGAAGGTAAAGGTAACTAGGGCCAAATGCTGGCTTGTTTTTTTGGGTTTTTTCCCCCCCTGTGCCTGCTGTTAGTGAGAATCCTGCCAGAACAAAAGCCGAGGTGGGTGGTAAGGACTGGCGGTGTCTGGCTCTTACCTTCTGCCTGCCTGGCAGCTCGTGTGCTCCTAGAGCTAAAAAACAAGGCTCAGGGAGACTGTAGGGCCACATTGCTGTGGGGAGACCAGCTAAATGCAGAAATGTGATAAAACACACAGCCTGGCCTCGTGCCTCTTCTCTTGCAGGGGCAGGGGTAGCCAGGTACACACTGAGGACATGTGTGACCTCCAGGTCTTTCCATCCTGCTCTGCCTGGAATTTCTGCTGGGAGCTCTCCTCTCCCTGATCCCTGTGCAAAGCCCTTCTCCTGGGCAACACTCAGTTCCCCTGCCCCCTTCATGCTGGGGCAGCCTCAGCTGGCTGGAATTGCCATCCAGGAGCTGGGGTTTGGCTTTGCAGCCAGCACCTCCTTCAGCGCCGGACGGAGCTGCCTGCGGCTCTGCAGCGTTGAGCGGAGGAATCCAGAGGTCACGTTTGGCTGGCACCAGCATCTTGCCCTGGTTTCTGCCTGCTGTGATTGACTGGAGCCTTCACTGCTGGCTCTGGGGGCTCAGAGTGGGGCTGGCTGTGCCTGGCTGCCATGGTGCTGAATCCCCTGTGTGGGGACAGGCAGAGTTGTGAGGGGGAGATGTCACGACAAGCTGTATTTATCCAGGCTGTTGCTTGGCAGTGCTGCACCAAGGTGCATCAACATAATGAGATACATAAAAGGAGAAGGCAGTTAAATGTGCAATAACATCACAATAAAAGTAAAACTGAGCATTAATGAAAACTCTGAGCACACTAAGTGTAGTATCGTCGAGCGCTCCCACCACCTTAGGCCTTGGTGGTCAAACTTAATAATAATTTCTGGCAGTGTCATTACCGGAATTAAATGAGGGTTTAACTGTCTAGAAAAAGATGTTGGGGAAAAAAAAAATAGGTCTTGAGACTTCACAAGTGGTTTTGCTGTGTGGATGTCACTGAGGCAGCGGAGGCACCAGAGGCAGATTGTGACTGCAGGGTGAGGTGGAGGAAGGGATGGCTGGAAGAAGAGCCAGTGTGGTTACTTTGGAAAGTGAGCTTTGCACTTGCTGTTGAAACACCTGAGGAGCTGCAGGATTGTCTGTGAGGGTGGGATGAGGGTTTTAAAGTGTGTACCTGCTTGGCTCTGACCCGTGATGCAGCCTCCCCAGGACCAGCAGTGCTCCAGGGCATGATGCTGCTTTGGGTTCCTGAGGGTTTCCTGAGATTTCAAATACCCCAGAAATGACCCCAGAAATACTGACTGTTGCCCAACATGAAAAATTGAACTGTTTTCTTTCCCCTAGTAACTAAAGTCTCTTTCCTCTCCTCTCATTCCCCTCTGTCCCACCCTGGCAGGTTTTGGAGGCTCGTTTTGCAGTGGCTGCACGCTGACACCATGGCGCCGAGGCTCCCGGGAATGGGGCCCTTCTCCCTCCTCAGCCTTGGAGTCCTGCTCCTGGTTCTGGCTCTCCCTGCTGATGCTGGGTAAGGTGGTGAGTGCTGAGCTGTTGGCCAAGGCTGCAGTCCTCTCACTGAACTTAAATATCCTGGGGTCAGCATGTATATGATCCATGTGTATGAAGCAGTGCAGGGCAAAGCACTAAAGTGTCTCTGCTGTGTTTGACCCTCCCTTTGCCCCCATCCCCCTGCCTTTCACCCAGGGACTGTTCAGTCCCTAACGTGGCTGGCACTACCATTATTTCAGGTGCTCTCACTGAGATCAATTGTCAGCGTTTTTTAAAACAAAACCCATTTTCAGATTTGGCCTCTGCACAACTCATTCTGGGCAAGGACTGTGCTTGTCTGAGTTTTAACCTGGAAGAGAGATTCCCCCCACCCCGTTTAATATTTTAATACTATTTTGAAGAAGAGAAAATCAGTCTGTTTCATCTGTTTGCTTGTTAATGGTGTAATGACCCACAGGCAGCATACCTGACCTGCCGCAGCACCGGGGTTCTCTGCCAGCCCTGGCTGGGCTTGCTGCTCTCCTGTGCCTGGGTGTGCAGGCTCTGGCTGTCCTGGCAAGGAGAGTGCTGCTGCCAGCTTCACCTTCCCAGCCTCTGGAAGCTGTCTGGAGGAGATGAAAGCCTGTTAGTCCATGACTGCATCCCACCAGAGCCTTTTCTGGGTGAGCTCAGAGAGCCCTTCGAGGAAGGAAGACTGAGATGCCGCCAGCTGTGGGGAGGGAGGAGCCCTGCACAGAGGGAGAGAAATGCAAATAATACATGATTTCTATAAAACATTTAGAAAAGCCTTTAGAGTGCCAGGTATGGACACTGAAATGCTGTCTGCTGAATTAGAAGTCCAGAAGGGACCAAGGATCTTCATGCATGAAAAGATTTCAGCGCTGCCCCTCCCACCCTGTCCCCCCTGTTCTGCTCTGTCTGCTTGGATTTGACTTTGCAGCTCGCCTTGTGCTGTGAGTGCTGACCCTGCCTTCCTGCACAGGCACAGTCAGCCCTGGGCACTGGCCTCTCACCCACAGTGGCTGTGGGGGATGTCCCCATGCCCTGTGCCTGTGGCTCTGCCTTCCTCACTGCTGCCTTTTCCTGCCCATCACGAATTCACCCGAGCCGCTGCTCCCTCTCCACCTGCCACGCAGAGATTGCTCAGAATATTGGTCCCCAGGAGGATTTGCTTCCTAAATTGTGTGTGAGGGGACCCCTGTGCTGATGTGGCACAGCTCCCCAGAGAGCCTGTGCACAGGTGGCAAGGTAATGACTTTTCCTCAAGCCTATCCTAATTAAATTTGCTGTAAACCTCCGTCCTTCCTGCCTAAAGGATTTTAATTATTTTAAAACCTTGATCCCACACATCTCTTTGCAGTTCCTTTATGCCTTGCTAAAGGGCAGCTTTAGCTTTATGTTAAGGTGAGGTGAGGCAGCCCAAAGCTTTCCTGGGAAAGGAATTATTAGCCCAAATCAGGTGCCAGGCAGAGGTGCTGCTGGCTCTCTCCTGCCTGCACCTTCCCTTGTCCTGCCTACGCTGCTCTCCCCCCAGCGCCTCCCCAGCAAATCCCACACTGCTCACATTGAAGTCAAACCCTCAAATGTCAGGCTAAGTAAAACAGCTTTGAAATTTGTAAACTCATTTTTCCCATCACCGCTGAGCCTCCGCCAGGAGTTCCTTCACAAAAATCCATCCTCTCACTCTTTATATTATGGGTAATTTTTAAAGATAGCTTATAAAACATTAATGAATGAGCTTTTCATGAGCATGCTAGCTATTCATAAGTTATAGATGGTTATATACTCATCAGCAGACACTGGGACAGATTGCTTTTAACCATGACATCTATTGAAAGCTGGTACAATTGAAACCCCACTAATTACAGCAGGCATTTGTTAAATTTCTCAAAACTCTTCTTACCTGCAGGGACTTCAAGTCCAGATGAAAAGCCAAAACCAGTGTTTGGATTCAGCTGGAAATCTTGGAAGCTGTGATGCAGTTTGTAATGTCAGGGGTGTTTTGATGTTTGGATCTGGCAGGTTGCATTAGGGCTGGGTCAGGTGTTATTTTCCCTATGGAAACTGGAATTTCAACACCGTGTTACCCTCCTTGTGTTCCTGGAGGCTCAGCTTCCTGGTTTGACCGCTCCTCCAGGTGTTGCTTTGCTAAAATACTGAGGCTAAGTGGTCCTGAGAGAGGTGGGATGTGCCTCTGGAGAAGTGTACCTCAGGCACTTGAAATGCAATTTCCCAGAGTGTTTGGTCAATGAACCCAATGAAAATTAATGTCAGAATTTCCCAAAACGGAATATTTCAATTAACTGCAGCATTCGAAATAGTATTGATTCAGCCTGACTCTTAAAGTACCCGTACCCTGCTCTCAATTTTTCCTCTTTTGCTAGGAAATACTCTTTGCACCTCTTTTATCTTACAGAATCTGAGTTTTCTGTTGGGTGAACACTTTGACAGGGAACTCCAGCTCTGGTACTTGTCACCCTACTGACCCTTCACAGTGTATTTACAGGTGCACCAGCAGTGTCGGGGGTAGCCAGGCTGACCAGATGGGATGCAGCAGGATAAAGCTTTGAACTCCTTAAATAATATTCCTTTTTCTGTAGTTTTTTGTGGGTTTTCTTTCCCCCCCAGTTACTTCATGAGGCATGCTGAAAGCAGTAGCTGCCACACCTCAAAGGACACAAGGCTGGGCTGGGAAGGAAAGGGGCAGAAGTGTTAGAAAGTGACAATTTAGGGGTTTTCTTCCCCCAGGAGGACACTTCTGATGGTCATAGGTGCTGTCCTTGGTAATTGTAACCATGAATTCCATGTCCACCACCTCTGGTTAGTGGCATTTGTGGTCTTCCTCTGGCCAGTGCTCCCCTGTTATTCTCTTCTCCACTTAGTGCCAATTTGCCAGTCAGGGCTTCTCTGCTCCCAAGGGGCTCCTGTAGCTGCTGCTGAGCATCCCTCTGCTTCAGCAGCCTTTTTTCCCCTGCCTGCCTGGGTATCCTCAGCCATCTCGCTGCCTGTTTGTGCCTCTTAATCTTTTTTTTTGCCTCATTTGTCTCTCCCTTATTTCCTCTTCCATCTTCCTTGAAAACTCTTCATCTCTATAGATTTTTCTTTTTGTTTTCTGTTACTTAATCTTCTGCCTTTCCATTTGTTTTGGTCCTAACAGCTATTTCTGCTGGGGAAAGCTGTGCTTGAAGCCACAGCACTGATGCTCTGTGTCATCTGAAATCTCTTTTAGAGGCAGGTGGTTCCAGAAGGACTCGCAATCTCCTTTTCTGTTGATTGAAAGGGAGACACAAAATGCAAATGTATTACTTGAGCCCCTTGTGTTTGCAAAACTGCATTGAAGATTTTGTTCAGTGAGATGTGCTTTTTTAGAGGAATTTACTCCTTGTTTTATTCCACCTGGGGCAGAATATGTTCTGAGGAAATCATCTTGTTTGGGGGCTTCCAGGCTTCTTGTGTTGAGCAGAGATGGGAATGTGGAAACTCATTTGTTTTTATAAACAGGGAAAGTTCAGCAAACTGCAGAGATGGTTCACTAAGTGTTTTAATGATGAGGCTTTAAGCCTGTTTACTGAATTTTTACTTTTCTGTCTCCCCTCTTCCCTGGGGCAGAGATCTTTGAAATGGCTCAATCTGGCAAATAACTGGTGTCACTTCTCCCATGCTGCCTGCAAGGAGATAGTGGCACTTGAATAACTGAGCTTCCCACAGCCTCTGCTCAGAAAATGCCCATTTTTAGGGCCAGGCAATGGATATTGGAGCAGCAACCTGTTAAAATAGGGCTCCTAAACTGCTCCCTGTGGTGCTGCTGGCTCTGAGGAGGGAAAGGTGGGGAGGGGACAGCGGGGAGGTCTGTGAGGATCAGAAATGCCCTGTGCTGAGTCCTGCAAACGCATGACTTTATCAAAAGCTGAGTCCTGCACTTCAGGCTGGAGCAGGAATCCCCTTCCCTTCACTCCCTGTAGCTTCTCAGAGCATGCACAGCATAGATTTCCCCCCTAACGCTTTTTTCCTGGTTTTCCCCCTGTCCCGTGGGCCAGGCTCTCTCAGAAGCACGTCTCGGACGTCGTGGATGACAGCAAAGACAACATCACCATTTTCACACGCATCCTGGACCGGCTCCTGGACGGATACGACAACCGCCTGAGGCCTGGGCTCGGAGGTCAGTGGGGTGCTTCCCTCAGCTGCGTGTCTTCAGCAAGGCCAGGCAGCACGGATGATTCTGAGTAACTCAGGTGCTGGCAGGAGGGGAGGCTGCTCGCTGCCAGCCTCAGTTGGTGGCTGTTGCCCCGTTTTGGGGCTGTTCTGGGGGTCTCGTGGGCCGAGAGGTGCGAGGCCCAGGGTGCTGTGGCGGCCTGTGACAGCGAAGGGACGGGCCTGCAGATGGAGCAGCTGGGGATGAACCTGCTCCTGCTATTTTAGAGGCATCACCCTTTCAGAAATGCTGATCCATCCAGAAAGGAAGTCATTGAGGGGCTGGAGCGCGTCCAGAGGAAAGGCCTGGAGCACAGATCTGATGAGGAGCAGCTGGGGGAGCTCAGCCTGGAGAAAAGGGGGGTCATTCTCACTTTCTACAGCTCCCTGAGGGAGGTTGTGTGTAGCCAGGTGTGGGTCAGTCTCTTCTCCGAGGTAACAAATGAGGTAACAAGAGGAAACAGCCTCAAGTTGCACCAGGGGAGGTTTAGATTAGATGTAAGGAAAAACTTTTCACAGAGATGGGTGTAAAGCACTGGAAAAGGCTCTCTGAAATGGCAAAGGCACCATCCCCGAAAGTGTTGGTGAGGACAAGGCTTAGTGCTGAACGTGGTGCTGGTGCTGGGTGTACAGCTGGACTTGATGACCTTTTCCAACCTGAATGATTCTCTGGCTCTTTACCACCATTCTGCAGAACCTTCACCTCATGTTGGTGCTGCTTTTTAGTCAGTTTGCTTTGCTACAAAGCTTCTATCTCCACATCTTCTCAGTTATTTCCTATGCAGCTGTCACCTGGCAGGCTCTCCCCCCGTGCTGCTCTGGGCACCGGGCACTCACCCAGGCCCTGCTGCCTCCTGAGCTGCATTCGGCACTGCTGCCACTATTGCTGCTGCTGCAGAGTTTCACTGCAAGCTCCTACACTTGTCTGAGATGCATCAGAAAGAAAAGGCTGTGGCAGTCACCTTCCCACCTAATGCCTACAGCTCCAGTCAACATGATCTAAGGGGGCAGGAGAATGGGGAGATGTGTGGGGAAGACAGATGAGATTACGGAGATGTGTGCCTGGGTGGTTTCCTGGTGCACTCTTGCTGTGGCAGAGGTGGCCCCTCTCAGGTGCTGACAGCTGTGTGTCGCTGGGGCTGCCGAGGGAATGTTCCTGCACTGCTCTGAGCTCTCCTGCCCAGCAAAGGTGTGCTGCTGGAGCATGATTTCCATCCAGAGCTGGAGTCACCACATGCTCTCCCATTTTCTGAAAATCTTGCTGCCAATAGCTGCTTTTCTGAGCTCTTGCATGCTGATGGGATCTCCTGGAATGGCACTTTCCTTCCCCAGAGCAGCCTTGCCTCCTCCCAGCCCCGTGTCCACCTTTGTGCCACAGCCCTCTGCCCTGCAGCTGCCCTTTGAGACCATGCCAAACCTGGGGAGGAAGGGCTTTTCCAGTGAGCATCCTCCCCTCTGCTGTGCTGCAGGACCCAGACAGGAAAGGGTTACAGTGTCTGCATAAGCAATCAGTCAGTTTTATTGCTTTTGTTGCTTGTTTCTTTCCCCCAGAATTAACTGTGGTCCTACTAATAGCTTTGCTTCCTCAAGTCTCCCCGATGGCTGTATTGATTTAACTGAAACGAGTTCTGCACGGGGACTGAGGGGGCATTTCTGCTCACTGTAGGCTCAGCTGCAGACAAGCCCATGCTAAGTGTTAACAAGAGGAGTCCCAGGAGCACCTTGCTGGGGAAGTTCAAACCTTTCCTGGAACATCTTTGCTCCATTGCTTTAGATCCTTTAATAATGTGTTTAACATAATAAATTGCCTTTGCCTGAGCCAGCCCTTGTGTGTTTAAAGATTGCTTTCACCTCTGTGTTCCCCTGCTGAGGCTCTCTGGCAGACCCAGATGGGAGCTGATGAGGGCTGCAGGTTTTGGGGGCTCTTGACTGGCTGTGAGTTGTCCTCTGTGTATGGAGCAGCCTGGTGAGCCAGGCCCTCCCCACTTTTAGTTGTTTTTTCCGAGGCTGAAGCCTTGGAGGTCTCTCAGGAGGAGAATTAGGGTGAAAGACTTCTCCCACTGCTGCTGGTGGCCAGAGAAGCAGAAATTATCTTGCTGCAGACTCCAGAGTTTGGGGTTAATGGAAGAGCCTGGGGTGGCAGTCAGCAAGAGACAGGCTCCTGATGCCCAAGGCTGTGTGAGGGCTGGGAAAGCGATTGTCTTGCTCCAGGTGAGCATCTGGGTGATGGACAAGGAACATTGGTTTTCCTGTAAGACAGCACTGGGCAGTCCCTGTAGTCTCCCCATTTCCCTTGGGAATGTCTTCCATTGCTCTTCAGAAGATGTCAGGCAAGTGCATCCACACCCTGCAGTGCACAGACAGGGCAGATGTGGTGATCTTGTGTCCACACCCGGGCTGGTGGAAGGGTGGAGCTCCCTAAATTGTGTGTAACCTGTGTGAAAAAGGACATGCAGGCTCTTTGCCTGGCTGGCTTTCCTGTTCTGGATGAGATGCCCCTGCAGACACTTGGGACATGGAGGGCTGAGCAGGGTTTGGAGCTGCAGCACCTCTCAGGGCTCTGCAGTGCTGTGTGTGCTCAGCCCCATCCCCTCCTTCAGCTTCCTGTGCGCCAGGAACAGAGCAGTGTTTGTTTAGACTTTGGGAGAAGACACTGTGTAAGCAACAGAGTGTTAATGTGGTGACTTCTCCCCTCAAGATAGCCTCTTTGTATTTATTTTCTTATCCCCTCTGCTTTCACCATCTGCTGCCACCCACTCTAATAGCTGCCATGCCAGAGCTCCTCTTCCTACCAGGATGCTGCAGACACGAGCTGAAGCAAGCCCGTGCTGAGGCTGCTCAGGAGCGCCTGCTGCTGCAGAGCCAGCTTCCAGGTGAGGGTGGCCCTGGGCCTGGCTGCTGCTCCTGCCCCAAACAGGAGACATCCAGTCCAGCCAGGAGCCCGTGCTGGCCTGAGGTGGGGGGAGATTGTGAGCACAGTCCAGGCTGGCTTAGAAGAAGAAAGGCAGGGGAAGGTTGCTGTCAGACCCCTTCTTCTGCAGTAACACCCTGTAGCACTGGGGACACAACCATTTGTGTCACAGTGTCTGGCAGGAGGTCCCTCCCTGTCTCTGCCAGCTGAGCCAGGGCTGGATTCCTCTTAGGAACAGAGACAAGTCTTTTCTTTGGCCTTGTGACCCCTGAAAGATAGTCTGGGCTTGGGGAAGAGGTAGCTGCATAAAGAGAGCATCTTCTAGGACTCAGAGTGGGGGAGGAGAGGAAGGAGCTGTCAGCAGAAAACCTGTTTCCCCTGGGAGAACACGGGGCAGATTGGTTATTAAGTCAGAAGAGGAACAGCGATGGACCCCGAGGGAATGGAGACATCTGTTGTCATGGCCAACCTTGTAGGATCAGAAAATGTCCCAAGAGAGCTTCTGTGGATGGCACGGGCCTCTGCTCTTGGTCTGGAGCTGTGAAGTCACACAGATCCTGTGCCCAGCCTGGAGGAGCTGCATGAGAAGTGTCTGTCTGTAGCTCTCTGGTTCTCCTTGCTGGGACTCCCTGCGGAGCCTCGTTTGTGCACCTGGAGCTTCCAAGAGCAGGATAGGGGAGATGTGGCCAGGAGAAGGAAGTGGAATTGGCTGAGCAAGGGTGAGATGTCCTGTGCCCAAAAAGAAGAGATGCTCATGGAGTGGGATGCAGAAGAAGGGACCACAAGTGATTCTTTGTGAATGACAAATGTACAGAACTACCCCAGGTGTCCCTACAATCCTTACAGGCCCAGTGTGACGTCCAGCACAGCGACACGAGGGAGGACACAGTGGTTGGGGGTTTGAGGGCCAGTGGTGCTCCCTGGACAGCTGTACCCCTCTACCTTATTTCCTAATTGATGACATTTTGTCGTGCTGCAGCTGAAACAGAGCCATCCTGGGAATGCCTGGGCAGGGCCAGGAGGGGACATTTCCAGGCTTTTCCTTCCTTACAGCCTCGAGAATTCTTTAAATATGCTTTGGCAATGTAGGGCTATCAGGGAGCAGCTTACTGCTCGAGGAGGAGGCACGTGGGACCTTTCCACAGCTGTTTTCAAAGCAAGGCACGGGTTTCTTCTAGCTGAGCCAGAGACTGGCTGCCCCACAGGGCCAGGGTTGTGCCTGAGGCACATTTGGGGTAAGGGTGAGGAACCCAGAGGGCGTCTGGAGCAGTGCTGGACAAAGTCTCTGCATTGAGTGCTTGGGAAGCATTCCAGGGCATGGGCTTTTCCAGGGCATGCCAGGAGAGAAAGATTTTGCCCCAAGGAAGAGAAGAGAGTAGGCTGCTCAGTTTTCTAAAAGATGAGTTGTAAACATCCCAGATAAGCCAGTTTCTCCAATTGCAATTAAAAAGCAATTTGTACCATGTTAAGCAGCCAGGCTGGGATCGATCAGCGTTATCCCTCCTGGATGCAGCATGACTGGCAAGGTAACTCGTGGTATTTCCTTGAAGCTTCTGCAGCATCTCTGGAGTCCCTGAACAGCTCAGTCCTGCTGAGGGGGTGCTGGCTGCTGAGCACCCTGCCAGACCAGCTCTGCACCAGGGGCTTCTGGACAGCTGAGGTTTGGAAGCCTCCTGAAGTGTCCATGGGGTTTAGCAGGACCAGCAAACACAGGCATCTGGATTAAAGCAACACAATTCCCCAGGCAGAGCAAGGTCCTTCACCACTTGGGTGCCTTCTTCCTTGGGGACAGGGTAAATTACATTCCTTGGCCCTGGGGTGGTCCCATCCAGGCAGAGGGGAGCCCCAGCTGGGCATATCCAGAGGGTGAAAGCAACCCAGGCTCCTCTTCCTCTTCTCCACTGTGTTGTTCTTTGGTGTCAGCACCTCCCAGCCCACACTGGGCTCGAGCAGGACTTGGTGCAGTCGGGGCCTGCTGCTCACAGCTCAGATCAGGGGTGCCCTCCTGGGCCTGTGGTGCCTTTTATCTATCCTCACTGTGTCTGCTCTGCCTTGCCAGTGGTTTTGATCTAAGCCACCTGTTAATATTTATCCTGCTGTTGTATTTCCATGGTTGTTTTGTCAGCAAAGTGCACCTCAGTTGGAGTTTCTCTTGTTTCCTCTTTCTGTGGTGTAATGTTTCTTCCTGCTCTTTTTATGATGGTGTAGTTTGGCAGGATGGCTCCTGAGGAACACCTATATCCCTGCCTGGCCACCTGTATTTCACTGATTCAAGTGCTGATGGCCAAGAGGTTTTGGATTTGGGTTCAGGACATGCCCCCTTTAGGTTCATTCTTTAGAGACATTCCCAGGAAATGTTTGGTGTGTGATATCTCAGTGCATCTGTCATTTTGGCCTGACCTCCTGCAGGTGAGGGCTTGTTTGTTACTGTGGGAGCATTAAGGCAGAGGGGTTGAAATAGAATAATTAATTAACAGAACTGCCTTCTCTTGAAAGTACAGTGCTTTCCAAAATGAAACAGTGAGACCATATCTGGCTGGCAGGATCCAACAAGAAATACCTTTGCAGTGAAAATAACCTATATCAGTAGTAAAAAGTGTTAAATTGTCCAGACTGAAGTTTACAGAACTTTTATTTCCTAAAATCTGGATGAAATGTTGAAATTTTCCTTTTCACTTGTGGATAGGTTTTTGACCTGTGTGTGCTGAAGCTGCCCCATAAACATTATCTAGACCTACTGTTTGTGTGAGAGAAACATGAGATGACAAACAGAGTTGTCCTCTGTGGTTTATTACGATTTCTAGGGTTTCAGGTCTGTGTTTAGTCTGTTTTTCTGTCTTAATGTTCCACTTTTCCTACTTCTCTTCCACTCTTCTTCCACTTCTCATCTCTTCTCTCTGATCTGACTTCATGCTTTGTATTGATTACTCCAGGGAGGAATGTGATGCTTTCTTAGGGGAAAAAAAACAAAATCCATGTCTTATCTCAGATTTTTGTCTTTGTCTGAGCTTCCTTGATGAGTTTTAATTTGAAGCTGAGGCATTGCCTGAACAGCATTTCCTTCTGTTTACCTTTCTGGGCAACGGGGACCCTGCTCTGTCTCGTCAAACTTCTGAAGTCAAGATCTGTGAACAAATTAAAGAAAGGTTGTCTTCCCGTCGGGGGAAGCTCTCCGAAGACAGCTTCACTGTAGATTTGCAGAGCCCTGGTGCTCTCCTCTCTGGCACAGAATTCCCAGTGGTGTTGCTGTTTAAACCCCTGGTGCACAGCTCTGTGTGAAAAGCCTTGCACACATCAGAGGGCAGGCGAGGAACACAGCCCTGACAGCTGTGCCTAAGGGTGGAAGCCTTCTCTTAAATAAGTTATGAATGTGCTGAGGGCAACAAGGCTCTATCAAAGCTGCAGGGATGTCACAGGCACTCGGGAAGGGTCGGGAACCCATTGTGAAAGGGGATCGATTGCTTTTGGTGTGAAACACCTGGCTTTGGGTCAACACTTTGGGGGTATCTGGCAGAAGCCAGTGCCACTGCAGAGCTCTTGAGTGTGCCACCACGCCGGGTGCCTGCCCAGCTGACCTCTGAAAGGGCAGTGGTGTGGCCAGAGCCCATCCCCAGCTGTCCTTGCTGGGCACTCTTCTGGGCTCTCCAGAGCAGCCCAAACAAGCCCCCAGGCTGTGGGTTGTGATTTTTGAGAAGGGAAAGGTGTTCCTCCTGCTCCTGTGGATGCCTTTTTTCAACTGGTGTCTTCCCTGGCTGTGAGTTTTCAGCGAGGAGCTGCTGACCCTGCCGTGCACCCACACGTGTAGGCAAGAAGATTTTCCCCAGGGTGCAAGACATTTTTCTAGGAAAGGAAAGCCATCTGCAGGGGATTTTTGCCCCAGTAATATGTGCTGGAGTAACATGTCAGAGCTGCAGTTCTGGCTCAGACACCTGCAGTGAAGCAGTGTGAACGCTGGGCAGCTGATCCCTGCCCGAGGGGGAGCTGTGCATGTGTCAGAGATGGGATGATGGTGTTTGTTTATAATGACTCTGGAAGGCGATAGCTGATGTTTCAGCATGTTGAACATGTGTTAGATGGGTTTAAGAACATTAGTAGATGATGTTATAGATGGCTATAAACTGCTTGTGAGGATGTCTTTATTGATCTGTTGGACTATGGCAGCTTCTCCTTTATTAGAATTTCCATTCGTTCAGTCCCATGTAAAGGATTTATAATGTGGCTTTGATATGGATTGAGAAATAAGATTTTTTTATTGGATGTTACAGAAACAACTTTAATTGGTTTGTTCTGGGAAGTTGGTGGTGAAACAACTGGTCAAATACTGAGGAAACTGCAGCTTTTATTTTGTTGAGCTAGAGGATAAAATGTTTGCAGCAGTTCATGTAGTAATATAGAGGCATTGTTTAGGTCTGATGAGGCAAAGTCATTGATTGTGTTGGTGGTGAATTTCAGCCCTGATCCATCTGGAAGAAGCAATCAAATCACATCTATCTGAGCCCCCTGTGGAGGGGGGATTAATGCTGCTGCTTCAGACCTGTTAGCTTCTTAATGCCGTTCCATTTATTTAAAGGTTATTGTTTGATTAAATAAAAATACTGGAGCGTTTGTGAGGTTGGAAGATGCATGGGGCTTTGGGGAGTGCTGCAAGACTGAGGCTAAACTGTGCAGGGTCTCTTAAGCAAAGACTGTTAAAAGTCAAATGGAAATTCCCTGTTGCAGTAAGTGGCAAAACCCTCATCTGATGGAGCAGGAATTTCCTGTGATATTTCTTTATCTACTAACCTGTAACTTAACTTTAAAAATGCACCTCTGAAGGATGTGCAGCTAATGTTTATTAAAAAAAACCCCGAGTGCTTGTGGAGTACTGACAATTATAGGCACAGAGTATAGTCTAGAGAGGGATTTTAATCTACAATTTGCATTGTGAGGAAAGGACGCCCCGTTCTCTTTACCTTCTGGAAGGATATAATTCGAACCAAAGTGTTGGGAATAACAGGCATGGAAGAAGCATATGATTTTTCTTTTCCCCTCTCTCCCAACCTGCTGCAAAATCCTATTGATGACAAAGTTCAGGCTGAGTCAGTGGATGGAACAACTCGTGACTGGAGCAAAATAAATTGTGTCTGAAAAGCCAAGATGCTGTTTCCGTGTCGCAAAAACCATTTCACACAGCTCTGGTTTGGAAGGATCAGTTCTGATATGAGAAACTTTGCTCTGGAAAGGGTCTGAGGACCATAACAAACCCCCCAAAGCAGTGCCAGAGGCTCTGCACGGGGCTTGCTGCATCCTTGAGAGCTCTTGTTGAAGAAGTTTTGTGTCCATATAGGCCAGATCAGGTTTTTTTTGCTGTCCTGCATTCATACTTACTCATCTGAGTTCTTATCTCATCATGTGGATGTCACATCAGCCAGCTGTGGCCAGCATCCTGCAAAATATGAAGGTGTAAACCATGTTGGGGTTTTTTTCCCCCTCAAGTTGTGTTTTCTGTGAAGGGTCTGTGCACATGTGAGAATTGAATTCCAGTCTTTTGTGCATGAAAGATGAGAGCTCTTCTTCCCTTTGGAGAGATGCACCTGGACTTGCCTGAGAATTTGAAAATGCCTTTTCCTAGAAAAGGGCCTTGTCTGCTTTCAGGAGGAAGGGTTAAAAAATAAAAGCATGAAATCTCCTTTCTTCTTCCCTGATCAATCTAGCCATCATTATGAGAGAAGCTTTCTGATAGCTCCTCTTTGTCATGTAATGTCAATACCATTAAGTCCACTTTGGCAAGGGAAGCGATGTATAATTAATTTGCAAATCAGTAAAGTGGATGTGATTTTTATACAAAGGAGAAGGTCTTTAGCTGCAGAAGGCTTTGTGTGGGCATGGCCATGCTTGGATGGGACCTCCCTCGAGCATCCCTGTCCCAGCAGTTCCCCTGTGTGTCCCTCTGGGTTCACACCTTCAGCAGGGCCCATTTGCTGCCCTACAGCAAAGGGACTGAGTCAACAAATAAATGAGAACCAGGTGGGGCAGGGCTGAGCTCTAACTAACAAGTGCCTCTGACACCTACCCAGTGAGTTTGGTTGAGCCAGAAAAACATCTTTAAGACTTTGCCTCCATCCACTGGTTTTGTTGTTTTGGGATTTTTAAAGCTTTGGTTTCATTGGAATTATTATTATTTTGATGCAGAACGCATTAAAAAGAGAAAAGGAAAAATATCCAAGCCCTATCCGGACTGATTTGTTCCCAGAAAGATGTTCAATTTTGTATGTATAATTGAAAGGGGCTAAATATAGCTGTATTAATATTTATGGGCCTTATGTTGGAGTCAATACAAGAGTTGCTGTTCAAGGCAATTAAGCTTTACCTTTTCACATGTAGGATTTCGGTGTTTGGAGATGACATTAGTGGTGTGACCTGCATCCAAGAGAGAAAACACTAAAAGCATGCCATCATCTGTGGAGTATGATACCCTGTATTTAGTGCTGTTTGCTGACAGGCAGTTTGTCTCCAGCGAGGCTGATCTCTCCAGAGCAGGGCTGCTGTCTTAATAGCAGGGAAATCAGGGAAATCAGTGCTCTGGGAGGCTCACAGGAGAACTGGCCCTGCTGTGTTATGGGAGGAACTGAGCAACGAGACTCTCGTGACATCACAAAGTGAGGATTGCCCACCTCTGCTGCATCTGTAGCTGCTGGGGATAAAGAGAAAAAGATGATGGTGGCACTTCATGGATCCCGTTTGTCTTCACACCACCCAGGCCCTGGAGCTGGAGCACGGGAAGTGTGGCTCTTGGTGGAAGTGTGATTCTCGGTGGAAGTGCACGGGGCAGGGAGGGCTCTCCATGCCCTGTCCCTGGGCTCAGACTCTCTGTGCCTGTCTGCAGGGCCAGTCACAACCTTCATGTCATCAAAGCACAGAGAAAGCAAATCCTGTCCGGGGCTCTGGGCTGCTGTAGGGAGCGTGTGCATGGGGAATTAGGTCGGGGCTGTAACGATGAAAACAAGTCAGATTGCGTTAATAACAAAGGCAAAGTGATGGTGTGCTGGATTTCTAAAGCACTGCCTTTCAAGAGAAGGCTATCACTGGGATAACATGACAGCAATCCTGGCAGTGGCTGAATTGCCCTGCATTGCTGCTTTTTGGGAGCTGCAGCTCCTCACTGCTCCAGTTAACAAAGAGCTGTTAGACGCTGTAAAATCTCTCACTGATAGGCACTGCCTGAGTCCTGCCTGTCTCCTAAATTTGATCAATGTGTCAGGCTTTGCCTTTCTTCCATCTGGCTCTGACAACTGCCTTTAGGAAGAAGGGCTGCAGCAAGGAGCCTTGCTTGGGGTTAACCTGCCCTCCCCAGGGCTGCAGGTGGAGATTGTCTCAGTGATGCTGATCCTGGTGCTCATCCCTTCTCCAAGGACTCTCAAATCCTGAGTGGGTGTGTTTCCCTGGTGTGTGGTGTGTTTTGGTAGCTGGAAGCCTTTTAACCTCCTTCAGTAACCATCAGGGGGGTGCATTTTCCAAGGATTTTCATTAGCTTTGGCTGCTGGAGCACAATGGCTGCTTAAACAGGGAGGGAGAAGTGGAATTCAAAGGGCACACCTGCTGAGGTAAAAATGGGGTCCATGCTCTCAGTGGTGGAAAATGAGTTTTCAACTCCAAGTGGCCCTTTGGAATTCCACCTCAGCTCTGGGGATTTGCTCCAGGTGACGCTGACCCCAGCACTGGTACTTCCAATTACTGATGACATAATCCTTGCCCAAAGGTTCTGGCTCCAGAGCAGAGGAGTTTTCCTTGGTGTGCCTGTGAGTTAGCTAGTCCCACCTCATCTCTGTTCCTGAACAAGGGCAAGCCAAGCCATATATTAAGGAACAAGGAAATTGCACCAGTTAAATTTAAAAAACTCATTTAGCTAAAGCAGTGTAAGCGCCCATGAATATTTATCTGATGTTATGGAAGCGTGCGGACTCCCACCTACTTTATTAAATTGATTTTCAATAAAAATGCAAGTGGAAGACGTTTGATTAATGGCTGGTGGGACGGGACAATTAATGTGAAGTCTGGAGTCAGCAAGAAGTGTCCCCTGAGCCTGTGTGTCCCTGCTTGAGGCTGAAAATGTTTCTAAACTCCTCCAAGGGACCACAGCAATGTTTATCCATGTGGTTTCTAAAATGGGGTGAACAGGAGCTGCTCTTTGGCTGGTGCGTGGTTTTGCTGAGGTCCTGACCTTGAAGCTGGCGTGTGATGTTTGCTCCCAGTGTTCTGATTTTCTCTGCTTTTCCCACCCCTCGGAGCAGGCTGCACCTGAGAATTAAACCCAGCAGCGAGCTCCGGCGCTCGCGTCGGGTTTGAGTGAGGCTCCCTGGGCCTTTGCATTTAAACATGCCTGGGATTAGCTCCATCAGCCTCCAGATCTGCTCAGCTCCTACCAATTTCCTCGCTCGGATTTGTCTCCTGGAGGAAGGCAATTTGGAGCTGTAACGTTACAGCTCTATTAAGGATCTCCTGCGCGGTTTCCCGCCGGGATCCTCGCGGCACCGGTGCTGCCTCTTTCCGAGGAGCTGCCGGGAGATGCTGATCATGAAACAAGTGAGGGTTCTCGAGATGGGATCCTGCTCAGTGAGGGGATCTGAGCAGCCCTGCAGGGCCTGGGGGCTGCCCTATCCCAGAGGGCAGCAGAGCTGGGGACTCCTTGCAGCCTGGAGGAGAAACTCAGCGCTGAGGTCTTGTGAAAAATCTCTGGAAGCTGCCATGTGAGGGAGGTTACATCTCCCGTTCCCCACACGGGTTTGCAGAACCAGGGGTGCAGGGGTTTGGGGGTGATGGTTAGGGGCAGGCAGCGTGCTTTGGTGGGGCAGGGAAAGCTGGGGTTAAACAGGGAGGTGGCTCCATCTCAGCATCCCTCAGCCCCACACCATGGGGCACAGAGAGGCCCCACAACACCACGAGCCACAAAAACTGATAAACAACACTTGGGGCAGGAATCCTTCCCCCGGGCAGGATGGCAGCCCCATGCCCAGGGTCCTGCACTGGGGAGCAGGATAAGCACTGATGCCCTCAGCCCTTCCCAAGGGGCACGTGGCACCCCAGGAGCTCCAGCCAGATGGAACAGGGAGAGCATCCAGGGGGCTGCAGGTGCTCCTGCTGCTGCAGGATGGAGAGGCTCGTGCAGTCTCTATTTTGCAGTACTTTGGGGTTTTCTCTACGTGCAAATGCGGCAGCAGGGAATGGGCACAGACACTTTTGGCACAGTTTGGCACTCCCCTGCTTTGCTGGGGAGCTGGGCATGGACGACAGTGATGCAAGCAGAAAGGAATTAAAGAAAAAAAAACCTGGGGGGAAGCAGATGCTGGGCATGGACAAGAGTGATGGGAACAGAAAGGAATTAAAGAAAAATAAAAGGGAGCAGGTGCTGGCAAATAACTGCATGGCAGAAAAAGAGAGGGAGAGTTGTGCTTGAAAACAGAAGCTGAGGAAAGGCAGATTGGCAGGCAGCATATTTCTGGAGACAGCTTTCTTCTCTGTAGGCTGAGTCACCTAAGAAACGTGTCAATAAAACACACTCTCGGGCACTGTCTCTAATAAATATATATTTAAGAGAGACATTTCTTCAAAACTTCTGCGAGAAGATGTCGAATTCTGAAGGGATGGCATGAAAAATGACATCTCCAGTGGAAGCAGAGAGTTGCCATGGGAACTGGAACGCTTTGAACATACATCACTAAAACAAGAAAACATTTTCCCCAGCAAAGGAAATTAAAAATTACATACATCTGGAGGCATCTGCCCTCTGCCTGTCTCTGATGGGAGTATCAGAGTACCATGCAGCATATCATAATTCATGTAGTGGGCAGGACTGACAATTCCATATCAGTTGCTGAATTTTTGTGAGTAACTGTGTTAAAAAAAGCCTTCCTGTCCTTGGGACGGGCAATGCTGGTGTCTGAACAGTGCTGGGGAGGGGAAGATTTAGAGCCAAAATGGAATTTCCTCTGAAATTGTTTTGCTCACCTGAGCATAAAACAGCAGCCTGAATTCACAGCTAAGCCCATCTTGCCAGGTGGGCAGGAATCCCCTGCTGCCAGAGTTTGCTGGCCCCATTTGGCAGCCAGGAACTTGTCCTGGGAAGCAGGGGAAGGCAGGTGGGAGAGGATGTCCTGGAGGAGCACAGTGAGTGTTTGGGGATTTATGAGACTCTGTTTTCCCGTGCAAGTCAGGGGCAGCAAAGCCAGGAGGAGTTATTTGTACCTGGTGGTCAGTGAAATTCTTTCTTTCCTTTGTTTTCCAGTGCATTTTCTTTTTCTTTCTCTCCCAGTGCCTTTCTCGGTGTGTGGCAGAGGTGGCACAGGGTGAGCCCAGGGGAAATGCTAAATTGACCAGTGCAGAGCAGTGTGAATTAAATGAGTTTATTTACACTCTGTATTGGCATTGCTGAAATAAATAAGCACTGGCCATGCAGCCCAGTGGCCCGTGCATGACAGGGGACAGACAGCTCTGTGCAGAGCTGGGCTCTGCCACAGAGACCACGTTGGGGTGCATAAAGAAGGGAAAATGTTTGCCTGCAGTGCCCTGGGAGTGGAGGTGAAGGATACCAGCAGCATCACCAGAGGCACACTGTCTGAGGAGCTGATTGAGTTCTCTGCTGAAGGAAATGCCAGCTAGGAGCTAATGGATAAGGGAACCAGAGTGCAAATTACAGCTTTGCTCCCTGCTACGGTACTCTTGTATCTTGTCTCAGTACCTGGCATTGGCCTCGGGGGACAGGCTTGAAAATTAAATGGGCCCTTCCTCTGAGCTGTGCAGCAACCCCCAGGAGCTACTTTCTTCTATTTTTTTATTTCCATTTTTTGCCCACTACAGCCCATCACATGTTCTGGCAATACTCAGCCTGCAGAGCAGCCTGGAATGAGACACAGCCAGAGGCACGGGCAGGCAGCACCAGGGCTGAAAGGCAGGTGGGGAGACTGAGGCACAGCAGAGCTGTGCTCAGAGCCACAGTGCAGAGCAGCAGTGGTGGGGCTGGAGCCCCGAGCTCAGCCTGCAAACCTCATGCACTTCACTGAGACATCACTGTTCTTCCTCCTCCCTCTGCAGTGACATAAATTTCATGCAGTGTGTGTCTCATTTGGTTTGAGACTGTTTGGTTTGGGGCCCCTCATGACAAGAGGGAGATTGAGGGGCTGGAGCATGTCCAGGGAAGGGAATGGAGCTGGGGAAGGGTCTGGAGCACCAGGAGTGGCTGAGGGGGCTCAGCCTGGAGAAAAGGAGACTCAGGGGAGACCTTATTGCTCTCTACAACTCCCTGACAGGAGGGGACAGGCAGGTGGGGATCGGTCTCTTCTCCCGGGCAACCAATGACAGGATGAGAGGAAATGGCCTCGAGTTGAGTCAGGAGAGGTTCAGGTTGGATATTAGGGAAAAGTTCTTTATCAAAAGTTCTTTTGTCAAAGCCTGGAACAGGCTGCTCAGTGAAGTGGTGGGATCACCATTCCTGGAAGTGTTCAAAAAACACATGGATGTGGCTCTTGAGGACATGGCTTAGTGGTGGCCATGGTCATGGTGATGGGTTAATGTCTGGACTCAATCTCAGAGGTCTTTTCCAACCTTAATGATTCTCTGATTTTTCTTGCATTCCCCTGTTTGCTTCCTGGCTTTTCACTCTTTGCAGCTGTTTTCTCTGTTTTCTATCAATGATTATCAGGTTGGCAGCAGCAGTTTTGTATTGCACCTTCGTGCTTATCTTTTTCCTGGGGATCTGCCTGATGAATTGCAGAGCTCAGTAATCACTTTACAAACGCCAAGGATATTACTAGCACTCATCTGAAGATTTTGCAATTCCTCTCAAAGCAACTGTAGCCTGTTGGGAGGTGGTGATTTCTCTTAAAGAAAGACTTGCAGAGAATGAGTTAACAAAAGGCTCGGTGTTTTTAGGAAAGGGAGTGAGCAAAAACCTGCCAAGGCCAGTCTGCCTGAGGAAGAAGCTTCAGAGGGTCCATGTAGGTTATGGATAACATGGGGTTCATGTAGGTTATGGATAAGCCTGGTCTAATAAGTGGTTTTCCCAGCTGGGTTGTTCATGTGTGGAGGGATACAGCAATGCTTTGTTTTGGTGCCTCACCACTCCCATGTTTGCAACCTCAGCCACAGCACTGAGGCACTGAACCCATGAAATTTTCCCTGAGGGTTCTGTTCACCAAGATCCTTTGCCATGGCCAGCAAGAACATTGAATTGATGCTTAAAGGGGAGAATTAACTGAATAAGGTCATCAAGGCAGGCCCAAACCAGAACACAGGTGTCTTGCAAGTAACACAGAGTGGGTTTGCCCAAGGCTGAGCTAGCAGACTGGCATTTTTGCCCTCATGTTTCTGCTCCTGCAGTAGAATTCTCCTGGCTTTGGTTTCCTTCAGGCACAGCTGGAAGTACCAGCTGTTTCCACAGCGTTGCCTGTCTGCTCTTCCCCTGTCCACAGGGACTAGCAGGGATTCCCCCTCCCAAGCACCTCTGGCTTAGCCATCAAGGCCAGGCTTTAATACTGAGTATGTTAAATTATGCATGCTAATTTATATTCACACATTTTCCCATTGTATTTATAATATATAACAAACATGTTTATGTAGCATCTCCCTTCCATTACCACAGGGTCTCGGAGCACTGCAGAACCTCTAAAAGCATGCTCATACATACATATTCCTCCTCTGTCTTCCTGGCATCTGAGGGTGTCCTGAGTCCTTAAAATAGTAACGACACTAGCTTTGTTCATTCTGTCTTAGTTCTGTCTGTGGCAAAAATAGCACAGCTAATTTGTAGGCTCTGTTTGTAGTCTGTATGTGTGAGAATGAGGGGTGTGTATAAAGCCTCCATGGCTGCACACCCTCCAGCACTCTCTGTTTCTGACTTTTCCTTCTGTCCCTGGTGGACTGAATGCTCATCACTAACTTGCACCGCACCCCGAATCTAACCCCTGGATGTGTGATAAGAGTATGTGCGCATGGATAAATGGGGGGCAAGCTAAATTACATCACATTCTGTGGCGCCTTGTGGTAGGTTTTTAGCCAGGGTTTCTAATGGTGTAAGGCTTATCACACCCATCTTGCTGCCTTTTGTCTTACATAAGCTTTAGAGCCTGCTGGCTGATCTGAGCAAAGCCTGACAGAAAAGGTAGATAACTCTGGGGTTTGGAGTTCCTCCAAGATTTGTAGAATTATGAAGCTGAGTGGAAAAGGACCCAAAGCCAAAAGGTAACTAGGTGGGATCAACTGGTGTTAGGCATCAGAAAAACAGGCAGGAAAAGCTGATCTGCAGGAAGCAGGGCTTGTTGGCTCCTCTGCTGGTAAAGCAGCATCTCTCCTAGGCTGCTCTGCTGGGTAGAGCAGTAACCTGCACCCCACACTCTTGACAAGTGTGAGAAAATGCCTTTCACCAGCATGGGAGGGTGTGAAATCCCTGTAGCACCTTCTAGAGCAGCACCTGGACTGACCCAGCGTGCCAGGTATGCCTGGGAGTCCCCTTACCCAGCGTGTGTTGAGACAAAGGGGCAGCACAGCAAGGTCAGACCAGAAAACTGGGCTACTGTGCTGCTGGGAGTGCTGGGGAGGGAGGGAGGGATGGAGAGCAGTTACTCACCCAAAAGGGACCAGCAGATGCCCCCTGTGCCTCTCAGCACTGTGCTGAGGAATAAAGTGTGTCTGGGCACTCTGCTGTAAGCAATAGCTGTGCCTTTATCCAGACTCTGTTGGTTATGGAGTTGTGTAGGTGTACAGAGAGCTCAGCCCTGGGTCAGAGTCATGAGCACATGTGCAGCACATTTGCAGACTCCTGAGGGATTTCTCTTTTGAAAACCAAGCTGATCTTCCCTACGCAGCCCAAGGAGTTTGTGCCCCAGAATTAGACATCCATCTATGCCTGAGAGTGTGCCATAAATCCCAGACCAGCCATACTCAAGTGGTAACTGGGTCACTTCATGGTCCTGCAGGTCCTTCCTGCAGAGGACATTGGCTGCAGCCATGTGAGAACTCTGCATCTGCAGCATGTGGTATGAGACAGGGAATAAATCTGTGCCCTGCCTCAGCTCTCGGTGGCCTTGCTAAAAAAGGGAGCCAGGGCAGGCTGTCTTTCTGAGGCTTTGACAGGCATCATCTCACTTCATCTGTGCTGAAGAATTGAGCACATGTAATTGCAGACCATGCTGATCTCTCTCATCACGTGGGAGCGGCTTCGTTGTTGGCTGTCTCTTGAGACAGCCCCTGAAATTCTTTTGAACTCCTCGTTCTCCCTGAAATATTCAGGTTGAGGGGAGAAAGGAAAGAAGCACAGCTGGAAGTGACACCACATGCATAGCTGTGTTTACAGATCGGATGATTTCTCTCTAGTCTGGCTGGAGGACACACAATTGTAGACACTGATGTGCCATCACACCAGAGAGAAGGTAGTAATTAATCACTATGGCTCACAGAGCAGCAACTTGGGAACTGGCTGTACAGCAAATGCTGGCAGTGCCAGGAGACTGGAGCAGCAGCAGTGGGTGAAAAAAAGCCTCAGCACCCCAGGATTGGGGAAACAGGCTTGATGCTTTCCTGGCGAGCAGCAGATAGCCTTGTTCCCCATCTAAACGCGATGTCCTTTTGATCATAACCCTGCAGAAGTCACTGGAAGCAAAACTGAGGGTGTCAGAGCTGTTACACAGACCCAGTTACTCTGGAATCAAGCAAATAACCAGGCAAAACGGTGTGAGACAAATCATTTGTGACATGGCAGAGCTAGATAAGGATCCAACCCAAAGGTCTTGTTGGCAATCCCCTGCAGGCTCTTACTCACCCCTGGTTTTGCTGAGATAAGACATTTGTTTCAGACATTTATATTGTTTCTTTCCTTACTATGTGGTTTATTCTGCAGAGTACAGATTTCCCACTGCTCTGTCCTTGGCTGACCCCACTTTGCAGTAGATGAGCATCCTGTCATCTTTAACCCCACTGTCCCAGGTCACCAGCCTTCATCCATGGGCCCTGCTCATCCCCATCTCTGTGCTCTATAGACAGGGGCAGGTGCCATCAGAGGTGGTGAGGTCTGGGTGGGCAGAACTCCCTATGGGTTCACCTGTGGGATTATCCATGGGGCCAGCAGGGTCTCGGCTGTGTCGTGCTGCTTCTGCCCAAGTGAGTTTTCCTGGAGACGTGTGGGTGTTTCAGGCAGTTCAGGGAATTAAAGCGGATGCTGCTGTTAGCTCTGTCTGGCCTCTGAAGGGCTGGGCTACCTGCCAGCCCCCTGGTGACATCTCTGGCCCCATTGGCTGCCATTTGGCACTGACAGGACCAAGACATTTTGTGTATGTTCTTGCTGTTTCTTCTGAGAAGAAGAACATGTACACACTGCTGTCCACTTTTGGGAAAGGTGCCCGGGCTGAGCTGCCAGACAGGGGTGAATGCCTGTGATAGGAGACTTGGCTTTCGCTTCTGAGCAAGTAATTTCGTATTCAAGGTTGCTGGGGTGCTGCAACAGCCAAGCAATGTCTGAAAAGATGTATTTTTACTTTGGGACTGGGAGTTTGAAGAGGTTGCTCACGATCTCTGTCTGTGTTGTCTGAGATCCCCAAGTCACACGCAGCTGAGGAGAGAGAAGGGTTTGTGCTTGAGACCTGCCTGCATTTCTGCTCTCCAGCTCTGCTCTCCCTTTCCCAGAGGCTGGAGGGAATGCCAGGAGATTCTCGTGGCTTTTTGCCACCTCTGTTCCCCAGCCTTTCCCTCCTGACCCCAGCAGAACCTCTGCTCCCAGAACACCTGCTGTGGAAGCACTCCAGGCGCAGTTGGGGTCTTTGTGGTCGTGACATTAACAATAGCTCACGCTGCTTTGTGGCCTTTTGTGTGGCAGGAGCTCTGTCAATGTCCTTGGAGTCAGCTTTATCCCCTGGTTGGGCTGGACAAGCCCAGGAGGCATCAACAGCACTGCAGAGATGTTCACTGAAATGTTTCCTTCTCTGCTGCTATTTTTGAGCTCCCTTGGAAAAAAAGAAATTGCAAGAAAAGCAAAAAAATTCTGATGCATGTGGGGGAGTCTAACTGCCCCCACAGCAGGAGAGCAGCAGTGAAGGCCAACGTCAGGGCTTTCTGGTGTGTGCTTGGTGATGTAGATTGTCTCCATTTTTACAGCTTCAGGTTGTGGAGAGAGGTCACCCTCTCCTCTTGGGCACCTGCCCCTCTGCTCGTGCCTTCCTGTCCTCTCCCAGCACTGGCCTGGCATTCCCAAGTGCCAGGTCACAGAGCAGGTGCCACGTGCCACACCACCCAGAGATGTCCCTCCCTTCTTCAGTGCTCTCATCCTGCAAGGAGACACCACTCAGCTCCCACTTTCCAAAACAAGGCAGCACCACAGGTTAAAAGGCCACTTGAAAAACCACAGGCAGGGACTGGGAAAGGCAGCCCTGGAGTGAAGGGGCTGAAGTTGTCAGAGGGAGAGGAAGGACCCAAGGATGGAGTTTCTGGCCGGGGCTGTAGAGTGACACCTCTGAAGGTAAGGGCTGCCCAGGGCTGTGGTTCAGCTCAGCTCCAGTGGGCTCGTGGAGCTTGTAGCAAAGGTCATGGAAACCTCTTTTGTTCCAGAGGCTAGAAGTGGAAGGAAAATTAAATCCCCCCAGTGGGAGGCTGAGAAGGCAAAGAATGAAACACACAAAGAGCTTCGGTGTGCAGCTGCAAAAATTACCTTCTACTGCTTATTAATTACTATGGCAAGCAGTTTGGTGAAGGTGTGAGGTGGAAATCGCTAGTACCAGCTGACTTCTTGTGTTTCCCTTCCCAGAGATGCTGAGTTAGCTGGAAAACACCACCCTGGTGTTTTTGGGTGTCACCCTGATGTCACGTTAGGTTGTGTGATGTGGAAAAAAGCAACCTGCATCCCTCTAGTCATGGTGCCACTGGTCTCAGCACAGGCTGGTGGGAATCCTACCTGCAGGGCTTTGTGTGTTTGGGGACACTGAATAAGGGGGACCTCAGAAATTCCTGAGCAGAGGATAAATGGGGTTGTCTAGGAGGGAGTTAAGGGGCACTCTCAGCTTGTTACTGCCCTTCTTAGGTTGTGACCACAGCTAGAGAAGGGATAATGGAGCCCAGAGCAGAAACATCTCCCTCCAGGAGCTGACTTAGGGTGGATTGAGGGTTTGTACCCCATGGCACACAAAATCCTGAACCCTTCTGTTCTCAGCCACACCACCCCGCACAGAAACACCAGTACAGACGGGTTTGTCACCTCTGAGCTCCCTTAGGTCCCCGCACAGCCCTGGAGCTGCCTGGAGGAGCTCCCCATCGCCGGGTTCATCCCATTCCTCCGCTCCGGGGCTGTGCAGCCTCCCTGACGTCAGCGCAGCATCCAGGAATCCCCTGCACGGAGCCGCAGCGGCTTCGCCCCTGTTTTTCACAGCACGCATCACTCGGGAGCCCCCAGCGCCCGGCTGCAGGCACATCATCCGGGCTGGCTGCAGGGACACAGGGACATCATCCGGGCTGGCTGCAGGGACATCATCCGGGCTGGCTGCAGGGACACAGGGACATCATCCGGGCTGGCTGCAGGCACATCATCCGGGCTGGCTGCAGGGACATCATCCGGGCTGGCTGCAGGGACACAGGGACATCATCCGGGCTGGCTGCAGGCACATCATCCTGCCCAGTTTCAGGCACATCATCCAGCCTGGTTTCAGGCACATCATCCAGCCCAGTTTCAGGCACATCATCCAGCCTGGTTTCAGGCACATCATCCAGCCCCGTTTCAGGCACATCATCCAGCCCAGTTTCAGGCACATCATCCTGCCCAGCTGCTGGAACAGCCTCTGGGAACCCCCACCTGCCGACCAGTGCCCAGGCCAGCCCCAAACCTCCGGAGCTGACACACAACCGGCCGAGCCGGGGTATCACGGTGTGATTCTTGAATAAACAGCACTCGATGAGTGCAGGGGGAGGTTTAACACGAGCCTGCTCAGCCCCCAGTGCCCCCTCCCAGGGTCACCCGTGGCTCTGCAGCCGGGGAGGGGGAGGAAGCGAGGCGCTGTATTTTGTGTTCCAGCTCTGCCGCTGCTCCCGGTGCTTCCAAGAAGCAAGTAAAAATAGCACTCCGTCATTTTGTAAATAATAGTTATCTCCTCCCGGGCCCAGGGAGTCACTTAAAGGGGGGGATTGCAGGGGGAAGGGGGATGTCTGCCTTGGGCCAGGGCCGGGAGGATGGGGAGGGCTCAGATGGGGGCACAGGGGAAATGGAAAGCCCGAAGCACCTCGGTGACAGCCGCTGCTGGGTTCCACCTTGTGCACACCCAGGGAAGTGACAGAGCCTGCTGGTGTGGGGCTGCGGGGGCTGGATCTGTCCTCCCCTCGGGGCTGGCAGGGGGATTGTGGTGTACACGAGCAGCCAGATCTGGGGTAGCAGATGCCTGGAGGAGAGGGGTAGCTCTTAAAAAGCAGGCAGGTGTAGGAAGTGCCATGGTAACACTGTGGGAAGGGCTGTTTTGTTTGCCATTTGCATTGCAGATCTGCCCAGATGTGGGGGATTTCTACAGGTGGGAGCAAGGCAGCGTGGCCTGGCAGGCAGAGAGGGCTCTGTGCCCCAGGGGGAAGGGGCAGCCCTGGCTGACCTGCAACACCTTGTTCTGCTCTCACACTTGCTCCAAATTGTTGTGCTGAAGTTTGGGAATAAGCTGAGCCTATCAATGGCAAAGCCCCCAGACAAAGGAATCATCCTCAAACAAATGACTTGGAAACATGGCCACTTGAACCTCTAAATTCAGTTCAAATACTGAACCTGAAAATCTCTTGCTCTTCCAGCTTCGTGTTGGCTCTGGGGTCTTTCTTTGCTTTGCTGGTGCAGCAGCTGGGCAGGGTGGCTGGAAGGGGCTGGGGCAGCCCACCAAGGGCTCTGTTGGGCAGTGTTGTGCCAGTCCTTAGGGCAGCCAGACCTGGGCTCTGGTCCTTGCTCTGCTCCAGCTTCCTACCTGAACACAGTCCTTGCATTTTTGTTTCCCTGGTTATAAACAGGCAGCATCCACCTGCCACCCCAGCAGCCTTGGAGGCTCAACTCGTGCCTGTAAAAAATTGAATTACAGGGAAGGACGCTGCTAGGAAATGAAAAGTGTCATTTTGTGTTCCACAGCGGTTCTAGGGAAAGTGCCTACCCCCCTGTACAGTCCTTAATTATTAAATCCTTGGGGAGAGCTGGACAAGACAGCCAAGCTACACTGTGAGCACACCTATGGCTTGAGCAGAAAATAAGAATTTCCCTGCCATGTCTCTAAGCAGAGGCAGGAGATGCTTTTCTCTCAGCTTTCTCTTGCTGAAAAAGCAGATGCAGTTTCAGCTCATTCAGGCTTTGGGTGGATCAGTGTGAGGGTAAGGAGAGGGGAGGCTGCTGGGGCAGCTCCTGATTTCTCTGCAGGTGGAGGTCTCACAGTCACAGAGCTGGGAGCAGTTCAGGTGCTCTTGGGCTGTGGGATCATAAAGGAAGCGAATCTCTGAGGCTGGAGCTTGCTCTCTTCTGCTGGTGTTTTACTTATCTCTGGATTTCCCAGCTCTGCTGAAATCCCTGCCTGCGTAGCAATGATTTAATTTCAGAAATCCCTCCGGATCCCAGCCAAATCCTGCCCTTAGGAGCACATATTAACAGGGAGGGTTCAGTCTGGCTTTTGCCATGAGAGGTGCAGGAAGCTCATTTTTCTCAGTGCTGAGGGACATCACTGAACCAGCGGTGAAGCCCCAGCTTGTCCCTTCACTGGGTGCTTGCCAGGGGGTGTCTGGAAATGGGAGATTCTCTTCAGATATGGGTTATAATTAGTTATTCATATTAATAAGTTATTAATAGATTATTGAAGATTCCTAATGCCATTATCTTTGATTGGATTTGCCAGTAGATTGAAGGGTCAGGAAGGGGTCTCTGGAGCTCTGTGACAGCCAGGTTACAGCATGATGAGGACATAAAGGCTCATTTAAGGATTGCAGGATCGTATCAAAAGGTGTCCAAAACTAATTCTGCCTTTTTATCTTCCCCTGACTTCCTGAATCCCTTCCCCTGTGCTTGGAGCCAGCAGAGCACATTGGAAAGCACAGACCCTTCCGTGACCCCCCGTCCCTCTGGTGTGGGGGACAGCTCATCCTGCACCTCCCAGGGATTGTCTTCCCTGGCCACGGGTGGCCATAGCTCCTGATCTGCTGTCCAGGGCTGCAGGATGAATGCCAGGACGGGGAGGAGAGGGGAGGGAGGATTTTGTGTTTTCTCCAAGACATAATGAGCTTTCTCTCGCCGCATGGGGTAGCGGAAAGAGCCTCGCATCACTAAATGTTCTCTGCTGTGTGCCTCATCTGGGGACTTGTTTGGAAGGAGACTGAGAATACCCAGAGTGTTTCAGCCTTACAGAAGGGGCTCATTTTGTTGAGACTTCTGGGTGTTCCACAAAGTGTACCGCATACATATTTCTCTTTAACCTTTTTTTTATCGCATCAAGACAAGATCAAGGGTTACTTATATAGCACAATAGTATCAGCCACGGGCTGCATCAAAAGCTTCTCAGCCATAATAACTAAAGACATGTATACGTATATTTTAGCCATTAAGGAGAAAACCCTGCCAGAATGCATTACCTTATTTTGGGATGTAAAACTTTGAAGCACAAACCTCAGCTTCATAGTATTGCAAAATAACTCTCAGGGGACAGAAGGATTTCCATAACTAAATTAAACAATGGGCCATCCAGGCTACTTGCAAGGCTGCTGCAATGGCCAAAATTGGGTTCTGTGCATAAAACATGAACTCTGCAGCTTTAAATTGGTTCTTTCATTAGGAGAGCAGCTCTGAGCCAGCTAATGCCACACAACAGCACGATCTATCCCTAAAGTGGGGAGGATTTATGGGAACTGAGTGCTGAACTCAAGGCAGCTCATCCATCATGTTTTGAGCACAACCCAGTGGGCAGAGCACAGGACTGTAAATCTGGGAAATCACTGTGCCTCGATTTCCCCACAAAGGGAGTGGGCAGCAGAGGTGTCGATTAGGAAACGCACCAAAATCCAAGTCAGGAGGGAAAGCACTCCAGGTTATCTGAAGGCATGTGGTTGAAATTCCCCTGGTTTTAGCACCTGGGCAGGCAGCAGGGCTCTGTGGCTTTGCAGGGGCTCTGAAGCTGCTGCTCAGCATCCGTGAGGGAATCTCAGCGCGGGATGCAGGGGCAGCACGTGATGTGGGCGAGCTTTGCAAGAGTGAGGCGCTTAGGAGAACAGCAAGCACCACGGCAGTAAAAGGCAATCAGAATATTGATTCTTTTTACATACAGATAAGCCTGGAGCTGTAACAAACCCAGGGTTCCCTAAAACTGCTGGAACATTGCTAGGCTGTTTATCTGGCTGGGAGACACAAAGGGATTTCAGATTAAAAAGGAGTTTCAAAGCATCACGGCTTGCCTCTGTATTGAAAACATGTGGATCTGTAGCAGGGTATGGATCATGCAGCCACACAGATTCTGTAAATATGCATTGTCTGGCTGTGTGGGACAGATTTGTCCTCGGTGTAAGCGTGGGAAGCAGCAGAGCTGCGCTGGAGATGAATGTGCCCAATTACGAGTGATAAAATCAGCCGTTGTTTGGGGCACAGAGCACGGTGCTGAGGGTTCAGCAGAGCAGGAATAAACACCATATAACAAACCTCAAACCCTTGCCTGCACAAGGAAATTCAGCTCTCTAATTGCTTTCTTTCCCTTTTTTTTTTTTCTTTTTTCTTCTTATTGTCCCAGACAGTGTAACCGAAGTCAAGACAGACATTTACGTGACGAGTTTTGGCCCTGTCTCGGACACAGACATGGTAGGTCATCTCATGGGGAGGGGTGGCTTCTCCTCAGCTGCTGTGCATGTGTCCCACCCCCATCCCAGGACAATATGGACAAAAGTGGGATTTTCCTAAGTGACAAGAGCTGGTGGGATCTCGTTCCCAGCGGTAGACAGGAGTTGTTTCCCAGGTGTGCTTGGGCTTTTGGAAACCAGTTGATAACTGGAAGAATGAAGATGCTCCTTGGGAAGAGGGGAGGGTGCCAGAATCTGTTCTGGTTAGGTGGCAGTGTCAGAGACAATGATTCACCATCAAACTGTCCTTAGTGCCTGAACTGGGAAGGGGGCATAAGAGAAAACAGAACAAGCATGGACTGATTGCACTATTTTGACAAGTTCAGGGGAAATTATTAATGAAAAGGCCTGAGGTCTGAATTTAGGCTTGTATTCCCACAACAGTTTGTCTTCTAATTAAAACAGGACTGTGGAGCATAATTAATAGTGAGGTTTCTCAACAGCATTTCTTGCAGCTCGTATTCCTCATGCACCCAGAGGAGGGTTGGCTGTGGGCGGCTGCTCAAGAGTTTCAGGATGCCACATGAGGACAGAAGTGCATTCGGGACTGAGCCCCTCCGGCATGTCCAGCCCCTGAGGTGGCCTGGTGCTGGCATAGCCCATGGAGAGCACCCATTTTTGGGGAGGGAGGAGGTTGTCACTGGCTAGGCCAGGCTGGAGCAGTGTCTTGTGGCTCTCACAACCCTCCCAGAACTGCAAGGGTTGAATTTTCTGGGGCTGGCATGGCCTGAACATCTCTTCAGCTGTCCCACAGCAATCCTGTGCTGGCAAGCAGAGGAGCTGGGGGAGAATAAAATCTCTGTGTTTCGTGGAATTGCTCACTCCATCACTCAAACTCATGTTGCTTTGGGAAGACCACTCCCTCCAGGCTAAGAAGTTAAGTTGATGTCAGTGTAATCAAGATTATGAACCTCATCTGAGTTCTCCCTCTCTCTCTCCTGCTTTCCTACCACAGCAGAGACCCATAATATATTCAGCAATCGTAGCCCTTGGGGAGTATCTGATAATTACTTCCAAGGTGGAGCATATTTGATTAAGGGAGTGTGTATAATGAACTGTGAAAAAAAAAAATATGAGGTATTGAAAAGAGGAAGGTATTCTCTGCAATGTGATTTGACAAAATGAATTTAAAATTAGGAAGACAGTTAAGGAATAATAAATTATTTCCCCTCCGCGTGCTTTCGTTCCATGTATTTTACAAATGCATAGCGAATGCATTTTAGCTCTGCTGCTAAAAGTAAAGGAGAGAAACCCCCATCTCCTCGGGAAGCGTGGGGAGAGCCTGCTCTGGGGCTTCCTTTCATCTCAGGAGCAGGGAAGTCCCTCGTTCCCCGCCGGTGCTGCGCTCCCAGCGCTCCCACCGCCACTCCCGGGAAGCTCCGGCGCATCCCAGCGCACGCGGAGCTGGAATTATGGATGTGGAGGAGAGGCAGGTAAAGCTGCCCTGGGAGTGGGGGAGAGCAGCTGCTCACAAAGTGTGGAGGAGGAGGAGGAGAACGTGGAGACTTTTTCACTGAGGAGCTCCAAGGGACTCCTAATCTCTCTTTTGGCTTGGAGAGCAGAGCCTGATCGGACCTGAGGCTCACCCCAGTCTTCGGGACTCAGCTCTTGCAATTTTGCCTCAGTCCCTGGAAAATTGTACGAAGGAAAACAAAAATTGAAGGGGATTTCTTCTTGTTTCATGGATGGACTCTGAGGACAGAGTCAGTCTGGATGTTTTCAGTCACTTCTGTAGGCAGAGAAGAGCATAACACAGAAGTAAGTGTGCTCCTTGGAAGGGGTGAGTTTGGAATAATGCTTTTATGGAAAGAAGCATAGAAAAGAGGGAAAGATTCTGAACATGATTTCTCTTTTCTTCAGGAATGATTCCTAAGCATTAAAGAAGATAAGCAGGGCCTTGGAAGTCATTAAATATGTTTTGCTTCTTTGTCTGGCACTTTTTAAACAGGAACAGGGAATAAGAGAGCTCTTCTCCTGATAAGGACTTTTCCCAGACCCCCTGGGACTGCACACAGGATCATTTCTTTGGGTTTATCCCAAGAAATAATGAGTTAGAGATCACTTCTATGAAGGGACAAAATACCTTGTACAGGGCAGAGCCCATCAAAATGTAGAATTTCTCTTTCCTTCCCCAGCCAAGATCCAGAAGGTTCATATTTGAGCAGGGGTGTCTCCATGGCCAGGGAGCAGGGATGGATTTATTTCCTGAGATGCTTCCATTCAGCTGCCATCTGCTGCAAAACCTGCAGGAATTTCTCTGTCCTATAGAAAAGTGATGCACAGCAGTTTTTAAGCGCTGCTGAGAAGTGCTGCAGGAAAGAAATCACTCACAATGATAAGTTTAGTTGGTCCTGCAGCCTCCAGGAACACATAAATAAAGACTACGAGTCTGAAGCAGCAGGGGGAAGGCAGAATAGTTGGGACAGACAGGTTTCCCAAAGACCTTTCTGTCTCTAAAAGTGGTTTCTGAATCTGCATCCGTGGAGTGAGGAGTTGGCCTTGGCTGCAAGGTTTGAAGGAGGTGACTTCTAACTGCCCCAGCTGGAATCTGGCCTAGGAAATAGGTCTCTACACAGGCAGAAAGAAAAAAAAAAGAAAAAAAAAAGAAAAAAAAAAGAAGAAATGGGAAATAAAACAAGAAAAAGAAGACAAAAGAAAGTCACAGGATCTTGTAATGCAAGTCTGTAAAGTCTTCAATTCATTGATTTTCTAAAGGTGGCTTGGGGAACAAAATAACATTAAGACAATGTCGTGCAAGGTTTTTTTGGTTGTGGGTTTGTTTTTTTTTTTTTTTATGAGCAGGGATATAATTACCAGCATCCTGGCCAGATTCCATCTCCAGGATCTTTATTTTTGCCTTCCTAAACACCTGTGTAGCTGCACATAATGGCTTTCCTCCCCTGAAACATCTGGATAGAGGTGGTGGTGCAGCAGGGCTACACCAGCTCTGGCCACTGTAGGCTGTGCTGCAGCTTCTCTGCAGTGCTCAGAAACACTGACACTCACATTTTGACACCATGGGTAAGTCATTATCCAAAATGTGCCGAATATAAACATAATTTATTTTCCCCTCCTCTCTCCCCAAAGGAATACACCATTGACGTCTTTTTCCGTCAGTCCTGGAGAGATGAAAGGCTGAAGTTTGATGGCCCCATGAAAATCCTTCCCCTGAACAACCTGCTGGCCAGTAAGATCTGGACTCCTGACACTTTCTTCCACAACGGGAAGAAATCTGTTGCCCACAACATGACAACCCCCAACAAGCTGCTGCGCCTGGTGGACAATGGCACCCTCCTGTACACCATGAGGTGAGGCTGGCTCTCCTTCCAGGGAATCCTCTGCACACACAGGGACCTCAGGGTGCAGCACAGCAGGGTTTGTGCAGGCTTCCACTAACTCTTGGTAGAGACTCGAGTCCCACCCTGCTGCTTTCCTTGTTTCCTGCCTATGGACCATCACTGATCCTCAGCTTGGCACATTTTTACAGGGAGATTTTCCCTCATCGTTCACATTGATTTTTTTTTGTTTTTATGTGCCCAGGTACATGTGTCAGGATCTGTAGTTTGTGAGGTGGATGTGCCACCTGGCCTAATTCTCTTCCTGACCTGTGATGGGATATGAACCAGGTATATAATGTTGATATGGGGACATTAAACTGGGAGAATTTGTTATTCTCCAGCAGCTTGAGAACAGATCTAAATTTGTTCAGCATGTTAGAGCAGAACCATTTCACACATCTAATGAGACCAAGCTTGCTTGTGACAACAATGGGGTTGTTTTTTCCCACTTTGTGGAATAAAAAAAATCCAAATCTATGTGATCGATGCGCATCATTAGGGGAAAAAACCCAACAAACAGCTAATTAAAAACTGTCATTTGGAGAAGCCAGGGTTGCAGGAGCCATAAGTTGTAAATGAAACAACAAGCTGCTGATAAATGCACAAGAAAGGTATTGAGTTGGTTTTGGCAAGGTGTAAATCTTTGTTTTATAAAATTATTTTCTCTGTCTCCACCTCCAAGCCAATCCTAACTAATATCAGGCTTCATTGTGGATTCTGTGTGCTGAGATGCTGCACTTTCACCTCTGTTTTTGAGGACCAGGCAGAATTTCATCTCTTCATAGTTAAACTGGCTGAGAATCTACATGGTGTCAGCAAGTTTTCCAGCCTACATTGATAAACAATGCCTTGCTTTTGTGCAGCAGCTCTCAAATATGAGCTAATCCTGCCAGTGCCCTGGGGGTTTAGGTCTCCACACATCAGTGATCCCACATTAAGGCAGATGGGGTAAATGAAGGGAAAAGCCCAACTTGACTCAAGGGCTCTGTTCTGCTCCCAGCTCTCTGACCTGCAAGTAGACAACTCACACTCCCTGCACTTTGTATCATTGTCTGACTGTAAAGTATTACAGGAGCTGCTGGCATCAGACAGGGGAAAAAAAAAAAAAAAAAAAAAGAGAAAAAAAAGACTCGATTTCAGAGCTTTTAAATCATTTTGCTGCTTCTTTATTCAGCAAATAGCCATTAGCTTCAGCAAGTTTTGTGTGACTAAGAAAGTGTTGGATTTATTTTTCCATTCAGGGCTGGGCAGGTGCCAGGATGGCAGCAGCATCATGAGACTCTTGGGAATGAGCTTCTGGAAGAAAAGAGAGTCTTGGGATTTTTTAAAATAAACTCAAGCCATCCTTCAGTTTAGTTGTCTGCTGAAGAACTGGGGAATGAAGGTCCTCCTCTTACATGTCCTCCTGTCCCCCTTAAATACATCCCTAAGGCTTTGTCAGAGGCGAGGAGCCCACTCAGAGGCTGAGGGTTGGATATGAGGCCTTTTGTCACGTTTTGAATTGCACAGAACCAGGAGCTCTTGTGCACAGAGATCTTTTCTTCACCCAGTGTGTGAAGCCCAGGAGAAGCTCTGGGCAGCACGTCCTGGAGCTGGTCATGTGCTTAGAGCTGACAGATGACCACAGCATGCTGGGACAAAGCAGTTAAACACATCCAGGATGGAATATCTGTCCTGGAGCATCTGATGATTCCCTTTCTTCCTCTTGCTCAGGACCAGGCTCTCTTTTGAGTGGGGTGTCAGAAAGGCAGATGCAAGGGCACAGACTGCAGGGCCAGGATCAAGTCTCAGGCTCAGCTACCAAATCCTACCTGGCTTTGCCACTCCAAGGCACTCCCACCTCAATTCCTCTGTCAAATGATGATGGTTGTATCACCCTCCCTTGTTAACTGCTTTGAAACCTCCTCCCAGGGAAGAGCTGGAGGGAGTCTCTTGTTTTCTGTCCAAGTGATGCATTTGCTGTCCTCCCCCACGCCCAGGGATGTGCATGTGTGTCCTTCCTAAAGGAAGGAGCAGGACCTTGAAGCCAAACTCACACAGCTGACATCCAGCAAAAAGTGCCCTGCTGACTGGGGAGAGAGTTTGGGCTTCCACCAGATTTCCAGTGGCCTGGCAGCAGTGCCCAGGTGATCCCTTGCAGGCTCAGTCTAGATTGGTGCCTGGCCATGCAGTTTGACTCCTGAGAATATCCTGCTCCTTTTCCCTTGTACCAGCCAATATCCTTGAGGGATCAGCTCTGCTGATGTGCAATTAGAGGCACGTCTCTTGCTATTTATCCTGCTGGGAAAGCCAACTTCTCTTAGTCAAGGCTTACAGTTATAGATGAACTTGCTCTGGTGGAACAGCAAGTCTGGCACATGCATCCAGCAAAATTACACCTGTGTGACAATATTTATAGCTCCTGGAGAGAGCCTCTTCATCACTGACCTGAGCTCCCAGGAGCTGCACAGCAGCTGTAGCCAAGCATCCAGAGATTTCCTTCAGCCACAGCACATTCCCCTCATGGATCAGTGCAATGTCACAGTGCACACCCCTGACCACTGACAGACCTTGGCACTGAGTCACAAAACAACCTTTGTGACCACTGCCCTGAACTGCATTTCTCTGCTCCCCTGGATTCCTGATCCCTCTGCATCGCCCCTGCCTCAGAGGGCACGGGGAGCGCAGTTTTATTATGTAGCCCTGCCTCTGCAGTCTCTTTTTGTGGAGCTCCTACAGCATCCAAGTAGTTCACAAAAGCCCAGCTGTGGTCTCTAAACTCTGGTGTCAGACCTGAGTGCAACAACCTGGCAATTGTGCATGGATTTCCATGAGGAAGAGGCAGAAGTAGCCAGCCATCTCTGGGTGTACTCTCAGCCTTGGATTGTGTGGGGCACATAGATAATGGTCTGGTTCCTCCTAGCCTTGAAGCATATAAAAATAGTGAAAGTTTAATGCTGTGCTGATGGCATTCAGTTTTGTGAATCAAGGCTTTAAAAAGCTCTTCTGCTTTTAACAGGGCCTGACAGAATGGCGTGTTGAGGCTTTGTGGTTATTGTCAGAGTGGTTCCCAGACAATATGTGCTCAAGTTATGCATTTGGAGGATGTTTTCTTTACTTGTCAGGCTGACACATTCACTGCATGCCCAAAGACTGCTTCAAGAGCCTCTGCTGCTGAAGACAATGTGCAGTCCTTGGAAGCAGGGTCTGTGAACCCTCAGGTGAGGCAGAGCAGGAGGGACAGCTGAGCCCAGGACACGTGCAGACCCACAGGGGCTGTGGAATCCCAGGACAAGTCCTCTACCTGGTGTGCTACTCAGGGGTTTGGGTTTCCTTTTGAAATCACAGAGCTTTGCGGTGTCTCTCCCTCAGCAAAGGCTTTGGGTGTCTGTACTGGCTGGGTTTTTTAGCCCTCAGGCAAGTTGTGATGGCTCCAGGCTGTGCAGCAGCCTCCCCCACGATGGAGGTGCAGCCTGTCTGCAGGAACAGCAGCTGGGACAGCTCAGCCCCAGCTCTCCTGGGCTGGGTGGGCTCTGTGTGTCCCACACCAGGGCTGATCCCAGAAAACATCACAGATCCCAGCAGAGCAGAGCTTGGCTGGCTGATACAAGCAGGCAACAAGATGAGGTTTGCCCCAACTTTTCCCTGCCAGAGCAGATCCAAGGACAAAAATGATCTGTTTTCCAGGCTTGGCTTTGTGCAGGCAGACTGTTTTAAGGAAACTGTCCCAGGAGGGAGAAATCCTCAGAGAACACCTTATCTCACTGCATTTGTGCCATCATGGGCTGAAATCTCCAGGGGCTGGGGGAGGATGGAAAGTGAAATCAGTGCTTCCAGTTCCAGCACGAGGATCCTAGAAGCAATTTGGCTTTCAAGCTCAAACCCCGGCAATTAAACCTAACCTAGATTCTCCCACAGCCTAAACCGTAAACACTGCTCGGCCTGACTGCGGTTGTTAATGAACCTCCTGGAGAAGAAATCAGGACAAAACTCCAGCAGTATCCCTGGCATAAACAAAGCCAGCCCCGCCGTGCAGGGTGCTGTCATGTTTTTGTAGCGCTCACACACCGAGGGATTATCACATTTGCGTCCCAGAAATTGGGCTGAGATCCTGGCTCATCCTGCAGCTGCACGCAGGTAACGACAGGGGCTCTAATGACACATCAAAGGCTTTGCTGAGCTCCTGGTAACCATGAGAACGCAGATGAAGAGGTTTGCTAGCCCTGGCAGAGGTATGTTTAGCCTGATTCACGCTTCTTGCCATTGTGTTGGCGCAGTTCAAAGGACTTCCTGTGACTTTAAAAGAATAAAAAAAAACACGGTTTCTGTCCTGGGTGTTCCACTTTCGGTGCCATTGTGCCAGCAAAGTGAAGAGAAAACATTGGGAGTTCGGGGTTTGGCTGCAAGACAGTTCTGCATAAGCTACTGCAGGCGCCTGGGACAGATGAGCCAAAGGCTACAGCTGCTGGCTGATGTGATTTCTGGCAGCATGGCAATTTTTCACGTGCTCTTTAGGCTTTCTAAGGACATTTCAGGGCTTCTGGATGTGAATAGCCCATCAGAGCAATGAAGCAAAATGCAGTGGCTCTCTGGCCATCAGCTCCCTTGCACAGGATGAGGGGCACAGATGAGAATTTCTGCAAAAATCACTTCAGTCCAAATGCTGTGGTAATTGTCTGGGAAGGGAGAGACATTCCTTGTGGTTTGACATTTTGATGTTTCTTGTGTTACCTGTGAACCTGCTGACCTGTGGCTGGCTGAAGCTGCTGAACCAGACCCATCTTGCTGGAATAATGTGACTTTTCTTTTTTTTAAAATTTAATTTCAGGAGACTTAAAAATTCCTTCAGTTGTAGGTGGAGAAGTGGCAGATTAGGTTGCTTTCTCAGTGTTTTGTTGATGGATTTATTGTTTTATTGCTTGCTGGCTCAGCTAATAAAACAGGCTTTAGATTTAAAATGCAACTGCTGCATTCCCAAACACAGAGGCAGTCATCCAGCATCCATATAAAGTTGTCTCCTTCCTTTAACAACCCTTGCTCTTGTTGGCCATGGTCTGGAGAGGGCAGGAGGGTTTGGCCAGTCCTGGTCTCCTCTGAGGCTCTTCCTGGCTGCTCTAAAGGGCACAAACCCACAGTGTGCAGTCCTTGGGTCACTCAGCCTTACTCAGAGTGGCTGATGATCACAGTGAACACTTGCAGACAGTACAGTGGATGGAAAAGACTTTTCTGGGCTTTTTGGGGTGAGCTCAGGATGCATCAGAAGGAAGTCACTGGTCAGAGACGAGATCCTTTGGAAAAGCCAACTTTGGGAACTCCCAGCTAAGAGCCTTTGGAAATAATAAAGCAATGATTGAAGCAGATGAAAAACCAGAAGGGTAAAAAGGAAAATTCTGGTGTGGGCTTCTGAGGGAGACAGGGGAAATGCCTCAATATTTCTCTGACACAAGTGACAGTGACAAAATGAGAAGCAGAAAGTCCATTGCAGTTGGAAAAGACACAGAAAGAATTGAAGACTAAGATCTGTGAGAATATGCTTGACAAGCTTGCCAGCCATGAGCTGCCCAAGTGGATTTGGAGCTAGCTGAAGAGAACATCACAAAAGAAACAGAAGAGGAAGAGCAAGGCACTCAAGTTGCCAGGTTTTTATACCTGCTTCTTGAAATCCATATTGGAAAAGAGAGGCATCAGAGCAAATGAGCAATTTGTTCACGGCGGCCTTTGAGTGTCCAGGGGAAAATAATTATAACACTTGTGCTTGTAGGCTTGTCAAAATTGCTGTCAGACTTCAGTGAGCCTTGACTGAAGTCTAAAGGTCAAGTTGATGCTTTGTGAGGCTACCTGGAACAGAGGCTGGACAGAGATAAAGGAATAAAATAGCATTTTATTAAAAGGCCTTTGAAGGATACAACTTGGGCAGTACAAGAGCCCAGCCAAGGCTACACCCAAGATGGGAGAGAGGTCACGAGTTTTCACACTTTTATAGGTTTTGGTCCATTTCCATACTGGGGTTAATTGTCCAGTTTCAGGTGATGCAGTCCCATCCTCCCAGGTCGCTCTCCTCAGTTTGGGGCTGTTTGCACTTGCTGGGCCTGGAGCTGCAGCGGTGTCCTTGGTTCTGGGGCTGGGAAAGGATTGTTGTGTCTGCCTGAGCTGTGGGGAGATCCTGCTGACACTCTGTATGAACTCCAGAGTTATGAACCAATTCAGTAGAGAATCTGGAAAATATGAAAACTAAAACTTAAGGCATCAAGGTCTTCTTCTCTTTCATGTAAAACAGGGGCATTCAGTGCAGTGATGAAGGAGAGATCAAGTCAGAGAGGGTGATTTGTCTCCAAGAAGTTGCTTTGGGCACACAGTGGTTCTTGGCTTGGCTGAGAAAGCCAGGCTGGAGCCAGAAATGAAGCAAGCAGGACAGCTGAATTGCCAGATTCCCAAAGATTCGGAGAACTGGGAGTTCATGCCCTGCTCTGAGTGCTGCAGGGGCTCCAGAGAGTTTGGGCCACCCAGCTCAGCCCCACCAAAATTATGGCAACTCTCCTCCTCTGCTTCTTGAAGTAACTCCTCTGCTCTCCCTCGTGGGGTTGCCAGCTCCCCTAAACCCTCTGGGAGCTGCAGGTGAGGCTGGATGTGGGTCTGAAATGCCAGGGTTCCTTTCCTCAGCTGGCAGAGCAGAGCTCACAGGTGATGGAGAGGCTCCAGTGCAGCAGCAGCTGTGCAGGCTTTGCTGCCTTGGGCCCCGTGTGTGGGTGTCCCCTGTCCCAGCAGCAGCTGCCACATGCAGCCACTGCAGCCGTGCCACCCCTGCCACCTCACAGCCATTCTGCTTTGTTTCTTCCACAGGAGATTTTACAACAATTTGTAAGGGGTTGTTTTTGTCCACTGAATTTTATTATGCCAAATTTTAAAAAAAAAAGTCCTCTTCTTTTTTTTTTTCTTGCTTGTTTTGGGTTTTTATGGGTTTTTTTGGGTTTTTTTAAAGGTTTGTCCACCTAAAAGAAATAACCTTTTATTTTATTTCCTTTAAAAAAATATTGTATTCTTTGCTTTTAGCAAACAAAACCCAAAGCCTTTATTTTTTCAGGCTTTATTTTGCATTTGACTAAGCCTCAGTATTTTCTGTGAAGAATAACTTAGCTGAACATTTTTCTAGCTGAAGAAAAATATCTCAATAGAAGCTTCTCGACCTGAGTTTTGCACAAGCCACCTTCAGTCTGTGCAGTTGCCCTTTGCATCCACATGTTGCTCCTGCCATGCTTTGTTTGCTGTTTTGCTGAGCCATCAGAAGTGAGTCCTTTTTTTTTTTTTTTCCCCTACAAATAGTTCTTTTCAGAGAAGATTGTTTCAGCCATCTCCTGGGAGGTTGTCTCTCCCTGGCTGCACGCTTTGCAGTACTCCAGGAAGGAACACGAGCTCCCTTTTTTAGAGCCCTTTATAATGGATCCTTTTATACCATATTCTGCAGCACACTGCTTTTATGGCTGTTCCTCCCTCACAAAGCTGCTTCCTGACAAGGTATCCTACCGGGATTTGGGGGATTTGGAAGGCACAGCTTGTCCTGCACGCCCCCAGGCAGCCCCAGGATGTTCCAGTTCTTCACCTGCCTGCAGCATCCTCCGCAGTGCTGCCGGCGAGGGAGGAGCCAGGGGAGGTGGGATGAGATGTCCCACATGGACAGGGGCTGCTGTGTCCTGGTGGTTTCATGGATCTGGCTGACTTTGGGCAATCCAGCCCTCAGCTCCTGCCACACCACCAGCCCTGCTCCCTGAAGCCCTGAAACCATTCCCCTCTGCCTTCCAGCATGGGCCATGAGGTGTCCCCTGGCCCCAGGAGCTCTGCTCACAGCAAACAGGAGTCCTGGGCGCTGGCAGATTTTGTGAGAGTGGGTGAAGATGGACTCGGGCAATAGGGTTGAGTTTCCACCGTGGAAAAGGCCACCAGATGTGTGTCCTTCTGTCCTCTCCACAGCTGGGGGCCTTCTGCCCAGAGACCCCGAGGCTGGTGAGCACCTCGAGGCCTTTGCCACCGCTGGTGGCTGCAGGAGGCTGTGGCAGAAGGGCCAGGCCTGTCCCTGAGCAGCCCCTGTGCTCTGTCCTGCAGGCTGACCATCCACGCCGAGTGCCCCATGCACCTGGAGGACTTCCCAATGGACGTGCACGCCTGCCCCCTGAAATTTGGGAGCTGTAAGTACCCCCAGCAGCCCCTGCAAGGAGGTGGAACAGAGCTGAAGAGCAGTCCTGGGTGTGGATGGTGTCACATAGTGTTTTAGTAACAGCAATATTCATTTTTGCTAATGGTAAAGTGACCAAAAATTTTTTTTTTTCCTCATACATCCAATTCCTACCATCACCAAGTGACTCTGTGCTCAATTCAGGCTTACAGGATGGGTTAGACACACGTGGTTTTGCTGTAAATTTATTTAGAAAGTAGCCAGGTAGGAATCAGTCTCTTCTCCCAAGTAACAAGTGACAGGATGAGAGGAAATGACCTCAAGGGGCGTTTAGATTGGATATTAGGAAAAACATCTTCACTTCAAGCATTGGAACAAGCAGCTCAGGGAAGTGGAGTCACTATCCCTCAAAGTGTTCCAAAAATGTGCATTTTGGGCACTTGGAGACATGGGCTTGGCAGTGCTCTGTTAATGGTTGGGCTTGATAATCTTAGAGGGCTTTTCTAACGTTAATGATTCTGTGATTATAAATCTGAACTGTGCTTTCTCTTCATCACAAGGGGATGCTGGGAAGACAGATTTGGGACAGTAGTGGTGGCTCCTGCTGGGTGTCCCATCCTGCCTGTCTGTGGAGAGCCTGAAATGGCTGGTTCCTCCGGCTCCACGCTCCACAGGAGCTCCCAAACCCCTTGACACTCTTCAGTCTGTCAGGCAGGCTGCTCCCAAGTGAAAGGCGTGGAAACTCTGGGAATCTCAGTCCCAGCAGCCAAGGGTCCTGGTTTAGGGAAGATTTGCAGGTGAGTTGAAAGCTGCTCACAGCCTCCCAGACTTGCAGCTGCTCAGCTGCTTGGGCTCCCCATAGAAGGTCCCTTATCTTTCCCATATGCAAGTTAAATTTCATTTGGTTTTGTTCCTAAAGTGAGCAGGAGCCAAACCCCAAGACCCTGGCTCACCATGATGTGAAAATAACATCCTAGCCTAGATTCTTTCCCAAGTCCAGTGAACTGGTCACCACTTTTAGTCTATATTTGTGTTAGATGAGAGAGTTTCCCACCTCCAGCTAAAGAATGAGCCCACAGCAGTAACCCCCAGAGAAACCCCAACCTTCCCAAACTGACACTCCCTGTAGCCCTTTGGGAGCTAACTGAGGACAAAGTTGAAAAGTTTGATTGGCAGGAGAGGAAATCATATTTATCATGTGCATCTGCTCTTCTGCCTCATGACAAAGTGTACCCATGAAAGTGGATTATTCAGAACTACTAAAATAAAGCTATTTCTTAGGCAGTACCTAATTAAATGTAGAACTCATTGCCACAAGACATCACTAAGGCCAGTAAAATAGCAAGCCTTAGAGAAGGATGAATTATTAATGTTAATTGACCTTGTGAGGAGGGATATCAAATCTCATACCTCAGGCCCAAACTCTGGGATTATTACAAGACTTGCAGGAAGGCAGATTACTCCACATCTAATTGCTTATAATGTTTCTTGGTGAGGAAAAGAGATTAATGTGTGTATTTCTGCTGAACACCCTTTGGGGTTATTTTTTTTTTACTGATTTGACCTCTGAATGATGAGAGTTTTGAGACAAGGAGCTCAGAAAGCTGCCCCTGGTTAACATTAATGTGACTTTTTCTAAAGCACCGGCACAGCATCTGAGCTCACCTCTCCTGTGTTGGAGTGGGATTAAACCAGTGTTTTCACTAAAAAGCCACTGACAGCTGGAAGCTGCTCATTTTCAAGAAGCCTGAAGTGGGTCAGATTTGCAATTAGAAGGACAATGCCCGTGCCAGACCCATGCTGCTCACAGGATGCTGAGTTTGCCTCACAGACCATTTTCTGCTGATCCCCACAAGTGGCTCAGCAGTGGCCTCCTGTCCCTGGGCCACCGCGGAAGCCCCACCAGGGGGCAAGGCAGAGAATTTTCAGGGGAATTAAGGACAATTTAGGCATTCCAGAGAGCTTCAGCTGCCCACCTGCATCATCCCTTGGGCCAAGGGCAGTGAAGGGATAGGCTTTGCCTATCCCCCTGCTCCCTGGAAGATGAATGTGCACTGCAGAGAGCTGTTCCTAAGGCCATCACAGGACATTTGTACTGCAGCTGTCTGAGACCAGGGGAGCAAAAGATGTTGCTGAATTTACCAGCTCCTCTAAATGTCCACGAGCTGTCCCTGTTTGGATTGGATTTTGCATTGCAAACGAGGCATTGAGCAGAACCAAAGCAGCTGCCTGGCATTAAACATGTTCCAAGCATCCATGCCATGCCTGTGTGACATCAGATACCCTTCTGTCCCAGACAACCAGCTACACAGACAACTGAATTATCAGGAATGAGGGCAATGAAACTGTGGGCAAGTTCTTTTTGTAGGCTGAGAGTGGCAGTGGCTGGACTGTGACTGTAGAGCATCAGGTGAAAGAGCAGTGGCAGAGCTTTACAAAGCTCTAAAGGAGGGTGGAGGGCTCCAGAAGCATGTGCAGGGCTGGAAGGAGGGGTTGACAAATCCTCCATTGGAGACTGGGATTGGAAAACACCCCATGAGTGTGTTTTCCAACATGGGGTGTGAGGTGCCAGTCTGCGTCAGAAGAGCTTTGACAGCACTCTGACCTGCTGAGAGACATTGGCTGATCATCAAAACCCCTCCCAGCGCTTTGCACAGCCTCTGCTTAACTCTGAACAGGTTTGCCAAACCCCACAGTGCAGGCAGAACAGTGGTTGTTTTAGGAAGATCACAGAAATGGGGTTTCCTCAGGACACAATCCTCCACAAAGCAGGAGCTGAGACGTTTCTCTGGTAGACCTGACACATTTCTTGACCTGACCCCAGCCAAAGAATTCCTTCAGGTCTTCACCAGGAGAAGGTGGTGAGTAGGAATGAACTGAAGGCTTGGTTTAGTGAACTTTGTTCTTGCTTAAAAAGCTGGTGCAAAATTGATATAGACAGGAATTTTGGGCATTATGGGGAGAAATAGCTCCTAGCAGAGTCTGGAGAGACTCAATTTTTAGGTAACCATAGGACTGGAAAAACCAAGAGCACTCTTGAGAGAGGAACTGGCTGTGAGGACAGAGCAGGGCTCGGTCACAAACCCAGGGAAAAAGCATTTAGGTGTGAGAGGACACCACCTCCAAATCTGAGAGTCTTGGAGAGGGTTTTGAGTGAAGGTAAAGACTTTTAACTTTTTAACCTAAAATTTAGCCCCGTTTGCATTCAGCCTTTGTTGCCAGCTGCTGCCAGCAGGACTTTCCCTGTCCCTGGCATGGCTGTGGCTGTCCTGCTGCCCCAGCATCCTGCTGGCTTGGATGCTTTCCTGTGTTGTCCCTGCTTGGAGCCAGCCCTTGCAGAGTCAGCATGTCACAGGGACAGCCTTTCTCTCAATGACAGAGCTCTGCCCCTCTCCAGCTCCCTTCCAAAAACCCCAGCTCGCTCCTGCTCATTTGATTTAACAGTTGTTGATCTGCCTTGGTCCCTGGCCATGCTTGGCTGTGCTCAGCCATGTGGCTCTGAGAGATGCACAGCAAAGATTAATTTGGCTACAGGCTAATTTTGGTATATTTTAGGTCGGACAGAAGCACAGATCTCGTTCTTCTCCCTTATCTGCAGATGCCTACACAAAGACAGAGGTGATCTACACCTGGACCCTGGGGAAGGATAAATCCGTGGAAGTAGCCAAGGGTGGATCTCGCCTGAACCAGTATGACCTGCTGGGCCATGTGGTTGGGACAGAGATGGTTCGATCCAGCACAGGTATTTGTGGGACCAGCATGTGGGCTGAGCTGCTCCAGGGATGAGATGGACTCTGGGCTTGGAATGCCACGATTGGGAATAATTGTTGAGGCAGCCCAGGACCACAGCACCTCCTAAGCCAGGAGGATATGGCTGGTGATGTCTTCAGCAGTCGCCAAGAGGCAGAAAAGAGTTTGATTTTCAGTGGTTTCCACTGAAAGAGCCTTATTGCCCACAGTCTTTAAGAGAACTGATCTCAAGCATCTCCAAATGATCTGCTGTGTGGAAAATTTGCCCTGCATTGTCCAGCTGGTTTGTGGTGCTGTGGGTTCATTTGTCTTGGATTCCTTTCCAAGCCCTCAGGAAAGCACTGCAGGCAGGGGAGGCGAAGGCAACATAATGTTCAGTGTGATTTTCACTGCATCTGCTTGCACAAATATTATCATAACTAATAGAAGATTATCCCAAACAAATGTTTCCTCTGATTAATGACCAATATTAATCATCTTTCTCTCCCATCTGCTGCTCCTCCCTTCCCCTCTGAATCCAGGTACTGATAGCTTCTGTTATCTCATGTGTGTCTCTCATATTTCTTTTTTTTCCTTTTATTTTTTCCCTCTGTATGCACCAGTAGTTCTCTCATTTGAGGATATTTCCTCTCTGGTGCACTTGATTTTAATAGTGTCTGTCTGTAACAACTCATTTCACCTCCCTTGGGGAAATGTGGGGAGCCCAGGGAACTAAATGTCATAATATCTGGCCCATCTCTCTACTTAAGTTGTAGTAAAATGTACAGATGAATAACCTGGAGTGGTAAGAAAGCTGCTGAGGGCTCCTGTGTGTAATGATTTAGCAGAGCCACGCTCACGATATAAAGACACAGTAATCCAACAAAATACCCAAAGCTTTGGGGGGAGGAATAGGATGCTGAGGAAAAATGGGGACAGCTGCCTCTTCAGTCCACAGGTGAGACAACACCAGCAGAACTTGCCTTGTTTCCTGAGATGGTTACAGTGAGGGAAGGTGAGATATTTTCAGGATTGTCAGAGAAAATAAAATCCTGTGTCCTGAAATCCTATTAAAGCACTGTTAAGGTGTCTCCAGGCTTAAAGGATCTTACCTACAGCGTGGCTCCCTGGGATGGGAGCAGAGTCAGGAGAGACCCACAGAGGCCCCTTTTGCCTGGGGCAAAACAGCAGAAGATTTTATTGCTCAGTTGTTGACACTGCTTTGCCTTTGCCCCACACCCATTTTGTAGTGAATTAAAACTCAGAGAAGTGTTTTGAAAGGACAGATGTGATGTGAAAGCCCCCTGGGCTGTGCTGGGGCACACACCCAACATGGCACAGCAGCTGTGAGTGCCTGCTGCACCCCTGCACCCCTCCTTCCCATGAAATCCCACTGAAATCCCACTGAAATCCCACTGAGAAACCGGGGAGTTTGTTCAGGGTGGATCTCCAGAGCAGCCAGCTGGCCCCAGGCTGGGAAGCTCCGAGGCTCAGCATCCCTCCCTGGCTGTCTCTGCAGGGGAATACGTCGTCATGACCACACACTTCCACCTCAAGAGGAAGATCGGGTACTTTGTGATCCAGACCTACCTGCCCTGCATCATGACTGTCATCCTGTCCCAGGTGTCCTTCTGGCTCAACAGGGAGTCTGTCCCTGCCCGCACGGTTTTTGGTGAGTCTGGCGCATCCTCTCAGGCTGGGGATGAAGGGAAATAGGAAGGGAAACACACTGAGCATCAGAGCTGGTCTTTGCCAGGTCCTGACCAGCATTTCTAAGCTGCTGGCCATTCCCCAGGACAGCTCTCAGTGTCTTCCCAGTGAGTCTGCTCCCCCTCAAATCACTGCAAAAATACTCCTGGCCATGTCTCTGCTGCAAGCCAAGCCATAAATATTAACAGTAATCAAGGTATTGATCATCTAATTATATGCATTTGGCTGTGTCTGCTTATCTGTGTTGGCTTTAGAGCTGAGCAGAGGCTAGGTACACAGGGAGGCATTTAAAACCCTACCTTTGAAATTGCTAACGTGCCCCTGGTCACAGCTCCACATAACAAGTTCCTGAGGCAGCATAACTGCATGGTGAATATAGTGTTATTATTTCCTTCAGCTGCTTTCAGATCCTCTCACCGAAGCAAAGTGCCAGGCTGGCACTGCACATATATTAATAGCTTTTACAAGCATTTAATAACAGAATTGCTTTGTGCTTTCCTGTCAAGACCTTTAGTTCAGGATCTACACAGGCATGCTCCCAGAGCAGGTGTGATGCTGCAGGATTGTATATCCTGGAGGTAACACTGCCCAGCAGATTCCACTTAACAGAGAGGATATTGGACAAAAGTCCCCAAGTAGAGAGGGGATATGTGGTGTCCTATGTGATTCCCTCCTGTGTTATCCTGAGAATTGCAGTGAAATAAGTTTCCTCAAGCAGCAGCTCAGATCCAGCAGGCAAGAGCTGACTGAAAAATTAAAACCTACCTGTGTGACAAATGTCTTTGCTCCCAAATTGCCTTGCCTTCCTATTAAGAAAATAATGAGAACTCCAATTGTTTAGTCATTTTTTTTTCTGCCCCTCAGAAAGTATTGTCAACAATATTGAATTGAAACTCTTAAATTACCAGGAGTATGGCTTTAGGGAACTGAAAATTAGTCAATATTTTTATAATGTTTTTAATGCATTTTTAATTGAAAAGCACATTATTGGGGAAAATGGATGGTAATGGTTGCTTGCTTTAATGAAAAAAGCTTTAAAAGACATTTTGCAACAGATCATTTGTTTAAGATAAATCATTGTGACATTTATCCTGGCAGCTTGGGCCACTGACAGCAGGACCCAGGATCCCAGGTGTCCATCCATGCAGGTCACAGGACACTATTTCTAAAACCCTGAGAGAGCTGTGTCAGATGAGTGGCCAGTTTCTCATCCTCTCTGAGGTTCACAACCATCTAGCTGTCCTTTTCACTGCTATTATTTTTATTTTGTTCCAAAAGCAACTGGAGGCTTCTCCATGATATATTCTACATGAACTGGGTGTAGCATCATGCACCTCACCCTGCCAACAGATGAGGAGTGTGGTGCAGGTGCCTTCCTGTGAGTGAGGACTCCTATGGAGAGCAGAGATCTAGTCACTGGAGTTTGGGGACGGTTAATCTCATCCTAATGAAGATGTTTGCCATTGATTCTACTCAAAACTGAACCAGAATAATTCCCTGAGCAACCTGAAGTTGGCCCTGATTTGAGCAGGGGCTGGACAAACTGCTGCCCCGTGCCTGGAAGTGTTTGAAGCCAGGCTGGAGGCAATTTTGAGCAGCCTGGGATAGTGAGAAGTGTCCCTGCTTGTGGCAGGAGGTGGAACCAGATGGTCTCTAAGGTCCTTTCCAGCCCAGGCCATCCTGTGATTTTATGATTCTGTGAACCTGACCTCCTGCCATCCTGGCCTGTTCTGTTATCCCATGAGTAGATATAGATATAGATAGATAGAGATAGAGATAGATATATAAATAGAGATATATAGATATAGATGTAGATATAGATGTAGATGTAGATATAGATATAGCTATAGCTATAGATATATATAGATATAGATATAGAGATATAGATATAGAGATATAGATATAGATATAGATATAGATATAGATATAGATATAGATAATATAGATATAGATAATATAGATATAGATATATAGATATAGATACAGGTGATAGATATAGATATATAGATAATATAGATATAGATATATAGATATAGATACAGATGATAGATATATAGATGATAGGTATAGATATAGATGTAGATGTAGATCCCTGGCTCTGGGTAGGACTCCCTGAATTACAGCAGCAATGTGGCTCAGGAGCTGGCTCCTACTTTTACATGACAGGAGTGGCAGCTGTTTTGAGAGAAACCACTATGAGTGCAGGATCTCACGGCATCCCTGCGTCCTGCTGTGTCCCCACAGGTGTCACCACGGTGCTCACCATGACCACACTAAGCATCAGCGCCAGAAACTCGTTACCCAAAGTGGCGTACGCGACGGCCATGGACTGGTTCATAGCCGTCTGTTATGCCTTTGTGTTTTCTGCGCTGATCGAGTTCGCCACCGTCAACTACTTCACCAAGCGCAGCTGGGCCTGGGATGGCAAGAAGGTGCTGGAGGCCCAGGAGATGAAGGTCAGCCAAGGCTGGAGGGGAGAGGGTGGGGAAGAAACGCTGCACGAGGGAGCTGTGCCAGGCACAGCAGTGGGTAACGTGCAGCCCCACAGCACTTGGGAGGCTGGATGCTACTCACTGCGTGCCCAGCCCAGGTCCTGACTGCAGCGGTTCTTGAGGGGTGGGGAGGAATGGCCTGGGGCTGGTCAGTGTGCTTAGCTGGGGGAAAACACCCAGGCATGGCTGCTGGCTCTTCCCTCTGCCCTCTGTCCGGCCGTTTGCAGAGGGAACATGTGCGCATCCGTGCTTTGGGTTTGCTCCTCTGGTGGTCTTGTGTCTCCTTCCTTTCCTTTCCTTTCCAGCCCAAACCCAAACCCCAACCCAACCCTCCCAAACCAATGAACCAACCCAACCCAGCCCTCCAACCCCATTCCTTGTTGCTAGCATGCCAAAAACCCCAGGACACCCTGTCCCCTGGCCAGCTCTGACACTGGTACCATTGCCCACAGCTGCCAGCAGCTGCTGCTCTGCGAGCTTGGGCACAGAGGGTGGGTGGGAAGCCAGCAATCCCAAATGCCAACTGGCAGCAGATTAATGCCTGGCATCACCCACATTTCCCCTCCCCACTCGGGATCGGCCTCTCTGGCAGCTTCATCCTGACAGGCTCTGCTACCCCTGCTCGTGCCCCCCTCCCTCTGAACTGATTTAATCTTGGCTGTGCAGAGAAATCGCTTACTGTAGCATGCTGCTCCTTGTTTATATTTATTGAATCAATTTGAAAATCAGCTTTGTCCTTGTTCTTGGTTCTGGAGCCTTTCTATTTTTCTCCTTTGCATTTTAATGTGTTGTTGGAAATTGTTGTGGGGCTGTATGTTAAACACCTGACAGAATTGCAGCGACTTTTGGGAAGACAGCAGCCAGTCATCTCTCTGGTGTGGAGGTCAAAGAAGGTGAACAGAACCATCACTGGGTGTTGGATGCCTCTCTCTTGTCTTTCTTGGACTCTGTCTATCTGTTTGCTTTTGCAGCTGTGGTCTGAGCCGCAGACTCATGACAGAAAGCGTCCAGAGAGGGTCAGGTGATGGCCTTCCACTTCCACCATGAGCAGTGATACTAACCTGGCCTCTAGAGATGAGAGAAGCCTTTCCTGAGTCATTGGCACGATTGAAGAGTCAGGACAGGTCCTCAAAGCCGTGGTGTCCCTTTCAGGGATGGGCAAATCAGCACAAAGTCAGGATTCACACAGCCTTGGGCAATTATGTGAACTGGGCGGAAAAAGCAGTAAAGGCTCAAAAGCTTCAGTTTATCTTAGAAGCAGCGTGCTCCTCAATTTATTCACTGACCCAGCACTGCAAGACTAACAGTGCTGAAACAATAGGGTAAGAGCATGCAGAATGTTCCTGCACATGATAATCAAGCAAGAAAACAAAGCAGGACCAGGAATGTTTCAGAGGGGGAGCTCTCCGTGACTTTGCTGCAATTGGGATCAGCCTGGAGAATCAGGAAGGGCTCCAAATTTGAGGATGCTTTTTCAAGCTATCTCCAATCTTTACTGAAGAAGCGAACTCACTCCCAGTCTCTGCAGCTCAGAGAACTCCCTGAAGAGTGATGGGCTTTCAGGGAGCTTAGGAATACCATGTGTCAACATGTTTGCTTTTCATCTTTATTCCAATGAGTATTTCCAAGCAGTGAATTTGCTACGCAATGGAGGTGCCTCATTGGCTCAGTTTCAGCCTTTAATTAGCTCTTCCTGAAACAATTGACAAGCCAGGTGGTTGAAACCACAAAAGGGAGAGGCAAAGGAATAACTATTGGCATTTTAAAGTGTTTGTATCAAGAGTAAAACTGCCAGTGACAAGCCCAGGCTGAGCCCTGGTCTCTGGAGATCCTTCTCCCCAGCCAAAAGCAATGTTCTTTATTGGCGTGGTGGCAAGGATCCTCACTCCAGGTTTGATTGCATGAGCACAAAAAAAAATCACTGCAGGCAGCAGCAATGCTTTCCATCCCACTTGGACAAAATCACTGCCATGGAATAGCTGCTGGTTGCTGACAGACACCCTCAATGTGTTTATTTTTTTTTTTTTCTCCTCCCCCTCAGCCAAACTGTTGGTATAGATGGGAACACCTGGGGTTTTTTTCAGGTAGAATCTAAAATGCTGGGCTGGTCTTGGTGAAATATTGGTCTCTGCATAATAAAATCATGATGATGTTCTGGCTGTAGCCACAGCTGGTTCTAGCTGGGAGCTATCTGCACATTCTCTGCAGTTCTCCAACAAAAGCAAGCAGGTATCACCATAGATGTCACTAAAAACTCCCTTTAGCCTGCACTCGGATAATGTTTGACTAAGGTTTCTTGGACCCAAAGATTTTCCAAGCCTTTCCAGCCTGCCATCAGTAATTGCTAATTGTAGATGAAAAAGTTTATTTTGTTTTTTTTTGTATGCTAAAGTGGCTACAACCAGCTTAGAGATGCAGATCAAATTGGAGAGAGGTATTTGGGAAAGGAGGAAAGGAAAGGAAAGGAAAGGAAAGGAAAGGAAAGGAAAGGAAAGGAAAGGAAAGGAAAGGAAAGGAAAGGAAAGGAAAGGAAAGGAAAGGAAAGGAAAGGAAAGGAAAGGAAAGGAAAGGAAAGGAAAGGAAAGGAAAGGAAAGGAAAGGAAAGGAAAGGAAAGGAAAGGAAAGGAAAGGAAAGGAAAGGAAAGGAAAGGAAAGGAAAGGAAAGGAAAGGAAAGGAAAGGAAAGGAAAGGAAAGGAAAGGAAAGGAAAGGAAAGGAAAGGAAAGGAAAGGAAAGGAAAGGAAAAAAGAAAGGAAAAAAGAAAGGAAACTGATTTTTAAAATTAAAACATCATCAGGAGGAAGATGTGAGATGGAGAAGTGTGAGATGAGTGAGAAGTCAAAGAGATTGAAAGATGAGTGGGTTCAGTAGCCAGAAAAGCTCCAGCACCCTCAAAATTCCTTGTTTAAAGGATCCAGTTCAGGAGAGAAGGACTGTGTCTGGACAGAGAGATCCATCCATCATCCCAGCCATAAGAATGGCCATCTGGAGCCAACAAGGTCATTTCTTGAGTGGCTGTGACAATGAGGATTCAAGGAGAGGACAAGCAACGGTGACTTTGCTGCTGGGAAACTGCAGGGATGACATTTACCAGTGAGTTTACCACAAAAAGTGTTGTCTGTTTCTCAGGATGGAAGATGCTTTGGATTCTTGGAAGACACTTAAACCCACTTCTGCCATGTCTGTGCATAAAAGCTGATCTAGCTCTGTATCTGTGCCTGAATGGCATTGCCCTGGAATTCTGGGTGTCAAGGAGCAACAAAACCATACAAGTATCTGCAGCCAGACACATGAAAACAGAACATGCTTTGGATGGAGCAATAGTCCTGGATCTTTATTTTTGTCATAATACAATAGTTCTTCAGTACATGGTGAGGTTAGGTCCGGGCTTGTAATGTACTTTTTACTAAGAAAAACATGCATGAGGTGCCTTTTCTACTGGCTGGGTTAAAACCTAGCTTTTTGAGCAACCCACTCTTCAGCAGTTCTCAAGTCTGCCCTTTGATCCAGCTCCCTTGGGAATCATTTTTCTTTTTCTTTTATTTCTTTCCACTTGTGGCATCTTTGTTACAATCCTGGAGGAACTAGAACCAACCTTGACAGGGCACTGTTTTCAACAGGTTGAAGTCTTTGGGGCTCAGGATGGTTCAGAGCCTTCTCTTTTTTGTCTGCCTCACTACAGTCAATATGTTTTTGCTGGGACTTTCCCTGGCTGGTCATGCTCTGCATCCCATGTGTCCTTTGTTCTTTGCACTTGCCAATCTCCATGATTTCCACGAGGATCTCAGAAGTCGTTTCCAACTTCATGGATTCTGTGATAACACTGCAAGTGATTTATGTCCTCAGCACCTTCAGTACAGTCTATGAATCATTCTTCAGCAGCATTTCACCCTGTTTCTCTCATGTGGTGTGTTGGGCTGATCATTTAATCCATCCAACCATCCAACCTCTTCGACTGGTGATCCAGGGAGCATAAGATCATTTGGATCTGTCCCATATAATCTGAATGATCTGAATCTGAATGATCAAGTCCTTGGCACACTGGGGAAAAGGAGGAAAAGGAGGAACTTTGGCTTGGTGTGGGGAAGGAGTGATGCCTTTGCTGCAACAGGAGACTGCTGGGCTTTGGCTGATGGGATACAGGGATGTCAGAGACTGGAGCTGCTTGGGGGTCATTTAAGTGACTTTTCTCTAGAATGACAAGTGGCAAATCCTGGATTTCCCAAGTTCTGCAGATACTGGTGACTTTCAGGGTTGCCTGTCAGAGGCACAGTGCTTCCAATTTGAATTTTCTCCTGCTGTGAAGCAGGCACAGAGAACTAAATCTCAAGCAAACCACAGACAGAAGCAGTAGTTCCCATAATTTAGATGTTCAGTTGTTAGTTCCTCAGCAGAGAGGTTTGAAGACAAGAATATTTAGCAAAAATACTATTATTTTCCAGTGTGTGTGTTGTTGAACCACTTGTCAGACTGCTCTGTCTAGGGAACAGATTTATCTCTAGACCAGATTTTACAGCTTTTCCCTCAGGAGAGCAGCACAGGGACATCTTTGTGCAGCAATTCAGTCTCCCTGTGCCTCAATGGGGCCTTAAGTGCAAGAATTGCTTTGCAAAATAGATATTTTAAATAGGACAAGTTTTCAAAGCAAATGTGGGGGTCCCTCCTGTTTATCTACTCTTCCCTTCTGTTCCAGGAGGATGTGGAATTCCTCACAGATGAAGGTGCAGGGCGAGGGCTGGCGGCCACTTTGCAGCTGACAGCAACAAGAACATTTTGCTTTGTTTGATTGTCAAAAGCTTGCCTGAAACACTTATTTATAAAGCACAGCCCAGCAAACAGGCTGAAGCGTTTCCTCTGACATCTCAGGGGCAGAACACATGGAGAGCACAGGCGTGCCTGGTGTAGGCAGTGTGGGTGTTCTGGGTGCTCCCAGCAGGGTGAGGATTCCATGGGCAGCTGGGAAAAGACCCTGGCTGAAGGTTCCCAAACCTCTGCTCTACCTGAACAGCCTGATCTGAGGTCCAGGGAAGCCCAAACTAATGCTTGGGGTCTCTGGATCGCACTATTGGGAGGAGCTGTCACCACCCACAGCACCCAGATTTGCCTGACTTTCAGCTGATTCCCTATGGATCCACTTTCCAAACTCTGGGGCAGGAAAGTTGTCCAGGTTGAAAATGTCATGTCACTTGGATTCCTCTTATTCCTCTAATGAATAACATGGCTGATTAATACTGAGATAACCACAGGGCACTGCCAATTACGTTCTGTGAACAACAATCTGGTTTTCATTTCATTACTGATTATTAATTATTTTATTGCCTCCTGTAGCTGTGTTAATAAGTAATCATAGTTATTTAGGTGTTTTAATAGGTGAAACATCTTTAGATCTTTACTTGCTTTTTGTCAGTTCTTTAGCAGGAAAAGTTCATCTGCTGTGCAGAGGGAATGTGTTAATGTGGCTCTAATGACTGCAGAATCAGACTTAGTTAATTGTTAAAGACCATAAAATACTATGAATATGGTCCAAACAGTGGTTTAGTCTGGTCTGGAGTCTGAAGACATCTAGACCCCCTCCTAACAAGTTAATTTCTGTAATTGCTGGCATTATTACAAGGCTGCCTGGCTGTGGTGTTATTGGAGAGGGGTTTAAAGATTGCACAGAAGTCTGCTTTTAGTGTCCCTCTGAAAATCACTGTGGAAAATTCATTTCCTAAGGTAACCAGGAATATCCATGGTGACTGTTGACACATTTAAAATGGAAGTACAGCACTGGGAACAGAAGCCCTGGGACTGTCTCTGCAGAGCAGAGGCTGGGCAGGCCTGGCCCTTCCAGCTCCCAGTGCTGCCCAGTTCCCAGAGCAGTGTGAGGACAGGGACAGGTCCTGCTGCCTGCAAGTGCAGTTCTCCTCCTGAAGTGCTTCCCTCATAGGAACGTGCATGACCACCCCCAGCAGCCCTGGGAAATGCCTGGATGAGCCTCACCTTGTGTTTCAGGTGCTTTTCAGCAGAAAAAAAAGTCATCCAAAGGCACGCCTAGTTCTGAGTTTAGAGACCAGTCCCACCACGAGGCACTGCTGTGTGTGGTGCTGGCTCTTGGTGCAGCAGGGGGCAATCATGGGGTACCTGAGTGCAGATTTCAGTCAGTGGCCTTCTCCTCGTAGGCTTGGCTTGCTTATACAGCACAGTGCAGTTGGTCTCAGGTCCCTGGCAGCAGCAGGAAGATCCCCAGAGCAGGGACAACACCTGTCATGACTCCCTAGGTCCATCTTCCTGCCCACCCATCCTCATGAACACCTGAACTGTCTCCAGCACTCACCCTCATCCTTCAGTGCATCACATCTGATACACAAAGGCCTCTCTTGCCATCCTCCCTGCATTTTGTCCCCACTGCAGCACATATGCTGTCCCCCAGAGCCCTGTGGGAGGGATTCCCTCACCTCCTGTGATTTTCAGCATCCCTTGGGTATGAAGGCAGGAGGAAAGGCTTCCCTCTGTGGTGCTGTGCTGAGAATTCCAGAAATCCTGGTTGGTGCAAATGCATTCCATCTGTTCTGTATCTTACCTGGGTGGGCCGTGAGGTGCTCTAAAGGGCAGAAGCAATTTGAACATCGTTATGTTAAACTGGGAGGTGTTCCTGTGAGGAACTCAGGGCACTGAAATATGGTGCAAGGTTACTGCAATGCTGTTGCCCATATTCTTAATATGGCTTTTTGCCACCAAGAAATAAAACCAAGTTGTAATCCTGTGTGCTGTGTCCTCCTCTCACCTGCCCCAGGAAGCAGCCAGCCAAGCAGAAAATCCAGTTCTTCCCCAAGGATGAGCGCACGGGGTGTCATTCCTTTTGCCATTCTTCTTTCACAAGGTACATTCCTCCCTTCTTGGCCTCCTGCTCCTCACACCTTTCTCCACCTTCTCACCCGGACTTAAGCAGGTAAACTCAGAGGGCAAAACATTCTCCGTGCCGTTCTCTGCCCCTTCACCTCTGTTTGTTTGTTTGTTTTCCCTTCCACCTCTCCTAGAAAAAAGAGCCGGTGGCGCTGGCGAAGAAAACCAACAACACCTACAACATTGTTGGCACCACCTACGCCCTGAACATCAGCAAGGAGCCCGGCCTGCCCACCATCTCCAAGAGTGCTGCTGCCACCGCCACGGCCACCAGCGTGCCCCCGAAGATGCCCCGCCTGGAGGAGAAGCTCCCCGAGAGCAAGAAGACCTACAACAGCGTCAGCAAGGTAGACAAGATGTCCCGCATCGTCTTCCCAGTCCTCTTTGCCATTTTCAACTTGGTCTACTGGGCCACCTACGTGAACCGGGAGTCAGCTATCAAGGGAATGATCCCCAAACAATAAAACCGGTCACGCAAACCTTCCATCAGTGAGCATCATCCCAGCAGGAATTCTCCAGGGCTTTCTTCTTTTCTTCTTTTGTTTAATTATTATTGTTCATTTGATATTATTATTATTATTATTATTATTATTATTATTATTATTATTATTATTATTATTATTATATCACTCTTTTCTAATGTAAACAAAACTGTGATTTTAATTTAATCCCATATATACTTTGGTTATATTTACTTTGATGATGAAAGCTAAAGAAATAATAAGGGATCATAACAAGTTGTGCCTCTAACATCTTAAGTCTGCTGTCACCCATCTGACCAAGTCACCCTGTGCTGCCATCTCTCCTCTGCCACCTCCTGTGGTCCCCATGGTCTTCACGCCTCTGCCATTTCATGCTGTCCCCAGGGGCCGCTGCTCTGGGGTTCCTCCTCTGTGATGAGCTGCCCAAGCATGGGGGATGCTCCTGGACACGTGGGCTGCAGGGTGTGTCAGTCACTCAGCCAGGCTCTCCTTCAGTGCCTGGCTCTTTGTGCAGGGTCCTGCACCTGGGCTGTGAGTGCAGGTGAGCTGGTCACCTGCAGGGACCAGGGAGCAGCCTGGCATGGGCCAGCTTGTGGTCCAGTGCCCACTGGGGCAAACCCGCCCCTGCTGTGGTTACCAGAGTGGACAGCATCTTGTAGGTATTGCAGGTCTTCTTCCTCTCTGTCTTCACCAAACCCAACTGGTTTTGTCTCTCCAGACAAGAAAGGTGGGAAAGGTGCTGGCTGGCTGGCATTGTGCACTCTTGGGGCAGTTGATGTTAGCAGGAACTGTGGATCCTATCAGAGAAATCACTTTCCTTAGCATCAGTCAGGAAGTCCAGGCAGAAGCTTTACAAAGCCTTGGAGGAGTTGGCAGCTGTGAGGCTGCACGCACTCAGCATCAGGACTGGAAACCACAGATCAGAGATGCTCAGATCAATGGTCTATCACTTCCTCTTATGGCCCCATCCACTTATTATTCTTAGCAGATCCTCTCTGTCCCAGCCCCTTCTTCCAGCCTCCCCTTCATCTTCCTCTGGCTGCTCAGCAGCCCTCGTTGGTATCTCAGTGCTCACACGTGGATTTAGGGAATCTCCCTCCTCTGGGGTAAGCCATGCTGATGGGGAGGAGCACAGCCTGGGGAAACCCAGCTCATGGTGCATCCCAGCTCCAGTGCAGGATGCTCCCTGTGGGACCTGCCACGGGGATGAGGCAGGGCACTGGTGGTCCCCAAGACTCTCCCAGTCCCTGCTGAGCTGGTGCATCCTCAGCTCCATGGGAAAACAGCAGAAGGGGCTCTTTGGAAGAGCAGGTGACACTGCTGTCCCATAGAGCCATGGGAACCAGGTGCCATCCCACAGAGCAACTGAGGCAAGACCCAGTCTAGCACTGCACACTCTTCTAAGGAAAGCCCTCCAGAGCCTTGGAGAGAGGCTTTTTCTCCCTTCCTGACCACCACAGTGTACCCAAACCAGAGTTTGTCCTTTTCCCAGCAGCAGCACAAAGTGGTGACATCCAAGCCATCCACCCCTGGATCCATGGGCACACTGTCCTACAGGGAGGGACATCCTGTGCCTGATGATTCCTTGGGGTAGCACAGTCCTGCTGCCCCAGAGAGGTGCACCCCCTCTTTCTTAGGGCACCCTCTCTGACCCTCTGGCTGTCCCCAGAGCTGCCCCCAGCGTGTTTTGGGCTCCTGCAGCCACACCAGGGCCCCAGCACCCCCAGGGTGATGCCTTCAACATTGCTTTGAGCCCCTGTGCCAGGCTTAGCTTCCCCCTGCCATGCAGGAGCAGGGCTGAGCACAAGGCACAGGATTTGTCCCACCTGGAATATCCATGGGGGCGGCAGGATGGAGCGAGGAAGGCCAGGGCACTTTGTCCTGCAGCATGGGAGGCCCTGGTGCACATCCTGCCTGTCCTTTACCAATCCCACTGGCTCAACAGCAGTGCAGTCACTCCCCCTGCCCACAGCTGAGATCTGGAGAGGAGTTTGGAAGTGTTTAGCCCAGTCCCAGGGTGTTGAGTCCACAAGCACATCCACACAGCTGGCAATATTGGGAAGGAGGAACCTCCCCCCCAGGCTGCTGCTAAGGAAACCAGCTCTCACATCCTCTCTCACAGCATCTGCACCCCAAACCATGTCATTTCTACAGTGCCTTTCATCCCTGAGGGTTCCCTGGTGGGTGGGAAGACCCAGGAGCTCTCCTGCTCTGCCTGCAGCATCGGGGTGGAGGAGCAGAGGGGAAGGTGAACCATCCCCAGCCCTTCTGCTGGGCAGGGAGGACATCCTGGCTTCTTTGGCACCTGGTTCTGCCTCTTGGGCCTCCTGCTGCTGCTGCTGCAGCCACCCCACTATGACATTCCAGCTGTCCCATCACTGCCTGGACGTGTCCCCAAGACCCTCACCCCGAGGCACCCCCACACTCCCTCCAGCAGTGAGCTCCCTTCCTGCCACCCTTCTGCTCCCTGGGCTCTCCAGTGCAGAGGGCTACAGCTGTCTGTTCTGGAAACCTTCTCTTAAATAAGCTAGATGAAGAGTGTCTCATAAAACATTCATATCACTATAATACTCAGGCCTAAGTGAATGGAATAGAAACCCTACAACAAGCAAAACCAACACAATAAAATGGTCACAAAGAGTATGTTGTGTTTACTAATGGAATTACAGCAGGTTTAAATAACTCCATCCAATGACCTAGCTGACTTAGCTGGCCCTGCTGGTTTCCTCTGCTAGCCGGAGAATTCCCCAAAATCCCTTTTACCCCAAGAGCCACGTCTCTTCTTGTCAGTGCCTGCTTTGTAGAGCTGTCCTTAAATCGTCAGGTCTTACCATCATCTTCTCAGCAGCCCAAGCACCCTGGGGCTGCCTTTGCTGGCTGCCCAGGCCAGGTGGGCTCTGTGCTGTGGGGTGATGCTCAGGAGAGGGGCTGGCTCACCCTGAAGTGCTGCACACAGCTCCTGATCCTCCTCCCTCCCTTCCTGCTGTGATCCTGTTACTCCCACTGAACTCGGGGTGAATTCCTGCCCGTCCCTCCCCATAGCCCCCTCCTCTTGTCCCTCCCCAGGACTCTGCCCTGCTGGCTTGCCCGTGACACCCATCTGCTGGCTCTTCCAAAAACGCTGCCTGATAAACGCTGCCTTCCTGTGCCTGTGTGAGCACGCCTCGAAAGCCAAGTCTATTCCGAACCAAAGCCTGGCACGGGCTCTGAGTCTTCCTGCCAGCTGGAAGCAGAAATACCGGCATCCTTTGGTTAAAGACAACAAACCAAACAGGATTTCTAGTTTGGCTTCCAAGCAGGAAAGCATTTCGGGAAGATAGTTATAAATAAGTGGTTTAACATCTCCTGCCAGCAGACATCACAGAGAAGATAATGTTCTTTTTTTATAAAACTGTCAGTGACTCAAATTAGGACTTTTCCTTCCCAGTTAACACGAGGCTGTTGATGGGGGCTTCTTCTAAGTGCTTGCCAGGCCAGAGCTAATCTAGCATCAAAAACTGGAGTTTTAGGCTTGCTGTGACGGCATAGAAGGGTTCCATTTTCATAGCTGATCTGTACAGAAACTCATCTGTATATAACCACTGATAATCTAATCCACAGTTGTGCAGACAGTGGGCACTGTGAACCTCAAGACTCCAGTATTTCTTTTCTTCTGGCAAGGCCCAAACTTCCCCGACTTGAAGAGACTCTCCCAGTCAGGAACTGGAAGTCTTTGAGGGTGATAAAAATGAGCTGTTGGTCTGCACTCTTGTTTTGCAGCTCACACCACCTGGGAAACACACAGTGCAGTCCCAGCCTGCAGCTGCACTGCTGCTGGGAATGTCAGAGGGATGTTTTGGCACCTTCCCTCTTCTGAAACTGCACATGGGCATGGGGGAGGCAGGGACAGCTCCTCTGGGCTCCCTCAGCAGGCAGGGACAGCAGCACATGGTCACTGAGAGCTGCATTTTAGTGTCAGAGTGGAGAACATCCCTGGGGGGTGTCAGGAGAGGGCTGGGGCAGAGGTGGTCCCTCAGTGCCACCTCTTCTCCCAAGGGCTGATGAAGATGCTCTCATAGAACATCCTGAAAGCTTCTCAAACAGAGCCCAGCAGGGCTGTGGCACTCAAGACAGAGCTCCCCTGCTCTCCCCTGTGCAGCCAGCCCAGCCTGCACCACAGCCAGCACAGTCCCCTGTCCTGATCCCTGCCAGCTCAGTGGCACTGGCTTCTTTGCTGCAGGACACCCCCAGCACTCCCCAGGCTTGCTGTTCCCAGGCACAAGATTGTCCCCAGCCAGCCCTGCTGGCCCATCCTGTGGACACCAGGTGTGCCCATTCCTCATCCTTGATTTCTTCTGTCTGTCTTGGATTCCCTTCAGCCTCCTCTGGGGAGGACTCCATCACATCCCAGGAAAGGGTTTGTCCTGTTGCAGGTCACCTCTCCTGGGAAGAGCCTCTGTTCTGCTGAGAACCTCTTTGAGACCTTCAGAAACCTGGGGCTGCTGCCTGTCCCAGGGGATCCAGGGGAGTTCTGCAGCACAGAGGGTGCTCTCCCAGCAGGCTTTCCTTGGGAAGGGCTTATCAGGGATGTGCTGGTGCCCCCCATCCATGTTCTTGATCCTGAGAGTGCTGGAGAGCTGGGGTGGGGCTGTCACAGCAGCCCAGGCCCCACTCCAGGCCCTCTTCCCCAGATTTCATCCCCCCCTGGAGCCGCACTTCAGGCATCTGTGTGGATTTTACAGACTGCAGAGAAACATTTCCATGACTCCTGTTGAGGTTGGAGAGGGCTCAATCAGGGCAAAGGACTCATTGATGGAAACGTAAATGCTCTATTAATATTAAAGTGGGAAGAAAAAACATCCAAGCAACTCACCAATCCTCTCCATATCAAGCTAAACTACTTCTGAAGGTAGTTTTGGCAAGAGGCCACAGCACAGATGAGATTGATGGCTTCCAGGTATAAATATTTACTGTTCGACCTTGTTATTGTTCCATCAGCCAAAGGTTTTTACATATTTATATATATATATATATATATACACGTGTGTGTGTATATTTATGTCCGTAAACTCTTTACATCTAAACGTCAAACCTCTTTGTCTTTGAAAGATAGAATGGCCACTTTTAATTATTTTACTTCCCTGTCATTCTCTTTGCTGAGTCTTCTAGAGTGAGGTCAACCCTGTCCACTGGGCTTTGGGAGGCACAGGGAATAAAGGGAGCAAGGGAGAAGAGCCTCTCCCCACACTGAGGGTTCAGTACAGGCTTGTTGCATGGAGCAAGGTCACTCAATATCTTTCAGAAAAGCTTTGTCCCCAGTGTCACAGCTGCTCCAGCATAGCCCTTGTCCTGCTCTGGACACAGGGATGTCCATGAGATGGCTTTTTAACAGCTGAGTGCTGCAAGCACTGGGTCCTCACCCCATTGCACAAGCAGGGAATGTGCAGTGTGAGGTCTCCACCCTCAGCCTGCTTCAGGAGGGAGCACAAAACCTGCAGGGATCCTCTCCAGCTGTCCCTGGCCAGAGGAACACCTTGGCCTCTCCTGCCCAGCTCAGGGGAGTGCTGACCTCTGCTCGCTGCTGGTCCAGGTGGGGTGCAGGGATACCTGTGAGGGCTGTGGGAGGTGGCAGCAGGAGCTGCTGCTGCTGTCCCCATCTCAGCACAAGCAGGAGCACTCACAGGTGCTGGGTGGCCTGTGAGCAGCCCCTCACAGAGGCACCCAGCATCAGCTCCCTCAGCATCACAACCTCCCCCCTGCCTTAGAAGAAACATCCAGGCTGTGAACCTGCACTTGTAGCTCCTCTGTTCCCTCCTCTGCTGCTGCACAGAGGCTGTGGCAGCCAGCAGTGAGGGCCTTGTGCTGTCCCAGCCAGGAGAATGAAGGATGTCACCCGTTCTTGTCCTGGGTCTGTGCCTCCCACCACAGGAATCTGTGCTGCTTCACAGTCTTGGGCTTGGGTTGGTCCCAGCACTGGGACCCTTCCTCCAGCACGAGTGGGGTGATGCTGGTTTTGCTCCTGAAGCTCTAGGACAGAACATGTTCTGGCTATTCTGTCCCATTCCCCACTGGAGCAGATCTCTCCTGTACAAAACCTTCACAGTCCCATCTGCCGAGAGAGGGAAGCCTGGTTCCATGTTTGCTGCGTGAGCCAGGGTGCTCCCAGAGTCTTTGAAGGCTCTTGGCTCTTCTCTTCAGTGCTGCTTGAGGGCCCTGTCAGCTTGATAAGACCATTGGCTCGTGTTGCACTGTGAGCTGCACTCTGTCTCCCCGAAAAGTCTGTCGGTGCCTCCTGTCTCTCTGCAAGCAAATGTAACAGCAGTCATACGTCAAATGATTTGATTTTTGCAACCACAGAAAGTAGGGGCAGAGCTGGGAAACCTGAGTCACTGCCACACTGCCTTTGCCAGGCTGCATTTAGAGTGGAAGGTTCCTCTGTGCTGTCACCAGGGAGTTTCTCAGCCCCCCGATCCAGCCAGGTGGCCTCGAGCATCCCTCCATCAACCAGATTGTCACTGGCAACTGACCTGGGGATAGCTGCAGGCAAAAGCCCTGCCCAAAGGTGAGAGCACCAGCTGCTCTTTGGCTACAGAGTGGCACTAGCACCATGCCAGGGCAGCCCATCCTGAAAAGGAGCACAGCCAGCAAAGCAGAGGACACGAGTGTTGTCACAGCCTCGGGTCCAGCCTGTGCCCCCGCACGTCCTCGGCTTTGTTCTCCATCTCGTGAGACTCTCTTTACACCACTATGAGAAAGGATCTAGCTGGCAGCAGTTCAATGCATGACAATCCTGTTATTACAGCTGTAAATAAATAACAACTAGGAAAAAAAAAAAATGCATTTTTAAAAATTTTGGTTGACTTTATTTTCACTATTGACTAGCTGGTAGCCACTTTCTTAAGGGATTTCTCATGGAAACTGTGACCTTTATTCTCTGTATCTCTCTATCTATCTCTCTTTCTTTCTGAGATTTTTTTTTTCTGTGTTTCAAATGCTTTTTGGTGCAATGTTCAATGCCTGTTTGTAGTTTGGAATTGTATTTTTCAACCTTTGCTGGAAAAAAGAAAAAAAAATGTCCATTCTAATTGGCAGGATTTTTAGTCCTGCCATTTTTTTCAGCTTTTAGCTTTTTCAGTAAGTTAAAGCAACAGAAAAATGCCTCAAAAAATTACAGTGAAGTTCTGAGGAGAGATTAGAAAACATCAGAAACAAGAAGTACATGAGTAAGATCAGCAAGCTGAGTGGAGGAGGAGGACTCTTGTGACACCTACTAACCTCCTGATGTAGCACACAAGGTGGGACTAGACCTCTTCACTGAATTAAATCACTCTGCTTTTCCACTCTACCCACTCTCTCGAACTCTGATCAAAACAAATAAAAATTCATATTTTAAAAAAATAACCTGGTTTTTTTTGTCAGCAATTATTTTCCCTAGGTCTGTTTCTCAAAGCCAGATCCTCTGGGCTTTAGACCCCCTGCCCATTTTGTCCCACTGACAAGGTAACAAGCCACCCATTAAAAAATAATATCCCAGGGGAAATATCTTCTGGTGCCCATTGTGTCACGTTTTAAATGCTTTCCCTTCCAGTGACAGGGCAGTGGTTAAGTCAGGCTGGCTGGGGAGTTTGGGGAGCAGCTGGAGGACAGGGTGGTGGTGATGTGAGCGGTGGGAGAGGCGTGGGAGGTGTGCTTGGCCCTCACATGGGTGACCATGGTCAGACCCTGCTGTTCCAGGGACCTTTGGGACATGTCCCTGTGCACAACATGAATCAAACTTTCTGCTTCTCTAGGGACAACAAGAAGAGACTTGGCCAGCACCTAAAGTGCCAGAGGGCAGGGCTGGATGGGATATTGGGCAGGAATTGTTCCCTGGCAGGGTGGGGAGGGCTGGCACAGGGCACAGAGCAGCTGTGGCTGCCCCTGGATCCCTGGCAGTGCCCAAGGCCAGGCTGGACAGGGCTTGGAGCAGCCTGGGACGGTGGAAGGTGTCCCTGCCATGCCAAGGGTGGCACTGGATGGGCTTTAAGCTCCCTTCCAACCCAAATTGGTGGTTCAGACACCTTTCCTGTGGGGAGTTTTGACTGTGGCTCCCCTGTGGATATTAGATTTACACGTGCTATATTTAATAACATGTCATGTCCCCCTCTGCTGAAAGGGGAGTTCAAGGGGTGGAGGCTTCATCTGGACACTCCACTGCATCTCTTTGGAGCCATGAGATGTTGTATTTAGCAACTAATGGAAAGAAGGATTTTTTCTCTCTGTGTAGAAAGATCTGAAATTAAGTAAATCTCTGCAAATGCAAAAGCAGAGGACAAATCACCTGCAAGAAATGCTGAAGTTCATCCTATTGCATTAAGCTTGAAACTGTCAGTATTTCCCTGGGACCCTTCTCTGCATATTTAGTCAAAATATTGATGATTTACCAAAATCCAGCATATTCAATGAGGGCATCTGGGAGAAGAAAATAACTCCAGTGACAGCATCAGTTGTTTTCCATGCCTGGAGAGGGAGCAAAACACCCTCTGCCTTCCCTGGGTTCCCTGAGCACCATCTGGGTGCTGCACCAGGGACTTGCTGGCGGGACAATATCTCCAAACATATTGCAACCTTGGACAAAAAAAAAAAAAAAAAAAAAAGAAAAGTAAAAAAAAAAAGTTACGCATTTGAATTTGCTGCATTCAGCTGAATCCCACCTCTTCCTCTGAGATTCAGATGACAGAGGAGGCTTGGGAGAGCTGGGGCTCACAGCTGCTGTGGCAGATGGAGAGTTATCACAGGTCTGAGCAGTACAGGCTGCATACTCACATCTTCCTCAGGAAGGAGCAGAGATTGTGGCCACAGCAAGAGCAGCCCACCGCTGTTTGAAACCACCAAACTCAAAGTTTTCACCCTTTTCCCCAGCACTCCACCAGCCCCTCTGCCTGAGTCCTTCCCTAATCAGGATTGTACAGGGTTGGTCCCAGCCTGAAAAGATCTTCCTGACTCAGAAGACAAAAATAAACAGCGATGTGAAATGCTTCCTTACATTATCACTTCTCTATTTGAACCTAGAATAAGGACCCTGAAGAGGAACAGAGTGTAATTGCAGTGTCCACAGAAAAGAAATAGTAATGAAAACAGACAGAGCCGGGAGAATTGGCAGAGAGGAGGCAGAGCTGAACAAGTATTTATTACCCCAGCACTTAGTGCTCAGGCTGACAGGTGTCTCAGGAATGCAATAGCTGGGTTTTATTATTTGGTGCTCATAACACAGAAGTGCTCGGGGTGAGGGGAGGGCAGAACTGCTGATGTGTGGTTCCTGAGGCTCCAGGATTTGGGGAGCAGATAATTCCTCCCCTATCCCAGGCTCTAACGTGGGGATGGTTCTGCAGGAAAGGATCCCCTCGGAGCGTTGCTGCTTCAGAAACCTCTTCTGCAAACCAGCTTCTCGTGAGGTTCCCCAAATCCAGCCTGCCCACATTCCTGATGCCTCAGGATTTTAGCTTTTCCATTTTTCGTACATCTGTAACCCTGCAATTCTTTAGTGTATAAATTCCACACCCAGTGCCAGCTGCTGCTTCCCATTTTGGTCAGACACAATTCCTCTCCAGGCCTGAGAGTCAAGGACACCTCACTGCCTCAGGCCCCCAGAGATGGAAACAAAAGTGAGCTGGGGAGGAACAAACTTGGGGTAAATGACTTCATTACCTGAAGCTGTAATTGGAAAATTAACCCCCAATATGCAAATGGACCAAACTTATAAAAGTGTGAAAACCCTGTGACCCATCATCCATTTTTGGGTGCAGCCCCTGGGGAGCTTCATCTGCCTGAAATGTCCCTGAAGGCCCTTCAATAAATGGAAATTATTTTGATTCTCCTAATTTTGTTTGGCCTCTGTTTTTAGGTAGGCCCATAAAGGCATCATTTGGGGTGGTATGATCAAAAATTCCAGCACCAAGGCAGGGTTCCTCCTGCAGAAGGAACTCTCTTTACTCTGCTTCCTTCCTTCCTTCCTTCCTTCCTTCCTTCCTTCCTTCCTTCCTTCCTTGGTGGGTCCAACACTGCACGACTCCCATCTGCAGGGCTCTTCCCAGAACTATTGATGCTGAGTGAATATCGACTTTATTTCTTTTGTATATTCTCTCTCTACTTCACATTTATATTTGTAGCTCTGTAGCCTATTATTCATGGCTAGTTTTCCCTACCTTTATGCTACCCTGATAGGCAAAAAGACAAAACACATTCCAAGGCTGAAAAACAGCTTTTGACATTTTTATAAACAAAGAAATAAATAAATCTAAATATAAATCTAAATCTAAATCTAAATCTAAATATAAATATAAATATAAATATAAATATAAATATAAATATAAATATAAATATAAATATAAATATAAATATAGATGATATAGATATAGATATAGATATAAATATAGATATAGATATAGATATAAATATAAATATAAATATAAATATAAATATAAATATAAATATAAATATAAATATAAATATAAATATAAATATTTTTTATAAATAAAGTTTTGTTTCCTCTAAATAAAGTTTTCATTTCTGGGGGGAGTGGGAGGATTTAGAGAGGGGGAAAATAATTCACCTCTTATATCTCTACCTGGTGTTTTTTGTCAATTATGCTAATTTGTAAACTTATAAAACTGTATTCACCCCATGGGAGGGGGTGGGAATTTTGTGGACATTTTCCATGTCTGCCCCTGGAGGCCTCCAACAAAAACCAGCATTTATATTCCCTCCTGCACTAATATTATCTCCAGAGCGTGTTGTTTTATTTTGAGGTTCTTTAAGGCATCACTGTGGCTGTGCTGGCTGCCCTGTAAGCAAAAACTTTTTTATTCCTCCTGACCCAACGCATCCATCACAGCTTGGCAGCAGGAAAACACGGCTGGAGAGTGTTTTGTCACCCCTCCATGCAGAGAACCCCCTGGCCAGGCAGGATTGTGTGTTCCCAGCTTCAGGAGAAGCAGGAGCTGCTCCATCCCTGCTCTGACCCTCGGGAAAAGGAGTGGGAAGTTCCTGAGGTCTCCTCCTAGGATAGCTCTGTGGCATTCCCAGCAAGGCTGGAGCTTTGGTTCCTGCTGCCAGGGGAGAGAGCAGGTGGGATTGACTCCCCCACACCTCACCCAGGGCTGCAGAGGGTGTCCTGCAGAGGGGATTTGGCTGGCACAGCCACAGGACACTCGGCTGGGACAGGGGACTCTGCCAGCCTGGGAGCAGCAAACCCTGAGCCACCCCATCACCACCAGTTCCAGCAGGCAGGGAGAAAATCTCTCTGGAAAACAGCCCCTGGGGGATTTTCTTCTGAAGGGGAGAGGTGCAGGAGCTGGCTGAGCATCAGGTGCTGGATGGAGGCACTTTGGGATGCCCCATAAATAGCAGTGGAGGCAGCAGAGGTTGGAGGGAAGCAAAACTGCAGCAGGCACAGTCCAAGGACGTGAGGGAGGACAGGCTGGTAGGAAAAAGCAGTATTTTGTTTATTACACAGATAGCACAGCTGGGGAAAAGAAGCCAAGCTTTCCAGTCTATAAACTCTCCTTGGGATGTGGTGCTGTAAACTTCAGGCTTGGAGCTGAGAAATGGTCTAGGGTAAGTCTGTTCATGAGGCAGTCAGAAGGAAAAAGCTTCCAGCTCCCAGCAAAGTGGCAACTGGCTTGAAAGGATAAAGGTGCTTCTTGGGATTTTGTGAATAATAGGAGACAAAATAGTATTGCTGAGCTTATCCAGGAAAAAATAACCAGAAATAAAACCAAAAAATATAAATATAAAATATTTTTATAAAATATAAAATAAAATATATATTATATATTTATATATATAAAATATAAAAATAAAATAATAACCAGAAATAAAAGCAAAAATAAAAATATTTTAATATAAATATATAAAATATTTTAATAAAATAAAATATTTATTCTATATTTCTCTCTATATATTATAAAATATAAAAATAAAATAATAACCAGAAATAAAAACAAAAAATAAAAATTAAACTATTTCTATAAATATATATAAATATATAAATTATATAAAAATATTTATTATATATTTATATATATATATTATAAAATATAAAAATAAAATAATAACCAGAAATAAAAACAAAAACAGGCAGCAGTCTGGTTTTAAAAGAGATACAGAAATCAGTATAACATATAAAACTCCTCTGAAGTCAACACACAATTTTCTCAGTGGATGCAGGCTGTAGACTTGCCCCAGAATCCTGGGAGCAGTAAGTCCATGGTCTGACCCCAGCTCAGCCATACATCAGCCCAGCCCTGCACTGGAAATGACCATAACTCAGCAGCCCATCTCCCAGCATCCAAAGGAAGCTGCTTAGGCTCCTCTTATGATTTCTCTTTGCTACAGTGAATTTTTCACCATCTATGGCTGACTGTAATCCCCAGTTTGCCTGTAAAACCAGCCTTTGCCTTCTTACTGCCTTATTACACCCAGCATAAATCAGGAGGGGTGGCGAGACAGGATTGATAAGGAGGATTTATTATGCTTGAATAACCATCTATAACCACTCATTGCTGAGTGACTCCCCCTCCCTCCTCTGGAGAGCAGCAGCTGACAGAACGGAGTCCTTGTCAAGTGTGAACTCTCAATCAGCTGGGACTGGGGAGCCTCACTCACCCTCCCTGTGGGGAGAGGGTTGGGCTCACCTGGCCCTGGCTGTCACAGGGTGCTCGGGGTTGGAGGGGACCTTTAGGATTCCCTCATTCCAACCCCACACTGAGGGCAGTAACACCCTCCAGTGGAGCAGGTTGCTCAGAGCTCCATCCAACCTGCCCTTGGGCACTCCCAGGGATGGCAGTGTTATAAAGGGAAGCATCTCTAAGCAACTTTCCCAGTCCTGGAGATGTGGGGACGTTTGATTTATCGGTGAAAAAGCCCTGGGGTGGGGCTCTGTCACCACAGATGTCCCAGGTAAGGAGCAGAGAGCTGTGCAGAGTTGCCTGCTCGGGGTCAGGATGCCCCAGGGCACGTCATGTGCTGGCCATGAGGAGCTCAGGGTGGCCACAAGCTGCATTTCCCCCCCAGCAGCCTCTCCTCTCCCTTTGGGGCTGCCATGCAGGCAGTGCATGGTTTGCATGCCATGAAAACCAAGCTCCAGGGAGCTCAGCATCCCACTGGGAACACCACTGCCTGTCTGCTGGGATCAGCAGCCCACTGGGTGGAAAATTCAGGGTGGAAATCAAGTCCAGGTGTCCCAGGTCTCCTTCGGAGAGGAGGTCAGCGTTTGGTGCTTTTTACAGCAGAATTTTCACAGAATTATCTCCGGGGAGCTGGGTGACATTTTCCTTCCCTCGCTAAGTTTTGAGGGTAATTGTTGTGCTGCTTGTTTGGGCATTTTGCAGTCCTGTTGTCTGGGGACCTCATTTGCGTAATTTTTTCGGGTCCTGGCTAATAATGACGTCACGTAAAACCAATTTATTCTGCCGGACTGAGAGTGGGCTTCGTCGTCATGGTAACTTTTGATTTGGAGGCTTGCAGGAAGGAGACAGGTAAGTGCCTGAAATTGCCATATTTCAGCATGGTTTCAAATGCCTCGGACGTCTGAGGCCCATTTTCCATAAATGAAATTTCAAGCCTTGTTGAAGTACTTTGTAAACAAAATTCATTTATTGCCTGAAGAAAATGGAGGGAAATTTAGTTGCAGAAAATACTTTTAGAAAAAAAAATTAAGGTTTCATGAAGCACACTACAAAATAATGGGAGTTAAACACAAGCAGAATGTGCTAATGCTGCTTTGCTCCCCAAACCCAGCCCTGGAGAGAAGTGATCCTTTCCCTGTGAGGAGACAAAGTCCAGTAAGGCAATTTTCATGTTGGGGGAGGGAATGAAGAGGGACAGAAGCAGCTCTGATGGCAGCAATTTCTAATTAGTTTCAAATGCATCCCCCACAAGTGTGCTGTGCTCTACCTAGTCTGAATCAATGAGCCTCTCTGCTCCCAAAATTTGGGTCAATGTGTACTATATTAGTGAAAATACTCTGGAAGCCGAGATGTTCATTCAGAGCTGGATATCAACATGCTTGTTTGGAGCTGTGATTATGAGTGCTTGTGGCTTCTCTGGAAATCAGACAGCAATGATGATTCCCTCTGGATACAAGTTAGTCTGGGCTGGGGTTGTGGGGGGATGTTTCCAGACAGGAAGCCCTGGGCTTCTGCAGAAAGATTCCCCGTTTGGAGAGGCTGTGTAAAATCAGCAGAGGCTGATCTCCTCTCCGAGAAAGGAAAGGAGATGATTTCCTTTCCAAGAGAAGCTCAGCCTGGACCCAAAGGCATCCCACAAAAGGCAACACACAGCATTTGGCATCTGGATCCAGCCAATGCTCTGATTCTTTGATTGTGTAGCCCCCTAGACCTTGTGCAAGGGGACATGCAAGGCCTGGGAGTGCAGCTGTTTGGCCAGTGACACTGTGAAAGGAGAACCTGGTGCATTGTTGTCACCAGGATCTGGATTGCAGCCTTTATCCAAGGCTACATCTCTGTAGATACATCATGGATATAATTTATATGTCCCCCTGAAGTGCTGTGTCTCCTCCTTTGCTTGGAACAGGGTGGCCACTTGGGGGAACTTCCCTCCAAAGCTAAAACAGCCTCCTGGCACTTAAACTGTTGCACAGAAAATGTCATTTTCTTCAAGGCAGGTGATAAAAGAAACTGTTTAAGCTCAGCTGCAACTGGGGGTTTGGGGAGGGAGGGAAAGGGGATGGGTAATGGGAGGAAATTAATTGTTCAAAGGGCTTGGAGCAAGCTGGTGTGGTGGAAAGTGGTCCTGGTGGGTCTAGATGGTCTCTGAGGTCCCCTCCAACCCAAACCATTCTGTGACCTTATGAAACCCAGGTGGGGGTGCAGAAATGCCCAGCCCAGGTGCAGCAGGGGGAGAACATTTGGCTGAGGCTGAGGGGTATCTGCAGAGGATTGCTGCTGGTGCAGGGATGGGCAGAGCTGGAACTGTCCTGGGCTGCTCCAGGCTCCAGCATCCTCAAAGCCCTTCTGGGAATTGCACCAGCCCTGGCTAAGGAGAGAGATGCCCCCAGCAGGAGGGAGTGTGGTGGTGAGGAGGGAACTCAGAGCAGCAAACTGGGGCTGTGCTCCTTGGGCTCACAAGGAGCTGGTCCCTGGTGTACAGAGGAAGTGCCTGAAATAGAAACATTTTGGAAAAAGAGGGAAAGGAGGGGGTTTGAGTTGCTCCAGCCCTTCTCCATGTGATTTTTCTCAAACCTTCAGAGCAGTTGCTGCTTCTTTTGGTGGCAGAAGCTATTCAGGGAATTTGAACTGAATTTTTGCACCACTTTAGGTGCCTAGAAATTGCATTTAATTAAAGGAAATAAGTCGTTTGCTGAAAACATGTTGTCCTGCTATGCAAAGGAGTAAATGAAGGTATTCCTAAAATTAACCCAGCGTCACTGCAAGTGTTTGCTGGGCTCCCAGTCTGCAGGCACCAAACTGGGAGAGCCCAAAGCCTTATCTAAAGAGTGTCTGATTCCTGACAGCACTCAAACAGCACATCAGATGCTTTCTGTGAGCCTGGGCTCTCTTTCCCTCTCAAGCATCTCACAGATCCTCAGCAGAGCACTCTCCCAGCCCCCAGCAGTCTGTGGCCCTTGCCTGCAGGAGCCACATCCTTATGTTTAATCATGTTAAATTATCTTTCCAGAGAAAGTGGTCCAGCACTGGAACAGCCTTCCTGGGGAGCTGGTGGGTGCCCCAAGCCTGCCAGTGTTTGAGAGTTGTTTGGACAATGCCCTGAATAATTATTTTCACTTTTGGTCAGTCTCGAAGTGGAGTTGGACTAAAGGATCATTGTTGGTCCCTTTGGACTGAAAATCTCTGATTATAATAACTCTTGATGGATTGTACTGTGATTTGGTCTTGGACTCATCTGTGGCCACAGAAAGGAGTTTCTTGTTTTAATTGTGGAATAAAGCCCCCACTTTATTTTGGTTTGGGGGCTATGGTTTTCCCTCACATTTGATGTCTCTGTGCATGCTTTCATTACAAGAGAAGTTCAACCTTTGCTTCTCTGTCCATCCCGTGCCTCACACAAAAATACACTGGGATTTCATGCACTATTTTAAAGCATCACAGAATGGTTTGGGTTGGGAGGGACCTGAAAGGTCACCTCATGTCAATCCCTGTGGGCAGGGACACCTTCCACTAGGCCAATATCTCAATATCTTCAATATCTCAGCCATGGGGGCTGAGGGAGCCAAGGCTGTGGCATCCCAGCCAAAAGAAGTCCCCAGGGCAGGAGCTGAGTGTAGCCCCAGCTCTGGGGAGAGCTCAGCCCTCCCCTGGCTCTGATGGGCTGCAGAGTCACAACCTGAGCACTCCAGGCCTTCCTCACCTCCTGGGAAGAGCTGCAGGAGATCAGAGCTGGGTTTGGGCAGTTCTGTGTTTTGTAGGTGATCCCTGGAGAAGGCTGACCTAGAACAGAGGCTGGACAGAGTTAAGAACAAAGCAGGGATTTATTGAAAGGCCTTGAAGGACACACCTTGGGTGCTGCAAGAGCCTGGGCCACACCAGGGCTCCCCCAGGATGGACCTAAAAATGGTCAAAAAAATGACCATTGATGAGTGGTCACAAGATCTCATATTTTTATAGTTTTGGTCCGTTTTCATGTCAGGGTTAATTGCCCAGTGACTGTTTCAGGGTATGAAGTCCCATCCTTTGTGTTTTCTCTCTTCAGCCCAGCGTTGTTTCTGCTTTTGGGCCTGAAACTTGTAACGACTGATCTTGGTACCGAGCTGGAAAAGGAATTGTTTTGTCTACTACTCTGTGAAGAGAGCTCACTGACACTGAATATGAAGCTCAAAACTACACCTAGGCAGTGCAGAATCTGAAAAATATGAAAGCTAAAAGTTAGGGCATGATAGGAGCCTGCTGAAAGGGAATTGCCACCCGACAGGACGAGGTTTCTGCAGCTGGGGGACAGATGAGAGCTACACGGGGGCAGTGGCAGTGCCTGGAGGTGCTGTCCCTCTGCCCTGAGCCAGCTCCCCTGCTCTGCTGGGGCTGCTGCTGATGCTGTCACACTTCTGCTGAGGCTTTTCCCCCCTCTCTTTGCCCTTGCTCTGCTCAGCTGGGGCTCTCCAGGCTCAAGCTGAAGGACTTCCCTTGTCCTGCTCTCCACTGCTGCCTGCCAGTCACGCCCAGCTCCCATGCAGGGGGTTCTAAAGATGTAGATAAATATTTCTTGAGAGCAGAGTTCACTTTATTAGTGATCAGCACAGCTTTTCAGGGACAAAACATGGATTTAGAGCTTAATCCCCAGCTCCTGCTGTGTTGCAAGCTCTCTCTAAAACCTTTATGGATACAAGGCCGTTCTGGAGTTTCAAAGTTAAACAATCCCTCTCTCCCCTGCACGTGAACACCAGGAGGATTAGAGAATCAAAGCCCCAGTTGTGAATATATTCTGGTTCTCAGGTGCCTCCCTGCCTTGAACCTGCTCGTGTGGCATGACTCCAAATCTTCCCAGCTTCTTTCCTGGCCAGGGAAACCAAAACAATCACAACCCTCCTGATGCATGAACGTGCTGTCAACAAAAGGGACAGTGAATTTTAGCATATTTAGCATAAATAAATATTAATTTGGGTTTTTTTTTGCGGGGGGGAAGATTTTCATTTATTCTCCATCTGCGATTCTGCTGATTAAAAAATCGTCCCGATCCAAGGCAGCAAAGGTCTGGCTGGGGCTTGGCTGGCTCACTCTGTGGCACAGAGATCACTCTGGAGGCAGATGAACCCCATGGTTAATTTGTGCCTGACATGCTGAAAATGGCTCATCAAAAGGATCAGGCAAAGAGCTAAAAATCTGCCAGGGAGAATTCAACAAGCACAGTCAGACCCCAGGGCAGGGTTCACGTCCCCTTTAGAAGCGGGGGTTCAGATCAGCAAAGCCCTTGCTTGGAATTGCACTTTCCTGGCCTTGCCAGTTCTGGAAAGTTCTGGAAGTTCTGGAAATATCCTCCAAAGACAATAATTTGATGTTGGAGGCAGGGATGCGAGGGGGAAACACAAAAGGTGACCAGTAAAGTAAATGTGCAAGGAAATAAAAATCAGTGGACAAAAGTGGTTCTCTCTGCCAGCAGTCAAACCATTCAGGCAGCCACAATAGCTGCTCCCTCCTCATCCTGTGCACCCCAGCCCTGTGCATTTGTGGTTATTATCTCACCTGGAGCAGATTGGTGTTGCCAAACAAAAGCCCAGGTAGCTTTGCTTTGCCGTGTGCTCACGGGTGAAGCTGTCACCTGCCCCTCGCTGCCTGCCACTCTCGCTGTCCTTGCTCTGCTTTGCTCCCACGGAACAAACACCTGAATGGTGGCAGAAGGTAAACCAAGGGCTTGGAAACCTGTTAGAACAATTGTGCAGCGAGGCACAGCGCAGGGGGAGAGCTGAGGGGTCGCTCCTCCGAGGGCTGGAGGGCTCTGGGTTTCGGGGAGCTCTGGCTGGCGGTGCAGCGGGGACAGAGCTGCAGAAAGGCAGCAGTGCTGGTGGTGCTGGTGGCTGCTGCCATCAGCTGTCCTGTGACTGGCTGCCCAGATAAGGGAACCTGACAGCAAAGGCTTTTCTGGCTCCACTTCTCCATCCTGAGCTGCCGTGGGAAGCAAATCCCAGCCCTGCCAAGGGAGAGAGGGGAGTGAGAGCCTGGAAAACAAATAGATGAGAGGACAAGGGTAACTCATGAGAGCTGACTGAAACATGGAGGGTTCTGGAAAGGGAAGAAGTGTCCCTGCACCTGCTCCTTTCCTTGGCATCTCCTCTGGGAAGATGGGAAAAGAGGCACAGCGAGAACCTGGCTTTACCTGCCGTGGCCTCTTCTAAAATGTGCTGTTACTGTGCAGACCTCCTGCCTTATTTTCTTGGGAAGGAAATTTCTGAGGAGGACAATGGCTGCTGAGAGCAGTGCAGAGTTCCTTGGTGCTAAGGGCACATGCTGGAGATAAGGATTATTCCTTCCATTACACGGCTGGGGAGCTGAGCACTGAGAAATCCCCCGCAGGCTCCAATCAAGACAGTTCAGAGCTGCAAACAGCCCTAGACCACGACATTTCTCAATGGAAAATGCTGCTTCTCATGATGGGATGAGAGGCTGAAAATCTCTAGGGCACCTGGATGGCAAGAAATAGCAGCGTGGAGGGGGAGAACAGAAAAACCCAGAGAGTCAAGTCGCTGTCATTAATTTAATGATGTGCTGGGAGGCTGAGTGGTCCATAGGTTTCCCTTCTGTGCTACTATTCCCAGAGCACTCTGTTTATTCTTTTTAGCCCAGGTTTGGAGAAAAGCTTTTACTTCCCCAAAATCAGACTCGGTGTCAATGTAAAATGAGATCATTACTTTCTTGCTGGCAGAGTGGTGTGAAACAATGGTGACTCAAAAAATAGTAATCTCTATAAAACCAAGGCCTGGGCTGGCTTGGCAGGTGTTATTTATTTTTCCTAGCAGAGGGAGCAAGAAACTGTAGCTGGAATCTCCAGTTGGCTTCCCAAGATATTACTGTGACATTTTAATGATCTAATTCCCCTCAAAGGTGGCATTTTCGCTTGTTCCCCTGACCTATCACTGTACATTCGTTGTGAAACAAACTGTCTGCTAGCAGCCCTGACATCTCAGGCTCAGAGGAAAATAAAAGAACCATCTGAGAGAGCAGTGCAGTGAATGGACTCTTCCCCCTGTACATCCTTATGAGCCCACGGGCTCTCTGGGACCATCAGCGCCGCTCACCTTGGCAGAGGCCGTGACAGGGGCGCACCTGTGGGATCTTCCTGGCCCGTGAACCATGTTCCACCCATTAACACATGGCTGAAGCTCTTGTTCGTGCTGTGAGACCCTTTTCTCCTCTGCCTGCCTTGCTTGGAGGAGTCACAGCGGGCAGAAGTGCTGTCTGTGACAGGCATGGCTTGCACGAGGTGACCTGCAGAGGATGTGGCTTTCCAGGGTGCCCTGTCCCACAGCCAGGCTCTCCTTTCGCCCTCCGGAGGAAAACTGGTTCATGCTGGTGTGAAATGCGTGCAATGAATAACACAACTACAGCAAAATAGTTTATGTAAAGCACTGATGTGGGAGAAGTTTCATAAGAGGTTTCATACCTCAAAAAGGCCTTTTGTCAAAAATAGAAGCATTTTCTGTAAGGGGGGGAAAAAAAAAATTTAAAAAAAATCAAGTTTCTTGCACAGTCTTCCTGTCGTGCTAGCTGCCATGGAGACCTCCTTTCCTCCCAGAGTGCAAGATGCTGCTCCAGTCCTTTTATGAGCAGGACAGAGAGCACAGGCAGCCCTGTGGGGAGTGACAGGGCTGGGGACACCAGCTGCCACCCACTGGGGAACCGGCCAGGGAGGGGCTGAGCTCTCTGCCTGAGATGTTCCATTGGGCACGAGGTGCTGGGCGAGTCCTGCCTGGTGGGACACAGCCCAGGGAGGGGTGAGCTGCCAGTGTCACCTGGGAGGGAGCAGAGAGGAGAAACTGGCTGGGACATTGTGTGGGGAAACATCCCCCTCTGCCAGGAGCCTGGGACAGACCAAGGCTCAGAGTGCACGTGCTGATGGTGCTGCAGGTGCTGCAGGTGCTGCAGGTGCTGATGGTGCTGCAGGTGCTGCAGGTGCTGCAGGTGCTGCTGGTGCTGATGGTGCTGCAGGTGCTGCTGGTGCTGATGGTGCTGCGGGTGCTGCAGGTGCTGCAGGTGCTGCTGGTGCTGCAGGTGTTGATGGTGCTGCAGGTGCTGCTGGTGCTGCAGGTGCTGCGGGTGCTGCGGGTGCTGCGGGTGCTGCAGGTGCTGCAGGTGCTGCGGGTGCTGCAGGTGCTGTTGGTGCTGCAGGTGCTGCGGGTGCTGCGGGTGCTGCAGGTGCTGTTGGTGCTGCAGGTGCTGCTGGTGCTGCTGGTGCTGCAGGTGCTGATGGTGCTGCAGGTGCTGCAGGTGCTGCGGGTGCTGCAGGTGCTGCTGGTGCTGCAGGTGCTGCAGGTGTTGATGGTGCTGCAGGTGCTGCAGGTGCTGCTGGTGCTGCGGGTGCTGCAGGTGCTGATGGTGCTGCTGGTGCTGCAGGTGCTGATGGTGCTGTGGGTGCTGATGGTGCTGCAGGTGCTGCAGGTGCTGCGGGTGCTGCAGGTGCTGCTGGTGCTGCAGGTGCTGCAGGTGCTGCAGGTGCTGCAGGTGCTGCTGGTGCTGCAGGTGCTGCAGGTGCTGCGGGTGCTGCAGGTGCTGCTGGTGCTGCAGGTGCTGCAGGTGCTGCAGGTGCTGCAGGTGTTGATGGTGCTGCGGGTGCTGATGGTGCTGATGGTGCTGCAGGTGCTGCGGGTGCTGCAGGTGCTGTTGGTGCTGCAGGTGCTGATGGTGCTCATGGTGCTGCAGGTGCTGATGGTGCTGCAGGTGCTGATGGTGCTGATGGTGCTGCAGGTGCTGATGGTGCTGCGGGTGCTGCAGGTGCTGCTGGTGCTGCTGGTGCTGCAGGTAAATCTGACATTCCTCTGGGGAGGAAACAGGGACGCAGCAAAACCCCAAAGAGGCAACAAAGCTGCACTCCTGCTTCAGAGGGGCAGAGCAGCTACAGGGACAAGAATGCAGGCAGGGAAACCAGGCCATGGAAGTCAATGCAAATGACTTTGATCACGGAGTTTCAAGCCCATTTGCTCTGTAGGAAGCACGGCTGTCAGCAGGGATAGGCAGTGAGAGGGGTGGGATCTCACAGCTTTGTGAGATGAAATGAAGAATGTGGCAGATGCTTTTTTTTCCCCCCTCCCCTAGCTTCTGAGGGCCCTTAGCATCACTTTGGGGGCCGATCTGAAGCTCCAGCTCCATGCTTCTCTGTCGAGCTAAGCGGCAGCACTCTGGGTAGTGCTGGTATTGCTCCTGCAGGGCGAAGGCATGGACTCCAGATGGGACTGGGGATGGAGCACATGGGTTTGGGCAGGCTTGGAGCACAGGAAACCCCAAGAATGCCCCTGGGAGGTGCCTGGTGAAGCAGCAGAGCCCCTCCAGGAGCCACAGGCAGCAGCATGGGAAGGGAGGGTGGTACCTGCACAGGGCTCTGCGCCCGCCCTGGGGAGCGCTCCAAAGAGGAAAAGCTCCAGTTATGTCACTCATCATTTCTAGGCATTTTTAAAAAGAAATCCCTCTGGGGCAGAGGCTCTGTTTTCATTCAGAGCCACACATGATGGGATGTGTGCCTTTGCTCTAGTTTCTGAGTGCCACTGTTGCTGTAGGTTAATTATCATTAGTAATTAATCATCACCACCCACAGAAAGGCTTTTCCCTGCTGGTCAGGAGTCACACAGAGCATTAACAGCTTTTTTTCCCCCAAAAGCAGGTCCAGTTTGATTCAGGGGCTCTTCTGGCCTTGGCTGCTCCTCATAGCCCCTTGGAAGGTGGTCGAGGGGAGCCTGGATTGTTGTTCTGCCTGGTAACTTTTTCTTTTTTAACACAATTTAAATATGGGTAGCTAAATTCTCTCCATGAGAAATGTTGCACAGATTCTCCTAGACTAAGTCTTGATGACTTTTTCCTTCTTTTAATAAGTTTCTGATGCAGTGAAACAGCTGAAAAAAAAAAAATTAAAAAAAAAAATCTGATGATGCATCCAGTGGCAACACATCAGTTTTCAAAGATGTAGCTGAAAAAAACTCCAAGTAACTGTAGCTACTGCTTTCACCATCATTGAAAAATAAAACCAGGATAAAGCCAAGAGAAGGAAGTGGCATCAGGATGTTTCTGCTGGGGAAGGAGAGACCCCAGGAGACCCAGTGCCCCCATTGTCACGCAGCCATGGGCACAGCCATCCTCTGGCAGAGGGATTTCAGCATTGTGGCCTCTCCACAGCACTCTGGGGCCGGTTTATTTTTGCCCTCACAGATCCAGCCGCCAAGATCCTAAAACAGGTCAGGCATATGGGACCATGGCATGAGCAAACTTGGCTGGCTCGAGCTCAAATTTATAAGGAACTCAGTTGCCTTTTTTATCTCTTTTTTTTTTTTTTTTCTTACCCCCCCCCCCCCTTCCAACTCCAAGCAAATCCCAAACATAAATTATGGCAACCAGGCTCTTCCTGGTGCCTGCAGCTGCTCAGCAAAATTGACTTTTCCGTCAGCGCTGCCGCTCGGAGCGCAAACCCGGCAGCTGAGCACCGGACCCAGTTGGAGCCCAGCTTTTCCCATTCAACAAAAGTTCAGCCAGCTCGGAGCATTTCAGACTCAGCGAATTATTTTCTGACAAAACCCGTGGGTTTCTTGGGAAATTTCCGGCTGGCTCTAATTGGGACAGCTGTTAAGGCGGCAGTTTTCACAAGAACCAAGAGTCGCTTTCAGATGAGCACAGCTCTTAAAACGGCTGCTGCTTTGATAGCTGCTCGTTGCCTTTCTTGTCTGATTATTGGGCTTAGTATCTCCCTGCAAGCTTAAAAAAAAAAAATTAAAAAAAAAATGAAATCCACTTTGCCTGTCTCATCTTTCTCTTCTCTTCACCCAATATTATCTCCTGCCCCTCCTCCTACTTCAAGGAGACTCTGTCAGTTTGAATTTGACCCTAAATCTGAGCTTTGCAAAAATTAACGTGTAGAGCATTTCAGATTAAGAGAATTTCTCTCTCTCTCTTTATTTTTTTAGCCCCCCCAGGGTTCACAAACGCCGTTGAGAAGTCAAAGTAAACATTTGCCTTGTTGCTTTAACATGGGAGATCTTGCCAAGAGAATTAACAGGGCCTGTCTCCACGAAGGGAGAAAACTCATTTCCTTCTGATGGGGGTACTGAGAGACTCGCTGGCTTTCGGTAATGACTTTGTTTTTAATTTAATTGTTTTTCTTTCCTAATCCCACATACATTTTTGCCATTTAAGCAAGGAAGTTGAATAAAGCATATGAAGGTTCCTAAATAGCTAATTCAGCCCCAGAGTCTATGAGCTGGAAATTTTATGTCCTTAGGGAGCCTTGAGGGTTTGATGAAAGCTCTTGATAAATCCAGACTGAATCTTGCTCTGATCTGCTGGGAATTCCCACCAAGCCCACCTTGCTCCCCACATGGCAATGGGAAGACCTGGAGCCCCAGAAGCCCCAGTTTGTTTTTATTTTTATTTGCAGATAGGAAAATTGCTTTGGAGCAAAGTGAGGAATGGATTAAATTTGGTTCATATTGAATCAATTTTTTTTTTTGTTTTTAATATGGCTTTCCAGTGAAAGAGGAGAAATGAAAAAAATTCATCTTGTCGTTTCAGTATGTTGTTCAAACCAAAAGAGTGGTTCTTTTTCTATTCTTTTATTTAAATAAAGTTAGGTTTTAAATGAACAATGGTGTGCTGAAGTGGAAAAACTTGAAACATTTAATTTAGAACACAGATCAATGAAACATTTTGGCATTCTTAAGCAAAGCATTTTATTTCAAAACAGGTAGGAAAAAAGTATTTTGATTGCAAAGGGTTTTGCTTGGAGTGTGGTTTTGTTTGTTTTTCTTCTCATTTAAACTAATTTGCCAAATTCTGCCTATATTTGCCAATTAATTTGACGCCCCAGGACTCTGCTGTGCACCAGATTTGCGGTTCAATTGAAATGAAAAAAATCTCAGCACGCAAATCATGTGTATACAAGGAGCTAATGAAGGTCCCCTGACTTCTGGGTCCTGATGAGCAGGGTTTTCTCACTTGTGCCTCCTGCCAATCCCCATGGGCAGCTCTGCTGTGCTCATGACTTGGGAAAACACGCACTGCCAGTGCCAATCCCTCTGGTTTTCCTCACCAGAAAAGGTGCCCAGGACCTCTGGAATTCACACCCTGCCTCCAGCTGCCAACCAGCCCCACCCCTGGGTGCCAGAGGGAAGGAATTTAAATCAAGAGAAGTTTATATTTAGAGCTGGGGGTTGCTCCTTCATCAGATTTCGCTGCCTTTAAGTAGGTCAGGCGGGAGACCCGAGATATCCGAGTCCCCTTCAAAGGCATCCGTCCGTCACTTATTATTCCAGGCATTTCCCTTTCACTCTGCCTTCCCTTCACAGCCCTTTGTCGCTGCTGCTGGGCTGTGCTGGCTCTCGCTGTCCTTCCCAACACTCCATCCTTTCATTGCCTTCCCCACTCCTCCTCCCTGCTGGCTCTGGGACAGCCCTGGGGACAGCACGGTGTCACCAAGGCCACTGCTCTGGGCTGCAGCCAAGGAGGCCCAAGGGGAGGCTGGGGGCTCCTCACAGCACCACGTCCTGCCACAGCTGCTGTGGGACCTAGGCACCCGTGGGCTTCCATAAAACCAGCACTGGTGGCAGTAAAAACACCCAAAAGGCAAAAAGATTCCTCAAGCCTCCCTCTTTAACCCTGTTCTAGGAAAGAAAATTTCCTGCCCTGATCAGGAAATGATCACTGATCCACTGTCTGCAGCAGTGGAAAGGGGCTGCAGACCCACCTGGAGGGTGTCAGCCAGGAAAAAAGCACCTGCCTGCTCTCCCCAGCAGCCCTGGCACTCAGGGACCCATTCCAGCCAGTTTTCCCCGTAACCAATCCTGCTAATAAAGGCTCTGGGCACATCCAGGGCTCTTCCTTGCACGTTCCTGGGCTGCCACACAAACGAGCCCACACGAGGAGAAGGTGGGGTGCTGTCACAGGGCTCTGGGATGCAGCAGCCTGCCACCTTCATTACCCACAAGGGCTGAAATCCCCCCCTCCAGCACGGGCAGCTGTGACAGGGGCGAGGGGATGGCGCTGGAGCAGCCCCCGAGGCTGCTCCTCCAGCAAACACTTCAGAATGCATCACGTTGTGTTTGCCCAGCTGACTGGGGTTATTTGAGTGCTCGTAATTACAGATTTTAGCAGGGTGGTGGCAAGGAGCTGGCACATGGAGGAAAAGGGGCTTGGCTGGTGATGGCCAGGTCAGCAGTGGCCAGGCTGTACTGGGGCTAGGGATGGACCAGGCCCTGCTGAGGGTCACCCCAACACACTCACCAGCCAAAACCACCACCAAGTCATCCCCACCTGGAATTTTTTTGAGCCATATCCTTTGCTCACTCCCAGTCTATTATGTTTTTCAACTCTCAGTGGAATTACTTTTTTTTTTTTTTTTTTTTTTTTAAACTCAAGGCCTCCTTCAAGCTGATCACAAGGGAATGCTGAGTGCTTGTTTTTTAATATTCTGACAGGTGCTATTTTGCTATTTGCTTGTGATGATTCAGGACATTTGCATGTCTTTGTCCTTAATTAAAAAGCACTTCACCCTTGCTGCAGGGGTATGGAAGATTTCTCTTGATCTATTCATTTTGGGGGACTTTTAATCAACATATCCACTCTGTAGATGCGGGTGCCTTTCTGAGAGGGGGTGAAGCAGTGTGGAGAGCTGCGTGGGTGTAATTATGGCTTACTCTATTTTTTTTGGGGGGGTGGGGGGGAGAGGAGGGTGATTTTTACTGCAGTTGAAAGGCATTTTCTAACATCCTGCTGGAAGACAGGAGTCCCCTGTCCACCAAGCACATGGGCAATGACAAAGGTAAAATTTGCTGCAAAGGCTGGAGCTGGCAGAGCTGCCTGGGGAGTCAGCACTCTCTGCCTCCCTGACACGGGCTCTGGCCAGGAGCCTGCAGACAGACCGTCCCCCAGCCTGCAGCACCTTCTTTACACCCCACCCAACCTGCACAGACAGCATCTGGCTCAGCTCATCTCCATCTCTGCCCTGCAAACCCCCGGGGCTGGGCACAGAGGGGTTTGTGCCCCATTTTCTCCCTTTGGAGCATGCCATGGATGATCCTTGTTCTCCTCCAAACACAAGCACATTTTGCAAGGTGAAAAGGCAGCACCTTTCACAGCCAGGCCTTTTTAAATGGCAGCACGTGCTGCCTTGGGCTGTCAGGGAGGCTAAAAGTGAGTTTGGAGGAAGGGATTCAGCAGCAGCAGCAGCAGCAGCAGCTCAGCCAGCAGTGACAAGTGCAGCCTGAAAGCAGCTCCTGCTGTAGGAACCTCCCAGGCCTTCGGGGAGGATATCAAGGGAAGGGAGTGTGTCCATGGGTGTCCCTTGTTTGGGATAAGAGGGTGCTGGGTTTCAGGGATGCAGAGGGGTGAGGCAGCCCCGGGCAGGGTGGCAGGAACAAGGTGCTGCTCTGCCCTGGCTCCTTGCCCTGATGATGGGACCCAGGCAGAGGCCAGCAGCCCGAGGTAACTCCTGTCATCCCCCCGGATTCTTTGCGGGTGTTCCCTCTGACTGGATCACCCTTGCAGGTTGAGCAGTGGAAAGGGGCTGCAGACCCACCTGGAGGGTGTCAGCAGGAAAAAACACCCAGCCCCTCCTGTGCTGCCCTCAGCCCCGTGGGGAAATGGGAACCAGGCTCTGCCTCGGGGACCTGAGCCTGGCAGGCAGAAGAGAGCCCAGGGAAGGGGTGGAAGGAACCCTGTGTGCTGAGATCCCATAACTGCTCTCTGATATTCCAGCCTTAACGCTTCTGTCTCCTCCTAGAAAATACCAGACTGAAAAACAGCTCCAGAAAGGCTCAGTGTTTATCTGTTCTGCTTTTCCAGGCTGAGGAGCACAGGCTCGTGGGAACCTTTGAAGATTATTTCTCTTCAGTTTTCTGAAGAGACTTCAGCCTCCTCTTGAATCTTTTTATTTTGCCTCCTTTCAACGCATCGTCCCGATTTCTCTGAGACTTAACAGCAATGAACAAGATTAAGATTGGAGCTTAGAGAGTATTAGGAGACGATCTCTCCTTCCCTGACGTGCTGGCAATTGCCAGATCCTAGTGCCAGCATCCCTCTCTCGGAGAGGCGCTCCGCGTGAGGCGTTTCTGCTCCGCTGGCTCTGGGAGCGCAGGAGCTGCAGGGCAGCTCACGGTGTCGGCTCCTCTGCACTTCAGCTGCCTCTGATTGCTGCAGGCACAGGGGCTGCCATGGAAGGGGAAACCACAGGGGAGAGGGGCGCTGGACACGGCAGCACTGGCTGTTGGTGGATGGGGTCTGGGTTTCCATGCTTTTGGGTGGGAAGGAAGATGCTGGAGCTGGGGTACCTGTGTGCCCAGCAGCCACAGCAGCACAGCCCTGGGCAGCACAGGGTTGTTCTAGGTCAGTGTTTCATCCTAGAGCTGAGGAACAGAGCAGTGCTGGCATTTCTCCATGAAGTCCTGGGAGCACGGACTGAGGAGCACTGGGGATGCAGTGTTGGGGGAAAGGTGCAAACCAGGGCCAGCAATGGACAGAGAGCAGCTGTGCCATGCACTCAGGCTGGCAGTGGGACAGCACCCTGATGGCAGGACCATGGTGGGGCTCCTGGGGCTGCTGTAGGGTTCAGCCGTGCTGCTGTGTCCCACCTGGACCAAGAGGGCGTGGAAGAAGAGGCAGTCCCATTGATTCCCCCATCTGGGAGTGGATAACAGCAGCACATGCTCCCTTCTCCCTGCATGAATGATGCTTTGGGGCAGGGGTGCAAGAGGATCTGCCTCTGCTGCAGGGAAGGAGCAGCGCTGCCCCTGCCCTGGGGGTGCTGGGGAGCCCCACACTGGGTGGGCAAAGTGCCTCTGGGTCTGCCAAGCCTGCTCCCAGCTCCCTGCTGAGCTCTTGCTGATGAAGCCCTGCTGGGGTGGCACTCAGGGCCACAGTGCCACAGTCCCAAGCACTGCCTCCCTAAAAAAACAACAAAAAACAGCCCCTCCAAAACACATCCCTGCTTTCAGGCATTTGAGAGGGAAAAGCGTTTCCTTCTCTTGCACAGGAGACACTGGAGCTTCACGCAGGAGGAAATGAAAGAGGCCTGGAAAACGTCTAAGAACTCCCAAGAAGGAAAGAGGCGTGAAAAAATGGGCTTGCTGCAGGCAACTGTCAGAGATCTTCAGAGTCAGACCCATCACAGACAGCAAGGAACAGCTCCTGGGACCCCAGATCAGGCAGCACCTGCAACAGGAGGGACTGTGCTCTGCCTCAGCTCGGGGAGGAAAGCTCCTTTCCCTGTTTTCTCCGCTTGTCAACAGTCCTGCTTTATCCTCAGGCTGACAAAATGTCAAACTGCCAGCAAACCGCAGAGCCGGGGCGAGAGGAAAGCGGAGCGCAGGGCTCGGATCAGCTGCAGGAGAGGGCTGTAATTGAACATCCACACTCGGACACAGATGAGCAATTCCCATTATTTACTGGTGTATAAACATTCCTGGGCCAGTGTAGAGAGAAGGCATTGAAATCCCCACGCCCCTGGGCAGAAATGCATACAGGCATTAACAACAAAAGGCAACCGTGCCTCCCTCTCTCCTTTGCTTAAATCCTTCGGGGTCAGCAGGTGCTGATGTGGCTTCAAAAGTTCCCTCAGGGCTGCAGCAGAGGAAGGGCCAGGCAGAGTCACTGCTGGCCGCAGGGTTTTGATGGTCAGCACCACCTTCCACGTGTTGGCTCTGCTCTGAATCCCAGCCTGTCCTCTGGAGAGCCCCAAGTTTTACCCAGCTGTTGAGCAAAACCAAGCAGGATTCACTGTGCCAAACACAGTTTGCATCCCAGTGACAGTTTTTGTTGGATCCGTGACCTTCCTGGCTGCTTTTCCCCTTCCCTGAACCCTTGTGGCATGGGGTGACAAGGAGTAGTGCACCTCCATCCAGAAGCAGCCACGTTTCTACAGTGAAGAGCAGCAGCTGTTCCTGTTCCCGCAGCTGCATGTCCCCAAAGTTTGTGTCAGCAGTTGCACAGTATTTGAAATAAGGATGGGAGTTATTCTGGGGTCTAAACTACCAGCTCATGGTCCTGTGCTGAACGTGTCACATCAGATGTACAGATGGCATAGCCATAAATTCCACTCGATAAAAGTATTGAAACACCTGGTGCTCAGTTTGCTGAGATTTCCCCCCCTTTTTCTGTCAATTCTCTTCCCCTTCCCAAGAGTGGCAAGAGAGGCAAGCAGTGACCAGCTTTCCCAGGTACATTTTCTCCTTTTGCATCTCAATCCCTAGGAGAACTGTAACATGTTAAGCCCTGGGCTGGGGAGGGTTTTAGAAAAGCAGAGCCATGAAAGCGCAGCAAGTGGCACCTTTCCCATCCCCAGGGTGACAGCAAGAGCTCTTCTGACACACAGGATCAGATCACCTCGCATTTGGTGATCTCTTTCCACTGAGAAACTAATTTTGAGGAGGGACTGCCTGCAATGGAAGGAAAGTAGAGACTCCTTCAGGCCTGACGCAGCAGCAGAGGATGGAGGTAAAGTTCTCGCTCCCGTCAACGCTCTCGTCACCCCCGGGACAGCTTGCACCAGCTCCTGCTACGGCCTGGGCTGTCCTCCCACACCCTTCACTCTCCTTGGAAAATATTCACGTCACATTTGTTCAGGCTCCAAACACATTTTTTCAATCTGTCAGCACTGCAGGTTCACTCCAGCACCTAAAAACCGAACTGTGCCCTGTCTGCTTCATCTATCATTGCTGTCCATAAAGGTGGGGAGGCAGAGCCCAGCTGAAGCTGTTATTGATGTCATGTGAGCCCAGATACAGCATCTGCTGCTGTGCCTGGCGAGCCTGAAAAAGACAAAACCTGGGTTATGTTGAACAAATGCCCTGGTAGAGTAAACAAATGTTTCTGCTGTGCAGGACATGCCCCAAGTCAGAGAACAGGGCTGAGCCTTGTGCAGGGTTTTTCATCCTCCGAGTTTTGCAGAGGGAGCCTGTAACCAGCTTCTCTCAGCTGTGCCTGCCCACTCCCATCCAGGCCTGCCAGAGCTCTCATCCTCATGGGTGCTGCTGCAGGAGAGTGACCAGCCCCTGCCTTGTGCCACAGCACACAGCCCTGGCCGTGGGGAGAGGGCTTGGCCTGACCCTGCCTGCTCCTGGGGGATGCTCTGGCTCGGTGACAGCTCAAGGACCAGTTCATTGCCAGGAGGACAGAGAGCATCAAGGACAGTGGCTCTAACTGTGCTCTGTCCTCAGCCGTATGACGTGGAGAGCGAGGGAGGAGGGGAAGGCGAGCTCACCTCCGTGCAGCCCTTCAGAGCAGTCTGCTGCATGGCCCTGGCACTGCTGCCTGCCAATGCCCTGGCAGCTCCTTGTCCTGGAGTGCCCAGCTCTGCCAGCAGTGCTCTCAGTCCTGCCCTGCCCCTGCAGAGCCCTCGGGATCTGTCTCTGCCTGGGCTCCTGCAGCACACGCTCCTCCACCCTCAGAGAGACATACCTGTCTGAGGGAGACTGTGCAAATGCCAAGGGCCTGAGCTTCCTCAGAAATGAGCTCCTGAACACCTTGGGATGATACTTTTCCCCACTTGTATCAGCTTTTCCTCTGATGTAGCCTGGAAGAAGAGCAGTCTCCTGAGGCAAGCAGTGACCAGCCCTTTGCACGGGCAAGAGGAGGCAGAGCCTTTTATTTTTTGCCTCCTGCCTTCCCCTGCTGCTCCAGCCTGAGCCCCAAACACACCCCCAGCACTGGAGCAGGCAGTACACACCCAAAAAAGGGGCTCTGAGAGAGCACAGAGGGGTTTGGAAAGGGCTGCAGATGTGCCCAGGCTCATCCCTCCGAGAGCACTGCCATCCCTGCAAGGTTTGGGATCCTTGGGCCAGGGCTGGAATTGTCTCCTTGTCTCCCAGAGCTAAATCCTGCAGGAGGACTGCACAACCAAACCCTCATTTGCTGTGGCAGCTTGGCCCCCCAGGCTCTGGGCTCATGAGGACTCTGTAAATAATAGGTTTTATTAGTTTGCTGGTTAAACTGAAATACCAGAAGGGATAAAAAACATCTTGAATAAAACATTGCATCTCCTGTTTAAGTTTCGAATCCCATGACAGTAGACCTCAAAACAAATGTCTCTTCAAAGTGGAAAATAGGGTTTGCTCCCTCCCAAAACATAAGAGCAGGACATTTTGTCCTTCTCAGCGTTTGGACTGAGGGTGGTTTTCCTGGTCAGAACCAATCATGGTGAATTTGAAATAGATTTCTCCCCAGCCAAGCTTGTGCTGCTGATAAATAAGGTGTTTGCTTGAAAAGAGCAAGAGCCTTGCTCTCCAACACCATCAACAGTCTTTGTTCTTATCCTTGGTTCCAGGGAAAGACTCAGCACCAGCTACAAAATGAAACTCCTGGAAATGAAGAAGACCAGAGAGGAGAAGTGCTTGGAAGCTCCTGGTGCATAAAACTGCCTGGAAGGTGTCCCCAAGACAGCATCCTGAGGGGATGCTGTGATTCCCTGACATTTCCCAGCCCATCTCCACTGCTCTGAGCACAGCCCTACCCAGATCTCTCAGTTCTCAAGTAGCAGAACGGGGCAGTCAGAAGAAATCAGTCCTGGGAATTTCCCCACGTACCACTTCACATCCTGCGTCTTGAGGGGGAGCTGAGAGCACATATATGAACCCCTGGATTTTCTGTGGTCTGCTCGGGACCAGAATCCTTGACAGCTCCATCTTCCCTGCAGCTATTCTTGCACCTTTCCCAACTTCAGCTTCATCTGGATCCCTGAAGAACTTCTGGAACAATCCAGTGGCTTGCTTTGAAGCTTAAAGAGCTCTTTCCACCTTCACTGCTGCTTTGATATTCATTATTTACTCTTTTGACATGTGCTTCCTGTAAACTCTGCCATCCAGAGCCGACTTCTTTGCATGAAGTAAAGCAACATCATCTGTAGCTGCACCGTTCCAGGGAAATGCCATCTCGGAGCCCTGATGCCTGCAGCTGCCTCTTGTGGCTCTGGGGCCGCTCAGATCTCACACTCATGATCATTACAGCAATCAGGAAGGGACAGAGCCTCAGAAACCCCCCCAGCTGTGCTGTCACTGCCTGGTCGTGCCCCTGTGGGATCCCCATGGCTGGTCCTGGCTGGGAGGCGCTGGGGAACGGGGATCTCCCTGCCCTGAACAAACGGGGCAGCAGCAGGAGGATGCTGCAGAAGGAGAGCAGAGGGGTGATTTGCCCCTGCCGGTGTGGGGAAGGCTGTGCCAGGCCCAGGAGTCAGAGTCAACTCTCAATAAAAGGGATGATCCCACTCCAGTCCAGAGGAGCTGGATTTGCCATCAGAATTACCAGACCTGCAGGAGATGCAGGACCAGGCCTCTCTGGGGACCAGCTCCTGCACCCCAGCCTGTAACTAAACAACAAGGGACAATTATTGTACCTCGTGTAGGTGTCACAAAGTTTGTTCCGAGCAACTCTCGCTCAGAGCTCCCCAGGAAGGAATCTGTTACTCCTGTTTGCCAGGACGTGGGCAGAGTAAAGAAATGCCCGGGTACATCTTGGCAAAGCCTGAAGGCAGAGAGAGATAGGCTGGGAGCCCCCAGCTGTCCCACAGCTCCTCCCCACACACCCTCCTGGCTGTTTTTGCGGGACAGCAGCCCCAACAGGTGGGAAAGGACCCTCTCCCGGCTGCATCTCGCTGCCAGCTCAGCCCAGCGGGGCCTGACGCCTTGCGTAATTTAGCAATAATTACCCACTCTTTCTTTTTTTAGACAAACACCCCAACAGTTGTGCATGGGAAGGGAAAAAAAAAAAAAAAAAAAAAAAAAAGAAGAAAAAAAAAAGAAAAAAAAAAAGGCGAGTATTAAGAGAAATCAAACGCCTTGTTAGGCAGAGGGGGAGCGAGAGCTCCTCGCACCAGCTGACGATGCTCGCTCCCCGAGCGGCAGCGCGGCTCCGGCAGATGCGCGGGTGCCTCTCGGCGCCCCCCCGCCGGCGCTCAGCCCCGGGGCTGCGGGGGAGGCCGGCCCCTGCGCGGGGAGGCAGGAGCCGCTGCCAGCCCCTCCCCGCCGCCGACCGGAGAAGAGATGCCCAAGTTTGCGGAGCGCGGGCGGCGGCGCGGAGCGCGGGGCGGCGGCGGGGCCGGAGCGCGGTGCTGCGGGCAGCGGGGGGGCCCCGGAGCCGCCCCCGGCCCGGCCCCGCGCTGAGCCCCGCCGGGCGGGCTCACGGCCGCCGCCGCCCCCCGGGCCGCTGCTCGCCTCGCAGAGATGCCCGGGACGGTGCTGCTGCTCTGCCTGGCCCTCGGGCCGGTCCTGCGCGCCAGGTGAGTCCCCCCACACACACACACACAGCCCCGCCGACCGGGACGCCCCCTCCCCGCCTCAGTTTACCCGTCGGGACAGTGGGAGGGGAGGGGGTTGGAGTGGCAGCGCCTCTCCCCACGCCGGCTCCAGCGGGGATTTGGGCACCCCCGTGCCCCCGGCTGTTCCTTCCAGCGGGTCCCGTCGCGGCAGCGCCGAGTGTCCTCTGCGCCCCGGGTTTCCCCTCCGCATGCCGGGATGGAGAGGACATCCCGTTCTCCACCGGCCATCACCCCGCTGGCTAATCCTGCCGGGGGCCGAGCCCCTTCCGGGGCTGCCCGGAGCAGGAGCGGAGAGAGCTCGGCGCCTCCGAGGAGCTCCATCCATCACCGGCGCGTTTCCACGTGGAGCCGGGCTGGGTGGGAAGGAGCCCCCCTCTCACTCCATGGGCCCCCGCAGGGCGTGCAGCCTGGCAGCGGGAGGGCACGGAGGGCTCCTGCCCTGCTCCACAGGTTGGCCGCAGGTGGCGGCTCTGGCTGCCGCGGGGAGCCCGAGGCCAGCCCGGTGCCCCGAGCCGGGCCGGGCAGGTGGCAGCGCTTTCCCAGGGCCAGCCGTTCGTAGCGCTTTTCTGCTTTTCTGTAAACAGCGGTGAAAGGGCCCACGCACAAGGGGGGTTTCAAGTTTCTTTTTCCTTTTTTTTTTTCCCTTTTTTTTTTTTTTTTTTTTTTTTTTTTTACAATTCCTAGCCCTGCTGATGAGTTTAATGGCTAGATGGGGAAAGAACATGTTGTCAGCAGATTGTTACCCCCAGGGCTTGGGGGAAGAGGGATTTTACTGGCTGAAGCTAATTGGCAGAATAAGCCGCCTTAAAGCCGATCAAATCCCATTACAGATGCAGTCAGGGACGGGGAGCATGAATCCTGCTACTAATGGTCTGCCCTGCCAGGGCTTCCCGACCCCGGCGGTGGGCACCAAGTCCATCCCTGCCGTGCTCCGGCGTGGCTTGCCCTTCCCAGGGTGGAGGAGCAAGAGCTGCCCCGCTGCTCGTGCCCTGACACCCAGCCTCTCCCGTGCCCCGGCACAAAACCCCTCGGGAGGAGATCCGTGCGGGTGCCAGGGGGCACTGGAGGGGTGATGGACCCGTGGTGGTCCCGGTTCCTGTGCCCCACCGTCCCTGCAGTGCATTGCCACGAGCCCTGCGTTTCGAGAGGATGGCTTGTAAGCTGCAACATCACACGGAGGAGCAATTAAATCATGCGTTCACATACCCTTGAGCAGGAATGTTCACCCCATAGCTGGCCTGGCCTCTCTTCTGCCCGGTGCCTCAAGTCTGCCTCTGCCCTGAGCCCTGCTTTGCCAGGAGCAGTGGAGCTTGTGGGGGGTGGGCATGATGGAGTGGGAGAGGAGAAAAAGAGCAAGTTACATCAGGGTCTTGCTCTGCATTCACTGCATAAAAATGAACCTGGATGCAGTTGTGGAGGGTGAATCTCCTCTTCCCTCATGGTAGGTGCTGGGGTGGGGAGCTCTGTTCATGTGAACAGAGCTGTGTATGTGAGCTCTTCTCCTGGTGCAAGCAGCAAGACTCTTCCCCTGGTGCTGGAGCAGGCTGGATGCTTTTTGCCAGGTGATTCAGGTCCCCCCAGCACAGAGACTCATTCCCCAGCATTTCCCAGGGCACTGCCTCAGCTGGGACCAGGGCAGCCAACTCTGAGCCCTGAGGGCAGGATCCCTGAACAGCACCACAGCAGATGCTGGGCTTGGCAGGTGGTTGAAACTGTGCAGATTGGACCACTGGGGCTCCATGGAGGGTGTTGTCAGAGGTAGGAAGACATGTGAGAGGGGTAAGAGGCAGTTAGAGGCCCCTGTCTTTAAATCCTCTGCCTGCTTCTAATTCAGAGTCATCTGCCTCAACACCCCTGTGCCTACAGCCCTAGGAGGCGTCGGGATGGGTGACTAGAAGGACACATTAGAAGGACGTGATGTGGTAATTAGAATTGACCACGGTGCTTTTCAACCATGGGAAATGTTGTTCTTGCATTTTGCTGCTCTCTTTTCCTTGGGAGCAGGGAAGGCTTTCAGCTGTGTTTGCAGCAGGGCTGGACACAGCCCGGGGATCTGCATCTGCGCTGGGAGGCTCCTGCCTCAGGGCCACCACCAGCTCGTGAATAATTGCGGGTGTGCATCCCAGGCAAGCGCCGCCAGCTGCCCCGGCAGGCAAGGAGCAGAGGTGTCTTCAAGGGCTCGTGGCACATGTTGCTCTCACCCTCCTCCTGCCAAGGGAACACCTTGCCAGACAGCTTGTGCGCTGGGGGAGGGAGCCAGCCAGCAGCTCTTCAGGTGACTTTCCCCAGCAGTGTGTTTGGAAGCCTCGGCCGAACAGGTGTCTGCTTGAGTAAAAGGGGATCAGGGAGCCGAGGCTCGGCTCTGTCCTGCTGTAATGCCACGGCTTGCCCAGGGAGAATTGTCCAACCTCATCCATACATGTGAGCACATGCGAAAGGACACCTCCCTGCCGTGCCAGCCTCCTGCTCGGGGCACCAGCGGGAGCTGCCTTGGCCACAGCTCCTCTGTCAAGACCAGGGATTTCCTTGTGACGCCCCCAGTTCTGCCCTGCTGTCACCCCCTGCCCACACTGAGGCTGTGTCCCAGCCCCATGGCCCGGCTCTGAGGAGGGTGTTCTGACATCTCAACAAGCAGAGGTGAGGAAACACAGCTCTGCCTTTCCCCCTGGCTGCACAGAGACATATGAGAACTGGCTGTCCCCTGTCACCAAGCCAGTCACTTTGTGCCTGGAGATGGAGCTGCCAGGCCAGCAAGTGTTCACGGCACGTTGGGGATCTCTGCAGGTCTGCAGTGTGACATTTCCATTAGCAGCTGGAGGGGGGATGCACATGTCACCTTAATGCCTCTCCTCTGCAATAGATCTTGGGCTTTTCCCTTCTCAGTTTAAAGTAGGGCCACCAAGAAGAGAGAACGGGGAGGAGACAGTGGCTTGAATAGGGTGGCACGAGAGTTACACTCTCGACCAGCAAGGGTTGATGTGTGTCTGTGTGTGCACAGGCACTCAGAAAAAGCATATTTTCTCCAGTAAAAGCTGGCTTGCTTATGCTAAGATGGCTTAGTATGGTTTAGTCGACTAGGATTAGCTGCATTAGCAAAAAGCATATTTTTGGTAGTGTCCTTGCATCCCTAATAGGGATGTGACTCCCTGGAAATGCTACCCAAGCCTTGGGGTGTTAATCAGTGACACTAAATGTGGGGAAAGCAGAAGACTGAGAGCAGGGTAAGCTCAGCCAGGGTTTGCTCAGCCCCCAAAAGGATGTTTCAAACTCTGCAGTGGCCTTACAGTTTCTCAGAGGACCAGGATTTTTGGCAGGGCAGGGGGATGTGCCAAGTTCAGTGCTGGCAGGTGACTTGAAGTAAGGTCAAGGGAACAGGGAGAAAATGCCTCGGTGTAGCTGTTGCCACTTTGCCGGAGGCAGCCTGCATCACCCAAAGCCCTGGCAGCTCGGAAAAGCAGCTCGGATTGCTGTCCGTCACCCCGGGCTGTACTGCGGGCACTCATCCCTCTGTGTATGTGTCAGGAGGGGGCCAGCCCCGGGTTTCAGCCCCGTGCCGCTCTGGGCTGGGCTCGGGGGGCTCCCGGTGCCTCCTGCAGCTGCCGGCTGCCGCAGGCTCCCGCTGGCCTCGGGGCGGCCAGAGCGCTGCTCGGCTGGGGAAGCGCATCCTGACAGCGCTGCCAAACGCTCCCCAAGCATCGTTCCCAAGTGCAGCGCAGTCAGCCAGGGAACAATGAGCTGATGTAGCAACACCTAATGCGCGGCGGCAGGCGGCCGGCTGCGCGCAGCCCGGGCCTCGGCGGGGGACGCGTCCCGCAGCCGGAGATGCAAAGAGTTTTAAAAAGCGAGTCTTGTCTGGGGTTCTGAAAGAGGAGCGTCTGATAAATCGGCCGCAACGTGCCGATTTAATGCGTTTTCGCCCCCTCCGAGCGCCTCGGCCGGGCTGTGCTCCGCAGGCGCTGGAGATGCCCGATGGCACCTCGGAGCTGGGAAGTGTCACCTCCCCCTGCCAGACCCTCCCTGGCGCCGGAGCAGGTGACACTCTGACATGGCAGACGTCGAGGGGGCTGTGCCCGCAGCGGAGCATCCTCTCCCACATATGGCTGTGTCATTCCGGGGACAGCCTTGGGAATGAGCCGCCCGGAGCGGCGGCAGGTGGTTAGAATTGCCCGGGTGACCGTCCGGACCTAATCTAATTAGACGGTTTAGGAAAACTCCTTGAGGAGAAGGGAGGAGTGCCGAAGGTTTAGAGAGGGCAGGTTTGAAAGGCAGTGAGAGAAGCTGTTGCTAAGTGGATCGTGTCCGAAGGAGGATGGATACGAGCTTTCCTCGGCCGGCTTGGAACTGGGAGATGGGGAAGATGGGACATCTTTAAACGGGAGCTCACGCCACAGGCTGGGGAGGAAGGGTTGGTGAGCGCAGGGAATGGGTTGTGGCAGGTCTTGGCCTGGAGGCAGAGGAGTTTGCATAAGGCTTTAATTTCCAGGGATCTGTGCAGGGCAGATGGCTGGGCTCCAGGCATGCCAGACGTGCACGATGCCTGGTAGTGTTAGGGCCTCTTTTCTCTGAAATTTCCTGCAAATGCTTTGCCCCCCAAAAACGCTGTTTTGTCACTGCCTCTCTCCTCAGAGGAAGCCTGCTTCAGGTGTCAGCAGCAGGCAGAGTAGTGGAGGTATTTGAGGTTAACAGGCAGCTCTGGCAGCAGGAGCTGCTGGGTGGGATGAGCAGGAAGGCAGGGAAAGCAGGGACTGGCTCCCACGCCTTGAGGATGAGCAGCGTGTCTCCAAAGGGAGCTAAGGAGGAGGTGGAGCACTCTATGCTAGTCTTCCCCACTGGTGGCAAGGCCCCTGCATGTCTGGTGACCCTGAAGTGAGCAAAGGTGCCAGGTGAGTTGTGTCTTCTTAGCAGTGTGGCTGAGGGGACATCCCTGAGCTCCTCGTGCTCTGCCTTTTGCCCGTGCTGCCTCCTCCTCCTTCGGTATCTCTGAAACACAGCTGTGCCCCTGCTCCCAGGCAGTGCCAGAGAGCTGCCACAGACATGTCCCTGCCCTTTGTCTCTCCTCTCCAGGTGTGAGAGCACAGAGGAATATGATTATGATTACCTCAGCATCAATAAAACCTGGGTCCTCACGCCCAAGGCACAGGAGACTGATGCCACGCAGATCCTCAACTCGCTGCTCAAGAACTATGACAACAAGCTGAGGCCTGACATTGGCAGTAAGTGTCCCCTGGAGCTCCCTGTGGCCTCGGGTGGTGACCTGGCCCGTCTGTGCCTCGTGTTTTCCATGCTGATGGTGCCTGTTTTCTTGTCTTTCCAGTCAAGCCCACGTTCATTGATGTGGATATCTACGTGAACAGCATCGGGCCCGTGTCTGTCATCCAGATGGTGAGTGCTCGCGTGCCTGGGGGTCCCGGTGCCCCCTCCCCACGGCAGGGCCTGCACGGGAGATAGAAAAGGTAGAAAACTCTCAGAAGCTGTGTGAAGGCAGATCTCAGAATAGAGCAATCCAAGAATACAGATATGCAAAGGCAGGAAACAATAAGGCCGTGGTTCTGAGTGGTGTAGAGATAGGCCTTAGAAAAAATGGTAAGCAAGAAAAATGTAAGTTTAATAATGAAGCTTTATCCATTAAACTACAACGAGCAAATATTGTTAGAGGCAAAGTGTGCGTGTAATTTTAATGATTGGCTTAAGCAAATGCTTGTAAGCTTTTAACATTACCCTATTGGCTAGAAAGTTTTCACAGAGGCCTTGTAACCAAGAGAATTTTGGCTGCTGTCGTAATGGCATGAGCTCTCAACATCTTTCGTGTCTCACCTTGTCCTGAGGCTGATGCTGGATAAAAAGCTCGAGGTTTGCCTACCTGCAGCCCCGTTACTGATAAATAAAGACCCAACAGGCCTGGCCCAGCGCTGTGGCACTTGTGTCATGCTGGCTAGACGTGGTGTGAACTCAATGCTGGCTTGAGAAGAATTTTCCTCTCCTTTAGCAAGAGGTGCTCTGACCTGCTGGGAGCTGGAAAGACCTGAGCACCATCCCTGGTTAGGAGCGAGGTCCTCAAGCGCCCTGGGTGAGCTCAGCAACCCTCCCATGCCTCAGGAGCGGGATGATGCTGCTCTTTGCTCTCTGCTGTCCAACACTTCTGCCCGGTGGCTTTGCCCTCTCCTCCCTGGGAAGTGTGTGAGCACCAGGGTACTTAGGGCAGGGTTGAACCAGGGCAGCATGTTTCCAGCAGGACTGAGAGAGGTAGCTGGAGATGGCAGTGTGAATCTCGGGTGCCCAGGCCTGGCCTGTGGTGCTGAGCAAGGGGAAAGCAGAGGTGCCTCTGGTCCAGCATCTCCACAGCACAGAAGATGATGCCACTAGCAGGATTTCTCCTCACGGCTCAGGACCCAGCTGTACCAAGGGAGCTGTGAAAACACTTAACAGAGACACTCTTTGATCCAGAGAGCAACTGTTGACTATTTAATTTTCACAGGAAACTTCCATTATTATTATTATTTTCCCTGGAAAGTCAGCTTTTTCCCCTTTTCTAGCAAGGAACAAATCTGACTGACTGTCAGGTTTTGAAAGACTTCTTCAGTCCACTGTGCAGTGAGGTGGAGGGGACAAGGCAAGGGACAGCCAGGACAATTTGGCTTTTCTTATTTCTCTCAATGCAAAACAGAGAAGGAACAAAACCAGTCCCTTTAAACTGAAAAAAACAAACAAAAAAAAACAAACAAAAAAAACCAAGTTCCTAGGATGGGCACCTTATTTTTAGTTTCCAAAGTACAAAATCTCCAAGGAACAAACCCCTCTGGGGATGGAGGGATGGTACAGTAGCTGTAGTACCAGTTCCAGTCCGAGGAGCATTTTGAGGCAGCCCTTCTGGCTGGCCCCCACCGAGGATGTGCCCCCGAGCAGCTCCTGCTCACAGGCCACCAGATGGGCACCCAGCCCAATGAGGGCACCATCAGGAGGCCCAGCAGGGACGGCCTCCAGGCTCAGAATTTCCTTGCATTGTTCCAAGCGTGCCTGGTCTCGAGGAGAGGAACCACTGAGCTGTGTGGATGTCACCCCTGGCTGCCAGCACGAGCCCCTCCAGCCCTTGGGGTGTGTGGCCGTGAAGCCAAAGTGACACAAGAGCAGCAGTGCAGGGGCTGGGGGTGCTCACCCCTCCTGCAGGTACAGCACAAGCTTGCCTGTTCCACCTGCTTTGAGCTGCCCAAGGATGTGCCAAGAAACCCACACAAAACCCAGAGCACACCCTCATCCTTCTCTTTCCCTCTCATCTGCTTCCATCACCCTTTTCCAGACCTGCTGGAAGCTCTGCTGCCCTCGCTGTCACGGGAGCACTGCAGAGCCATGCAGGTGGTAGCAGCAGAGAGTGGTTTCTAAAATCCAGTCTGCATCCAGAGTTCATCTTTCCTCCTAAACAGGGATACTGCTGCTAGGCTGGTTTCCTAAGAAACACAGCTTATGCCATGGTGATGGGGATGTGAGAACGTACGTACGTCCATCCCAGGCTTTCAGGATTTTGGATCTGCTGGGCTAACACCAGCCAAAAATGGCTGCAGGTACAGGAGCTTCAAGCACATTCAGTATCTCTGGTATTTTTGGGAAATCAAGATGCCAGGCAGTGACAACAGCCACCCCCACCAGGGGGAAAAGCTGTTGTGTGAACTCAGCCCTTACTAGAGACCAGGAAATCATGTGGAAGGGCTCAACCCATGCATTTAGCTCTTTCTAAGAGTCAGCAGAAGCTTTTTCTCTTTGTGAAATGGGGTTCCACAAGTGCACAGGACCCCTGGGGCAGCTGGCACTCGGAATTGCCAGCATCTGCAGGGCTGATGGGGAAACTGCTGCCATGGGGCTGATCCACCCATCTGCAGCCTTCCCACCTGAGGAAGGGATTGCTGTTTGTGGGAATGGCATGGCCAGGAGCTGTGCAGGCAGTGAGGAAACTGCTCGGTGTGAACAATTTTAAGGGGTTTTGTGCCTTGGTGCTGCCAGTCCAGGGCTCCCTGCGGGGTCCCAGCAGTCCCCTGTCATCTTGAGACACCTCTGTAGGACACCCCAAGCAGACTCTCTAGGGGTATCTCTCATTCCTTGTTCCCTTGTTCCTTCTTAAGCGTGAACCTGTGATGCCCTTGAACTTTGACACCTTTTCCCATGAGATTAAGGTGGTGTTAAAGGTACTGAGGACAGCTAGACCCAGGTCTCACAGCCTCAGATTTCTGCTCTCTGTACTCTGTAGACTTCCCCCTGCTCATGGGAGGCTGCATCCTGCTACGTGGTCTCCTGAAACAAGAGGAAAGGGCAGTGACAAAGCTGTCACAGTGTCACCTCCAGACTTGGCTGCTTTGCCCAGTTGTTTTGTGTTTGTTTGCTTTTCCATGCTGATGCAGTGAATTAAGTTGTTCTGTGGGTCGTGCCAGCCCCTGGCAGGCTGGCATCAAACATATGATAGATGGTGTTTGCTGGGGACATGTCATTCCCACTCTGTCCCTGTTCTCCCAGCCCGAGACCCTCTGCCCTCTCCCAGCTGCCAGGCCCATCCCATGTGCCTCATCTCGCCTTCTTCCCATACACAACCTGAGGAAATGCACATTTCCAAGGAAAGGGAGCTAGAATTTGTCTCAGAGCTAGATCTCTCTTGAGCCCACGGTGACATTTCACTCTGCCACAGACAGAGAGGCTTGTGTAGGCTGGAAGGTCCACTGGAGGGGAAATGTCCCATTGATCTCTTTTAGGTGCATTGCCATGACAGCGCCTTACGTAAATATTTCTCTCTCACATAGACTGTGTAGAAGACAAAAAACCAAGTTCTGCTTTTAAGAGACACAGCAGCATCACTGTGGCTGTTAGCTTGGACCACTGTGGCCTATAAATCTGCAGCTGAGGGCTCCAGGATGGCCCGGCATGCTGCTGGAGTAGAAGGCTTCAACTTCAGCAATCTGGTTTAAATACTGGTCTCCTGTGCTCCCCTACTCACCCCCAAAGGGTTAATGACTCACTGTTGTCTTCATCCTGCTGGTGCTCTGTCAGGGATTGGAAGCTGGCCCTGCATAGCCACTGCCCAGCCCCCAAATGATAAATCATGTCAGGATACAAAACTGATTCCGGTCCTTAAAAATGAATAGGTGATTTGAAAATGCCCTGTGCTGGGTGTGAATTCTGCGTCTCCCTCATCAATCACTTGTCATAAATAACATTAACATTCAGGAGTCAGCAGAAGGTGGGCAGGTTTGGAGCAGGCAGAAATGTAAAGTGATTTCCTGATATCTTTTGTACACCAGAATGGCAGTCTTGTTTCCCGGTTAGGTGGCTGAGCAGATTTTATTCTCTCTTCCCTGGGGAAAGGACCCTCTGTGCTCTCCAAGCAAAACGTGGCAGTGACCAGAAACAGGGCTAGAAGATGGTTCAGTAAGAAGTGGGACAGGAGGAAAAGTGGGACCACCAGATCTCTTTATTCCAATCTCTGCGTGGACTGGGATTTCCTCCCCAAGCCCAAGAATCTGTGGGTGGGACTGGGGCTCTTGGCACTTCTCAGAGCAATGGGAAGCTGTGTTTACACCATCAGGGGAAGGGTTCACTGGGCCACGAGCCCCTCCAGAGCTCTGGCCACTACTGAGCCCTGGCCAGCAGCCCCTGGAGCCAAATCACCCATGGTGCTGCAGCTTTCCAAGCTGTGTGGTGGAGCTGCATGCCCACTTAGATTCCCATTAACACAGCACTGAGGTGTCCCTGGCTTATCAGCAGCTCAGCCTGATGCAAAGACCCACCTCCATCCTCCAAGCATGCTTGTGGGAAGAGGTGCCAGGGAGGGCTGTGGCAGCGTGGAGCGAGGGAAGAGACTTTGGGTGCAAATTTTTCGCTGACTGGTTGTTTGCTGGAGGGATTTGCTCCTGGTTTTGTTTTGTAATGGCTTTATTGCTATAGATTATAGCTTTAACTGGTGTCAAGGGCACCTAGAGCTCTGGATCACCTTCCTTTAGGGATGCTTAACTCTCAGGAAATGATGCTGTAGAAGTAAAGCGAGTGCCAGCTATTGGGGCTGAGTGTCTTCCAGCCCTGAGGATGTCCCTGACGTGTCCATGAGGGACAGTATGGCTGAGAGGGGGAGAAGTGCTTCTGTTCTGAGCTCAGGGATGGAGCAAGTCTTGCCCAGAGCTTCTCAGATTCCTCCCAGATGCCAAAGCTGAATGTCCTTTTCTTCCTTTCTTACACAAAACTGGGAGTGAGGCTGGAGGAGCCAAAGACTGAGAGCATGAACACTGTGGTAGCCTCCTGGCAGAGGTGAATGGAGACATTTCAGTCAGCCAGGGTTACCTGCTTCAGGTGTCTGGGATCAGAGGCACTGCAGTCAAGGGCTAGTTTGGGTGCTGATGTTTGCTGTGTGTGAGGAGATGCCCTTGTGTGCCAAATTTTGTAGCAGAACAGAATGACAGCAGCTCTTCTGCTCCTCAATCTCATTACTTAATGATAATAAAGATGGAAAGAGTAAAACTGGCCTCTGTCATTCACCAGGGACCAGATTCTGCTGTCTCAGAAGTGCCTGTGATTTCCAGCAGGGTTTCTGAGCTCCTATCTCAATTGTTACAGCAAATTGTTTTCTTATCTCTGCCTGTGAGTGGGGGGCTGGAACCTGGAGAGGGTGATACATCCAAATACAAGTGTTGGCTACTCCCCCCTTGCCTCTCTAGGAAGGAGATGCTGCACGCTATTAAATTCATAATGCTCTGCTTGGCTACATTAGTTACCATGCAACACACTCACGAAATTGAGGGTGAAGAACATATTTTCCCACATCTGGAGTACTGCAGAAAGCGTTTAATAGATTTGCACGTAGGGTGCATTTGTGGAAACACTGTGAAAAAGGGGGAGGGAGAGAAGAGGGAAATGTTTATTCGTTATCAGCTGATGAATAATTAATTTACAAACATTGTCTTGTTAAATATAAATTAAATCCTCATTTGACACACTTTATAATTTAGAAGTATAAGCCCAGCACGAAGGAGGAGAAGTCCCCACTGACTCCTTTCATGTAAATCCCGAGGAGGCAGGGAGGGGAGGCTTGGCTTTCGTAGTTAAAGCCGACAAGAGGTAGTGCTTAGGAAGGGGGCTGATGTGACAGAGAGAGCTTGGGGACCTCGGGCACTTCATCTCTGCTCGTGGGGAGATGGCTGAGCGGGGCAGGGAGGCAGTGGGTGTCTGCAGAGCCCTTTTCCAAGGATTGCTGCTCCACACTCGGAGCTGCTGGCTCTCGGAGCGAAATCCGCGCCGATGCCGCCTTATCGGAGAGCGCAGCGAGGCAGCAGCTGCTTGTGAGCAGCTGAAACAGAGCCCCCCGAGAGGGGAGCAGGGCTCTACAGGAGCTAAGCCACCCTTGTGCAGAGCCCTGGGGCAGCTGGAGGCCGGGGAAGCTGAGCCACATCCCAAAAAGCGTTGTGTTGGAAGGCAGCTCGTGTGAGCGTCCCGCTGCAAGGCTTGGGTTAATGCCTTCCGTTCTCTCCAAAAGATGGGGAAACCAAGACCAGCAATAATTGTCTGGCTCTGAGGAACACTTAAGTCTTGATTATACTTAGCTTTGGCTGCTTTGGAATAAGTAGGAAGGAAATGAATTGAAAATGGCACGCTGTTTAAAATGCTCGACTGTGTTCCTCTGGAGCACAAGATAAGCCTATAGGTAAAGGAAATTTGCTACCTCCCCCCTCCTTTCCTGATAATAATAGGTTCCAGCAGTTGCACAGCACTTCTCAACTGAAAGGACTTAAAAATCCTTCACAAATCATCTGTCTGGGAGGCAATAGCCCAGATGCACCCACTTTAGGGTGGATTGCAATGCCTAAAGCACGCTGCAGTGCTCTGCCAAGGATTGCGGGCTCTCCTTGGCCTGCCCGCTGTGCAGCGAGAGTTGGTCATCAGCACAAATCCGGTGAGGTTCTGCAGGACACACTCATGGGCTAGCTGGGGTTTTGGCCCCTGATGTGTATCACAGACATTTCAAGTCTTGGGAAATGGGTAGTGTTCACTAACAGCCCCCAGTGCTTTTTCTGCCGTGTTATTTTCCGTGCCTGAGTGATGGCTCGGAGCTGCCGGTGCCGCATTTATTACGTCTTCACAAATACTCGTGTGCTTGGAGAGTGCTCACATCTCCTGATTCCGGGATGCTCAGGAGCAGGCACTGTCCCTCATGCTGGTGTTCGCACAGCAGTAAGGCCAGGTTCAGGAAGGGCAGCAGCTTTCCTCAGGAGAAGTTTGTCTTTCCATATAAAACCCCCTGCCCCGAGGCCCCTGGGGAATGACACCAACCACTTGTGACTTCTGGGACAAAGCATGGCCTGCAACAAAAGGTCTAATGAAAAAAATAAGTTGCTCCCATCCTAAACGTATCCCAGGAGCTTCTGGAAGTGTTGAAGTTTGCTTCCAAAACGGAAAAGAGCTGATTTATTCACTATGAATAATTCAGCCAGCTCCTTTTATTATCCAGAACATACACTAATCCCCTCCAGATATTTTCTGTGAGACATCCATGTTGGTATTTTATTTACAGGCTGTGCAGAAAACTCAAGGAGTCTGTTATCAGGGAAGGGGAGTGAAAAGCTGGAGGTTTGCATCTGAAATTTGGAGCTAAATAAAACACGAAAATCTGGACAGTGGCCTCCTGGGGGCAGGAAAAGTGCTTTTCCTCGGAGACGTTTCTGGAGAGCAAAGCCCTAAAGTTAATTAACATCTGTGCTCGCAGCCTGGTGCTAAATGGGGAGTGTGGCTGTACTTAAAGGTTTCTTAAACTGCAGCATCAGTCCTGGCACACAGGTGCCTCTCGCAGCCCACAGCTCGGGCAGCCTCTGGCCCTCGGGCAACACGGGATAAATCAACATCCATAATGAAGTAATCGGCTCTCGTAAATTCCTTCACGGATCCCATTTCCGCCCTTCTGCTGGCAGGAATGACTCAATCCCTCATTCATTTTGTGCCAGCCTTTGGAGAAAACTCGCATTTCTTCAGCTGGGCTGAATGCAGAAGGGATTTGTTCACCCTGAACCTTTGCAGGCAGCCTGGGAAGGATGCTTCCAGTGGGTGCCTCCCAAGGAAACGCCGTGCTGGCTCTACCTGACCCGAGAGCATTAATTTCTCACTTTTATCCACAGAAAACCCTTCCTGCAGCCTGGGGTCACAGCAGCTGCACCTGGTCCCACTTTCCAGAGGTTTCCGGAGCTTCCTGCTCGTTGAAGGGTCACAGGGACACTTCCAGTGACCAGGGCAGTCTCCTTGGGGGACCCTTAGCGGGTCTGGAGCGATGCCTCTGCCCACCCTGGCTGCTGGCTCTCCGTTTGGCAGGGCACTGAAGCAGGTTTTGCCGTGATGCAGGGGCTGCAGTGCTGCACGGGGGGAATGCAGCTTTGCCCGCTGCACTGGTGGGGCTGCAGAGCAGGGCTGGTTCCAACCACAGGCATCCTGAGGATCCCCAGGCTGTGCCCAAGGACAGGGCAGGAGGCCTCTGTGCCATCCAGGCACTGATCTGTGCTCTGACCCTCATTAAATTGATTCTTCCAAGTCAAAGGGAGAGCGCTGCTGTGTCAAATTTGAAAGATATATAGACTCTGAGCTCTACCAATAGCTGTCACTCGCTGGGCTGAATTATTTTTAAGACAGAGTTGATTTATCTGAGCTGAAGGCTTTAGATGTCTCTGCAGGAGAGGATGGGATATTTCAGGTGTGTGAGAATAGAGTCAAAGAGGTGATCAGAGGGCAGGGTTTGAGGCCAAGGTTTCTGGTCTAAGGCAAACAGCAGCATCATAGGAAGGATAGGCTCATTCTCCCCTCCCACTTGGGACAAATAGCCAGAATTCTTCAGCATTTTCAAGGAGAAATGGGTTCAGGGACAATCAAAACATTTACATTTAGTTTCATCAGATTGTTTTGATTTGCTCTTCATATGGTGATAAATCCTGTCCTGCGTAAGTAAAGCAAGAAAATGAGTATTTGGAAATAAACGTCAAAGTGAAGTGCATCAACTAGATAAGGGCAAAACGAAAGATTTTGTTCGCTTACTGAAGAAAAATAAGTTTTTGAATGAAATTATAAGGTTGAGGTAATTCATTTTAGGGTTTGACAATTTTAATTTATTTTGAGCAAAACTTCTTTTCTTTTTTTTTTTCCCAGTAGAAATCAGTTCTATTTATTTCCTGCATTCCCAGATGAAACCATCCTACCATTTCCCTTAAAAGGCTGTTGTGAAATCTGCCTGCTATAAATGTGTCACAAAATGGAGACCATTTCTCAGAATTCAGTGGTTGTGGGTGACCACAATCAATATGCTTCAAGGACCTCTTCATGCCTCAGTGCTAGGGGCGGAATATTCCCATTATTGGATCCCATCTCCATGCACAGGAAGGGTTTAATTGCCCTTGGTACAAATTAGAAGCGAGAAGCCAGCGTGAGCCTTCCTGGGGCTTTGCTTCTCCTCAAATCCCCCCATGTCTCCACAGCCTGCCTTGGTGTCTCCGTGGCTCCAGCTCGGTGTCTGAGGTGGGATATGGTCAGTGAGCGGGCAGGGGGATGCTGCAGCCATTTCCCACCAGTGCTGCTGACTGCCCCACCAACTCCCAGCTTCTCAAAGCCCCAGAGGGGTCATGCTGGCTGCCTGGGGCACTGGGGGTGGGGGAATAAAGGGGCATGATGGCTGGGGACCCTGGCATAAGCCCTGTGTGTCCCCACGTGCAGAGAGCTTCGTGGTGAGGATTTGTTCCCTGACCTGCAGCTGGCCTGGAATGGCTCCATCTGATCAGCTTTGCTCAACAGGAGAATTGCAGGTGGTGGTAAAGGCTCCCCCCAGGCAGATGCCTGTGGGAGGTGTGAACCAAAACACTTGGGAGCGTGGGTGGGGGAACACCTTGTCTCCATGTGGCTGGGGAACAGGGGAGGTCAGAGCAGGGATTCTCCAAATGTTGGAAGCTTTGTTTCCAACAGTTCCCCTCAATCAGGTTCTCCCTCCCTCCAGATCTGCCACCTGTGATGCCTCCCACAGCAGACTGTGGCCTTTAGTCTGTCACTCTCCTCCACAGACACCCAAAACCACCTTAGTAGTGTTGGAAAGGCAAGGAGGGGAAGCAGAGCAGCAGGGTAGAGGAGTGGGGAAAACTTCAGGGAGTTAGGTTGGTTGTTCCTACAGCCATAGGGGTGCAGTTAAAATGATAACTGATAAATGATCAGATCATTTGGGTCTTGAAAAGAAAAGCTGAAGGCAGAGGAACCTGGAACATTCAAGATAAACCTTTTCCTTCCATGATCTGGCATGTCCAGGGATTGCAGTTTCTCACATGAATCTGGACCTGGTGAGAAGGCAAAATGGACCCTGGTTCCTCTCTCTGGATCAGCAAGAGGAGGGATGAAAATACCTCGGTATTGCTGCTCTCACAAAAAGCCAAAGCCAAGTCCAAGTGCTGGAATTTGGTAAGGAGCAGTTAAAGATGTGCTGTCCAGCTCCTGCGAGCTTTGGACTAAGCCAAAGATCCCAAATTGTTTTGTTTCTTTCTGTGTATGATTCTGGGACATACAAGACCTGTCAGAGTATTTCTTACACCACTGTGTAGAAAACAGAGCCTTTATCTTTTTCACCACTTCCCAAAGATGTTCTAAAGTCATTGAGGGGAACTGGGGAAGGTCAAGTGGTTGAGTCTCACAGGAGGCACCTACAGTAGGCAGAGACTGTACAAAACTGTTGGGAGATGGAAAAAAATGACTGGGAATATCGATCCCTCGTTTCTCAGGAGAGTTGCTTGCACCCACCAGGTGCTGTGGGAAGTGAGCAGCCCTCAGGAGCAGAGCTCTGCAGGTCCTGCTTGCCCAGGAGCGCTGACCTGACTGCCAGATGACCTCCCCACGTGGCCTGAAGTGTGGATATCTGCCTGGAGAGGAGAATCAGCTGGCCTGGTAACCCTTCTGCAGCTGCACTCCAGCTGCTTTGCCCTCCCAGGACCCAACAGGGCAGGCAGAGAGAAATTGTTCTTTTTCTGTAACCTGATTCGTTTCTCCCAGTTGCTTTCCACAGCCTGGTGCTCCCTTGAAATCTCATTAGGGCTGGGCTGTGATTGTGTGGTGGCTTGAGAAGAACTGCAAAAGGAAAAACAAAATGAGGCAGAGAAAAGGAATATCAAGGAACTGGCAGGGCAGGAAGAGAGAGGTGGTAAGCACAGCGAGGGGGCATGAGAGACAACATGAAACAGATTTCCTTGAAAGAGTTAGTGAAGCAGAGTACACTGTTCCCATCTTCATCTGGAGCCAGGAGAAAACAGGGTCAGGAGTGAGGATCTCTGCAGAGGGCACAATCTGCTCCCCTTTTGTGAAACCAGAACTTTCTCAGATGTTTTGAATGTCCTTTTTTTACCCACGAGGGTGAGAATTAGACAGGGATTTATACAAGTGTTTTTTCTCCTGGCCAGTGCAGGTATTTCCATACCATGGGTGCTTTCTCAGAGCCAGTTCTGATCCTCCAGCCTCTCTCTCCACGTGCTGCCAGCAAAGGTGGTTTGACAGAGCTCCAAGTGGTGCCTGTTGGTGGTGAGTGGTTCTCACGGAGCAGGGCTGCAGCCCCTGCTCCCTCCCCACTCCTGGGGACTGGGTATTGGACTGCCCATCCCAGTGGTTCCTTTTAGTCACAGTGGGTGGCATGGGAATGGGAAAGGCAATTAAAGAAATTCCAGCTTCTCATCTGAATCATCGAGCTGTTCTGGGGGAGCGATCTCAGGGAGTTAATCTCATGCAGTGAGGTTTGTCCTCCAGCCCTTCCCAAGGAAATTTCCTTTCATCTCCTCAAACACCCCACGATCCAGAAGGAAAAATGAACAAGAGCACCTGCTCAAAGTGCAAGATATTCTCCTCCAATTATCCTATGTGCTTCCATCCTCACCTCCTCTCCTTCCCCACCTGCTCTCTTCTTCCTGCACAAAGTTCCTTTAATCCCAAACATTGCAGGGAGCAGTTAAGCATTTAGCAGTGAGGTGTGACATGAAGAGGAGACTTTGGACAAACCCAGCTTTGCTCTGCCCAGGTATTTTCCAGAGGTTGTGGAAACTGGGCTGCATCTTTGCTTGCATCAGAAGGTGCTCCCACATAGCTTTGCACCCACAGCATGTCCTGTCCTGAGAGCGGAGGAAAAAAATCAAGCTAAAAGGAGGTGGCTCCTTCCCTGAGGTGCTTTGCATAATATTTCAGTGAAGTGTTCAGTTCCTTCCCCTTTAATCAATTCTGCCCCATCTGCATCGAGCATCCCGTGTCCACAGCTCTGCCTTTTCAGTAATAACCTCATCAGGGACAGTGCAGACAGACTTGTGCTTCTGCAGAGTCTGGCTGATGTCATGTCTCGCCTCAAGGACTTTCCTGGGTCCTCTGGGGAAGGGCTGTTAACAGATGCTAAAACACACACGTGTGGGGCTTGTGCCCCTCGGGCTCCCGGGGAGAGGCTCCCTGTGCCAGCCCATGTTCCCATGGAAAGAGGAACAGGCACCCCAGGGCTGCATGGGTGGAGATAACATCACTGCAGGGCAGGAAGAGATGGTACAAGGGAACATCTCTGAAGAAAGGATTTGGGGTGGCTGGCTGTCAGGGGTGTCAAACCTGCCTTTTAGATGTCCCCACCCACACATCCCTGGCAGCAGGAACGAGCAGAGGTGAGGGGGAACAGGCAGACAGGGATCTGAGAAGGCAGCACAGCTTTGAAAGACTGTCCAGTTCCCATCTGCCAGCTCCAGGGGTGAGCAAGCTGTGACTGGGGGAGTTTGCAATGGACACAGCAGCATTTATAGCATGACTTGTTTGACAGCTCCTGGCACGAGCAGAGGACAGGGAGATGGTTTTTAATAGCATGTTTGTATTATAAAAAGAACTCTGTTTCAACTGAGATTCCCTGGACAGAGGCAAAAGACATTCAGGCAAGGACAGCACTGCCGGTGTTGCTGCAGAAGTGAAACAGATGGGAAGTTCAGTGTGTCACCTTGAAAACACAGATCATCACAGCTCTGCTCCTGCTGTCCTTGAGAGCTCCCCTGGTCACTCCAGCAGCACGTCCAGAAATCACTCTGGGGTCTGATTTGGAGGGAAGAGGACTTCGGAAGTGGAATTAGACTTATATCACATTCTTTTGGTCTTTGTGTTGGAGAGACAGATCTCGCCCAGAGCAGGAACACGGAGGTGGCCACAGGTCCCACGCTGCTGATGGAGAGCTGGGAGAAGCCCAGCCAGGCCCTGGAGTGGTTGGTGTTGGGCACAGCACGTGCTGTTGCTGCCTGTCCCCTCTGCTGGCTGTGCTCACACATGTCACACCTAGAATCACATTCCTGCCCACCAGCTGTGGGGACAAGAAGTGGTGCATTCAGATGCCAAGATTATCCTAAAATACAGTGATCTTATGTAGGTCATTTACTTAGTCTTGAAGCCATCCCCAGACTTTTTACTCTTGTTGAAAGTGTTCCCTGGGATGTGGAGACAGATGTGTGGTGCAACCCTGGATTTGTCTGGGATGTTTGCAGGCTGGGAGGGCAAGTGGGGTGTCCTGTAAAAGAAAATGCTCACCTGGGCAGGGCTGTGGGGCACAGAACATGATGAGCACAGCTGTGTCTGAAGGGGGGACCCTGTTTTGCAGAAGAGGGAGACTGGAGGAGAGGATTCCTGGCTTCCCTTGATCTGCACAGACTGTCCTATCAGCCCTTCAAAGAAAAACACCCCATTCCTGGGTCTCCTCCAAGAAAGAGCTTCTGGGAATTTCCTGAATTGCAGCATCCCTAAGAGTTTGCCTGTAATATTTGCTTTGCTTGGCTGCGTGATTGGCAGCATGGACACATCACATTCACGTCAGAGCACCTGAAATGCTGTCCCTGCTTCCCAGGAAAGCAGCCTGCTTTATTGGACTGCAGTGAGGGATTTCCTTGGAGGTGAAGAGGGAAGGGAGCTCGATGAGTAAAAACAAATATCAGAACAATGAAAGCTAGAAAGCAACAGTCTAGGATATTAATCTCTCAGCCCCACTGTTATTTAGGATTTTTCACAGAGTATTCTGAGTTGGAAGAGACTAAACCACTTCTCCAGCAGAGGAAAATTGAGGAAGGTGTTTCCAGGTCTCTGAGCCCTCTGTTCACAGGTTTTCTTGTTGCTGTTGAATACAAGTGAAGTTGCAAAAACCACATTTAAATCCTTCATTTTATCCTAATTTAGGAGGCCATCTAAAACATGTTCATCTCATGGCTTTGCTCCTGTCTTTGGAATTTGACAGAAACTGAGCTCTTAACACAGAGAACGAAGCTCATAGATGGAACAGAGGAGCCACAGGGTCCCATTCCCTCTGGATCCCACTAATTGCACCCTGGAGAGGGGCCAGCTGAACTGAACACCCAAACTTGATAAAAGCCATTAGAAAAGGATGTTTTGGGAGAGACCAGCTGTATTTATTTGGTGTGTAAAGTAACCTGAAAATACACACTCTTCACTTCAAACCTTGTCATGCAAACCCTGTGAGTTTAAGCTGTTGTTCTGAAACTCAGTAGCCCAAAATTATATTTGCTCTGAACCCAGGGTGGAACTTGGTCCAGAGCAGAGTTCCTAAAGTCAAATTTGACTGGAAATATGGGCTGATTCCCCATCCTGCAATAACCCAAGGAGCAGGCCCTAGGGTAGCACACAAGCCAGCTCTTGTGCTGGGGTCAGGCTGATTTCTTTTCTTTTGGACTGAAAATATTTAGGGTTTTCTTAGAAATGACTTTTTCCACGGCAAACTCATAGCTTTTGAAAAATGAAAGGGTTTGAGAGCGCAATAAAATCTTTCTGTTGTTATTTTTTTCTTCCAATACGAAACACCCCTGCCAGCTCCCCATCCTTTTATTTCTCACAAATGTTCTTTTACCGAGCAGCACTCTTTCCATTAAATGTTTTCAGGCTATGCCATTCTCTTGGAGCTGCATTTCCACCAGCATCTGTGCTGCCCACATGAGGAAAACCAGGGCTGATCAGGGATGTGCTGCAGTGCCAGGTGGTGACAGCGACCAGGGGCCAGCAGGGACGTGCTGAAAGGCTGGGTTGGACATGAGCACACTCAGCCAGCACAGGCAACGCTGCAGGGCGTCCCTGAGCACGGGGTAAACTCACGTGGCAGTATTTAGGGTAGGCAGCCCTCAGGGTTTGCCCTACGTGGAGTTTGATTTATTATTTCATGACTGAAATTTGACGTAATATTGCATGCGTGCCAACGTGTGTGTGCTACCCCACGTGTGATCCAAATGGTGTGGCCAAACTGTTAAAGCAATTCCTCCTTACTTCGTTAGCTCCTTCTGTTAAAAACACTAAAAATGCCTGTGCTTTCACAGAGAAGTTAGCAACCTCCATGTGCTGCACAGCAGATGGTGCAGTAATGGTGGAGGCGTATTTTACAATAACCCTTTTCCACAGGGGAAATCGAGGCATTGAGAAGTCTCTTTCTGATGGCTGAGTGTCAGGGGTGGAGAAAAACTAGAGGGCTGCAGGAGATGGTGAAACAGTGCCCTGAGCTTTACAGGCTGAGCTCATCCAAACTCCAGCTGCTCTGCTTCCATCAGTGGACTCTTCCAAGGTCAGGAGGAGTAAGAGGTTATTTCCACAAGACAACCTGGACTGCTGCATATTGAGATCTCCCTCCAGAAGTCCCTGCCCTCCCTCTAAGGACTGTAAAGGGCTGTAGGAAACCCATGGGCAAACACCTCCTGTTTTAATCACCTTGGCAGATGCCTACAGCTGAGTGGGATCTCAGTAATGCCCAGGGAAGGGTCTGAGCACCGTCCCCCAGCTGACCAGTGCAGAACCCCAGCCATGCAAAGCTCCTCAGCATCAGAATGGGGATTCCTGATGGGAACAGCTGCTGAATTCCTCAGGAGCTGTAGTGGTTTAACCCCAGTGGGCAGCTCAGCCACACAGCTGCTCACTCACTCAGCAGCGTGGGGGAGGAAGTTGGAAGGGTAAAAGTCCTCCCAAAGGCCAGAGCACTTTTGTATAAATCTTGCCTCAGATAATTCTGAAAGAAAATACATTTGTATATGCCAAAATTTCCCAATGGGCTCCCTACAGGGAGGCAAGGGAGCCAGCTCAGCTACTAAGTTCTGCCTCGTGAATAGCTGTGCTAATAATAGCCACTGAAATTAGATCAAACCACAGGACAGTGACAATAACAGCTCCAATTTTTCAGAAGAGCTGAATGACTTGTGACCACACCTTTTCCAAAGGCTGGCTATGAATGGCACAAGAGGAGCTCTTTAATGCTGATCCCTCCTGAAAAGCTGGGCTTCACAACAAATGCTAAGCCCCTGGGATAGCTGACCCTCTAGTCTTCCAGAGTGTTACCATTGATTATCCCAGACTTGAGTGCTGAACTTTACAGCAGGACATAACAGAGCAGCCAGCCCAGAAGTGAGATGTCATCAGTGACTCCAGTTGGGAGTTAAACACTGATAATGACATCTAAGATGAATTTATCACTGCATTTCTGGTTGCTTTCTCCTACACCAGAGATATTACTTAGGAGGAGCTATGTAAACTCATCTGAACTCAAACGGGGTGTGCAGTGATGGGGGAGAATATGTCAAATATCGTGCTATTTTGGCCCCAACACTGTGCCAATGCTACTTTTATTTCACATTTTTACATGTCTCCATCACCACACACCCTAAATGCAAGCAGTACCCGGTGTGATCCAGCACATTCAGGTGCTGGGATGGGCTCTCCCAACCCCCTGGGTCTGGGCAGTGAGGAGCATTGGCTGTGAGGGCTGCTGCTGTCCTTAGCTCTGTGTCTGCTCACATCTGTTTTGAATGAACTGTAGAGGCAAAGCCACCCCTCTGAAGGTGCTGCACATGTCCCCATTCTCCCCACTCAGCCATCCCTTAGGACCCTGTCACCTTTGCTGATCCCCATGTCCAATGGGGTGCAGCATTGTCCTAGAGAGTGACTGGGCTGTCTGGCAGCAGCAGCTCTTCCCTCACCATCTCATTCCTCTGCATGGGACATGCTGGGGACCCATGGCTCCTCACTGTTGGCTGCCAGGGGAGTGAGGATGAGGAGGATGAAGTGGGACCCATGCTCTGCCCTGCCCATCCCCAGCAGGACACGCTGTCCAAGGGAGTGCTGCAGCTATTTCAGCTGGAGGAGCCGGCTCGGAACCAGCAGCGAGGGGAGGATGTGCTGCAGTCATAAAAATTCCACCGAGATAAATCAATAGAGGGAGGAGGAGAATGAGAGGGAGGGATGGCAAAGTCAGACTTTCCTCGTCTCTGCACACAAAAGAGAGGGAGGGATGGGGGTCATGCAGGTTCAAGAGGAGTGGAAGGGACCAAAGATCACGTCAGGAGCTATCAGGAGCAGGTGACTGACTGCAGCACACACTGGTGGAACTGGATCTGGGGTCTGGTTCAGACAGCTGCTGAGTGCCAGACTTGTTCCTGCGTGGCATTAATTAGCACCTTCTCAGGCAGGCTGGAAAAGAGTTTAAGGAGCAAACTGACTTGCAGCAGCGAGCAGCAGAGTGGTGGGCTAATGGTGTGGGCTACTGCCAGTCCAACCCAGGCAGGAGCTGCCTCCCAGGACTGCCAGTTATCCATGAGCTAGGACACACTGTCTTACCAAAACTGAAGGCCCTTATTGTGGTGGAAATTCTCTTTTCTGTCAGCGAAAGACAGGATTTTTAACTGGTTGCACCCAGAGCTGAGACCATGCAGCCCCAGCTTTCTTTTCTACTCTCCAGCAAGGGGTATCCACCCAAGGACCCAGGGTGCTCTGGGTTTTTCTATGAACCCTTTGCAGTGTAAGTCCTGTAGCAGGGGGTGGATTGTCGCTGGATTTATGCACAGCACTACTATTGCTCTGTGTACAAATTAGGTGTGTGGAACAGGGCTGGGCTGTACCTCAATAAATAACAGAAAGAACTTTCTGCTTGCCTTCTCTGCTAAGCTGGTGAGCAGCTTTCCCACCTGTGATAGAAAGGTGTAGCTGAACTTAAGGCTGGATTCAGCCAACGTCCACACTTCATGCCTGTGCTTAAAAGGAGCATTGAGTTGAGCTGCCAAGAGGAAGCCCAAGGTCTTCTTTGTATGGTTCTGGTTCTCCAGGGTCAGCCCACCAGTAAACAGAGTGTCTTTGGCTCTTCCTAAGTGTGCCATGGATGTGCTGGCCATGAGCTGAGCCTGGAAAGGTGTCAGTGGTCACCAACACCTGCTCCCAGACTGAGAAAATAAATTTCCTGGCTGTGCCTGCCTGCAAGCCAGAGGAGCAGGCTCTGCCTGGCCTGAATCCCTCTCAGAACATCCCACTCTTCCTTGTCTTTCCCAGGAATACACCATTGACATCTTCTTTGCTCAGACGTGGTACGACCGGCGCCTGCGGTTCAACAGCACCTTGAAGGCGCTGACTCTGAACACCAACATGGTGAGCCGCATCTGGATCCCTGACACCTTCTTTAGGAACTCCAAACGGGCTGATTCCCACTGGATAACCACTCCTAATCAGCTCCTCCGCATCTGGAATGACGGAAAAGTGCTCTACACCCTCAGGTACATCCAGCAGGCTCTGCTGAGGGGAGGGAACAAAGAGATGGTCAAGTGGTTCCCTAAATTAAAATCCTTTATAATGTTGTCTTGGTCAGTCCAGCTATTTTATTCTGTTAATAAACATTTGGCTCTTTGTTCCCATAACTTCTCACTTCCATAAACGAATCTGAAAAGTTGACTAAACAGAAGGGCTTTTTGAAGGTGAAACTTAGATGTTTTTCCTCACCTTGAAAATATCCAAACATATATTTTTGGTTTGGAATGTTCCTGCAAACAGACTGATCTTCAGCAAATTAGTTCTCAGGGAAGTGAGAATGCCTCTGTCACATTTAGGTGTTGGAATCAAACCATCCCCACCAGCTCAAAATCTCTTTCTCTCTCTCCCTGTCTCAGGCTGACAATCGAGGCTGAATGTCTGCTCCAGCTGCAGAATTTCCCAATGGACACCCACTCCTGCCCTTTGGTTTTTTCCAGTTGTGAGTACACATATTTTTAAGATAGCTTTAGAAGGTGAGCAGAGAAACCTCAGTGGAGTAATACTTTTCTGTATTACCATCCTCCCTTTTAGCTACGTTTTTTCACCTAATTTCTATGGCACCCTTCCTCAGCCATTACCCTTCATGGCCTGAAGCTTCCTCCCACTCCTGGGCTAGCAAAGTTCATCAGGGACAGGTTCACAACATCTCTGAGTTTCTCCTTAACTGGGGTGCATGGTTGGAGGAGGTTATTTTACGGACCTTCTGGTCACTCCAGACAGAACAGAGATATATTCTGATGGACAAATGGCACCCGTCCTGCCTTGTGTCTTCCCCCTTCTCCTCTGAGTGAGGTCTGCAAACGTTCTGCTCCAAAGGAGGGTTGCTCAGACCTCCCCTCTCAGCCACTACTCCTCCAGACTCTTCAGCAGAGAGGCCTTCCCATGTTATCACATCTCCTCTGGTAATTTTGCAGGGAGCCTTTCTGCACCAAGAGATCTCTGTCCTTGTGCGTGGGTGGGAAATCTGATTTAATCATCTGAGCTCGGATTCTCCTGCTTCCCCTGCCCCAGAAGAGATGCAGCTCCGAGCTCTGAGGTGCTTCAGAAGGAGGCAGCATGCTGAGGAGATCTCATCCCTTCATGTCCCACCACTCCCCATTCTTTGCTAATTAATGGTGCATGCCGTACACGCTTGATAATTAGAAACATGCTGTTAGTTAGCTGCCAAGCTCTTACTCCATCCTCCTCCAAGGGCCTTACTCCTGGGTCCCTGCTTCGCAGCAGGCTTGTTTCTTTATCAAGAAAGCCAGAGGCAGGAGAAGCTGTGCTGCAGCCTGCAGGGCCAGGTTTTCTTCTCCATGGGGAGCGCGCCCCTTCTTTTCCACAGATCAGCCCCAAGGGCAAGAGGTACAGGGAGCGCACAGAGCAGCCAGAACCATGCTGGCAGCTTTGTATTCCTGTGTACTCAAGCCTAGGATTGCAGTCATGAGGTGCCAGCAGCCCCAGGGAGCTAAAACCCTTCAAGATTTCAGGCTGGTGGAGTCACAGAACCGCAGAACACTCGGGGCTGGAAGGGGCCTTTGGAGATCATCCAGAACAGTCCCACGGACAGGCAGAGTCACCTAGAGCAGGTCACACAGGAATGCAGCCAGGTGGGGCTCTGAATCCAGAGTTTTGCCTCCAGAATCATGGAAGAAAGACTCCACAGCTTCCCTGGGCACATTGCTCTGCCACCCTCTGAGAAGCTCTTCCTCAAACCAGCAGAGTCCTCTTGGGCCAGCCCACATCTCATTCCCAGCAGTGCAGTCCTTAGAAAGGCTCTGTTTCTGTGCCTTCCCCATCCCCAGGATCTGAAGGCCACGAGGGGAGATGCAGTCCCCACCAGAAACACCTGCCCGAAGGGTTCATGTTTGCAGAACAGCCCTGGTGAGGTGCCAGTGCTCCTGCAGTCAGGGTGGTGCCCGAGGTGGGGGTACCTGGCATGCTCTTCCACTGATGCCTGTGGATGGATTTTCCCAGATGGATACCCTCGGGAGGAGATTGTCTATCGCTGGAGACGCTACTCCATCGAGGTCTCTGACCAGCGCACCTGGAGGCTCTACCAGTTCGACTTCACGGGGCTGAGGAACACCTCGGAAGTCCTCAGGACTGGGGCAGGTGAGACAAGGGCAGGCAGCCCACAGGAGCACCTGTGCTGGAGGCCTAGTGGGAGGCAAAGGAGTGGGGATGGAACAACAGCATGGTCAGAGGGAAAAAAACCTAAAAATGAAGGATTGGACCTTGGCTAGAGGGAGCAGAAGTGATAGGGGTGAAGGGTGAGGAGAAGATGGAGCAAGGAGAGGCCAGAACCACTGAGATCTGTGAACTGTGGGGTGACAGTGGTGATGTAAATGAAGCTATCCCTAGAGTCAGGAGGGAGAGGAGAGGGAACTTGAATCCCTTCTTGTTGCAGTGTGTGCACACTGTATAATCTCTGGGTGCTACTTACGACTGGAACGGGGGTGGAGAAATCACAACTCACAGGTCTTGATCTTTCCTTCTGTAAACTTGTGTCAGGCTGATGAACACTTGAGCTGTGCTTTAAGAGACAGGGACAAGGCTGCATGTGTGAAGAAACTAAATAATGGAAGCCCTTCAGCTCCTCCTCCTCCTCATAATAGCTCACATCCCCTTTCCTTCCCACAAAACAACTGAGGAAAGCCTCTGGATTCCTGAAGGTGGAGTGAGCTCATACTTTTAAGCCCTCTGAAACTGCAAGGAGCAGTGCTTCTCCCACTCTGCAGGAAGCTGCTGCTCTCAACAGTGGCAGCCAGGGTAGAAAGGCAGCACAAACTGGGACAAGAAGTGAAAGTGTCTTGAATGCACCAGCAGCCCTCTGATGCTTGTAATTCTCTTTTTTTGGTAATTGCTTGCAAGTTCCATCTTAACCCCAGAGCTGTCAGGTGGCTTTCTTCCAATATTCACTGTGAGCCTCTGAAAAAAGAAAGAACTGCCACTGTAAGTTGCCAAATGAGCAATTAGGATGTACAGCAGCACATGCCTTTCCCAGAGGCAGAACCAGACTCTCAATGGAAGTGATTGAAGGACACCTCCTTTGTCACAGCTCAGGTAGTTGGTTAGCAAGCCAGGCCATGCAGCCTGTTACAGCCAAAGAGCTTCTATAGAAAAGAAACCCTCACAGCAATCAGCTGAAGATAAATGCTGCCTGCAGTTCCTTCCCTGAAACTTTTCCAGACTCTGTGCTTTTCAGTGTCCCTAGCCAGGCCAGTAGGAATGCAGCCTGCTGGCCATATGGGCAGCCAGGCAAACAGCCAGTTGGGAACCACAAAGTCAGCTCTGAAATTAGTCACAAAGACATCAAGCAGCTCAGCTACAGAGCCAGCCAGGTAGCCACAGAATCCAACCAGCCCCAAAACCAGCGAGTCACCAAACCTACCCAGCCAGCCACGTGAAGTTAGCAATCTGGGCAGCTACAAAAACAGATGGACAGGCACTTAATGAGAAAACCTCATCAGAAACTCCAAATTCTAAAGCTTTGCTCCTTTTCCTGCTCTAGGAAGCCCCATGTTACGATTCCAATGTCTCTGTTGTTTTTTCCTAGGGGAGTACATGGTGATGACAGTGTCTTTTGACCTAAGCAGACGTATGGGTTACTTTGCCATTCAGACCTACATTCCCTGCATCCTGACTGTTGTTCTTTCCTGGGTTTCCTTCTGGATCAAGAGAGACTCCACGCCAGCCAGGACATCTCTGGGTAAGAGACAGGATGATGCATGTCTGATGCTTGTCAAACTATGCCAGGCAAGCAGACTGGCAGTGTTGGGCTACAAAATCTCCTGAAGCACTTTGCCATTTTCTGGCATTTTTGAGTTTACCAGAGAATATTCCCCTCCTTCAGCTTCCTGTGTGTAACACGCCACAGCTCAACCAAACCTCCAGCTGTGCTGGCTTGGGCTGCTGGATTATCTCAGGAGAGCATCTCACTCTCATGGCTTCATCTGAAACACAAGTACAGCCTTTTCCAAGCTGGCAATGGGATAATCTCATGCACCAAAAGGGAGAGGGAGGGGCTGAGCTGTGGCATTGCAGTGCTGCCCAAAGCACTGCACATTTTCCACGTTTCTTCACAACTTTTCAAGGCTTCTGTGTAGGGCTGCTGACAGGAAGGTTGTAGGGTCAATGGGCAGAGTTGCTTGGCTGCACCCACAGAGCCCCAGGCTCTGGCAGGAGCTGGAAGCTCTGTAGGTACAACCTTCTTCTGTCAGTCACCCCACAGGACCCAGAGAGTAGCTCTGCCTATTGTTTAGATTTTTCTCAGCAAACTGCTCCTTGAGGCAGGAGAATCACCTCTGTTGATTGAATGCTGCTCTGATAGGTGCTGGGGAGATCTTTCAGAGTCTTTAATACGCTTTGGCTGCATCTGCATTTTGCAGCAAGCTGTGATTCCCAGCTCTGTCCTTCCTATCAGCCCCGCTGACTTTGCCTTTAATTGGAGGTAGCATTCCCAGCCCTGCTTGCAGGTCTCTGTGGAGAGGAGAGGAGGGGCCATCAGCTATTCAGAGCCCATCCATGATGGCCATGCCTCCCCACCTCCCTCTCAAATTAATTAGTTTGGTGCTCATGGACAGAGGAGGAGGAGGAGGGTGTCATCTCCAGTGAAGGTGAGGGTGTGCCATAGTCTGTGGCTGGTAAAGGAAAGTACAACGAGAATAAAATGTGCATGGTTCTAGTGACTGTCTCAAAAACCAAAGGCAAGTTTCCCCAGGAGAGGGGCCAGTCTCTATGGGAGGGGACTACAGCCCATGAAGAATATTGTATTCTCTCCACAGCTCCTGCTGTACTTAATAAAAGTGATCCCCAGCACATTTTGAGGCTGCCAGCCTACATTAGGGAGATGTACACTGGACCAGTTCCACTGGCACTTCAAAAATATGGGAAGTCACATCCCATCTCCTAATGCAAGTATGGCAGGAAAACATGAAAATCTTTTTCCTTGCTCACCCCCAGAGCCACTGAGGTGACCTCAGGAAAGGGTGGCAAGTGGATTTAGGTGGATGCTAGAGAAGGAGAAGCAGGTGGACTTCCTGCTTCTTCCCCACATCCTGAAAATCAGCAGAGGAGATCACAATACCAACTCCTGTAGCTGATCCTTTGCTGGCTCCCGACACTTCATCATTGGAGGCAGAAACGTGAGCATTACTGCTTCTGCAAAACCAATTCCAGGCCCCACTCATGTCAAAAGAAATTCCTTATCACCTCCTACGTGATACTTGCCCTCTGCATCAAGGAATGGATCGATTGTGAAGAGCTGTCTCTGAAGAATAGCCAGGAGCAGATTGAAAATTTATGGGTAGGAATGGGACCAAGGAAACAAAGGGAACCTTGTGGCAGGTATCTACTACAGGGCAGCCTGGTGACCAGGGAGCAGAACAGCACTGGCAAATTTTTCAGGACCTTTTCCAAAGAGCACAAGGGTTCTCAATCCCCAAGTGTAGGAAATCAGGAAAGGAAGGCAAGAGACCAGCATGGATGTGTCAAGAGCTTCTGGTCAGACTAAAGGGCGAGAAGGAAATGCACAGGCAGTGGAAGCAGGGACAGGTATCCTGGGAGGAGTACAGGGACACTGCCCAGTTGTGTAGGGATGGCGTTAGGGATGCAGAGGATACTCACAGGGGCTTCTCCAGGTTTGTCAGCCAGAAAGGGAAGGTCAAAGCAGGTTGAATACCACTGGCAAACTGGTAGAAGTGGACAAGAAGGAGGCTGAGGTACTTTTTTGCCTCAGCCTTCACTGGCAGCCTCTCTCCCCACATTCCACAGTGGATGGACTGCCACAGTGGTGGGGACTGGAGCAGCAAAGTCCCTCTCACTGCAAGAGAAGATCAGCTTTGAGACCACCTGAAAAGCCTGAATATCCATAAGTCTATGGAACTGACAAGATACACCCCAGAGCATGGCTGATGTGGTTTCCAAGCCATTCTCCATGATACTTGAAAGGTCATGGCAGAAAAGGGGAAATATTGCACCCCTTTTCTCAAAGGCTAGACAGGAGGACCCCAGGAACTACAGAACTGTCAGCCTCCCCTGAGTGCCTGGGAAGATTATGGATCAGATCCTTCTAGAAGCTGTGCTGAGGCACATGGAGGACAGGAGGTGAGGGAAACCCTGCCTGACCAGCCCAGCCTTAGGCAGAGTCTGAGTCTTCCGCTCATTCACCAGTCCACATTGACAGTCTGTGCCATACCTGAGCTTTGAACATCATTCTTTTTCACAGAGCATTGGCAGAGGGCTCCTCAAGACCACAGTGTGGATGAGCAGAGCCAAAATAGGACCAAACAACCAGAGCAGATGGAAAATGAGGGGTGGATGGGTGTAAGAGACAGAAGTGCTCCTTGTCACTACTCAAGCCAGCTGTTTTCTCTCCCAGGTATCACCACTGTGCTCACCATGACCACCCTGAGCACCATCTCCCGCAAGCACCTCCCCCGTGTTTCCTACATCACAGCCATGGACCTCTTCGTCTCTGTGTGCTTCATCTTCGTCTTCGCCGCTCTCATGGAGTACGCCACGCTCAACTACCTGGTGGGAAACAAGAAACCGCTGGAGCACAGCCACAGGAAAGCCAGGCTGGTAGGTCAGAGGGGCCAGCAGAGCTGGATGCCCTTACAACCCCAGGCTATTTAAAAATATCCTTCCTGAGCCTGCGTTGGAAACTGCTGCTGTGGTTTAGTGCCTGAGCCAGACTGAGTTCAGCCAGTCTTCAGACCACTGTCTGTGCTGGGTCTGAGAGGTGAGGCACAACCAGAAAAAGCAGCTGAGGCTCCCTTAAAACAAGGAGACCCCTGACAGAGCTAGGCACCCTGTGCTCTCTTCAGAATTGCTGGAGAGCTTATCAGAACAGCTTAGAATGACTCACGTGGCTGAATGTAAATGCCACTTTAAGACACCTGTGTCAGTTTGATCTCTGGATTACAGAGGTATCTTAGGTCACAGAGATGCAGAAACCAACCTTTTTTGTGTGGCCTTCCACCAGAAGACATCCTGAGTGTGTGGTAGTGAACCCCTTATGGGGACAGTGGTCATCATTCTCCTCATCCTCATCCTCTATCATGAGATCTGCCCGAGCTGATGGCAGGTACTTCTGACCCACGAGCTGAAAGAGGCCTCTGAACTGGGGCAGAACTGAAACAGAAACAGGTCTCTCCTGGGCCAGGCTCATTTCCCAGCACATCCCCCATATCCCTCAAAACCCCCCACCCTCATATCCCAGGCCAGAGCTCTTCCACGAGGGTCATGATGGGCTAAAAGGAGCCACACACAGCCTTTCCTCAGCTTTTCTCCAGGAGCTGGCAGCAACCAGCAGACACATCTGGGCTGTGTGCTGTGTCCTCAGAGACGGCTGAGCTGAGGGAAATGAGGGAATTGGCCAGAACAGATCGAACAGGTCGTGTTCTGCACTGACTATTATTGGCACAGATGGGGAATCGGTGCAATCAGACCTTTGCTGAGTAGGGCTGTGCCCTGGGGTGCCAGGAAGAACACTCAGGCAGGGAGCTGCCAGTTCCCCCAGTAGGCAAATGTGGTGATTCACAACCAGGTGCAGAGACTGGGGATGATCAGTCATCCCTCTCCATTGAACTGTACCCATGATGATCTGATCTACTGCCAGTTGGGTGGGGGTTGGTGTCCAGAACATGTTTTGTTGCTTTTTCCACCCCTTTAACCCTCCCCCCTCTCCCCCTCACAGCCACCTGCCGGTGCACAGGTGATGCCAACCTTCACCACCATCAACATCAACCACATCATGCACTGGCCCCCGGAGATAGAGGAGGATGAGGATGACGACCCCGGCTCCCCGTGCCTGGAGGGAAAGGAATGTGAGAGGTTCTTTTGCTGCATCGAGGACTGCCAGACGGGAATGTGGCGGGAGGGGAGGGTCCGCATCCACATATCCCGCCTGGACTCCTACTCCCGCGTCTTCTTCCCCACCGCCTTCCTGCTCTTCAACATCGTCTACTGGATTGCCTATCTCTATCTCTAGCCCTTCTTTGTCCTCAGCTGGGACAGACTGGGCACCAGCAAGAGGGGCTTCTCAAGGAGCACAGATAGAGAGAGAACAGCGTCTCTCCTGTTGTAGTCAGCTGTCAGTCTGAACAACCCGACCTGGTGATTCCCTCTTCCTGCTCTCTCATCTCTTCTGAGAAGAACCAAACAGCTTTTTTTTAGCCTTCTAACATATCTTTTTAGAGAATCTACCCTTCCCCAGACAACCTTCTCTCCAACACCACCAGCACTGTACTCCTTGTAAGATTACCCAAAAACATCCTATTCCCATCTCAGGCATTAGGGATTTTGTCAAAAACAAAAACCCTTAATGCGTTTCATTTCTCCATCCAATCCTACTCCGAAATTTCAAGGGAAGTGGTGGCAAATGGAGTTTTCTGCATAATTATTAAGACTGCAAAGGAAATAAAATACATCTTAGGACTTCTGCACCACTTCCACCAGAACAGACTTTGTGGGGTGCTAGAAGCCCGGAAAGGTCAGAAGGAAATAGTGTGGAACAGGACAGCAGTTCAGCTTTCCCACAGTAGCTGGGCTTGGCTAAAACGTTTTGGGCCTGCCCAGACATCTGATGGTGGCACTGACGAGGATGAAGTTGCTGCAAGCCTCCCCCAGCTCCCCGCAGAGTCTCTATGAAGCATTCCTCACGGATCACTCCAGGACACCCACCCACTGAGGCACTGCTGATTGCCATCAGATGCTGATGAAAAGCACTTCACAAGCTGGAAGGGCCCACCTGCCTTACTGGAGCAGACTCTTCAGGGCCCACGGTGACATTCCTGCTGTGTGACCAGGACTCGGAGCAGGCTCTGCACAGCCAAAAGAGGGAGGAAGTCCTGGTGAGAAAGGCCAGGAGAAGCCTCCTGAGCCTGTTGTGAGGTGTTTTTCTTCGGGCTGTGAATCAGAGGGGCAGTGCTGTCCCACGCAGTGACTCTCATTGATGCCACCAGATCTGCGCTGGGTCATCGGAGCCAACCTGAGGAAGGGGTACAGGGAAGGGAACACACCCAGCTGCTGTGAATTCCTGCAGCTCAGATGTGTTCCCTTCTTTATTTTTTTTTTTTTCATAATTGCATAAAGCAAGAGTTTTCACTCTAACTGGATGGCCCCTCCCAGCTGCCATCATCACTTAGCCTGTTTCCTCATGAAGTCAGGAAGTGGAGTGAGTTGTCCTTGGTGGATTTTAAGAAGGACAAGCGTAGCGAGATGGTCCCATCTTAAAGAGATGGAGAAATGCACAGTTTCAGCTGGGGAGAAACTGCATAATAAAGAAGAGGAAACTCAGGCCCAGGGTCCATATTGTGTCAACTGGCTGCCTCCCCATTTACACCAGCTGCTGATGTGGCCCACAGCATGATTGTGAAAAGCAGTGGGCCGTTAATAGTTACTTACTGTGTAAATTAGAAACAGAAAAGATCTTTTTTTAAAAACAGCATGTTTTAGAAAAAAATTAGAACTTAAAAGGCTTGCCAGGAGAAGAAAGCCGGCATGGCTGCAGAGGAAAAGTTAGGAAAGGCTGGCTCACAGGTCAGCTAACGGGGGCAGGAGATTTTACATATTATTGGAGAGCAGTTTGATCTGGTTTAAAGACGGATTTTGACACTGATCTGAATAAGGAAGTGTCATGTTTAATTCATTCACAAATGCAGCCTTACCTGGGTTCCAGATGAACAGCTAGAGCATCTTATTAAGTATACAATAGTACAACACTCAGCTAAGTATAACCTAATAGGGTCAGACCAGCAGAGCTCTGAAAGGGGAAATTGTGCCTGTCTAACCTGTTACAGTTCTTTTAAAATACCAAGTAAGAGATAAAGGTTACTCAGAAGCATAATTTGCTTAGCTACTCCGACAGCTTTTGAAAGGGAGGAAAGAAATTGTGGCGGGCGGTTCTAACTGAGGAAATTGATTTAGCAAAAGAATTATTAAGGAGGTTCTAATTAGAGGAAATTAACTGAGGAGAGGGGGGGAAAAAAGAATTGTTAAGGAGGCTCTAATTAGAGGAAATTAATGTTTTAGAGAGAAAGACACAGAGAGGGAGAAGTCTAAGAAAAGAATCAAAACAACTTGCAGACAAGGGAAGCTGCTGGGTGACAGTGCCGACTCCCAGCCAAGCTGGTTGATGCTCTGCTCCCAGTAGCAAAGCGTTATTAGATGTAGCAACAGAAAAACCTCCTATGACTCAGCCCTACACCGACAGGGAACTGGATTAAACAGGGTCCTGTGATCTCTGTGGGGAGCCAAAAGGAAAGAGCATCCTAGATTAAAACTGGCTCACACGGCAGACTCTGAGTGAAGCACGTCCTCACATTTGGGAAGGCAGCTGTCAGGGGGTGTGTGGGAGGGGACGCCCCGGTGGCAAACCAGGGTCTGTGCCAGATATCTCCTCAACAGGATGGTGGCTTGGAAGGTGTGCAGGCAGTGGAGGCTGCTCTGAACCCAGGCAGCAAAATGAGGAAGAAGTGCAGCTGAGAAAGGGAAGGTGGAATGGAAAAATTAACAATGTGCAACGGTGCCCAAATGGCTGCAATTTGCTGTGGCTTGGAAGCTCTTGGTGAACACACATGATTATCATGGGCAGACATGAAGAACAGACTTCAGCCCTGAGAGCAGCAACTTGTTGAAATGAGACCTTTTACAAAATCAGCCAGGAGAGAAACGGGGTGTACAAAAACCTAAGAGGATGACAGGGACTCGGACAAAGTAGACTGAAAAGATTGTTAGATTTCACCAACAAAAGATAAAGCCAACACACACCTAGGCAGTTTAACCAATGATGGAGGATTTGACAGAGGAAAATAGTCTAGCGTGGGCTGGAGCACAAGGAAGCTGATTACTAAGGCTGGGGAAGGAGGAGGGAGGGGGCTTTTTGGCTTAGGGAAATCTGTGCCCATCATCCATAGCACAATAAATAAAGGCATGCACAAATTCAATCATGTTTTTAATTTTCTATAGTATCTCAGAAAAAAAAAAAAGGGAAGCTAAGAAAAGCCAAAAAAGAAAAATCTGCCATTCTTTTGAAATTACTTTACAAGGCTCCAGTTTCCTTATGAAATGCTTTTCAGGAGGGAACGCAGGGCACAGAGACATCCAGTAGCCATGAGTTGCCCTGCTCAGCGTGGCCCTGGGAGTTGAGCCCCTCTGTGCCCTCCCAGGCTGGCATTAGACACAGACCAGCACCACGGGGCTGAGCTGTGCTGCTCTGGGCAGGGAGGACAGAGGCACCAGGGCTGCTGCAGAGCACTTGGGTTGTTTCAAACCACCTGGGTGGCTCTGCTGCCTCCTCCTCCCATGGAGGTTTCAAAATTCTCCACTTCCCAGGAATGTGGTGGAGGAGCTTCATCCTGCCAGCCTCACCAGCCAAGTGGGCACTGGGCTTCCCTCACCTCCTGCCTCCCTTCCCAGGGACCAGCAAGTCACATTCCCACCCCTGCACATCCCCCTGCCGTGGTGAACACAAACACATCCCAGGCCAGCAGGAGCAGGGCAGTGAGCTGGGGCACTGGGGAGCCCACACCTCAGCTCCTGCAGACAGCTTTGGAACAGGGATGGGGAAAGGTCTGGAGCACAAGGTGATGAGGGGAAGCTGAGAGAGCTGGGAGGGCTCAGCCTGGAGAAAAGGAGGCTCAGGGGGGACCTTATTGCCCTCTAGAACTCCCTGAGAGGAGGGTGTGATGAGGGGTGGTCTCTTCTCCCAGGTAACGAGAAACAGGATAAAATATGCTGTAGTTGTGCCAGGGAAGGTTTAGGGATATTAGGGAATTAGGGAATATTGGATATTAGGGAAAATGTCTTCATTGGAAGGGTGGTCAGGCTGTGGAAGAGGCTGCCCAGGGCAGTGGTGGAGTCACCATCCCAGGAGGTGTTTAAAAGATGTGGAGATGTTACTTGGGGAGATGGTTTAATGGAGTTCTTGGCAGTGTTAGATTTACATTTGGACAAATTGATCATAAAAGGTCTTTTCCAACCTAAATGATTCTATGATTCTATCACTCTACTATCTCAGTATCTAATGATGGGGACTGGAAATTATGATCTCAGCATTTATGTCTTGTGGCCTTTGTTTGGAATATAAAAGGAAATCAGGAAAAAGGTTGATTTTTCATTTCTTCACCTCCAATTCCTACTCTTCCCCTCCAAATTATGCCAGATAAGGAACCATTTTTAGCCTGTATGCTCTTCAGGACAGGGATTCTGTTACTGTGTGTTTGTACTGGGGCTGGCACTCTGGGGCTTGGTCCTTGACTGAGATTTCTGGATGCTTCTTATTATACATAATAAACAACATTATACACTGCCCATCCTCACCACTGTCTGTCTACACCTTGTGAGAAGGGTAAAAGTTATCCCCTGTCCCCCTCCTGATGGGGTTACTGGAGCTGGTGAATTTATTTATTTCCCCACAGAAAATTATCTTGTTGGAAAGTAGGGAAAAGGCGTCACTGATATTTTTGATGGGCGGTGGATATTTTTGGGTTTGTTGTTTTTCTTTAAGAAAGGCAGAAGTTGCTTCAGGTCAGCACTGCTCAGGAGCAGCCTCAGCCATTTAAAGCCGTCGTTTGTAAAGCAGGAGAAGGCCTTGCTTGTTCCCCTCAGCCTGATGCCATTGTAAATAAAATAACTGATGCTCCCCCAAGTGTCTTGGGGTGGAGGGAATTTGGCAGTGATGTTTGGTGGGCTTTATTTCAGCCTTTCTATATCCCCACTCCTGCTTTTGGAGCCACCACAACCCAAAGGATAGCCCCAGCTCTGGAGAAGGCCTGGCTCACGAGCCACCCCCTTGTCCCTGGGCCCACACAGCCACATCTGCTGCACTTTAACGTTTTAATCATTTTTTCCCCCTTTCCTGCCCCACTTTTGGGTGCCAGGGGAGGCATTGCTGTTTGTTGAGGCACAGGGAGGGAAGGTGCTGCTTTCTGAGTGCCCTGGGGAGAGACTGGCTTGGCACCAGGCCACAAATGGAGCACCCCCACCTCTCCCTAGCACACTCTGTGTCCCTCCAAGATTTAGCAGTTCCCAAAATGTTAAAAACATGAGGTCATGAAGGGGGAGGGAAGGGCAGAAGAGAAAGTTATATTAAGTCGTTACTTTTTATATTCCTAATACACATTCATTATGACTTGTCTTCCTCCTAATGCCTCAGATTTGTAAGCCTTGGGAAGACTGAATTTAAGGAGGATAGCCAAAAATGCTCCAAGCTGCGTGCCTCAGGGGAGACACAAACACTCCTGCCTGTACAGGATGGGAGCTGCCTCTCCTCATGGAGAAATGGCTCCATCACCCACTCTGGCAGCCCATGAGGGGCAGGAGGCACCTGCTGTGAAGGGCTGGGGTAGAACACACCTTGCCTCACAGTGTTCTCATCAGAGTGGGTGAGGAAACCCAGGGGAAATGCTCTACTGCCTGCAGACCTCCAATAAAAAAAACATTTAAAAAAAAAGGAAAAAATATTTCTTTTATTTTTTTATTTTTTTAAAGGATTGTGCATGAGAAAATTGACTCAATTTTCTGTCAGAAGGACTCTCATGTCTTTCAGGTTGTTTTTTTGTTGGTGGCACTTGACATGATTTTACCCCTCTCTACTTGTTTTCTTCCCCTTCTACCCACATCTTCCAGAAAAAGTAAATTAAATAGAGTCTGGGCCCTCTCTGTCCCAGGCACACTTCTGAGCCTCTATGACAGAAAGAACAATGCAGGATAGAGGAGAGGTAGGAAGCCTCAATAATTGCTCTGAGCAGGTCGGCATAGCAACATCTCCAGGGAGAGCGCTCCATGGGGTAATTTCCATTCTCTTTAAAGCCCACTTGGGCTGCTGGAGTGGTATAAAAGGGACTCAGGAAATGCCTGTTAATTAGGATGAGCAGCTTCAGGAACATCAGGCCACAGTGCTCTGAGCTGAGCCATTTATCTGAGAGAACTCAAGGCTCTTGAGGACCTCCTTCACAAGGCACAGGATGGGACACATCAAGGCAGGCAAGTTTGGAGTGAGGTGGCAGAGCCATCTCTGAGGGAAGTGCCCCAGCCTGGCTGCTGGATGGCTCTGCAGCCCCTCTCCCGTGCTCACACCACGCTTTGCTGGGCTCAAGAGGCACAGAACCATCTTACCAACATGGGCTGTACGTGTTGTGAAACCCCCAGGGCGCGTGCTGGCTGCCCCTGGGTGAGGTTTTGGGATGATGCACGTGCCATGGATGTCTGAAGAGCCCTGAGAGAAAGCAGCCACTGTGGACAGGAGGTGGCAGCCACGGGTGTCCCCATGATCTTTCATGGACTCCTTGGAAAAACAAACCAGGGACATTGTCACAGGTGCTGGGATATGACTTTTATTCAGCTGCCATAAGATTCCTGCCTTTCATCATTCTGCTGCATGAAAGGCCCAAGGAAGGTGATAAATCTGTAAAAATGAAACCCATCTTTGCAGCAGCCTGTATCACACACATGGGCAGAAACAGGCTGCAGGGAAAGGTTGAGTCATTGCCAGGCTGCCATTGGGCTGATTTGCATCTCTGGAGTGTTACTGACCCTGACAAACCTCCCCAGGAACTTTTGCTGCCACATCCCCTTGCCAAAAGTGTGGTGAAACACAGATGTCTCCTTCACATTATTCTGCTTCTCTGGGTGTTTTCATCTCCTCAGGGTAAAACACTACCTGAATCAGAGATGAGCTGAAGGCAAGGCTGCCCATCTGGGACTGGAGTACCACTTTCCTGGTGTATATTGCTCTTCCTGGAGAAATAACTTTAGATCTGGTCAAAAAATCCCCGTGGCAGCAATTCAGTCCCTCACTGCAATCTGCTTTTCAAGATCATGCAGTCCAGGAAAATGTCCTTTGCCATACTGACTGCTGGGCCAGGTTCAGGCAGCTCTGAAACACGTTTTAAGGCCGATAGTCTCCTCCCATTTTAGCCACAGAAATTCCCAGTAACCTCAAAGAACATATATAGCAGCAGAAATTCAGCAGGTCAGGAAGACAAGGAACCCCTGTCCAAGAGTTTATAGTCAGCATCCCAAAAATGCTCAGTATCTGCTGTGGTCCTTGCCATTCCTTGAGGAATATCCTTCACCAACCAGGCTCTCTGTCACAGCCAGGCCACCCCAGCATCCAACAGAGCTCAGAGAAGGAAGCCAGGACAATGTGTGAGAAGGAAAAGCTGTAGTAAGGGTTTTTAGTCGGCCAGAACTGTCACACCACCAAATAACAGCTACAATAACAATTCTAGGTGACTGAATTTCCAAGACCACACATTGGCCAAACACATAGAAACATAGAATTGAAAAATAGTTTGGATTAGGAGGAATCTTTAAATTCAATCTAGTCCAACTTCCCTGCAATGAGCAGGGAAATGTTCATCTAGATCAGGTTGCTCAGAGCCTCAGAACCTGACCTGGGACGTTCTCAGAGATGGAGCTTCTACCTGAGCAACCTATGCCAGGTTTTCACCACTCTCATTATTTAAAAAATTTGTCCTTGTGTCTAGTCTGAACTCTCCATTTTTTAGTTCAAAACCATTACTCCTTGTCCCTTTTTGGCACTAAACCACAGAGCAAAAGGAACTGCACAGCCCCTGTGGCCCCTCTGCCCAGCACCGCTGGGATATTAAAGCCTAACAGCCGCGTGGAGGAACATGCTGAGTTCATTCAGGCATTTCTCATTAGTTTCCCATGACTTCTCAATATCCTGCTACTCAATATATTCATCTGGCAGCAAATTAGAGATGCGGGAAAAGCGTCTCTCCCTAAGTCATCCAGAGAACACAAAACGACGAAGCAAAATCGTAACAGACAGGGAAACTTCTTGTGAGTCATCATCTTCCCTCCTTCCCCTCTCCCTTTGCAGCATTGCTGACAGCCCCAGGATTGCTCCATGAAGCCTGGAACCAGAAGGTATCTATTCCTGCTTTATTTTTTTTTTTTTGGCTTTCATTTCACATAAGAAAAGGAAGAAAGCAGCAACCGGATCTTTGTGTCTCTCTGCTTCCGACACCTTGTACATGCTCTGCTGAGATTGATGGCCCAGTTATGCCAAATCCATGACATAAATTAACTGTCCCTTTCCCATCATGCCCAAGAAGATCTTACCCACCTACCATCCCCAAAAAAGGAACACCAAACCAACAAAAATAAAAATAAAAATAAAAATAAAAATAAAACCCAAACGAAATAAACCAAACAAGTGGATTAATCAAAGAGAACACCAGAGCAGTTTTGATCAGTGCAGAACAATCCAGGGGTGCTACACATAAAAGGAAGGAAAATGGTCTCATGTCTGTAGAACAAAGGAAATGTTTTTGTCAAATCTTCAGATCAGTGTGTGTTCAAACTGCAAGGTAATTTCAGTGGCATTGGTTTTGCTGTATCATACCACATATTTCAAATTATAGCTTGATCATCAACTTTCACTGCTCAAAAAGGAAGATAAAAACTTGCTCTGGGCTGCTGTATTTTAAAGAACCATTTCTGATTTCTTTGGCCAAATTTTCAGAACAGATACATTTGTCCTTGAGATATGTTTTATTTGATCTGCATTGATATTCACAAAGTAACCCACTTCTCCCTGCCTGAAGGGACTGAAATGTTTGCTACAGGGACTTCAGATAAGCCATTAATAAATGTTGCTGGGTTTAGGGGTTATAGGGTCACCATTCCATGTGGACCCAGAGGTGACCAACACTCCCACAGTGTTTAGGATTTGAATTCAAATTCACTAGCAGTGTATATGTATATATTAGGGGAAAAATTGGCAGGTTGAAACCATCCCCATCTTTCATTAGCTAAAGCAATAGAAATATCTAGTCTGGAAGTCTTGGAATCCAAAAGTGCAGAGAACTGGGTCCATAAACCATCCCACCTGTGAAAAGAGGAAGGAAAAGCAGTGAGGTCTTGGCATGGCAGTCTAGAAAAGCAATGCCAGCTAGAAAAGAAAGGACTCAGCTCATCCCTGGTGTCTGCCACCTCCTTTCTGCTCTGGCACTCCTTACAGTGAGGCTACTGCCCTTGTAAACTGGAAAATTGATATTAAGTGATGTGCAAAAACCATCCAAAGACACAGGAGGTTGCTCAGCCTCTTTGTTCCCTAAGCCATATACACACAGAAAACCATTTTTTGACACCAAATACCTCTTGCAGTGACAGCTTTCACCTGCTGATTGTCTCAGCTCCTCTCCAGGAGGGTTGGTTTGTCTTTTTAACTCTTGAAAATACCAAGTGAAGAGGAGAGACCTGGATTGCTGGAGCTCTGGAATGTATGGACCGTGCTGGCTTTTACCATCTTGGGCCACCCAGAGGTCCAGGCTCTCCAGGAGCAGTGTCCCAAGGGAGCAGAAATTCATTTGGCTGATACATGAGCTGGCAGGAAGAAGGAAGAAAAGCAGGATGTGACTTTAGAAGAGGTTTTACTCCAAAAGGCAGCTGATGAATGCAGGTAAGTCACCTGACCTCACATGTAGTACATGACTTTGGATGGAACAAGCACAGAGGTGAAAATTAAAAAAATTAAAAATAAAAAATAAAATAAATAAAATCCAAAAATAATATGATTTTCAGCCACCTAAAAATGTATCTGAACAGAAACAACTTCTCACTGTGATCAGATTCCAGAGCAAAGCCAGAGCTCTCCTCAGAAGATCAGACTCTTTGTTGATGGCCTAAAACAACCTCTGTCAGGATAAAGCACAAGGACCTCACTTTGAAGCAATTAAAAGGCCTCCTGACCCCAAGCCACCCACAGCAGCTTGCTGTAACATTTCCCAGACCCAGGCCTGGCCCTGCAGTCCCACGGCATGGAGGCAATGGAAAATTGCTCCAGAAAGCTCCAGTACCTGGGAGCAGGTCTCCTTCACCAGAAACCCTACTGTTCTCCCTCACTGGGCCCCAGAAAATTACATTATACCAATCCAGCTACAGATGACCCCTAAGGGGGTCTCAAGTGAAGAAGAAATAAATAAACTGAGACATTTGGCTTTTCCTCCACACAATCCAGGGCAGCCAGGAGACAACCAAGCTTTTCCTGCACCCAGAAATGGGAGAAGGTCCCTGGCAGGACCCTCATCTCCTCATCTCAGGGATTGCTTATTGTAAGGGCAGATTATTACAGTGCAAATTTGATTTTAGCTATAACTGGAAAAAGTAATCAAAGCAAATGCAGCAGCTCGGAAGGAATCAGAGTAGGATTAGAAATAAGAATAGCTCCTGCACTTTGACTTGCTGTGATAAAAATAATAAGAACCTCAGTTTTCATGCTCCAGGGCAGAAAAATGATCTCTGAACAAGGTGTCAGAAATAAATTTCCTCTCACAACAGCAGTCCTCAACTGCCCAGGCCACAGCACAGGGTGTAGGGATGTGCAGTGGGCACTGCTGCAGACACAGCTGGCTGGGAGCCCATGGGCTTGCTCAGGAGCTGCTGCAGCCACGAGAGCATGAGGTGGGCTGCAGTGAATCAGGAGGAAACAAAGCAAGGCCATCGCTCCCTTTTCTCTTTGCATTTCCTTGCTGAATCCTAGTCCACACCAAAGGAAGAGCGGTGAGTTTGTGTGCTGGATTCCAGGAATCCACTCACTTTTTCTGGCTTGGTTATTTGTTTGTTTGTTGTTACATTATTCCATCTCTGTGCAGAGATGGATCACTGCCACCCCTCGCCTCCTCTCCCTCCCCAGGCTGAGCCTTTTAGTGGAAATGGCCTTAGCTGATTAATAAACTGGCTTGAGACTGCTGATCTCTTTGGACCATTAAACCTTTCCCCAGCGACTAGTCATTAATCCCTCCAAAAGTCCTCCTGGATGAGGTTGTTGTTAGCACCATCAATCCTTTTTAAGGCCTCAATTTGCGGCAGAAAGGAGCAGGGAAGTGCTGGAAAGGCTGCATTTGTCAGGTGGTGCCATCTGTTCCAGCTAAGCCAGAGCTCAGCGCCTGCACCCAGGTGAGGGCTGTCCCTGTGCAGCTCAGAGCATCCACCTCAGGGCAGGACAGGCAGCTGGGGCATTGAGGAAGGCCAGGAGAAAAAGCTGGCTGATTTTTCCCTGAATTGCAGTGCCTTTAGCTGGGGCCAGAAGGCTCCAGCACACGCGGTTACCCATGAATTCCTGCTGGTATCTGCAGAGACTGTCAGGAAAATTACTCCACAAACACCAGAGGTTCATGTCCAAAGAGGAGACAGAGGAGTCCTTTTACTTTATTCGAACAAAGGGAGAGGCCATGGGGCATTCCCCTGGGGTGTCTCAAATTTTTGGAGGATGCAGCCTCCTTTTTATCCCAATTTCCCAACTGCATGTCCCTTCTCTCTTTCCCCATTGGCTGAGGTACCTGAGAGGTCCAGGCTTCCCAGAACACCTGATATCTAATATTCCCTTCTAATGCACAACCCTCCCTCTTAATTTCTAATTCTTATGGAATTTATGGTGTTTTCCCATTGTTCTTTTCATATTCCAATATCTAATTTCATTTATCAGCAAACCTACAGTTTGTTTGTAAAGGCAAATATCTTTTTTCCATTCATCAATCAGTGGAATTCTTCCCATCGTTTCTTTATCTCTCAGTGCTAGTTTTACCTACCAGCAGACCCACAGCTTGTTTGTAAAGACAAATCTGTCATTCCTCTCAAGATTCTTTCAAATAAACGGGGCTGGGACAGCAATTACCCACAGCATTGCTACTTACACATCCCAGCAAGTCCCCTTGTCTTAGCTCCTCTTCCTAATTCCAATGTCTGCATTATTAAAGCAGCCACATCTTCAGCCAGAAGACTTGATTTGCCTTAATGTTGACTCTGGAAAGTGGAATTTCCACCACCCAGTCCATAGCCCCCTGCCACTTTCAGCCTCTTCCCTCACTGCCAGCTCACTAGCCGTGATTATCTTTCCTTAGCTCTTCCAGGACTTTCTCACATCCTTAAATCTCATTACTTTGAGCCATGCTTAGGGGCTGGGAAGGAGGATGGTGGCAGCAGAGGTGCTGAACTGTCCCCGCCACTGATGGTGGCAGCATGGAAATCACATCTGCAAAAGCACAGCCCAATGTTTCTGCATTTTAACCTAAAACCTCACAGCTATTTTTTTTTCCCTCCCCTGTGTCTGAAAAGTTGCAACTTTTGAACTCTGGGTTTTATGTCCACGTGAGGTTTTCAAATGAACATTTAAGATCAGCTTTTATAGATATGAGGTCATACAAGCCTGTCAGCTGGGGCTGCACACAGAGCAAACCCTGCCCCAGTCCAGGCTGTGCTCCTGCATCTCGCACTGCTGTTAATGCTCCACTGGCACAGCAGGGAAGGCAGTGAGGGATGATGCTGGTACAAAAACTGTGGGCAGCAGTTCCTGGTGTCAGTTGTGTGAGGGATGGCTGCCTGGTGTTCAGGCAATATCACAGAAAACAGCTTCAACATTTAAATTGGTCGCTTGATTTTACCACGATGCCTTTGCTCCCAAAGCATGACCAAGAGGGGCAATGAGAGGCAGAACCCCTGGCACCAGCACAGCTTGGAAAAGGATGTCTCCATGCTTGGCCAAAGAGATGATCAGTGCCATGCTCTTGATTAGACTTCCCATGCCTCTGTGCTTCATTTGCCAGCTATAATTTGGAAATGACCCTGTCAGTTCTGTCCTTTCAATGTGAGGCTTCTTCTACCACTGTCCTACCATTAACCAGCAAAACTTCTCCACATCCTCATCAGAGGGCCAGGTATGTTTCTTCATTACCAGCACAGCCCATGGCCTGCTTGAATCTGCAGATGAATGTGAACAGAAGTTTCCAGAAGCCTCTGTGGCTTTGGCAATGGTTTGGTTGGTGTTGAGCACACCACGAGGAGCCAGCAACAGCTGGACTCCACAGGGGAAAAAAGGAAACAGCCACACACACATGCAAAAATCATCAGTCAGGCTCCTTCTAAATGATTAATGCAGTGCACAGAGAAAGGCTTTTCAGCTCTCAGATCTTCACATGATTATATAAACCTTAACTCATTGCAGCTACCGAGGACCTGTGTTTGTTTGTGGGCATTAACAGCTGCTGTGGTGTTATAATTAGAGCAGAGAGTGAGGAGTCCCATGGGGAAACAGAGGAAACCCCAAATTGCTCAAGTCATTTAAACATTCAGGGAGATAAAACACTGCAGAGAGGTTCTGGAGTGAGCAGTGCTCGAGGGAGGGAGGGGTTACAGCCACCACAAAAGTTGTTTCTGCTCCCTTGGGTCCAGACAATTAATTATGGTTATTAATTATTTAGGATCCCACAGTAATAATTAGTGGAATAATCACCTCAGCCACTGAAATCGTAGAATCACAGAATTATTTGGGTTGGGAGGGACCTTAAAAATGATCTAGTCCAACCCTTCTGCCATGGGCAGGGACACTTGTCACTATCCCAGCTTGCTCCAAGCCCCATCCAACGTGGCCTTGAACACTTCCAGGGATGCAAGAGCAGCCAGAGTTTCTCTGGACAACCTGTGCTGGGGCCTCCCCACCCTCACAGGAAAGAATTTCTTCCTAAAATCTAATCCAAACCTGCCCTCTGTTAATTTAAAGCCATTACCCCTTGTCCCATCACTGAAAATCCTTGTCTAAATCCCCTCTCAAGCTGTTTTGGAGCTCCTTTAGTGTCCCTTGAGCCTTCCCTTCTCCAGGCTGACCAGCATGGTCCTACTGCCCTGTTCCCCAGCCCTTTCCTGGGCATCTGTCCAGGGAGAACTTCCATGTGACCCCAAATTCATCCCTAGAGAACAGCTTTCCCCAAATCCCTTTCCCATTGTGTGCTGGTGACTGCTATGGGCTGTCCCAGGAGAAATCCTCACTTTTGCAGGAGGATGCTGTGATTTCTCCCTCTCTTCTCCCTGGCTGTGGCCATCATGGCCCAAGGGACATCTGAGAATGGGGACATTGCACTGATCTGAGAGGTTTTGCTTCATCTTAGGGCTTCACAAGCAGTTCCTCAGTGAGGAGTGACCACACAGAGGTCACTTCTCATCCCACAGCCTCCCACCTCCACCCACCCATCAGGAAAACCAGGACAGAGATGCCCCAAGTCCCCTCCAGCCTTTCTCCTGTCCACCTCATCAACCTCACACACGAGGATTCAACTCAACCAAAAATTAACATATTTTGTAAAGCCCACACCCTGAAGAAACACCAGCCAGCTCACACCATCAAAGAAACAACACTGAAACCCAAGAGTCAGCTCTTCTTCTCCACATCCAGCCTCTCCTTCCCCCCAGCAGGCAGATCCCAAGAGCTGCTGACAGCATCCAGGCGCTGGTGGTGACCCAGCAGGTGACACGGCCCAGCCTCCTGGGGACTTGTGTAATGGGGAAGTGTCAGAGATTAGAGACAAGAGAGCAGCGGCTGCAATATAAAAGCAAACTGAATAATTAAAGAGAGGAGCTGTTCCTTGCAGAGAACAAAATGAAAGAGTTGTGTGATTTGAGCAGAAGTGACCTTTACACTTCATTACAAGGAGGTGGCGTCCTTATAGGGTTATTAATATTTCCAGCTGAATTAGCTTGGGTTAAAAATGGCTCAAAGGAATGAAGAAGGAGAGTGAACAAAAATATATCATTCTGTCTTTTTCTCCTCCTCTTTGCTTTTTGCTTTTTTTTTTTTTTTTTTTTTAATTTGTTGACTTGAAAGCAGAAGGGGCTGAGTGGCCACCAGGCTTCATTAGAAGCAGGGAGATCTGCAGATCTCCCCCTGGCTGAGGGATCTTTGCTCCACGCTGGCTGTGCCTCAGAAGAAGCCTGTGGTGCCTCTGTGGATGTTTCCACACTCACAGGCAGGGCACAGAGGGGGCTGTCACTCACCAGGCTGCAGAGACATCACGGAATTGACGTTCAGGTGGCTCTGAGCCAGTAGTGGAACTCAGTGTTGCTGCTGCTGGGCCCACATGGAGTCAGCAGGATGTCCTAGGGCAGACCTGCTCCTGTGGTTACTGCTCACCACCCTGGGACCAGCTGATTCCCCTTCCCACAAAACACCACCGTGGAAATGGGCAGCCCTGCTGAGCACCGTGTAACCCACCACAAGGGACAGACAAGCACCCTCCCAGAGACAAAATCAGTAAGGCTATTTTAGCAGAGGGCAGACCACAGAAATCCTACAGAAAGCAGAGCTGCTTCAGTTCTGTGGTTTCATCCAGAAACAGGAAAGGACCTTCACCTCAGCATGTCCCACCATGACTGCCAATCAAGTCCCAGAGCACCGGGGGAATTAAATGAGTAAAGTTCAGCAACCTGAACCTAAATCCAAGCTGCAATTTTCTGCTCAGAGCCTCGAGGTGAACACTGTTGTGCTTTTTGCTCTGACCACTCACTCTCATATTAGTCCCATCTCTGGATCTGGGATGCAGAAGTGTTGCTACCTTGATAACACAGCTTGTTTCTCCACAGTCCTGGCCTGAACATTTTCTTTTACTTCCTCTCTCTGCCCAGCAATATCAGGCATCAGGAAAACCCACCAGAGCAAACAGAAGGGGAGAGAAACACAAAAGCAGGTGCACATCAATAAAGGAGGGAGGCTGCTGTGGTGGAGCCTGCAATCACTCCCAGGGGCTGCATTGTCACCACAGTCCCTTCCACACCATCCATCCCACCCTCCCAAGGCACAGCAGGTCGCCTTGCCCTGCTCCTCTTGTGGAGGGGGCTCTTGAAAACTTAATGCAAAAGCACAAATCAAATAAAGACTCCAGGCTTTTGAGGGGATCATGAAATGGACACGGTGGCAGCTGCATCTCCTCCAGTGGCTGCTGAATCACAGCCCCTCACTTATTGACAGGCCTCCCCAGGGAGCTTGCAGGCGAGTGGATGACAAATGCCATCCCTCACCCCCACAAGGTGTTGTTGTTATCCTGGCTGCAAAGGAGATGCAGAGTGAGGAAACAGCACCCTGTCAGCTGTGCCAGACGGCTGGGCTGGAGGCAGGCAGAGCACCCAAGACACTTCAGCCAGCAGCCAGTGCCTCCAGCATCATCACCTGAGTGCTGCTCCCAGCAAAGGCTCTCACCCTCCCAGGTGCAGCCCATGCCCATTACTGATTCCCACAGTTTTTGATGTTCACTTTGACAAAGGGCAACACTCCTGTGACCACAGTAAAGAGGACACTGGTGCACAAAGCAGATTTATCTGGGCTCTGAACCAGTTCCAGGGACGGAGGCCAGGATGCTGATGCTCCAGAGGGAGAAGCAGGAGATGCTGAGACCCAAAGTTTTCCCCTCATTGCTGGAGGCTATTGCACATGGGCCAGGCACTGAACAGTTCCAAGGGCAAGAGAGGGGGAAATTCAGACTTAATACGGCCTTGATGCTAAGAAAAGGCATGAATGTGAGATGAGAGGAAGAAAAATGCTGAATCTTCCCCAGGCTGGGTCAGGGAGGTAGGAATACCTCTCAGGGAAAGCAAAGGTGAACAGCACCACCTTGTTCTGTCCTTAAGAGCATCCCTCCCAGGTGATCTCCACCAGGGCTCTGCTCCAGGGGGAAGAAATCATTTCCTTGGTCGTAGCACCAGGGAGCTCTCTCTGGGTGCATCCACAAACTCTGGTGCCGTACAGCTGACAAAAATAGGAGTCAGGCAGCAGGATCTCCATTATCAGAGATGATTCACAGGCCACAGAGATCACAGCTTGCCTTGTAGATGTCACTGGGACCTGGCAGTCCAGGAAAAGCATCTCATTTATAAACTGGGATGAGTTATGACTGCCGAGGTATAGCCCACACGGGAGCTGCTGCCTGCTTTCTGGACTAGAATGATTCTTTAAATGATACACGAGGCTGCAGGACCCCTCCCCAGGGCTCTCTAGCTGGGAAAAGGCCACCTGGGCAGGTGTGCAGAGCCCTGTCACTCACAGCCAGGCCAGGGCTTCCTGCTGTAAGGTGCACTGGGCTGCTACAGCTGGATTTTATTTCAAGTCACCATTCATAGATTAAATCTGAAGTGGTTGTTTGGACTAGACTTGTTTTCTGTGAAAACTGTCACACAGGCTGGAGAAGCAATGGGATTTACAGGGAACACCCAGGAACTTGCTCTGGCACAATTCCAGGTGGCCCCAGTGGGCAAGGGAAGCTGGAATTGCTGTGGAGTTTCTGGGATGAAAATCTCAGGTCTGACTTAGGGCTGAGCCCACAGTGAAGCCAACAGGGCCACTGATAAGGTCTCTCCATCGACTCTTCAGTTTCATGATGTTTTTAAGTACACAGTTCCAGGTCTAGGTGGAATTAGCTGATGGCATAAAATGTTTTTGAAGCATGAGCTGGAGTCAGACAGACATAAAGGTCAGCTACATTCTGTTTTCTTTGTTTCAGCTTTCTTTAGCCAAAGCCATGACTGGTCTGAAAGGACCAGAGGCAGCAGCAGTCCCCCACACCGGGCTGAGATCCCCTGGGAAATGCACCTGTGGAGCAGTGGGGAGAGGAAGAGGGAAGAGTTAGGAAGAGGAGAGGTGCAGCAGACTCCTTACTAATCTCGAGTCCCACTTTAACTCCACTAACACAGAAAGCAATAACAGCAGTAGCTCATCATCTGAAGACTGTGACACGAAATTTATCTTTTTTCATTGCTTTCACAGCAATTTTGCACTGTGTTTGATAGCTGATGTGCATATCCAAATTCATGCAGCCCCACCACCCCTCTCCCTCTGCCTACTCTCACTCACCCACGCTCTTCTGCGTGTGACTCAGGATGAAAAGGGATTTAGAAAGTTGCAGGGAACATTTACAAGCCACCCACCGTTTCACCCCCAGCCTGGATGGCCACATTAGCACGTCCAGGTTGCATTTAGAGGCAAATCCCTGGGACAGGCTTTTCTCCTGTCCCCTGCACTGTCAGGAGCAAAGCTGCCCCAGCTCTGTGTTTACTGCAAGGTTGGGTTTGCTTTAAGACTTGGCAAATTTCCCAGCCTCTTGCTCAATTCCTTGTCCATGTATGAGTCCAGGAGTGGTCAGTGCAGCAGACCCCAGGCTCCTGCACAGGTGTCACAACAAGGAGGTCACTCGGTCACCCTGGCCACTGTAGGAGGGTGGGAGACGCTTGCAAAGCAGCCACAGCTTGGCCCGTTCAGGAGCACCAGCACAAACGTGATTGTGTGAAAGTTTGTGGCTTTTTCTGGGCTGGTTGGGTTCGCTGTGGAGCCTGTGAATTCTCCAGCAAAATCTCTGCAGCGCTGGGGCACTGGTGCAGGTCCCACCAGCACAAAACCAGCAGCAAAATTCCCCCAGCAGCAGCTGCCAGGGACTGAGAGGGGACACACTAACCAGATTTGGGTGACAAAGCAAAGGCAATCTCCCTCCTTAACACAGCTGCTGAGAAGCCATTTAGGGGAGTGTGTCACCACTAACATCATCCTGTTTCCATGGAGACCAGATTAACAGAACTGTCGAGAGAAGCTGCACTCCTAATCTCTCCTGGAGAAAAGAGCTCGCTGATACCAGAGACTTTTAAACGTCTTTAATCCAAATTCAGGGTTTTCCTTTCCATGTTCCCTTTAATCCTTCTCGAGGTTACCAGCCCCTTTCAGCCCCGAGCCCAGCACAATAGCATCAAACAGTGCAGTCACCCACAGCCTCTGCAGTGCCTTGCTAATATAAAATTTTCTACCTCTCTCTCCAAAAGTTTGGCTGTCTTAAAAAAAACAATTTTACTAGGCCATCTTGTGCAAGGGTCCTGAAAAATGATGTCTTCATTGGTGCACTTAGCCTATTTTCTGGAGATGGAATTGGGCCCTGAGGACAGAGATGGAGGCACCTTCTTCCATCAAAAAAAAGATGCAGGTTCTGCTTTCTGCATTGCATGAGACACTTTCCATTGACTTTGTTTTTTCTCCTGAGTTTTTTTCTCTCCTGTGTAGCAGCCCAGATAAGATCAGGTCCCACAAGAATGCTGGATAATTTGCCCACTGGAATGGTTCATTTGCACAGCCTAACCTAAGGGTTTAGACAATCACAGAATGGTTTGGGTTGGAAGGAACCTTGAAGACTGTTTGGTCCAACTTCCCTGCCGTGGGCAGGGACAATTTCCACTGCCCCAGCTTGATCCAAGCCCCATCCAGCCTCACCTTGGACACTGTCAGGGATCCAGGGGCAGCCACACCTTTTTTGGACAACCTGTGCCAGGGCCTCCCCAGCCTTACAGGGAAGAATTTCTTCCCAATATCTGATCTAAATCTACCCTCCTTCATCTTAAAGTTATTCCTTGTCAAAAATCCCTCTCCAGCTCTCTTTTGCTCTCCCTCCAGACCCCAAATTTGCTTCTGTTTTGGGAGGTAGGAGCACAGTTACCCTGTTCTCTACTTCTACCAGCCCTGCAGAACATCAGCTTCCCCTCCAGATCTTTTTGGTTTGGACTGTCCTTTTCTTGATGGACAATTCTTATCTCCAAATGCTTCAGGAGTTCCCACACCCTCCCTGCCCACCCAAGGCAGGAATCCACATTTTCAAACCACCAGGTAGGGCCTTTGCCAAACAGCTTTTGTTGATGTTTTATTTTTTTCCCCCCCCCACAGAGGGATTCACTCTGATTAAGCCTCCTGTACCTCTCTAAGTCTCCAGGCAGGTGGGACACCTCCTCCAGCCCTTTGTGCTCTCCACTGAGGGCCTCACTGAACACTCCACATGTGGCTCATAAAGCTCTCCAGCTGTGCTGACTCAGAGCCATTTGGAACATCTCTGCCTGCTAAGCTGAACGAGGCATCAAAGGCTCTGCCACCTTCCTGTTGCTTCCAGAAGTTAAAAGAAATCTGACTACTCGCTTTTCCTTGCCTTTACCCCAAAAGCTTGTCAGGAGGATCGTGACACGGTCTGACAGTGCCAGGAATGATGGAGAAGGAGTCACTGTGACTGGGAAAGCACAGTTCAATCTCAATTTCCTTCCTGCTCGCCTTGCCAGAGGGGCTGGTGACGTTCTGCACATCTGGAGGCAGAGCTGTGGCTTTGCAGAGCCCTGGAGCTTGTAACTACAACATCTCACCTGCAGCAGCCCTCTGGCCCTTCCCTGGCATCCTGCTGTGCTGCTGTCCTGGCACACTTCACATGCAAGCCTGGGGCTCCCCAGAAGCTCCCCAACAGGCACAACATGGATCTGGAAAAGGCCAGGCTGAGGCACAGCTGTGTCCTGCAGCTGTGGGCAATGAAGGGTTAGTTTCTCTCCAGGCTCTGAAGGCACATCTCTGAAGCACCAGGCTATTTCTGCTCAGCATGTCTGATTTCAGATGAGAGCTCTGCTGTGGGATAGAGCTGGCATGTGGGATAAGAGGGAATAAAATTATACACAGGATATTTTGGTGCAGGGTTTCCTACACCTACTTCCATTGTCATCCTCTGACTGAAGGCTCCATCTGGTTTGTTCATGGCTGGGCACAGAGGCTGGAGGGCAGCAGGAGGGGAAGCAAGGGCTGAACTAAAGCAAGGTGCTGCAAAGGCTGTGTTTATAATAACTGCAGCTAAAAGAGACTGACTTTTTCGTGGTTTGGTTGTGTTTCTGGGGTTTTTTGGCTGGGTTTGGGTTTTTTGTTGGGTTGGGGGGGGGACTTTTTGGTTGAGTGTTTACTTTGACTTTTTGTTCTGTTTTGGTTGGTTGGTTTGTTCTGGGGTGGGGTGGGGTTTTTTTAGGTTTTTTTGTTTGTTGGGGTATTTGGTTTTTTGGGGAGTATTTTTTTGTTGTTGCTGTTGTTGGCTGGGCTCTGCCTCATACCCGCAGCCTCTCTTGTCCAGGACTTTCATCTCCTCCATCTCACCCATCTCTCTGAAGAGAGGACGCCCAGAACAAGAGACAAAACTGCAGAATGTTATTAGTATTTTTATTATTATTATCTACATTTGGAGCAAACAGGTGGCTCTGTCCCCACCACAGCCACGTCTAGCACCACAGTGCCCTCATCCAGGGGGTCTCAGGGAGGATGCTCTGCAGTGTCCCTCGGGGCCAGCACTGCCCTGGACCTGGCCCTGGGGGTGGCAGAGGAGCGTGGGTGGCAGCAGGGCTGGGGACAGCACACAGGCAGAGTGGGGACAGACTGGCTGAGGTGCTGGGGCACCTTCCAGCCATGGGGACAGCGAGGGGACCGTGCTGAGCTGGCCCTGGCTGTCGGGATGATGAGGCTCCAGCAGGAGCTGGTTGTGGCTGGCGGGCAGGAGCTCAGCCACGGACACGGCAGGGAAGCGGGGAGGAGAGGGGACAGGCGAGATAAATAGGTAGCGTGAGGATAATAAAGGAGGACAGCTGGCCTAGAAAACTCAGGAGATAAATCAGCAAGGGGAACAACAAAAAATAAAATAATAATAATAGAAAAAAACATTTAAAAATCCCAAAATTCATTCCAAAGTGTGAGGCTCCTGCTGAGCCCACAGGACAGAGGAACCTGGTGGCACCCACTCCATCAGTGGCTCCACAGTGCCAAGCATTCCTGTGAGCAGCTGCCACAGCCCTCCACAGCAGCAGGGTTAAAGCCATGGAAAAGCAGGTGGCTGTCCCCAGGATCAGGGGACCTGCTCAGCAGGACAGGGGTGGCTGCTAAACCCACAGCACAGACCCATCAGCCTGGGCCATGCCGAGTCTCTGGTGCCTGGGGATGCAAGCAGGGCTGAAGGGAGCAGCAGGGACCTGTCTTTGCCTCCCTGTCCCAGCCCTTTCCTTGCCTTGCCATTATTTGAGACTCCAAACCCCAAGAGAGGAGCTGGGCAGGCGTCCCTGCACTGCCCTGGTGCAGCACTAAACCCCACAGAGCTCTGTGGAGGCCAGAGAGGAGGGTTTGCCACCCTCTCATTTGGGCCAGTGTGTGCACACCAAACACCAGCAGCCACCAAAGCAACTGAGGCTAAAGGATATTTTATCGTTCGAGTCCTGCGCTGCACCCCAGCACAGCACGTGTTCATTAACCTCTTCAGTGGCAAAGACACCAAAAGATGCACCCTTCTGACCCGAGCAGGATCTCACAGGAGGTGCCTGGCCCAGGCAGAGACAAATCTCTCTCCCAGTCCAGCATTTTTCCCGTGCAAATGAAGCTGGCACACAAACCCTCAGCACTGTGAGTTCACAGACAGCATCCGCGAGCAAAGCTCCCCAAAGCTGAAAACAAAAACAGAGGCAAAGTTACAACAGGGTGAAACACAGGACCAGAAAAACTGTGAAAGAAAGCAAAGCAGAACCTTTATTCCCTTCCAGCCACCCTGTCCACAAGCCTCTCTCCCAGCACAGGGAAGGCAGCTCCCATTTCATCCTCCCCACTGATGCTCCCAGCCCTCCCTCCAGTGCCTGCCTTGGAGAAGCGAAACAGGCGCTGCAGAGTCAGAGCCAAGTGGCAGCTTCCCATTTCCCATCTCCCCAGCTCTAATTGCCGGCTGAGCAGACGGCTAATCTCCCACAACGTGCTGTGATAAGGGTGCTGCTGAGTCCCCGTAATTGCTGAAGAGCTGCCATCGAGGCTGCCGGGAATTGCCCGATTATTCTCCCCGCTTCCTCCCCACCCCACGTTTCCTCCCTCCCCCCCTCTCTAAGTTTTGTAAATTGGAAAAGAGCTGGCTTTTTTTTTTTTTTCTTTTTTTTCCCCCTCTCAAAAACAGCTGGCACAGGATTTCTCGGCAGTTCAGCAGGGATGAAGAGATTATATCTGGGCTGGCTAATCCTGTGTGGGCAGGGAAGGGAAATGGGGGGAGCAGCAGTGAGGATCCCAGTGGATGCAAAGGGGAGGGAAGGCTGCACTCACAGGTGATGGTTCGAACAGAATTCATCCCAGCAAGCCAGCACTGGCCCTGAGTACAAATCACATCCCATTTCCAGCTTCTCAATGGCTCTACTGAGTAATGAATCAGCTCCTCATCCCAGCTGGCTGAAGCATCCACACTCTCACAGTTACCTTATTCAGTGCTGAGAAGTTAAAACCTTCCTGCCAAGGCCAGCAGGCTGGGGAGAGTCAAATATCCAAATCCTCTCTGAGTTCAGCAGTGAAAAAAAAAACAAAAACAAAGGCCACAAGACAGGAAACAAGTCCCTGTAGTGCAGATCACCTGCATATCTCCATTTATTCAGCTGTTTTCCCCCAGGTGAGGCAGGGGGCCAAGAAGTCATTTGGTATCATCAGAGAGGCAAACAAGCCAGGCCACTGTCTAATCCAATGCTGATCTGCACACACAGGCAGCAGGACTCAGCTCCCAGCTCTTGGCTATCTTCACAGCTGGTTCAAGCTTGGTTTTGTCCCTAAATGCCCCATGACTGTCCCTTAGATGCCACTTTCAAGCCCCAGAATGGCAGCTCTTCTTTGAGCTTACAACACGGGCAGAAGTCTTCAATGCCACCAGAAGGACTGAGAGACTTAAAGTCCATTAATTTTTATGGGATCAGAGTTGTTCTTCTGTAGAGTTCCTAGAAGTGTGGGCACAAGCACATTAAAGATGCAGCACACCCAGTCTGGACACCCAGGTGTGTCTGGGTTCTTTTTTGGCTCTGCACTGCCAGCTCCTGCCCTGCCCCAGCTGCAAACCACAACAACCACTGCATCTCTAACTCCAGCACATCTGGAAGTGGCTCCACCTCACAGCCCATTCCTCCTGTTCTCCCCATTCCAGACCTAGAAGGCACCAGGTAAAACGAGTGTAATGCCAGCTCCTGCCTGGGTTTAGTGCTGAAAACCTCTCAGTGTCCCCTCTCAGTGAGCTAACACTGACCCCAAAGCCACTGAACACAAATCCAACCCATCCCACTCATGGCAAGCTGGAAAGTGAGATGAACCAACAGACAGAGAAGATTTTCAGCAAGGGGGAGAAAAATGGAACAGAACAGGAAAAAAAATGACTTAAAATCCCACAGTGTGCCTTCAACTCAATGAACATCACCCCTCATGTTACAGGAGAGGAGTCAGGGGTCACTGAGGCAGATCTGAGCTAGAAGTCAATTTACTGAGTGGGTAATAGGCTGGTAAATAAGATAATATGCCAGATTAGCTGATCCCTCAATACCCACACATCCACTCATAGCTCTTATACTTTGATAAGCAGTAATTTGACATATAAACAAAAATATAACAGTGAACACAAAACTATAATTATTAACAAGACTACAATTAGGTGGAACACCTCATTCATAGCCCCATGGCTGTTGGTGACCACCTGAGCAGATTTTCTCACCACTGATGCTTCCCATCTTTCATCACTCTCACAGTGACATGGTGGGTTGTGACTGCATAGTTAAAGTTGCATCCCATAATTTTAATAAAAGCTACAGATATTTGAGGGATTGTGCATACTCTCTATAAACAGAGAATCACAAAGAGCTCTCATGCAAACACATCCATGCCCAACACATCCAAGTAGAGTCTCTGAGGTCTCTCTGGGATGTATTTCAAAAAGACAAACATTTTGTTTGGTGTCAAGACAAATGTCTGAGGTTAACAGCATTACACTCACAGATAAATCCTTGTTGTTTCTGCACAACACATGTGGCAGCAGTGACAGTTCACCATTTGTTCACATTTAGCTGGGCCCATGCTCCTGGTTCTAACAGAGTACAATTCCATGCTGATTCAATCCCAACACCATGATTTGGTTTATACAGTCATTTAGGTTGGAAAACACCTCTAAAATCATCAGTTCCAATCATTAAACATTGCATAGAGCTAACACAAAAGCTGTGGCCCTACTGCTGGAGGGGTTATAAGGGAAGTTTTTGTAGATGCCACCAAGAACAGAAACACTTTCTGAATTAAAGTGTTTTTGAAATACTTTTTGAGTTGAAATTATTTACCCAAATTACCTTTTGAAACTCAGTGGGTAAGGTGCCCTCATCACCTTCCCTTATTGCTGTAGTGGATTGCACCTGCAGCTGAGCTGGGATACAGCTGAGAGCTACAGAAACATTATTCTGAGTGCTGCCAAGTGCATTTACAATTATCTGGGGATCTTTTTCCTGAAATCTTTGCCATTTAGACAATACACCAGCCAAGACCCATTGACCAGTTCCTAAGACCAACAAAGAAGATTCTAACAGGTGCTCCTGCTCACACAAATCACTTGTTTCCAAGCTTAATTTATTTGCCAAACCTACAGTATGCAGGCTGTTTATTTAATACTCCTAATCCTGTTCCTGGGATGCCAGTCACACCTTTCTGGGCTCGTTTTGGAGAGGTGAGGCTCACCTGTGCAACCCTGTACAGGTGTATTTAGGAATGCCAAGCAGGTAGGTTTAAATGCAGAGATTAAACTGCAGTGACAGTTCCATGGGCCTGAGGTTCTGTTATGGATTAAGGATCACTTGCTGCTGGCTTTTTAATACCATTGGGCTCAAATTCAGAAAATAAGATTTTAACAGGTCCAAGAGGTAGTAACCATCATTTGGGTTAAGGTAGTTTTTGCTGTGCCAATATAAACAATCCTAGTTTAAATTAAACTGTATCTCCAGGATAAACAGATAAATTATATCTGGTACTATTTCTTTTTCCATGTATTCCTCTGATGTAACACTCACTGAACAGCTCCCAGCCTGGTTAGATCTATGCCCCCCCCTTTTTCAAGGAACCACACTAAAAATTAAGCAAGTAAATGTCCACTTCATTTTTGGGGCATTGTCTTTCACACCTTGTGCTTACATTTCCCTCTGCAAAATCCACATTAATGGGTGGGACTTCTAAATTTGTAGAATTAGGGCTTGCTTTTTCGATTGAGTGCATTGCAGTGACAGGCTTAAACATGATTACAGCCATTACCAGATTGATTTGTATAAATAAAAGATCTGGGGGTTTTCACCCCATGTGATCAGGCTTGTTGGTGAATAAACTAGACCTGGGTCTTATGGCTGTGTTTTGGGATTTTGGTATAACCTAGTGTGGGTCCTGGAAAAATAGGACAAGTCTCAGTGAGGAGACCCCAAACTGGTTATCCCCTTCTAGTGAAGCCACACAGCATTAATGTGATGCTCAGCTACACTTTTGTGGAGATTTTGGTCTTTTTGGCTTTTGCTTGGTCTCTTTTCACAATGGGATAGAGTTCTAAAAGAGCAGGGATTCCCCCTTCAAGGCCTGGGGGTCTGTGGGAGCTGAGACAGGGTTAAAAGCTGCTCAATGAACATTTGGGGATAGCAGTGGTTTGTCTCATTCCCAGGGGTCTACTCCCTTTCACAGCAAGCTGCTCAGTGTGTGATGGAATGTGATTCATTGTTAGAATCTGGTTCCCTTGTTAAAAACACCCCAAAAGCTGCCTCTGCTCCACCTTGCATTTCATACTATCTCCCCTAGTCAGAGACACACCACAAGGATCCAGTTCCACTCTTGCCATGCTTCTGACCATATTTTTCTTGCAAATTATCCAGTTGAAGCAGGTCCCACAGGATGGTTCTGGTGGTATTTCTTTGGTCAGCCCCTCGAGGTCCAGGGGACACTCCAATATCAATAAGAGAAGCCCCCTTAAACTACAATTCACCTAATTCACTCTCTTCACTACTCTCATCCCTAAATTCCCAGGCAGGGTCCTTCCATATATCCTCCATCCCAGTCTTCTGGGGATGCAATTCACTAATGGATCCTAATACATCAGATCATAAATTCTAGTTTGTCCTCTACTCTTTTTCCCTTCCCCCACCCCAGTTGTTTCTGCAATTGTTCTATTCACAGAGAATAACATCTCTTTTTGTCACTTTTCTTTGTTCAAACTCATCTTGTAACAGTCTCATTTCCTTTTCTTTGTATTCCTTACAAAGACACGCTGCTTCCAAACACATTTACAACATCTTGCATATTATTCCCTTTTTCTTTGCCATTTCTCAGTTTCTCTCTCATGCAGTTTAGCTGTTCCTCTATCTTTATTCCAATTACACCAATTTTTGAACACTCAATCCCTCAGAAAGTCCTGGAGATGATCTTATTCCATGCCAGTAATTGAATCTGCCACCCTACTGATGGTGCCAATTTTGCCACAGAAGAGCCAGAGATCACTCAGGTGGAGCTGAGCTGGTGGTTAGCTCATGGAAAGTTGTAATCAGCAGATTTAGGTGTGCAAATCTCAGTCCTGCCTTCCACCTGCATGCAGCAGAGATGGCCTCAAAGGATGGACCAAGCCCACACCACCAAACTACAGGAGGATTTAGCGCTTACCCAACCAGGCTGCTCTTTGCACTGGGACAGCAACAGTCCCAGATGTTCCAGAAGCTCTCTGGAGAAAAAAAACAGGGGAAGAGGAGAGCAGAGGTGTGGAGAGCACCCATCCCCAAGAAGGGAACCCTTTCCTCCCCTCCCACATGTCCTCAGAACCCACAGCAGCTGCAGCTGCCCTGAAATGGGATCCCCAGGTTTGGGAGTGCTCCAGGAAGAGTTTCCAGCTCTAACCAGGGCCCAAGGAATGTGATCCCATTGCTGTGCTCATCCCAGACCTCTCACATTCCATAAAAACAATGAAACTCATTCCCATCCAACCCCTGCAAAACAGAAGCACCTCTAGTCCTTTACCATCCCTGAGGTTTTCCCAGTTTTCCCTTGCAGAGAAGACAAACTCAGCACTAAAACCAACGAAAAACCCCAGAATTACAGCTGCCCTTGCATCCTCCAAGGGATCATGGAGAATAATTCCTGCATCCTACTGGATAAAGAAGGGAAGACAGGAATTCTGCAATCAGGAAGTAATTTAGAACACCAATAAATCCCTAAAATAGGAGCCACACCTTGATTTGTTTAGGATTCCTTTCAATGGATACAACCTTTGGAAAATCCACCTGTATCTCTTAAATCCAAGCGCTTGGGGGTTTGGGAATCGCTTCCAGGTGGCAGCAGCTCCACATCCCCAATCCCACCCCCTTTTCCTGGAAGATGGATTCCCATCCAAAGCTGCCTGGGGCCCCTCCCACCCCACAGAGAACACCAGGATGTGACAGAAATGCTTCACTCTTTATTGGGATTGGGATCACTGGGACATTCCCAGAGGACAGAGCCTTTTCCTGCACATTGCCAGGAGCATTCCCAGGGCAGTCAGGCTCAGCAGAGTGGCTGCCGTCAGCAGGAGCCCCTGGATCACCACAGGAATTCCACCAGCAGCACCTGGAAGAGACAAAACCCCCAGTCAACACTCATTTATTGGCTTCCCAGCCTCCATCCAATCCTTGGGAATCTTTGGGAAGGAGCCCATAAGGCAGCTCGTTCCAGAAAGTCCCTCTGTGAAATCACTGGGAATTCACAGTGGGATCAGCCCCCAGGCAAGGCCTGGAGACACAACCCCACAGGGACCCCACACTGACCCCTACCCTGGTGGGTGTTCCCAGCTGGTCCTGCACTTCCAGAGGGGCTCATTAATCCCTGAGCTGGCTCCAGGATTAGCAGGGGTCCCACGGACACATCGGCCTCAGTCGGCCCTGAGGGCCCACCTGGAAAAAGAGGGAGTGAGTATCCAGATGAGGGAATTCCTGCTTGGGCTGGAATTTGGGAATTACAGGAAGATGGACACCAGAAGAGCAGAATGCCAGGGGCTTTAAATGCAAGGACACAGCTGGGATAGAATAATGGAATGGTTTAGGATGGAAAGGACCTCAAAGCCCATCCAGTGCCATGAGCAAGGACACCTCCCCACTACCCCAGGTGGCTCCAGCCTGGCCTGGGGTCACTTCCAGGAATGAACAATGGCATTTCCCAATATCCCCCCAGAACTCCCCTCTTTCCTTTTAAAAATCCCTAAGGACACTGGAGAGGAGCCAGGATTGTCCTTCAGCTGTGCCAAAAACCCAGCCCCCAAACCCGAGGGGCCCTGGGGACACCTTTGGGACACACCTCTCTGGCCAGGGCCGTCCCTCCTCACACGCCTGCCCATCCGCGTGGCCGGAGCGCGGAATTCCCGGGAATCTCCTCCAGGAGAGGGACAGCTGCCGGTGTCACAGCAGCTGCAGATGGCTGCAGTGCCCTCCAAAGGTGCCCACCTGGAACAGAGTCACCTGTGACCCCCCTGCTGCAGGCTGGGGCAGGTCCCCTCCCTGCACCAGGGACACTCACAGGCCGCTGGCTTTGCTGAAGGAACAGGCTTTATTCCAGGGATTCGGGGCTTGAGCTGCCGGGGACACCCGCAGGTGGCAGCTGATGTAGAGCTGGCAGGGGAAATCGAGGGAAATTCATTAATCATGGAGATTTTAGGGCTTTTTTCCATGGAGAAAAAGCCAAGAAAGGAAGAGGGGTGGAAACAACAGCTCACCAAATTCCCAGCGTCTCCGGCAAATTTGAAGGCATCCACCAAGAACCGCAGCGACTCCAGCCGGGGCCGCGGGGACACGAAGGCTGAGCCGGTGTCCTCTGCCCTGCTGTCCACCAGACACCTGGAGAAAGGCTGGGAATCACTCAGGAGCCTCCACAGCAATCTGGGATTCTCCAGCCAGCCCCAGAGCCCAGCCTCACCCGCCCAGGTCGATGAAGGCGTAGCGGGGGGACGAGCTCCTGTCGGGGGTCGCGGTGGCCACGCACTGATCCACAAAGAGCCGCAGGGGCACGTGGCCCTCCGAGGTGACATCGGCCTGGAAGCGGAGGCTGTCCCCAAGCTGGAAGCCATTGGAGAGCCTCTCTCTGCTCCAGTCATCTGGAATGCAGATCCCAGGGAATGGGGTCACTCTGGGGAGCTCCCAGGAGCGTGGGAATGTGCGGGAACCCCCGTGGGGTGGATGTGGCTCCACTGGGGCTCCCAGGAGCTACATGGAACAGGGACCTGAGGGACACGAGGCCACCAGGGCTGCACCCACCGTCCATGAGGCGCAGGGAGAACTGGAGCTGCTCCTCTGCCGCCGCCGTGGCGTGGAACGGGGCCCACGTGGGGTGCACGGCACCGCTGCTCACGTTGCTCCTCCTAAATGGAAGCAGTGGGAATTACCTGGGGTGGCACCGGCACCTCAGGGCCATGGCAGCATGGGGACACCCCCAGCACTCACCTGGGGTAGTGACACTCAATGGGGACCTCGGCTGGGGTGGTCCTCACGATAAGGGGGTTGCCAACACGGGTGGGCTTGTAGAACAGGGTGGTTCTGTAGATCAGGGAGTCTGGGGTCACCTGGAAGGAGGGTTTGGGAGAGGGAAAAAAATCAGGAAAATAAACTTGGCACCAGCAGGGATTGTCCTGGGACACAGAGGCCACAATTCCCAGTCCTAGGGGACACCACAGAGCTTTGTGCTGGCATCCCAACAATGCAACAGCCTGAAGGAGGCCACAGAGCCTCCAGGACTTGGGCACCTCACCTCAGGACCCATTATCCCATAAATTCCTGCATCCAAACCCTCTGCAGAGTGTGTGCCTCGGCCAGGATACCCGTACCCCAAAATCCACCCCTGCTCCAGGCACTCCTCACCCCAGACCCGCCAGCAGCTGCACCAGGGCACCCCTAGGGGTGACAGCCGGGCGCGGTGGCACTCACTCACCTGCAGGCTGCTGCCACACTCGTGCAGCGCGGCCACGAAGGTGACAAAGGCCTGGGCGGGGTTTGGGGACACGGGCGGGCAGGAGGCCGTGCCCAGGCTCAGCTCCGCCGCCCGCACCGGGCGCCCGGTGCCAAAGAGGTCCCTGCGCACGGTGACCGCCAGCTGCCCCTCCCGGCAGCGCACGGCCACCGCGGGCCGCGGGGACAGCGCCCGCAGCTGCGACAGATCCACCCGCGCCCAGGGCTGCGACACGCCGGGGACACGGCTCCGGGAGGAGTCACCCCGCAGCCGCCACGTCCCGGAGCTCCTCGGGGGAAAACCCCAGGGATCGGAGGATGCGGCCAGAGCCAACACCCAGCAAAGCAGAGCGACCCCAAAGCTGCTCCCAAACCCCATCCTGGCCCCAGGAGAAGCAGCGCGTGGAAAAGGGAGCTGTCGGGAGCTTTTTATGGGAGCATCCCGGGGGATTCCCCCCGCAGGGATAACGGGATCCAGCTGGGCATCCCACTCGGGATAACGGGATCCAGCTGGGCATCCCACTCGGGATAACGGGATCCAGCTGGGCATCCCACTCGGGATAACGGGACCCAGCTGGGCATCCCACTCGGGATAACGGGATCCAGCTGGGCATCCCACTCGGGATAACGGGATCCAGCTGGGCATCCCACCCGGGATAACGGGATCCAGCTGGGCATCCCACTCGGGATAACGGGATCCAGCTGGGATGCAGCTGGCCCCATCCCTCCCGAGGGTGATTCCCTCCCCCTGCAGCCGGGAATTGTCCCGTTTGTCCCATGTCCTGCACGGCTGCGGTGGCATCAGTGCCATCCGTGTCCCCCTGACTCCCTCAGCCGGAGCCCATTTTGGCCAGCGAGGCTCTCCCGGACATCTCCCCCCTGATCTTCCCGGGAATTCCCCAAAATCCAGGCGGTGCATTCAGAACTGGGGATGTGCCAACCCCTCCCGGGCGCTTTGGGATCCTCCCGTGCCCGATTTCCCTGGAATTGCGCCTGGCTAATGAGGGCACCGTAACGAGTTCATCTGCATGGAGAGCAGAGGGGCAGAGCCGGCAGGAGGAATCCAGAGATTAATTAGCCTGTGAATGTTAATTGCGCTGATTGACACCGCCGCTGGTGGGCACGGAGGGTGACAGTGGCCCTGATCAGCAATGGCCCTGGGGACACTCAGTGCCATCGCCCGGCCAGGGCATCCCCGTGCCCTGCGGGAATTCCCGGGGAATTCCCCCTCCTCATCCACAGGGATGGGGGAGCTCGGAGGGATTTTGGCCTCGGGATTTATTCCTGCTGGGGTTTTTTACCGGGAAACGGGGCTGGAGCATTTACCTCTCTCTTCCAGGATCTGTGGGATGGGTTTGGGATGAGGGGACCCACTCGGGTCACTTGTAGGGGATGAGCCAAGCTCTGACCTGGCCCGAGTTCCTGAGAGAAGGTCTCACATCAGGTCCTGCTGTCCCCTGCAGCATCCATAATGTCAGTCCCACATTCCCACATCACCCTCTGGCACCATCCCGGTGTCCTGGCATTGTCCCAGGTGTTTTTAGGGATGATGAATAAATGATGGGACACAGAAAACTTCTCCAGGCCTCTCCATGAATTCCACAGGAATGGGGCAGGTCCCTGCCTGGCTCATCCTGAAGCTGCCCTGGAATGTTTTATCCAGGGGGATGGGGCTGCCTGGGGGGCTCCAGAGAGATACAGAGGGATGTGAGAGGATGTTCCTGCATCCAGAAGGATCCAGGGGGATGGGAGGGGATGTTCCTGCTTCCCACAGCCTCATTGCCTGTCCCAACATCAGGAATGGCCCTGGAAACCCAGGATTTGATCTGCCCAACCTCTGTGGGACCCAGGTCTCCAGGGATGGGTGCCTGCTCCCAAAGCACCATTAGTGCTTTTCCAGACTGAAGGATCCAGGATCCCAAAGAGCTTTGCACAGCCCCATCCCACGCTTTCCCTCTCCAGCATGGATTTCTCAGCCTCTGGAACAGCTCAGCACCTTTGCAGGGGAAGGTCCCAGCCCTGTGGGTCACTCCGTGGTTGGTGCAACAGCCCCAAGAGCTCTTCCACCCTGAAAGGTGCCTCCAGCTCCAGAGCGGCCTCGTCCTGCACCAAGGGGCCACTCAGGTGGATGCAGGAGCAGTGCTCTGCCCAGGAGGCAAAGATCACAGCCCTTTCATTTTGTACAAACACAGCTGAGCCCAGCAGGAGCCCTCCCTGAGCCCTGTCCTGCTGCCCTGCTGCTGGCCTCCACCCCAGGCGCGTTTCTGCGCCGCTGCTCCCGGGCCATGCTCCGGAGAGCCGGCCCTGCGCTGCCTCCTCGTGCTCTTCCTCACGGATATTACACTCGGCTGACCCTCGGGAGCTCCACTGAGCCTCTCCACAGCTGCTCCCCGTGCAGAAGCCCGTGTGTGGGGCAGCAGCAAGGCAGGAGACCATATGCCCCAGCACGGGGACAATGAGCCACTCACTGAGACAGCGCGGCTGTGACGGGCCATTGTCATGACTGATGGCACGGGGACGCTGGGGGGACAGATTTTCACAGCACATGAGCCCTAATGAACAGAGAAATAACTTCCCGTGATGAATGAGTTGCACAGAGTTCCAAAAGCCACGGTCCTGCGAGGAGGAAACACTTGATTGCCAGCAAGGCCACTGAGCTGGGCAGCAGAGCTGAGATCTGTGCCTCTTCCTGCTGGCCTGGAGAGCGGGGAAATGAGCCAACACTTCAGTGGAGGAGGAGAAACCAGAGCACCAGGGGTGGTGGTGGAGCAGAACAGGCTCCCAGGGCTGGGGGCTGCACATCTGCCCTGGAGCTGCAGCTTCACTGCTGCAGAGAGAGCCAGAAATCCGTGCAGCCAAACCGCATCTCCTGCAGCACCCAGAACCTGTGCAGCCAAACTGCATCTCCTGCAGCACCCAGAGTCCCCTGCAGCCAAACTGCATCTCCTGCAGCACCCAGAGTCCCCTGCAGCCAAACTGCATCTCCTGCAGCACCCAGAGTCCCCTGCAGAGGGGAAACTGAGGCACGGAGCCAAGGAGTCATTCCTGCAGAGCTGGGCACCCCAGCACCAGGGGAAAAAAAAGCTTTGAAACTCATTGTTGGTCTTTGCAGCTCACAAGTTGTTTCCCATAGGGAAACTGTTGTCTAATATTGGCTTGAGCACACACCACAGCCTTCCCCACTGCCTGGGAGGAAGCTTTGCCACAGGAGCTGCTGCTGAGCCACCTTGTATTAGAATTTACTACAGCTCTGCCTGGAAGCCTGCCCCGTGCTTTCTATTTTTAGCTGCAGGCAGACCTATTCATATCAGTCAGTGCTGAAACTCAGGTCCTTCCACAGCTTTGGTGCAGTAATTCAGGGACATGCATGAGGCCAGGTTCTCAGCTTCGAGGACAGCTCACCAGGATAAATAATAAAGCCATGAGCTGTGTGGTCTCAAGGCTGGGGGGACACAGGGTGTGCTTTGCTAAAGGCATTCCCACCACACACATTTATTCCACTGGATCACACCACTGCTTACGTGCAGAGCAAAGCAGGGACCTGAATGTGATTTACCAGCTCATAAACTGCGAGGAAAGCAGGAGAAATGGGATGAGAGAGAGGAAAGGTCCAGGGGAAGTGGAAACAGCTCCACAAGGTTCCACACTGGTGGTGGCTTACCTGCCTGTTAATTATTTCATCCCAAAATGCTTTTAGAAGAGAAGAACTTAATTAGTGCTCAACACAGGACAAGTGAAAAACGTGTGCTTTTCCAGCTGGCCACAGTAAACATACAGAGGGTAAACCTCAGAGGTCTGCAATAACTCAGGGTGATTTGAGTAAACCAATGCAGCAGCAAGATACAGGTTGTTATAAGTGCATATTATATTATTGGCTTTTCACAAATATTATACTGAATATGTATAAGGTTAGAAAACTTTGTTGTATTAATATAGTTTCTTTTATTTCAGTTATCGATGAAATTAAGAAATAGTGGAATAATACACATATATGTTAGGCTATAACATGATATTAAAGCTCAAACTACTTTTGTTTATATAACCCAGAGACTGAAAAGATAGTCAGAGACACCCCCCACACACATTCTTAAGATTATCTTGTCCTCCAAGACCCCCAAGAGAAGAATTTATTGCATCCTTATTAGAGGATGTAAAACCCAGTGGCACCAAGAAGATTGATCTATTGGGAAGGGGGCAAGGTAAAAAACTAAACAAAGGAACATCAAAAAACTTAAGAAGAATGTATGAATATGTATGAGAATTTATGGATATGTAGTAGGGTTCTGTTTTTAAGGGACAATCCTTTGTTAGTAAGGTGAATGCAGAGACGCCCGGCCGTATCTGTATACTTTATTTTTATCTCCTAATTGTCTTTCTATTAAACTTTTAAATTCTGTATAAAAGTATGTGAAGCTCGTTTTTCACAAGATGTTTGGTGATGGAGCTCCCAATCAGCCAGACCTTGTTCTAATGACACTCCATCACGCTTCCCCCTTCACGTGCGTGGCAGCACGTGCCTGCTCTGCTCAGGTAAATGACAGTGTGACAAATAAAAGCTCTCAGCAGTGGCACTGATACACACCTCCTCCCCGAGAGCTGCCCACTGACATCATCACTGCACCTGATGGCAGCTGAACTCAACCTTGGCAGAGGAGAGCAGAGCTCACAGCCAGCCCCAAGGCAGCTCTTCCCCCTGCTTGCAGCAGACACACAGACAGACACTGTCAGTCCAGTGCTGAGTCCTCACCTGGCTGCTTGGGACTCATCTTGGTCATAGGGGTCAGGAAATTGGGACAAGGCCCTGAAAAACTGGAAGTAACAAAGCTCTGGATCATCCAGGCCCAGCAATGCAGCATGGAGGGCAAAACCATAGAGCAACCATTGTGGGTGCAAGGCACCAGGGGAAGTGCCACTGGTGCCACCAGCTCAGCAGCACCACGAGGAGGAGTGAGAAATCCAAAGGCAGGCATTTATATGGGCAATATCTGTGGGTTTCATCCCACCAGTTTTCACAAGAAGGAAACACCTCACAGAGCAGTTAGTGGGATTCATCCTTCCTGGCTGCAATGATGATTCCTGCTCCTGTCTGCAGCAAGCAAGGAGCCTGAGGCTCTTCTGCTGCAGGGTGCTGCAGTCAGAGAGGCCCCAGGAGGGTCTGACCACGCTTGCACACATGGCTGGTCCCCGTCCATTGCCCTTGGTCACTCAGGATGGCACTTGCTGAAGGCAGCCCCAGCCCTCCTGCCCCGAGGTGTGAGCAGAGCAGATGGAACAAATGGGCAAACACCACTTCTCCCATCCACGCTCTTCCCAGGAGAAGCAGTGTCAAATTAATGGACAAAAAGAGCCCGAAACAAAACAACAAGGTGTGTGTGTGAGCATATTAAGTCCTTTTTCCATCCCCAGTTTATGCTTCAGCTGCTACCTTGAGACTGACACAGAAGCCAATGTACCATTTGCTTCACACAGCTCCTGGGATCTCCGTGGCACCGTTTATGCTTGGGTAACTCAACTTCTGGAGGCCATTAGGCAGGGTAATTTCACCAGTTCCTAAGCAAATGCCTGGAGGGGTCCTTGCAAAGCCAGTTCAGAACAGCTGAAATATGGAGGAAATGTTTGTTTGAATCCTAAGGAGAAATGTAATGACTGCTTTGTAGTAAAGCACATTCGAATCAGCCCCACTTTGGCTGATCAAGGCACAATCTCATCAGCACTCTCCAAGAAGAAATACTTCTGATCCAGAAAGCGAGCTTAACATCTTTGTGGGAGAGTTTTCATCAACTGACAACACCCATTTTGGGAAAAATTAGCTCACAGCATCACTCAGGTGCAGATTTTAAAACAAGGGCATTTTTATTCTTTTTTCTAATTTTTTTCCTCTTTCTTTCCTTTTTTTTTTTATTTTTTGAAAAGGCATTTTCCATTTGATGGGCCCACCTCCACTGAGATGCCAGCTGGCCAAACACATCTGGGGGCTGTGGCCTGTTCATTCATCGATGTGTTGGTGAGAACAGGGCTCTGCAGAGCAGCTTCCACATCTGTGTGTGGCTGCTGAGTCCCAGCCTGGCTGCTTGGGACTCATCTTGGTTGCAAGGGTCAGGAAATTGGGACAAGGCCTTGAAAAGCCTGGAAGTAATAAGGTTCTGGATCATCCAGGCCCAGCAATGCAGCATGGAGGGCAAAACCATAGAGCAACCATTGTGGGTGCAAGGAACCAGGGTAAGTGCCACTGGTGCCACCAGCTCAGCAGCACAAGGAGGAGTGAGAAATCCAAAGGAAACACTCTGGGTTCACTGGCAACTTGCAAAGCAGACAGGAGAAATAGCCCAGTCCCTGCTGGGGTGTCTGTACTGATGTCCCCAGAAGGACACAGGTGTCAGGAGGGATGGTTCCCAGCCCGTGCTGGGAGACAAACCAGCTCTGCAAGTGGCAGTAGCTGGAAATTTGTTGGCTCTTGCCATTTTGAGGTGCATGTCCTCCTCAGCAATGTTTCTCACAGGAGGATGGGTGTGCTCCTCACTCCGCCTCAGAAATGGGAAAAAAGAAGCAGAGAGCTGCAGCAATGGGTGAAAACAGCCAAGTTTATCCCATGGCTGATGGATCTGAGCCTGCAGGCTGTCTCCTCCAGCTCCATACCTGTTCCTCTGCCCAGCCAGGCCCCTGCAAAGGCTGCTTCCCTTCAGTCCCACCTCTCCTTTCACAGCCAAACAGGACAGGAGGCAGGTGGCTTGTTAGAAACTGTCCCTGCACCATCCAAACTTGTGAATCTGCAACGTGCATTGCATTTTAATAGATGTCTGGGGACCTGACAGAATTCATTAACACAGAAGGAGGCAGGACAAGTAGGAAAGGTGCTTGTGAGGAGCAGCAGGCCAGGGTGTACCAGCAGAGGTTGAGGGAGATGCAGGAAGAAAGCAGGGGGCTATCAGTGCTCCCCTTGGTGTTTTATCCAGGCACAGACTGGGACTTGGCCTCGGCAGCTGCCAGCACTCGCGTGTGCCCCTCTGTGCAGATCTTTGGCTAACGAGTGCCAGTGCCAAGCCCTGGACCTGCTCAGGCAGGAGCACGTGCCAGCAGAGAGCAGGAGACAAACCCCAAGAAATGCAGCTTCCTCTGGCTGTGGGACAAAGCGTGGGGCTGACACAGCCCATCCTGCCCAGGGGCTGAGTGTCCCTGCAGAGGAACCTGTTCAGGTGGAGGCTTCAGGCCAGGTATGTCTGTCCATGCCCTTGAACAAAGGCATCTCTCAAACCACCCCCACCATCCCATATGCAAGTTTGGGTGGAACTCAAAAATCCCTGGTGCCTTGCAGAAAGGGAATTCTTTCACTGTCTGCCCCTGGCAAGCTCAAACCCCTGCCCCCAAGCAGTGAGTGAGGCAGGAGGACTTGGTCCCTCGCTTTGATCTCCTCTCCCAGGGGCTGTGCTGTCCCCAGCAGAGGGGCTGCTGTTGCTGGGTGGGGAGCTCAGCTCCCAGCTCCAAGGGTAGCACAGAGCGTGATTTGCCTTTGGTAATTCCTACCTACCTTCCCCCGATGTTTAGGGGCTGCTTGATCTGCGTGGGATTTTTTCATCTTTAGCACCGACAATCCTCTGATACTGCCTGTGCTTTTCTTTGACTCTAACCAGAGCCCTGAAGTTGTTTCTCATATCAAACGCTCCCAGTCAATCTGATTTTTAGAAAACACAGCGTGTCTGGGGAGAAACCTGCAAAATATAGAACACATTCCCCATTTGCATCTGAATGTTGAAAAACCCCATCACTCCTCTATGGCACATCATATCAGCACTACACCCGCCATGAAATATTCATGGCCATTTATTATGATGTTGTTTATTAGCCTCATAAAACTTTCCAGCAATCAGTTTCTTTATTTGCTCAGCCTGCAGCATGGATGGGTGCTTTTGTGTCTCCTTCAGTGCTGGCAGTGTTTGAATTAATCCAGGGCCCCTGTCACCGTAAGAACACCACCACTGCTATCCTGAGCTCAGTCCATCCCGGGCTGCTTGTGCCATCAACAGAGCACTGATTAAGAAATGTAGGGTGACCATGACACCCTCTGCCTCTGTTGGGTTGCTGGAATGACATGAAATTCAACCCAAGATTGACTTCCTGAGCCCAGTGGGACAGCACAGGGAGCAGAGGAATTAAACTGTGCTGCCAGTGCTGTTTGTGTTGGGAAGGCAGTGGGACACAGCGCTGGTCTCACCGTCCATGCATCCTCCCTGTGAGGCTGAAAAAGAGAAGGGAAGCACTCAGTGAGGACAGCTCCTGAAGGTTTTATGGCAACTGCCAGATTAATGTTAATGTAAGCTGCTAAAAGATTTTCAAATGGATTAGTTCTCCATTTCCTCCTTGGCACCCTGAGGGTCTGGTGCTGGAAGAACAGACCTGAATCACCTCTGCAACCACAAAGTCCCCCCCCAGCAACCAAGCAAAGGCAAGGGCTGGACCTGGAGGGAGCATGTGAGAAAGAGAGAGATACTTTCTGGAACAGATTCAGTTTCTTTATAGCAGTTCTTTATAGCAGGACACTTTGTAAGAGTGCCCATTCTGAAAACCTTTTATTCATCCTGCCAGAGCTTGCGAGCCCTGCCCTTTCCATGAGGAGTTGAGTAAAAAAAAGATCTCTGAGGACAGCAAGAGCTCTCCTTTCACAGGGATTGCAAAGCTGAGTCTCACTGGAGTGACCTTGATGCAACCTCTTGTTTCAAACACACAGCAAACATTTCTGTGTTGAACAAACTGCTGCAAGAGGATTCAGGCTCCTCTCTTGCCAATGCACTGGCGCTGCTTTTCCCCAGAGCACGGTGCCTTCCAAAAGCAAACTGCATCAGCCTCAGAAAAATAAATAAATCTACTTTTCACATCATTTCATCTTCTGATAACAGTAATGAACTCAGTCTGAGGCATTACTGGGAATTAATGGCTGCCTGCCTCCTGACTCACCAGCTCTTCCCAGGCTAACATAAATTCCCAGGACTCGTTGTGAGCCACACATCACTGCTGAGCTGAAATGAAGTTGTCCAGAACCCTGGGGCAAATATCCATGGTGCCAGTGCCACTTGGAAGCCTGGGAATGGAGCTGAGCTCCCAGATAAACACACTGCTCTGCCCTGATGGCTCACTGGGGGCAAGCACCTGGAGCTGCTTCCTGGGGCTCCCTGCAGGATCCAGACCCCGGTTCTGCATCACTCCTCCCAAAAAATTCTGTCTGAGAGCAGCACACACCACCTTGGGGAGCTGTTCCTCTGGGTAATTAAACCCACGCTGCGTGCCTTACCTTTAACCTTTTATCCTGGCTAACTCTCACGATGCTCTGGTCTGAGAGATTAAAGAGCCTCTCTGAGGCTGCCCCTGGCTGCAGGCACTTCCAGACCATTATCACATCACCTCTAACCTGCTCTTAATAAACTAAAAGAAGATGCTTCATTACTGCTCTGCGGCTCACACCTGCCTGGCAGTTAGAAACCATTGTGTCACACACATCGAGCCTCTTGGACTTTGTGCCTTTCCCATCACACAGCCTTCAGTGGGGAGAAGAAGAGCTGGTGAAATTGGCATGTCTATATATTTATTTAAATATCGAGATTTCCTGCTCTCCCAGCTGCAAATGTAAATTTTGTGTACTTAGATCCAGTAATTAGGGTTAATGACTAAAGAGCATTTGGAAATTGTGCAATTTGTGAAGTCCTCCATCAGAAAGGACCAATTAGATTTGCTTCTCCTTCTGAAAAATACAAATTTCTGTCACCAGCTGTTCATGGGACATGCCTGTCTGGGCTGCTTGTCTCAGGAAATTTAATTAAATTTAGTTAAATTTAGTTAAATTTAGTTATCATGTATTAATTACAGGCCACGCTCAGATTTCTGTGAGTTCCAGCACTCCACTGGCAGAACAGGTAGAGGTACGGCCGAGAGTGGAATATGTTTTAATCTGGAGGAAATACAGCTGCTACATCAAACCAAAAGGCTGAGCAGCTCCACTCCAGCCCATAGCTGAGTTCATTTACTGCTGGGTCTCACTTTTGCTGGAGCCATCCATCCAGACCGCTTATTCTCCAAGGACAATCGCTGAGCAGCGCAGGCCGGTGCAGGAGAGAGATTTGTCTCCTGACAGATTATCCCCCGGGAGAACCAGCACAACGCTCCACAGCCTTGGAGAAGATGAGGCCTGAAAAAGAATTCTGCACTACAAACGTGTTCTTTGTCCCCTCCACAGGGAGCAGCCCTGCCCTTGGGCCCCTCGGGGCAGAGCTGGGCTGGCAGGGGCTCCCAGACCAGCACCCATCGCTGTGGGAGCTGGGCCATGGGTGCTGCTCAGCCCAGTGCCTGTAGCTTTGTCCCTCCTGGTCCTTAATTAAGGCAGCTTGGGCTTCCCAAGCAGTGGGGTGTGAAAGCAGCACCTCATAAAAACGTCCCAGTCGCTGTAACAATTCTAAATCAGCTTCCTGGGATGCAGCTGGAACAAGCCCCCTGGAGAAGCCATGGCAGCACAGGGAAGGTTTTATTGGCCCTTAGTTATGGGCTTTGGCACAACCCTCTGCATTTTGTTCTCTGGAAAACAGCAAGGAGGAGCACTCCAGCACTGCATCACCTCCACCAGCAGCTCCCACACCTTGCCACACGAGTGCAGACACTGCAACAACTCCACTCTGAGTTCTCCAAACAGCCAGAAATCAACAGTCTCAGCTCTTTCCTCTGCTGTTTTTCTGGTGGTGACCCTTGCACAATTGATTGAAGCCTCCTGACACGCCAGCTGCTCCCAGGGTCCTTGAGGAAAGTCCCACAGGTCAGCAGGCCACAGACTAAGAGCTGCTGGGGTGAACAAGTCCCCAGAGGGGGAACCTCACAATTAAGAGCTCTTTAACCCAACTGAGCCCCTGCAGGATCAAAGGCTGCTGCTGGAAGGCTGGAGATGTTCAGAAAGGCATGGTTAATTGTGGGAGCAATTAGCCTCTGCAAGAATTCACCAGGTACATGATGGATTCTCTGTGCCTGGAAGTGTTTAAATCTCAGTGGAGATCTTTTGGAAAGATAAGCTTCTGTTTGACCAGGGTGGATGGGCTTAATACAGGAATAGCCAATTTTATGCAAGAAGAGATGAACAGAATGGTCTTTTGAGCTGGAAAATCTCTAAAATCTATGAAACTATTAATAGAGAGTGAGACATTTCTAGTGGGTTTGACAGCTAGATGACAAATCTGTGTTAAATTCCACAGGATCCAAAGAAACTACTCAGCCTCGTTTTCTAATATCCTCCAAGGGGTTTCCCAGTGGGGGATTTTAGCTTTCCATTTTTTAGCTTTAGAACAATTTTCCAAATTGGAAAACTTCTCAACCTCCCCTCCTCTCACCTCCCCCTGCTCCTCCATCCTTTCCTCTGTCTCGGAGAGTACGTGCCAAGCTGTGCGTGGGTGAGCCCCTGGGAGAGGCAGCAGCAGCACAGCCATCCCACATGTGTGAGGAACAGAGCAGTGGGCACAAGGAGGAGAAGCCAAACCTTGCACTTTGCCAGCCCAGAGTGATCTCAGAGCCTGGGCATCACCCCCAGCACGGGGAGGGAGTGGCTGCACCCGTTTTGCTTCTCCCTGAATAGTTTGGGTTATCAATATTTCCCTTTTAACTCTGCTGCAAAGCCTGATCTCCCCAAACCCATCAGGGCACAGCAGCTATGGTTGTGCTGTGGTTGTGCTCTGGGCTGGCTCATCCCCCTCCAATAATGGAAGCAGAATTAGTTACTGCTTCCAGGACCAATTGCTTTGGCCAAGGCTGCTGAGTTTGGTATTTTATATGTTTTGAAAAAGAGGGCAGATCATTGAAGATGCAGGGTAACTCCCAATCAGTCATCACCTCCAGTGGACTTCCATCCCCACCAAAACAGAAACCTCTCACTTAGACATGCTCTCCCTCCCTCCCTCCCTCCCTCCCTCCCTCCCTCCGTCCCTCCCTCCCTCCCTCCCTCCCTCCCTCCCTCCCTCCCTCCCTCCCTCCCTCCCTCCCTCCCTCCCTCCCTCCCTCCCAACCTTCCTCTGCTGTGCTTGCTTAGCAGGGACACTCTTCAGGAAAACCTGAAGTACAACTTTTGACCCTCTCCAGTAGCTTCTTGTCTGTCTTGAACTCGGCAACTCTTTAGCAAGATCAAGGAGGAGAAAACCAAGGGTCAATTGAAAGTGGAAGAAATTAATGAAAAGGCAGCTAGGGCCACCAATATTAATAAAAAATATCAATATTTAGGCTGTAATATGTAAAAGCAGTCAGCCTCTGAGATTTGGTGGGGTTTCCTGACAAGCATGACAACAGGACCCTGTATTGGAAAAATCTGCTCTCTTATGAGGCTGCCAGTCCTTCAGAGAGCAAAGACGTTAATGAAATAGAGGTAGAAAAGATTGCAATGTTTCCTGCACTTCTCTGTAATTTAAATGTGTGCTAAGTACTGCATTCTTCCAGAAATCCCAAGTGGAAGAAGTAAAACAACCACCACTTGAAGGATTTAACCCAGAAGTCCCCAACTGAATTCATATTTATAATAGGAAGTTTTTGTATAGACCTGCAGAAAGTCTGGGAAAAAAAAATATACATAAGCAGCAGCCAGTGCTGAAACTTCTATAATGAGGCAATTTGCAGAAGAACCCAAGATTTGGACAGGCCTTTTGAAGGTGCCAAAGGGATTGTGATCTTCTTCTGTGGACAATTCACTGTGCAACACAGCAGGGGTGGTGGCAAAAAGGGCTCTGGTGACACGGAGCTGGATTTCAGAAGCCAGGGAGGATTCAGCCCTTGGGTCCTGCAGGTCCTGGATTTCAGAAGCCAGGGAGGATTCAGCCCTTGGGTCCTGCAGGTCCTGGATTTCAGAAGCCAGGGAGGATTCAGCCCTTGGGTCCTGCAGGTCCTGGATTTCAGAAGCCAGGGAGGATTCAGCCCTTGCATCCTGCAGGTCCTGCCTGTGCTGGCTCAGGATGGGAAGGGCCAGGAGTGATGCAGGGTCAGGGAGGAGGATGGGCTCAGGAAGGGCAGGAGGACAGCCCAGCAGTGAGCCTGCTGCAGCAAAGACCATGGAAATGGGGTGGCTTTGGGCCCTGCTGAGCTGAGGTGGGAATGGGAACGCAGGAGTGAGTGGGAAAGTCCACAGGGCACATCTGGGCACATCAGCTGAAACACTGCTTCAGAGGCCATCAAAATCACCCCCCAACAGCTCCACAAGTGTCTTGAGGCAACTTGTGGGGCACCCCATGGTGAGAGAGACTGGGGAGGTGACCTCCTGCCGTAAGAAGACCCTCCAGCACTGCAGATCACCCCAAGGTTTCCTTGCCTGTCTGTGGTTGCCTTCTTGCTTCAGATGCCACCCAGAGGGTCGACCTGTCACTCTGCATCTCCTCTCCCTCCCCAACCCTCTGCATCTGGCAAACGATGGAGCTGCCAGGCAGAAGCTGGCTCTGCCCAGGAGCAAAGCCAGCAGTGCTCTGGAAACCCTGCCTCCCCTCCTCAGGAGATGTGTTTTGTCAGTGCATTGACACAGCAGGGCCAGAGCTTCTCTCTCTTATTCCATGGGATCTGTTCCTGCCCCAAGAAAGAGCAGAGAGGAGACAAGAACATCAAGACACAGCAGGGCAGGAGCAAGGGAGCCACTTGCACACTCAGCTCCCAGAGAGACTGTAGTGCTCAAGCTGCAGCTCAGATACTGGTTTGTCCCCTATTGACACACTGTCCCCTCTTGTCACCCACTGTCCTGGCCCTGGCAGCCCTGTGAGATGCCTCTCCCAGGCTCTAAGTGACACAAACACCCTGGCTCTTCTCTGGAAATGCTGAACTAGTCAAACCAGCCCTGGCTGGGCTTCTGGCTTTGCCCACAAAGAAACTGGCTGATACTCACAGGGCTGCTCTCAGGCAGCAAAGCTTTTTCATTTGGTTGGTTTTCCCTTCTCTTTTCCATTTGTATCTCGGTTCTTATCTGGCACTGAGCACAACAGAGAGTCTGCAGGAGGGGCCAGGCTGCAGTGGGTACATATCAGCACAGCCTTGCTGATTCAGAGCGACCAAGCATCTGATAGGAATCCTCCCAAATCAGCAACGTGTGCTCGGTCACTACTGGCACTGCAGAAGTGAAAACCACACAGAACAACCCTGCAGATCTGATTTCTCATCCCTCTCCACACAGCTTGAGCCCTGGAGCCACAGGCAGCCTTGCCCAGCACTCCCAGCCACCCCGAGGGTGAGGTTAGGGAAAGGCAGAGGCTGTGCCATCTCCCTCTGTCCTGGCAGGAGCACAGAACCCTGCTTCAAAGGCAGCAAGAGCTTTGGGATCCTTCAGGTCACTCTGGAAGTGGCATTTGCTTCCAGCTCAGCTGGTCCCCGCTGCCTCAGTGATGGAGCACTGCAAGGTTTGTAGGGCACTTTCCCCTTAACAACCCAGACCCTCCTGCTCAGCTTCTCACACCTGTTTGGAAGCTGCTCTGCCTTCACCCAAGCTGAGTTATAAAGGCATCAACACCACCAAAAAAAAACCAAACCAAACAAACAGGCTCCTGTAGCACTCTTTAATGATGTTCCTGGTCTAACAGAGAAGATTAACTTTCTCCAGAGAAGGCTACAGAAAACATTGCTATTCCGTGTCCATCTGTCTCACTCTCCCTCTTGTCCACTAGCTGTGATCAGCTTGCAAGGGAAAACACATCTGAAAGCTCAGGTATGCTCCTGACTTGTGTCCTGTCAATCAGGGCTTTGCACAGCAGATCCTTCTGGCCCTTCTTCTTCTCTTGCAACAGCAGCAGAGAGTTGGTGGAGCTTTAAATCCAGCGGGCAGTAAATCCACATGGCACTCACAGCATTGTGTGAAGATTCATGGCTGTGTTCTCTGAAGGTCAGCTTCATCTGTTGCAGGCAATTAGGGATAATCTATGGCTCCTGCTGCTGCTCCAGCCCTGGCCGTATGCTCCTTGTCAGCACCAGACCATTGGTCAAATAAAAGTCACAACTGGTCAATGTCCTGGGGAAATGCTGTGCCAAGAGCAGGAGGCAGAGAGCTCCTCAGGTCACCATGGGCTCCCAGGGATCCTGCTTCTCTGAAAAGCTGAGGGCTGGCAGAGAGGGGCAGGCACCAGAACCTCACAGCTTCTGTCCCAGCGCTGTCCCACAGACCTGGCAGGGCTTCCTCCAGCACCCACAGCCCTTTGCTCTCTCCATCACTTCTCCTTCATCCTTGAGTGCTGCATCTCTCTCACCTTCCCTGCGCTGCCTGGAGCCCTGGTGCCTCAGGGGAAGGACTCCTCCTTCCTGCCCTGGCCTCTCTCTGCATCTGCTTTCCTGAGTATTTCTCTGTTTGCAGGCAGAGATGGATGTACACTACATGCTGATGCCAAATGATTTCTTGCCTTTTTTTCTTTTCTATGTTCTCTGTATTCTTTACACATATATTTTCAGCTCTGTAGCCTATTGTTGTACCTGTGGCTAGCTTTCCCAGTACTTTCCCCCACCTTTTTCCTAAGCAGAAAGACAAAACACATTCCAGAGTCCCTATCCTAACTCGGTTCTTTCTGAGAACCAAGGATGGATAACAGCTCTTCGAGACACATTTTCATCAACAAAGTTGATGAAAAGAAAACACCATGAAAGTTTAGTCCCTTCTGAGGGGGGAGGGTTTAGAAGGGGCCTGAGCTGGGGTGGGGAGTGTGGAATTGCATCACCACTTGTGCTCTTAATTGGTGATTTTTGTCAATTATGCTGATTTGCTAAACTTATAAAACTGTATTCACCCCGTGGGAGGGGGTGGGCATTTTGTGGGCATTTTCCATGTTTGCCCCTGGAGCCCTCCAATAAAGACCAGCATTTATATTCCCTCCTGCACTAATATTATCTCCAGAGTGTGTTGTTTTATTTCGAGGTTCTTTAAGGCATCAATGCAATTCCCTCCTTTGCACGCTGGACTTGGAGGAGCTCAGGGTTTGGGGATGGCAGGAGGCAAAGAAAGGCTGTTCTGAAGTGAAGGCACAGGGGCAGGGACAGCTCCCAGATGCCTGACAGACCCCAGTGCCACACTGAGCATGCTAAAACCTGGATTCAGGAAATAACTTTGAGATCTGAGCCTGAAACCCTTGACTTGAAATTATTTTCTCGTGGTTGCTCACTTGGTGGCATCTCTAACCATGGTCTCTGCAGTCTGCAGAAGGGGCCTTGGGATCCCACAGCATTTATACCACTGAAACCACTATCAGAGACAAGGCTACAGCCCAGACCTGCTGACCCACAGCTGGGACCAGAGTCTGGGAGTGCCCTCCCAGTGGCTTTGGCTTGTGGGATTACAAAAATCATCACCAAACAGCGTATCCTGCAAATGGAGCTCACATTAGATTCACAAGTGCTCTCTGAAGAAAGCAACCCCAGGTGATGCAGGCAGTTTTTCACCAGGGTGTGGAAGTGCAGAGGCAGTGGTAATGAGGTCCCTGGCAGCCCTGGCAGCAGGGGGAAGGATGAAGGGATGGGAGATATGGGCCATGCCCCAGGAGCTCCTGCAGCTGGCACGGTCCCTCCTCCCAGGCCCAGCAGGGAACAGGAGCTGGGGCATGTTCTCCCTCTAAATTGTCTCTATGGGAGGAGGAGGTGGATGAGTTTCCAGCCTCCCTGGCCCTGTCTCTCCCTGTTTGTCTGCTTTGTTTTTCAGCAGCCCTCAAGGCTGTGTTTTGGAGAGAGGGTTTCATCAGGTAAAGGAAAGGTACAAAGATGAGTTAATGAGAACGATTATTCAGTGACAGCTGCTGCCACTCACCTCCTAAAGAGTGTAAGGTACAGCCTTGCAGAAACAAGGCTTTCTCTGATTATTATGTTCAGGAGATTAATTTAGGAAACTCTGCTTAAGACCTGTGGTGATCTTATTTGAAATCTAGTCAATGAACAGGCAACATACCCTGTTTAAAGTTCAATTGCTGGGAGCAGACAGATCCTGGGCCTGGACTGGGGCACAGCAGAGACAGGCAGTCCTTGCTCTGCTGTCCCTGGGATGCTCCCCAGCATCCTGGGGATGGGATGTGCCCACCTGGAGCTCAGTGAGGCACAGCCTGGCTGCAGAAGCATTTTATTCCCTGACTGCTGCAGTCCACAAATCAAATCCTCTGTCTGAAGCCCAGGGCTGAGGAAGGACTGGACCACGAGCTCCTGCAGGGAACAGTGTTTGTCCTGCAGGGAGACTCCTCTCTACAGCCACAGTCAGATCTGCTAATGGTCATCCCTGTGTCCGTGCCTGACAACTGCCCATCAGAAGCCTCTCCACACAGGCATGAGGTGTCCAGGCTTAGCACATGATGCCTGCCATTTAATGTCCCCATCAAGCCACAGAGAAACCAAATGGACTGGAAAACTGGCCTGGGATCACAGCTCTCCTTCCAAACTGGCACCCACAGAAGGCAGCACTCCTCTCCGTTTTCAGCCTGGCATGGCCAGCAGCCCCTGCCCAGCCAGCCATGGCCAGGGCCAGCAGCGCTGCCAGGAGCTGCTGCCTCTCTGCCTGTGCTGCTGCTGGTGCAGGGGTGTCCCTGCTGCCCCACGGCCTGGCACAGCTGATGGGGGACACAGCCCCGGTGCCCCAGTGCAGGCACAAGGCTCAGCTCCCCTTGGTGCTGCCGTCACAGCCCTGCCACCAGCTCTGACAGATGGTGAGCCAGCCCAGCTCCATCTCCTGGGGCTGTTTGGCCACTACAGAGAGCTGCTCAGGCCAAGCCCAGTTTGGCTGGCAGGTGTCCCTACCCCAGATGCAAATATTTGGGCAGGAGTGGCTGTGAGCCCAGCAGAGGAGACTGTTTTCCATGAAGGCCAGGGAGGGAGGTCTGCCCCACAGCAGCTCCTGGGATTTCCTCACCTGGAGACACCATATCTGATGCTCAGGAGCCTTCACAGGCTCCTCCTCTGTTGCATTTTGCATCCACATCTCTGCCGGGGCTGGTCTCACTCCCAGGGCAGTATCCCAAAGTATTGGCTATAGAAATCTGCATTTCCCCTCCTGGTGTCCCTTTGAAACAATTCTGTTTGCTTTGTGGCTGTTTCACCTTCAGTCACCCTGAGCTCCAGACCCTGCTGTGGTCTGTAGGGAGCAGCCAGTGCCAATCCACCCCTGCTGCTTTCATAAAGCTCTGGGTGTTTTCTGGTGTTTTCTACAGTGACGCCTTTCAATTCTACCCCTTCAGTACCCCCTTCACACCCTCTTTCAGCTCTGGCTGGTCCGTGGATGGAGAAGCACATGGAGGCTCTTGGAAGGGCTCCATGGTTTTACTGCTACCATTAATTCCCAAGGCCCAGGAACTGAAACCAGTCATCCCCTACACAAATCTGTAATGTTCTTTGCACACAGCCAGTGCCTGTGGCAGTGGCAGATCACTAATCCCACTGCTACTGCCTTCCTAGAGAAAAGAAAGGAGTGGGGTTACCATGCTCTCAAGGGGTGATGAAACCATTGTGGTATTTTCTATATATCCAAAAGAAACCTTTATCAGCCTGTGTTTCAGGCCAGAGGTCGGCAAAAAGCTGAGCTCTTAAAAATGAAATGAGAAGCCTTGAAGAATTTTTATTTGCTATCTCTGCTCACAGGCAATTAGAGGAGCAGGACATGAAGTCTGGTGTTATGTGGCAGCCCTTCCCTTCCCTTCCCTTCCCTTCCCTTCCCTTCCCTTCCCTTCCCTTCCCTTCCCTTCCCTTCCCTTCCCTTCCCTTCCCTTCCCTTCCCTTCCCTTCCCTTCCCTTCCCTTCCCTTCCCTTCCCTTCCCTTCCCTTCCCTTCCCTTCCCTTCCCTTCCCTTCCCTTCCCTTCCCTTCCCTTCCCTTCCCTTCCCTTCCCTTCCCTTCCCTTCCCTTCCCTTCCCTTCCCTTCCCTTCCCCCATTTTTTGTTTCCTCTTTTCTTTTCCTTTCTTTCTTTTTTCTTTTTTCTTTTATTTTTTTATTTTTTTTCTTTTTTCTTTCTTTTCTTTTTCTCTTTTCTTTTCTTTTCTTTTCTTTTCTTTTCTTTTCTTTTCTTTTCTTTTCTTTTCTTTTCTTTCTTTTCTTTTCTTTTCTTTTCTTTTCTTTTCTTTTCTTTTCTTTTCTTTTCTTTTCTCTTCCTCAGTTTCTTTTAATTGCACACCTCTTGTACCACAGAAATGTGTTTTGCATGAGAACTAAAGACAGAAGGAACACTCACTCCATAAAAAGTCTGATCAATACTGCTGGGCAGCCAGAGCCAAAAACATGTCAAAAGTGAGCTGGGAATTAAAAGAAAGTAACAGATGTCATTCAAAAGCCCAAGGCATGAGGAAGGGCTGAATCATGCCCTGGCAGGAGGGGAGCTGTGGCACCAGGGAATTCCTCAGCTTTGCACATCAGGTGAAAGTGTGGGGGGCAATGGAAACCCTACAAATAACAAGAGGGAGAATTTCCCAGGCAGCCCTGGGAGCCTGACCCTGCTGCAGGAGGAACAGGAGACACCAAGGGCACGAGAGTCAGTGGCACGTGGAAGTGAGGGGCAGCAGGGCTGTGCAGGGACCACGGGACGAGGGGAGCAGGGGACATCACGCAGGGCTGGAGCCGGAGAGTGGCCACTGCGTGGGGGACAGCAGAGCCTGCCAGAAAGGGGAAAACAGAAGGATTTATGAGCACAGCCATGATGAGAGCCAGTTATCCGTGACCATCCTAAATCTTGTCAGAGACAGGATGAAAGGGACCATCTCCAGTGGACAGGCTGGAAGATTTAACACCACCATTCCACAGTGTAATCACAAAATGAGCCCCCCACGCTCGTGGGAAGGGGACTGCCTCCTGCCTGTGCTCCCAGGGCTGAGCCACACCTCAGAGAGCAGGGAGGGAGGTCAAACAACACCAGGGGCACTCCAAAGAGACCCAGCATCTCTGCCACAGCCCGAGGAGGGTCAGGATGCTGCCAGCCTCTGCAGCCCAGGCAGCCAAAGGCTCGGGTCAGCACAGCCACACACCCGTTCTCCCACAGTTTTATTAATGACACCGCATTTCCAGCCCAGCTGCTGCACTGGGAATTGTGCTTGGAATTGGGACTGTTGCACTTCCCCTTGTCCCAGCCACAGGGAAGAGGACACAGCCCCACAGCAGCATCCCAGGCGCTGAGAAGGTGCTACAGAACCTCTGCCCACTCCTCTGTGCCTGGGTGCGAGGGCTCAGTGGACACACACTGAGCTCTGCCTGCTCTCCACACGTGCCCTGCTCTCCAGCCCAGCCCTCAAGCCCTTGCACAGCTCTCAGGCCAGCAGAAATGCCCAGTGGGTTGAGCTTTCACAGCGAGGGTTTGGGGAATGGGAACTCGGGCAGCAGCAGAGCGAGCCCAGGGGCCTCTCCCCAAACCTGGGGAGACGGGTCACTGCCACCTCCCACGGGCAAGGAGGGCTCCAGCCAGGGACACGGGGGCACAGGGGACAGGAAGAGCAGTCACAGCCACTGAAGCCCCCATGCCCACAGACAGAGGCCACAGGAGCTGCCTGCCTCCCCCTCTGCAACCAAGCAGCCTCATCATCTGTCCCCAAGAGAGAAAGCAATCAGGTAAGCAACGTCTACAAGCCCATATGGACGGGCTGGGATGCTGCCCAAGCTTCAGCTCAAAAAAAAGTGCACATTTTCTGGTATAAATATTTTGGTTTGCCTCCTCCTCGCCGGCCCACGGGCTCCAGCACAGGAAGCACAGCAGCAGCCCTGCTCAGAGTGTCTGGCAAGAGGCTGATCCCCACAGTTACCAAAGTGTGCTGCAACAAAAGCCCACACACACTGACCCCGCTGCCCACATGCCTCCCAGGCATTGCCACGAAGGAGAGAGGCTTCTGGCAGAGTGGAGCCAGGCTTTCAGCCCCTGGAAGGTGCTGCTTCACAAAGGACCTCAGCAACTGCCACATGTAGGACCAAGGAGATGCCTTGTGACACCCTCCAGTTCCCATGGAGCTCTTTGGTTCCTTTTGTTCCTGCCATCTCCCATGACAGAAAAGAGCTGATTCCTTTCCTGTTGGCAGCCTAAAATCATGGAATCACATGAATGGTTTGGGTTGGAAAGGACCTTCAAGATCATCTCATTTCTTCCCCCTGCCATGGGCAGGGACACCTTCCACTACCCCAAATTGCTCCAAGCTCCATCCAACCTGGCCTTGGACACTTCCAGGGCTGGGGCAGCCCCAGCTGCTCTGGGCACCCTGTGCCAGGGCCTGCCCACCCTCACAGGGAGCATTTCCTGATACCTAATCTCTAGAGATGCCTGCTCTGAAGTTCAAACAGTGGCTGTAATGCAATGAGGAGTCTGTCCACCCTGTCACAGCACTCCCAGCATGAGCCCTTTCCTCAGCAGTGCAGCATCTCCCCAGGACACATCCCCACTGCCTGTCCTTACCCCACACATCCACCAGCCCAGCGGGAGCCACCCCACTTTCCAGTCTCCTCCTCTTTTCTCCCCCAGTACCACGGGAGGAGCTCTCAGTCACCAGAGCTGCTCTCTGCCATGGCAAGAGCAGGATCTGAGCAGCAAAATGTAGGAGCAGATATTTATGGATGTATCTCCTTTAACCATCAGAGCACCTGTGGCCATGTCTCACCAGTGCTGGAAACAAGGATCGAGCTGCCACATTCCCATGGAACAACAGTGATTAAACCCAGGTAATGGCCCCAAAACTTTCTCCAAAGGCTGGGGAAATGGTGGAAATGTGAAAAGGTGTCCGTTTGATGAAACTGGAATGGAGAGGAAATCCATCAGGGTTCTTCTTCACCAAGTCCTCTTGGAACAAGGATAAGAGAGGGAAGGAGAATTTGTCTAATAAGAGTATTAAAAGCAGTTTTTCACCAGCGAACACTCTATGGCTCTTAATTCTTGAGAAATTAGTTTAAGCCCTGCCTCCCCCAGCCCAGCCTTGGTTGTGAACGCAGCTGGCCAGACCCAGCCCCTCAGCCTGCCCCGCTGGCACTGCAGCTGCCCAGGAAGAGACTGGGAGCAGCTCTCAAGCTGCTGGTTTGCTCTCAGACATCCAGAGCAGGACAATTAACCTGCAATACTTGCTCAGACAGTGCCTCCCTGTGTGTGTGCTCCACAGCTACACACCCAAAGTGAAACCTGAGCCCGGGATCTGCACTTACCTGGGCAAACATTTGTTTTGTGCTCTAACAGCAAGGTGAGCGTGCTATTCCCCTGTGTAAACATCGACTCCTCAGACATAAGCACTTCTGAGCTGTGCTGCACTCCTCTCTTGAAACAGCCGCTTTCCACGTGAAATCTGCTGCATTCTCCTGTGTCAACAGAGCCAGTGCTCGAGGCTGTCCTGGGCTGCTCTGAAATGCCTCTTGTCTTGGCTGGGAGCAGTCCGAGGGTGTTTGTTTATCCATTTTTAGATGCACTCTGTTCCTTCTGCCATCTCAGTAGATGGGTCTGTGAGGCAGGAGCAGGAAGAAAGGATGATCAGCAGCACAGACACAGGAGGAAAATGGCTAAAACACACTGGGTTTATCCTCCCAGGTTAACGTGGCACCGGTCTTGAAAGGGAAAGGCAAAGGGATTAAAGTAGTTTCCTCTCTCTGGTCTTAGCACTGGTGCTCCCTGAGAGATGGTGACCAAAGCAGGAACATGTGGGAGGACCCAAAAGGAGCCAAAAGTGAGTCCTGGAATAGGAGGAATGAGGCTGGAGGGAAGGTGCCAGCAGAGCTCCCTGCAAGGCAGGTTTGTGACCCATCCCGGTGTCTCATTTGTGACCTGGTGGCTTTGGAGCTGCTCTGGGGCCAGGAGGAGCAGGTGGAGCTGCACAGCCCAGCAGCCAGCTGGGACAGCTTGGAGCCCTCTGGGAGGGGAATGGGGAGCACAACGTGCAGGGCTCAGGAGCTGGGGGTTAGGAGCAGCTGTTTCCACTGCCCAGCAAGGTCTCGTCCATGGGACTGGCCAAGGAGGAAAATTATCTACATCAATGAGTCCAGGAAAGCTTTGATAAATTCTGAGTGTGACAGAGCACCTGAGGAGGAAAAAAATGTCTATGGGGTCTAAATGTCTTCTCAGACACTCAGGAAACCCCCTCAGCCTCAACAGATGGTGGCACCACACAAGCCTCCAGCTGCTGCTGTTTTCACTGGAAAACATTTTTGTCATGACTTCTCCCCCTGGTTTTAGGCTCCTGTCAGGACATGTTTGGTGATGTGTGGGTGAGTTATCACCATCCAGCCCACTCTGGATGCCCATGTGGATTGCTCAGCTATTCTGAGCTGCCTGCAGTGGTCTGGGACACGACTGATGGTCCTGTGTCTCTGGTGTCTCTGCTCTTCATGTTTCTGTTGAGATGTAAATGCACAGAATACTGAAGTGAGCCCACATCAAAGGACTGGGCTGGAAGGAGAAATCTCCTGTACTTCCTGTAGCACCCCATGCCACAGGATGGGCACTGTCTTCTCTCTATAGGTAAGGAAGCCAAGAAAAGTAAAATTATTTGCCCAGGATCACTCATCAGACAAGAAAAGTAAAATTATTTGCCCAGGATCACTCATCAGAAGGCTCTGCACATTCAGGAGGGTTCAAAAGGAGCAGAGAAGGGCACCTGAATGAGCTGGTGAGTGGAGGACACATGGTATAAAAGCATTGTAGAAGAACAGAGCTTGCTCAGCCTTGATAAAGCAAACTGGCAGTGATGTGATTTTTTTTTTTTTTTTTTTTTTTTTGTCTATAAATACACCTGGAGGCCAAACACCAGGGAGGAGGGGGGAAGCTATTTAAGATGAAGGACGATAGTGGTACATGAAAACATCCATATTTATGACTGAGGAAGTGAAAGAGCAAGTTATGGGGAGAGAGAAGGGAGAAATGAATGACCTGAAGGGTAGGCAGAGGAGCTCCAGGCAGGGGCCGAGCAGGAGCTGCCTCTCCCAGGGGAGGATTCCTGAAGGATCTGCCTTGCGGAGCTCAGGGTGCTCACCCTTCCTGCAGGACTGGACAAGCTTTGGCACCAAGTGGCAGAAGGGAGGGGAAGCAGGAGCAGGGTTATGGAGGAGAGGAAGAGATGTTCAGTCCCAGCCTGAGCAGGGTGTTCAGGGAGCAGGGGGGAAGAAGCTGCCTGCCAAACTGCCCCTCAGCATCAGCAGCAGGAAAACAGGTGCCTGGGCCCACAGGAGAAGCTGATGCTTCATCCTCTCATCCCCCAGGGCTTTCCACACACACTTGGCAGGTGCTGGGAAGAGTCTTTAGGTCCCTGGGCCAGCAAGGGGTACAGATCCCCCCAAAATGTCACCAGCACAGCAGCCCCAGCACCCCCCTGTGCTCTGCCGTCCTCCTGGCTCAGAAGCAGAGCCAGACATTGCTTTCTCACCCCCGCTTCTAGCAGCAAGCTGGGATTTCCATAACCATTAAAAACAAGCCTTTGTTATTAGCCCTGTGAATTATTTATCCTGTCATAATTAATGCAGGAGCGTTAAGGGCCGCGGCAGAGCTCCCCAGCTCGCCTGTCAGCAAACACCACTCCAGCCCTGCTCACCACTCGGGCATTAAATATGCATTGGGGCTGATAAATGGCTCCAGCACGCTGATCACTGCCAGGCTGTCAAACAAAGTGCCCTGGGCATGGACCCTTCCCTGGGGAAGGGCTGTGCTGTGATGAACTGGAGATGGCAGGGGAGGGGGGCAGCTCCCAGGGGGCACAGGACTCATCCCCCCCTCGCAGCTCTTCCCATCCCCTGCTCTTACCACCGAGCAGAGACACCTTCCTGGGGGTGGTATCTGAGCCATCCTCAGATAAATCACCCCCCTCAGGCTCTGCATTTATGTCTGGCCCGCTCTGTTTTCGTGTCAGGTTTGGGGAGGATGAACCCCTCCGAGTCCTCCTTGCTTTTCAGAGATGCCAGCTGGGCTGCAGGGCTCCAGGGACCCTGACCCCAGAGGGAGATGCCCACTCTGCCTGAGCCTCCCAGGCCAGGAAGGGAAGGTGTGGACTCCTCTACCATGAGTGGCTTCACAGGTTTTCATCAAATGCCTGCAAAGAAGGAGGGAGGTGGGGAGTAGCTTGCCTAATTAATAAAACAAGAAGAAATCAACAGCTGCTATGAAGCTGCTGAACTCTTTTGCTCATTGCTCAGACCAGTGTTTTTTAAGAGTGTACTAGTTTGAAATCAAACCAGTGAGAGATCGCAAGTCAGAATTATAATTTAATAGGAAAATGATAAAAAGAATAAATGCAATAATATCAAAAACACTGACAGAGTCAGAATACAGCCTGGAACCCTGTTAGGGTGATGGTAGTCGTCCAGATGAGGTGGTCTTGTTGAAGCGTGATCCTCTGGAAGAAAGGGGGTCTGGTCTTCAGCTGAAAGTCCAGCAGTAGCTCCTGTCCTCTGGAAGTCCCGTAGGTAAGGGCTGCTGTGGTGTTCGAATTCTCAGCTTATATCCAGTATGGAATGCTTGGCTCCTCCCAAGGGGAGGAGCATCTCACAATGGGATGGTGAGTCATGAGATAAGGCCTTGATGAGCCATTAACAGAAAACAGTCCAGGAGGAAGTTATCTCTGAGTCATGCAGCAAGGCAGTGGTGGGCCCATTAACAGGGGACAATACAGGGGGAAGTTATCTATGAGTCATGGGGCAGGGCATTGATGGGCCCATTAACAGAAGGTAGCCCGGGGGGGGGGGGAGGCAGGGAGCACTGCCTCACCTGGTTTCAACAGTACATGAGGATGGTGATAGAATATACTGCAACCCAGGACATAATCCACCCCTTATTCTATTACCATCTACATAATTCCAAATCAGTACCTTCCTTAAACTCCACACACACACACACACATATATATATATATACAATGGAACCTTACACACAGTTCTCACTTAAAATGAGGTCTCCTTGTGGCACACATCGTGTTTCCCCATCTTTCCGCATTACCCACCAAGTGCAACCAGGTCCTTGAGCGAAGACAATCCCACGGATAGGTTTGCTCTTGCCTGAGGTGGGATTAATCCAAACAGTCTTTCCTAACATACCTCTCATGTGTACCACAGGGACTTTATCTCCATCCACCGTGTGCAAGGGTTCAGACTGGGCAGGACCAGCTCGATTGATGGATCCTCTGGTGTTAACCATCCAGGTGGCCTTTGCTAAGTTCACTTCCCAATTTTTGAAGGTTCCTCCACCAAGTGCTTTTAGGGTAGTCTTGAGTAGTCCATTGCACCGTTCAACTTTCCCAGCAGCTGGTGCATGATAAGGGATATGATAGATCCATTCAATTCCATGTTCTCTGGCCCAAGTACTTACGAGGCTGTTCTTGAAATGCGTCCCGTTGTCTGACTCGATTCTCTCAGGGGTGCCATGTCTCCAAAGGACTTGCTTTTCCAGGCCCAAGATGGTGTTCCGGGCAGTAGCATGAGGCACAGGGTATGTCTCCAGCCATCCAGTGGTTGCTTCCACCATGGTCAACACGTAGCGCTTGCCTTGGCGGGTTTGGGGAAGGGTGATGTAGTCAATTTGCCAGGCTTCCCCATACCTGTACTTGGACCATCTTCCACCGTACCACAGAGGCTTTACCCGCTTGGCCTGTTTGATTGCAGCGCAGGTCTCGCAGTTGTGGATAACCTGTGAGATGCTGTCCATAGTAAGGTCCACCCCTCGCTCACGAGCCCATCGGTACGTTGCATCTCGTCCCTGATGACCAGAGGCATCATGGGCCCAACGAGCTAAAAATAATTCTCCCTTGTGCTGCCAGTCCAGATCCACCTGTGATATTTTCACCTTGGCAGCTCGATCCACCTGCTCATTGTTACGGTGCTCTTCATTAGCCCGACTTTTGGGTACATGAGCATCCACGTGTCGAACCTTCACGATCAGCTTCTCCACCCGAGCGGCGATGTCCTGCCAAATCTCAGCGGCCCAGATGGGTTTCCCTCTGCGCTGCCAGTTGGCTTTTCTCCATCGATCCAGCCATCCCCACAGAGCATTAGCTACCATCCAGGAGTCAGTGTAGAGATAGAGCCTCGGCCACTTCTCTCTTTCAGCAATATCTAAAGCCAGCTGGACAGCTTTAAGTTCTGCGACCTGACTCGATCCACCCTCTCCCTCGGTAGCTTGTGCAACTCGTCGTGTGGGGCTCCATACAGCAGCTTTCCATTTCCGGTTAGTGCTTACAATTCGGCAGGAACCATCGGTGAAGAGGGCATATCGTCTTTCACTCTCCGGTAGCTCATTATATGGTGGGGCTTCCTCAGCACGTGTCACTTGCTCCTCTTCTTCAGAAGATAATCCAAAAGTCTCACCTTCAGGCCAGTTTGTTATAATTTCCAGAATCCCAGGGCGGTTCAGGTTTCCAATACGGGCACGCTGTGTAATGAGGGCAATCCATTTGCTCCAAGTAGCATCGGTGGCATGATGCGTGGAAGGAATCTTTCCCTTGAACATCCACCCCAGCACCGGCAGTCGGGGTGCCAGAAGCAGCTGCGCTTCAGTACCAATGACCTCTGAGGCAGCTTGGACTCCTTCATAGGCGGCCAAAATTTCCTTCTCTGTTGGGGTGTAGTTGGCCTCGGATCCTCTGTAGCTTCGGCTCCAGAATCCCAGTGGTCGACCCCGAGTCTCACCAGGCACCTTCTGCCAAAGGCTCCAGGACAGACCATTGTTCCCGGCTGCAGAGTAGAGCACGTTTTTCACTTCTGGCCCCGTTCTGACTGGACCAAGGGCTACCGCATGAGCGATTTCCTGCTTGATCTGGGCGAAAGCTTGTTGCTGTTCAGGGCCCCAATGGAAATTGTTCTTCTTGCGGGTAACCAGGTAGAGAGGGCTCACAATCTGGCTATATTCAGGAATGTGCATTCTCCAAAAGCCTATGGCACCTAGGAAAGCTTGTGTTTCCTTCTTGTTGGTCGGTGGAGACATCGCAGTGATCTTATTGATGACTTCAGTGGGAATCTGACGCCGTCCATCTTGCCACTTTACCCCCAGGAACTGGATCTCCCGGGCAGGTCCCTTGACTTTGCTCCTCTTGATGGCAAAACCAGCCTTCAGGAGAATCTGGATGATCTTCTGTCCCTTCTCAAATACTTCTGCTGCCGTGTTCCCCCACACAATGATGTCATCAATGTACTGCAGGTGTTCTGGAGCCTCACCCTTTTCTAGCACAGTCTGGATCAGTCCATGGCAGATAGTAGGACTGTGCTTCCACCCCTGGGGCAATCGGTTCCAGGTATACTGCACACCCCTCCAGGTGAAGGCAAACTGAGGCCTGCACTCTGCTGCCAGAGGAATGGAGAAAAACGCATTTGCAATATCAATGGTCGCGTACCACTTTGCTGCCTTGGATTCCAGCTCATACTGAAGCTCCAGCATGTCTGGTACGGCTGCACTCAGTGGTGGCGTGACTTCATTCAGTCCACGGTAATCCACCGTCAGTCTCCATTCTCCACTGGACTTACGCACTGGCCATATGGGGCTGTTAAAGGGTGAACGAGCCTTGCTGACCACCCCTTGGCTCTCCAGCTCACGAATCATCGTATGGATGGGGACCACAGAGTCTCTGTCGGTGCGGTATTGCCGACGGTGCACTGTTGCTCTGGCAATTGGTACCTGTTGTTCTTCAACTCTCAGTAGTCCCACAGCAGAAGGGTTGTCTGAGAGACCAGGCAAGGTACTCAGTTGTCTGATGCCTTCTGTCTCTAGAGCAGCTATCCCAAAAGCCCAGCGATAACCTTTTGGGTCTTTGAAGTACCCGTTCCTGAGGTAATCTATGCCGAGGATGCATGGGGCCTCTGGACCAGTCACGATGGGGTGTTTCTGCCACTCATTCCCAGTTAAACTCACTTCAGCTTCCAGTACCGTGAGCTCCTGGGATCCCCCTGTCACCCCAGAAATAGAAATGGGTTCCGCTCCCACATACCTTGATGGCATTAGAGTGCATTGAGCGCCGGTATCAACCAAAGCCGTATATCTTTGTGGGTCAGATGTGCCAGGCCATCGGATCCACACTGTCCAATAGATCCGGTTGTCCCTCTCCTCTACCTGGCTAGAGGCAGGGACCCTCTAATCCTGGTCATGGTGCACGTTGCTCTCCTCCGGTGAATATGCTCTTGATGTCCCTTCAAGAGGATCACTCATATCATCATTTCTATACCTTCTGATGTTCTGGCCACGAGAGACCGGAGCGGCGCTGGCTCTAGATGAGCTCCTTGTGGTAGTTGTCCCTCTTTTTAGTTCACGTACCCGGGCTGCTAAGGAGGAGGTGGGTTTTCCATCCCACTTCCTCATGTCTTCTCCATGCTCCTGGAGAAAAAACCAGAGGTTACCTCGTGGAGTGTATCCTTTCTCCCTGGCTGGGGAATGCCTACTCCTAATAGCAGAGACTCTTGTTGGTTCTGGGGAGACGTGGTAAATTTCTTCCTTAAGTTCCTTTTTTAGTTTCTGATGGCCCTCTTCAATCAAGCTCCGGACTTGCTCAGCCAGCCTTGTTTCCACAGATGAGACATGGGTGCGAAACGGGGCAGTGACAGTGTCCTCGTAGATTCTTAGTTTATTGGCCAGGACACCCACCCTGTCCTCACCTTCCCTCCATTGCAGTGTTGCCAGGTAACGGGAGTACATCTCTGGTCCAAGCCGTGCAAATCTCAGCCACATCTGTGACGTGCATTGGACACCATCTGGGCTCTTAGGAAATCTCTCATCTTCTGCAAAAATGATCTCCAGCACAGCCAACTCCCTCAGGCATCGGATACCCTGTTCCATTGTGCTCCATTTTCCCTGGTGCACCTGGAGGTCTTCTTTGCAGAGGTATCTGTCCCTTACACTTGTCAGCAGTCGCCTCCAGAGGCTGAGAGTTTCTTGGGTTCTCCCAATCCCCTGGTCAATGACCACATCCCGGGACAGCGATCCCAGTTGCCTGGCCTCACTTCCATCCAGGATGGTGTCGTTTGCTGCAGCGTCCCAGATGCGGAGCAGCCAGGTTAGGATGGACTCGTTCGTCTGGCGGGTGAATTCCCTCCGCAGGTCACGCAGCTCACCTAGGGATAGAGAGCGAGTGATAATCTCTGGTTCTGTCTCCTCCGCTGCGTGTGAAGGTCCTGCCTCACCCTCATCAGTCACTATGCGGACTGATTTGCTTTTTGATTTCTTTTTCTGAATGGGGGCAACTTCTACCGGTTTAGGCTGCTCTGGTTCGGTGACTGTTTGTGTGGAGGTGCTCATGGCCCTTTTGGTTCCTTTCTCCTCTGTGGTAGTCTGCGTAGACATGGACGCTGTTGTTTTGCTCTTGGTTCCTTTCTCCTCTGTGGCAGTCTGAGTGGACACGGATGCTGTTGCTTTGCTCTTGGTTTCTTTCTCCTCTGTGGCAGTCTGCGTAGACACGGACGCTGTGGCTTTGCTCTTGGTTCCTTTCTCCTCTGTGGCAGTCTGTGTGGTCATGGATGCTGTTGCTCTGCTCTTGGTTCTTTTCTCTTCCTCCTCAAGAAGACGCTGTACCACACCAAACAGTGCTTTGTTTCTAAGCATGGTGTACATGGTGCAGGCCATGCAGAGAAAACAAAACAGCAAGACTAGGCTGTCCTTGGCATCCAGAGAGAACTCAATATTTTTAAAAACTGCTGTGCCTGACCTGAAAGGCTGGAAGAAACCACTCTCCACTCTTCCCACCAAGGGCAGGGTGCGATTGTTGAGAAGGTCCCAGATGTAGCAGCCCAGACTAGGACAAGCAAACAAAATTGAGTATATATTCCGAATGGTATTCATTGCCTCACAGGTTATCATGCCATAAGCATAATAAACCAATAAAGCAATTCTCATACCATTCCCTGGTCTCAACAGGAGCAATACAACAGGCAAGTAGTTCCCCATGTGAGGGAAAATATAGAGAGCAAGATACAGTACCCATATAGACAAGCCAACCACCATGGTGGATAGGTTTCTGTTAATATGAAATTGCAATTCTGACTTTCTCTCAGGTTAATGCCCCACGTTGGGCGCCAAAATATGTACTAGTTTGAAATCAAACCAGTGAGAGATCGCAAGTCAGAATTATAATTTAATAGGAAAATGATAAAAAGAATAAATGCAATAATATCAAAAACACTGACAGAGTCAGAATACAGCCTGGAACCCTGTTAGGGTGATGGTAGTCGTCCAGATGAGGTGGTCTTGTTGAAGCGTGATCCTCTGGAAGAAAGGGGGTCTGGTCTTCAGCTGAAAGTCCAGCAGTAGCTCCTGTCCTCTGGAAGTCCCGTAGGTAAGGGCTGCTGTGGTGTTCGAATTCTCAGCTTATATCCAGTATGGAATGCTTGGCTCCTCCCAAGGGGAGGAGCATCTCACAATGGGATGGTGAGTCATGAGATAAGGCCTTGATGAGCCATTAACAGAAAACAGTCCAGGAGGAAGTTATCTCTGAGTCATGCAGCAAGGCAGTGGTGGGCCCATTAACAGGGGACAATACAGGGGGAAGTTATCTATGAGTCATGGGGCAGGGCATTGATGGGCCCATTAACAGAAGGTAGCCCGGGGGGGGGGGGAGGCAGGGAGCACTGCCTCACCTGGTTTCAACAGTACATGAGGATGGTGATAGAATATACTGCAACCCAGGACAAAGAGGTAAAGCAATTCCAGAGTTCAAGACTTTCTCAAAGTCAGCAGGCTCTGGGGCAGAGAGCTGTGCTGGGAACCTGGGGAGCAGGATCCCATGAGGACAGGACACCACAGGGACTCTATAACAAACTCACTGATCGTCAGCTTGGTGAAAAACAAACCAAATGCAGGCCTAGTGCAACAAGTCCATCTGCCAGGGATCAACACCTGGATGCTGTTACTCCTCACCCCACCAAAATCCCCTCCCATTAACTTCCCTGTGTCAGGCTGGCTCCTCCAGGACACTCTGAACCTCAGCACCCCAATGCTGCTTGGTTTACACCTTTTTCCTTTTCCAGAATCCACTCCTTGTAGATGAAGGGTCCAGAGAAAAGCTGGTCTCAATAACAGCTAAGTTGATTTAAATCCAATATACGAGTACAGAGCACACAGATTTGAACAAGAGTCTGTAAGAGCAGCAGTTTTGCAGGCTGGCTCCATGAAATTGCTCCAAGCAGCCTTTCCCTGGCTACAGTGGTGCCTGAGAAAGGATTATTCCAAAACATGACATGAACTGACTCTACCATGGAGGTCTGAACCCACTGGCAGGAGTGGAGCTGCTCCCATCCCACCACTCAGGGGGTTTAAAACAAGGAGGGGCAAAAAGAAGCATTACAACTTAATGTGAGGGCTAATCCTGGCCCAGCAGTGAAGTGCACTTAAAATGACCCTTCTCTCACTTGATGTTTCTCTTACTCGAGGATCTTTCTGGCTCCAACATCTATTTCTCTGTCAACAGCCCTCAGTGCATCTCTCTTGCTATCTTTAGGCTCAGATTATTGATCCCTCGTTCCTATCTATCCATCTCATTCTTTTGTGCCTATTCCTGCCTGTCACTCGATTTACTGCAGGACACCTGTCCTGGTTTACAATGTGCAGCCATTTCAGCCCCTTTTATCCACATTTCCCCTTCCCTAGTGAGGAGGAACACGAGGCAGGGAACTGCTGGGCAGCCTGCAGTGCCCACCCAGCTGGGACATGAGCAGCCTGGCACACAGAGCTGCTTTCTGTCCACAAGCAACCCCCCTTGGCAGGGCTGGAACATCCCCTCCACCGCTCCTGGGAGGGAGTTAAATATAAACCAGGCACCGGAGCTGTGGTGTCAGACCTTCCACCCTGCAGCTCCTGCTGTGACACACCTTATCTGAGGAGATTAGTCAGGTCTCTGTCCTGAAGCTGCCTCTGAATCCCAAACACCAGCCATACCCTTGGAGATAAGGGCATCCGTGTCAGCGGCCTCAGTGCTCCGCACTGGCTGCCGGATCACAGCAGAGCAGGGAACAAGGAAAGGCAGATGAATGGAGGGGGCAAAAAAAGACTGAGAATAAGGGGCAGGATGAAGGTGTGCCCTCGAAGCTGCTCTGGTTTTGTTTTCACCTTTCATGTCTCGAAAGGTGAACTGGGGAAAAGAGAGGCCAAGAACAAAGCCCCATCACTTACCCTGGCTGGTTAACTCATTATCCTTAATGTGTGCCATGCTGTGGCAAGCACAACAAGGTGAAGGAGAAGGATTTTCTGTCTCAGAGCAGGGAAATAAAGCCCCTCCCTACTCAGCAGACAGCCACTTTTCAGAGTTTAAGGTAATGGATGCCCAGACTGCCCAGACACCCCTCCCCAGGGCTTGGCAGGGCTGAGACCCTCACAAAGGTAAACCCAGCTTTCCTAAGGATGGTTTGTAGCTATAAAGCACCCTGCCCTCCAGGCAGAGCTAAGCAGGGACACACACAGAGTGTGGAACCACCTGGAAAAGCGTCTGAGAGACCAGTCTGAATGAGACTGAGGCCTCAGAAAACCTCAGGGAATCCCCAGATCCTGAACTCACCAAGAGTAGAACGTGGAGCAGCGGTAAAGGCTGAGGGGGGAACATGCAGCTCCATGGAAATACAGCCAAGGGAACTGCCAAACCTGACACCCCTGAGTGGGAACAGATACACCTCAGGGCAATCATTGCCAGAAAAGCTTAGGGGTTTGCACTGGAGCCTGACCTGTAGGATATGATCCATGCACAGCACTGCTGTGTCCTGAGTCCCAAAAGCCTCGTGCAGTAGAAATCTCAGGGCTGAACCTCATGGCCTAAAGCAGCTGAGGGGCAGAAAAGCTGCTCTCTCTCCATTTCTCTGCCTGAACCTCCACATTTCCCCTGCTTGGGCAAGAAACATGCAAAGACACTGATGCAAAAAGCACTTTTTGTCCTTCTGACAAAGCCACAAAAGAGAGAGATGAGGAAACAGCCATTCATGGCAGACAGAGACTGAAGAAGATTCATGCCCCCAGTAAAAGTGTCTCCACACTGCAGTCCCAGCAATTCAAACAGAAATTGTTTTTACAGAAAAAGGACAATAACAGGGAGGCTGCAAGGGCACATCCTTATTTAAGAAGTCCTGTTGGGTTCTTGGGAAGAAAAGGAAAAAGGGATGTGATGCTCAGGCTCTGGGTATTCCAGTGTAAAACCACAGCCCAGAACTTCAAGTTGAAATTACTCCCATGCTCTTTGCCAGCTGCTGGCATTTGAAGGTGCACGCTGCACTTCCCAAGCAGGAGTTTCCCCACAGTCCTGCTTGGTGCTCTCTGGCTGGCTCCCAGGCACAAAAACTGGGGCCAGGATGGGTGAGGGTGCCTGTGCTCAGTCCCTGTCCTGCAGGGATGCTCCAGCCAGGCTTCAGCAGCCTGCACAGCAGTGGGCACTCACCAGCCCCCTCTTTTCATGTCTCCTTGTCCCATCCCCAGCATCAGCACAGGTGAGGGGAGCCAGATCCTGCCTGACTCTGTGCAGATTCTCTTCCTTCCCCATCAGCCAGCACACAGCTCATTTTCCCATTTCCTTTTCCCATTCTGAGCCTGTTGGCACCTCCAGTGTCAGCATGTGCTGCAGTGGAAGAAATCCACAGCCCCAGGACACAAGTCTCACTTTGCCAGACACATCTCACCTTCAGTGAGCTGGTCCCAGCAGCTCTTCCCTCTCCTGCTGCCCGAGCTCAGGCTGTGTTAAATGTTGTCATAAGTCACATCCAGCTTTCCTGCACAAGTGCAGCTCCCACAGGGTGGGGAAATCCTTCCAAGATTTGCCAAAAGTGCCTTGTCTGACCCAACTGCTGCAGCAGCCGGGAGGGGAGGGGAGGGGAAGGGGAAGGGGAAGGGGAAGGGGAAGGGGAAGGGGAAGGGGAAGGGGAAGGGGAAGGGGAAGGGGAAGGGGAAGGGGAAGGGGAAGGGGAAAGGGCTACTCAGCCTTAATTAGCCTCATCACATATTCTTCTGGTAATTCCTCTGATCTACAGAGAACGTTAGCAGCATCAATACAACTCATCTGCTGCACAGCAAAGTCATGAGCTGCCATGGCAGAGAGCAGTGCAGAACATCCTGTGCTGCAGCCAGAGGATGAGTCCAGTGGGTCAGTGCACAGAACTCCATCAGCAGCTGGGGGTCACTGGAGCACTCCCCAGTCCAGGCCAGAGCTGGGCTTGAAGGTGGCAGCTGAAAAGTGTCCTGGGCTCTGGAGACAACATGAGCTGTGCTGGTGAGCAGGTGGGAAACACCTCAGCCTGAGGTCTGCCAGCAGCAGAGCCTCACCATCCTCCTGGTCCAAGACTGAGGCTGGAGAAGGAAGAGGAATAACAGCCTCCATGCAAACAGGTCTGTCAGCCTGAGCTCCCCCAGGCAGCACAAGCTCTCTGTGCCTGACAGAAAGCAATCAAGCCAAGGCCAGCTTACAGGGAACCTTTGCCATTGCTGTGCAGGAGAAAGATTTCCATAAACTGCTGGTTTGGTTGTTTTTTTCATGAGACATTTTGTCTCAATTTGTCTTTCCCTAAAGGTCATTCTCACAGACAGCAGCCCACTGGCGCCCATCACTCAGAGGCTCTGACAAGCCAGAGGATCTGTCAGACCACATTTTGCCTCCCAGCTACATTCAAGGTTTTACATTCAACATTTTTAATTCCCCTAATGGAGTTTTCCCTTCAAGGCTAGCGCACTATCAGACACCAGAGAGCACCAGCAAGGCAGAACTTGGCACAGGAGAAGTCTTACAAACCATGTTACAGCCAGGGAAACGCAGGTGGCCGCAGCAGGAGAGCTCAAAGCAAACATTGGGTAAGAGGGTACAGAACAGCCCCAAATTTATGGGCAGCCAGATAAAGGTGAGGTACACAGGGATCACAGAAGCTTGAAGAGGAGTCAGACTCCCTGTGTCCCAGGTGAGCAGGCAGGGGAGAGCATCAGGAGATGGCAAAGCCTTGTCTGGAGCAGGACATGGCTCTGTGTCACCTACTGGCTGCAGAGCTGGCAGGAGACCCTGGTCACGGAGGTCCTGGTCCTCCTCCAGCCCCGAGAATGGTGAAGAAACTCCACAAGGAACTTGTTCTGCTCCTGCCAGTCCTTCTGGACGGCAGCACCCAAGCAGGGACTGCAGCACCCAAGCAGGGACTGCAGCTGGATGACCAAAAACCATGCACATGGCAGCATCAGCTCCAAGAAGAATTGCATCAGCACACAGCGTTAAGTGTAATAATTTACACTTCCTTTTCTGAGGTGCTGGAAGGCAGGCATGAGCCCTGCCTGGGCTCCCAGAAACCCAGATTTATTTCACTGAGGGTGTGAAGAGTGGCTCTGGGATACCTCAGGGCGGTGACCTGGACCTGGGCACCAGAGACAAGGTAAGAGGGACAATGGGCTCACTGTGGAGTTCACTATCATATAATTGCTCAAAATCATGGTATAAATAAATGATTTAAAAGCTGAGGAAGGGTGAACCCCCTAAAGCCCCAGAATAAGCTGCAGAGGCAGCATTACAATCCTGAGTCTTGAAGATATGGGCAGAGATCCCCACATCTCAGGGACGGCAATGCAAACTTGTGAGCTGAACAGAATTCCCCTCAGGGGTAACAGGAGCTGTCCCATGGGTGTGCAAGGGAACAGAGTCAGTCAAGTCAGATGCCACATGAACTTGCAGACCAGTGAAGAGTGAGATGAGCAAAAAGCCTGTTGAAAAATACATAAAACCTGTCCCAAGTGGATTCCAAGAGGAAGAAGAAACCCCCATGGTGAATGGCACAGTGCTCCTGGCAAAAGGCTGAGAAGGGTGATGGCTTCTTGTCCCTTCTGGAGCCCAAGGTACCTGGGGGAGCCCAGGGGCACAGGGGAAATCCTGGCTCTGGCTCACACAGCAGCTCCAACTGCAGCCCTGCTGATGGCATTTGTTAGTTATTGATTGCACAATCAATGGGCTGTCAGTGCTAGTAGCATTTTAACTGGACTAATAATAACAACAGCTGTTCATTGCATTTTTGGTTAGATTGTTAAAACTTTTAATTGGACAAACGATAAATTCTGGATTTGGCATAAGAGGGTGTATTTTGGTAGGTAACACCCCCCAGCTGAGCTAACACATCTCTGTCCTTCACCATCTCCTGGAGGGGGAATGAGTTCAGGGTATCTGATTGCAAGGAAAAGCTCAGCCCCACCCCAACCTGATGCACAGGTCCATCCCTGTCTGCTTCACCTCCTGCAGCCTTCCCCAGGCTGCTCCTGGGGACAGATGTGACAGGTACCATCCTGGGGGCTGGCACAAGCCTGACAGTCCCCCAAATTCTGCCCCAGCGTGAGGCTGCTCAGCCCTGGCAAAGCCCCTCTGTGTACCCAGGACAGCTTCACCTTTTCAGTCCAGAGGGTTTTCCCACCATGAGGATACAGAGGAGATTGGCCAGCCAGCACAGAGCTGGTTAGCCCCAGATCCCTCATCTCAAGTAGAGACTTCATCCAGCTTTCCCCAGCAGCCCAAACAAGCCAGGCATTTCTCCATCTCCTCTGGTGCCCTCCTTTGCAACTCCTCTGACCCCCTGGCCCAGTGATTGGCAGCATCTCAGGGCTTCCAGGGGCAAGAAACAGCCTGTGCTCACAGCCCACCCAGGGTAACAGTTCACCACAGCATTCTCACTTTTAATTTGCTTATCCAAGCAATAAAGCAGAGATGAGGAATGGCAGCTAATTAAAAGTATCGATTCATGTGGCACTCAAAAACTCCCCGGACCAAGTCAGGGCAGGGAGGGAGGGATGAAGAGCCTGGAAGAGAACAGAGGACAGCAAGACTGCAGTGCTGCAGGCAAGTGCATCCTTGCTCCCTGTGATTTCCTGCACGGGGAAGATTCCTCAGCTCTAACAACCTTCTTCTACGAGTCACCATCCCTAAAACACTGTGTCTTTTCTTTAGCAGAGAAATCTCCAAGATTCCCATTCCCTCAGCTCCATGTGAATCCTCCCTTGACATGCCCCATGTATTTTTAAGGCTGGCTGACAGCAGGCAGACAGCCCCCCAGAAATGGCGGGGGAACACAGTCAGGATGTATTTCTTTAGTGAGGCTCTCAAAGGTCACTGCTTGCAGAACCCTCTGACCTTCACATCAGTGCACCAACACACACGAGATGTTTGTCTTTGTGACTCAGGTACGTGCAGGACTCACAGGGTGCCTGGGGCCAGAAAATCCAGACAACTTCCAGCTCACCTGCTCTGCCCACCATGGAACAAGATGGTTTTTGAAACCAAAGTTGGTGCCTGTCACTCCCGTGGGAATGGGAAAGATGGGGGCCATCACCAGGGTCTCAGGTGTCTGCTGTGGCCAGGTGTCTCTTGGCAGAAAATTGATGAGAATGGATTCAAACTGAGAGTAGGTTTAGATTAGCTATTAGCAAGAATTTTTTTTCTGTAAGGGTGGTGAGGGACTGGCACCAGAGAATCTGTGGCTGCCCCATCCCTGGAAGTGCTCAAGTCCAGGCTGGATGGAGCTCTGGGCAACCTGGTCTAAGGGTCCCTGTCTCCAGCAGCAGAGTTGAAACCAACTAGTCTTTAAGGTTAATCCCGGCCATTCTACAGCTCTATGAAGATGAAGATGCTCATGACCCAACAGGAGCTGGGGTTGCCTAAGCCTGGCTAGCGTGGGTCTGTCTGGAGGGGAAGGTGGCTGCCGAATCCTCACTTCCCACAGGGGAAAAGCTTTGCATCTCAAGAGACGAGCCAAGTGAGGAGCATCCAGACAGTGCTGTGCCAGAGACAGAGCTGGGAGCAGACTCAGAAGCATCCACAGCCGCTCATGAGGTAAAAAACTGTCACTCTCTTCTTGCTCTTCATTACCCATTCCATCATCTCTCCATCCCTCTGTGTCGCACAGCTACTGACAGCTGTCCTCATGGGATCATAGAAGAGACAGAAACTAACTGAAAGCTTGCTCCCTGTCCTTCTGACCTCACACAGCAAGCAGATGCCACCATGGCCTGGAGTACCAAGCAAGCAGAGTTCTCAACTGCATCATCCCCATCCAAGGACTTAGAAGCAAACAAGAACCTGCAGGAAAGGACTTGTGCTCTGAATATGCTCCAAAAGCTTCTCAGAGAAGTGACAAAGTACCTTCTCATTTTTAAAACTGCCCTGGCAGCCTCCTCAGTGAGGTTTGCACCCACATCATGGGCATAGACCCTGGGGGTTCTCCATCCTCTGCCTGTGGTGTTTTCAGTGCTTCCTCTGAGCTCTGTGGGCACTGCAGGCACAGCTCAGGCTCCTTGTGCTCTGCTTCCTCTCCCATACTCCCCAGCGAGCAGCCAAGCCCTTGCAGACCATCCTGCCTCTCCCAGCACTCAGGCAGCTCTTCCCAGAGCACAGCCAGACACAGTGTGGTCACTTCACAGCATCCCTGCCCCCATCCCACACCACAGCTGGGGATCACAGCGCTGGAGGAGATCAAAGATCCTACTACGACTGCAGGTAATCCATCCAGGCAAGCAGGCAGGAGGGATTCACTCTCTGTGACAGACTTTAGCTGGCTCCAAAAAGGATAAACCTAAATCCTCTCCTGTATTTCCCCTCCACTCTCCAGTCCAGAAGATGTAATATGACATGTGGCCAAGACCAAATGGCAACGTTTAGGAGCATGCAGGGCTGGGCTGAGGAGAGCACCAGGGAGAGCCCCACCATGGGACAAGGAAGCCTTCACCCTCAGAAACCCCAGACTTGTGGGTCAGGGGGAGAAGGGCTGTTGGGAAGGCATCCCAGGATCTTCCATTCCATCCCTCCAAGGGAGGTGGTTGAGATGGCTTCACCTCCTGCTCAGTCATCACCCTGAGCTGCTGTCATGGCAACACACGCTTGGATTCAGGAAGGAACAGGTACTTCTGCTTGTTTACCCAAGAAAAGAGGCAGCATCATGGTATTTTGAACAGGAGAGAAGGAGGGGAGCGAGCCAGCAGCCAGCACAGGAGCTCAGGCAGGCTGGCCTGGACCTGCATGGTGTGCAGCCTCCTGCCACCCACAAGGGGCTGCAGCCTTCATCCACTTTGGCTGTGCCGCTCTTTGGCTGGGAGATGTGCTCGTGGGGATGGTGGCAGTCCCCACACCACACCGGGACCCCAAATGAGGATGGGGTGACAGAGGGCTTTGGCTGCACAGGACAGGACTGGGACATGCTAGGCACTGGACACATGAACTGTGCCTTCCAAAGAGGGGACCACGCCTCAGAGAGCTCCCCTGACACTCACCTGGGGCTGCAAAGGAAGCCCAGATTGCCCAGCACCAGCAGTGCTCTGGCAGGGTTCATGCCTTCCCCAGCCATTTCCCAAGAGCAGCCCCAGGGCACGGCACATCCAGCATCAGCCGTAGACCACAAGAACAAGCAGGGTGCAGAGCCTTTCCTCTGGAACCTCACTCCTACCTGCAGGAGAAGCAGATTGTGTCCCTGACTTGATTGATTTCAGAGCTCCTGAATGCAAAGGAGCCTGAGCAAGATATTTCCCCCTCCGGGAAACAGCTGCATGGGAGGCTGGTGACCTTCTACACCACCTCCACATGCCAGCCCCTTGAGAACGGGTGGAATCTCATTTGCAGCAGCCCTCTGCATTCAGTGCCTCACTCCTGGGATAGCAGCACCAGCAGCAGCCCTGGTTCCCCTGGGTGCAGAGGAGGCAGGAGCTGAAGGAAGAAAAGCTGTCTAGGGAGCTCTAAAAGAGGCCCATGCTGGAGGGTTTGGAGATGCCTCCAAACTTTCCTGATTTTCAAGACATTTGTGTCCAGCCAGCCCGTAGGAGAGTCACTGTGTGGTCAGGACGACAGAGCAAGACTGGACCTTGCCCCTGAGCTCCACACCATTCCCCTGGCACACAGATCTCACCAGGCTGAGCCTGCTGTGCTTCAGGCTTCGTGCCAGACCCTGGGCTCAGGGCCAGACCCTCTCTGCAGTCCCTAAATCCACTGGTCCAAACTCACACGAACCTTGTTTGCAGCTTGCTGACCTGACTTAGCTCTGGAGAGTGGGCAAAGCCAGATGGTCTCCTGTATTGCAGCCTTACTGTCCACAGCCTAAGCAGAGGTTATCTGGGTTATCTGGGGGCTCGCTCACCACCAAAATCTCCTCCTCATGAACACCTGAAGAAAAACAAAAAGCAGGCAGCTGGGAGGCAGCAGTTATCACCACTGTGTCCTGGCAGGCTCTCTCCATTTTCCCCAGCTGTGAAATGGGTATTTGCACTTCCCAGAGGTGGATGAGAGCTTTTTCTGGGTATCATCCAGTGACGATCATTTCATTCCTGGAAGCAATACTCACAGGGGAGGGAAACCCAGTGTGGCACAGTGCAGTTATGGCTGATTCACCTGAGCATCCCAGGCCTTTTCCTGCAGCTCTGTTACAGGCAGGCCAGGTCTGAAGATGCATCCTTTGATAGCAGAAAACATCTGCTGCAGATCCCTGCTCTGATGGGTGGCTGCCTGGTGAATTACACATTTTCTTGTGGCACAACCTCTCCCAAAGTCAAAATATTTGCTCCACATTTGATGTCTCCTATCCACAATGCACAGATGAGAAAGCCCCCTGTAGAACAGAAGCTATCTTTGGAGAGAGCTAAAAGAAGGAAATTATTAATAATGTATGGACAAGGCAGCTCAATGCATTGTGGCACCACATCTCTGCAGGGCGCTGAGCAGACCCTTACACTGGGGTTTTCCTCCTGGATGCCTCTGCTCCCCATCTCCAGGGGAGCCTTAGGGAAAGCACCTGTAAAATGGGCAGCAGCCAAAGCTGGATCTGCTGAGCCCCATGTCCGCTCTGCCGGGAATTCAGGCAGCCTGCAAGTGCAGCTGTGCCATTGTGTTCTTCCCTCCAACATCTGCCTGTCCTGCTCACTGGAAAAAAAATCATGGAGCTGCTGCTAATTTCATTAGCAGGCCCGTCAAGCGGTTCATCAATCCATGATTTCCTGGCTGGCCGCCTTGAGGAAGCAAGCGGGATCTGCTCTGAATTCACAAAGCCATCCCCTGGGGTCATTTGTCTGAAGGCTTAAAATTTCCCGAGTGCATTATTATCTCGGATTAAAACTGGAGGAGGGAGGGGGCTTGATTGGTTTTTCTGCCCATCCCTGGGAGCAGGGCAGAGCTCCCAGAGCTGTCCCAGAGCTGTCCCAGAGCTGTCCCAGAGCTGTCCCAGAGCTGTCCCAGAGCTGTCCCAGAGCTGTCCCAGAGCTGTCCCAGAGCTGTCCTGTGCCGGGCCGGGGCAGCGATGGAGCAGAGCCCGCGGAGCCGGAGCAGCTGCGGGGCGGAGGAAAAGGCATCGAGAGACTCTCGGGGTGGCCTTGGCAAAGGCTCGGCTTTCCGCGCCGGTGGGCCGGGAGCCCGCACCCAGGGTCCCGAATGAGGGTCCGGCACCCAGGGTCCCGAATGAGGGTCCCGCACCCAGGGTCCCCAATGAGGGTCCCGCACCCAGGGTCCCCAATGAGGGTCCGGCACCCAGGGTCCCCAATGAGGGTTCCGCACCCAGGGTCCCGCAATGAGGGTCCCGCACCCAGGGTCCCGCAATGAGGGTCCCGCAATGAGGGTCCCACACCCAGGGTCCCGCAATGAGGGTCCCTCAATGAGGGTCCCGCAATGAGGGTCCCACACCCAGGGTCCCCAATGAGGGTCCCTCAATGAGGGTCCCACACCCAGGGTCCCGCAATGAGGGTCCCCTCTCCCGCAGGGCGTGTGGCACTGAGGTCCCCCCAGTCCGGGGGTGTCACACCGAGGTCCCCCCACACGGAAATGTCTCACCGAGGTCCCCCCACACGGGGGTGTCATACCGAGGTCCCCCCACACGGAAATGTCTCACCGAGGTCCCCCCACACGGGGATGTGCCACGGAGGTCCCCCAGCCCGGGGGTGTCACACTGAGGTCCCCCCACACAGAAATGCCACACCGAGGTCCCCCCAGCCCGGGGGTGTCATACCGAGGTCCCCCGACACGGAAATGTCACACTGAGGGTCCCCCCAGCCCGGGGGTGTCACACCGAGGTCCCCCCACACGGGGATGTGCCACCGACGTCCCCCTGCCCTCTCTGAGGGCCCGGCCCGAGGGTCCCGCGCGGGCGCGGCGGTTCCGCGGCTCACAGCGCCCTCTGCTGCCCGCCCGCCGCATCCGCAGCGCCGGGGGGTGCGGAGGGAACGGGAGGTGCGGGAGGAGAACCGGAGGTGCAGAGGGGAAGGGCGGTTTAGGGCCGGCCCTGCAAAGAGGAAGCTGCAATTCCATGATCAATATTCCCAGAAAAAGGGGACTCTGGGAGCCGTGGCTCGTGGCATTATAAGGAGTAGCAGAACTGCAACTACACCAACTTCAGCCAAGAGCATCTTGGTCATAAAAGGGAAAAAAACCAAAAACAAACCCAGCACATGTACAGTTTAATTCAGAGATGGCAAAAAATCTTTTATTCTTACCCCAACAACTAATTTTGGTAATGTAACCATTCCTACCCCCACAATCCCAAAAACAAGGCCTTTATTTTTGAATGGAAAACATTCATATGAAATGCAGAGGCAGTTTTAGATTGGAAAGAAAGAAAGAACAAAGGCAATATCCTCAGTTTTCCACTATGAACCCTTCTGGGTTGATATTTCCCAATGTGTCCTCCCATCATTTCAGCCAAACTCTTGGCTCAGGTTGACAGAGAACATGAATTTCCTTCTCCACCAAATACTCTCCTGCTTGGTACCAGCCCAACACCTCACAGGTGCACTGGGGTCACAGGCCCAGAACCAAGAAATGAGGAGTCCTCCTCCAGTCCCAGCACCTGCCCTGTACCCCAAGGCATGGGTGACACTGCTGCTTGCACTGCTGCTGCTTGCAGGGGTTTGGGGGCTGTTCCTGCGCTGTTCCCCTCTCCACCAAGCTGCTCACACCGTGGAGCCACCAGGGCTGCAGCACAGACTGGCAGAGCTTTGCTGGCACTCGCAGTGGGACCATGTTTGCACCCTCACACATGTCCCTGTGGCTGTGCCACTCATCTCTCCTCCAGAAGGCAGGGGCCTCTGCAGCCTGCAAACCCCCAAAACTCCCACTGGGTACAAGAAAACGCTCTGCCCAAGAAAATAAATGTGTTCTGCACTCTCTCTGAGCTACCCACAGCAGAGCAAATACGGGCACAGCTGTCTCCCACCATGGCTTTGTTCCTTAGAAACGTCATTCCAGTCAAACCTCTCCTGGCACATCTGCTGTCGTTGGATGGAGGAGAGAGACTCTCTCTGTCTGATTTGTAGCAGTTCCAGCCCTGCACAGCCCTTGTCACCCAAGACATCCACAACCCAGATGGGGATCACACTGCTTCCACAGCCTTGGGAATGCTGTTCCCAGGAGGGTGCAGGGCTCAAGGCACCAAAGCACCTGCACCAGGTGTCCCCTGACAGCACCAAATAACAGAAGAGAGAGGCAGGCAGGAGGCAGAGGATGCAGACCCTGGCAGCTCAGTGCCCAGCCTCAGCAAGGGTGGGGATCAGGGCAGTGACAGTGACCCAGACAAGCCTCTCCCTTTGCAGATGCCAGAAGCACAGTTTGGCCTGTTCTAGCTGAGTTTGGGGACTGTGAGTAAAGAGTTTCTGGGTGCAGACTGGGCAGTCTTTGCAGACACTCAGTGTGGACTGATTACCTGAAGTGAGTTACAAAGGCTGGCCCAAAAGGCAATGAAACAAGTGACAGGTCAGAGGAGGAGCCAGGGCAATCCCCTGTTTTGGAGCCACCTCAGGGGCTGCCATCAAGGCAGTGCCAGCAGCAGCGCCAAGGACCTGGCAAGGCAGCCACAGGGTCTGCCTTGTGAAACAGCAAACACTGCCTCAGCACAAGGTCAGACATCATCCAGCTGACTCTGTTCCCCCTCACTGCATCCCACCAGGTGAAGCTTTCTCCTCATCCTCAAACAGACTGTCTGAGCTATCAGAGAAGAAATCCTCCACTTCCTCCTGCCTCATCTTGGACTCCAGAGCAGTGATGCGCTGCTTGAGCTTCATCTGGGCATCGTTGTACTCAGTCAGGAGCCGGCCCAAGCGGGTGTGCAGCGTGTCCAGGTTCGAGGCCACCCTGTCCAGCCTCTCCTCCACGCTCTTCCCTTCTGTGCTTTCCTCTGCAGCTGACTCATCCAGCAGCCCTTCCTTGATTAGGATCTCCCTGCCACGCTCCTCCAAGATCCTTTTGGCATCAGGGTACTCTGTGATTGCTTCCATGAGATCTTCCTTTGACAGGCAGAAGAGATCAGAGTAGCCCAAGCTGCGGATGTTGGCTGTGCGCCTGTTGCCCATTTTGCTCCCTTTGATGTTGAGGATGCTGATCTCACCAAAGCAGCCCCCTGCAGTGAGCAAAGCGTACTGTGTCATCCCATCATCCGCCACCACGGCCAGCTTGCCCTCCTTGATGATGTACATCTCCTTCCCGATGTCCCCTTTGCGGCACACGTAATCCCCCGGGCTGAACACCTGAGGGCGAAGCTTCAGCACCAGCTCCACCAGCAGCCCTGCCTCGCAGTTCTGGAAAATCCTCACCTTCTTCAGTGTCTCCAGGTGAACGTTGATGGCAATCTCTGCCCTCAACTTATCAGGGAGGTTCTTGAGGACCTCCTGTTCGTCTACTGCCTTCTTGTTGGTCCACAGGTAGTCGAACCACTTGATGACTTTGGTTTCCAGGTCTTTGCTCACCTTGCGGAACTGCATGTAGTGCTTGATGGAATCGACTTTGGCCTGGAACTCCGCCCTGGTGGCGTTCATGTTGGATATCATGGAGCCCACGTTCCCCACGATGGTGGCGAAGATGAGGACGCCGATGAGGAAATCGAAGATCACAAAGAGGTACTCTTCATCCCGCACGGGGGGAGGCGTCTCCCCGATGGTGGTCAGAGTCAGCGTAGACCAGTAAAGGCAGTAGATGTACTCCCGGGTCAGAGAGCCGTACTCAGGGTCTGTGACATTGGGATAGACCCAGCTGTCCTCCCCGAAGCCTATGGCCTTGGAGATGGCATAGTAAATGCAGGCATTCCAGTGGATGATAATCAGGATGTAAAGAACCAAGTTGCTGATGCGGAAGATGTTGGGGTGGCTGGTTCTGGTCTCGGTCCTATCAAAGAACTCAAACATGCGGGAGAAGCGCAGCAGCCTGTTAAAACGCAGCTCGGGGCAGTGCAATCCCACCAAAAAATAGGCCAGGTCTGTGGGCAGGGTGGAGAGAACATCCAGCTTGAACTGGAGCGTGTGGATGTAGTTATCCCGTAACTTCTTCAGGTCCTTAACCAGGAGGCCCTGTTCCAAGAATCCTAAAGAGAAGCAAATTATCTTGGATTATCTTGGTTTAAGTTTGGCACCTCTTCAGGTTTTGTGAGCACCTGAGCAATAGTCTGTGATATGCATAAATACACAGGGTCACCCAAATATTACCAGTTCCTGCTCTACTCAGTTTGTTACCACTCAAGGCCTTCATCTGGCAAAAGCCACCCAAAGATATCACTCAGGGATTTAGTCCGTTGCCACAAGGAAAAAGGAACACAAAGGTTTCCATCCTCCAGATCATGAATTATTGCAGTTCTGACAGCAAACGTTCAGCCAAGTGCTGCCTTCCGAGAACATTAAATTCTACCATTTTTCCATGCAGATAATTCATTAGCTGAACTGATGCAAAATCAGAGATACAGACCTTCAACTACGCCTGAATACTAATAGTAATGCAGGTAATTTTGTACAATTATTCAAAGGTGAAGTTGAAAGCTGGGATGATTAATCTTTCATATTGAAACTTGCTCCATTTCTCAGATCTTCTAATTAGATTCTTTCTCTGGAGACTGCTTCGTACAAGTGAACGCCAAGGTAGGCAAAACCCTCCTTCTAATGGGACTGGATGGATTAGGCCTGTCCCTTGCAGCTCATCTCCACTTTTAAGGGATGAAAGGAAGGCCAGGATGCTGCTCCTGCTCACCTGTGTGCAGGCGGATCACTGTGTCCCCGAGGTAGAGAGCATCTGAGATGTAATCCAACACCAGCCACAGCACAAAATAGGTCTTTTGCAGGTCAGTGAAGCAAGCCCTGGAGGAAGACCATCAAACAGGGTGTGAGGCCACAAATCCCCACACCTTCTCTAATTATTACAGTTTGATATAGGCTGATCCTGAGGTACCCAGCTCTGCAACAGAGCTTGGCCACTGGGCACGCTCCTCTTCTAGGAGTTAAAACTCCCTGCTCTGAAAAATCTGCCCTCCCTTGATGAAAGCAACATCTTGAAACCACCTCCCAAGTGACCCTGCAACCACAGCCCTTTCCAGCTGGGCCAGAACTCACAGTGGAGGGTCTCTTTCAGTGCCCACCAGCCCCAGCACCATGAGTGTCAGCTTGGTCCTGGCTGAGCCACAACAACCAGGTGACCAGGAGGGTCAGAGGAGCCCCAAGAACCTCCCAGCTCACCTGGCTACGAGCAAGCACCAGTTATAGAGGACAGGAACTGCAATCACAGCCAGCCAGTGGTAATACCTGTCCCCTGCAGGGTCCACCACAAAGAACTGCCATTTCCTCCTGGAAGCAGAGAGAGGAGACAGAGCTGGCAGTGTCTGTGGAAAACAGGGTTGGAAGGAAGCATCAGAGCCACACCCTTCACCCCTTGCACCGCACTGCCTCGAACAGAGCTGTTTGGGTGCCAGTCAAAGCCAAAACCATTCCCAGCAGTGCCAAATGCCAGCACTGTTTAAGTTCCTTTATCCCTTAAACTGAGCCGGGAAAGCAGCAGAAGTGGAGTCTGTGGGATGGTGAGGAAAAGCAGGTGGCCCACATGACACAGCACCCCAGTGGCTGCAGAGCCAGGAACAGATGAATGGAAGAGGGTGATCAGAAAAGTTCTTGAGACGTGACATGACTTTCCTTCTCCCAGGTGAGGGAGGGAGCGGTGCCAGGCAGACCTGAGGAGGAGATTAAGTGGAGCAGGAAGGGAAGTGTGCTGCAGATCAGTGGCAGCACCAGGAGGGGCTGCCCAAGCCCCAGAGCAGCAGCCCTGGGGGCAGCTGGCATGGCAGGACTGCCTCCTGTGCCTCCTGCAGTCTGCACAGCCCAGGCTCCAGCCTTTGAACTGCTCCCAAGTGTTTGATCCTGCTCGTCTTGGGACTCTGAGATAAGAAGTGTGTGCTCCTGTTGCCAGATTCACTGGGGAAGAGAAACTCTGTGGCTGGGCTGATAGGCTTATAGCTGCTGCAGCCTGGTGGGGCAAAACACCCTCTCCCTCCTTCCTTCCCTCCCTCCCTCCAGCTTTTGAAGATGCAAAACTCCCTCCAGTGATAGGGGAAAAAAAACAACCCATTTGCCAACAGATTGCCCATGCCCACCCCATTATTTTGGCAGCTTCAAAGGCAGAAGCCCTGCCTGGAAGTCTCCTTTCCCTGGAGTACAGGCAGTGCCTGGAGTGTGGGGACTGGCACTGGGCACAAAGCCAGCCCCAGTCCCTCATGTTCACCCTCCATGCACCCACAGACAAGTGCTGATCTGGCCTCCCCATTAAAAGGGTTTGTTTTTAACCAGAAAGTGCAAGTTGAACATTTGTTTTTCAAGAGAGGCACCCTGCTCCATAGGGCATACAGCACTGCATACACACAGGGGAAGCTCTGACTCACCTACAGCCAGCCCAGACAGCTGTAGCATCCACAGCCACTAATAAACTGTGAAGCTGTTAATGATGTTAGTAACTTCAGCTTTAAATCACCAGTGATGCCATGACAGTGGCCAGAATCACTGGTATTGCACTGAGAGCAGGGCCAGGGCTGGAAATACAGGGCTCTGGGTTAACCCAGGAAGAGGGAATAATCATCTGCCTCTTCCCAAAGGCTTTGCACTCAGGCCTGGAGCCGTGGAACCTGCCATGGCCATGGGCAGCAGCACACATGTGGGATTACCAGACTTGGGGCTCTTCTTACTTATGGAGCTGAGGACCCAGAAAACTCCAGAAGTTCCCCCTGTATCCCCAGAAGACACTGGCACTGAGCAGCCCTTTCACAGAACACTTCAGCTCCTTCTAGTCATGAACAAGCTCCCCTTAACCTCACAGTATTTTCTTCCAGATACAAGGCTCAGATTATTTTTCTCCTACATAAAACAATTATTTCTCGGTGTTTTAATTACCATGTATAATGGTAGGGTCCAGAGCAGTCTGTGAGCTTTGCCCTCTAATTAGCCAGCAGAAGAAAAGCCAGGTTATTGCTTCTCACCAGGAGTGTGAGCTGAGGAGATGAAAGGGCTGCATTTGAAAGAGCCTTTTCAGAAAGCTGCTCTTTGTGGGGACACAGGCAGCAAACACACTCCTTTCATCCCGAAGATGATGAATGAGGCTGGCAAATCCCACAGATTTGTGGCTCCTGGGTGGGATGCAGTGGTTGCTGGGTGGAGTCCTGCATCCCTTGGCTTGTGTCCAGCCCCTCATATGCACAAGCTGCAGGTGCATCTTATCACAGAGCCAGGGCTGGCTCCAAACACAGCCCTAGTGTGGGACTGGTATGAAACTGGGGAGGTCTGACGTGTTTCCCACCAAGGCATGGACCAGGAGAGAGAAGACCCCATGGCTGAGGGACAGGCCAGGTCTCTTCCACAGGGACAGACCACCAGGTCCTGTGTGTCAGCAAAACAGCCCAGCAGAGCCAGGCTGGCTGCCAAGACAGGGGCAGGAGGGACCCTTCCCACCCACTCCACTTCCTTCTTTCCCATCCCCACTGGCAGCCCCCAGCTCCAGCTGGGACCGCAGGAAAGGGATCCTACCTTTTGTTAACCTTCTCATCCTCCTCATCCTCAAGTTCATCGCCAGCACCTGCAGCCACTGTCAGGAGCTCGGGGCCTTGAAAACGCTCCAGGAAGGGGTCTGGCCTCTGCTGCTCCTCCTGCAGGCTCTTGTTGGCCCAGCTCCTGAGCACCAGCACCAGCTGGACTATCCTGGACAGGCCAGGGAGACAGACACAGGAGTTGTTAACAGAGCAAGGACAAAGCAAAAGCTTCAGAGTCATCAGGGGAGCTACAGCTGAGAAGGAAACTCTTGCAGCTCCCTTCCAAGCACTAGAATGTCTTTTTTTACCCCTTTTAGTGATGATGTGGGACCAAAAAATACACAAGCAATAGAGACCACCCTGATAGAGTTCCACAACTTCTGCCCCAGGCCTGCTGTCATTGCCACAGGAATATAAGGAGTCTGTGGCTGAGGCAGAGGGAGGCTGCCTGCAGGGAAAGGAGCCTCTGAGCCCAGGGGGGTGAAGCCATCCCCTACCAAAACCCTCTCCATGGCCACTGGGGCACAGAGAGCAGCATTCACAGACACTCATTCCTGCATCTCACGAATTCCACACAGCAGAAGGGGATCCTGACCCCACAGAAGGCCCCAGTGTCAAGGCCAGGCACGAAAGGCTCACCCCATGCCAGTGGCACACACAAGTACCTGGCCAAGGCTCCCTGGCCTTGGAAAGCGTGGTCAGCCCTCTGCTCCCCCCCATCCAGGCTGGCTCCTCTGTGCGGCTCTGAGCTGGTGTCATCCTGGGCTGAGCAGGTCCTGCAGTGGGGAGAAGGGGGATCACATCCACACTGTGCCACCTCGGCACTGCCACTGCCAGGCACACTGGAGGAACCTGGCAGCAGAGACTGGGCACCACAAACCCCGTGCCAGGCCTTTCCCTCCCCTGCCCAAACCTCAACCAAAGCAGGGACCAGCCTGACCTGCTGGTGCTGAGCCCTGTCCCCTCCGTGTCACCCTTGGGCTGGTGGTTGGCTGGGGAGCTGTGCAGACCATTGCTCCTCGCCAGCATCCTCAGGGTGAGGAGACCACAGGCACTCACCCTACCCCAGGGACCTGCAAAAAGCACAAAACAGCCACAGGAAAACACATGCAGGACACATCATGTGGTTTGAACACAGAAATCCAGCACGGCGTGGGAAGAGAGGGTCAAATCCCGCAGTGTGGGCCCACACCATGTTTCCCAGCACCTGCAGGAGGAGTGCTGCAGGGCATTTTGTTCTCTCCAAGACATCCCACAGCTGCCTGGGGCCGTGAAAGATGCTCTCCTCATCGTCCAGGCTCCTCATTCATTGCCAGAGGAATACCTATTTTTCCTTCTCTTCCCTGTTTTTTCCCATCTCTCCTTTGCCTTTCCTACTCTCCTTGCTTTCTGCTGCCTGGCCTTCCCCTTCCCATTCCTCTCCTCGTGTACTCCTCCTTTTCCCTGCCCTGCCTGCCCCTCCCTTGCCTTGCTTTTCCCAGTCCAACCCCTCCTTTACCTTGCTTTCCCCTCCCTTATCCTTCCTACCCCTCCTTTGCCTTGCTTTGGGTTGCCTCGCCTGGCTTCTCTTATCTTACCTTTTCTACCTCTTCCTTTCCTTGCCTTGCCTACCCCCTCTTTCCTACATCCCCCTTGCCTAACCTAACCCACTCCTGCCTAACCTAATCTACTCCACTCCTGCCTAACCTACGCCAGTCCTGCCTAACCTACCCCAGTCCTGCCTAACCTACCCCAGTCCTGCCTAACCTACCCCAGTCCTGCCTAACCTACCCCAGTCCTGCCTAACCTAACCTACCCCACTCCTGCCTAACCTAACCCATCCCACTCCTGCCTAACCTACCCCACTCCTGCCTAACCTAACCTATCCCAGTCCTGCCTAACCTAACCCACTCCTGCCTAACCTAATCTACTCCACTCCTGCCTAACCTACCCCAGTCCTGCCTAACCTACCCCACTCCTGCCTAACCTACCCCACTCCTGCCTAACCTACCCCACTCCTGCCTAACCTACCCCACTCCTGCCTAACCTAACCTACCCCACTCCTGCCTAACCTATCCCCAGTCCTGCCTAACCTAACCCATCCCAGTCCTGCCTAACCTACCCCACTCCTGCCTAACCTAACCCATCCCAGTCCTGCCTAACCCATCCCACTACTGCCTAACCTAACCTACCCCACTTCTGCCTAACCTAACCCACCCCACTCCTGCCTAACCTAACCCATCCTACTCCTGCCTAACCTACCCCAGTCCTGCCTAACCTAACCCATCCCACTCCTGCCTAACCTACCCCAGTCCTGCCTAACCTAACCCATCCCACTCCTGCCTAACCTACCCCAGTCCTGCCTAACCTAACCTACCCCACTCCTGCCTAACCTAACCTACCCCAGTCCTGCCTAACCTAACCCATCCCAGTCCTGCCTAACCTACCCCACTCCTGCCTAACCTAACCCATCCCACTCCTGCCTAACCTACCCCACTCCTGCCTAACCTAACCCATCCCAGTCCTGCCTAACCCATCCCACTACTGCCTAACCTAACCTAACCTAACCTCCCCCGCTCCTGCCTAACCTGCCTTGCCTGCCCTCCCCTCCCTTCCCCACCTCCCCAGGGCAGCGGTGCCACTCCGAGAAGCCACCAGCGTCCACTTACAGCCGCGGCGTCCCCCGAATCCTTGCGGGCTGTGCCGCTGCCTCAGGCGGGCTGGCAGGGCTGGCTGGGGAGCATCCCTGCCCCAGGAGCCGGCCGGGCTGTCCCCGGAGCGCTGCGGCTTTGAGAGCAGCCGGGCAGGGCAGGGCAGGCGGAGGTGGCTGGGCAGCAGGGGACAGCACACACACACACACCGGGGTGGCTGTCACCGCCCATCCCCGGAGCATCCCCGCTGCCCTGAGCAGCAAGGCGCACTCCAGAGGAGCTGACAGCAGCCAGCCTTGTGTCTGGGGATGAAAGGGGAGGAGGGAAAGGTGTTGCTCGGGGATGCTCCATTTCCCTGTGCACGTGTTCCCTTCTCCCCCCACCCTCGGGGGCTGGAGGGAGCCCAGACAACTCCAGGACAGCTGGAGATCACAGCCCTCCCGAGCAGCTCTGTGCCCAGTGACCCCCAAATCTCCTGGCTGAAGGGTCGCTGTGCACCCAGGGACAGGCACCCCCAGATGGGCTCAGGTCCTGCCACACCAGGGGATGCTCCTGGGTTCCCCTCCCAGCCCCTGTCCTGGGGAAAAGAAAAGATGGTGATTGTCTCCCTGCTTCAGAGGCTGTGCCACAGCTACTGCTAGGATGGAAAACTGGAAAAAGTAAACACATTTTAACGCCCTCACGTCCACTTACCTCTTCTCCTGCTGGCAGAACAGGGGACCAAAAGTGCTGCTCTGGAGTCCCATCAAAGAGAGCTGCAGAGCCTGAAGGTGACCATGAAATGCACATTTCACCAATTTCTGCCCTCTTATTTTGTTCAGGAAGTCATTCTAATACCCAGTTAGCAAAAAAATCTGCATCCCCAAGGCAATAAGGAAGAGGTCAGTTTTTATCCTCTCCCTCCAGGATGTAACCATGTGCAGTGGCTGAGGCTGGATCCATCCCTGACATGGAGTCCTCCACCTTGTGCAGGGCTGATGTGAAAAGCACCAGCACCAGGAGCCTCTTTTATCTTTGCTATCAAAGGTTTACCTTCTACTCTCCCCTTCAAAGCCTTAAATTCCACTCCTGGTCTCACTGAGCACCCAGGCAGCAGGGAGTCCAAAGGAAGGAACAGAATTTCTCCGCCTTGGCTGGGGCTGCGGCTCCTGGGTGAGCACCCAGCAGCACAGGCTGTCACCCTGCTCTTGTCCCCACATCACAGACTGCAGGTGACAGCTCACCAGGAGCACTGGCAGCAGCATGTCCCCCTTCCAACTCTCTCTTTGCCACCTGCCTGCAGCTGCCTCCAAAAGCAACACGGGAGCTCCAGGAGCTGCTCCCTCGAGCACCACGGTGCACAAAACACTTTATTTGCTGTGCACCTCATTGTGGAAGTGGTCCCTGGGGACACCCAGCTCTGCCACGTGTGCTGCCTTGGGACAAAGCAGCCAGGAGGAGGAGGAGGCAAGGAAGAGAAAAAAGGAAATACAAATATCACACTCCAACAGGGACAGCATTAACCAGAAGCTTTTTTACTCAAGATTCCCCCTCAGCCAGGGCAGCTGGGACTCAGACACCCACAGGTCACAGTCCTGCTGCCAAACCTTACCTGTTCCCACTTACTGCCACATCAGGATCAGACTCCACAGAAAAGAAACATGTCCAGAACACACAGAGTTTATTAAAATATGCATTTTGTGCTCCGTGTTTCCAGATTTACACCGGAATTTACACCTTACATAGAAGTCGTATCTTCCAGAACCTGCCAGGAACTAGCCCATGAGAACATATCCAGTTTGACCATCTCTCCTCCAAACACCTTCAAGCCACACTTTGAAGGTGGTGTGCCCTCCCAAAGTCATCCCTTCTCACCCTAAAATACAGCTTAAAATAAACCCCAAACACAAGCTTCCTCCAAAACACGTTAACACCTCTCCAAGGAGAGAAAGCAGACAATTTACCTCATTTCCTGGCACGACTCCCACCCCCTTATACATAACAGTTGTGTAAGGTCCTCTGGTGACCCTGACCCCATCCCTGAGCCACAAGCCACAGGAGCCACCCATCCTGCACATCCCCCCTGGCACAGCACAGCACACCAAGCCCACCCCACCACCCTGGCTCTCGTCTGAAATAAATCCCAGCGCTCTCCTCAGCTCAGCAATCAGCCACAGGTTCAGACCTGCAATTACTTTGGGACAGTTATTTATTAATCACTGTCCAGCTGCCAGATTTACAGTCACGGACGCTTGATGCGGTGTCAAGCAGAAAACACCTGAGCACTGATGTCTGTAAATAAGCTACTGGGACATCTGGATGACATGTAGATCCAGCTATAATTAGGTATAGGTGACACACAGAGGTCCTGTTAAGCCTTGCCAAAACCTGCCCCCAGGGCCTGCATGCACAACTCCAGCAGATGTGCTGGATGAACCACCAGAAACATCTCAAAGTCACCTCAGAATCAAGTCTTACTAAACTCTAGAGAAGGAAACAAACAGAAGAGCTGTTGAACAGAGCTTGTTTACAGCTAAAGAGCATCTGGGTCAGGAATTTCCCTCACTCATGTTCTTTCACCACCACTGAAGTTTCAGCTTGGCAGCAAGACCTGGGAGAGACCCCTCCACACCCCTTTGCCACAGGAAGCCTAACAAATACCTATTTTCCCTCACCTGTTTGATGCTATCCCTGTTGATATGGGGTTTTATAATCCAGAGAGCCACCATGGGGAGATTTCCCACGTAAATCTCTCTGGGAAAGAACCGAGCCCCTGGATAAGCCCAGATGTCAGCAAGGCTCTTACAGCCACTTTGGATCTGAGCATCTGCAAAGCTGCTGTGGCTGCAGGGATGGGAGCTCCCGACCCCTCCAGCTCCACTCCTGGAAGAGGGGCTGTGGCACAGGAGACCTGGCAGTGTCACCTCCACCAAACAGCAGCTGCACAAGGAAGAAAAGAAAACCCAGAGGAAGTTTAGAAACACTCAGTCACTCTACAGAAAATGAGGAATAGACCACAGCAGTCAGCTGAGAACTTTTAAGGGGTCAGAGTTGAGATCTCCAAGGTGGGATGTGGCCAGGGGACCAGGCCCACCACAGGCTATGGCTGTAACAGGACCCCACGTCCACAAACACCCAACACCTCGGGTTTGCATCTCCTCTGGCAGCCTGAGGGCAGCTGCACAGAACAGACACCTCCTGTGTCAGCCACCACTCAGCTCTTTGCAGCAGCTTCTCACACCTTCACTGTCATCATGGCCTGAAGGACACAGATTCCTGAGGGCCCACAGTGCAAAAAGGAGTCCCAGTCAAGAAAAGAAGAGCTCCACTGCTGGCAAGTACACGAGAAATGCTCCTCTCCCTGCCCTCACCCACCGTGCCAGGGTGAGCAGGGGAGGCTGGGCACGGGCCATCATCTCCTCAGCCAGAGCCACGTGTTGAAGAGGCAGGCAGAGATCATCACCGAGTACACCAGGGCCTCCTTCTGTCTCCAGGCATGGCACTGCTCCTCCAGCACGCGCAGCCTCCCCGAGATCCTCGCCAGCTGCAAGGGAAGCAGTGGGGCACTGTCAGCACCCCAGAAGCGTGGGACAGGGATGGAAAAGATGGGAGCTGCTGCCTCCTTCAGGCCCTCCTTTTCTAAAGCAGCAGCTTTTCCCACCTTTGTGTGGGAGGAGCGGCAGCAGCACCTCAGGCCTGCTTCCCAAAAGGATTCTTCCCCTCAGAGAGCATCTGAGCCCCTCTCACTGCCACCAGAGGGGTCTGGCTGTGTCCTGCAGCCCTTCAGCCCCTCGGGGTAGGAGCTCGATGGATCAACACATGTGTAAGTCCTCTCTTGCCTCTCCTTAAGGCAGGACCAGTCTGACAGCACCAGCCCACCAGGACTGAGCGACTGCCCCTGGAGCCTCCTCACCCACCCCCTGTGGCTCTCCCAGAGAAGATTCACAGCCCTTCACCCCCATCTCACCTGCCTTCTCATCACTGCCACCTCCGTCACCCCGGCCTCCTCCAAGGCGCTCTCTGCAGCGAGGCCAGGCTCCTGGGAGCTGGGAAAGGAAAGCAGAGATGCAGGTGGACAAGCCCTGCTCGTGGGGTGCCTCCCCACAAATGCAGCGCTGCCACGGCCAGCTGAGCCACGCAGGGAGTGCCTCCCCAGGCTGTGCTGCACCAGGAGAAAGCAAACAGCACCAGCACAGCACCCACAGATGAGCATCCACTCACCTGTTCTTAACCCCCAGCATGCACATTGGTACCCCTCCAGCATGCACCCAAAGTGATCAGGACAAACAGACAGCACGTGCCAAGACAGGCAACAAAAAACACATGCTTGTATTTCTTTAGAGGTGCAACAGAGAGAAAACATATCTACTAAGCCTCTGTAGTCACAGGAAATCACTGAGGGCTGGATAAAACATCTTTAGAGCCAATCAGGTAAATAGGTACCACAGGACCAGTGCTGAAATGGAGGGGTGATCCCATTTACATCAGCAGGTGAGGAAGCTGCCATCAGCTGGAGGGAGATACCACTTTTTGCTCTTGTAGCAATTTTACCTGCAATTTGAAACATAAACAAGCAACCCAGACGTTCACCAGTTTGTTCCCTCCCTGGAAACACAGGGGCCCCCACTGGAACGAGCTCCTGCACTGGCAGAGGCAGCACAGACCGCTGATCTCCAGGGCAGTCCCTGGAGGCACAGCCTCACTGCAGGGGCCACACCACTGAGTCACAAAATAAAGCAGATCCACAGTGAGAAAAAGATAAATTCCTGACATCATAGGCTAGCCCAAAATCAGCTATTCTACAACCAAAACTCCAATGTGCATTCTAATAACTCACACAGGCACTCACTGATCCTGTAAGGGTTAACAAGCACCTAACCCCACTCCTTGGAGGCCCTGGGGAGGAGAGGGTGTTTATCCCTGTTTGCAACATGATGCTGATCTCACTGAAGACAAGCCAGAAGAGGATGTGGAGATTTACTGAATCCCCGCCTGAAACTCCATTTGTGAGATAATACCTCCACAAAATGTAGCTGCAGTGTAAAATGACAGTCACAACAGAAAGAAAATGCAATTTTCCCCAGTAGAGAACCATGAAAAAAGGACACATCCTGCAGCTTTTGACTCAAAATCCCAGTTGATACAGGTGAACACCCTTTAAAGTAGAGACTGGAAATTGCCTTTTGGTGACTCATACCCTTCTAGAGGTCACTGTGAGCCAGATATCCCAGTCTCTGTCTGAGACCAGACTTGACTAAAATTTCAGGACAAACAAGTCAGCACAGTCTTTTTGTTTATTTCATTGTTGCACAGGGGTACAAAGCTGTCATACTGAAGGGATGTCTGAATCTGAAGGGATGTGAAATACTAGGAAGAGGTGTTTCAAAGGGAGATCAATACCTGGGGAGAAGCCCCAGAGTCACCCCACTGCATCACAGCAGCTCTGCAGGCTACCACAGCCTGAATGCCCCCCACTGCTGGAGGGAGGAGGGAGAAAGTCTTTTACAGCCACTAACCAGATCTCTTGGTCATTAAGAAATTAAAATGATGTTTGAAGACAGCCTCAGCCTACAGTTTTTAAGAGCAGAGACATCAGAGACATCACTCTGGATTATCAGCAAGCAGAAGCCAGCTGGGGAGGGAAGGCAGGATGTGATGGATGGTGGATGATGGATGCTGGTTCTCCTCCCTTTCTGCCTGAAGGCTTTGCTCAAGGAGAATGGGCAGTATTTACTTGTTGCTCCAGGTGCTCAGCAGCCTTAGAGCAGTGGGGACACCTTAAGGCTGCAAGGATGTCTTTGAACAAAGAGAATTTACTGCAGTGGCACAGATAAGGGTGGTGGAAGTGGTTCCTGCAGCACATCTGGAGGGACTGAGGCCACTGCACACCTGCTCCAGGGAGCACAAAGGGACACCACAACCTGGCCAGGGACACTGGCTGTGGGATGAGCTCAAGGAAAGGCTGCTTAAGAGTGACCAAAACACAGCCAAAGCTGCTGGGAGCCTGCAGGAGAGGCTCTCAGGGACAGCACCTGGGACAGGCTGTTTGCTCTGGATTTTGATTCTCTTCACAAACCCCTCTCCAACAAGCTATGAAAGCACTAGAAAAATTAGTCCTTGCTTAGCAGCAAAGCCCCAGAATGCCACAGCAGCACAGGGTCACTCAGGGTGCCCAGGGGACTGGTGCTAAAGCTGAGCAGACTCAAGCCTGGCTGGGTTAGTGAGGTGCACCAAGGCCTGGCACCCAGAGCTGGCAGACAGGACAGGTGAGAAAGAAAGTCCAAGGCAGCCATGCAGGGCCATCCTGCAGCCCACAGCTTACAGAGCTCGTGCCTGGCTCATGCCTCAGCAAGGCACAGGCCAGTCCTTGCAGAGTGACAGAGAGCTGGCTCAGGACAAGCCAAAGTCACCTGGATGGTGCTGGGTCTCGCAGAGAGTCCTGGACTCGGTGGAAGAGCACCTGGCCCAGGAGGTACATGGTCTGGAAGATGTTCTGCATGGAGTAGATCCTGCCTGCCTCTGTGAGGAGGGGGAGTGGGGCACTGGGAGCAGGCAGGGGACACGAGTGCGGCCTGGGTACACACAGAATCACGCCTGTTACTCCCTGGTCTGGCACAACAGGGCACAGCCTGGCACCAGGCACTGCCCCTCATCCCTTCAGCAGCTCCAAGCATCTCTGGGCAACGCCACTGGCGCCCAGACCCCGATGGCAACAGCTGGGAGAACCCTCTCCAGCAGCCCCCAGACTCAGAGGCAGCCACCTGATTCCTGCAAAGCCAACCATGGCTGTGCCACGCTGCTCTCCTGCCACCCAGGACAGCTCTGGACTTCATGTGGAACAGCAGTCCCTGCTCCAGGACCAGCTCAGAGACAATGTCCCCACTGCAGAGACTCGAGCCCAAGGCCATGAGCTCGAGCCCATGGGCCTGGGCAACAGCACAGCTGCCTTCAAAGCTGCCCTGCACAAACATCTCTGGCACCAAAGGCCATGTTCCTCTCAAGGATGAGCAGGACTTGCCAGGCACTGCACTTCTCTGATGGATCCCCCCACGCCCCTCTCAGGACACCAACACCAGAGAGCCTCCAAACAGCCCAGTGAGAGAAGATGCTGCTCCCCACCCACCCTGGGTGACTCTGTGCCCGTGCTCACCCCTCATGGTGCTGTCCTGGGCTGTGCAAGGCCAGATGGGCACAGTCACTCGGGGTCCTGTCCCTCCGTGACCTGCTGCTGTGATGGCCCTGTGGGAACCAAACACAACCACGTTATCCTGGGGCTGAGCCCAGCCTGGTGCCCTGTGCACCTGAGTGCTCCCACTCAGGGGTGCAGCACCACAGGAGCCCCAGCCTGGTGACCTGATGCTGGTGCAGGTGGGGAGACATGCTCAGAGCAGACAGAGCATCCCCAGCCTGCTGATCTGAACTCCAGCCAGATCAAAACCCCTGAACCTAACCCATCCAGGATCAGCTCTCAAATTTCAGGGAGGTTAAAGCACTTGAGGAGGCAGAACAGCAGCTCCAGCCTTTGGAGTTATTGCCTGCCCGTGCCTGGGACCTCTCTTTGAAAGAGTCTCACACAAGGTTAAAATGTGCTTTTGGCCATGACCCCAGAACCCTTTACACTGCTGTGATGAACCAACTCTGCCTCATGATGAAGTATGACTTCATCAAGAAGAAGAAAACAGGTGGAAAAAGGACTTAAAAAGTAGCAGCAGCAGCCAGTGGTGGGACTGCACCTACCTTAGCCTATCCCCTGCCCACAAAATGCAGCAAGAGATGTGGTTGGATCCAGGTCCCAGCACCCAGGTGTGCACTGGTTCTGGGTCAGAAAGAGATCCCAGCACCCCTACCCCTCCCTCCTAGGGCCTCCTGGAAGAAGAATCCTGGCTTGGGATGCTAACAGCCACCTGGAGAACCCCAAACTTGGGATTGCTCCCATTCCCCACCCCAGTCCCTGCCCGTACTGTACCGGTCGTTTGCGTCGCTGGGCGCTGGCTCTGCTGGCTGAGGGCAGGAAAGGGAGGTCCCCAGAGGGGTCTGGGGACACGTGCACCACAACAGGGGGGACCTTCCTTGGCTGGGTCAACAGGACTGGCCTCAAACTGGTGTCTGGTATCTCTACAGAAAGGAGAGAGAGAAGAATTAAGCCAACCTGAATGGCCTCAGGAGGGAGAAGAGAGATGCACCCACGTGGAAAGTCAAGCTTGTGTTTAGTGCCAGATGGACAAACAATCCCTGGGAATTCTGGACAGCCCAGAGAGGCAGAGCCACTCCTTCAGGACAGCAAGGTTTCAGAAGTGTCTGTCAAAGACAGGGCCAAATGTCCTGCATCCCAAAGCAGGGACCCTACCAAAGGCCGAGAGGGAACTGGAAGAGACATGGAGGGAGATGCCTCCACATTCTGCCCCTCACCTGGATTTGGAACTAAGGCCCCTCTGGACTGCTGTTGGTGACCTCTGCCCACCTCTTCCCAAGCCATCCACCATCCTGCCCTACATTCCTGGAGAAAAGTGCCTGCATTATCTGCCCCCATCCTCTCCTCCAGCAAAGCAAGTGAAAGGGGGGTTTATAAGGGGGTGCTGCTCCCTTGTAGTGCCTCACCAACCTTCAAAAGCAGGGCTTTACCTGCCAGAGAAATCCTATCGGGAATGTGCATCCGGAAGGATGCAGGGACATCCTCTGCCACTGTCCTCCTGTCCCCAGGGCTGCTGCTCTCTGCCACCTTCAGCCTGTTGGGAACCTGCATCCTTTGGTTGATGGCTTCTGTGAAGAGCAGGTCACAGCGGACGCGGTTCAGGTCCAGTCCCCAAAGCGGCCACATCTTTGCAGGTGTCCTCAGATGGGGTTTCACACAGAGGGAAAGAAAGTGGCAACAGGAGTGGCACTTCCAAAGGTGACAGCAGGGGCAGCTCTTCTTGCACCTGCACAGGGCCAACACAACATGCTGTAAGACAGCTTAAACAAAAAGTGGCAAAACCAGCCCAGAAAAGAGACCCTGCAGGAGCTGTCTGGGACAAGGGGGTGTCCCACAGCACCCAGCTGGCAGGGACAAGGCTGGAAGTGTCCTGGGGAGCCACATATGAGCTGATCACCCACTGCCTCAACTGATAGCAAGGAAAGTGCTCAGCACACAGTTCAGTGTGCCCTAGAAACTAGTGAAAAAGTTATTTTCCATCCAGAAGTGACGTTTTTGGAGGGCTGGGATCACGTTTTTGTGTTCATACACACCTTTGAGGAAAAATGAGGTTTTCTAAAAGCAAAACAAATTTTTTTTGTTGGGCTACCACAGGAAAGGCTTTGGTGCTGTTTTTTTCCATTCACTGCAGTATCCCCAGGTCCATACCCCATTTTCCCGATGATCCAGCTCTCCTTGGGTGACCCACATCCAGCCAAGGATGGACTTTGCCCTGAGCAGAGCTGCCAGATGCTGAACCACCCTGCCAGAGGGGAAGGAAAACCACACAACCCTTCCTCAGCTTGGAGCAGAGCCCCCAGCTCGGCTTTCTCCAGGTGGGGACCCGCAGCAAGGAGGGACACAGCCCCCAGTTCTCACTGCTCCTGGGAGCAGCTGACAGCAGGACAGGCCATGGGACACAGACACTGCCTGGGGCTTGGCAGCTCTCAGGACACACAATGGCCCTGTGCCTCAGTTTCCCTTTTGCCAAGTCCCAGGGTTTTCAGAAGTGCTCAGGGGCCACAATGTCCCTAGGATTTCACCAAGCCACACAAGCAGAAGGCAATCAATGGACACTTTTGGGAGAGAAGCCCAAAAGTCTTCTTCCTGGCTCCCAGCATATGCACTCTTTATTCTTTCCCAAAAAGCTGCAGCTGAGGAGAAAACCCCAACAAGCAAGAGGTGCTGAGGCTGGAAGACCCAAGCCTTACCCCAGTGCTACCCAGGCACTCCAAACATGCACATACAGCACCCCTGCACCCTCCTTGCTGTCAACTTTTGACCTCACCGTGCCCAAAAAGGTCCCTCTTTGCTTATAGGAAAAAATCCCCACCCTTAGAGGGGCCAGCAGCAGCCTGGGCTGCCCACCAGCCCCCTCACTGCTTCTCCTCAGGGCACTTTGGAACCCCTCAAACCCTTTAGGATTTCACCCAGGGTAGAGGAGCTGAAAGAAATCCCTGGGGAAGGATCATGGGACCTGTCCCCTGCAGCTGCCAGGCCTTGACACTGGGTACAGGAGGGTGGCAGAACCAGCTCTGCACCTGCCACAACCAGCACTTCCAGTGCTCACCTCGTGCTGCTCCCTCCTCCTCTGTCATTAAAAACCTTTCCATCACACAGGGATTTGCCCAGCATCAGCAGTGGTGACTCCCAGCTTCCAGCCTTGCAGACACTGCATCCCTGTCCCTGCACTGGGTCCGTCCTGGAGGCACTGCTGGGGACCCCGAGGGACCCCACACCATCCCCATCACCCTGCCCAGACCCAACCCATGGGTCTCACAACACACACACACACACAGACACATTCCTGCTTCTCCCAAAACCACAAAGAAAGTGCATTTTTGAAGGCATCCCCCCTACTTGGAAACAGGACAGTAATTCCTGGGATGGTCCCAAAAAGAAACCTGCATCAGACCCCCAGCCAGGAGACCAGCAGGTTTCTCCTTCACATTTTTGGTGCTCCAGAGGAGAGAACACTCTGTGTTACATTCCCAGCTCTGAGAAGCTAGCATATATTAATAACAGAAAATCTGGAGAGGGCAGATCTGTTCATTTTCTAATCACCTGTGAAACCACTGCAGCTCCCAAGGAACAGAGGGATGGGAGAGGGTGAGAAGCAGACTCTGAGACTAAGCTATTAAGAAAGGAAAAAAAAAAAAAAAAAAAATCAGCTGTCAAAACTCGTAAGAACAAAATGCTTAAGTGGCTGGATTTCCTCCTTTAACTTTCTTTAGGGCTTTTTCGAGCTCTTGCCAAGCACCCCCCACTCGCCTGGAGAGGCTCAGCCTTTGCTTTGGCACTTCTCCTTGGATTTGCAGTGACAGGGAATTTCCGGCTCACTAAACCCGAGTAGGTTTAAATCCTGCAAGCCAGGAAAACCTGCCCCGGGGAGGGAAACTCCACAAGCTCCCTGTCCGTGTCCCGGTCCAGCCCAGGCCAAGGCAGGAGGGGAGCAGGGGGGTCCAGCAGCCCCGTTCGGGGGGGCAGCAGGAGGGAGCAATGTGGGTTTGCCCGCAGCTCTGCCCGCCCTGTCCCGGCCCGGAGAGGGGCAGCGGGAGGGAACGGCTCCCTCGGCCGGCTCGGGGGGAGCCCGATGGGACACACGGGAGGGGACCCGGCCGGGGAGGGCACAGGGGGCCCCGCACCCTCCCGGTGGGGACAGCCCGGCCCTGTCCCGGCTCCCGCCGCCCGCAGAGCCCCGGCCGTGCGAGGGGACAAGGGGACACTGCGGGCCGGACACGGACATGACATGGGCACGGACACGGGCACGGACATGACATGGGCACGGACACGGGCACGGACACTTACTTTTCTTCGCAGACCGACGCAACTCGTCTGACCCGTAAACAGCCGCGCCCGCTGCCGGGACCGGGCGGTGCCGGAGGGGACAGCCCGGCCCCCGGTAATGAACCCGGCCCCCCGGTAATGAGCCCGGCCCCCGGTAATGAGCCCGGCCCCCGGTAATTAACCCGGCCCCCTCGGTAATTAACCCGGCCCCCTCGGTAATTAACCCGGCCCCCCGGTAATTAACCCGGCCCCCTCGGTAATTAACCCGGCCCCCCGGTAATTAACCCGGCCCCCCGGTAATTAACCCGGCCCCGCGGTAATGAACCCGGCCCCCCGGTAATGAGCCCGGCCCCCGGTAATTAACCCAGCCCCCCGGTAATGAGCCCGGCCCCCCGGTAATGAGCCCGGCCCCCGGTAATGAGCCCGGCCCCCGGTAATGAGCCCGGCCCCCGGTAATTAACCCGGCCCCCCGGTAATGAGCCCGGCCCCCCGGTAATTAACCCGGCCCCCGGTAATGAGCCCGGCCCCCGGTAATGAGCCCGGCCCCCGGTAATTAACCCGGCCCCCCGGTAATGAGCCCGGCCCCCCGGTAATTAACCCGGCCCCCCGGTAATTAACCCGGCCCCCTCGGTAATTAACCCGGCCCCCCGGTAATTAACCCGGCCCCCTCGGTAATTAACCCGGCCCCCCGGTAATGAACCCGGCCCCCCGGTAATGAGCCCGGCCCCCGGTAATGAACCCGGCCCCCGGTAATGAACCCGGCCCCCCGGTAATGAGCCCGGCCCCCCGGTAATTAACCCGGCCCCCCGGTAATTAACCCGGCCCCCCGGTAATGAGCCCGGCCCCCTCGGTAATTAACCCGCCCCCCCGGTAATGAGCCCGGCCCCCGGTGTCCATTCCTACCCCCGGTGTCCATCCCTGCCCCCGGTGTCCATTCCTACCCCCGGTGTCCATCCCTACCCCCGGTAATGAGCCCTGCCCCCGGTGTCCGGCCCTACCCCCGGTGTCCGGCCCTGCCCCCGGTGTCCGGCCCTGCCCCCGGTGTCCATCCCTGCCCCCGGTGTCCATCCCTGCCCCCGGTGTCCATCCCTGCCCCCGGTAATGAGCCCTACCCCCGGTGTCCGGCCCTGCCCCCGGTGTCCGGCCGGTCGCCCCTCGTTTAACGCCGCCGCCGGTAATTAACGCTCCCCCGGGAGCCCTCCTGTCCCCAGCCCTGCTCAGCCGCGTGCCCGAGCACAGGCATTGCTCTCTCCAGGGCCAGAACCAGGAGCTTCCCCGTGTCGCCATCCCCGGGAGTTCAGCGGGCAAGCCCCGCTCCCCGCAGCCCCGGGCCAGCGCAGCCCCGGGCCGCCCTGTGCCGGAGCTAACCTCTGCAGAGATAAAATGATCCCTTTGGGATTAACGGCACTTTTAAACACTTCTGAATGGGGACACGGCCCAAGACCTGACCGTAAAATCCGGGTTTGAAAGGACTTAAAATAAATCCCCCGCTGCCCTAGTCTTGCTATTTAAAGGGGATTATCTAAGGGGCTTAGGAGCACACGGAGGACAGCAGGACAACCTGTGCGCCTCAATCCCCTCAAAGACCCTCAGAAAACCTTTCTGCATCTCACCTGCTGACAGCTCAGGGCTCACAGGACACCCTTCAGGTTTCTCAGAGTATACCACATGCCCGGGTGAAGTTCAGGGCTCCGGTTGGATCTATGGGGTTCACTCCCAGACGCTCCCATCCTCACTGGGGACGGTCCTGCAGCTGTGGTAGGGGTCATTGGTGTCACTGTCCTCCACAACACCCTTTGTGGGAAAAAGCCACTCTGTGCCACTCAGACAGTGAGGGTTTTTTAATAAATACTTTTTTTTTTCTTTTTTTTCTTTTTTTTTTTTTTTTTTTTTTGCACAGAAATATACCAAGTTTTACAGAATACAAACTGCAGGGATAATGACAGAGCATCAAAGACAGAGGATGCAGAGCACCCTTGTGTCTCCCTCTGGTGTTCTCCAGGCTCTGGCCCTGACGCTCACTGTCAGGTCTCCCCATAACCCCGATCTGCTAAGGCTGGGGAGGGGACAGACAAGGTGCCAGCATGTCCTGCCCCAGGAGCAGCCACGCTGGGCACGCCTCAGCTCTGGGCTGAGGGCACCAGCTGCGAGAGCATCACTGGGGCCGGGCGGGATGCAGGCCACTGATGGATGGACAATAGCCTTTTTGTGCTGGTGGAGAGACTGGTGCTGGGTGAACACCGGGTGGTGGCAGTGCTGGGAGTTCCTGGGCTGCTTCTGGGGGCTTGGAGCACAACCCTTGTATTAATCCATCAGACATGACTGGGAAAGGATAGCCCCATTGCCTGGACCCTACAGGCAGCTGCCCGGGGTTAAGAGGATGCTGATCCCACAGCAAAGCACCTGGCTCTGCCCTGCCCTGGCAACACAACCACCCGAGCAGGGCTTGGCCCTGCTCCTGACTGTCAAAGTGTGGCCTTGTGGCTCCCTCCCCTGTCAGCTGGACTTCCGTGCCACAGCCCTGGACACCAAACACTCAGCCCACCCAAGAGGTCAGGCGGAGAGTGGGGTCTTGCATCCCACTTTACCTGCTCTGGAGGACAAAGAGCCCCAGAGAGAGGGGCCAGGCAGGGCAGAGAGGTTTGGGCTAGGGAGAGGGGAGGTTTGGCCTGTGTGCAGGCTCTCAGCTCTGGGGCAGACACAGGATAGGCCACACTCCAGGAGAGAGTTGGATCCCCATCACTTAAAGCCATGAGACCACATTTGGCTGGGGTCAGAGACAACCCCCTTGGCCAGCTCTGCAGCAGCCAGACCTCCAGCTGCTCAGCACCCGCAGGGGGAAAGCAGAGAGCACCAGGATAAAGGCCCTGCTACTCCAAAGTCACTTACCTCAAGTACAAGACCACCACAAGCCCTTTCTCCCTTTCCAAAGAGATCTAGGAGATCACAGAGCACCTTCCTGTCCCTCCCTGATCTCCACACAGCAAATACCACTACAGGCACCACAGTGTGGACCGGGCTTCCCACTCCCACTTGGCAACAAATCCACATGGGGGAAGCACCATCTCCCCACAGAGCTGGCCCCACCAACTGAGGGGATGGACAAAAGTCTGCCACATCAATCCTGCGTCTCCATCACCTAATCAGAGCCCTGAGCAGTAGAACAGAGCCCAGTGAGGACATGGGGTGAGGCTGAGCAGCAGCCCAGGGAGGCAGCAAGGCTGCTCTAATCGTGGGAAACGTTATGTCCGTTTGAGGGGGAAGTGAGGAAATCAAATGCACTGTGGGGAGACCCCTGCATTGAGCCAGGAACAAGCTGCTGCTCTGCTCCAGCTGCTACAGCACTTACGTGAGTGGGGAGTGAGGGGCAGGAGGTGGCTGGCTGGCTCCAGAGCCATCCCACAGCCCTGCCTCACCCCACCTGGGGACAGCTATTTTTGGTTAGGAGGGTAAGGCTATTGTGTGATGGCACCAGATTGTACAGGTGAGATGGGGGCCTGACAGACACCTGAAGGAGGTCCCAGGCATGGCGAAGAGAGGGTGGCTGGGTGAGTGTGAGTGTGTGAAGAGGCAGGAGGGAGGCAGACCCGCTATTTGCCCGCGGCAGGGGCCGTGGCCACGATCTCTTCATACTTGGGTGGAGGGTCACTGTAGGAGACGCTGGTCTCCTCGCCGCTGCTGCTGCTCTCCGGGTGGCCCGTCACCTCCTCGTAGGAAGGCGGGGGGGTGGCACTGGACAGTCTGGAGAGGACGGAGACAGAATGCTCTGGTGGGCAGAGGGTGCCGTCTGGCTGGGGGGTGCCCCCGGCTCTGCCGTCCCCAGCCCCCCGGTTGCTGGCTTCCCGCTGGTACTGGGTCTCCCCTTGGCTCTGCGACCGCTCCCGGTACACCATGACCCTGGGGAGGCTGCGGCCCGTCCGGCTGGCCAGGTAACGGTTCTGGGCATAGGAAGGGCGGTGGCGGGTGGCCTTTTGCAGCTGGCACCTCCAGATGATGAACAGGGCGATGACTATGAGAAGAGCCACCCCCAAGAGGGGCACCACCACGTACATAGCGTCAGAGCGCTCCGTGCTGTGCCCGGGGTCCTTGACAGAGTACACAGAGCTGGTGTAGCCTTTCCAAAACTCCATCTGTGATGGGAACAGAGAAACAACCATCACGTGCTGCAGGTGGGAGAGGGACCCCAACCACCACCAGCAATAATCTCTGCCCTCCCCAGGCCCACAAAAAGGGCAGCATTTTGGATGTCCCCCACCCCTTCAACTTGAGGCAACACCAAAGGTCCTGAGAACGTCCCTCAACAGCCCCCATGTCAAGCAGGGAAAAATTTATTCCACACCAAGCCCAGCCTAGAGAATAATGGACAACAGCACAGATTTGCCACACATGCCATGGGAGCACCAGCTGCAGCTGTGAGCAGGGTGTCCTGGTAAAGCAAGGTGAGGCCATTGCCTGGGAAGGGAAAGCCATGCTGGGAAGTGAGGCCACAACGTGCTGCCTGCAGCCAGAAGAGGACAAAGGGAACAGGAGAGGCTGTTCCCCTTGTGCTTTCCTTCTGTCTCCAGCCTGCTGAGGTGTGAGCCCTCCCACAAGCCCTGGGAAGCAGTGCAGGACAAACACACCGTCTTCTCCTTGTTCTCAAACACCTCCTTGACCTCCTCGTAGCTGCAGACCTCCTCGATGCACTCCCGCTCGATGGTGCCCTGCCGGATCTCCTCCAGGAAGCCATTGGCTCTGGGAAAGCGTTTCAGGAGTGAGTGGGCATTCCTGGCCCCCAAGAACACTGCAACACACAAGGCAGAGACATGCTGAGCAGGAACAACCCCACACCCGGCCTCTGCCCAGCCAAGCTTCCCGACCCCAATTCCTGACACTACGTGCATCCCCAACACCAAAAACCCAGGGCTGCAATCAGGTAGGACAGCAGGTAGGACAGCCAAAGGGGCACAGGACTCTTGGGGTTTGCCCATATGGCACCAGGAGCCCTCCTGTCAGGGCTGAGGTGCTAGAGACATCAGAAGCAGCAGCTACAGCCACACAGGACAACTGAGGAAGAGACAAAAGGCTCAAAAAATATTTGTTTCCAACCTTCTGCCACTGATGGATTTCATCTTTCTACCCCTTTGCTGCAGGGCAAGGGAGATCTCACAGGGCTGGGACACAGAGCTCTGCCAGGACATGGGGCCAGCACCGAGAGGGACTCACAGCCCACAGCTCAACACGACAGCCTGCTGGAAGCTGGTGTCCCTGCTGCCAGCTGCTCAAGTGGCATCAAGGACTGTGTTCAGGCACCAGAGAAACATTGACTTCTCCCAGGCCCAGGATAACAAGGGAAAACGTCCCCAAAACACAGGAACAGCGCAGGGGATTATGAGTCAGGGGCCTGAGCAACCTCTCCTCACACAGCATCACATTCTCATCCCCACTTTTTGGTGCAGAGGCCTCACAAGTTTTCCTCTGCTCCCAAAGCCTGGGAGACTCCTCAAGTCTTCCCACAGCACATGCAATCCTGAAGCCAGACGGAGCAGGCTTGCACCTTCCTCCCTGCAAGAGAGACATCAAAGCCTCTCCCCCATATCCTGCAGGAGGGACACCTCCACAGGGTGCAGGAGACAATCACCTGCCAGGACCTGCAGCAGCACAGGAGGCAAAGAAACTGCTCAGAGGGCAGGAACTTAATACAAAACATGATTCTTCCAGGATCCAAACACACATTTCATGAATGAGCATTTCCACAACACAGTTCAACACACTCAGCTGTAGGCTGCTTCCAGCTCTTCCCACCAAGCCACAAAATCCTGCTGCTTCCCTTGGGAAGATGAATCAGTTCAGCTGGGTGATCCACAGGAACTTATTTACCTCCTTCAGGCTCAGTTTTCCACTGGATCAACAAGGTGAACCCATTCACACAGCAGCAGCATCAAAGGAGGCAGGGGGATAGAATCTCCCATCTGACCAGCTAGGTGATAACAGAATACTGGCTGCAGAAGCAAAACAGTCAGTGAAAAGCCACCAACTTCTTTCCTTAGGAGCCTTTTCCCAGGGAGAAAGGCAAGCTTCCTTCTGCTTTACCTTCCATATATCCTGCTGCTGAAACAATACAGCAAGGTATTTGTGAGAGCATTTGGAAATATCAACAGGGACAAGATCATGGTGTAAGAAACAACTACTACTGTGCTACACCATCCTGGGCTTGGAAGCACTGAGCTGCTTTTGTGCTGTGTAGATGCATTTTCCCCTTGTGATTTATTAATGCCTTGCTTCTGTGAGAGTTTGCAGAGGGCTGAACCACTGAGGTGTGAATGAAGAGCAGCATGAATGATGTGAGTCACAGATCTTCCCACAGAATCGACTTTATTATGCAAACCATTTTTTTTTTTACAAGAACAACCAAAAAAGCATTTTCAAGAGGCACAGAAGGCATCTTGCAGAAGGGCAGGGATCAGCTTGCCTTGGCTTTCACAGTTGAGGAGGCCTATCCTGGCTGGAGAGGGAACAGGTTGGCAGGCTGGCCTTGTCTTGAGCCTTTCCAGAAGGAGATGAATTTTTACAAAGACAACATTCATTCTGCAAATGTCCTGCACTTTGCTGGAGAAGTCTGGCCTCACCTCCTTTGCCTCCCACCTTGATCAGGCCGTGGTAAAAACTCTCCCCTCCTTGGCACTTGAGCCTGAGACTCAGATTCAACTTCCTCAGCACATCTTAGAGCAACAAGCTTGCCTGCAGATCTCACTGTCAGTGTTTTCCATCCCTGCAGAAAGCAGTCACCTTTCCCTGCTTTGCCATGCTGAGCTGGCCACTAAGGTAGGAAATAAAAACAGACACACAGGCAGGCAGGTATCACAAGCACTGTCCCAACTGCAAGCATGCTGTGACAGAGGTGTGTGTTTTTCCCCACATGCAATTTCCCACAGGGACATGGAAATGGCAGGAGAGCAGAAACTGAGTCACTGCTCTCTCGCCTTGAAAGTGCAAAGAGCTCCCACGTGGCTCAGGACCAGAGCAGGAAAACCACTGGCCTACAGGAAATGAGCCTCTCATCTCTACTGGATCCCCAGGTGACATGAAGAGCAGACAGCCAAGCAGGTCCTGTCCCCAAACCACAGGGCTGAAGGGACCTGCCACTGCCCAGCAGCCTCAGTGCTGATCCCCTGTGCCTCTCCAAGCCTCCCCACACCAGCTGGAGAACCGGTGCTCAGGAAAGATCAGAGCTTTAGGCAGGGGAAGCAGGAGCAAGGGCTGGGTTCACCTCATCCCTGCTGGGTTTCCTGGGGTGCTGCTGGCCCCTGCTGGACACCACCCCATGTCTCAGGTGCCCTGCTTGGGGAAGACACCCTGGGGCTGCTTCCCTGGGGAAGCACTGTGGCTGTGCCTGCAGAGGAACAGCCAGGGATGGCAGGGAGCGTGTGGTGGACAACCTGCCCACATCCCCTCCTGCACATCAGGGTCACCATGAAGGGGACAGCTTGGCAGGGGACACTGCCACCACAGGGGACACCTCCCACCATCAGGAAATGCTGGTGAGCCAGCACCTGAGCTCTGGGAAGGAGAAAAGGCAGCAGTGGAGAAAGGCAGGGACCCAGCTGGGCACCCTCCTTATTAACTGAAGATTTAAAGCAGCCTTTTAAAAACACTGCCTGAAGTTCTCTGCTCCCTCCCGCACCAAGCACAGCACAGATGATGAAGGAAGGCATACCTGTCATCCCTGGGTCCTCCTCCTCCCCAGCGTGGCTCCTGCCTCCACCTTCACAGCTGGCTCTGGTGACACTCCGAGCAAATCCCAAGATGCCAGACAGATCTCTCCATCTCCCCCTTCATTACTGCTGTTCTCCTTATGCTCCCATCACACCAGGGCACGGAGCCTCCGTGCAGGCTGCCCAGGAGAGCGAGGAGGGAGGCTCTGGACAGACCACACACCCCTCTGTGCAGCCTTGCCAGTCTCAGCCCATCTTTAGTGCTGGCCCAGCACTGCTCTGGGTGTGCCACAGAGAGCTCAGGGTGGGGCTGAGCTCAGCAGCTTCCACAGAACACAGAGCCACGGTGCCACCGGTCACACAAGGCAGTGTGGCCCCCAGGGTGGGCAGTAGCAGGGTGCCAGTCATGGACATGAGGGGCACTGTGGATGAGAGATGTCAGTGCAGACAGAGAGCCCTGGGGAGGCCTGTCCTGCACCACACAGAGGCAGAAATGCTGCAGCCTCCGGGTAGTCCCGGAGAGATCAGACCTTCAGCACCTCCTCTCGACTCCCACCTTGCAGAGGGGAGAGAGAAGCACAAGTCAGGCCGGACCCCAGATCTCACCCAGGGCCAACAGCCGATGGCAGCTGCTCCCCACAAAGGATAACACCCCACAAAATGCAGAGGCACCCCTTTCTTGAGAGGTGGCTGTCAAACATCCCCCTTCTCTCCTCCAACATCACCGCCACCTCTCCATCTCGCCTAGGGAGCACTTACTTGCCATGCTGCCTCACTCGGCCAAGGGGGGCTCCTGCCTACCTGCAGGGAAGAAAACAGGAGAGTCACTGACTGCTTAAATTTCCAGTCCAGTTTCAAAGTCCAAACCTCCATCGCCCAGGATCAGATTCATGCAGAAAGCATGGTACTGAGTGGTGGACCCACAACAGATCCCAGCTGAGCAGTGCCCCTGCAGAGAGCCAAGGATTCCAGCTGCCTCCCTGCTCTTCACCTGCCTGGAGGGGCTCAGGACACCCTCAGCTCCCAGAGTGCTGGGGCAGGTCCCAGGGAGAAGCAGGACCCTTGCAGACCAGCGAATTAGGAAGGGAAAAACTGGATGAAGGATAGACCCCATTTCTCACCAGCAAATGAGATGAACTGCATGTCAGACTGCTGGGAGAAGCCTGGTGCTCTTTCCTTCCACAAGAGATTGATGGATACAGGTGAAGCAATCATCTTATTTTAGAGCAACTTCACAGACGTGCCAGTTCTCACTTCTGCAACTCCTACCCACAATCTGGTTGTTGGGCCAAGCTAAGGGCAGCAGCAAGAGTGACAGAGCTCCCTGCACATCCAGAACAGCTCTCCAGCTGGACAAGCACCTTTTGTGCTTCAAAAGCAAAACTGAACTAAACAAAACCCCAGAGAAGTTAAACAAAGCCGTGCAGAAGCAGAGGATTTCTGCCTGTTTCCCATGCTCATAGATCAGACTGCCCTGGGCTGACCATTGCTGCATGTGACACTCAGGAGACAGAGAGGACAGGACTACCCAGCTCCTACATGGATTTATTGCAGATGAAGGAGCAAGCATGGTTAGAAAGAGCAGGAACTAAACCACATGCTGGTCTCAGGCCCAGGACTTTAGTTACCCAGTTATTCCAAAAGCACTTGGATCTGCTCTGCTGGAGTGAGGTCAGGAACAGCACAGAGCTGTTCACAGGGTCAGCAGGGCTGGAATCACAGCTCTCCTTTCACATAAAAGGCAGGCACACAGAAGGGCTGATGCTGCACACCAGCACACCTCACAACAGCCACCTTCCAGTAAATGGAGCACCTCTCCCTGCCAACATCAGGTTTGCTGTGCTTTCCAAGGCTCCTGCACCGTAAAGCGGCAAGAGGGCATGCAAGCCTGGAGCTGTGTCCAGAGAGAAAAAGCAGCCTCTTCCCAACAGTTTGGGAAGCTCAGATTGCAAACCTCAGTCTAAAGCTGAAGCAAGAGCAAGGGAAAGCAACAGAGCACCAGAAGTATATGGGAGGGATCTGCTGCCTCCAGTGCCCAGCAGCCCAATCCCGCTTCTCTGAGCCCTTCTGGGGGATGTGAGAGGCCTCTGGATCCATGAACTCCCCCACAGGCTCTGAGCAGAGACCACCTGACCCACTTCTGCTGTCATCAGTTTTTACAAAGAGACCCAAAGCCCCAGGATAAAAGAAATCACAGCACACAGAACATGCCACAGTTTCCACACAAACCCTCGTTGTTACAGGCACTCTCCCCCTCTGATGGACAGGAGAACAAAGACACAGAAAGAAGGATATTCTCACGTCACACATCAGGCAACAAATTTAATGTTGTTTAATTTCATTTACACTCCTTTACTGTCTTCCATGTATCTGTGTCAATGCACCCAGTGTCACAATCAGGGAGGTGCACATAAGCTTCCAAGCACAAGCAATGCTGGTGGGAGGGGCAGACGCCCCAGAAGCTTATTTTTATTTCCACATGCAAATTCCTGGCCACCTCCCCTGGCTCCAGCAAGCAGGAAAAGCTGGAGCATTGCACACGCTGACACCAAGGGGAGCAGCATCCCTCCTGCCCCTACACAAGCAGAGAGAAGCCTGAAGCCGGAGGCTGACCTAGCAGACGCCCACCCATTCCCGATCCCCCCCTCTGGCTTCCCATCCTCTATAAATACCCCATCGATAGGAGGTTGCTAAGGCAACCGTGAGGAGGCGCGAGGGATGCAGCCATGGGAGTGAGGATGCTGCAGTCGCACATTTGTGTCTCCCCCAGGCTCCCCCATCTCCGCCCCCGCTCCCGTCACTGATGCCAAAGGAGGAAATCGTGCCGGGAAAACACGGTGTGTGCGTGGAGCCGGTGCCCCAGGGACCCCGAGGGGACCTGGGGGTCCACAATGGGAGGTGGCACCTCCTTGACAGGCTGGAGGGGGCACAGGTAGGGGTCGGGGACATCCACAGCCCCCAGTGACGCGCCACGGCGTGCAGGGAGGATGCTGACTGTGCCAGCATCACGTAGCCACAGTGCCAGCGGCTCAGCTGGATCCCAGCAATATTGGGGGTTTTCCGTGCCAAGATCCACGGCGAGGAGAAGAGGCTACACCGGCTACACTTGACAGGACAGGAAGCCTCGCCCTCCCAAAACAGCTTTCACTCGCCACCCTTCTCCTAGGCTGGTCCTCACACTGCCCTGGCAGCCCCCAGCCCAGCCCCTCTGTGCCCAAACCCAACTCGGAATTATCCCCACTGCGCTCTGCTTCCAGAGCCACCCCACGGCAGGGACCCCCAGCTCACCTGTCACCCTGCAGCAGGGACCCCCAGCTCACCTGTCACCCTGCAGCAGGGACCCCCAGCTCACCTGTCACCCTGCAGCAGGGACCCCCAGCTCACCTGCCCAGGTGTGCTGGGGCTTTCTGCTCCCCCCTCAGCGTTCAGTGCCACCCCTTGGCAGAGCCCTCAAGCCTGTCACCCCACAGCCGAGACCCCCAGCTCACTTGTCACCCCACAACAGGGACCCCCTGCCTACCTGTCACCCCACAACAGGGACCCCCACTCACCTGTGACCCCAGGGCAGAGCACCCCAGCCTGTCACCCCACAGCGGGGTCCCCTAGCTCACCTGGCACCCCACAACTGGGACCCCAATGTCGCCTGTCACCCCGCAGCGGGTGTCCCCCCAGCCCACCTCCCCGGCCATGCGGGGGTTTCCAGCCCCACCCTCCGCCCCACCGACACGTCCTCCTCCTCTGCTCCGTTCTGCTGTTCGCCACGCGCCCAGACACACCGCGCCAGTCCCAGGGCTCCCGGCTCCCCCCATCCGCGGCACCAGCCCCTTCCCTCCCGCTCCAGCCCCGCAGCCGCGGTCCCCCGGCTCCGCTTTCCTCCCCCCGGCCCCGCTGCCGCACCCCATCCCCGCCGGTACCTCATGGCGGCCCCGCGCCCGCCGCAGCCGCTCCCTCCCGCCGACGGGCAGGGGAGGGAAAGCCCCGCCCCCGACACGCCCCCTCCATCCCCTCGGCCAATCGCGCCCCTCCCCGGCCCGCGCGCACCGCCTTCCCCTCGCCGTGGGGTTGGGGGCGGGGCCACACGCTCCTCCCCCAGCTCGGGATGGCTCGGCAGCCAATCAGAGCGGGCTGCGGCTGCCGGGCGGCGCCGCGGTGGCTGCTGGGAGTCGTAGTCCTGAGCTCCGCCGTGGTCCCGCGGAGTGCAGGCGCGGCCCGGGGGCGGCCCCGGGAGTTGGCCGGAGCTACAGGCGGGTCTGGCCCCGCTGCCGCACGCAGCGCGGTCTGCCTTCCCCTGCCTATTGCCTCACACCGTTCTGCTGGGGCCGGAGCTGCCAGCATAGCGCGGGTGTCCCGCGGTCACATCCCCTGTCGCCTCCTCTTCATCATCCCCCTCTTCTTCTTCTTCTTCTTCTTCCTCCTCCTCGTTTCCCGAGTCCTCATAAAAGAAGAGGGTGGCCTGCACCGGGAAGTTCTCGAGCAGCTTCTCCCCCACGCTGTACAGGTGGTCAAAGGCCTTGGACTTGGGCCAGAGGAGCCTGCGTGGGGAGAGCCGGGGTGAGCCCCTCGCCCGCCGCGCCCTCCCGGAGCCCTGGTGCCCGGGCACGTACCTGACCGGGTGCTGGAAGAACGCCAGCGCTTTGGGACCGCCGTCCCCCTCCGCTGCCCGAGCCCGAGCCTGGGGAGACACAGCCGGGTAGTGTTGGGAACCCCACACAGCCACAAACCCCCCCCTCCCCTGGCCCTGTGTTGGGGCGCTCACAGCACCCATGCCGCTGGCATCTACCCCCACACCCTCCTGACAGGCTTTTTGCCAGTGTAATCTCTCCCCCGTGCTCAAGAGCTGGTGCCCAGGCATCCCACTAACCCCCTGAGGAATGCCCGCCCAGCCTGGGAACAGGCGCCCCTTTCAGGCTCCCGTGAGGAGCTGCTGTGGCCCGGGGGGGCCAGCCCGGCCCTGCCCCATGGCTGCGTGGGGAGCGGGGACAGGCTCCAGGGGACGGGGACACGGCACCGCCGTGGGGACGGCCGCTGGGGCGAGAGGCTGCCAACAGGGACCCCAACCTCACGGGCATGGGGACAGACACAGCAGGGAGTGCCAAACTCACAGGGTCCATCTCCCCTCGCCGCGTCGCGGGTCCCTCCTGAGCTCGGGGCAGCCACGGTCTCCAGAGAGGAAGGGCTCTAGCAGAGAGAGCGGGTTCAGCGCCACAGCCCCTCAGCTTGGCCCGCTGCCCTTTGCCTTGCTCCCCTACACCACAGCCTCACCCGCCCCACCAGCCCTGCCCGGGTGCCGCCACCCTCCGTCCCACCGGTGCCCGCTGGGATCAGAGGCGTCCCCAGCACCGCAGCCCTCACCCAAACCCAGCTGGAGCTTCCCCATCCCACCTTCCACACCCCCCGGCAGCACCCAGTACCTTGCCCCTTGCTCCGGGCCCAGCGGTGGGCGGGCGCTGGCCACAGGCACCCGGGGCCCGTGGGCACTCGGGCAACAGGCAGCAGCTTGCATGGTGGCACAAGACACCGTCCCTTGTGACACTGCAGACCCTTGGTGGGGACACATTTATAGCTCTGCCTCGGCCGTGACTCACGAATTCCTCGGGGCAGGGGAGCGAGGGGCTGGGGCTGCGGGGACAGCGGTGTGAAATTTGTCCCAGTTGTGTAAACAGAGGGCCGGGGGGAGGCTGGGGGCGGAGGCACTGCGATCTCTGGTGGAAAAGCAAAACACAAAAGGGAAAATTTGGACACCATTTGTGAGAAAATCCCCGGGGGGGAACAGGGGAGGGTAGAGACAATTAACAAGGATGATTAAGTGCTCTTTGTAGCCATTTGCATAAGGGAGGTGGTGGAGATGGGAAAGGGATGGGAAATGGTGGGGCAGCATGATGGGTATGGGATTGGGATAGCGCAACAGGTATGGGATGGGACTGTGTGTTGGGCATGCCATGGGGACAGTTGGGTGGGCTTGGGATGGGAACAGCACAAAGGGCACAAGGAGGACAGTGATGGTTCAAAGTGGTGGCAAGCACAGAGCCACCAGGAGGTAGCTGACAACTCGAGAGAGGCTCGAGAGCAGACAGGGAGGGGAGACGTGGCAGGGATGGACCCCAGGCACTATCAGGGCAGTGGTCTTGCTCAGGCATCCACGGCCCATCACCCTAGGGAGCTGCCAGATCCCATTTCCACAGATGGGAGAGCACGCGCTTGCCAGTGCTCCCTGCCGTCTCCTTTGAGTTTTTGAGATGCAGACCACACCAGGAGGTACAGAAAAGCTCCTCGATGTGAGGATACAAGGCTGATGCACCCCCTGGCCCCAGCAGGACCGCTCATCCCATCCCTGCCCACTGCTCCTGCCCAAGCACTCGAAGAACAGTGCCACTGGCAGACTGGTCACCTCCTGCTCCTGGGAGAGTTTCAGTTTGGGACGAGGAAAGAAAATAGCAAATGGTCCCTGCTGTAGCTCTGCTGTCAGCATCCAAACACCGCTGTCCAAAGGCTGGCCGAACCCCGCTCAGCTCCAAGCACAATTTGTCACCAGAGGCCCTCCCTGCCCCTCTCCATCTGTGGCAGCCGGCGAGCAGGAGGGGGCACGGGCCCAGCACAGCTCTCATTACCTTCCCCATTTGCTCCTCATTTGGACCAGCAGTCTTACAACAACAAACCCCGTGGAGGACAAGCAGGGCCAGGAAGAGTAAACCAAAAGCTCAGGCTGGCTCTGAGGAGTGGGGAGCTCAACCTGCTGGTGTTTCACTGCCCCTCGTACCCCAATACAGGCAGCACAGCCCAGAGTGGACACATGGATATTAGCACAACCACCTGCCAGCCACTAAGGTGGTCCAGAAGGATGACAGCAAGCCTCAAACCTGAACCCATTTGGTGAATCTACCCCGATAATTCATAGACAGCAAGCAAATCAAGGTACCCCGGCTCCTCAGTCCTTCCCGACACCCAAAGGGTTTAATTGCGATCTGCAATAAGCCTCTGATCCAGGCGGAGATTTGCAGGTGGATTGTGCAAAGCTGTAGCCAAACAACTGCAGCCCCTGATCCCCTGGACTGGGGCCCTGGCTGCTCACCCTGCCCCGAGCAGCTGCCTCCAGTCCTGGGTGACCCCTGGCTGCAGCCACCCTGGGTCCCACCCTGCATCTCCAGCCACCTCCGTAAGTACCGCAGAGCTCCCTCCCGCACCTTTCTGCCGGCACCCTGAGCACCCTGAGCACCCCAGGTGTTTCTTTTCCAGCAGCCGAGATGGCGTGGGAGGTCTTGGTTAGAGCACAGGAGAGGGGATGGAAAGCTGGGAAGCTTTGGTGCCAAACATTTGAGGTGGCAGCGGTGGGGACGGGAGCAGAGGCCCTGGGTGGTGGCAGCACGCTCAGCCAGGAGCGTTCCCAGGGTGAGGGAGGCCACTGGCCGCGGTGCCGGGGCTCAGTCTGGTTTCGCAAGGCGCCACAGGAGGAGGAATTTTTAAACAAAGCAGAGGAAAAACAAACCAACCCTCTCCACCACCTCTGCCAACCCCCCTGCCTATGTACAGGGCTGTGGGTGGGAGCTGGCATTGGCACAAAAACCCAGCGTGAGCTGCACCCCGAACTGCTCACCCCTCCACAGGACAGGTCACCCCGCTTGGCTGGCATGCTTCCAGGAAGCATCCCAGAGATGCCAGCCCTGATGTAATCCTGCCCTCTGCGGGCCTCCAGGCTCTCCTGGGGATGCAGGTGTCACTGTCATGGACATCCCTCTCCATCCTTGTCCCCAGCAGCATGGAAAGGGTGATATCCATGGTTCAATCTCAGGTAGCCATGTCCCGTTCTCCCAGAGGAACCTCAGCAGCTCGGGGTGGGCCGTGGGTCACTGCAGATGCCTTGGGTGAGCCCCATGCAGATGGGGACGAGGTGCCATCTCCTTTCCTCAGCTGAGGGAGCTTTGGGTTCAGCACCCGAAGTCACCTCCAGCAGGTCCTAAGTAAGATGGTGCAGCCATAGCTCTTTGGCTTCCTCAGTTCGAGGCGTCCCAGAAGACAAGGGACCTCGAGGAAGGCAGTGGGCACTTTTCCCGCACCAGCAGCCGGCTCTCCATCCCTGCCCGCGGCGTCAGTGCAGGGGAGGGCTTTGGCGTCCTTCCTGGGCAGCGCTGCTCTGCCTCTGGAGCCTGCCTGGGGAGATAGCGGAGGTGAAAGGGCGCCTGGCGCTCCTCCACGGGCTCGGGTCAATCGTTAATCGAGGAGGGATTGCTTTCCACTCTCGCAGGTAACCTCCCCGCGGCTCCCACCCCGCACAAAACCGGCACCCCCGGGAGCGGGGTGGAGCTGCAGCGCTGCGAGCGGAGCCTCTCGCAGGGCCATGGGAACGTGAGCACACGGGAGGGACCTGGGCGACAAGCTGCGAGCCCCGGCTAGGTGACAGAGGTGACAGCCAGCCCTCACCATGGTGTCCATGGGGCTCCAGCTGCTGGGCTACACCGTGGCCTTCCTGGGCTACATCGGCACGCTGACGGCCACGCTGCTGCCCAGCTGGAAGAGCAGCTCCTACATCGGCTCCAGCATCGTGACGGCCGTCAGCTTCACCAAGGGGCTGTGGATGGAGTGCGCCACGTACAGCACGGGCATCACCCAGTGCGACATCTACAGCTCCCTACTCAACCTGCCCGCCGACGTCCAGGCGGCCCAAGCCCTCATGGTGAGCTCCTGTGCCGTGTCCTCCCTCGCCTGCCTGCTCTCTGTCGTGGGCATGAGGTGCACCGTCTTCAGCCAGGGCTCGCCGGGCAAGGACCGGGTGGCGGTGGCGGGCGGCGCAGTTTTTGTGCTCGGGGGGCTGCTCTGCTTCATCCCGCTGGTGTGGAACATCCACGTGGTGCTGCGGGATTTCCGCAACCCCGTCATCCCCGACAGCATGAAGTTTGAGCTCGGGGAGGCTCTTTATCTCGGCATCATCTCCTCCCTCCTCTCCCTCATCGGCGGCTTCATTCTCTGCGCCTCCTGCCCTGCCCGGGACACGACGGCCGCCTACTCCAGCGCCTACCAGCCCCAGCTGCTGGCCAGCAAGAGAGACCAGCCCTCTGCCAGCCAGGTGCAGAAGACCAAGAGTGAAGTCAGTTCCTACAACCTGACAGGATACGTGTAGTGGCCGCAGGTGGGAACCAGGCTGGCTCCTCTCCCTGCTCTCCCCAGAGCGTCCGGGCTGGCACCGAGGGAACGCGGTAAGAGCATCGCCCGTGCTCAGCCCTCTCATGTGCTTGGGGGGCTGACCCCGCTCTCTCCCTGGGATTCTGAGAGCCTTGTGACTGCTTGGAGATCCCAGCTGGTGGCTTACATTGATGAAGGACCCTGAATCCGGCTTCTGTTCTTTACTCCGTGCTGCCAGCACGCAGGACCTGGCACGGGGGGACCCCAGCCTGCAGCCCCAGTGAACCTGCCTGGAAAGGGGAGTGGGCTTGTTGCCCCAGGGACTGGCCCGCTGGCCGTGGAGGCATCACAGCAGGGTCAAGGGCACGTGCGTGGGTCTGGAGTCTCTGCTGAGTGCTGGTTGCAAACCGATGTCGCAATAAATATGTCTTTCTAGCCAGACTGTATCCGAGCTTTTCTCTGGCACCGAGGGGCCAGCAGAGGGGCTGGAGAGGGGGCCAAGATGTAAAAGGTGCCCCTGGCCCTTGTTCTGGCCTGCCTCCCCCACCCCACAGCTGATGGCTTTGTTGCCCAGGTGGGAGCACTGCTAGGGGGGAGGAGGGCCACTCCCCGGCACAGTTTGTCCCTGGGCACCACGCTGGGAGGTTGCCATGCACCACTACTGCCAGGGTGCCAGCAGGGACAAGCAGAACTTCCTGTGGGATAATAGCTGGCAGCACCTTCCCTCTGCCCCACAGTCCTTGCTTCAAGGACTTCAGGGGTGATGAGACTGGGGTGCCCACGGGGGGATTCATTGCCGCTGTGTGTGGCACATCCAAGTTCCCAAGTGGTGGGGAGGGCTGGCATTCCCACATCCCCATTCCAGTGAGCACTGGCACCCCCGGGGCAAACATGCTCCCTGGGACTAGAGGCCGTTCCTGGCTATGGCAGAGTCTGAGCAGCCCAACTCAGCTGCAGAGAGGCCTCACAGGCAGGTCCTGAGCCCCGAGGTCCTTGAAAGGTCTGTTTTGGGAGAAAAATGCCACCAGTGAGACACTGGAAAGCTGCAAGGGATGGGCAGGCAGGAGCCAAGGCTGTGGAGGCTGCGTGGCTGCAGCCCTGCACAGGAACAGCAGCGTGGCATCCACACGGGCTGCTGGTGGCACTGGGTGATGCTGGGCACGTGCCAGGGCATGGCAGGACAAGAGGTGCGGGCAGCCCAGCCCCACAGCCCACCAGGGAGCAAGAACATTTGAATCCATCTGATGTACCACTGCCCCATGTGAGAGAGCCCCTGCTCTGCTGTGCCACAGCACAGGGCCACCCGGAGACCACCTTGCCCTGGCTTCTTGACCCCAAAGAGCAGGAGGCCTTGGTCTACCTGCTGACCCTTCATAAAGCAATTTAGATTAGGTCATGGAGAGGAAGGGACCGTGTTCTCCACTTAAACGTCACAACCATCACCCTTGCACCAGTGAAATCGTGTTTGCCGTGGGGTTAGCACACTCCTGATAACATTGGGTCATGCTTTCTCCCCTCCTCAGAGAGCAAGGAGCCACATGGGGACCCATCCCCAGGGTGACGCTCGCTGGAGGGACCAGGGTGGATCTCAAGGCAAAGGCCAGCGACCCCATTTCCACAGCCAAGGGACAAAACACAAAGCACAGCATCAACCCTGGACCAGCTGAGTTATTTATTCCCGCCCTGGGGAAAAGAGTACCCTGGGGCTTAACCTGCTGGCTGCAACCCCCCAGGAGATGCTGCAAGTTCTGAGGGTCCTGTGGCCATAAATGAGTTGTTTTTTTTTATGGGCAGCTGGTGGAGAGAGTGGGAGAGAAAATAGTTGGCACAAAAGGTCACACCTTAAAGAGGAGGAATTTCTGGGCACTGGGTCCTTACCCCTCACCTCCCACCCCTGTCTGCGGGCAGAGGCTGTGCTAATTAAACAAAGGGGCATTTGAAATGCTCAGAGCTTGATTGGTGCTGGGCTTATTAATGCTTTAATTCAAGGAGCAGAAGGGAAGCTTCCCCCAGAAGGAGAAAGGCAGCTGCCACAGGCAGAGGCAGGCAGAGCTCAGAGCTCGGGTGCAGAAGCACCCATCACACTGGAACAGGGACCAGCCTTTCCTCAGGCCCCCCTGCCTCCAGCCCTGCCACAGGAGAGCTCCTGCACTAAGCTGTGGGTTGGTTCAGGGAGGAGAACATTTCTCCCCTCCAGATGCCCTGGCCTTCAATGTGAATGCACCCAAAGATGTGAAACTTGGCTACAGGGCAAGGCAGGTTGACACAGATTTTCCACTTGGGAAGGAGGATGGGGAAGGGGAGGGGAGGACACTGGGTGCACAGATGTGGTGGCAGTGGTTATCTCTGCATCACGCAATAGCCATGTTCCTCATTATTGATAAACCAGGTTCTTGAGGGCAGCCTGGATGTAGCCCAGCCTAGGGACAGGGAGAACAGGAGCCCAGACTGCCCCGGGGGGCAGTTCTGCTGATGGAGAGCTGAGTGAAGGGATGGAGCTCAGCCAGCCAGCACAGCACAGAGCCAGCCCCTCAATGGCCTCTTGCCCCTCACCAGCTCAGTGGCAATAGCTGAGGGTGCTCCAGGATTCCCTGCAGGAAAGGCACAGGGGAGCACAGCCAAGCTCAGGGCAAGATGGGCAGCCAGGGGGAAAGCAGGGGTGGGAAGAGGGCTGGGTGGGGAAGAGCTCACTCCATCTCAAGCCCTCACCTTGCAGGCTGGTGTGGTGAAGTGGGGGAGCTTTGCAGCCCTCACTGGAGGGCCAGGCTGCAGTGACTAATCCCCTGTCATAAGGAAATGAGTCCTTCCCCTCTCCTCTTCTCACTCTGGATGATGCCTCAGTGGAAGGAACGGGGCAATAAAATACTAATGTGCCCTTATCTTCAAAAGCAATAGAGGTACTATAAACACTCAGTCCATGCCAACCTGGGATCAGGGACTGCAACCTCATCAGCTGGTCACGAGCAACATGCAACAAGTCACAACTTCTTCTTCCAAAGAGGGAACAGCACAGCCCTTCTCCAAGGCCCCTGCATCCAGCCCCTGCCCACCAAGCACTGCCCCAGGTGCAAGCAGAGCCTCTTTTTGCGCAGAGCACTGGGCAGGGATGTCCAGGTAAAAAAAGGCACAGGTTTGCCCTAGACCCACCAGGATCAGACACCCCCTGCCTCTCTGGAGCCCTCCAAGCAAGCAGAGCTCCTTCTGATATTCCCAACCTGCATCTCATCTCTGCCTAGCACAGCTGACCTGAAGCAGCAGCAAATAATCCATGCAAGCTCTCTGAGGAGTATCAGGCCATGTGCTGGGAGGGCCCATCTCTGCCCACAGCCCCCAGGAATTGCTCAGATAGGAGAGATGGGAGGGGGAAGGAAATTCAGGCCAAGTTCCTGATGGGCCAAGGCACTTGGAAAGGGCCAGCACATTCCTCCACCCTCTCCCCAGCCACAGCACACTCCCAGCTGCCTCCCACACCATGTCAGAGCCTCCTCTCCCCTCAGCAAGCCAGGGCAGATATGGAAGATTGCCCATGACTTTGCAGCAGCCTTTTCTGGAGCAGCAGAGGATTCACAACTGAAGGGACTGCTCCCAGAAAGCCCAAATCCTGACTCCCAGCCTGGGCTCAAGTCACACACTGGTACGAATGGGAGAGGCATTCCCCACCCCAACCATGCCCCTGAGCCCGGGAAAGAGCCTCATGGATTCACCTTTGGGCATCTGTGGTGCTCAGCTGGCAGTTGCATTCCCATTTTGCCTCCAAAGCATGGGATGGCTCTGTCTGGAGTCAGGGCAGACAACACGGGCTGTTGGTGCCTGGCTCTTCTGGTCCTGGTGGGAGACCTTGCAATGGAGGTGAGAAACAAGCTCCTCTTTGGAAAACACCTTCTATCAGGGGAAAAAGTGCTGCACAACTCACAGGTTTCCACAGCTGCCCAGAGACCTGTTTTTAAAGGCACTTTAAAGGATCTTCCTGTCTTGAAAGAAAGATATGAGGGAAACAGGGCAGAATGAACTCCATGACACTGCAGGGGACAGAGGCCTTTGGGTGCACCGAAGGAGATTACTAGAAAGCACTTCCTCTTTGAACAACAGCTCAGGAATCTATCAGGAGAGTTATAAAAGGTGCTTATCTCACAAAACCTGATACCCATGGAGAGGACACGGAGGTTTGATCTTCCAGGCACTGCATTAACATCACAATCAGATTGTTCCATAATAATTTGAGTCTAATCTCTACTGGAGGAGCTTCAGGTTAGTGATCTCATGTACAGCAAACCTCAGGTACATGCAATCTGTAGTAGCAAAAAAAAAAAGGCTTTGTAGTCACCAATTCAGTGAGCAAGACATATTTTTATAGTGGTACAAACACAACCTCTTCCACAGATTGTACAGAAATATTAGGGAAAACATACTCCATCTCCAAAATCTGCCCAAATCTGCTTTGGAGAACTGGTTTAGAGAATTGCAGATAAATTGTTCTGCACCCTCAACAGCTCCACTACCAAGTGATGGTTCCACAGCACCACGCTGGACAGGAGAGGGGAAGACCAGAGGATCCCAAACACGGACAAACAGAGCTGCAACCACCTTTGCAGTCGTGCCAAGCATTCCCTGCCATCCTGTCACCTCCATGCTCAAGGGCACCAGTGTTCTGGCAGCTGCTAACAAAGGTTCGTACCTAGAAGATGATCAGACCCCAGGCACAGCTGAGCCCCTTCAGGCTCTCTGCTAGGCACCATGAGTCTGGAAGGAACAAATCACCCCATAAGCAGAGAAACCAGGGGGGCTTCACCAGCTTTGGGGTTGCCTTTTATCTCTACTCAGGATTTCACTGTGTGCTTTGGATGAAGTTTTTCCCACACTGGCAAACTAATCTTTCCTCAAGTCAGGTGTCTTTTTTCACAGAACTTACAACACCCCCTATTTCTGGGATGTCCAGCCTGCTAAAAAAGGCTGAAAGCAGAACAAGACTCACGTCAGAAGCAGCATTATTGCCTCCAACTCGCTTTCCCAGAAAAGCTGTCTCTCTAGGTTTCTCAGGTCACTGGAGCAAAGTCCCACAGCACCAGCTCTACCTGGCAAGTGCTCCTAAGATTTCTCCAACAGATGCATTTTCATTACCCAAATGTTTAGCCCTTTCCTTTTGAGGCAGTGGGCACAATTTTTCAGAGCACAGAAAAGCCCAGAGACTCTGTAGGCATTACAGAGCTAAGGGCAGACCTCATCTATCCCTGGATCCACTGTGATGCTCCCTTACTCTTTGAACTATTCCAGTACACTTTTATGGGAATTAGGGCTCTGCTCTTTACCTCTGATTCTTCCCCAGCTGCCACAGAAGACAGGCACGCATCTCACAGAGCACTGGGAGCCTCTGATCCTCCCACGACTGAACATCTCCTCTTCAGCCTTCTGCCCTTCCCAAACACCCTTTATTTTAATGTTTTCAGACTGTGAACTGGCAGAATGTTCCACCCCAGGCCTGGCTGCTGGCCGGGGCAAGGCTGGCTCCATCTCTGTGCTGCCCAGGGAGGCAGCAGGGAAGAGATATCAGGGAGAAAAACAATTAGCTCCTTGTTTTCATGGCAAGGAGAGCAGGCTTTGGGTCCAGGGGCATTCTCAGCAAGGGGCAGGACAAAACCCCTGGAAGCAGCTCCCAGAACAAAGTCCCCATAGCCCAGCCCAGAGAGCTGCCAGGATCCTGTTAACACACAATAAATTTCCACCTGTCAGGGCAGAGCTGTCCCTGTAGCTGACACCCAGGGCCTGCTCACAAGCAAGGGTCTTGCTGAGGGTTCTGGCCTCCGTCCCAAAGCTCAGGGAATCCCATCTCCCTGCTGTGCTAGGGTGACCAGAGTCCCACAGGGCTGATTTCTGCCTGGGATTCTGCAGCTGAAAACAGGTATGTTTTACCTCACAGGTCACAGGCAGAGGCAGCTAATCCACCCAGCCTCAGTGCTGAGTAAAATCCTCATGAGGAATAAAAGGGAATAAGCAGCACAAACCACAGTGCAAAGGCAGCCCTGTCCTGTGTGGGGAGACAGGTTTACCCTCAGCTGTCCCCGAGTGCAGCTGCCCTTTCCCATGGAAGATCTTTGCAAAGCAGAGGCTGCTCAGGAAATGCAGGACTAAAGCTCCCAGCTCAGTGATGGGATGAAGAGAGCCACAGTGCCTTCAGCAGTGTGAGCTGAGGGGAAACAACACTGCTCTTCCCTGGTCCCTTGCACTGCTGCCTGCTCCTGCTCACCCCCTGTGCAATGCTGGGACCAAGGGCAGGACAGGCTGGGTCCCCCCCAAGCCTTGCCAGGGCTGCTGGCTGCAGCCCCAGGACTTCATGGGGCACAGCACAGTGCTGGCACAGTGGACACTGAGAGCTCTGGGAGCAGAAGGCTTTGCCAAACAATCCTTATCTCTGAAGATGCCTTTCTGACCACCTCCAATAATTGTTTATATCCACTACACAACTTAATCCCTCCAAACTCCTCTGGCAGCAACTCCTGGCACAGGCATCCTTGAGAGAGCTTTGAAAGATGCAGAAGAGAAGTGCCAGATTTCAAACCCAGCTACTCTGATACCAGCTTATCTAAGGAAAATTAGTAGCTGCAGTTTGCCAAGCTACATCCATTTAGGAAACGCTCCATCACAGAACTACTTTGTGCGTTATTTCCTCACACTGGGGAAAACAAATCAGCTCAAGAAATGCCAAAAGACCCATGTATTGCTGTAAGAAGCATATATTTTTATCTTGTTGCTGATGTCAGACATAGAGAGGTGAGAATATGAAGCCTGCTAACTGTTCACAGGCTGTTGAACGCTTCCGTAGGCTCACAGATCTCTGCTGATGGATGCTTGCATCAAAGCTGGCCTTTCCTCACCACCTCCTCATTCAGCAAAGCCCATTCCTCTCACTAACGCCTGAGTGTCTGTTTTCTGTACATCACCGTGCTGGGCTTGGCTGGGCAGACTTAATTTCCTTGACAGCAGCTGCTGTGGGGCTGGGTTTGGCTCTGTGCAGGAAACAGGGCTGGTAACACAGGGATGTTTGAGTTATCACTGAGCAGGGATTACACACAGCCAGGGCCTTTCCTGCTCCTCACCCTCACCACTGAGGAGCTCGGGGGGCACAAGGAGCTGGGGGACACGGCCAGGACAGCTGGTCCCAGCTGACCACAGGGGTACCCCAGAGCGTGTGGCACCACCCTCAGCACATAAAGCTGGGGGAGAAGGGAAGGCATTCTGAGTTTGGCTTCCCAAGTCACTGTTACATGTCACAGAGCCCTGCCTTCCTGGAACTCCTGCCTGCCATGGGAGGCACTGGATGAATTCCTTGCTTAGCTTTGCTTGCATACACGACTTTTGCTTTAGTTATTAAACTGCCTTTATCTAAACCCACAGGTTTTCTCACTTTTACTTTTCCAATTCTCTCCCCCATCCCACTGGCGGGGAGGGAGAGAGCAGCTGCGTGGGGCTGAGTTGCCGACTGGGGTTAAACCATGACAATCACTCAAACATGTTCTCCTTTCCCTGGGTGGCAAGAATAAATCAGGAGACAGCTTTTAGCCCAAGGGCTTGACACATGCCATGAAAAGCTCTCAGGATGTCTGTGAATAATCTTCTGAAAAATAAGGTCAAGTATGTTAGGGATAAAGTTCAGATCATAGAGCTACTTAAATGGGCGGGAATAAAAAAAGATGCAAAGAGGAGGAGCAGCAGCAGCTAAGATTACACATATGTGCCGTGAAGAACATTGAGATCAAGTCTGAAGGAGGTGTGGACATTTCCTGCTTTAGAAGCAGCTTTGGAGAAGAAAATAAAGGTCTGTGTTTTCACCCGCCCAGGGTAGATGCTTCAAGGGATGATTGGCTTTTGGGATAAAACTTCCTAGAATGGTCAGAAGCATGGATGCTCCCAAGATCATTGGCTATTTTGCTATTTTGTACTTCAGAAACCATATTTCATGCAACCATAAAAACTGGTGCAAGCATCCCAAACACTGGTAAAGTATAACTTTGGCTCATTGCAATATCCTGGTACAGATTCAATGTCCTACATTGAACAGCTCTATTGAAAATTGAATTTAATTGGGGTGTAGGCCTGGGGTTTGAGGACCAGCTGGAGAGATGTCAGAAGCAAAACACCAAACAAGAATGAAGGTAAGAAAAGCTGCTTTCAAACCATGAATGGAGGGAGATAAGGGAGCTACCTTCAATCTCAAGTGTTCCCACCTGCAGCACTGACCTGAAAACACAGTAAACGGCACAATCTGAAAATGTCAAGAGAGGTCAAAGAAACAGCTCTGAAATCTTGAAAGATGAGCTGGAAACAAAACAGGATTCAACCAAGCAAGATATCAGGAATGGTATCAGACACAGGTCCTACAGACTGCAAAAAAAACCCCACAGCTGTACAGACATGTCCTTTCTGCCTCCAATATCAACAGAGAAAGTCCTTTCTGTGGTAAGGTGTAAGTGTATCCCTGGGGGAAATGACATGGCACAATCCTCACCATGCAGGATGGGGCACTGTCTGTCCACATCAATGTGTTGCTCAACACTGACTCTCAGGCAACACACGCAGCACATGTTTGGTGATACCACCTGAGCACTGGTTTCTGTCACATGGTCTCATGCCTTTCCAGGTAAAATGAAGTGTTTGAGTCAAAGAAGTGATGATGTGCTGGCCACCCCGGCACCCTCTCCTCCATACCCATGGCCTGGGTGAGAGAGTGCACTTCAGGAGGAACAGGGAATATGTGACTGTAAGGGTGGCATCTCCTCAGCTCCTTGGAGCCCATCATTTTATGGTATAAAGGAGGAAATCAGGTTTGATTCAAGATGCTTCTGCACTGGAAATAAGCACAGGCTTGAACAGCGTTGAACTACTTGCACTCATCCTTATTTTCTTCCCAAGAGCCGTATACTGCAGGCAGCACAGTGAGTTGCAGCATCTTTTGGGTGCAACTGCTCCTCTTTGTCACATCTGGCTGCTCCCAAACTCCTCATCTTCCTCCAAACTCCCCATCATCCTCGACATTTCCCAGGTTTAAAGCCCAGTCATGCTGCTGGCTAAAGAAGAGTCTAAGAAAACAAGCCTGAACAAGCGAAGCTGCCAGGCAGGACAGCATCAGCTGAAGGAGCTCAGCCAGGCTAACCCGGAGCCTTGCAGCAGATCTGACGGCCCCACCGCCCCGCCGGCTGTTCCCATGGCTACACCCCAGGATAAATCGAGTTCAAGGAACCTCGTGTTGCTACATTATTTAACAAACAGTCACGCTCAAGAGGAAAACACAGGCAGGGACCCAGTTTAGCAGCTGCGTGGGCTGATCGGAGCGATGGGTGCCCGAGTGCCTCATGGCGTAGAAGGGCCCAAAGCTCAGCGCCACAGCCGAGCCAGACAGGGTGTGAGCCACAAGGAGAGTCCAGCATGGCCACAGAAGAGCCATGCTGGTCCTGCAAGGTCCGTGCTGTTTGTCCACAAACACAACCAGACCTTGCACCTGACGGAGCCCTGTGTACCTGACCCGTTTTCCTGACTTCAGGAAAGGAAAGGCCTTCCTACAAGTCTGTGCTCTGGCCCAGGCCTCAAATGCAGCACTGGGCAAAGAGGACAGGAATGTGGGCACAAACAAAAGCATGGGAGGAAAAAAGAGTGTGGAGGAGTTATAGAGGTGTTGGGAGAGATGAACAGGGTTAGAGGGCAAAGGTGTGGATGGAGCTTGGAGGTGCAGAGAGCTTATATTTGGAAAAAGTGTTTCAGCATGGCAGCAGTGAGGAGAAACAAGAGGGGTCTGGGGAGGAGCTGAGGCAGGGAAAGCAGGAGCAACAGGAGGTGTTTGGCTGGACTGTTCTCACCACACAGTGTTTTCAGTGCTGGTGTAACCCGGTGCCTTTCCCCTTCCCCAAAATCCTGCAAGGAGGAGCAGAAGGTGACCCAGATCTGTCTGTGATTCACCAAGCAGCTGCAGAGGGCCACGATTCTGTCATTCTGTGAGATGCCAAGGTCCACTGGGCTGTTCCCAGGACCCTTCCCTGGGCAGGCACTGGGGACACGTGTGGGACACAGCCAGGCCAGCAGTGCCACCGTGTGGGAGCAGGTCACCTCCTTCTGCCAGGACACGGGCAGCAAGGGTTCCTGCAGCATCAAAGAGAGCAGCTGGAAACACAAACACACATACATGTATAAATATACTCAGCTCTCACCCTCCCCCCATCCCGAAACTTAAAAATAATGAGAGGCTTATCCTGAGAAATTTACTCAGCCAGAAACCTGCTCCTTGCTGGAAACAAAAAGATTGTGTTGTCTCTCAAGTGTTTTTCAGTAATGGCCAGAAAAATAACTCTCTTTTACTGGGCACTGAAGTGAGACTGACAGGGCTGTAATTACCAGGGTCTTCCTTCTTGCCTGTCTTGAAAACTAGGACTTTGGCCAGCTTCCAGTCTGCAGGGACCTCTCCAGGCTCCCAAGACTTGAAAAATAATGGAGAGAGACTGTGTGATGACAGGCCCAGCATTTTCAGTACCCTGGGACGAACCCCAAGGTGCCCCATAGATTTATGTGCATCCAGCTGGAGCAGCAAGCCTCAAACAAGTTGAGTTTTGTCTGGGAGCTTATCCTGCCCCTAATCACAGTCCTCCAACACAGAGCTCTGGGGGTCCCAGGGCCCATCACTGATGTTAATGACAGAGGTGAAGAAGGCATTAAACATCTCTGCTTTGTCCATGTCCCTATCTGTGAGGTGTCTGACCTCATCAAGTGCAGACCGATGTTATCTCTGATCCTCCTTTTGTTGTTAATATGTTTTAATAAGTCCTTTTTGCTGTGCTTCACAGTGCTGGCAAGCTTGAACACCAATCAAGCTCTGACCACATGAATTTTCTCCCTGCAATGGTGAACAGCAGCTCCCTAATTTTCCTGTGTAACCTGTCCTTGCTTCCAATGTCCATACACTGGGCCTTGTGTTCCTCCCAGACACGAGTTCCTGTGACAATAACCTGTCTTTTTTTTTCTCCACAGGAGTGATTTTGATATGGAATGCAGGTCAATTTGACCTTGTTGATACCTCCAACCTCGATGGAGCATAGTCCTCAGCACTGGTTCTACTTGCAGAGCCTGGTATCTCTGACCCAAGGGCGCCTGAGAAGGTGGGGTAGTCCCACAAGAGTGCACAGAGAAATGCAGTGTAACCCTTGTGTGCAGCACAGACCAGTAGGAACAGCTGATTCCAAGGGAAGGCACCAGCACAGTCAGGAGTTACATGGAAACCGTGTTAGGAGTTCTCTCTAGGCACCATTGTTCATTTGTGTTGGTGTCCTGAAGCACAAGGTAAAAATCCGGTAGGTAGGAGTTTAAAACAGAAATGTAACTATCATTTTTCTACTGCACAGGTGTTTTCACTGAACTGCCAAACACATTCCTAAGTCTCCATCCTCAGACAATGCTGATAACTTTGACATTGCTTCTTTCTCTGTTGAAAAGAGCCTTTATTATCTAGTTTCTAGGTTATAAAAACTTATTTCTTGGCCTCCACAGCCAGCTGATTTCCTTTTGACTTAGTGATAAAGGCTATCTTATCTGGCTTTATGGAATGCTGAACTTCAACAGCTAACAGCCATTGAGCCATATGAACTGGTTGCACCCTGGAATTTGTTGATCAGAGAAAAGAATTTTCCTTCAGTAATATCCAGATAATTGTCCAAACTCCAGCAGTTCTTTCCACTTAGCATTTGAGCTGAAATTAAGTAAGGAATTAAAGCTTCTTGTTCTGCAACATGTCAGGAGCTCTCAACAAGAAATTTATTTTTCTATTAGGAGTGTTACATTGGAATGTAAGTCAATCAACACCTTTAACTAAAACCCACCCAATTCCCCAGAAATGATCTAATTTAAACGGGCAGATTCCTCTGGAATGAAAGGATGTTGTTTTAAACAGGAAAAAAGAGGTCAGGCAGTGATCAAAGAAAGCAGACATTGAAAAAAAGTTCCTAATTTAATATTGCCTGTTTCAATGAGACCTGTACTGACAGGTACGTGTCCCTTGTCCCGCACCCTCGGTCTGGTGCTGAAGGCGAGGGACTTCGTGTCCCGAGTCCCGCACCCGTCCCGGTGTCCCTGTCCCGGTGTCCCTGTCCCGGTGTCCCCAGTCCCACACCCCTGTCCCGGTGTCCCCTGTCCCGTGTCCCCTGTCCCGGTGTCCCCTGTCCCGTGTCCCCTGTCCCGTGTCCCCTGTCCCGGTGTCCCCAGTCCCGCCCCGCGGCCGCGTCCCCCGTCCCCACAGCAACGCGGACATGCCCCGCCCCTCACGCCCCAACAACCAATCGCAGCCGAGAGCCCGCGAGTGGCGGCCGCACTGACCAATGGGTGCCGAGGGCGGGAAGGCGCGGGGCAGGGCGGGGCCCGGTGGCGTCATCGCGCCGCGCGCGGTCGCGGAGCCGCCGCCGCGCCTGCCGGAGCTCGGCCCGCGCCGCCGCCGCCGCCGCCGCGCCATGAGCCAGTTCAGCTTCGGGGCGGCCGCGCCCGGCGGCGCCTTCAGCCTGGGCGCGCCCAGAGCCGCCGCCACCACCGCGGCCACCAGCGGCTTCTCCTTCTCCGCGCCCGCGCCCGCCGCCGCCGCCTCCACCGCCTTCAGCTTCGGCAGCGCGGCGCCGGCGGCGGGCGGCAGCCAGCCCGCCGGGCTCTTCTCCTTCAGCAGGCCGGGCGCGGCCGTGCAGCCCTCCGGCTTCAGCTTCGGCTCGGCCCCCGCGGCCCCCGCGGCCCCGGCAGCCGCCGCCTTCCCGCTGGGGTGAGAGCCGGGCCCGGGCGGGGCGCGGGCAGCGGCAGCGAGCGAGCGAGGGAGGGAGCGAGGGAGGGAGCGAGGGAGCGGGGGCTGTCGGTGCTGGGCCAGGGCTCCGCCGGCCATTCTGCAGGGAACGAGCCTTGGCTCTTGGGCCCGGCACTTCCCAGCGCCCTGCAGCGATCGCCGCGCTGGGCAGGGGCTCAGCGAGCCCTGGCACCTGGCCTGGCCGGTGTTTACATGGGGCAGCTCCTACACGTGCTGGGAAGCAGATGTTCCACGTTTCCGTCTGCAGCTGGGCTGGACACGCGTGCACAAAGAAACGCTAAAGCTCCGCCGCCGAATAGAAAACGTCTTGTTCTGTCTGACCCCAATCTGGAGTGCTCGGAAGGTTTTCTCGGCACTTTGGCAGGGATCTGTCGTTAAGGAAAGGCTGCGAGTTCTGGAGTGCTTCTGCAGAGCTGCCGCTGTCAAAGCGTGCCAGATGGCAGCTGTGGGAAGGGAGCTCAAATGGGGACGAGCAGGAAAAAGCCAGCCGTGTGTAGAGAGAACAAAAAAGGCTGATTGTGAGCTGAGAGAAGGAGCAGCTTCACGTATGCTGCCATAAAATGTCCTGGGATGCCTGGGTGGCTGGCTGGAGGTAATGGAGGGAGAGTCAGTAGAAAGAGGAGGGATGGCAGGTGACAGCAGCTGGATGGAGTCTGTTGTCAGAATTGGGACACAATTCTGGCCTGGCTGGCTGTGCATGCCTTTGAAAGGAGGTTTCTGCTGTCAGCAAATGGTCAGGGAGAAGACCAGCTGTGGACGTGAGTGGACGTGTGCCTCAAGCAGATTGGCTTCTTTTCTTTTTTCCCTAGGACAAACACCCCAAAAGTGAACTTTGGAGCCAGCGCTGTCACTTCAGCTCCTGGAATCACGGGGGGCTTTTCTTTTAGCGCCCCTGTTGCAACCAGCACACCCTCGAGTCAGGCAGCAGCCCCGTCCGGCTTTTCCTTTGGCTCTGCTGGCACCAGCAGCACCAGCACGGCTCCGTCTGGGACGACAGGAGGCTTCACCTTCTCCAGTGGCACCACGACTCAGGCGGGAACAGCCGGCTTCAGCATCGGCACCGCGGCTCCGCCGGCAACGTCCGCAGGGCTGACTTTTGGCACGGCCCCTGCGGCTGCTGCCACCACCAGCACGGCCACCCTGGGAGCGGCCACCCCGTCAGCAGCGCCCTTCAGCCTCGGGGGGCAGCCCACAGGTGGGGGAGCAGCCTGGGGGAGCAGCTGGGGGCTGGGAGCCTTTGGCATGGGGATATCTGAGGGTGGAGTGGAGCTCTGCAGCCTCTGCCTTCTGCTGGGGCACAGTGGAGCCAGGGGCTGGAGCCAGAGCTGTTTCTGATGGGCCTGTCCAGGGTCTGCAGTGGTGGGGAGCAATTGCTCTTCAGCCTGGAGGAAGAAAATCCATCTTTTCCTTTTGCTCCTGCTTCCAGGTCTAACCTTTGGGGCACTGCCTTCAACAGCAGCCACCAGCACAACCACGGCAACGCTGACCACAAGTACCAGCCAGGCACCCACCCTGTCCTTTGGAACCAAGCTTGGAGGTAGGAAGCTGTTCTAGGAAACAATTCCTCAAGGCTTTGGGAAATCCTCCTGGCAGCATTTGGCTATTGGAAGTAGACAAATGCACTGGGGTGTGGGGAGGGGCCAGAAGCATTTGTTCCTGTGCGTTTGCCCTGGCAGGGGTGACCTGTGGCAGCTCCTAGAGCCACTGGACAGTGTGTCCTGTGTTTCTGATTGCGTCCCACATGCCAGATTCTGTTCTGTGCTTGTTTGGGCAGCACAGTGGAAGGGAGGCACAGTCTTGAAGGGCACACTGTGAAAGACAGCGAGGGGAGGGAGAACAGGAGGAAAAGGAGGTTCAAATGCTGACATTGCCAAGAACCAGGTGTGGCTGGGCAGTTTGTGTCAGCCTCCCAGCAGGGTTGTTGTGCGGTGGCTGGGAGCTCAGTGTGCTCTGCCTGTACACATGGAGCTGTTTGTCTCTGCAGTCACATCCACAGCTGCCACCACGGCCTCCACCACCAGCACCACCTCAGTGCTGGGCTCCACGGGGACCTCGTTGTTTGCATCGGTGGCCACTTCTTCAGCCCCGGCCTCCTCCTCCTCCTCCACCACAGGCCTCTCACGTGAGTCTCTCCAGGCAGGTTTGTCCCTGGGGCACTAAAGGAGCAGGTGGCTGCTGCTCCCTGTGGCTGCTGGAGCTGCTGCTGCTGCAGTGGGAGGGGGGAGCAGGCTGGGCACAACTTGTCCAAGGGGCCCTGCATTTCATGCCTTATGCAACCTGTTAATGGTGTCTTCTCTTTACAGTTGGTGCCACTTCCACGGGGACAGCCAGCCTGGGGACACTGGGCTTTGGATTGAAAGTTCCTGGAACAACAGCTGCCACAACAAGCACTGCCACTGGTAGGGAGGAGATGCTGAAAGTGGCTGAAGAGAAGGGAGCCTGACTTGGGAGAATAGCAGCAGAGCAGTTCTGATTTGTAAAGCCCTCAAGTAACTAAAAATGACACAGTCTGTCTGTGATCCTTTTCCATCTCTTTGTGAAAACCTAGAAGTTCTCTCATCTGCTGCAAAGGTGCAGGGGAGGAACTGGCTGTGCTGGTAGTTCTTGGTTCTACCAGGAGAACCGAGGGGATTGACAAGGGTGTGGGCAAGGGATGTTTTCATTCCCTTCTTGACAGAGCTGGGATTTGCTGTTGCTCCCTTCAGAGGGATCTACTGCAGCTCCTACAGCCATGGGCAGTGTACCCTGGAGCTGTTCTCTGTTTGTGAGGTACCAGGTGTGTCCTCTCCTGTTGCTTGACTTGAATCTCTTCTTCCAGGGACTACTTCTGCTTCTGGCTTTCCTTTGAATCTGAAGCCATTGACTACGACTAGTGCCATTGGAGCTGTGACCTCCACAGCTGCCATAACCACAACCACCACAACCAGGTGCGTGTTTTGTTACCACTGACCACTTGCTGCCTGTTCATGCTGGCATCTGGAGGAGGAAGGGGAAATAAATGAGTGTTGTGGTGTTTCTCTTTCCTGACCTTGCTCCCTCTCAGTGCCCCCCCAGTGATGACTTATGCCCAGCTGGAGAGTTTGATAAACAAGTGGAGCCTGGAACTGGAAGACCAAGAGAAGCACTTCCTCCATCAAGCTACACAGGTCAATGCCTGGGACCGGATGCTGATAGAGAATGGGGAGAAGGTGAGGTGACCTCCAGTGGAACCTCGTTCTGCTTGCTCAGGTCCTTAAAGGCCTCTGTTATAGATGCAACAACCATCGAGGGGGACTCTCTGCTTGTGAAAGAAATAGGTGTGAACTCTACCCGAGTGCTTTTCACAGTCTCTCTGTGTGTCTGTTCTGGCCTTTAGGCCTTGGGGCTTGGAAATGTGTTCTGTGACTTTGCTCTGTGATACCAAGTTCTCTCAGGGGGATCATTCCAAGCTGAACCTGCCTTATTCCATCTTTGGCCTGTCAATCTTTATGTAACCGTCTCTTGTTTCCAGTAGAACTTGCATGGTGCTGCTTTCTCCCTCACACCTCTCTTCTTTGGGAAGCTGACTTCTTGGTGTTCAGGCTGTAATGAAGTGTCTTCTGTTTCCAGATCACTTCGTTACACAGAGAAGTGGAGAAGGTGAAGGTTGATCAGAAGAGGTAGGAGACTCTGAGCGCTTGAAGTGGTTGAATTTCTTCTCTGCGCTGTCCTGCCTGCTTGTGTGACAGCTCTGCCATGTGTGCAACATGAAAGGGAAGCAGTTGGCATTTTCTCTTTGCAGACTGGATCAGGAGCTCGACTTCATTCTGTCCCAGCAGAAAGAGCTGGAGGACTTGCTGACCCCTCTGGAGGAGTCTGTGAAGGAGCAGAGCGGCACCATCTACCTGCAGCACGCCGATGAGGAACGGGAGAGGACGTGAGGCACAAATCTGCTGGGGATGGGGGATGAGGGATGAGCTCTGTCCTGTGGTCATAGCAGTCAGCAGGAGATAGAGTTGGGATGGGTGTCTGGATTGAACCATGAGTGCCTGCTGTCAGATATTTAATCTTGTTTTACTCATGGCAACATAGATTTTGCTCATTAGAAACTAGAACAGTGAGTGGAAGCCCTTGAATTAGCTTGAAAAGTTCTTTGTATATTGGTGTAATCAGCTGTCTGGGAAGAGGTAACTAATTTTGGCATAATCTCAGAAAATTAATGATTCTTGAGTGACAGAAGTGGTGAGAACAGAGGGAACTATGCGTGGCATGAGCTTCCTCGTAGGCCTTTGGTGATGCATCATAGCAGGGTAAAGGCAGTGTTTGTCTGGTTCAAGAGATAAGGAATCTTGAATCCAGGGTTGCTGCTTCCTTCAGTTCCCACAAAACCTTCCAGAAGTTCTCTACTTTCTTGAATGGCTGTAGATCAAGGGAGACAAGCCTTGGGAGTCCCTTCCTCTGGGTGATGGAGCTTCTCTGGCTGCTGTTCCCAGCTCTCTGCCAGCCTTGGCTGCAGATGTGGAAGCTCATTCTCATTGCCCATAGTTGGTGTTACTGCAAGCAGGTCTTCAAAGCTCTCTTCAAACATTCTGATCTTGCTTCCCGTGTGCTCTGCAGCTACAAACTGGCTGAAAACATCGATGCTCAGCTGAAGCGCATGGCACAAGATCTGAAGGACATCACAGAGCACTTGAACACAACAAGAGGCCCAGCAGACACGAGTGACCCGGTAATTGCAAGCTTATACTTTTATTTTTTATCATTTATATTGTATTGATCTTGATGCTCCTTATGGCTGTACTCAGCAGCTTTTTTCTCAGTAAAAAACTCCCTTCGGTATTGGAGACTGAGCTTTTCTGCATTCATTTTAAATTTTGCCACTCCATGCCTAAGGTGATGAATGTTCTGCTGGTTCCTAAGTCTACATTAAAATAAGCCAAAGCCACAGACATATCAGCTGAACTGTGCAGGTTTTTTGCTGGTATGGAGAAGCAAAGTAGCAGGGTTGCTGCACACACTTCCCTGGCAAAGTGGCTGCTGCCTTAGGGAAGCTGTGCAAGGAGAAACTTGCCTTTGACTCCTCTTGGTTTTTATGCATTCTCACAACTGACTTGCACCTTCTCTCTCTGCTCAGCTTCAGCAGATCTGTAAAATTTTGAATGCACACATGGATTCCCTGCAGTGGATTGACCAGAACTCAGGTGAGATTTATCCTGCAGCCTTTTGGGAATGTGAGTGGAAAGCAGGAGCATGTTTGTGGGTGTTGTTCATCCCTGAATTCCTGAAGGTGTCTGAGGAATCTTCCTCTTCACCTTCAGTGGCACTGTCCCCTCTGGTCTTGAATTCTCCTGATGTGCCTGATTAGAGGCCTCTGATGAGAAGTTAGTCCTGGCATCTGCTGGTGTTTTACCAAAAAAGCCCCACTTAGATGTTTTTCTTTCTCCTGCAAGCAAAACTCTGCAGGGTTGTGTTCTGGGCTGTGACATTAATCCCTTGTTTCTCCCACAGCTGTGCTGCAGAGAAAGGTGGAAGAGGTGACAAAAGTCTGTGAGAGTCGCCGCAAGGAGCAGGAGCGCAGCTTTCGGATCGCATTTGATTGAAACGCTCCCAAGTGCAAAGGATGAACATAAAGCCTCCACAAAAAACAACAGAGGTGTTAGAGCTCTGAAATCATGACCTGGTTTTGTTGCTTTTCTTGTAATAAAATGTGTTGTTTGTTCCAAATACAGTCTTTGTTGTGTTGGTCAGGATAAGTTAAGACAGTGCCTGAAGTCTCTGGGGAAGTGTGGTCTCCGTGCTTTATCTGCCTGCAGGCTGGTGAGCTGCACAAATGCTGCTTTGGAGGGCTCATGGCAGTGTGTGGACACAGTCCAGTAGCAGCAGGGTGCAGCACACTGGACTCTAGAAGACTTGTGGACTATAAGCATCAATAAACACACACTAAGGAAATACCACAATAAGTGCATTTATTTACCTGGCCTCTTCCCTCCCTCCTTGCCACAACAGTGTACAGGCAGTGCCTGTCTCTCAAGAAGAGCCCAGGCCCTTGCTCTCTCTTCCCCACTCTGAGATTACTGGACCTGCACGTTGGCTCCCACCTGTCCTTCCCTGTCCCACGTTCAACCACAGATTTCCTGCAGCTCACTGACATCCACAAGGCTGCTGGTTCTCCATCCCTCAGGTGGCAGGAGCGTTCTCTGCAGCAGAGGAGCTGGGGATGGCAGAGTCAGCCTCCGACAAATGCTTCCTGCTTTTCCCAAAAGCAATCACCAGGGGCTTCCCCTGCAGCTTGTAGCCGTTCAGCAGCCGCAGGGCGCTCTGGGCTGACTCCGTGTCTGCAACGAGAGGGGACAGTGGGCACAGGGCACCCAGCAGGTGCTGGCACAGAGTGTTCCCATGGGTGCTCCCATCTGATGGCCACTCAGCCTGCTCTAGTGCAGCGAGGGGATCCTGCAGCCACACTGACATGCTGAATGAACACTGCACGTGACAGACCACGTCGCTTCTGCCCTGGGAGATGCATCCCCGAGATTAAGTTTCCACCAAGCTCTTAGTCTATGTCCCTGAGAACCTTATTTGCTGAAAAGTGGACCCCCCAGCTGCTGCTTGGCACCCAAGGAGAGGTTTATGCTGAGGACTAAACCCTGACAAACATCACTGAGCAACCTTTCCAACCCAAGGAAAGGACCATGGCACAATAGGAAGAGAAGGGAGTGAACTCCCCAGCTTCTCCTTGAAAGGCAGGCTTGTCAGCAGCACAGTGCCCTGCAGGAGGATGTGACACCTTTGGGAGTCAGGGAAGAACTGAGAGGCACGAGGCAGCAACTCACCAGGGAAGGTGATGAAGGCCTGATCCCTCATCCGGCCGCTCAGGAGGCGGAACTGGATCAGTGGGCTGTCCTCCTTCTGGAACCGAGCAAACAAAGCCACCAGGTCCTTCACTGTCACACGGGGAGCCAGGTTCTTCAAATACAGCACCTGTAACAGAGACAGAGGGTCAGCCAGCCTTTGCCATGCAAAGACAGTCCTCAGCCTGGTCCCAAGTCTGTACAGCTCCACAGTGTGAATTAGTTCAACCCTCACACCCACATGCTAATGGTGGCATTTAAAGGACAGGTAGGTGTACAGAGAAAGGCAGCTCTGAACTCAAGGCATCACCCTGCTTACCTGCATCAAGCACTGACAGGTTCATTTTATTATAAAACAGTTACGTTTATTCAGTTTATTTATAAACTAAATAATCTCCAGCTACGAGATAGGCACAGTTTGAGTAAGGTGACAGCAGACTTCAGCCAGAGCACATCTTGACAGGTGACCTGCTGGAGCCAGGGAGGGCTGTGCTCACAAGTACAACTCTTTGCCAGGCTGGTGACCTCCCAGCAGAGTCCAGAGACCTTTTCCCCCCAGAGCAGAGGCTGCTCTCCCCCCGGCCTGGAGGATCAGCTGAGCAACTTCAAGACAACAACAAAGAGGAGCCTTTGCCTACTGCCACAGCTTCAGGGCATCCTGCTGAGCAAGGATAAACCCTGGTTCGGCTCAGCTTACCTTGCTGGGCTCCCCTGGATGGTAGGATGAGAACCTGGGTATGTTCCGGAGTTCTTCCTCTGAGAGGCGGTTCTTGAGGATCTCCTCTTCTGGGACAAACTCAACTGGCTCTTTAATAACCACAGGCCTTGGAGGGGACTGGTGGGGCTTTGTTGCAGAAACACTGGGACCTGCTGCCTGTTCTGCTTGCTCCTCCTGGTCTGGAAGTGATGACTCCTCAGTTGTAGCCCTCTGCAGGGTTGGGGAAGGGGACAAGCAGGGGTCACTTGTAGCAGACTGGACTTTTTCTGGGCACTTCTTGCTCAGCAGCTCTTGGTAAACACTCTCCAGATGAACCATGGGGTCCTTTTCATCTGTTGCCCTCTTCTGAGTGTCATCTAATTCATAACAGAGAAACATGGTAACTATCACCAATAACCTGGAAAACACACAGACTGCAAGACACAGAAGAGACAAACCCTGTTTCACCCCAGCCTCTGTGGCCAGGCCCTGCAGGTTGTTCAAAACAAGAGCAGCTCCAGCAAGTGCTGGTTCCCCAGCTCAGGATGAACCTGCAGAGAGTAGCAGCTCCACCTGTGCTACATCAGAGCTTTTCTTCAAAGATGCTCTCAATTGCTTATCTGCAACCACATTTCAGCACTTTCTAGTGACTCCTTCACCACATCTTCCTCCTCCTGCATGTGCATGCAGGATGGGCCATGCTGCCTACCTGTACCACTATGAGGTTGCTTTCAAGGACATCAGATTAATCTCCTGGGTTAAAAGAAGGTCCATGACATGGACTGATCAATGATCTCTTTTAATTCTCTTTAATGGAAAGGAGGACAAATGTGAGAGCAGCATCTCCCAGCCTTCAACTGGATCCAATTCCTTTTCAGGGATTAGGATTTCACAATCCATTCCTCCTCTTACCTGCTCTGTGCCTTTGCTTCCTTCACCCCCTGCAGTTTCCTCAGGGAAGGAACAATCTCCAGTGCCACACAGGTACTTTGTGTAACTCAGACCTTGAGGCTCTACCAAAGCATCACCCCAGCTCCTCTCCCACACCCCAAGCTGCTCTGCACCACATGCAACACATCAAGGAGATCCACGCTCTCCAGAAATGGACTTTAAAAGCCTCTATATTAAACCCTTCACAGAACCAACTCTCTGCCTGCTGCTGTAAGAGAGGAAAATATCTCCTCCCACGGAGTACCAAAGCAGAACCACATCTTCAGGGACAGAAGGCCAGACAGAAATGTGTTGGGCTCCCACACAGGCTGGCTCTGTGTGCCAGAGCCCAGGCAGGAAGAGCCCTGAGCCCACGAACCTTCGTGGTAGAGGGCCCGGAGGAAGGAGTGCCGGTCTGTTCCCTGGAAAAGGGCGTTCTCGATCTCCATCTCCCGCCGGCTCAGCTGCTTGCTGCCCGCAAACCTCTGCGGCAGCGCCAGGATGCGCTGCCGCTCCTGCAGCTTCTCCTGGATGGCATGGAGCCGCTCCTGCGTGGCCTCCGGGGCTGCCCCCAGCCCACAGCCCTGCAAAACAAGCACGGCTTGGCTCAGCAATGGCATGGGCCTCCTCCTCAGAGGGAGTCACAGCCCCAGCCCTGCAAGTGGGTGCAAGTGGGAGCCATCCCCCAGGGCACCAAGTCACTGCGAGGGTAGGACAAATACAAGCACGCAGCAAGCTCAGTTCTTGAGGGAAGTGGAGAAACAGCTCCTTTCTCATCAGCTGTCTGTGCTGCCTTCCTCTCCCTGGCCTGTCTCCCTCTGACAGCTACAGCCATTTTCCACAGCCACCTTCAGAGACTGCACAACCATCCTCTGGCAATTGTCTCCCCACACCTACAGCATCCCTGAGCTCAAGTTTCCACCAAGCTCTTAGTCTATGACCTGAGAACCTTACTTGCTGAAAAGTGGACCCCCCAGCTGCTGCTTGGCACCTGAGGAGAGGTTTATGCTGAGGACTAAACCCTGACAAACACTACTGAGCAACCTTCCAGAAACCACACAGGAACTGCAGCACAGCCCTCACAGCTCAGCTGCCAGGAGGGAGCATCCCTGGGTAAACAAACCTCACTGCACAGGCCACTCCATGCTGCCAAAGCACAGAGGCACAGCCCAGCTGCTGCAAGGGCACTTCTGCTCCCCCATCCACCTCGATCAGAAGACAAAGAACACGCTTTTATGGGGCTGTGGGTGGATTTTCTGTTCTCAAATTCAGTTTGAGAATTACTGTGGCAGATCCTTCTGCCTTGGGTAAGAAACCAGGCTTTCTCCCTGCACTGAGCACAACCTAACAGTTTCCCATGGTACCTCTGCCCCACATCTGCACAGCTCCTTCCATTCACCATTTCACAGCTTCCCTGAGGCATAAAAGGCTGTTTATACGGAAAAGCAATTCCCAGAAATCATTTGTTGTACTTTGTTTTCAAAAAAGCTGCCACTTAGCAGCGGAAAATAACAGAAATCTGCACTCAGTACTTCACCAAGAGCTCCCCAGGCCATCTGAAGCTCTCCCTGTCTCAGCTGACATTATTCATCACCCATGGTGGAATTGTTCACTCAGGCCCTCCACCTCCAAAGCTGCACATCTGACTTAGGCCTTCTCCCTAAATATTCTTCTCTCAGAACCTGTAGAAGATATACCCTGATGTTACCATTTTTTTTCTGTCAGAGTAGTGTTTTCCATACAAATAATTTTTTCTGAACATCCCAGAATTCATTTCATACTAAATATAACAGCTGGTACTGATGACATTGATTTTCATTCTTAAATTAACACCACCCCTCTCTACACCAAGCTTTAATCAGGCCACAGCAGGGTTGGATTTGCATTTAAACACCAAAGCAAGTAATGATTTCAGCTGAAAAAAAGGCAAACCCCAGATTACCACAGACAACTCTCTCCTGCACACAGCTATCACTCAGGAAGAGGAGGCAGAGGGAAGCCAAGATCAGCCCAAGTCCTGTTTTGCATTTTCTAATTTGGCAAATTAAAAAGCAGGACACTCCAGTGCACCTGACATGGGACAACCACAAAAACCTCTTGTCTCTGGAGTGTGAAAAAGAAAGGGTGAAGGTGGGGAAAGGGGAAAAACCTGCTGGAAGAGCACCTGGGGAGGAGCCACCACACACTCTGCCTGACAGCTCTGCACTATTTCCACATGGCTGTCCCAGGGCTCCTGAAGAGTAGAGTCCCTACAAACAGCCGTCTCAAATCAGTAATGGGATCCAGGGATATATCAGGATACTCAAAGGAGGATGTTGAGGTGCTTTGAAATATTTTCTCCTTTTTCTCTTCTGGCATTTAAATCCTTCATACACAGGTATAAACAGGTGACATGGTTTGTTTGAGATCAAGACAGATGCAGGAATACACTCATGTCCTGCTGTGTTCCAAAGGACACACTCCTGTCTCCAGCACATCTTTGAACACTGACCATTCCGCCCAAGAAAAGAGGCCAGCAGAAATGCAGGATCATGCTGGGCTAAAGGGATAACAAGGAGTGGCCATTATTTACCAATGGCTTACAGAGGACTGGAATTATCTACCAGAGTGCCACAGGATCAGAGGAACCTGACCTGGTTAGAGAAGCATGCCCACCTTCCTTGCTGAAGCCTGGTTCTTCCAGAGCAGAATCTCCGAGTCGGAGAGCCCCAGCTCCCGGAGAGAGGAGGTTTCTTTGTCACTCTCCTGCAGGGCCTGGAACTGCGACAGGGTCAAAGCCCCCGCAGCCTCTTCCCCAAAAGGTTTGTAAAAAGCTGCAGGGGCAAAGCATCTCCGCTTTGACTTGCACCTGTGAGCCAAAGCAACACAACAGCACAAAGAGCTCAGCACTGAGGAACTGGGGGACAGGAAGGGGCTGGTCTCTCTCAAACCACACCTCGGCCAGATCAGGACTTACTGCTCGATGGAGACAGAGGTGTCAAGTTGGTGATGGAGGAGGCTTTTCAGCTGCCTCTCTCCTTCCGTCTCCAAGTCTTCCAGGAGAAGTTCATCACTGGACAGGCTGCTGTTCACCCTGGGGCACACAACCACAGCACAGGCACGGTCAGTAAGGCAACAGAGGAAACACTGCTCAAAACACATCCTTGCTACAGCCTCGCCACCTCTTGGGCGGTTTTTACAGGATTTAAAAAAAAAAAAAAGAAACCAAAACTACGTGACCAAAGCTCCCTTTAACGTCATTAGAAAAGTCAACAGATTTGGGGCTACTCTGAGAACATTAAAGTACCCCAAGAAGTCTTCGGGTGTTTTTGTAATGGTGGGGGGGTTGTTGATTTACTTCAAAATCACATGCAGTCATTTTTTATTGACCGAAATCGTCCTGCATCAGCATCTAGACAGACACTGCCAGTTTAAAATGAGTCAGGGAAGGAAAAAAGAAATGAAACCGCGACGCTGAAGAGAAACTGAATTTCCGCAGCGCTCTTCCCTTTCCGGGGTCACCTGCTCAGGAGCAGACAGACCACAAATCCACCCATCCCCGGACCCGGACCCGGACCCGGACCCGGGCCGTGCCGTGCCGCGCTCCCGCTCCGGGCCCGGAGCCGCTCCGGGCCGCCCGCAAAGGGGGCTGGGGGTGGCACCGGGCCCGGGCCGTGACCGGCGGAGTGGCCGAGCCCGTGAGGGCAGTCTGGGGACCCCGGGGACCCGCGGATCCCCCGCTCACCGGCGCATGGCCCCGCCGCTCCGCACTCCAAGCCCCGGCAGCGCCCGCGGTGCGCCGGGAGCCGCCCCCGGAAGGAGCGGGGGGGAGCGGCCCGGAGCCGGGGGAAGCGGCCCGGAGCCGGGGAGAGCGGCCCGGAGCCGGGGGGAGAGGGGCCCTGAGCAGCGGGAGAGCGGCCTGAAGTCGGGGAGAGCGGCCTTGGCCGGGGAGAGCGGCCTGAAGTCAGGGAGAGCGGCCCTGAGCCGGGGGGGAGCGGCCCTGAGCCGGGGGAGAGCGGCCCTGAGCCGGGGGAGAGCGGCCCTGAGCCGGGCGGAGAGCGGCCCTGAGCAGGGGGGAGAGCGGCCCTGAGCCGGGGGAGAGCGGCCCGGAGCCGGGGGAAGCGGCCCTGAGCCGGGGGGAGAGCGGCCCGGAGCTGGGGGGAGAGCGGCCCGGAGCCGGGGGGAGAGCGGCCCGGAGCCGGGGGAAGCGGCCCTGAGCCGGGGGGAGAGCGGCCCGGAGCTGGGGAGAGCGGCCTGAAGTCGGGGAGAGCGGCCCGGAGCCGGGGAGAGAGCGGCCCTGAGCCGGGGGGAGAGCGGCCCGGAGCCGGGGGGGGAGCGGCCCGGAGCTGGGGGGAGAACGGCCCGGAGCCGGGGAGAGAGGGGCCCGGAGCCGGGGAGAGAGGGGCCCGGAGCCGGGGAGAGAGGGGCCCGGAGCCGGGGGGGGAGCGGCCCGGAGCCGGGGGAAGAGGGGCCCGGAGCCGGGGAGAGAGGGGCCCTGACCGGGGAGAACGGCCCGGAGCCGGGGAGAGAGCGGCCCTCGAGGTCCGCCTTGGCAAGCAAGCATGGCAGGCATCCCCCAAAGACACTCGCTCCCCTCTGCAGTTAAAGAGGAGGGAAAATTTAATGCAGGGCTCAAGGGTTGAGATAAGAAGAGGTCTCTCGTCAAATCACGGGCAAAACAGGCTCAACTTAAGAGATACAAATTTATTACTAACTAAAGCAGAGCAGGATAATGGGAAGTAAAATCACCCCTGAGAAACAGCTTCCCACACCCATCCCTCCTGCCCCAGCAGCGCCGGGAATGGGGTTGTGCTCGGTTGCCGTGCTTTTCCCGATGTCAGGGACACCGCGGGGTCCTTCCCACGGGGGACAGTTCTCTCTGAACTTCTCTGATCTGAGTCCATCTCACCAGCACCAGCTCTCTGCAAACTGCTGCAGCGTGAGCCCATCGCACAGGCAGCAGCCCCCCTCCAAGTGCTGCAGTGTGGGGCACTCTGCCACGGCGTCCTTCAAGGACAGAATGCTCCAGCCTGGGAGCAGGGCACCTCTAGGGCTCACAGCCTCCTCTCAGGCATGCCCCTGGCTCTGGCAAGGGCACCTCCATGGGCTGCAGGTGGATCTCTGCATCCCCGTGGTCCTCTGTGGGCTGCAGGGCACAGCTGCTTCAGCATGGTTCTCATCACAGGCTGCAGAGGAATTTCAGGGCCAGCACCTGGAACAGCTCTTCGCCCTCCCTCCTTGTCCAATGACCTTATTTCTCACACAGGTTTTCACCCTGCACTTCTCTGGCCACAATTACAACTGTGCCATGTTTTTTTTGTTTTGTTTTCTTTCTTCTTAAAACTGTTCCACGGAAGCATTGTCACCTTTCCTAACTGGCCCTGCCTTGGGCAGTGACTTGTCCATCTTTTGGTGTCTGCTTCTGCTGGACATGGTGGAAGCTTCTGGCAGCTTCTCCCAGAAGGCACACCTCCAGCCACCCCCCCTACCAAAACAAGGCCGTTCAAAACCATGCAGAGCCCTCCAGGGCAGCACTTCTGTTACCTCACCAGTCTGCAGGCACAGCTGGAGCACAAAGCACACACCCTTCCTGCACAAACTTCATCCAGTTTCTTACAGGAGCAGGTGAAACCCAGTCCAACACCACAAAGACTGCCTTTGAACAAACAGCACATTTTATTGTAAGAAAAGAAACAAAGCCAGGTCATCATTTCAGTCCTCAGTTCCCAAACACCTCTGTTGTTTTCTGTGGAGGCTTTATGTTCATCCTTTGCACTTGGGAGCGTTTCAATCAAATGCGATCCGAAAGCTGCGCTCCTGCTCCTTGCGGCGACTCTCACAGACTTTTGTCACCTCTTCCACCTTTCTCTGCAGCACAGCTGTGGGAGAAACAAGGGATTAATGTCACAGCCCAGAACACAACCCTGCACACTTTTGCCTGTAGAAAGAAAAACTTTTTCTCATTGACAGTCACTCAGATTCAACAGTGGACAAAGGAGGAGGAAAACTCAACCCAAAGCATTGCCAAATAAGAGACCTTTTTCATTATTGAATGAACAGGGAGGAAAATGTGTCTCCTTTCTAGGAAAATTTAAAGGAAACAGCTATTTTCACACACATTCTGTAAAGAATTCAGGTGGCACAGAAGGTGTACAAGATTTCTGGAAAAAGGCATGTTTGGAATGTGGAGCTTAGCATAAGTGTTCTGAAAGAAAACACCTACTTAGACCCTGACCTAAGCCAATAATTCTATGTGAGCATGGAGAACAGTAGGCCTGCTTTCACACAAGAAGCTGTGACCATTTCACTGCACTGTAGCCAGGCAGTGCACTCTAGGGCAGCTGAGAGGAGAGCTGCTTTATTCTACCGTGCCCCCGTGTGGCTGCTACCAGTTAAAATCCAAATGGCACAAAATTCCACAACACTTCACCAGGAGGCACTCCCAGGGAGAAAAGTTCCTTCTTTCTGTCTTTTTTTAGTATGACTCCACTGTCAAGTGTCCACTCCGGAGTGCATCTCCTGCTTTGAATTGGATCTCCAGCTATTGAGGCTGTGAAATTCCCACATTATTCCTCTAGTTACCCCACCTGCAGATCAATGTAGGCTGCTCCATCTTACCTGATGTGCCTTCCCGTTTTCAGAGCGGGTAGGGTGATACCACTGAACACACACACTTCACCTCACCAACCTTCCTGCATAACAGGCAAACCCCACACTCTTTTAGAAACTGAACTATAACATCAGTCTGACAGAATGAGTAATAAGGTTTTCAAGTTCTCTGCTATGCACTGATGCATTTAAGGAAGGCTTTTTTTGGTAAAACATATCCATTGCCAGGACTAACTTCTCATCAGAGGCCTCTAACCAGGCACATCAGGAGAATTCAAGACCAGAGGGGACAGTGCCACTGAAGGTGAAGAGGAAGATTCCTCAGGCACCTTCAGGAATTCAGGGATGAACAACACCCACAAACATGCTCCTGCTTTCCACTCACATTCCCAAAAGGCTGCAGGATAAATCTCACCTGAGTTCTGGTCAATCCACTGCAGGGAATCCATGTGTGCATTCAAAATTTTACAGATCTGCTGAAGCTGAGCAGAGAGAGAAGGTGCAAGTCAGTTGTGAGAATGCATAAACACCAAGAGGAGTCAAAGGCAAGTTTCTCCTTGCACAGCTTCCCTAAGGCAGCAGCCACTTTGCCAGGGAAGTGTGTGCAGCAACCCTGCTACTTTGCTTCTCCATACCAGCAAAAAACCTGCACAGTTCAGCTGATATGTCTGTGGCTTTGGCTTATTTTAATGTAGACCTAGGAACCAGCAGAACATTCATCACCTTAGGCATAGAGTGGCAAAATTTAAAATGAATGCAGAAAAGCTCAGTCTCCAATACCAAAGGGAATTTTTTACTGAATAAAAGCTTCTCAGTAAAGCCATAAGGAGCATCAAAATCAATTTAATAGATATCAGAAAGAGCTGGTTATTCAGATCTTGTTTTATGAGGATATAAAAACAGTACAAAATATGAGTGGAGTATCCACATGGGGACAAATGAAAAGTTAGAATTATTTCAATATCCCTTGCCTCTTCAGCAATATAAAATAGCTTGCATTTACCGGGTCACTCGTGTCTGCTGGGCCTCCTGATGTGTTCAAGTGATCAATGATGTCCTTCAGATCTTGTGCCATGCGCTTCAGCTGAGCATCGATGTTTTCAGCCAGTTTGTAGCTGCAGAGCACATGGGAAGCAAGATCAGAATGTTTGAAGAGAGCTTTGAAGACCTGCAGTCACATCAACTATGGGCAATGAGAATGAGCATCTGCAGCCAAGGCTGTCAGAGACCTGGGAACAGCAGCCAGAGAAGCTCCATCACCCACAGGAAGGGACTCCCAAGGCTTGTCTCCCTTGATTGACACATGGGGACAGACAAACAAGAGTGTGGAAGACTATGAGTAAAATCTATGTTGCCATGTGTAAAACAAGATTAAATATCTGACAGCAGGCACTCATGGTTCAATCCCGACACCCATCCCAACTCTATCTCCTGCTGACTGCTATGACCACAGGACAGGGCTCATCCCTCATCCCCCATCCCCAGCAGATTTGTGCCTCACGTCCTCTCCCGTTCCTCATCGGCGTGCTGCAGGTAGATGGTGCCGCTCTGCTCCTTCACAGACTCCTCCAGAGGGGTCAGCAAGTCCTCCAGCTCTTTCTGCTGGGACAGAATGAAGTCGAGCTCCTGATCCAGTCTGCAAAGAGAAAATGCCAACTGCTTCCCTTTCATGTTGCACACATGGCAGAGCTGTCACACAAGCAGGCAGGACAGCGCAGAGAAGAAATTCAATCACTTCAAGCGCTCAGAGTCTCCTACCTCTTCTGATCAACCTTCACCTTCTCCACTTCTCTGTGTAACGAAGTGATCTGGAAACAGAAGACACTTCATTACAGCCTGAACACCAAGAAGTCAGCTTCCCAAAGAAGAGAGGTGTGAGGGAGAAAGCAGCACCATGCAAGTTCTACTGGAAACAAGAGACGGTTACATAAAGATTGACAGGCCAAAGATGGAATAAGGCAGGTTCAGCTTGGAATGATCCCCCTGAGAGAACTTGGTATCACAGAGCAAAGTCACAGAACACATTTCCAAGCCCCAAGGCCTAAAGGCCAGAACAGACACACAGAGAGACTGTGAAAAGCACTCGGGTAGAGTTCACACCTATTTCTTTCACAAGCAGGAAATCCCCCTCGATGGTTGTTGCATCTATAACAGAGGCCTTTAAGGACCTGAGCAAGCAGAACGAGGTTCCACTGGAGGTCACCTCACCTTCTCCCCATTCTCTATCAGCATCCGGTCCCAGGCATTGACCTGTGTAGCTTGATGGAGGAAGTGCTTCTCTTGGTCTTCCAGTTCCAGGCTCCACTTGTTTATCAAACTCTCCAGCTGGGCATAAGTCATCACTGGGGGGGCACTGAGAGGGAGCAAGGTCAGGAAAGAGAAACACCACAACACTCATTTATTTCCCCTTCCTCCTCCAGATGCCAGCATGAACAGGCAGCAAGTGGTCAGTGGTAACAAAACACGCACCTGGTTGTGGTGGTTGTGGTTATGGCAGCTGTGGAGGTCACAGCTCCAATGGCACCAGTCGTAGTCAATGGCTTCAGATTCAAAGGAAAGCCAGAAGCAGAAGTAGTCCCTGGAAGAAGAGATTCAAGTCAAGCAACAGGAGAGGACACACCTGGTACCTCACAAACAGAGAACAGCTCCAGGGTACACTGCCCATGGCTGTAGGAGCTGCAGTAGATCCCTCTGAAGGGAGCAACAGCAAATCCCAGCTCTGTCAAGAAGGGAATGAAAACATCCCTTGCCCACACCCTTGTCAATCCCCTCGGTTCTCCTGGTAGAACCAAGAACTACCAGCACAGCCAGTTCCTCCCCTGCACCTTTGCAGCAGATGAGAGAACTTCTAGGTTTTCACAAAGAGATGGAAAAGGATCACAGACAGACTGTGTCATTTTTAGTTACTTGAGGGCTTTACAAATCAGAACTGCTCTGCTGCTATTCTCCCAAGTCAGGCTCCCTTCTCTTCAGCCACTTTCAGCATCTCCTTCCTACCAGTGGCAGTGCTTGTTGTGGCAGCTGTTGTTCCAGGAACTTTCAATCCAAAGCCCAGTGTCCCCAGGCTGGCTGTCCCCGTGGAAGTGGCACCAACTGTAAAGAGAAGACACCATTAACAGGTTGCATAAGGCATGAAATGCAGGGCCCCTTGGACAAGTTGTGCCCAGCCTGCTCCCCCCTCCCACTGCAGCAGCAGCAGCTCCAGCAGCCACAGGGAGCAGCAGGCACCTGCTCCTTTAGTGCCCCAGGGGCAAACCTGCCCGGAGAGACTCACGTGAGAGGCCTGTGGTGGAGGAGGAGGAGGAGGCCGGGGCTGAAGAAGTGACCACCGATGCAAACAACGAGGTCCCCGTGGAGCCCAGCACTGAGGTGGTGCTGGTGGTGGAGGCCGTGGTGGCAGCTGTGGATGTGACTGCAGAGACAAACAGCTCCATGTGTACAGGCAGAGCACACTGAGCTCCCAGCCACCGCACAACAACCCTGCTGGGAGGCTGACACAAACTGCCCAGCCACACCTGGTTCTTGGCAATGTCAGCATTTGAACCTCCTTTTCCTCCTGTTCTCCCTCCCCTCGCCGTCTTTCACAGTGTGCCCTTCAAGACTGTGCCTCCCTTCCACTGTGCTGCCCAAACAAGCACAGAACAGAATCTGGCATGTGGGACACAATCAGAAACACAGGACACACTGTCCAGTGGCTCTAGGAGCTGCCACAGGTCACCCCTGCCAGGGCAAACGCACAGGAACAAATGCTTCTGGCCCCTTCCCACACCCCAGTGCATTTGTCTACTTCCAATAGTCAAATGCTGCCAGGAGGATTTCCCAAAGCCTTGAGGAATTGTTTCCTAGAACAGCTTCCTACCTCCAAGCTTGGTTCCAAAGGACAGGGTGGGTGCCTGGCTGGTACTTGTGGTCAGCGTTGCCGTGGTTGTGCTGGTGGCTGCTGTTGAAGGCAGTGCCCCAAAGGTTAGACCTGGAAGCAGGAGCAAAAGGAAAAGATGGATTTTCTTCCTCCAGGCTGAAGAGCAATTGCTCCCCACCACTGCAGACCCTGGACAGGCCCATCAGAAACAGCTCTGGCTCCAGCCCCTGGCTCCACTGTGCCCCAGCAGAAGGCAGAGGCTGCAGAGCTCCACTCCACCCTCAGATATCCCCATGCCAAAGGCTCCCAGCCCCCAGCTGCCCCCCGAGGCTGCTCCCCCACCTGTGGGCTGCCCCCCGAGGCTGAAGGGCGCTGCTGACGGGGTGGCCGCTCCCAGGGTGGCCGTGCTGGTGGTGGCAGCAGCCGCAGGGGCCGTGCCAAAGGTCAGCCCCGCGGACGTTGCCGGCGGAGCCGCGGTGCCGATGCTGAAGCCGGCTGTTCCCGCCTGAGTCGTGGTGCCACTGGAGAAGGTGAAGCCTCCTGTCGTCCCAGACGGAGCCGTGCTGGTGCTGCTGGTGCCAGCAGAGCCAAAGGAAAAGCCGGACGGGGCTGCTGCCTGACTCGAGGGTGTGCTGGTTGCAACAGGGGCGCTAAAAGAAAAGCCCCCCGTGATTCCAGGAGCTGAAGTGACAGCGCTGGCTCCAAAGTTCACTTTTGGGGTGTTTGTCCTAGGGAAAAAAGAAAAGAAGCCAATCTGCTTGAGGCACACGTCCACTCACGTCCACAGCTGGTCTTCTCCCTGACCATTTGCTGACAGCAGAAACCTCCTTTCAAAGGCATGCACAGCCAGCCAGGCCAGAACTGTGTCCCAATTCTGACAACAGACTCCATCCAGCTGCTGTCACCTGCCATCCCTCCTCTTTCTACTGACTCTCCCTCCATTACCTCCAGCCAGCCACCCAGGCATCCCAGGACATTTTATGGCAGCATACGTGAAGCTGCTCCTTCTCTCAGCTCACAATCAGCCTTTTTTGTTCTCTCTACACAAGGCTGGCTTTTTCCTGCTCGTCCCCATTTGAGCTCCCTTCCCACAGCTGCCATCTGGCACGCTTTGACAGCGGCAGCTCTGCAGAAGCACTCCAGAACTCGCAGCCTTTCCTTAACGACAAATCCCTGCCAAAGTGCCGAGAAAACCTTCCGAGCACTCCAGATTGGGGTCAGACAGAACAAGACGTTTTCTATTCGGCGGCGGAGCTTTAGCGTTTCTTTGTGCACGCGTGTCCAGCCCAGCTGCAGACGGAAACGTGGAACATCTGCTTCCCAGCACGTGTAGGAGCTGCCCCATGAAAACACCGGCCAGGCCAGGTGCCAGGGCTCGCTGAGCCCCTGCCCAGCGCGGCGATCGCTGCAGGGCGCTGGGAAGTGCCGGGCCCAAGAGCCAAGGCTCGTTCCCTGCAGAATGGCCGGCGGAGCCCCGGCCCAGCACCGACAGCCCCCGCTCCCTCCCTCCCTCCCTCGCTCCCTCCCTCCCTCGCTCGCTGCCGCTGCCCGCGCCCCGCCCGGGCCCGGCTCTCACCCCAGCGGGAAGGCGGCGGCTGCCGGGGCCGCGGGGGCCGCGGGGGCCGAGCCGAAGCTGAAGCCGGAGGGCTGCACGGCCGCGCCCGGCCTGCTGAAGGAGAAGAGCCCGGCGGGCTGGCTGCCGCCCGCCGCCGGCGCCGCGCTGCCGAAGCTGAAGGCGGTGGAGGCGGCGGCGGCGGGCGCGGGCGCGGAGAAGGAGAAGCCGCTGGTGGCCGCGGTGGTGGCGGCGGCTCTGGGCGCGCCCAGGCTGAAGGCGCCGCCGGGCGCGGCCGCCCCGAAGCTGAACTGGCTCATGGCGCGGCGGCGGCGGCGGCGGCGCGGGCCGAGCTCCGGCAGGCGCGGCGGCGGCTCCGCGACCGCGCGCGGCGCGATGACGCCACCGGGCCCCGCCCTGCCCCGCTCCTTCCCGCCCTCGGCACCCATTGGTCAGTGCGGCCGCCACTCGCGGGCGCTCGGCTGCGATTGGCTGTTGGGGCGTGAGGGGCGGGGCGTGTCCGCGTTGCTGTGGGGACGGGGGACGCGGCCGCGGGGCCGGGGTGCGAGACAGGAGACACCGGGACAGGGGACACCGGGACAGGGGACACCGGGACAGGGACACCGGGACAGGGACACCGGGACAGGGGACACCGGGACAGGGAACACCGGGACAGGGGACACCGGGACAGGGGATACCGGGACAGGGGTGCGGGACAGGGGACACCGGAACAGGGGACAACGGGACAGGGGATACCGGGACAGGGACACCGGGACAGGGGACACCGGGACAGGGGTGCGAGACAGGGGACACCGGGACAGGGACACCGGGACAGGGGACACCGGGACAGGGACACCGGGACAGGGGACACCGGGACAGGGGACACCGGGACAGGGGATACCGGGACAGGGGACACCGGGACAGGGGACACCGGGACAGGGGTGCGGTACAGGGAGGGTACACCGGGCCGGAGCCGCCCGACAGCGGGGACGCGGTGACGAGGATTTGTCAGTGCGGGTCCCTTCTCCCCCACCTGCGCCTGGAGCCGGGCCGGTCCGATGGCCGGGGAGGACTTTAGGAAGAGTTCTGCCAGGTCGCTCGTAAGGCTCGAGCTGTGCTTGCTACAAAAGGCAGCTGAGCAATCGGTCCATAGTCCGGGCACAGAGGGAAAAGGCTGGGTATTGTTCCCTCGGGATGACGGGGCCCGAGGGAGCAGCAGCTCGAGCTCTCGCAGCGGGAGTTTAGGTTGGATATCTGGGAAGATTCTTCTCTCGGAGGGTGGTCGGGCACTGGAACAGGATGCCAGGGAAGTGGTCACAGCCCCAGGGCTGACAGTGTAAAGAGCATTTGGACAACGCTCCCAGGCACATGGTGGGACTCGGGCTGTCCTGCACAGGGCCAGGAGTTGGACTCGCAGATCCTGATGGGTCCATCCCAGCTCAGCATATTCTTTGATTTTATGTTCCATTTTCCATGTTTTGTCATCACACATACAGGAACTTGGCTAAACTTTTCCTTCCCAAACACACAGCAGGAAAATTGTGCTTTACAGGCTGTTCCAAGCACATTTGGTTCCTGCTTCATCTGTCACTTGTTTTTCCGTATAGGTGAGCAGTGGGTATGGATATTGACAGCGTGTTCTCAGGCTCTTCTCTGCAGAGCCTTGCCAAACTGCTCCGTGATGCTCCAGAAGAGGATGATGATAATGATGATGACGATGATGTGGTGAGCCTTTCATAAGAGTTGCTGCTTTTTTTACATATTGTACCATAGCCTTATGCTGTTAATTAAGGAAAAGCAAATCTCTTTTTCTCCAGAGTGAGTAGAAACAGGATGAAAATCTTAGAAAGTTTTGGACTGACTGAAACAGCTCGAGGATACTTTCTGAGTAACAAGCTCTTGAGGGAGATAATGAGCAAGATGCCCCAGGAAAACAAGAAAACATTGTGAGCACAACATAGGAGGGAGGTTTAGTTTTTCAGCCTGAAGGAAATGAGAACGTGTAGTTGAAAGAGCTTTAGATACTTCAGCCTTCCACCTACATTTCCCTGAACTCTGCTGGAGATGAAGGCAATTGCAGCCAGATAGGAGGGGAAAAAATTGCTGCTCAACTTCTGATTAAGGACCAAAATATCCAGAGGCAACTGAGTGTATTAATTGTATATGTCAGGCATTGAAAACTAGAGATAATTGATCACTGAAGTACAGTAGGTATTTTGGTGGTTGTAAAATAGGGAAAGTTGAACAGTCACTCTAAGGTGTATAATCTGAATGAATAATGAGAGAAATATCCAAATGTATTCTTTTATATCAATTCCTCTCAGCAGCGGATGAAAATCCCAGTGTTTGGAGAACATACATTATTCCTGCAACATGCAACACCTGCTTTTATCTAGGCCTGCCTGTGTGCTGGGAAGAAATATTGCCAGGAGCCCCACAGGTGCCAACAATGTAGAAGGCCTCTGTGAAATCCCAAAACTTTGCCAAGTCTCTCAGGATTTTGAAAAGATCATATTATGGATAAAAAAAAAAACAGATAAGAAAAATGGAAAATGCCTGAGTGTTCCTCCAAATCAACAAAGAGCTGGCCAGCCCCAGTAGTGGCACTGCAATTAATATTTGGGATAAAAGGTGTGCCTGTCCCTTGAAGTTTTCTTTCAGTGGGTTATAGATGTGGTCCTTCACACTCCAACTATCCTCCAGCTGTTTAATGCCTGCCTTTTAAACCCTGCATTATGGCTGTACATCTCTGCAGTAAACATCCTGATTTTAAAAATAATTTGTTTACATCTTATTAATAAAATGAATGACACTTCAGAGACAGAAATGGAAAATTGCCATGAGGGATGTCAATTAAGTCTGAGTAAATCTGGGTAAATTGAAATCTTTATTTTGATTTAATTTAATGCTCTGTGCATATGAGGCACTTTTATTGAACCGAGGAATCTTCATATATAGAGAAATTCCTCACATTGGCCTATTAGCACTAAATTGATTCATAATTAGAGGAAAATGTTGTTGCCTCATGATCTCTACTGTAAAAAGGAATCCAAATGCTGTGATGGGGCTTTCATGTAGCACCCTTGGTTTCCTGTAATATTTTCATGGCAGGCAAAGCATGGAAATTCTGCCAAAATGCCATGGAAACCAAAACTCACAAAGCACATCTGTCTATATTACTGGGCTTCTGTGAGTCCTGCTTAAACCCTGTGTGTCAAGGTCACTTTCTGCTTTGTGAGAGTGAAGAAAAGAGAATATTCAGTGGTTCAGTCATCAAACTGTGGGATAATGTTTCTTCAGTTCTATTGGGGATTTGTTTGACCTTAGATAATGTGTTGTATTTACTGACATTATGGTTGTAACCGAGCTTGGCTCTATAAAAATTGATTTAAGATGTTCTTGCCTTTCTCTGCAGCCACGCTGTTCTGTTGGTTCCATGACTCCTGGGAGTGTTGGACCAGTAAAGAAAGAAACCACCAGTAAGGAGGAGTATTTGTGTGTTTTGGCATTCAGTCTCACGTCAGCAGACTGCAGCAGCTGTAGTAAGATACCACTGCAATAAAAGAGTGGTCACTGACCTTTGAGATGGGCAAAGCATGACATTTCTCACAATCACACTGTAAAATTATTCCTTTCCTGAAAGCTTAACTCTTAAAACATGCAAAGAGAAGCAGAAAGGGTAATGCCAGAGCAGCCTCCAGTGGAGATGAGAACAGCTCAGGGCACAGCCAGGGGCTGCAGGGATCATAACTGAGCAGCACAAGCTCCATATAAGTATTCAGGAAAGAGAGAAAGACAGTTTTGGCAAAGACTTGGCAAGGTTAATGTTAAGTTTTTTGGAGCTGATGCTGTCACATGATTGAGCAGTTTAGTTAAGAGCCCTAAGAAAGGCCAACAAGGGCCAGGGTGAGTTTTGCAGGAAAAGAACTGTGGCAAATATAATAGCTTATTTTTGCTCAGGATTCCAGCAATAACCAGAGATTATACTCTAAAAAACTTCAAGTTTCACATTTACCAGCTTGCTAAAATAATATTTTTCCATGCAGGACAGACATTAACCATATTATTCTGCCAATAAACTTTCATATGTCTTAAACACCTTGTCTGGACTGTGCCAAATGGGAAGAACTGGATTTCTGTGTGAGGAGGTGGTCCTTTTGTGAATGACTCTGCTCACTGAAAATCTCATGTCAGGGGGCTTCTGGAAGATTAGTATTTCATCTCTCTACTCTTTACTGATTTTGAAGTGCTAGATATTATATGCCAGAAAGGAGGATTTCCAGGAAATAGAGGTTGGGTAAAGGAGATTTAAGAAAGGAAAACATTCTTTGTCTGTAAATCCTCATTCATAAGATAGTGAGGTGAAGAAGACTATAATCATTACCTAGAATGCTTTTAATGCAAAGACTTTTCTAAAGCCTAGAAATACTTTTCTAGGCTTTAGAAATGGCTTTTCTTCTTTATTTTTTTCATTCTTGAAAAATATTCTAAGCTTTCAGCAAGCCTTGAGGAACAGAGACATTTCAAAATGTGTCACTGTGATTTTTCTCCTCACTTACAGGTACTTTTCAAGTGAAATCTGAAAACAAGAAAACCATTTGGAATACAGAGGAGGTCCCAGAAGGATCTGAATTTGATGATACCTGGGACCCTAGAGAAAAGCCAGAGTAAGAGAACTGAGACTGCCTGTGTGGGCTTTACATAGCATTAATGGAAATGAGAGTTGAACAGCATCTACAGCCAGCTGAAAGGCTTGTGTCGTGCAAGAAGAAAGGAAAGATATCAGTGTTGCATCTAAAGCAACATGTGAGGAGTGGTTTTAACCCCTCTCTTGAAATCTTCTCATCTCAGAACAGAAACATAGTGTTGGTTTTTCCCATCATAAGTTTATGTGCAGTGTCAGTTACTTGTATAAAGTGGGATTAGAAGGGGAAGTAGGTCAGAAAAATGATTTATTAACTTTAAAATATGCCATTTGTGTGAAATACCTGCTTTTTCCTGCTGCAACTGAGATGCATCCATTTCTCCATACTCATAAATTCATAAAGTACTCCAATGTATATTTGCATTTCAAAGATTTAAGCTCTTTAGAGACAAATAGTACTGCAGGAAGAAAAGCTGTGTGCAGGCAATTTTGAGCTCTTAAATCTTGTCATTCAATCTTAGTCTGTCAAAGCACAACTTAAAACCAGAGCCTTTTCCCTTGCTCATAGAAAAACAGTAGCAAAAATATTCTTGAAATCAGGCATGTAAATTGTAGTTTGTAGAGGTCAGAAAGCCCTGAGGGACAGTCCATAAAAGCAGCTTTTGCATTTCCAATCAATGTTTCAATGCCATGTCCTGAAGTGTTAAATACTGCAGCAGATGGACTGTAGCCCATGGAGCTGCACATTGTGCACCAGAATCTTCACTTTTTCCTGCAGGTAAGTCAGGACATGAGGTTTTCAATTTCCCAGTTAAACACAGGACTGAGACCCACCTGAACAGGGACTCAGCCTTTCTGAAAATGAGGTTTTCAATTTCCCAGTTAAACACGGGACTGAGACCCACCTGAACAGGGACTCAGCCTTTCTGAAAATTATTTGGATTTCACCCTCACGCACAATTGTCCTTGAAATGGCCACTTGTCAGGTACAGGACACACACTCTCTCTCTATTGTGGGCACAAAGAAGATTTTCTCGTGCCATCCTTTGACCCTTCCCCTCTGCAGTGCTTCTCCAGCCTCAAGCAGTTGTGCCCCATGTTGTACAGATGAAGAGAGAGTACAAGTCTTTTCTAATAGTTCATCAAATGAAGCAAAGAAAATGTCCTAAAAGGAAAACAGATGGCTACAGAGGTGCATCCAGAGCTATTAGACACATTTGTCATTGACTTAGGAATTATTACATATGCAGATGCACACTGGAGATATGAAAGACTTTCTAATAGCTTAGACAAGTGATCCACCCCAGTAATTTTGCTGAACTTAGTAGGAGTAGCATATGTTATAAATACAAATTCAGTTTTCATTTCCTCGTTCATTAATTACCAAGAGCAAGGGAATACGTGATGCTACATTTTGTAGATGCGAAGAAGAAAATAAATGTTGGCTGAATGCAAAACAACTACAATCTGGCTTAGAGCATTATGCTTAGGCTGCAAGAATATCCTAAAGGACAGAGCAGAGCACATGTAATAGACATCCCCCTTTTCAGATCCATTCCCAGGGGTTTGGGGTGTTTGACTGGTTGATAAGCATCGTGTCCACTTAGGGAGCATTTCCTGCTCCTGCAAAGGCTGGTTAGGGAAGCAGAGGCAGCATGGTGAGTGCTTTGGGAGGTGGAGTGGATGATCTCCACCTGTCTTCCAGCTGTCTCGGTCATGGCTCTGAACAGAAACCCAGTGCAGATGGATTGGAGCCTTAAAGGGAGCCTGCAGAGGAGGAGAGACAGGGTGAGGAGGATTTTCAGTCCTCTGAGAATCACAGTCTCCTTTAATCTCCTGCCCCTGCTCCAGTATTACGAGGCAGTGACTTCTCTTTGGCAGGTATGAGATTTCATTCAAGCAGCATGTGGGAACAGAGGATGTCTTCTTTGGGATGACTGGGAAAGACCCCTCCACTGCCTGCTGTGAAGATATAGTGGTGAGCTGAGCCTGGAGCTCTGATCCCTCCTTTGTGCTCTTCCTCTGCCCTTTTCCATCTTCCCTGCTTTTTGAGGGACAGAATGTAAACACCAAGCTCTACTGCTGCCTTTGACCTCCTGTAGCATTTTCTTGTGATTCTCCACAAGAAGATTGTGGAGATGGCACACAAGAAGATTCCATTTGTAGATTTGTACTTGCTGACCTGAGGAACTCTTGTATCTCCTCAAGGACAAGTGTACTCAAGGGAATCTGTGCAAATGCATATGCCCCATATAAACTTATAGGGAATAAAATGTAGCTCTAAGATGAAGTTTCATCTTGGACACAGTTTTGGTGAGGAGAGGGACTGGGAAGAAGATATTTTTCATCTTCCTGCATTTTTTACAAGGTGTGTGGGCTAGCAGAATGCTACAATGCTGATAGCTTTAAGGTTCCAGCTATCAGATCCTGCCTCATCATTATATAATCAAAGACCTCCCTGGTTTCTGAGCTCCAGGACAGGTAGAATTGCTATGTTATCTTTCTAGCAGAAGCAAACTGTCCCTGCAATACACAAACCCTGAGGCTTCTGCTGGATGTTGAACACCTGTCAAGCACATTAGCAGCTCAGGATCTGGAAGAGAATAGGATATCAATACACATCACTAAGCTATTGAAAGCAGTCATTATCACTGTCGTATTTTCTCTGATACAAATTACCTACTCAAAACGTTGCTCTTTGATACTACCATTGAAATATTCATGAAAATGAGATATTTTATGGCTTTTAGGGCAACATATGTAATCACAGCTTTACCTCTGCCCATCATTTCAGATTAAAATCAAGCTGCCAGAGACAAAGTACTCAGACATCACATTAGACATCCAGGACAAGGTTCTTGACCTTCGAACTCCCAAAAAGTAAGTGTAGCACAATTGATAGAAGTACAGTTAATATCCTGTTTGAAATGGGGTTTAGCCAAGCTTTTAACTGCAGTCTGTGTGGAAAGCAAAGCTAAAGATCGTACTATTAACTGCTCATGAAAAATAAATATTCATGAGCATAGTCCATTCATAGGTGTACAATCTGCTGGCTTTGAATATTGTCCAGTAAAAAGCTTTAGGACAGATTTTGGCTATTTAAAGAACAAGGCTTCAAGGGATCAAAACATCTGGAAAAAAGCTGACCAAGGTCTTGAAAGACTTAGTCTAGTATGCCTAAGCACTAATTTGTACAAATGTATATGGCTGAAGATGGTAAAAAAGTGCAGATGAATTTTCAGTAGCTGAAAGCCAAATTATGGACATATCCAAGCACAGATGCAGAGATGGAAATGTTACAAGGTTTCCTAAAGAGATTTCCTTTGATTTTTTTTTTTGTAGGGCTGTTTCAAGCCTACAAGATAATCAACTGACTGATACACTCTTGGATTTCTCAGTCTTCCTCCATCTCTCCCTCAGTGTGCTATTCCCCTGCCTGAGATTTCCAGATAATTCCCATGTCTGTTTTGCTCAAAGTCCTCCTTCACAAAGACTGCTTTCATAAGAAACCTTAATCCTCCCTGGGCTGACTTGCTGCACTGAATGGGATGTGGGAAGATCTATATGTGAATGGCCTTCTGCAGATAAATTCAAGGTGCAGGCTGTGGATTAAGGCCTAAATAAGTCCCCAGTAGACTAACTATAGAAAAGCCATTTTTCTCTGCCAAAACCAGGCAGAGTCAGTTACCCTGTGCTTGGTTTTCACCCAAGGATGCAACAGGAGTGGAAGAAGGTTTGGGAATATTAGTTTTGAAACTGGAAAATTGGGAGAAATAATTGCTCAGCTAACGACTTGCCGAACCTGTGGGCAGTAAAAGAAGTAGCTTAATGCAATGCTGCAGATGTAGGAAAACCTCAGCATCCTTTTCCTTTTGCAATTCTATCTTTTTGGTGACTCAGATCTGCCATTATATCCTCAGTACCCAGCTGTCTCTAGTCACAAGCATAGCAAATAAAAAGTTCACCATAAATCTGATGGTTGCTTGGGTACAGCTTGAACCAGTGCTGCTTTCACAAATATAAGTGCAAGTCTGCTCAGTATGAAGGAAACAATCAAGATGTCCAGTTCTACATACTGAAAAACTTTGTTCTCACACAGATGGGTAGGAAAACTCAAAGCAACTGCTTCCAGCTCTGTAGTTCTGGGCCTGCTTCTAAGCCAAGCTGCTTTTAAGTGATGGAAATTATTCAGGGTCAGTCTTGCTGTGTGTGAGGTATTGCAGGAGCCCCACAACCTGTGACAATAAGGAGATCTGTTGGAATAACATTCCCTGGCATACTGACTGAGGAATTGCAGGAGTAACTTGCAATGACATCTCAACTGCTCACCTGATCTGAGGCACTGACATTCTCTGTGTCCTCTTTTACAGGAAGCTGCTGCTGCACCTCCCCTACCCTGTGAACAGCAAGGAGGGTAGAGCTCGTTTTCTCTCTGAAGAGGAGATCTTGGAAGTCACCTTGAGAGTATCAAGGAAGTTTGATTTCATGAATTTTTCTGATGGATAGAGAGATGGATAGAGAAAGTTTGCAAAAAGTAATGTTTTAGTTTGAAGTCTTTTGGAAACCCAGCTTGTTCTGAAATAGTAGATTTTTTTTCCCTTGAACAGTCCAGGGGAATGTCTCTGGAGAAATGAGTCAGGAGGAACACAGTACCCACAGGTTCTAACAGCTGATGCTGTCTGGCTCTTACACTGCTCTGGTTAACTTTGTGCTTCCTTCAGTCTGACACAGACCCTGTGAATCAGAAAGTGGAAGATTTCAGTTCTGTAAGCCAGAGAAAGCCTTTTGTATGGCTGTGGCTGAGAAGTAGCACAGTGAGGCTCTGGACAATGAGTCTGGTGCTTTGGTACCATTTCAAGACTTGCAGTGTCCTTGAAATGTGCCAATGTCCTTGCTCGGTCTCCAGTGCTGGGAGTGGGGCCAGTTCAGAATCTTCTCTTGCCTATTTCTTGGTGAGAAGATCAAAGTTCTTCTCTTCCTCCACATCTGAGGCTCTTTTATACTGGCAGAACAAGTTAACCAGCTATAGTTGGATTGCTGAACATCTCAGCTCTTTTGAACAGTTTTTTGACAATTTATGGTTCAGTGTTGTCTATTCATCTGCTGTCCCTCCACCTATTTTTCTGATCTTTCTTGATTAATAAAATAAGAGGTTCTAAGGAACAGTTCCAATTATCTTTGAGTCTGCCTTCTCTATATCATGTGAAAGTTGAGATAAGAGGAATTTTGCATAACAAAGCTTCTCTCAGAGGGCTGAAACGCTGCAAAATCTGTTCTTTGGCCTTCAGGTCCAATCTGGAGATACAGAGATGGGTAACCAAGGTGTTTCTTTCAGTAGCTGCTGGGCAAATATATTCATTTAACATTGTTAGTCCTGCAGGAAATACTTGCTCAATGATCTAAGTGGAGAGGACAAGCAGACCCTGGCACGTTAATGGTACACTCAACCAAAAGCCTGTGAGTACTTTCAGAGCAAAATGCCTTGAGTCCTGCATTCTTCTGGGGTGGAAATAGAAGAAAATAATTGACCAGCTAGGCTGCAGACAACACCCATGCAGCTAAATTTGTGGCAGGCTGCAATGAGAAGATGGATACTCCATGATGGATTGCAGATGCTGACAGTGAGTTTCAAGGTGTGGTCACAGTACATTTGTAATATACTGTGTTATAACTCCAGGACAAATTAGGCTGATGTCTGGACATTTCAACCACTTCCCTGAAAAGTGAACCATTGCTTGGGTCAAAATAATCCTAATCAACTTCTGCTTTAGCCTTAATGCACTGGAAAGCAGATACTTCAGTTATGATTCATCACAAGCTAGGAAATGTGCTGGTGACACTCAGGGGCTACTCCAATTGCTATCAGCTTAAGTTTCCATAAATTAGATCTGAATGTCTCTTATTCCAAAGCTGTGGTTGAGCAGGACAATGTAGATGTATGAGAAAAGGCTGACATCATTCCTCCTGACTCAGTTTTTCCCTCCTGTGCTTGCCAAACAAGCTGTTTCTTGGGAAAAGGTTGTCTTTGTGGTCCCTAGACAATATGCTGCTTAATTTTTGCATTTCTTATACATGTTACAAGAAAAGTGTAAGGTATTTATATGCATGTGGAGGTAACATTTGTCCAAATTAATTCAGTATATCCACAACTCTTCTGAGCCCTACGCCAGTGCTCTATCCACAAGGTTATATTGCCTTTTTAATTGGCAGTAGTAATTTACTAAGCCTAAATCATCAAGTTCTGCTTAATTTAATGTCAGTGTTTGATACTGAAAACAGTGATGAGTCTGGCTCATTGTGCCTCTCCCCAGTGTTTTCGTTTCCTCTGGAAATGAGCATATGCCACACTGGTATCCATATCATAATTTATCTCCAAATATTTTTGAACCTGAGGGCATTTTATCAGCATTCAAGAGACAAAAAACTGAGGTAAGTATGTTCTGTACAAAAGCCAGCTGCAGAATAGGAAAGGGAAGTACAAATTTCTATTGCTTAAGGGGGAGGCTGCAATGTGATTTCTTGCACCTGCTGGCCACTCACTCTGTGCATCCACCTCCAGGCTCCTGTAGGTCAGGGGGACCTGGCAGGTTGGTGACACTGGATAGGAAAAGGTTGATATCCTGGCCAGGGGGAGGCTGAAATCACAGAGTGAGGACAGAAGATCACAGGGAATAAACTCATAAGCAAACAGACTTTGTGTGTTCCACTCAGGAGAAGCTCTACTGCCCTTTTCACTAAAGTGGGGACACTGCTTTGGGGGTGGGCAGTCTGCTGGGCAGGATTCACTGCCTGAAAGCACCATCATCACCTGGAGAGCCTCTCACATTCTCACTTTTTTCCTATCAAGGACACAGAGGCTGCCCTAGGCAAAATTTTGAGGTTTGGGGTTTGGATTTTTTCCATATATTGTCCCAAAAGGAAGCTGGTTGAAACGACTCGTGGGTTGTCAAAATTCCCAGGGATCTGGAGGCTACTGCCAGCTACAAGAGCTGCCTTTTCTGCACAGGCTTGAGGGCAGCTTTGCACTGTCAGAAAGCCTCCAGGAGATGAACCCCCTTTGCTTCTGAACATCAACGCTGCTGCCGAAGTGCCACTCCAGCACCTGCAAGCATCTTAATTAATCAAAATTATAAGCCCAGTTAAACAACCCAGCCATTAAGCCCCAGCCATTAAGCATCATCAAGCTTTATTTGGTTCCCATAAGAAGCAGCTTGATTAAATGTATTGCAGTTAAGTAGAGGGTACTGGAGATGTGGAACTGAGATAGAGGCTTGTTTGCAGTAGGATCCCAATAAACTGCAGGTTCTCATCTCACCTTGTCACACATTCTGTCCTCCAGGGATGGTTGCAGAGCCACCATCCCCATTTTGACTTGTTCCTGCCTTCTCTCAGAACTATGGTGGTGTGCTAAAATACACAGCCCAGCTCACACTCTGAATTTCACCTCTCTTCATATTCCCCTTTGTCCACTTACTGTCCTGGGGCCGAGATACTTGCCTCATTCCCTAGCTTGAGGAAGAGAAAACCCAGGTGAGTTGCTCCTATAAACACCTGAGACAGTGCAAGAATTTAAATGATTCCCTTAAACCTGTAGGCTGTCATTCTCATCTTCCTCCAGGTCTGCTGTTGATATCATCATACACCCCACCTATTTGTCTTAAAAGACTACTTCATTTTTCTGCTGCTCAGTTTAAAGTCTGTATCCAAACTTTGTGTACTTCTTGCACTGTGTGAAACACTGCTTTATCAGTGTATCCTTCCCTCCAGACAAAGTTTATCTAAAATGACTAAGCTGTACCTACGTGTACAGACAGATCTGTCTCCCTCATGCTGGAGCAGCTCCTTTTCAACCTGCTGGTGTTGGTGTAGACTTTTACCCTCTGTCTGCAGCACCTGCAGCAACAATTCCTCCTTGTTCTCTGGGATCCCCTTCAGGAGCTGCTGCCACAGACAGTCATTGTTGTCTGCCCGTGATCCTGGCTCCAGGGAAGGTGCCTGGAATATGCTGGGGGCTGGTTTATTTTTTTCCTGTGATCTTCACTAACAGGAGGTGATTTGTCTCTTGGTGTCTCTCTTTGTGTCTCTCTTCATTCTGTTTTCTCCTTCGGGCAGAATTCACTTTCAGATTGTGATGAATTCATCAGAGGATGGTGAACAGCATCCCTGTTTTTCCCTTTCCCTCATGATTGTTTGTTCTGTGCTCTTTTCAGGGGACTCTGATGTCTCCTTTCCCAAGTGCTTTATCTCCCTGGATTGTTGTCACATTAGGACATTTCTCACCAGAGCCTCCTGGCAGGTTGCAGTTGACATATCTGACCCTTGTTGGATGTGCTTAACTAGGGTGAAGTGTGAGATTCATTTTCCCTCACTCAGATCAGTGCTGGCTGAAGAGCTCTGTCCTTCCTTGATGTGTGTCCTGTCTGTGAGGGTAGGAAGGGGACACAAGCACGAGCACCAGGGACAGAACCTGGACCACAGCACAAAAGCAGCAGATGCTGCAGGCTGTGTGAGGAGTGCTGACAGAATTGAGAGGCCTCGTGAGGCCTTGCTTCAAATGTAGCCAGTACCACACGTGGAACCTGGTTGTGAAGAAATTAACCAAGTCAGAAAAAGCCAGAATCATTCAGAATTTCAGCCTTCCCCAAGGCCTGAAAAGTTTCTCTCTGCTTCCTGATGTGCGTCCCCACATCCCAGATGAATACTTAAAGGAGTTTCTGAAATCCACTCCAGGGCAACAGTGACACAGGCAACACAGGAATGCCTTTGGTTTTGGAGCACTTCTCTCGATCCGTATGAATCTTTGATCATTTGGGACTTTCTCATCTCAAGGCCTCCCTTTCATCTTTTTTCTCTGCCTTCACACACTCATTTCTGAAGAGAAGATCATAGGAAGTTGCCAGAACGATAGCAGATACTGTCCACCTACAGTCCTTAGAGACCATCTCTCTGTAATTGGGTGTCTCCTTTGTGGCTCCCAGCAGCCTGGAAATTCACTTCTGATGCTGATCAATATTTTCTTTAACCATGCCATTTTAACTTGATGGTATCACAACCCAGCAAACACTGCCAAGAGTGCTGTGTGGTATTTACTGAAGCAATTCTCTGATTCTATTTGGCAACCTGTCTCCTGCAGCTGCCGATCAGAGAGAAAAAGAGTCACACACCCCTTCTGGAAAACTCTTGTCATGTTGGACAGCTGTGGAAAAAGGAACAGGATAGGAATGGAGATGAACATAACTGATTTTGTTAAGTCATCAGGTGATGTGGGCAAGGCAGACATTTGCCAAACAGTGGTAGATTAGGAACTGTAGAAATGTAAGCACCAATTCTTGAGTTTAATGACATGGTGAGCTCTGAGTGGGTTCCACCCCTCACAGGGGCCCAGGTAATGAGAGTTTATATCAGCCCTGGGGGTTTCTGTGACTGGGAACCCTGGTGATGGGATCTCCTGACCCAGATTCCTGTAGCTGTATCCCCAGGCTGCTCTTGGGGGGCACTGTGGCAAGCTGGCAAGTTTATAGAGGGGAATGAGGGAGCGACTTCAGCTGGGAGAGTCAGCTACACCTTTTCTCACCTGAGCTGAGCCCAGGGGAGCCAGAGGGCTCCATCCAGGGAGAGTCAAGTGGCAAGGAGCAGCTCTGTGAGAAAAGAGGTGAGCAGGGGCTGTGTTTAAGGCAAACTAAATGGTGGGTGTGGAGTGAGACTCTGGAAGTGAGGGAGTGATGTGAACTGCGCAAAAGCGGGAGAAGAAAGACATTATCAAAGTTTCTTCAAAACCACTGTGTTGAAAGGGAAGTTCAGAGCAGACAGCCACCCTGAGCTTAGGGCTGATGAGATACCTTTTTTAGAATGTCACCAGCACTGAAAATCCTGTGCTGAAAGAAGCTGTGGGAAGGGGACTGTGCCTGGAATAGCTATGAGGTTCCCAAGAGGGCCGGAGCGCTTGGGTCATGGAGATTTATTGGGCTGGGAACCTTGTCTCACTCTGGGGGTCAGACTAAGCTGGCCCATTGCAATTACTTTTATCAACAGCAGATGAAAGGGGAATTGGTGTTAGGAGTTCATGAACCCTCTCAAATGCTCCCAACAGCCCGAGTCTCTGTGTTGTCCTTGCAGCACCTATTTCTGGGTAAGCAGAGTCAGTGTGTGCAGTGCCTGGGTGACAGATTGCTGTGCCCTGACCTGGAACAGGGGATGTCACATCTAGTTTTAGGCCTACATGCATATGCATGCTTGCCTCCATCCTTTTCCCTATTTAGAGCAGTCTGTGTTTATTAAAAAAAACAAAACAAAACAAAAAAAACAAAACAACCCTAAAAAAAACCAAAAAAAAGCCCACCCACAAAAATAAATACCACAGTCTTTTGCTCTAAATCAAATCTAAATTACCAGTAGGTAAATAGATAAATGAGGGCATTAGAATTGTTCTTATTCTGGAGCCAGGTGCTATCTTCAGACCAGGGGTAGGGCATCCCTTGGATGAAGAGAAAAGTTTCACAAAGATTCTGCAAGGTTGTCTTGAACCAGTGCTTGGAAAAGAGAGCTGAAGGTGATTAACTGCTTGCTGTGATACAGATGCTGAATGAAGAGAATGGCTGAAATAATAGAAAACCCCATTTCTGCTCTCTTGCATCACGAGTTCCCAAGTTTATGCTCAGTGAGTTTATTTAAATTGGACCACTGCTTCTATTTGGAACTAATATTTTTGTTTTCTTGAATAAAATGTGTTTTCCAATGTTGTTGCCCCTCCCCAAACCACAGCCAAGCAGCATCTCAGCCTACTTTCTTAAATCAAGAGAATTGTTTATGTCCTTGGGAGCTGGCATAATAACATCTGAAGGAAGCCATGAGACACAACAGGAATTCATTTGTAAGTTAATGAAAGCTGTGCAGTGCAGCATAAGGATGATCAGGGCAGGTCCTGGGCAGCATTTGTCAAGCTAAATTCCTTTCTGTTGAAATTGCTCTCCTCGGAAGAATCATGGACCAGCTTAAAAACCGCTTCTGTACAAATTTGTTATACAGATTTCCTTGCTATAAAGATGTGTGATAGAACAGAGTACAGGACAGAAACAGGAGAAAGGTGATATGGATCAAAAAAGAAAGAGAAAATTGCTTAAAGGCCCTAGCAGAGAGGGGGGAAAAAAGTACCACCTGGGTAGTGTGGCAAATTTTCCATGGAATTTGTCTCTTGGAACAGAATGTTTTGGTACTCACTGGAGGGGATTGAACTGGAGATGGGGTTGATGCCAAACACCTGATAGAACCAAAGCACACAGAGCCTGAGCCCATCTGAAGAAACCCTGAAAGAGCTGGGAATGAGTTTGTGTGCAAGAACCTAACCAGAAGACGAGCTGCTGTAGCGAGCAAGGTCAACCCTCCCCCTTGATTTGGGATTGCTCTTGTGGTGGGAAAATGAGGCCCTACAGTAAATATGGATTTGAATGCTACAGCTCTGCCTCAGTGCAGAGAGCAGGTGGACAGAGCAGGCCAGTGGTGGAATATCACAGCATCTCTTGGGCTATGAGTCAGACCAGACTCATCACCATCATGCGGCTTTCCCGTCACAAGGACGTGTTTGTCCCCTCTCGGACTTGCATTGCCCTCAAGGAAAAGCAGCCACAGCTCAGTTCTGTGCCTTGCTCTGCCACAGATCTGCAGCAGAACGCTGTGCCCAAAAGAACAGACCTGCTTCTGTTTCCTCTTCTGCAAAGCCAAGAGGCAGGGTGGCAATGGAGATGCCCATGGCCAAGTGCCCTCCTGAGGAAAGGGCTGGAAGAGAAGCTGGGGGTGTCACCAGACCTCTCCCACATGGAGATGGTCCTGTGCTTTTCCTGCCTGGGAAGAGTGAAACAGAGTCAATTTTGCATGTGTGAACAGCCTGTCTCAAATGAGAGCAAGGAGCTGAGTTGCCAAAGCCTGTTTTCTATGGATGTGTCCTGCAGTGCACACAGGAGGATCTAACGTGGCCCTCAGCGATCAGAGCTCTGCTGCAGAGCAGGATGTGCCTGTCATCCACATGGATCGAGATGCCTGAATCAGCACACTCGTTTCCCCAACAGTGGGAGCATCAGTAGGTTTATTTTCCATCTAGATGCCTGTTGACATGCATGGTGTAAACCCATCATTCCAGCTAACACTGACAGAGGCGGAGAGGTCTCATAGTAATTAACCACCAAGCTCAGATGTTGCTGAGAGTGGGAGGGCAGAGGAGCTGCAAACAGCATACTAGCATCAGCTGCCTCTTTCTTACAAAAATAAAATCTGCCAAACAAGTTTAAATTGCTTAGAAAGCTCTGGGAGTTGGAAATTTTAAATAAAAAATAAGAATGAAAAAAAGAAAGAAACCCTGCAATTGCTCTGGGGAAGGAAGAGAGAGGCAGATCTGTGGTACTCTAACAGAGCTGCCAAGAGCCCAGCTCAGAGTAGCTAGAGGAGATAGACATCACGCTTGCAGTGATTTCTCAGACTGGAAGGGGTTAACCAAGCTGTTAACTTTTCCATTCCCAGCACCTCAGGCTAGAAGATAAAGTTGAGTTCCCAGGAAAGACCCCATCTCCAAATATTGGCAAGCTGTGAGCTACAGCCGGTGTTTGGCTGAGACTAATCCTTGAATTATGAAATGCCTGTGTTCCCCAAGGCTGATCATCAGCCTGAGCCCCAAAGATCCACTCGCAGCACCTGGAGCCCTGTACTCACAGGTAAGTGGAGGCAGTGGCTTTTCCATTTCCTGCAATGCTGCTTCTGCTTTTTAAAGGAAGAAGAGTTGGTGGAGAGTGGGCCAGGCACTTTGGGCACTCCTCAGAACTGGGCTGATGACTGGGGGTGTCATTTACCTGACCCAGAGCCCCCTCCCTGCTCTCTGTTCTGTGGAATCTCAGCATGCAGCTTCACCCTGCACAAGTGAGGCAGCCCAAAATCCCCGGTTTATTTTCCTGTCTCTTCTTTATCTTACTGAGATCTCGTCTGCTGCCTCCTGGCCTGACGCTCAGCAGGCTGGTTCGGGTTGCCAAGGGAAGCAGACATTCCTCCCCAGGTCTCAGCTCACCACTTGCTGCTGCTGTCTGAACTCCATTAAGATAAGGGGCTCTGTGGGCAGGGACACAGCTGCCCTCTTGCTGATGCAAAGCCAAGCGGGCTGGGAGCTTTCAATAAAAAGTAATTAATGGTAAAGCAGACTCCTGCAATCCTGCCGTCTCTTCTATTTCTGTTACTTGGGCTTTTAAAGGCAACGGGATCACAGCGGTTTGACTTCCTTCTCTAGCCAAAAAAAAGGAAGCACACTTAATCTGGTGACCTCACATCCATCTTCTGCCCTTTATTAGCACCATCTGTCTCCTTCTGCCTGCTGAAAGGCGACTGTGCCTATCCCCATGGCTGGGACAATACAAATATTGCTCAATTCCAGCAGTCCTCCAAATGCAGTTACTCAATTGCAGTGTTAATTGAATTATTTGAATTTAATTATTCCATTAGGACTTATGTCAGTACAGTCCAAGCTGTTTGCTTTCTCTCTGGGCTAGCATCACAAAGCAGTGTCTGGCCACAAAGGGCAGGACTGGTTTCACTCTCTCAGACCTAGTTAGGCTGAGGAAAGTTTGGCACTGCTCAGAAGTGCTGCTCTCAAGTTCAAGGAGAGGTGTCAAGGCTGCAGGACCTTCCTCCCTCCAGTCAAAGCACAATACTTGTAAGCAGAGAACAGGGACTGTTTGTGCAGAAATAATTTTGTGCAAAGAGTTAGTGATAAAAATACTTGTGAGGGTTTTGTAAGTGAAGGAATCAATCCTAAAAGACGCTTGGCAGAAATCAGAAGGAGCAGTTGCACAACATGAGCCTGTAATAGGGACAATATATAGTCAGTGAGACAATTGCTAAGGGCTGCTTACAGTGCACACAGAGGGGCTGAGATGGGGCTGCAGTGTGAAGTTCTCCAGTTCTTGTGGTAAATTCATCTGGGCAAACAGAAAAACTACTTGGAGTTTATTTCTGATTCCTATCCCAATATCCTGCCACTATCACCATATCACAGAATTTTTAGGGTGGGAAAGGACCTCTGGAGATCATCTAATCCAACCCATCATTGTGTTTTCCTCACTCTTAACATCATTCAGAGCCCTGACTCGTGGTGTACACTACAATTAAAAAGGGTACTCAAATCTTTCCCTCCCTTCAGCCACAGGAGCTGCCCTGGCTGATGCAGCATCAGTTGAGAGCTGCGACAGGAGCACTGGAAATAGCCCTGCCTATCTCAGAAGGAGCTTTTCACCCACAGCTCTTCTCCTGCGAGCAGAGCTCAGGCTGTAGTGCCTCTGCTCTGCAGCAGCCCAGAGCTCTGACTGTCACAGCCAGCCCTGAGCTTTGCACCTGATGTCTGTGTGCTGTGCTTTGGAAATTCTTCGCTGGCCTGAAAGCTGCTGCCCTTGCAGCTCTGGGAGCAGAAGTTCCTGAGATTTGCAGGTGCAGGTATCACCCTCCTGCAGCGTGCAAGGTGAGGATCTCCGGGGTGGGGACATCTCTGGGGTCGTGGGGCTTCTTGGGGCCGTGTATCAGCCGGTCCTTTTCTTGATGGGGGCCCCTATGGAACCCTGTGGGGTTGAAGGTTGCTGGGACAGTGCTTCCTCAATGCCTGGTGACTGGTGATCCCAGGGAATCCATCCTGTAGGCTCTTTGCCCCACCACACCCCTCCCTCACACTCCCCTGTGCTGCATGGTTTTATTGACCCAGTGGGGCACCAGAGAGGCAGTAGAGGTCAGAATCGGGGTGTGAAATTGCAATTTCGTGGTAGCCTCAGGTAAAATGCTCTGCCCCTGCAAGCAGAAGTATCAAGGGATCATGATTAATCACAGATATAAGGGGATTAGGTGGTACACACAGTTGGGCTTTGAATATTTTTCTGCAAACATGGACTTTATCTGCCATGTGCCTCATTACAGGGACACTGGCACTTTGATCCTGGCTGATGTGGTGGAGTTTGAAGGTGGCAGGACCTGTTTTGGCAGTCATTTCTCAGTCCCACCTTGCAAACATCTCTCCCCTTCTGAAGGAGAGGTGATTTTCTTTACAGGGTGCCAGATCTCACCCAGCTTTGGTGAACACTGCCTCCATCACTGGAGCCTCCATCAGTCCTCATCTCACCTCCTCCTGGTGAGCCATGTGAGGCTGGAATACTTGGCATGGATGTACCAGGAGTCCTGCCCTCCTGATGGATGCCTGATTCATGACTCTGAATTTACCCTCAAAAAACTTGAGAGGTTATGCCAAGAGAAAAGGATGAGCCTCTCTGGGGCAGAGTGGTGGCTAAACATCCTACAGAATAATGGCAGAGAAATGTGAAAATAGCTCCTAAAAAGCCTCAGAGGCTGAGTGATCCTCAGGGCTGCTCCCAGTGTCCCGGGTGCCACATCTCGCTGGTGCAGCTGCAGAGCTCTGTTTGCTGCTCAGGGCACATTCAGCCCATTGTGTGGCACTGGTGGTTTGAATTTCCCAGGTTCTTTGCTGTGTTAATTCCTACATTCTCCAGTAAAACACCTGGGGCTCTGTCAATCCTTTCCTCTCCATGCCCATGTGTGCCTTTCTGCATCTCCAGCTGCAGCACCATCCCAGTCTGAGGGAGGACACCCCATCAGTGTTATCATCAAAGCCCTGCATTTCCCAACTGAACATGGAATTGGATTCCCATGCCTGCGGTATCTCTCCCCTCTGCACCTGCCCTGTTTCCCTGTCTGCTCTCTGGGATGTCTCTTTATTTCACTTCTGGCAGATCTCAGGTCTTTGAAGCTCAGTTTTGTGAAGTTGCTTCAGTGCCAGCAGAGGTACCAAGGCACTGACTGGGGCTTTTCACAGGCGCCCACAGCAGCCTCCTGCTGAGGCTTCCTGGCTATTCCCGTGCCAAAATGGAGTGGATGTATGGGAAAAGCAGTAGCCTGGCACTAAGAAGCCTTCATCCATTACCCTGCTCTGCCCCAGGCTCTGTGGGGAATCCTGACAGGCTCCTGTTTGAAGCAGGAGGGAGCTGGGGGTGCTCTGAGCATCACCAGGGCCAGAGCAGCAGCAGCCCTGCCTGGGACAGGGGGGTGTGCATGTGCAGGAGCCACCCCCTGTCCCCTGCCAGCTCTGCTGCCCCTGCTGGGGTGGGTTTGCCATAAATCCATCCCTGTTTATGTCACAGGCAGCCAGAGCCAAGCCCGGGGGGCATTGGAAAGCAGCCTCTGGATTTGTAGTTTTGTTCTTTTGACTCTAACACCTCATTTAATATTTCACAGCCCTGGTAATGCATTCCTGTGCCAGAGACAAAGGCTGGCTGGAGGTTCAGCCACTGACATTTACATTATTAGGTTGAGGCTCCAGAGCTTGTGCTCAGCGAGGTGAGCAGGGTTCTTCCTGTGCTCCTAGCTGGAAATACAGGGCTGGCAAAACCCTTCTAGCACTTGACTTTTCATGCTGATCCAGCTGGTGGTTATGGATTGTGGATAAGAATCGGGATTTTGCTTTTGGAAACTTTGTCCCAAGTTTTCTTTGAATCCAAAGTCTGGACTAGGGTGAAGCCATCAAGAAGAGTGTTGGGCCCACACAACCCCGAGTCAGAAGCTGTTTCCAGTTCTGTTCTGAACAGCTTCCAGACCCTCTAAATACACAGGTTTAAATAATTGCCCTTCAGTCTCGAAATATTGGCTCTTCTCTTGTATCAAATAACACCTAATGTCATTGTTGCTGAAGGCAACTAGGATGAAATTGCCTGCCTTATTTTTCCCAGTGTGTTGGCTTTATGCATTTGGCAGCATTTGGAGTCAAATCAATCTTGCTTTCCTTTCCTGGACAGGTACTTAGTTTTGCTGATGTCAGGGTACAGCTTTAGTGCAGAGAAGGGAGAGGAGGCAAACCATGGCTCAGGACACAGGGGATTGAGTTGCAAAGTCCCACAGGCTCAAGGAAGCTTGAGGTTAGTGCATTAAATCATAGAATGGTTTGGGTTGGAAGGGATCTTAAAGAACACCTCATTCCACCCCCCTGCCATGGGCAGAGACACCTTCCACTATCCCAGGTTGCTCCAAGCCCCATCCAACCTGGCCTTGAACATCCAGAGATGGGGCAGCCCCAGGTCCTCTGGGCACCCTGTGCCAGGGCCTCACCCTCATTGTAAACCACTTTTTTCTTATGTCCAATCTAAACCTGCCCTCTATCAGTTTAAAGCCATTCCTCCTTTCCTATCACTCAATTCACTTGTTAAAAGTCCCTCTCCAGCTCTCTTGGAGCTCCTTTAGATACTGGAAGGATATTCTCCAGATTGAAGAGGTTGTCCAGGCTGAACAATCCTCATTTTCTCAGCCTGCTTCTACAGAAGAGGTGCTACAACCCAAGTTTCCCTGGCCCAGTGCTGCTACCTCTGTAGAAAAGGGCTGGCAGAGGTCTGGAGAGCTCAGTTTTGTGAGTGCTGATGTCCCACATGCCTGGGGATTGTACCTACTGCAACCCAGGTGTTCCTTGGCCTGCACCAGAAGCAAAGCTGCCTTTCAAATAAAGGCCACTGGATGTTCTGGAGAGGAGTTTCAAGGGACAGCCCTCCTCATAAAGTACCTCAGGAGCTGTGTGGACTCCTGACCAGTGGAGAGGGTGACAAATCAGCCTTCAGAGGAGCTCAGGTGGACGTGCTCTACTTGTGTCAGGCCTTGGGACCCTGGCAGGGGAACACATGGACAGCCCTGAGCTGTGAGTGCCTAACTGGCTCACAGAGCCAGACCTTCCCTTCCCTTCCCTTCCCTTCCCTTCCCTTCCCTTCCCTTCCCTTCCCTTCCCTTCCCTTCCCTTCCCTTCCCTTCCCTTCCCTTCCCTTCCCTTCCCTTCCCTTCCCTTCCCTTCCCTTCCCTTCCCTTCCCTTCCCTTCCCTTCCCTTCCCTTCCCTTCCCTTCCCTTCCCTTCCCTTCCCTTCCCTTCCCTTCCCTTCCCTTCCCATCCCATCCCATCCCATCCCATCCCATCCCATCCCATCCCATCACTGTTGATTCCTTTCATGCTCTTCAAGAGGCCTCCTGCTGCCTTAAATCTCTTTTTTCACCTCATTCCAATAGTGCAGTCCACTCCAGGCCCTGGTAAGGCTGAGCATGGTTCAGATCACAGCTCTCCCTCTCTGTGCAGGGGCTGGGGATCACCCTCCCCATGGGGGTGCCAGTAGGCAGGCTGGTGCCCTGCTGGTGCCTGCCAGGGTGCTTGAGATGGCCAAGGATGAGCTCCCTGGCACACAGATCTTTAGGAGGCCACTGTGTTGTTCAGCTGGTGCTGGTGTGAGCCTTTTGCTTTATTAAACTGCCTTCATCTTGACCCATGAGTGGTTTTTTAATCTGATTTTCTCCTCCCACCCCCATCCCATCCCCTCTCCTGCTTAGGAGGGGAGGGATAGAGCAGCTGGGTGGGCACCTGGCATCCAACCAAGGTCAGCTCACCACAGGAGTGCAATCTTCATTCCCTGCTTTATTTGTGCTGTGACTGCTTTGGGCTACAGTTACCTTTAATTACTGGCTCTGCTGAGGCTGGTTGAGTCGTTTCCTGTGAATGGTTTGGAGGTCCTTGCTCCCAAACAATGAAACCACTTACCATCACTTATCTTTTAATCAGAGTTTATATTTAGCTGGTGCCTTCCATTCAGGCTGCTTCTCCACACCTGCACAGAGAAAAGCCCTGCAATCCTGCTGCTCACAGGAAGATTGGAATGCTCTCCCCAGCCCCACTGCTGCAGCTGAGTTGGGATGTGATACCCAGGAGGACATCAGAGCCCATACTGCTCACCTTGATGATGAGCTCAGTTATGGCAATTCCTTCACTTTGTCCATCATTATAAAGTGAGAAAGTCTCATTAAAGCTCACACAGCCACCACACAGAGGAGAGAGCAGCTCAGAGTCCCCTGACTGTGTGAGGAGCTCTGCTTCTCTTCCATGGGGGTGGAAGCAGAGCTCAGGGAGGGGACAAAGTGTCTGCTCTTGATCCCAAAGGACTCAAGACTTCCAACATGAGTGCCATAAACCAGGAGATGGGATGGTTTGTCCTGAAATAACTTGTGTCTCATGCAAGCTGAAGGGAACTGGGAGCAGCCTCAGCATTCCCCAGCCTGTTGTTTCCCTTTACACGCAGCTCCAGGAAAAGGAACTGCTGCAAGAAGTTCCTTCAGCCAGCACTGGCTCCACCAGCAAGAGCTGTGCTCTCAGCAGCACTGCAGAAACTGGGGCAGTGGGCAGGGAAATTGTCCTTCCCACTCATCCCACCCCACTGGTCACAGCTTTGGGACAAAGCTGGAGGGACTGGAGGACACAAGATGCAGCACCATCAGATCCTCTGGATGCAGAGTGACCCTCATCCAGCAGCCAGGACGCCCTCCCCACTGCCCAGCCCAGCTGTGTGGTGTCTCCTTGGAGCTGGGGGAGACTGAAGCCCTGTCCCCCCGTTTCCCAGGCAGGAGGAGTGTCTGGGGCTGTGGCTGTGTGCTCAGAGGATGCTCTGCCCAGCGCCACGAGCCGTGCTGGCTGCCTGACCCTGCTCCACGCAGGACGAGATGCCAAGGAGAGGGCAAAGAGCCCCCATCCAATTATTGTGCTATATTTGTACATGAGAGAAGGGGAGCGAGCAAGAGCTATGCTGCTGCTGGGAACTCGATCACTTTAGGTGAATTGAGAGACAGGGCACTCCAATTAAGGCTTTTTTCCCCTTTTTGCACACAATTCCTCCCTTTTCTTCTGCCTGCCTGGGAGGCTGGACTACCTGCAGTGTGAGAGAGTCGGGTTGTGCATCCCTGGGAGGAAGAGGAGGGTGCAGGGACAGTCAGGCAGCATCAGGGGACAGGCTGTCCCACCAAGGGGTTTGTGATAACGCCCTCCTGGCACTGGAGATGAAATGAAATGCACCATCCTCTTGACGGTGTTTCAAAATGCCATTAAGGGATCAGAGCATGCTCCAGCCCGGGTGCTGGCAGCAGGCAGGGGAGTGAAATAATTGATTTGCTTCTCCCTGTGATCCAAAAGGGTTTCGATGTCAGGCCATCCATTGTGGTGGCTGGAATGCTAACACAATCCGTCGGAGCTGCAGCCCCGCGAATGGGTGACTGTACTAATGGCTAATCCGGGGTGATGGATGGGCTGGGGGAGATGCTGCTGCTGAGTAAGGAGGAGGCAGCAAGAGGAGAGTGAGGCAGCAACAGGCTGGGACTCAGCAGGCACTTTCCCAGCCAGTGTGGGAGCTGGAAAAGGGAGGCAGTGAGCAGGCAGCTTGCGCAAGTATCCGCGTCCTGCCCCCTCTGCTCAGGGTGGTCACACAAGGGGTAACATCTGAATTTAGCCACTTGATTTTGGCCAGGTCTGGACTAGAGTAACAAAGAGATGGCAAGCTCTCTCTCTGTCCTCTCTGCAGTCCTTTCTAAAACGCAGATATATTTCTTTATTTTGAATTTAAAGCGCTCTGGGGTTGCCAGCACCTTCAGGCAAATGAAAAAGTCGAATGCAAAAGAGAGCGCAGTAAGAAATAATAAGATTAGCGATCCCAGGGAGGGCAGTTGTGCTAATTAGCAACAGACAGGGGCTGATGTGTTCCCCAGCACACCAGCCCAAAGTTCCTGTGGCTCTGCTGACTGGTCCTGCCTCCCCAGGCAGAAGCACATCTCTGTTTTGGGAGCATCGCTCCTGGCTCATGCTGGGCTGAGTAGGAGGAGAGGTGGTGGTTGTGGTCCCCCTGCCCTACTTCAAGGCCTTGAAGGGGATGTCCACTGGGGAAGGTTTCACTGCATCCCACCCCCAAACCATGGCTTGTGCTTGAGGATTCAGTTTGTGGCCAAGCTGGTGGCTCACAGGGAGAAGACTGGGGCTTGTCAGAGTCCTGGTTCCTTCTGCATAAAGGGGACCAGGCTGGGCTCTCCCAGCAGCACCTTTCCTCCCCAAAAACAGCTTCCACCCCTGCGTGCAAGGGACAGATTACCTTTAAATGGTTGCAGCTCAAGGAACCTCTCTTGGTTATTGATCCCCTACTGATTACTCCAGCACTTGGTATTCAGCTTGTAAATAAGATTACAGGGTAAATTTAAAATGGAAGCAGAGGGATGATAAAATTCTGCTCATTTACAATAAACTCAAAGAACTTTCCCCCTTCTGCCCCCCCCTCCAGCTTTATTATGAAGTCCAATAAAATACCCTGGGGACAAGAAGGAAGAGAGAGTAGCGATTCAAAGGCAACATCAAAAGGCATCTCCATTTATTTTAGCGTGTCAACAGGCACAGAGAGATGCTCCCAGCCAAATGTGGCAGGTGCTCCAAGAGCAGCAGCCCAGCCCCTTCCCTGCCATCCCCAGCCCAGGGCTCTGTGCTGGAAAGACAGGCCAAATCCCATCCATTTCCTTCAGATCTCAGATTAGTTTCTATTTTGATGGCAAGCACTTCAGGTGTTAGATGAGGAGTTCAATGCCATGGACTGTTCTCACTGCTCTCAGCCCATCTCTGCAAAGGAGAAAAAAACCCAAATGCTCTGTGGCTAAAAACAGGTATTCCTCTTCTTTCCCCGTGCTGCTGCAGGGCTGTCCTTTGGGCTCCTGGCAGTGCCAGGTGCCCTGCATCTACCACAACAAGCAGAAGGAGACTGTGATTTAATGGAAGGATATTTAAGAGCTATGCCCACTGTTACCAGCCTTGGAAACATCGGTCTTGTGATATCCAGTAAGCCCCAGCTGCCGGAGTCATGGGAATTCATGAGGATTTTAAAATCTGGAAGAAGCCCAATCTCTTCCACTGGACAGCCATGGGAGGTTTCTTCCAGCTCCATCCTCTGAGGGAAAGCATCTCCCTGCTCTGAACAGTAGCCAGGACATCTTCAGGGGGACCTTTGCAGGCACTACCCAAAAGGCAAGGCTTCTCTGCACCTTCTTTATGGATGCTACTGCTTCAAGAAAGGGAAAAAAAAAAATCTCCTCAAGTTAATTTAGGACCTGACACCATCCAGCTTCAGGTGCTGCAGCAGCACAGCTCAGGAGGATGGGCTGTTCTGCCTTTCCCCTGTGGGGTCTTTAGGAGACTTGGGAACATTTTGTCTAAATCGTGCTTTTCTCCAGGAACTTTTGAAGCAATTCGCCCTCGGCAGGAATTGTGCCAAGTTATTATCCTTCATTGCCATGTCAGGAGAAGCTGTAGCCCTCATCCCCTGGGAATATTTTGGACTCCCTGGTGCTTAGAGCAGGTTGTGTCCTTGCTGCTGGTAGTGGGACACCAGAATTCCACCCCCAAGGGTGTCACACTGAGTGCCAGCACCAACACCGAGGACAGAGTACTTTTGTGGCAGTGTTCCCTCAAGAATGAGGCTTTTAAATATAGCAGGATTGACTCAAAATCCCAGATTAATTCACTTTTAAATACCAGCTCTTGGACTCTCATCCTCTGCTTCTAGATGTGTATCCCCAAGCCTCAGTGGGTGTTTATGAGATCTTGAAATTTAATCCTCGAAGAATACATTAAAACTTCAATTCCTTGGGCAGGAATTTTGGAGGCTGAGGCCTGGTGGAACAAACATACATTCCAAGACAATCAGAACCAGCAGTGTTTTGTGCTGGTGGGACTGTGCCATCAGAGGTGCTGATCCCCATGGGGCAGTGACAGCCTGCACAGCCTGAGGCATTTATAATGTAGATTGAATGAGTGTTTTCACAGCCTTTAAGCAGCCACTGAGTTCCCCCTTTTCCCATGTTAAGAGAAGTCAAAATCCTCCACTTCCTTCAGGGTGAGGGGTTTCTGCTTGTGATCCACAGAGCCCAAGTGCCCATGGATTACTTACTGGGGTAAGGAAAAAGATGTTTGAAGCCTCGAAGTGCAAGGGTAAATTTCCAGAGGGGATTGTGCCTCCTGGAGAAATTTCAGTGGCATCTACAAAGCCTTTCACATGCAGTTGCTGGCTGCCAAGGGAAGGGGCAGCCCCTAAGCTGTGGAATCACTGGCATGAAACTTCCAGATATTTGCAAGCCCAGCTGAAGGACCCCTCACCCTCTCTATATTTTCAAGCCCACAGCCTCACCCAGCTGCTGGGGAATCTTCAGATTTTCAGCAGAAAAAGCCCCCCCAGTACCCAAGGAACACCTATTCCACCCCACAGCCTCACTGCTGCTGGGCTGGAATGGCTGGGGAGCAAAGCCTGCAGCCTCATTTCCCCAGCAAGAAGAGACCTCTCCAGCCTTCAAAGTGCCCACAAGAATTCACAGCCACGCTGAGAAAAAAAAATAAAAAATAAAAAAATGCCGCCTCTTATCCAAAAAGGTGAAAAGACAGGACAAAGTTAAAAGCAACGCCAAAAATGACTGCTGAGAATAGAAATATCCATTGTGTAACCATGGCTTCCTCGCCACATGCAGGCCTGAAATGCAGGTGCCCACTGCTGGCCCTGCTGTGCTGGAGACACAGCCTGGGCAATGGCCCAGGAAGATGCTGCACCCCTGGCTGGGGATGATGCTGGGGACAGTGACATCCTCAGCCCAGGGTAGGGGTCCCTGTGCTGAAAGCGCTTGAGCAAGGGGCAGAAGTGTGGAAAGCCCAAAACACTAATGACCCCTTGCCCCAGAGGTGCATGAAGGGCCTCTCCTGGCAGAGGCAGCCTCAGTCAGGGGTGTAACCCCACCCTCAGCACAGCTGAACTCCTGTTGGGACAGGCCAAGGCCGCTCTGCCCCCAGCACAACCTTTCCTTCAGCCTGTTGTGTGCCCTTTGATCCACACTGGCAGAGAGCACACAAGACTTGAGGCTCCCCGCACACCCCAGACCCACAATCCTGCTGCCACCAGCACTTCCACCCCCAGGCCCTCCACCGTGGAGGGATTTATCATGCAGGCAGGGAACTGGGGCATAAACATGTGCCAAGACTGAGAATGCCAGTATCTGAATGCCTTCGGTTCCTTCCTCCAAATAAATCACTGCGTGACTGTAATTATCACACTTGCCCTGGGTACACACCGGCTTAATACGGAAAATGAGTGTGGAGGATTTATTACTGCTGATCCCTGATCTTTCATTTTTGATATTAAAACATGTTTAATTCATTGCAATCTAGATTAAAGTAAGGGAGGCCATGGGCAGGCTCTGGTTTGCTTGGGGAGGGTTTGGTTGATCACAGGAGCAGGATGGTGCTGGCTCCCGCTCCCCTCCCTGCTGACTCTGTGTCAAGCCCTGGCTGAATCGTGTCTGCTTTCACCACCACGCTTTCTCTGCATGTGGATTTATGGTTGTTTAGACACCAAGACTAGGGAGACTGCTGTAAATGTGTTATTTTCACTGAAGGGACAGATTACAGCAGAGCTTATAACCCTGCTAGATGCAACAGAAGTGGTGGCTTCTGAGGTTTTAAGCTTTCCTAAATAGATGGCCATCTCTGTCAGTATGAATCAGCTCTTGCTTTCAGAAAAGCTTTCCTTTTTTATTTTGTTACAAGAACCCTTGGCCTTCAGTGACTAGTTTGCATTGAATGTTCAACAATTGTGAAAGCATTTCTCACACAGCCTGGGTGCGTGCTGCAGAGCCCAAACCTTTTTTGCCTTATCTTGCAGTACGGCTTCTGCAGGGTGATGCCACCTTGGCCACTCACACAGGGCCTTGGTCTTGGGGTCTCTGAGGCATTTTCAGGACAGGGGAGGGAGCAGAGAGGGTCCAGGAATGAGAAGATGGAGCAGATGCAGGTCCAGGGAGCTTTTGGTTCACCCTAAGCAGGGCAGTGCAGGCCAGGGAAAAGGATGAGTATGGGGAGAGGCAAAATCCAGGACAGCCTGGGCAGGGCGGCTCCCTGGTGGCACTGGTGACATCCCAGGCAGCCCAGCTCCTTGCACACACAGCTCCCACGCCTGCCCTGGCCTGGAGGGGGAATGAGGATCTGCACTCCCTGCTTTGCCAGGACATCTCCTGTGGCATCAGGACACCCCTTCTGGGGCAGCTGCACATCTCAGACACCCTCTGGAGCACCCATGGAATGCAAAGGCTGGGATCCATCCCTCTGCTCACATCTGCCCACAACGTGTCTGCATTTTGGAGCACATGAGGAGGGGGGATCCTGGAGGAAACCAGCTGTGTTAGCTGGCTGAGGGACAAATCAGTCTCTGGTGCCTCAGAGCATTTTATCTTCCTGGGCCCCCTCCACAAGTCTGCAAACCACACTCTCCTCCTGCCACCACTGATGCACATCTGATGGGAGAGGAGCTGGTCCAGCCACAGGCCTGGGAAGGGCAAGAAAGGAGAAGAGAAAAGCACAGAAAGGAAATGAAGGGAAATGGAAGAAAACCACACGGCTCACTCCAGCATCTCCTTCCCTCTCCACCCCAGCTCCAGCACTGAGCCCTGGCTTGTGTCTGATGGTGGGACAGAGGATGGGGGATGCACCCCAGAGGTGTCCCAGGAGGCACAACGAGTCCCAAACCTGCCCCAAGGGAATTCTTCTGCCTGGGCACCGTCTTGTCCCACCACAGGGACAGGGAAGGGAGGTGGCAGTGCTCCACATCACCATGGCAACCCACGGAGACGGCTCTGATGTTCGAATCCTGAATCTCTAGGAAGAGCCTTGGCACATCAATAACCCCAGCAGAGACAGACAGGGTTGGGCTGGGGGTCCCCTCCTGGGGGGCTGATGTCAGGGTGTCTCTGCCCTCTGAACACCAATTTTCTAATCCTCTCTGGAGCAGTTTTGTCCCGTGCCAAAACAGCAGAGCCAGAGGTGCTGCTTCTGACAGGGGCATCAGTGTTTCTCTGCATGGCTATTTCCACCCTGACTCCTGTTGGGAAGTTTCTCTCCTGGTGGAACTCTCGTTGGAGCCTTGGTTTAGTGCATGGCAAGTGAGAGACTGCGTCAAACAGAACTGATGAGGAGCTGGCGACCCCTGTGCTGATGGAGCTGCTGATTAGGGAAATGTTCTTGCATTTCTAACGCTCTAGAGATTTGGTCCAAGATCCTCAGAGGAAATCAGCAGCTTCGAGATGCTCTTGCAAGACAGTGTTTCTGTCCCAGTGGGCAGCTCCAGTGGGATGTGTCCCCATCCTCCTGCTGTGGTGACACACAAGGGCCTCTTGGCACCTCCACTCTCATCAGCGTGGCCCCACATGGGACCAGAGCAGGGATGGGAGACTGGGACTTGCCAGCTTTGCCCCTGCTGCAGTTCCATCCACATCTCCTGAAAAGAGAGGCTTTGATGAGTCCCATTTTAAGAGAAAGTCCAGGGGGCTGGGTGCAGGCAGTGCTGCCTGTCACGTTTCCCACCCTCCTGGCATCAGCCTGGTGATGAGGTCCTGCCCAGTCAGCATTCCCAGCCACAGAGAGCCACTCTGTCCCAGCATGTCTTTGAGACACAGAGCACATCCCAAGGCTTCCCAAGTGCCTGGCATGGACACAGTGCTGTGCCCAAGCCTTCCCCAGAGCAATGGCTGGTGGTGATGTGATGAGTTTGTGCATGCTCAGCACGGGGCAGCGTCCCCATCTCCCCATCCCTGCTGGCATTCATTCCCAGCTGAACCATTTAACACGTGAATGCCATGTGCCATCACATCCCAGCACTTCAGCCCAGCACCCACCCTGCCCAGCCCCCAGCCCCCTGCCCAGGGCCAGACCCCTCACCACTCCTGCCTTTCCTTTGCCCAGCTCTGCTCCTGACCCCACTTCCAGCCTTCCCCTAGAGCCCACGTTGATTTGGGGTTGATTTGTGCTGTGGCAGAAGAGCCATTAAGGCTCCTGTTAGCACAGAGGGAAGGATGCCTGCTGTGTGCCCATGGCCGTGTTAGGAAGCTGGATAAGGGCAGTAAATAAGGTTTCACTCTATTACAATGATTGGAAAGTCTTGAACGAGAGCAGCAGGCTGGCAGAGCTGCAGAGGAGGTGTCCTCCAAGGGGCAATTGTCAAACAGCAATCTGCCAGCTGTCCCCATTTATCTTTCTGTCTTGCCAGAGATGATATCAAGCTCCCTGTGCTGCCCAGGGTGGCCACAGGTGTCTCTGGGGCTGTCATATGGGAGAGGACAAAGTGAAGGACTCCTTCAGCAGCAGGTCTGGCAATTTGCTGGGTTATGGGCAGCAAATCTGCTTCCAGGGGATCGTGGAGGAACGTAAAACATGGGAAGGGTCTGACCTGCCACAGGTGGCATGGAGCCAGAGCTGCAGCTATCCCTGGCTGGGATGCAGAGGGTGGTGGAGACCCCCACCCCTGCTGTCTCCCCTCCTCACTTCAGTATCTTTGTGTGCTGTTTTCATCCCCAGCACAGCAGCAGCTCTGCTTTCCTCTCTGGGTGTTGAGATACTTAATTCATTAGCATTAACGAGGTGTGCCTGGCTCTGCTGCAGCAGCACCATGGCACAGCTCAGCTGGAAGTGTCTCAGCTCCAGAGAGACGCTCGACAGAGTGAATGTGCCTTCAGCACCGGGTGGTTATAGCCCTCGGTTTCCCCTGCTGCTGAGTCACAGCCAGGCTCAGTTGCAAAACAGGCTGTAAAGTCCTTGTTTAGGGTTTATGGGGTCCCTGGTCCATTACAGCATGTCTGAGCAGCTCCAGTGCCCCTGCAATGGGCCAGGCTGGCAGCGAGGGCTGATCTCAGCAGGAGCCTGCCCCAGACACACAGGCAGCATCAGGAAAGGGGCAGTGCTCACTGAAGGACTTGCAGTCCTTAACTCATTGCTCTGAAGGGCAGCACCAGGTGCCTAAAATTAGACTCCCACCTCCTAATTTAGGTACTTCATAAAATAGGCTGATTTGTGTATTCCTTTTTCCCCGCCCCGCTGGCACGGCTCAGCATCCAGAGACTTCCAGGGAGGTGCTCTGTTCTCGGGCAGGTTGGAGCACTCCAGCAGCACCCAGTGAAAGAAACCCAAATCTTCCTGTATCCCTGGTTTACCCCAAGTGGGAAAAGAGGAGCTGCTGCTCCATCTCTGGAAGACAGAGCCCTCCTGGTGCTGCAGGAGCCTGATGGCTGCTCCAGCAGCTGTAAATCAGCATCATCAAAAAGCAGCCTGGCCCTGGGCCCCAGCTTACCTATGGTGGGCTGGGGGTGCACCTCGGCCTGGCTGTGCCCCAGGGGGTTTCTGATACCCCAAAGCAATGTCCCTGCAGCACCTCCCTGCCAGACATGCCCTCCCCAGCCTCCAGCAGGGACCAGAGTGGTCCCACCCCTCTCCATCCCATGACAGGATTCCCACTGACAGTGGGAAAATGCCGGGCATGGCCAGCAGCGTGGAGACACAGCCGGGGCTCTAACCCTGTGTAAAGGGAGCCATGGGGGAAAAGCAATGCCAGCCTGGTCCCTGCCAGGGGTGCTGGCTGAGATGGGTCCCACTGCTCCCTCCCCATGCCTGGAGAGGTGGGAGACAGCCTGGCAGCTCCTCACGCCAGTGCAGCTGGAGCGATCTGCCAGTGCACGTTTCATAGTACACGTGTCCCATTAAGAAAAAGATCAGAGTTCCCAGGAGCTAAAAATAGCACCAGGCAGTGGAGTCTGTCCAGGAGACAGTAAGGGATGCGGGGGAGTGGAGCAGAAGGTGTAATTTCACTGCCGGCTCCGCCAGTGACAGGGTCCAGGAGAAGGGGGATGAATCAATCCCTGCCACAGGAAACCGGGGCTGTGGTAACCCTGCTCCAGCCTCGCTCCTGTCGGACCTGAGGCAGTGCAGGGGGAGCAGAGCAGGGTCCCAGGGGTGCCCTGGGAGTGTGCCAGCGTGCAGCAGGCAAGGACAGAGCTGCCACGGTGCTCCCAACAGGCAGCCGCCTGGAGATGCAGCATCCTGGGAGAGGGGAGTGAGCTGCAGGGCCCTGTGATGTTGGAGTGACAGGGCTGCTCTCCATATGGCAACCCCTGGTGCTGAATGACACAGTGAGTGCAAACACAGGTCCTAATTACCACAGCTCCTCCAGAGCCAGCTCTGCCGTCTCTCCCCAAGCTGTCAGATGCTCTCTAGCAAATGCCTCCATCTCCTTTCCATGCCTGAATTGAAGCTATTCATTCTCTCCTCAAGATCCAGCAGCTTCTGTTTTACCACTAGTTGAACAGCTGGGAGAGAGAGCAGGAGAAACCCCTGCAGCTCCTTTTAGCAGCACCAGAAAATCCAAACCCCGTATGAGAGAGAGAACAGAGGTCAGTGCCTCTCCTGGGCCAGGGAAGCACCTGCCCTGAAGAGAGCTGTGCTGGAGAAATGACCTTCATTCCCTGAATGTTGTCAGTGGCATGAAGAATGGCAAAAGGATTTGCTCTTCAAGACTATGTAACTCAGTGCCCTCCAGGTCTCACATCCCAGCATGGGTTAGAGCACCTGGCAGGGCCCAGAGAATCCTATGAGGACACACTGAGAGAGATGGGGTATCCAGCCTGGACAAGGGAAGGCTCCAAGGAGACCCTCGAGCCCCTTCCAGTGCCTAAAGGGACTCCAAGAGAGCTAAAGAAGGACTTTTGGCAAGGGCCTGAAGTGACTGGACAAGGGATGAAGGCCTTAAGCTGGAAGAAGGCAGGGTTAGGTTAGACATTAGGAAGAAACTCTCTACTGTGAGGGTGGTGAAGCACAGGTGAACCTGGCACAGGTGAATATGATTTTTAAGGTCCCTTCCAACCCAAACTATTTTGTGATTCTAACCCCAGGCTCCCACCACAACCTGGAAGGGAAACCACAAAAAAAAAAATAAAACCCAACCAAACAAACAAACTTGGTAACAGGTCCAATTAGCAAAGGCATTTGGCTTCCCAGCGTCGCTCCCCGTTGCTGCTGCTTTTGGAAGGGGCTGGGTGAGATGACTGGCAGCTCCAGCAGCTCTGTGCAGATGGACACATCTACTCTCTATCTGGAGAGCTTCTGCCTCCCCAGCCAGCCCTGGCACTTCTCTGCTGCTGCAGCCAGAACAGACAACAGCATCCATCACCATCCTGCACCCAGCCTCATCCTGCTGGGACCTCCGGGTGGGTCAGCACCCACAGCAGTTCCAGGGTAGCTGTTCCCTGGGTGCTGCAGCCCTGCAGGGGCTGGGCTTGGAGCCCCAGGTGTGCAGTTACTCTGCCTCAGGGCTTTGGGGGTCCCTGGCTTTAGGGATTCATACTCTCAGCATGACTTCCCTTGGTGCCTTTTCATGCTTGTCCTGATGGCCTGCCCTTAGCTTTGGAGTGAAACCCAATATCTGTTTAAATCTGAGATTTCCAAAGATGATATCCAACAATTTCTTGAAAATCAGCCATTGAGCGGGAGATGGAAAAACTTTTTCTTGTCCCCCATGGCGGGGAAAAAAATCTGGTCTGAAGTATGAGACAAATCACAGGGGACTGGCTTTCCTTGGTACTCATCAAGGTGGATTTCCATGATCCTCATGGGTCCCTTCCAACTCAGGGTATTCTGTGATATCCACTGAAATAATTGCAGGTGCCAGCCTGTCCTGCCTGCTGGTGATGAACCCTTTGGAAAAGGCAATGGTTTCCCATTGTTCCCAGCTCTGCTCCCTCGTGCTGCTGTCCTCCTCCCAGCTGCTGAGCCTCTTGATTGTATAAACTGCTCACTCTTAATATTGATAGAGCTGTTTGCCTCCCACCCCACTGGGCTTTTCAAGCTCTTTTTTTTTTTTTTCCCTTGACTTAACGGGATGTTTGCACCACAACAGGCTTCCCTCAACACCCAGCAGGAGGAACTCTGAACCACCACCCCAACAACACTTTGACACTGAGCTGGGAGTAGATGTTTCCTCCCTGCCACAGCTCCCAGCACTGTTGGGGTTGAATGTTGGTCCCTAAATCCAAGTGAGAGGTCTTGCAGCTCATTTCTGCCCTGAGGAAGCTGCCAGCCTTGTTTCACGACAGCTGCCAAGCAGGCATCAGGTAGTCGTGATTTCTCCTACTCCCTCTGACTTGGAGCGAGGGACAGAGTGGGAGGGGTCTGCTCAGCTTTTCTTGTGGAAGGAAACAAACCCAGGTATGCACAGAGCCCTTTCTCACCTGTCCACCTTACACAAGTGTGACACCCATGCTCCCCACCTTCTCCCTTCATCTGCTCCCCTGGGTGCTGCTCCTGGGGCAGTGAGGGTGGTGTTCCTCCAGCATCACCGCTCTGAGCAGTGGCTGAGCATATTTACTGGCTCCAGGATACCTCTGCCACGTGCTGGTGTCATCTTCCTTTACCTGAGCCTCCAGCACCGGGGTAGCCATGACTGCTCACCTCTTCAGAGAACGAGAGCCCCACGGAAATTCGTTTCTTGCTTTCCATGAGCTCTGTGGTGTACTTTTGTCATCTTGGTCTCACCTCCACTCTGCTGCTCTTTCTGACTATTAAAAGCCCCAGCAGACTCTCACCTGAGGTTCTCCCAGTGCTGCAGTGACACTCTCACCTTGTCATCACAGAGTTGCTGGGGGGGATGCAATAAAGCAGCTGGTTCCCAAGGGGCTGGAAGGCGTGGGAGAGCAGCAAGTGCTGCAGTGCAAACCCAGCAGTGCTTGTCCCATCCTGCAGCACGGAGCTGGGGACATGCAGCAAAGAGCCCACAGCACCCATGGGAGCGTGCTGATGGCACTGTGAGATTACGAGATGCCAGAGGACGCTCTGTGAATTAACTGGACCAGGCAGGGAGTCTTAAAACATATGAAGAGGGCAACATAAACCACAGAGGGATTCAGGTGCCCAGGGAAGAGACGTAAATTTGTGTTTCCCTTTCAGGAAGCACACAGGATAGGGAGCAAGTTGTTCATGTTACAGTTTCCCACTGCTTCCCAACTCTCACCCAACACCAACTGCAGAACAGTCGTCTGGCAAATAAGCTATGAAAAAATAAGGAAACATTGCCAAAAACGCAGCTGAAAGAGTAAAACTCTCACAGATGATACTGCTGCTCAGAGACACTTGCCTCCTGCCTTTAAGCAGGCTTTATACCAGCATCCAAACATAAAGAAAGAAAATCTGACAGGTGTATGTAAGCAGTTGGGCACAAACAAACAAATTCTCAGACTCTGCAAGGAACAGGTTATGTTTTGTGGGGGCTGTCTTCATGTGCAGGCATGCAGAGAGAGGGGTGTTTTATTTTGTGGAATAAATTCTGATATTGAAATCTAGAAAAGCATTTGAGCTTTGCTATATCTTCTCAATCTTCATTCTGGAAACATTCTTTTAAAGTTCATAGCTGTATCTGTAAAGGGCCAAAAAATGCAAACAGGTTTAAAATAGGTATGTAAATGTCAACAGACAACCTTAAAAGGTGCACGCTGTATCAAACAGGGAAAACAAAATATTAGGAGTGAGACAAGTTTTAAGGTGTGACATGCTAAAAGCATAAGAACATATAATGAAGACTATGCCAAGTCATTAGAAGAAAGACAGCCAGCGCTGTGCTGGATTCTTGTGTTTCTGTGGCTGCAAAAAGCTCTGACATTAGGGCATCACATAAAACCAAAATTAACCCCTTTACATCAGGATCTGCCACGGACAATGTTGGAAAATTCACATACCCTGCCCTTTCCTATAGCAGATAAATCTAAAGAACTCTCCTAAACTGAAATGTCAGAAAATGCTTTTGGAAAATACCGATGAAATGGAAAGCAAAGGATTGCCAGGACCAGGCAGGATTTCCCTACAGGCTGTGGAGAGGGAGCAGAGTGCAGTTATTGAGCGACCAGTGGGGCTGGGTGCCCTGCTCCTGGGATGAGCACCGAGATCACGGAGATAGGAGGCAGCAATTGTGACTGCAATTTCTGTCAAGGCTTAGAGCCAGGAAACTATACCCAACTCCTGCACAGAGCAAATGTAGCTCTGATAAAGAATAGAATGGGAAGATGTGGAAAGTCATATGATAGAAGTCAGTCATATTTTCGAAGGAGGAATTCGTGGCTTGCAAATCTATTATTCTTTCTCGAGTATGTTAGCCAGCTAATAGTGCACTTGAATTCTCCAATTCCATGGTAACCTACCTCCCAGCCCTTGCTTCTCAATCTATTTGTAAGAAATGCACACAAGCCTCCTTTCATGCATTGATAATGTAGTTTCCTTAAGAGGTTTTGTTGATTTTTTCCCCGCCAAGACTGGGAGGGTGGTTACCATGGAGTTACCTATGGACGGGCAGGCAGACAATCCCATGCCTTTGGGAAAGGGGATGAAGAGTAAGGTGACAGTGTTTACACATCGTATATAATGTCTAAAGGTAATTAAGAAAAAAGCTAACGAAGCGCTGCGGAAGGGTTTCATGATGTTTAGCGATCCGATGACAACATGGCAAGCGGCATCCAAAGACAAAGTGCCACAGGCAGAGGGGCTTGCAGGGCAGGCCGGTGGCGGCCCGAAACCGGCGGCTGCCCGGGGAAGGAGCCCCCGCCGCGGCAGGCGGGCACCCGGGCAGGGTGAGGAAGGCACCCGGCTGCCGGGAAGGGGCGCGGGGCTGGAGCGGGTCCGGCCGGCGGCAGACAGCGGAGAGATGCTGCGGCTGGAGCCGGGGCGCAGCCGAGCGGGGCGCCAGGAGCTGGGCAGGGGCTTCCCGCGGTACCCGCCGACAGCGCCCGTCCGTGCGCGCCCGGCGGCGACCCGGGGGCGATGCCCGCCGGTCCCGGGCGGGGGCGGGAGGGCTCCGCAGCCCCCGGCCGGGGGGTTCCGCCCGCCTCCGCCCGCCCCGCGGCCCGCCCCGCCCCGCCGAGCCGCCGCCCGCCCTCGCCCCGCAGAGCCGCGCACCGCGCTCGCCGCCGCGGGCAGCGGAGCAGCGGGCAGGGCCGGCATGGCGGGGGCGGGCGCTGCGGGGCGGCGGCAGCGGCGGCGGCGGGCCCCGTCCGAGCGCTGAGCGCGGCGGGCCATGGGGGCGGCGGCGGCGGGGGGCTGCGGGAGCCCTGCCCTGCCCGCCCGCCGCGCCGCCCGCCTCGCCCGCGGGGCTTCCTGAGGGAGCGGCGGCGGCGGAGCCCAGGTGAGCCCTTGGGGGGGCGAGCGGTGCCCGGGCCGGCCGGACCGCCCGTCGGTCCCGGCGGGGAGTTCGCCGGCTGCCCCGGGATGCTCCGGCCGCACCGAGGGGAGGACCGCGAGAGGCGGGGGGAGTGCCGCCCCCTCCCCGGCACCTCCTCGCGTCCCGGTGCCCGGCCGCTCCGCTGCTCCCGCTGTGTCACAAGCGATGCCCGGCTCCCCGGGCGCGGGGTGCCCAGAAGCGCGGAGGAGCTGGAGCAGAGCTCTGTCTCGTCCTCCGCCGGGAGCTCGGCCCGCAGGGTCGGCGGGAGATGTGGCCTTCTGCCGGTGGCGGGGCGGTGATGGGCTCCCCCCGTGCTGCCCCGTGTCCCCGCCGCCTCGGCAGCCCTCGCTCGGTGCATCCGCGGGAGGTGCGCGCCGGGATGCACGGGAGGAGGAATGTGGCTGGAGGGGCTCGGCCATCCGGATCGCATCGGTGCGGCTGAGCACCGCACGGAACTCGGATGCCTTTCCCCATGGCGGGCCCCGGGCAGGGAAGGCTGAGCAGAGAAAGTGGGGCTCGGGGCAGGGAGCTCCACCACTTCCCCCCCGGGTCACCTTGGCGTGCTCCTGGGTGACAATGTTCTTGCTATTAGTCTGGTTATCATGGCAGTTGCCATCATGAAGTGTGGCTGATTGAGCTGAAAGAACAGAGACAAACGCACTTGGCTTCTGGCTTGAGGCTTGTTTGGGTTTGATTTTTTCCCCTCATTTTCCTATTTTAGAGCAATTTGGATGGGATGAGTTCTCCTCCTTGTCGGCAGCAGAGCTGATAGAGAGACGTGGCTTGCTTTTGAGGAAGTGCAGCTTGAAAACATTCTCACCTTTCTCTTCTCTCATGACAACCAGTGGGCTGTGTGCCACCTTCAGCCTTCCAGTGCCTCAGCTTCCCCATGTCCACAAGGGAAAGGTCGAGTAGAGAAAAGCTGGTTTGCACCAGGGTGGGCTGGGATGTGTGTTCTTGTGTGTGAGAACCTCTGCTGGCATGAGACTGCCTCGAGGGCACAGTGGTTCTGGGTCAAGCCCAAGGGAAGCTGAGCCTGTGGCCCATCTCTGGGAGGAGGCAGGTGCTGAGTGCAGGGGAGGGCTGGCACTGCCCCTGTTCTGGGCACAGACCCTGGCAGGCTGCTCCGTGGGTTTAGCAGTGCCCATCCATGAGCTGCTGGCATCCATGTTGTCCTGCAGTGAGGAGTTCATGCTGCACCTGAGCAGCCAACAAAACAGCGTCCCCTTTTTTTTCATAACAAGTTGAAGGATTTTTGGCTTCAGCTTCTCCTGTGGTCATTTTCTGCCCAGGCAGTGCCCTGTCCCTGTGCCTTAGAGCACCAGCCTGAGGCTGAGCCCCTGCAGCCTCCCACTCTGCTGGGTGAGGACCCCCGTGATGCTGAACTTTCTCTTGCATCTGCTGCCATGCTGTCTCCTTCCACTGTGGCTGTCACCTCTCAGCCTGTGGGGCAGCAGGGACCAGCCATTGCTCGTGTGTGTCAACAGCTTCTGGAGCTGGGCTGTGACAGTGCAGGGCTGTGGGGTGGGCTCAGGTGCTGTGGGGCTGTCTGCATTGAGGAGCGCCTGGTGCCAAGAGCAGCTGAGCTCCTCGGGCTGTGATGCTGCTGCAGGAGCCTGTGGGGGAAATCAGTCCCCTGGGACGCCCTGCCGTGGCTGGGTAGCGTGGCTGCTCTCCTGGTTTGACAGTTCAATGTGCCAGCTGCCCACTTGATTGGCATGGCAACAGCCCCTGTGCTGCAGCTCTGCTTGGAAGCCACAACTTGAGCGTTGCTGCAGGACCAGCCCGTGAGGGGGGCACAGGGTGCTGCTGGCTGGGTGCTCCACCATGGATTGGCACCAGTATCCCACAGCTGGAGCGTGTCTGCCCCTTCCCAGGGCTTCAGCACTGCTGGCACCAGGCACTGCTCCTGCAGCAGCCCCGGCTGTGTCCTGCTATGAAGTCCCCAGTGGTGTCCCCGGGGGCCAGTGCTGCTGCCAGCAGCTCACTCAGCTGCCCAGGAAGCTTTAGCAGCTCAAGGGAATTGGGGTCAGTTGTTAAGGATAGGTCCCTGGAGCAGATGCAAACCTCTCTGCACAGTGTGTGGGGAGCACAGAGGGGATGCAACCAAAGTGGGCTCAGGCCTGGTCCCCTCTCTGTAAACCAAGGGCTGCAGTGCTGGAGAGGAGGCTGGGGAAGGGAGGAGGTGCCATAACATGTATTAGGGTGGACAGGGACCTGTTTGCCTCAATCTTCCTAAGGCAGGAGGGCAGCCACATGCTTGCAGTTAACAACAGTGAGGTTGTAGAGAGCCTTGGAGCTCATTTCTGCCTCAGACCAAGCCAGTCTGAGCTTTGAACTGGAACTGAAAAGCATAAAGCCCTGTCTAGCACAGGAAAAGTCCCTGAGTGGGAAGAAGTCAGGCTGTTTGCACCAACCACCTTCATGTTCACCACCTGAGCTCCTGGGAGCTGACCTGCAATGCTGGGGCTGGGCAGAGCTCTGGGACTTGCCCATGGATCTGCAGAGCTGGGATTTTACCACCAATCCCAGCCCCAGCGTAGCAGGAAGGTGCTTTTATTGTTTGCTTGGTGGCTGCACCCTGACACTGAAGGACAAAGCCTCAAGTTCTCAGCTTTGCCTCAGCACTGAGGCAAAGAGTGCCCCCACTGAAATCAGCAGCAAGTCTCTCTCCTGATTAATGCCCATGAGTTCTGTGTCCTTTGCCAGGGCAGCTCCAGCACTCTGGCTCCGTGGTTTTGTTGAGAAAAAAGTGTTCAGGTAAAGGTCAAGTTGGGTGCTGCCTTGAGGAGTCTCTAGCCCGGCTGGAACAAGGCTCAGATCATCTGAGGGTCTTCCACAGAATGGCTCCCCCCCATCACCACTGGCTGCTCCCATCTCTCCTCTGCTGGGGGGCAGAAAACAGCCCAAATCTCCCAGGGCTGAGGTGCTTTTTGATGCCACCTTCCTCCCCCAGGACGTTCCTGGGTGGTGTCACAGAGGCTGCAATGGGAGGAGGGAGATGAGCTGATACAGTGGGGCCTTTTGCTCCCTGACAGAGCAGGGCTTGTTTGGGTGTGCTCCTCCCCATCCACAGCACCCACGTGTTGGGCTGCTCCAGCTTTCAAAGAAGGGGGACACAGACATGGATCCACATCAGCTGGGGAGAAGCACTTGGGAATGTGGAAGGAAATATGGCACCATCAAGACATACAGCTCATCTGAGCGGTGGCCTTGGGCACTGTGAGCCAGAAACTGCCTCTGGCGTGTTGAAGGACACCCCTTTTTCCACTTCATCCACCTAAAACAGAGTCCTTCTTCTTCTGTGGCCCCTTCTAGGGCTGCATTCAGCTCCCTGCTTCTTGGAGGGCTGGAAATCTCTGATCTGGCTGGATATCAATCCTTCTGGCTGGCTGTCCTCCACAGGGAAGAGAGGGATAGCTTCTGTGAGGCTGAGTGAGCTCTGCTCATCCTCTGCTCTCACCTGTTATGGTGGGAGTTGTCTTCCCTGAGAATGGAGAGCCAGGAGAGGGCTGGGGGAGGCCCTACGTGTTCCAGAGCAGAGACTTCTCCAGCCAGGACAGACAAAACGGCCAGGAGCCACCTTTGAGGACCTGGCAGTCAAGAAGCTCTTTCATGCCACCTGAAGTGATGATCAGAACACCATGGCTGGGCGTGGGGTGGTAGGGGAGCCTCAGATCCGGTGCAGCCACAGCTGCACTGAGAGAACACCATGCCCAGTTTTAATTTCTGCTCGGTACTGCGAGTGCTCACATGCATTCACAGATGGGCTTTATCTCCCTAAGACTGCACAGATCCTCCAGTGGGGAAAAATCACTGTGCTTCTGCCTTGCCCTGCCTCCATCCCTGACCCCTCCATCCCTGCCTGCACAGCCTGAGCACGCACACGGATGCTTGGTGACGTTGGGAACATTTCTCAGCTCCCTTGTCATTCTCTCTTTCAAATTAAGCAGGAGCTGGGCTCAACAGCCAGTCAATAGCAAGACTTATCTCTTAAATAGCATTATTGATCACCCAGGAAGCCTGGTTCTGTACCAATAGATACGTACACACGTCCTGTGCCAGCTCCTGGTGGTGAATGGCACAGAGGAACATGCAGAGATGGTTTGTTGCAGGTAGGAGCACACCTGTGAGTCCATGTGAGGCAGATGCAGCTCTCCATTGGAGAGCAAGGTGAAGCACCTCTGGGTCTTTGGTTATGGGCCTTTCACATTTGACCAGCATTATTGTGCTGATTATTGACATTATTGACCACTCTTGAACATGTGTCCCTTCGTTCCTACCACGTGACATTGTGATGCAGGACCTCTGCCAGCTTGCTTTGCCTCGGCATTTTCAGGGAGGCTTCTGGACTCTGCCTTTGGAGAAGAGGTGCAGATGTCTGCCCACAGATTGTGTGGACTCCTCAAAGGTCACTGACCCTGCAGGGATTCTTCACGTGGGAGACTTGGGATAGATGTGCAAAATTCTCTGAGTGAATGGCTGGAGAGGAGGATGGATGAGACAGGCTGGACCCGTCCTGCCAGGGAGGGCATGGCCTTGTGCCTGGCTCTGGAGGTGCAGGCTGTGAGCTGACACGTGTGGGGAGTGTGGTGGCACCTGGCTGAGCTCCGAGCAGCTGGAGCCATGGGAGTGTGGCAGGGAAGACAGCTCTCTGCCATGCCTGCTCAGGAAAGGCAGAGCATGCTGCTGCTCTCCAGCTGTCCCCCTCCAGGGCAGTGGGTGGAGGAGGGTTCCATGGGCTGTGGGGCTTCACTGGCTCCAGAGTGGCCCTTGTCCCTCGGAGCTGGCAGAGTGCTTGCAGCAGCCAGGTCATGGCTCGCTGCTCAAGGCCCTGTTTGCCAAGGCACCTGCATTGCACGTGCCTTGGGGAGCCATCCCCTGCTCCAGGGGGAGACAGGAGAGGGCTGGGGGCTGGAGCTGAGTGTGATCAGAGCTGTGCCCTTCCCCTGCTGCAGCTCTCCCTGGAGCAGCTCAGTGTGCTGGGAGCCCTGGCTGCTCTGTCCTCCAGGGTCGTGGAGCACAGCCAAGGTACGGCGATGCTCGTGAGAAGAATTGCAAACCCTCCTGCCGGGTTTGCTGTAGCAAAGTTCAGGCTCTGGCAGTTTTGCACTGGTGCTGCAGAGCCCTTTTGCCCAGCCTTGCTCGAGGTTGGGAGCCCTGTGGCTGCCACAGCAGCCAGCCTTGCTCGCCCCGCCACGTGTGCTAACTCACCCTCGCTCTGTGACAGAGCACGGCCCCGTGTCCCATTCCTCAGACCGTGCTGCCTGATGCTCTCCTGGGATTAGCTGAGGCTGAGGAAAGTGTCAGCAGCCTTATCACAGGCAGCTGAATGATGATCTGTAGGGTCAGCTCACCAAAGCCCGGCGGGTAGGGGCTTGTAAAGCCTCTGTGTGTGTCACTGTTCAGCTGATCAGTGGGCACGGGAAGTTCTTGGGTGTCATGCCTATGTTTCCATGCATATAAATGTGTGTGGGTATGTATAATATCCACATAATACAAGATCTTGCTCCTGTTTGGACCCTCTCAGCGTTTTTCTAGACAATGCCTGCCCGCAGCGAGCGCTGGTTGCTTGATCTTAGCCAGCCAATCTATGCAGGGATCTCGGGGAAGAACAGTTGGGGTTTTATGAAGCTGGCATAATTTACAGCTAAAATAGCACACCAGATATATGTCCAACCCAATCTCCTTTGTAATCTTGTTTTCATTTAAGCCTCCAGGGTGGTGATAGGGGGAGTAAGGAAAGCAAACTGCAAAGGGAGTTTATTACCCGTGCCAGGGAGATTTGCATGATGCTCTGCACCAAATGACCTCAATTTGCAGAGGTTAAAGCTGGCTGTGGCGGTCCCTGCCTTGGAGGGGTGTCTCCTGCCTGTGCTGGGGGCGCAGAAGGCAAAGCCTTTTGCAGATGGGTGTGTTCAGGACCGTGCACACTGTGAAGCCATGCCAGTGCCTGCTCCCGTGACCAGGCAGGAAGAGCGATGCGATGCATCCGTGTCACCCCAGCCAGCTCCACTGGAAAAGGAATGAAATTATCTCGCAGCCGCTGCCTTTGCGGGTTGCATTTCTCTTTAGTTTTCAAACCACATATTGTCCCAGATCTCCTGCCAATAGCAGGGAGCAAACTGATAATGCAGCTGCTATTAATAAAGCAGCGTTGTTACATATTCATATCAATCAGACTTCTAATTCCACAATATTTTTTTCAAGAAGAAAAGGCAGTGCTTCACTGGGGCGATGGAGGAAGCTGTCAGGTGGGATGGTGTTGGAGATGCCTTTCACCAGAACTGGCAGAACCTTCTCCCCTCACATTTCTTCCCTTAGGGATTCCTGCACTGAGCTGGCCCTGGGGTCCTCATCCACCTCCCCCTCAGCTTTCCTTCTCCTGAGCTAAAAGGTGGGATCCCCAAGGCAGTTCCAGTGACAGGAGCACTGTCACTGTGGGGAAACACGAGCGGTGCGAGACGGAGAAGTGCTGAATTCCAGTGGCTGGTTTGGCAGGAGCAGCTCCGTGCTCTTCTCCATTTTATATAGAAATTTTCACATATTATGCAAATTTCCAAGCAAAGTATGGAAAATCTGGGTATAAATCTGGGATGGATGTATGTTTGTACAGCCATTAGAGAGGAAAGTGTACCACAGAATTCTGGCCGATGGATAAATATACTTACACTGCCATTCCTGCAGTAAAATATGCTTTTTGTCATTGCTATAGTATAAAAAAAAGTACTGTCTCCGAAACTGTAGCAGCACTTTATGGTACACTATAAATTGGAAGAGATACCTGATTATTCATAGAGTATTATGAGAGCTCAGTGACTTCACCATTAAGCCCACACCAATACTTTTGTCCATAAAGGAAAACCCTCTTTCTCATTTCTTTATGGTTGAATTCAATGTCCGGATTTTGCCAAATAAATCTTGTGAGGCTGAGCACGTTTTTCCTTGAACGCTTTTTTGGAAACTCTCCCTTACCCTGGGGCTGGGAACGTTTTGAAGCCTTAGCTGTGGGATCTCCAAGTCCTAAACCAAGCCTCGCAGCCCTCGAGCCTTTCCGGGCTCTCTCATCCCTGGCGCGTGTCAAAGCTGCTCCCAGCTCATCCCTGCTTCCTCCAGCTGCTGGCACAGGGCAGGGAATGGAGCGTGGTTGTTCCACCAGGGTCTGTGGTGGCAGCCCTGGGAGGTGGGCTGGCGTCGAGCCCTCCCGGCAGCAGCTGTCGGTCGCTGCAGCAAACAGTTTCCAAGCAACTCGGAGGCTGCCAGTCTGAAAACGACTCCTGATAGAGGTTTGTAATATTAATTGAGTTATGGAAAGGAGCAGCGCTGAAGGAGATGTGGGGAGGGCAGCTGGTGTGGTGTCACCGGTATCCTCCTGCCATCAGTTGTGCCACGAGGGCTGGAGAGTCCTGGCACAGCCGCAGCTCTGGTTCCCATGCTGCTGGGATGGGCTGCAGGGCGTTGCTGTCCTGCCTGCTCTTCAGCTGGGCGCTGGGGCAGATGGAGAGGAGGCAAAAGGTGTGGTCCCTGCCCCAAGGAGCTTGTGGCTGGGGCCTCCATGCAGCTTTGGCACCTTCTCTGAGCTGCTCTGCTCCCCAGCATTGCTCAGCTGTGTCACAGCCTGCTCATCTGGGGACAAGTGGGAGAAGGGCATGGGTGATCAGGTGGGTCTGGCTCCCTGGGCAGATATCCCGCCTTCATCCATGCCATGCCATGCATTTTCTCTCTGGAGGCTTAACTGCTTCTTTCAGGTCATATTTCCTTGCTCTGCCTCTCTTTATTTCCAATATTTTAGTGCTCCCTTGAATTTTGTGCGCACTTCCACCATGGTCAGCAGCCGCCTTTGAGCATCCATCCCCTTCTCTTCATCTTTGTTTCTTGCAACACTGGGCTGTGATGGGGAGGCATTCCCACCAGGACTGGTCAGTACTGGGAGCTACCAGCCAGTGCTGCCTTCAGGGGCACAGAGCAGTGGGAAGGCGGTGTCCACAGGCACCTGGAGCAGTCTGTCCCCACACATGGAGCGGTTTGGAGGTTGTTCCCTCCATTGCTTGACAAGTACAAGCTGGAAATGCTCCTCCTGCTGCTGCTCCCAGCCCTGGGAGGCTGATGTGGTGCTGGTGGGACGTGGACCAGGATCTGCCATCAGTGTCACATCTGCCTTGGCTGTCACATCCCTTCCACCAGCTGCTGGGGTTGGACCCAGGTCTCTCTGGGAAGGCTTGGAGTGGAGTCTGGGTGGTTTCTACCATGGCTGGTTGTTCTCCAGCCCCATGCAAACTTCTTCCACCCCAGGGGCAGAGATACCAGCACTATACTCTGGCCAGGGCCTGAGAGGGATCTAGTGGTTTCTTGTCAAGTAAGTGGTGATTGTCGCTAAGTGGACTGGCAGCAAAAATCCCTAAACATCTCCAGAGGACCGTGATGGTGCCTGGAAAAGCTCTGATACAACAGAGGGAGATCTCACTGCCTGGATGCCTGAGCTGCTTGGGTAGTGAAAATACAGGCTGGAAGCTGGGGACACAGGTGGTGTGTGGACTGCTGAGGGGTTCAGGTGCAGAAAACTCTGTGGTCACAGGAGACGGCAAGCAGGATCTCTGCCTTCATCCCCATCAGCAAAAGCTGAAGCTGAAGTTTGGTGGGAGAGGCCAGCAGGGCTCCTGCCAGGGTTTCTGAACTCTCAGAAACCTGAGCCCAAGGGAGGAGAGATGCCATGGCAGGGCTCACCAGGATTTGAGCTCTGGTGCCCAAAGCTAAGCCCTTCCTTTGGCAGAGTGAGTGTGTCTGAGGTGTGACAGGCAGCTGGGAACAAGTCCACTTTGTCCACATTGGAGGCTGAACCTCCAGTGCCACCTGACAGATCTGCACAGTCCTCCATAAGCAGTCTCTGGAGTGAAGCTGTGTCCTGCTCTCACAGCACCAGCCCTGCTGAGAGGGGATCTGCCACCCTCCCTGCCTGTGTTAAGGTTCCACGTTAAGGGCTTGGCAGCTCCTCAGGCTGATGCAGGGGTTGTCATCATGCCCTAACTTTTAGCTTTCATATTTTTCAGATTCTGCACTGCCTAAGTGTAGGTTTGAGCTTCATATTCAGTGTCAGTGAATAGTAGTCTACTACTTCACAGAGTAGTAGACAAAACAATTCCTTTTCCAGCTTGGTACCAAGATCAGTCGTTACAAGTTTCAGGCCCAAAAGCAGAAACAACGCTGGGCTGAAGAGAGGAAACACAAAGGATGGGACTTCATACCCTGAAACAGTCACTGGACAATTAACCCTGACATGAAAATGGACCAAAACTTATAAAAATGTGAGACCTCGTGACCAGCCATCCATTTTGTGACCATTTACTTAAGGCATCAGTCACAGCAGCAGGGCTGGAATTTTGGGGGGAAGGAAGGTGTGGAGCAGCCTGTGGGTGCTGGATGGGAGGGAGCAGGCACTGCCACCTGGTCACTTGGTCCCCAGCACGGTGTAGCAGTGGAGGCCAGGCTTGTTCCATGTGAAGGGGTAGAAACTGAGGTTAGTTCTGCTGGGTGAATCCAGCAAGCCCCCTGCCCCCAGCAGAGCACAGGATGCTTGATTTTGGGAAGGAGTAAGAGAGAGCTAACTGAGAGAAGTCAGGAGCTGTGCTTGTAGCAGGTGTGATTACCGGTGTCACAGGGGAGCTGCAAAGTGCCTGTGCTGTTTGCTGCAGCTCTACAGCTTTTCTTACCTTGTCTGTGAATTTAACTTTCTGTCTCTTCTGAGATAGTGTGAGCTCAGGATGGCAAGGGAGAGAAGGAGGAATTGGTTTTTTGCTGATGAAAAACCCAACACATACATCGTTGTGAGCAATTACTGTCCTTGCAGGAGTGCAGAGGCCAGAAACAGCTTTCTGTGGAAGAGAAGACCTGCCTGGCAGCCAGGCAGGGACTTGGGGATACCTGGGATGAGATCCACCTCTCCCTGTGCATGGGAGTAAACTGCTGGATGTATCATTGGGATGCTCAAATCCAGAGATGAATTTCAAGAGGCAACGGCTGTCAAGGTCCAAATGGGCAAAGTCCTGATCCTCAGGCAGGCATTTCACCCTGGAAATGGAAAATGGGTGACTTGGCAGCTTGTCTGTGTTCTGGTTTGGGCTGAGCTCTTACCTGCTACCAGAGCCCCCGAGGTGGCCACCTACACCAGGACAGTAGCCACGTAACCCCTGGGCAAGTGATGCCACCAGACTATTTGTGGAGTGCCAGACGTGTACCAGAGCTGCACAAGGTTGTTTGCAAACAGGCTGAGCTGGGAAGGTGCCCAAAGAGGGGCTGTGACAGGAGGAGGGAGGACAGGGTCATCCTGCAGCCCTGGGGGATGCCTTGCAGCACAGGGTCCCACGTGCTGGGGCAGCCAGGCCGTCAGGAGCAGCTGGGCTGGCTGGCTGCTGCAGTCCAGCATCCCCCCTGCCGCTCCAGCAGGGCAACTCTGCAAAATGTGTGTCCCCAGCTGTGCTGGAATACTGGGTAAGGTGCTGGGTGTCACCTCCCACTGCTGGGTGACCAGTGGCAGGGTGCTGCCCAGGGAGACGCTCGCGCTGGGGCCTGGCTGCTGCCACGGGCTGCGGGAGGGGCGGCTGGCACAGCACAGCAGCGCCTGTGCTGCCATAAATCTGCCTGGCATCAGTGCAAGGAGCGCTCCTGCTGACTTATGGCTTCTGTGCTCCGTGAGGAAGGGAAGCAGCGTCTCATGGCCGGCTCTGCTGGCATTTACTGCATCACGAGTTGTCCTTCCTCCCCGTGCGCCGCCAGTCAGACACGGAGAGAGGTGAGGTGAGGTCTGAGGGCAGGGGTGGTGTGCTGGCAGCTCTGAGCCATGTGAGGGTCCGGTGGCTCCAGCAGCATGGTGAGAAGGAGCTGAATGGTTATTCCCACCCAGGGAAGCTGTATGGTTATGGCAGAGCAGTATCTCTGCTGTCACTTTTAGTCCCACCTTGCAGTGAGGAAAGGCGGTGGCACAGCAGGTGTGAAATGGTGCCACCCCTGCTGTGCCACCTGATGGCCCTTGTCTCGTGTGTGTTACCCTCCATCCCTGCGAGTCAGTGCTTGATCCTTGCAAAGCTGAAAAGGCTGTCAGGGTCTCTGTGGCCACCAAGGATGGCACCACTGCTCTCAGCAGCGGGGCAGCCACGCTCGCCCCTGCGGCCCTGGCACCAGCTGTGCAGTCCACTCAGGGCCTTGAGGCTGCAAAACTGACCCATGGGGGCAGTGGACAAGGCTGGGAGGAGCAGCAGAGCACAGCCAGGGCAGTGCAGGGTGGCACACTGAGCCCTGCTCCTCTCCAGGCAGCGCTGCCAGGCCTGGGGAACACCACTGTCCCCATCCCAGGGAGGATGTGCTGCGGCAGGACAGTCCCTGCCTGCTCAGTGGAGACTCACAGGTTCCCCAAGAGCCCTTCTCTAACCAGCCTTGTGGCTGCTGCTGTCCCAACCCATTCTGACTGTTCTACAGAGGTATTTTTCCCCCAGTGCCGTTCTCTGTTGTTGCCTCTTTCCACACTTCTGCTCCTCACAAAGCCAGCCGAGGGAAGTCTGACCTGTCCCAGCACAGTGCAGCAGGAGTGGGGCACTGGGAAGCAGTGGGGTACCCTGCTCTGTTCCTGGCAGCCCCTCAGCCTCTTCTCTGCACTCTGGGTCTCATGGGCCAAGTGCCTTCTGCTTCTGTGCCTCAGTTTCCTCCTTCTTGCAAAGGGAGTGATAGCAATGTTTCTGAAGTGGTTTTGGGAGAAAGGGAAATGCCATGCACCATCTCTGTCCCTGATGTGATGGTCACCAGGCTGTGGTGGTCTCCTAAAGCCCCTTTGTCCAGGGAGGTCCCTCTCCACCTCTCAGCACTTTAAATAGATGTGATGCAGCTCTTGGCTAAACAAATTTTCTCCACGGCTCTTTTCTTTCCTACTCAGAATTCAGGGAACATCATTTTGGTAACCAAGGTATTTGCATAATCAGTATTTTGTGGTAATTGCTCCCTTTCAGAAGAGGTGCTTATCATCCCATCGGGTTTTGAGGAGCTTGTGCTATCTTTGAGGCTGGGCAGGGAGGTGGTTTCCAAAGGGGAATGGCTGGGCTGCTGCCCTGTGGTTTGGGGGATGCCTCCCCCAGGGTGAGCAGGATCTGAAGACACTTTTGCCTCTGGGTTTCTGCACCATCAGTGATCTGCTGCAAATCCCTTCCTGCCCTAGTGCCCAAGTTTCCCCTTATTCCTAAAGTCTCTGAGCTGGGAAGGAGGAGGCTCCTCAGTGCAGCAGGACATGGGATCCCCATCTCTGCCTTCCCAGGGCCGCTCCTTCTCTCCCTGACGCCGTGGCGAGGAAAAGCAGCCTTTGGGAACGGCTTTGCAGTGCTTTAGTAGCTACCAGCGGAGCAGGGTGGGAGCTGTGAGGCTGTCATCCAGCTGCAGGAGGTGCCACTCCATGGGGACCCCCTGGCCCTGTGCCACTGTCACTGCAGCTCTCGGGGGGCGAGTGGTAGCCAGAGCCTGGCGTGCCAGCGAGCCACCCTCGCCCGCCCGGCAGCGTGACTCACTCCCTGAGTGGCAGCTCCCACTCGGCAGCGTTTCCAAGGAACCCAGGAGATGTCTCCCAGTGGCAGGAATGGGGAGCCCGGGACCCCGACCTCGGGGCTGGGCAGGCTGTGAGCTCCCTCTGTGCCAAGGAGAGCCGGGAAGCAGCTGGCTGGGACGGGAGCCCTGTGCCAGGCAGGCTGCACTGGAACAAAAACCAGCAAAGCCCGGTGTTCCCCAGCATTGGCAAAGGCTGGAAAGGCCGTGAGGAGGACAGCTGCTGCCAGCTGGGATGTGGCAGCGAGCAAGGGAGATGCCCAGCTCTGAGTGCTCAGCCATCCCCAGTCCTGGAGGAGAGACAGGCAGTCTCTGCAGCCTCGCAAGCTGCCTCTCAGGTTTGCTGCCACACAGCCTCTTCTGGTCTTCAGCACTTCTGCCTTGCTCTTTCAAAGCCCAGGTGTGCTGTCCACAGGTCCTGGGGTGCCTGTGGGTCTGGGACAGGCAGCGGTGCAGGACCCAGCCCATGGTGCAAAGGTTAAAGCATCCTGTGCTCCGTGACTGCAGGAGGAAAAACAGCGTGTCCTGTTCCTGGGCAGCGTTGGTGCTGCCTGACCTGACTGCTGAGCAGGGGCTGAGGCTCCTTGCAGCACTGATCTCAGTGCTCAGCGAGCCATCCCTGCTTCCTTCTCTGCATCTGTCCCTGCTCCCCTGCACCGGGATTGTTCCTGGTGTGGCTCTGCCGTTCCAACCCAGCTCCTCTCTTGCTGCTCCATCCTCCGTGCCTTGCTTCTGTGTTGCCATCAGCCAGATAGCAGAGGCTTCTCCTGACCCAGCACTGTTTCCCTACCTGTACTAAGTCTCTATTTATCTATATAAAATTTCATGTCATTCATTGTTCTAAAAGGCTGGCAGGTAATTCTGTAATTACCACCCCTCCTACGGTGCTGGCCTCTCCTCCCTCCCTGCTAGTTGGATATCCTCTTCAAGTTTAATCCCCTGGGAATTTACATTGCCTTTGCAATCCCCAAGGGAGCAATGCTGCTAAATCCAGGTCCCAGTGGTGGCCTCTGGGAAGCCCTTAATTCCCTTTCCCATTAGCAGAATGCCCAATTAACAAGCCCTTGTGACTCCTCTCCTGGTCCTTCTCCCCACAGAAGTGTTCTGGGGCTGGCTGTGTGGGCTTGGATATGATGGGATCCACGCCCTCTTCCCAGACAATCCAGCTTGGGATGCTGGGACATGCCAGCATTGTGCCCCACACCCTGCAGACCTTCTTTGATTCCTTCCAGGGGTAGGGAAGGCCCCTGGAAACTGCTTTGCACCTACCACTTTGCCTCAGAGACTCCACTGACCCCCCAGACCCCATGGGGGTTTCTGACTGCACCCCCCTCAAACCATCTGATGAGCAGATGGGTGGTGGGAAGCGGGGAGGCTGCACTGGAGCATCTCCCAGGCTCGGGGTCTCAGTGTCAGAGAGCATTTGCCAGGGTCCATTCTTCTGGTGAGGCAGAGGATGCTGTGAAGCACTTCAGTGCCCCGTTGGTTTTTGTGCTCTGCTTTATTTTCCCTTTAATGGGAATTGTATTCTGTGCATGGAGCAGCTGATGATTCTTCTGGCTGCTGCTGCAGCACCTTTGAGCAGCTCTCACGAGACTCCTCTTTTCACTGCCTGTACAGAGGATTTGAGCAGAGGAGCCCCGGGTCTGTTCCTGCTGTAACTCTACTGATGAGAGAGGCATTTCTGAGAAGGCAGGAGATAGCTGGTGCTGCCTGGGGTGGGGACACAAGGAAGAGACTTTGGGAGCTGCATCCCCACCCTGTTAGCTCTGGGGGTTCACACGGGGGTCTGTATAATCACAGTGTGTGCCCCACTGATGTGTAACAGCAGCAAAAAGCTGATTTTTGATTTTTTTTTTTTCTTTAAAAAGGGTCTCAGTCAGAATCCTAAAGTTCCAGAGGGGAACCAGGCCTGAGCCAGGGGAGGGACAAGAGCATTCCCCAGGGAATGGAGGACTTTCCAGAGCTGTGGGTTCCTCCAGGAAGGAAGAAATGCTGTGGGAGAGAGGCTGGATGCTCCAGTCTCAGCTTCCATCCCTTGTCTCTGTGAGAGGGAGATGCTGGGGTTTACTTTTGTTTCAGCTCTTCAGAGATCTTTTTAAGGGAACATCTTCCCTTGCTGCCTGCTCAGGCAGGATAAGATCCGAGTCAGACACTCTGTGCTGATGCTGATACTAAAGACTTGCCTGAGTTTACCTGCCCCTGGCAGTACTCCTGCAAATGAGGTGTCAGCAGGGCTGCTGGCCTGTGTGGGTTTTACAGGACCAATAAAGCAGGGCTGAGGTGTGTGGTCAGGAGGAACTGAGCTGGCATCCAGCCAGCGGCACGTGGGGAAGTTTGAGCTGACAGTGTCTCATCACTTGCTCATTCCCCTGGCACCTGTTCAACAGAGGGACCTTGTGGAAATGCCTTGAACACCACGTGTGCTAAGCACAGCTCCTGCAGGCCCCTCTGTCACCCACAGGCTGCTTTCCCAGGAATCACCTGCCTCTCACGAGGAGCAAAGGCCACGTCTGACCCCTGTGGGTCTCTCGGTCCCTGTGTGACTTGGCTGCAGAGCCCTGCTCCTGCCTGTCCATGAAGGGGCAGAGAAGCCTCTGATCTCCCCATCCTGCACAGGGTGTGAGTGATGCCCCAGGCACAGCTCTGAGGGGAGTGGGAAGCACATCTCCATCACCAGCACCGTGTCTCTGCCTCAGTGGACCCAGGCATAATTTGGAAGCTGCCCCTAGACCCTGAGCTTCGTGTTGCCTGCAGCCTCCAACGTATCCTGACCACTTTGTCTGCAGCAGCAGGACTGATGGGGCTGTAAAAAAGTCACCAGAGACTTGGGGGTATCTCATCTCTGTCCTGCAGATTTGTGGTACCACCTGTCATTACCAAAATGCTGCTGGGTAATCCATCCCCAGTGTGTGCACAGGCTGGCACAGAGCCACGGCTCCGGGAGATCTGCTCCTCCTTCCTCCACCACTGGCACTGGCATCAGCTTTGCAGATGCTCTTGGTCAGAGGGCTTTGTCTCTCCTCCCTTTCAATTGCCACGAGGATAACTGGTTTTGTGGTTGAGCTGGGGGAGTCCATGAGCTCTCCTTCCTCCACAGCACCCATGAGCTCCCTGCCAGCAAGCTGAGAGGGTGCCAGAGCATCCCAGGGTGGGAGCTGAAATCCTTCCCACTCCTTGTCCCGTGAGCCCCCAGCTTTCCCAGATGGATGTCCATCCTGGCCCAGTGTGGAGCTTGCAGCTCCTGTCTACCCATGACAATGAGCTGCTGGCAGCCAGCAGGAATGAAGGACCAACTGGCTCATCTGCTGAGAGCATTTGATTGATGTTGTTTCATTTTGATTACCTTTTTTTATAGGCTAACAGACGGATTTTAATCCGAGCAGTGAAGTAGGAAATGGGAGAAGCTGTGCTGAGAACTTGACGAGGAGGCAGCAGGGGCTGGTGGCTCCTTGTCCACGTCCCTGGGAGGTGATTTTGGAGCGGTCAACCTAACTAAGAGTGTCAGGTAGAGGCGTTCTTGGCCTGATCTTACAGGGACTGCAGCTGCCTCTTGTGTTATTTACAACGCAGCTGGTGCCCGAGCAGCTTAACCCCGGCCTCGCAGCTGCCCAGAGCCAGGCGCTGCCTCAAAGCATCGATCTGAGCCGGCAGAGGAAGGGGCAGCAGGCTCTGAGGCCAAGTTCAGCTCTCTCTGCCGCTTCTTGTGACTCAGGACAAAGTCATCTGATGTGTTGCCACCAGTGGCTATGAATTGTCATTCTCCAGAAGTGCCAAGGTGACGGCTGTGGGGACCACGGGCGGCGGTTTCGCGTGCAGATGAGGAGCGGTCTCAGTCCCGGCCCTGCGATGCTCTCTGGATGTGAATGTGGTGCTGTGAACAGGCAGGGTGGATGAGAGAGCCGCTGTTGCTGTGCTAACTGGGCCACCTGTCCTCTGAGGCTTCTCTGAGGCTCTAGCAGTGCCCTGCCAAGGGTTCGACCTGCCCCAAAATTGATTTGTTTCAGTCTCTTGGTGAAGGCAGAGTAGCGATGCTCTAGGCAGATCTGCTTGCTGCCCTCTCCAGCAGCTCGAGGGTGCAGGCCAGGGCTGGGAGCACATGGCAGGGGAGGGGATGGCGATGGGGAGCAGGGCTGTGTCCCACAGGACTCGGGCAGCCCCACCAGGACTGACACGAGGAGATGTCTTGCCCCATGCCAAGCTCTCCGTGCCACCACCAGCTGGTTCCTGGAGGGCTATTGCAGCGTGGGTGAGGCGGACTGGGGCTGTAACCTCCATCTCCATCCTTCCCCCTGCACCCTGAGGCCAGGGGACTGCCCAGAGAGGTTTTGGAGCAGAGGCAGCACTCCCACACGCCGGGCTCTGAGCTCTATGGCATAGCAGGGGTGCCGCAGCCCCGTGGCAGTGTGGGTTGCAGGGTGTTGTGCAGGAATGTGTTGCAGCTAATGCTGTGTGACAGTTTGACACGTCCTCCCGGGACAGGCAGAGCTGACATGTCATCTTCAGAGCTGTCACTCCGGCTGCCACACCACGGCCTTCGCTGTAAACAGGCGGCGAGGGGAACGCTTTCCCCTGGTGTGTGAGGAGGGAGAAGGGCTCTGGTTTTATTTGCATGTCCTCAGATGATCAGGCCCATGTCACTTTGGCACTGGGATGTATCCTCCAGGGAGATGGAGCCAGCTGGGACGAGGGCAGAGAGGAGGGGGAGGTCTAACATCCCCCTAAACCAAGGAGGTGATGCCGAGCACCTCCCATAGAAGATTCTGGCGCGAGCAAAGCGTTGCCTGCCAGCCCCAGCGAGGGGTTTCACACCCACCCAGGCAAGCTGTGGCTGCCACAGTGAGTGCTGCTCACAGTGCCTTGGCTGGGGAGCCAAGGGTGTGGCACAGGCTCTTTGGGACTGGGGTAGCCACGGACCCCTGGGGGATGCTCACATGGGGCCCAGAGAATGCTCTTGAGGCAGCTCCTGCCCAGCCCCACAGTTAAACCTGGAGCTGGATGTGGCATTTCACAAGTAAAATGCAGGAGCAGAAGGACACAATCCTGCCTTTCCCAGCCCCCTGAACTTCACCCAAGGTGTGAACAGTGCCCTGTATGGACCACTGCCCCTGGCAGGAATTCTGGGGCACAAGGTGGCCCATGGACCAGCCCTGGGGGATGCTTGTGATGCTGTACCTCCCATTTCTCTGCTCTGCCCGCTGCTTTTGATGCTCTCCAGGAACACTGAGGCTCACAGAGCAAACCCTTTATCTCTCAGAGAGAAACAAACGTGGCACACGCACAGGGGAGCAGAATTACCGGTGTGTCTGGGGAGGCAGGGAGCTGGAACCAGACAGGCTCTGACAGCTGCTTTCAGGAGGTCTGTGAGAGACCAAGCAGCGTGTCAGCCTCGCAGAGCTTGTCCTGCACAGCATCAGCCCCCGTTTTGCCTGCCTGCTTTTGGCGTGATCAGCCTGTCCTGGTACCAGGAGCTTGCTGGCTTTACCTGTCCTGGCTGTGAAGTGGATTTGTGGCAAGTGCTGGGGTGGAGCCATGGGCTGCTTCCTTGTGGAATGAGCAGTAGGGACCTGCCAGTCCTGGCAGTGGGGCTGGGAAGCAGCATGTGTTTCCAGGCTGAGTCATGCTGAGGATTGTGTCTTGTTCCTCCTTACGGGTCCAGTTGCAATATTCACTTGGCAGAATCAGCTCAGCCTCCCTCTCTCCGCAATTGTGTGTCTGTCTGTCCGTCCCTCCCACCTCCTGCACGTAGCAGCAAAGTAGCACTTGTAGGGGGGGAAAAGAAATTTAGATCTCTGCAGGGCTGTAAGGGCAGGACAGCAAACACTGGTGCTTGCTATGCAAAGCACGGAGGCAGTGTGCTGGGCGAGCAGGTACTCACTCAGCTGCAGCTGCCAGGGCTGGCTTTGTGCTGGGGTGGGGGCTTGCATCCATGGCAGGGGGGAAATGATGCCACCAGGGCCAGAAAGGGGTGGCAGGCAAACGGGGGATCGAGACACACAGCTCCTGAGTGGGACTTGCTGTCCTCCCTGCCAGCCAGGCAGTGGGAGCTGCAGAGAGGGACAGGGCACCTGCACTGCTCTGTCCCCCTCGCTGAGCTGTCTCTGCTCAGCTGCTCTGTGTCTAGGTTATTTTAGCTTTGATTCAGCTCTGAAATTGCCTTGGCTGAAACTCTGTCTCTATTGTTTTCAGTCTGCAGAAGCATCATTGAATGTGTCAAAAAGATAAATTGGAGAAAAAGAGAGGAAGGGAGAAAAAGAGGAGTGCAGTGCAGTTGGTGAGGAGAGCCACGCTGGCTGTGGATTCCCAGAGCAGCTGGCTGCTCCAAGCCAGCTCCTTTTCCAGAGACAGCTCCTTGCAGCCCTGTCCCCTTCTCGGCAGGACCGAGACACCCTTCCAGACATCCTCCTTTGCCTTCTGCCAGAGGGCTTCTCCCCCTTGGCAAAGCTCATTTAGGCTCGTTTAGGCTTAGCATCTGTCCTGCCTGAGCCTCGTCTGGGAGCATGGTGAGCACAGTCTGAGACCTGCTCTCTGCCTCTGCCCTGGCTGGGGCTGAGGCACCGAGTCCAGCCTGGTGCATCAGCCAGAGCACCACAGCAGGGCTCTGGAGATGAGCAGAAAAGAAGTAGGATGGGCAGCAAAGGGGTCCTGGCTGTGGCCAGGGGCTCAGAGCAGACCTGTGTGTCCCCCCCAGGGCTTTCACTCGCTGGTGGCCTTGTGCACACCTTGGGGTCCAGCACCAGAACAGCTGGTCCATGGAGCTGGGGAAGGTCTGTGCAGCACTGACCAGTCTGATGGGTCAGTTTGGGCTCCAGCTCAGGCTCTCTCAGGAGTTCAGGGGACCCCTGCCCCAAAGGTTGGAAGAGGGCTCAGGCTTCTGCATCTCTGGAAGGATCAAGCCTGTGGCATGAGATTTGGGGTGTCATTTGGAGCTGTCCATGGGCTCCTGGAGCCAGCACTGTGCCTGTGGCATTGAACAGCATGGGGTGGGTTGCTGTGTAACACCTTCATAATTGCTAATTACCTCTGGGAGGGGGAGGAGGAGGCACCTGGGAAAGGAGCTGGCAGTGAGTTATGGGAGGTTGCAGAAGTGGTTATTGTTGCTGCTGCTGAGGACGCTGGGGCAAATGAATAACCTGTTAAATAAAATGTCAGCCAGGAACGGATGGGAACTGGCATTGCTTTCTCAGCTTGCACTTTACAAAATGAATCTCCCTGTGCGTGGCTGATTTGCTTATTCAAAATAGGTCGTGGTGGAGGGGCTCTCCTGCTGAACCCGCTGATACCAAGGGCTAAATTGTGTAAATTCTGTTATCCAAATGCTCTTCTCAATGGCTGCAGTGATCTAAGGACATAATCCACTGCCAGAGGAGTGGGGTTTTCAGAGCCTAATTCCCTTTGTTTCTGGAAAGAATGAGAATGTGGGAAATGAAGCTGAGAAATTGCCATTGAGCTCCAAGCTGCAGTCCAGTGCTGGCAAAGGTGAAACCACTCCCTGCCCCAGCTGCCTTTCACACCTGAAACAGGGAAGATCGATCTGTGTGAAAACTCCAGGAGGCAAATACTGAGTGGGTTCCTTTAGATAAGGCTGGTTTCAAATGGAAACTGATTTGCATGGGCTGATTAAGCTCATTACTACATCAGGAACTCGGAAAATCATCAGATCCCTATGCAGCAGGAGTGCTGAGGTCTGCTGCGATGACGCTCGGTGTGCAGCGCTCGCCAGCGCTGCTGCGCCTTCAGCAGCATCTCCTGGGAGCGCACACAGGACGTGGCCAGTGGTCACTCTGCTACCAGCACCGGCCTGGGCTGGCAGACACCAATATTTATAAATGATTTGGCCTTGTTTGGAAACCTGCTGGGGCGTTTCTTGTCGTTACTGGTGCTTCCAAAGCGCCGTGGGGAGTGCGGTGCTGCAGCCCCACAGAGCAGGGATGGCTCCTGTGTGCCACCTGTGGGCACCCAACCTTGCTCTTCCTGGTGCTCTGGTCCCCTCTGGTACCCCAGGGAGCAGAGGGCAGTGCTGGCAGTCCCTTCCTCTGCCACAGCTGGGGTGAGTGTGACCTCGGGTGCTGCCTGGGAGCCCTGGCAGAGCTGGGGGGGTGTGTGCCAGTGGGGACCAGCATGGAGTTGTCCCTTGGGCTTTATCCTGGGGACAGCGTGTGCATGCATCCCACAGGGACCCAGGTGCTCGTGTCCTGTGGGGGACCATGTGTGCTTGCATCCCACAGGGACCTTGGGGCATGCAAGTCAGATGGTGCGGTGCCAGGAGCAGCTCTGTGTCCCCATGTCCCTTTCAAACTAAGAGAGAGTAGGTTTAGATTAGGTTTTAGGAAATAATTCTTCCCTGTGAAGGGGGTGAGGCCCTGGCACAGGCTGCCCTGAGAAGCTGTGGCTGCCTCATCCATCCGTGGCAGTGTTCAAGGCCAGGCTGGATGGAGCTCTGAGCATCCTGGTCTGGTGGAACGTGCTGCTGCCCATGGCACGGGGTTGGAACTGGGTGAGCTTTGAGGTCCCTTCCAAGCCAGGCCATTCTGGGGTTCTAACCCTGCAGCATTTTCCCAGGTGAGCACCTCGTGGTGCCCTGTGGGTGAGGAGTCACAGGGCTGTACACAAACAGGTGCCGCCTTCCGAGGCTGCTGCTGCTTCTTCGGTGCAACGTTTGGTACACCCACGTGTTGAAAACAGAGTCCACGTGGGCAGGTGTGCCTCTAAATATATATACACCTGGGAAATGCACTGCACTCATGAGCAGAATCTGCAGTTTGCAGAGTCCCCTCCTCGCCCTGCACCCCCAGGGGGACCCTGGCACAGGCAGCAGAGCTGGGAGCTGATTATGAAGAGATTATAAAGAGGTATAAACTAAGCCTTTCTGCTAGAAAGGCCAGGAGCCCCAGGCTGGAAGCGTCACACGCGAAGGCTCCTCTGCTCCTGTGCATTTTCTCTTTTTTATGTTCTTGCCTTTATCTTGTTCAAGAGCTTTACTAAGCCCTGGAGCACAGAGAGGGATCCTAGAAAAGGCAGGGGTGGAGGGGGACTCTGAGGCTGTGTTTGTCACCTCCCATAAACAGGTTCCTGTGTATATCTTGTCAGGTACTGGGGGCTTGTTGGGACAGTCCCTGCTGCCATGCAGGCGAGCTTGTGGGCAGGGTGTGGATGAGCTTTGAGTCCAACTCGGGCTCCCTCTGTACCCAGGGGCTGTCACGCAGCCGCCTGGGCTGGGGATGCTGTCATCTGTCCTGCCTCCGCTGCCATTCCTTGCCCAGGTGCCTGCGCTGTGCTGGGTGGAGATAGGAGTCCGAGTCATCCACTGAGGAAATTGCTCACTGTAAATCCACAGTCAAAGTCCTGGGATTCCTGAAGGCGCAGAGGAAAGTGCTTGATTGGATTTTCAAGCCTCTCTGCCAGCGGTGGGAGAGGAGGGCTGACAGCCTCCCTGAATCTTCCTCGCTGATGCCTGGGAGGGGATGCAGGCTGTGCCTGCTCGCTAATGGAATGTAAAGGATGTGTAAATCTCCCGCCTTATTTAACTCCCCCCTGAACTTTATATGCAGCGATAAATTTCTCCTCCTGCAAATCTGCTGGAGCAAGGTGGGCCTCGGGTGCCTGGTGCCCACGCAGGTGTGGGGGAGCCATTCTCCTGCTGCTGGAGAGGAGCTGCTGTGCCATGCCTCGGTCCCTGGGGAACACGAGGCTCTGGGGACATGCTGGGTGCACCTGGGGGCTCTGCAGGAAAGGCTCAGTTTGGGTTCAAGCTGCCCGTGCCAGCAGGAGAGGTGCAGGAGCACCTGGGGCTGGTGTAATCCCCCTCCTCCCCACGGGGCCAAGGGTGTTTGCCTCCAGTACCACCAGAAAGCAAAGTCAATAAAACACAGGGGTCTCCTGAGTTAAACCTGCAGCAGGAGTGGACAGGCAGAGGGTGGCCAGGCTGTGGTGGGGAACTGGTGTCACTCCAAACCCCCATCACGCAGCGGAGCATCACACAAATAACGGAGAAAAATGCTGCAAATTTTATTCTATTGCCCCTTATCTCTGATTAATCCTCTTATGTGTTCATCTCATTTTATCCCACTGTTGACTGTCTGTTTATTGTATTTCTGTAGTCCTCACAAAGACAAAAATCCCCCTGAGTCTTGCCTGGCTGGGCAAGGGGGGGCTCCTGCCTGCTGGCACCAGTGGAGCACCACAGAGGAGAGGACCAAGGTAACATCCCCGTGGTCACCACAGCAGATGGTGGCAGAGGAGGGGCTGGAAACCAGTTTCTCCCAGGCCCTAGATTAGTACCCAGCTGCATGGGCATCCCCAAATGTAAAGAAAGATACCCTAAAAAAAAATTGTCCAGTGGTGTGGCTTTGCAGCCCGTGCTCAGGGCATGTCCTCAATGCCCTGGAGAGGAGACAGGCTTTCCTCTTCACACCCCTCTCTCTCTGCAAGCAGATTTGTTAGAGCCCTGCAAGGGAAGCTCTGCCTGTCTCAAGTCCCTCTGCTCCAGCTCTGCTCAGTTTTGCCAGTTTTGTGTCCTCTGCCTGCTGCTGGGTGAGTCAGGAGCACGAGCCTTCTGGGTCTGACCCTGTTGCTAAAGGATTTTGCTTTGATCCTCTTCTCCAGCTGGGGAGAACAAAAATCCCTTAAACAGCCAAAAATCATAGGGAAGATTGGAGGAGAAATTTTTTACCTGAGTGGGAGCCCCTGGTTCAAACAATTGGGTGGAGGAGGATGGTGTTTCTAATAGCATAAAACAATTTGGAGGAGAATGGCATTTGTAATGTGGTAGAAACCTGCACAAATGAGGGAACCCACTGTCCTCTGGGGGCATTTAGACAGGTTCCACAGCACCCCAGCCTGTCCCAGATTTGTGCAGGTATGGCCAGGCTGTGCGAGTGAACAACCTGGACGTTGTCATCATCTCACACTCGCATCCTTCACTCCTGCAGGTGCTGCGAGCTTGCCCTGGAATTTGAGGGCCTCCTGAAGGCATCCAGTGGCACACTCAGGCACGTGGAGCTGGGGTCCCATCTCTGCCACGCTCATGTGCACCTCATGCAGCCCTGTGACAGTGCCAGTGAGTGCTCCTGCTGCACACTGATCAGACAGCTCCTGGTGTCAATGCTCCCAGCACCTAGCAAGTTACAGCATGGGAGCTGTGGAGGCCTCTGGCTTTAGTAGAAATTGCTTTTCAAACCCAGCAGAATTTCCAGCCTCCCCAGCATCCTGTGGCAGGGAGCTCCTGGGATTAATTGGTTTCTGTGTGGCAAAGTGCTGCCTTTTCCTTGTGTCAAAGCTCCTTCCACAGGTGCCAGCTCCCTGCCCAGTGTCAGGCTGCTTTCTCCTTTCTATCCTGGAGATCCCAAGTCTCAGCTGGGGAAGGCAATGTCTGTGTGTGTTTGCCTCTGGAAGGTGCAATACAGGCTGAGCTTCCAATTCTCAGTGGTGCATCTGGCCGTGTCTCACAGGGCTTGTTCCAGGACAGCCTCTCCCTGTGCAGAAGTTGTTTTTTCTGGTGACCTGAGCATGGCTGGGGGTTGTGGTGACACACAGGGTCTTTGCTAGAGCCATGGTTATACTCTATTTTTTGTAATTGGCATCATTACTTTGAGAATGTTTGGGTCCCTCTTGTCCCCAGCACCTCGTTCAGCGGGCTCCACTCCTTGCCAGGGGGCAATAAGTCCATCTCTGCTGCTCCCAGGATACAACAGGTCCCCCAGCCCCCCTGGCCCCTCTGCCTGTGCTTATCTCTAGGTGAGATGCCAGGACCGTTTAAAAGCTGCAGGCTGAGCAGCAGAAGGCTGCAGCTGCTGCCCAGAGCCAGGCTGCGGCTGCTGCTCCGTTATTTACAGCTGCCTTTGGCTGCTCATGAGCTTCTCCAGCAGCTCTGCTGGCCACTGCTCACTGTCTGCTTGTCCCTGCGCTGGGGGCCAGGGGTGTTTGTGCCCTCAAACCGGTGCCATCTGGCACCCCACCTTTGTACCAGCAGCGTACCCGGCTCGCCTGCCAGCTCAGGACAGAGCCAGCGGCAGAGCTAACCCCTTTGAGGAGCTCTGCAGGTTTTAAACTGCTTCCCAATATTGGCAGCAAATCCAAGCTGGAGCATGGTGGGGTAAATTTGTGGGCCATATGGCAGGGCCATATGCAGGCTGCATTCTCCAGGCTGGGTCCATGAAGGATGTGACCCATGAAGGCCAGGGTTATTCTGCTGCCCTTCGTGTTGGTTGGCACCCCTGAGACCAGCTCTGCTCGCTGCAGTCAGCTGTTGGACACTGCCAAAGCAGGGGCAGCGGCACCAGGCTGCCAGGCTCCCTGTGGCCGAGCAGCTCTGGAAGGACAGCATCTGTTTGCCCATGCTGGGGGTGTCTGACACCTAAATGTGGGCCAAATGGCATCTTCCAAGGTGCCCAGATGCCCACTGGTGCAGATGCAGGGCTGATGGAGCAGAGATGCACGTCTCTGTGGATGCCGTGCCAGCCAGCTCTGCCTGCTCCGCTTCGTGCCCGCTGTTGGTCCCCACGCGCCCTGGCAGCCCCACGGCTCCATCTGAGATGGAGAGCGGGGTGTGAGGCTGGAGCTGCCATATGTTCTCCATAAAAACACTTCTTGGCCCGTTCCCCGGCGTTTCCTGCCGCTGCCACACGTGCTCAGGATCCCACATGCCTCACAAGCCGTTCACCAACTGCAGCCTGGCAGATGGAGGAGCCGGGCATGGCTTTGCAGTAGGAGAGGCAGGAATCCACAAGCTCTGTTTGTTCTTGGGTTCTTCATGGCAGCAGAGGAAGGGGGAGGAGAGCTGGCACCACTCCTGCAAACTGCCCCTCTGCAGAGGGGAGAAGACTTTCCCATACCCACTCCCCACCATGGAGCCGAGCTGTGAGCCCTTCTTGGGTTGCACAAAGTGTTTTCACCTGGTGCCATCCTGTTTAAAGGCACTTGGAAATGGTGTGAGTGTCCTGGGTGGATGGAGACCATCATTCCTCCCAGGCAGGTGGTACTGGTTTGTTTTGGTGGCAGATGGCCAGTCAGCATTAAGAGCAAAGGCAGAAAATCAGTCCTCAGAGGGAGCAGAGATTTATTGCGGTAGGAAATTAAAAATGTATGCATCAGCTTTTGGAGTAGCTCCTGTTCTGCCTTGATCTGTTTGGGGGGGATGAGGGCTCCGGGCTCAGCCCTGTTCTGTGGCAGGGAGGTCTGAGGATGCTCAGGAAGCTGAAGGCACATCCCTTGGCAGTGGGTGTATCATGATGGGCAGTGACTGGACCAAGCTGATATCTCTCTTACCTTGGGTGGCAGAGTGTGACCAGATCAGTGTCAGCTCTGAGCACAGCAGATGAGTGTCCCAGCCTCAGGAGTGGGATATCTTCATGCCACGTCAGCCAGGACACCCTGAAGAGCCAGGTGTGCCCACAGGGGTACATCTGTGGTGGGCTCCTGCTGCTGCTGGGCACCGAGAGGTTTCTCCTGATAACTCCTTTTACTTTGTGCTGTTTTCTAATGACTCTGTGCCTGGGTGGCATTGTGCCACAGTGGTCCCTGAGGACACAAGGGGATGCAGATCAGGCTCTTGGGCTAAAGGTGTGCAGCAGGCAGGACACAGGCAGGATGGGGACATGGACATAAGCAGCCGTCTGCTCCCTGCAGAGGGATGGGGTCAGTGCTGGTCTGTGCCCACCAAGGTGGTGGCAGGTGTTCCCCAAGCAGTGTGGCCCCGGGGTGAGGCTGGGTTTGTGCTGCTGAGGGCACCGGGGATTGTTTCAAATCCTCAGCTCCCTGCTGCGAGAGCCAGGCCGTGAGCTTTGCAGCCCAGTGCAGAGCTCTGCCCAGAAATTAAAAAAGAAGAAACACAAAAAAAAATCAAGCTTCAGGGAAGTGATAGCTCCTGGGGTTCAGCCAATTACCAGTGTTAGGGAGAGAGCTACCTTACCCACTGCAGCTGGTTTTCTCTGACCTCTTGCTCTGGTCCAGAGTGAGCACACGTTAATCCCCAAACCCGGCACGGGAGAGCTGCGGCAGGAAGGATGCTCAGAGCCTGGAAAAGGCATGTTGTACCTGCTGCTGAGCATATTACTGCTTCTCCAAGAGCGGATAAGTCCTGCTTACGAGGACGCTCGTCCTCTTTTATTTAATTTCCTGGTAATGCTTCTGCAGCGTCCAAGTCTTATCAGGAGAGGAGCAGCTTAAGAGGCCGGTAAAGGAGTTTTTATTGTCGGTATCCACCTCTTTATCCCCCTCTTCCCTTTGACGCCGGATGGCAGGCTGGTTGTGGCTGAAGTGAGGTGTGCTTTCTTTTCCTTGTGTCTGTTAAAGCTGCAAAGATTTCCCGGCTGACCAGTCCTGATGGTAATTTCGGCTGCGGCTCAGCCGCGGCTCCCGTGGCGAGCAGCGAGGGTGACACCGACACCCCGATTGCACACAGAAGGACTGAGCTGGGGGCACAAGTGGGCAGCTCTGCTCTGGGACTCGCCATCCACTTGGCCCTGACTTGGTGAGCAAACCCCTGCCTCAGTTTCCCCGGAGCCATCGCACTGAGCTCGGCCACATCTGCGGGGCATCCCGGTGCTTCGAGCTGCTCATCCTCGTGTTCATCTGCTGCGGGGGCTTGTGGATGGGGGAGCCGGAATCGCTGAGGGCAGCAGGGTGGGGTGACAGGAGGAGTGTCCCCTGGGAAGCCAGCAGCTCGGTGGCTGCTGTCTTGTGGCAGCCAGCTCCGTCCCTGGCGTTCTCCCTGGCCTTGTGGAGACGCAGTGCTGCATTCAGCCGCCTTTTCAGCTGCACACGACGGCCTTGGGTAGCGTTTGTTTGAGAAAATTGGTAGGATCGCGTGATGCTTTTTGTTGTGGTTGCTACTGTTGTTCTTTGGAATGCTCATGGGAGTAGCAGAGCAGCTAACGAGGCGGCGCAGAGACAGTCGCTGGGGAGGGAGATGGGCCCGCCTGGACTTCCCTGCAGCCGCACTCTCCTGGTGATGGAGCTGGCTCTGCTGCTGCTGGGAGCGCCGATGGGTGCGGCACTGCTCGGGGGGTGCCCAGACCCTGCTGCTCCCCAGTTCCCTTCCCCGAGCCTCTCTGTTTCCTTCTGCAGCCAGGTGCCGCTGCATGCGGGAGCACCCATGCAGCTGGGCGCTGGGAAAGGTCACCTGGCTGTGGTGACATCCCATCATCACAGAGCGCAGCTCACCTATGGCCAGCGCTGTATCCCTGACCCTGGGCAGACTCACCTGCTGCTCAGAGCTCTCCTGGCTCCCATGGCAGACTCCCTTAGAGGATTTTGGGTGGTTACCTGGGACCAGGCTTGGCACGGGGCTGTCTTTGCTGGCAGTGAAGCCCCAAGCTCTGTGTGCTGGTGTGGAGCTGCCAGGAGCTCCTGTCCCCTCCAGCCCCACGTGCTGTCCCCCTGGGCTCTGCAGCAGGTGCCCAACGCAGCGCTGGGAGCGGGTGGGGGAGTCAGAAATGCAGACAGATAGCATTAGATGGATGATGCATGGAATCCTAAACTGATAAGAGATGGAACAATTGGTGTGTTGTCAAAAGGCCGGGAAGGATCTCTTTTAAATAGACTAAATAGTCTGGACAGGAACAAGCAATGAGCAGCACAGAAGCAACAGCACGTTCACCACTTTGTTTTTCTGGCTGGGCTGTGCGTGTTGCCATCTGTGCTGTGCTCTGTGGCCATCCCGTGGTGCTAGGATTGCTCCCCCACAGCAGGCTCACAGCCTGGAGCCACGACTGGCATTGCTCCAGGATGCCAAGGGCAGCTTTGACACGACCTTGCCCTGGGCTGGATCTTCCCGTCTTCTGGTTGTCTCCACTCCAAGGAGTCCCTGGGCTGATGGTGGAGATTTGGTTGTAATAGCACAGCTGAGCCTGCCTTAATCCCAGTTTTTAGACTGGCTAAACTTGTTTTCACTTATCTCTGATACTGTTGAGCTGTGTTACACAGCATGCATAAGCCAACCCTTGAGTTTGCTCTTACAGCTCTGCAGAACGGCAGAGAGAGCTGTGCCAGGGCCGCAGGGAATGGCCAGAATGGAATGGAATGGCAAGTGGAATGGCCAGAGCCACGCCACCACAGGTTTACCCTGCACAGATCTCCCATCTGATTAAGGGCAGTGCTGGGGCAGGGGTGGGACAGTGAGGTGCTGGGGGAGGGTGGATTTACCCTCGTGTGGCATCTCCATGGATGTCCCGGTGCCTGAGCTGCTGGTGGCAGGGGCAGGCGCTGCTCTGCACGGGAGGACGGGGCTGTGGCCATGCCAGGAGGGCTCTGGGAGCGCTGCAGGTGCAGTGGGGCTGCCCTGCAGGCCTCAGAGGGCTGGGAGTGCTGGGTAGGGCTGCGTGGTGGGGCGCGCTACAGCCTGTCCCTGTGATTGCAGCGCAGCCATGTGATGCCGGAGGAGCGCGGTGGCGATGATATGGAATGTGGGCAGCTGCCTTCGGACACGCTCCGACAGGTGACGGTCCAGCGCCACCCCCTCTACGGATTCGGCTTTGTGGCTGGCAGCGAGAGGCCAGTGGTGGTGCGCTCGGTGGCAGCAGGTAGGGGGCTGGGGTGGTGCTGGACACAGCTGCAGCGTGCCAGGAAACACAGCGGCACTTCCCCCTGGTGGGACCCCTCCCTGGGCTCCTGTCCTCTCCTGTCCCCTCTGGTGGGCCTGCAGGCTGCCCTCCACAGCCACATACAAAGTGGCTGCTTTGATGCTTTGATGCTTTGGGGATGCTTGGGACCCTCCTGCTTCCCCTTCACCCCGCAGCTCCGGGATGCCTGGGTTGGGCCTGACCCTCTCTCCTGGCAGGCGGCCCCTCTGAGGATAAACTCCTGCCAGGAGACCAGATCTTGGCCATCAACGATGAGGATGTGAGTGAAGCCCCCAGAGAGAGATTCATCGAGCTTGTCAGGTGAGGACAACGCTTGTCCCTCATCGCCTCTGGGGAGGGGCTCATGCCAGGCTGCTGTGCCCGTGCCAAAGCCTTGGGGTGTCAGTGCACACCCACATCACCAGTGCTCCCTGCTGGGGTGGGGAATTCTCAGCCTGAGCAGGGGGAGTGCCTTGGAGCGAGTGCCATAGCCATTTTCAGCTGGCCAAGAAGTGGGGAAGTATCCACAGCCACGATGTCAAGCACCCCAAGGAGCCCAGAAAGGTCCCAGCCACCACTGGGCTGGGAAGGGTGGGGTGTGCTCTCAGTAGCCAGTTGCACATGTTGAGGTCCATCACCATAAAGTTCCATCCATCTTCATTTCTTCTTTCTGTCACAGGAAGGCCAAGGACTTCATCATCCTCACGGTCCTGCACACCCACCAGGTGAGACTGGCAGGGCCATGGCCAGCTCCAGGGGAGCCAGGACAGGTGAAAAGCCCTTCTGGAGACCGAGGCAGGGTCCCTGGAGACCCTGGGAGATCACTCAGGCAGCTCAACTGATTTGTTGCACCCACATCTCACCACCCCAAGGCTCTTCCGAGCTGTCGGATCTGAGAGCTGCCACAGCTCCTTGGGCGTGCAGCCTTTCCCCCTTGTCACCAGGAGGGAGAGAGGAAAAATACTCCCAAACCCAAACAGCTGCTGAGGACACCACGTGTGTCTGATGGAGTAACCCAAGGAGAGATGGCAGGGAGAGGTCGCTGCTGTCTCAGGAATCCCTGGGGAGCTGGGAGGCTGCAGGAGGGCTGGAGATGCACCAGCAGCCATGGTGCCCTGGGGCTCAGTGCCTGTGGCACTGGGGCAGACTGAACTGTCTTTTTGACTTCACCGAGTCTTTGATGCTGGGGAAGAAGTGTGAGAGCTCCCCTGTGCTCCCCGGGAAGGAGATGCCCCCACCCAGCGCTGCTCTGTCAGGAGCAGGGGTGTGTGCCACTCTCCAAAAAAGCTTTTTTCCTCCTGGCCTGGGATGGCCACCAGCTGGGACAGGTGGCCCAGCTGGTGCTGGCACCATCAGACACACACAGCTCTGTGTCTCTGGGCTGGAGTATGTGCAGGCACTGCCACCAGAACATCCTGCAGGGATGCCTGGGCTCCTGCTGTCTCCCTGGGGCTGCAGACCCACATCCAAGGGGTTCATCTCTCCCATCCGAGTGCCAGTGCCTCCAAGCAAGACCTGGCTGACATCTGCTGCCTGCACAAGGGGTGCCAGGCACAGGGGCTCACTGGAGTGCAGCCTCCCAGCCACACTGGTGCTGCTGGTGTGACTTCAGGGGCTGCTGCTCATCGTTCTGGCCCTGCCTGCAGCGCTGTGTAACCACAGCCGAGGGGATTTGCTTTCCACCCTCCCCATTTCATGGTTTGCTGCCCATCATCACGCTGGCTCCAGAGGGGTTTCCTCTGGGCCCCGTGCCTGCCTTTCCCCACACTGTGCTCCAGGGGCAGGCAGGTGATTTACCCAGTGCTCTCTTTCCAGTCTCCCAAATCTGCTTTCATCAGTGCAGCCAAGAAGGCGAAGCTGAGGTCCAACCCAGCCAAAGTCCGATTTTCAGAGCAGGTGACAGTCGGCGAGACAGACCCAGTAAGTCCTGCCCTGCCTTCCTCTGTGGTTCACCCCCTGGAGGTGTCCCCAGGGCCATGGGCTGTGGGGTGATTGGGGTCCCACAGGGCTCCTCTGCCCTGATTTGGGAGAGCAGCTGTCTGGGCTGGGGAGCCCCATGGGACAGATGCCTTTGGGCACGATCAATGTGTTGGGTCACTGCTGGGGGTATTCCCTGTGGTCCTCCTTCTGAGGGAGCCCCAAAAACTGGCCTTGAAAACCTGGTCTCAACTGTGTCCCCCTGAGCATCCAGGGGAGGCATCCAGGCAATGCCAGTGCCTGCCCTAAGGAAGATCCATGGCTTCCAGCCTGATCCCAAAAGCTTTGGAGTGCCTGTATGTGGGGCAGGGTGACCAGGGCATTGCTGAATGGCTGTGGAAGCTGAAGAGTTCCAGCCCAGTGCTTTTATCTCTTAATTGCAGGAAGGGTTTATTAAAAACAAAACAAAACTGAAAAGAAAACCCTGTAAAGCACTTCTAGCACGTTCTATTTTTAAGCAAAATCAATTAGGTAATTATCTGATTGAAATGCTTCTCAGCAAATAAAATCAGCCTTCTCCCAACTTCCTGCAGAAGGGGTGTGCAGGGTTGAGGGGGGCTAGGGTTGGGGTAAGGGTCAGGAAAGGGGGATCAGCTCTGAGCCACCCCAGCCCCACCTGGACACCAGCTGGGGAGCGGGACAGGCTGCCAGGCATGGGCACTGGGATGTGCTGGACAGAGCAAGATGCTCTGTTCCCACTGCAGCTGCTGGGAGCTGAATCTGTCAGGCAGCTCTGAATTGCCTCAGCTCTGTGCTTCTTGATGGCTCAACAGAACGCTGGGTTTTCAGGGGAAATGTGTCTCTTAGCACAAAAGCCCAGAGCAGCAGAGGATGCCACGAGTGCTCCATCACTGACAGTCTCTCTCTCTCCCCCCCTCCTCCCTCCGCCTCTCCGTGCCCCCCACCCTCCTGGCCTCCCCCTTTGCCGGCCCCACATGCCAGGACATGTTGAAGAAAGAAGCTCTCCTCCTCATTCCCAACGTGCTGAAGGTTTTCCTGGAGAACGGGCAGATCAAATCCTTCACGTTCGATGGCCGAACCACTGTGAAGGTGAGCCCCTCCGCTCCCCCCCAGCACCGTGGCACTCCTCTCCTCCCACCTGCCCCATCCTTTTCCTCTCCTGCTTCCCGAGCACGAGCCCCGCAGCAGCGCTGGGCTGGCTGCGAGCCGCTCTGGCATGATGGATGGCTCGTCTGCCTCCCCAGGCTTTGCAGCTGGCAGCCATGGGGGTTTGCTGGCTCTCTGCCTCTCCTGACTTCTCTGCTTGCTGTGAGCCTGCCCTGCAGCCAGGGTGGATACTCCTGAGTCCCCCTGACAGGGGCCAGCTCCCTCAGCACCACCAGGTGCTGGGGTCACCTCCCGCTGCAAGGTCGCTGGCCACCACCCTGTGGCCCCTCTCAGCCTCATCCTGGCACAGCCCCGGTTGCCAGGGATGAGTGGGCTCTCCGTGAGGTCCCAGCCCCCTCCTGGGAAGCAGCCAGTGCCTCGCACCCAAGCCTGTCCGTGGCATTTGCAGGACGTGATGGTGACATTGCAGGACCGCCTGTCGCTGAGACACATCGAGCACTTTGCCCTGGTCCTGGAGTATTCCAGCCCGGAGCAGAGCCACCGCTTCCTGCTGCTCCAGGACAAGCAGCCGCTGGCCCACGTAAGCTGCTGGGTGTGGGAGGGTGTTGGGATGGCTGGGGCTGGGTACAGAGAGCCTCCTGTTCCCCCAGTGTGGGGCTTGGCTGGGATTGTGCTGTGGGGTGGCACAGCCTCTCCCTGCCCCTGGCATGGTCCTGCAGACTCAGGGGTGAAAAGGGTGGCCAAAGAAGGAGACAGTTTTACCCAAAGATGGGTTTTACCCATCCTACACTGACAGCTGCTCTGTGTTCCAGCCTGAGCAGCTGCAGACAGCACTCATGAGCATCCTTGGCTGGGAGAGCCAATAAGCTCAGAACCAGGGATAAAATGGGGATCATGGAGCAAACATTACCCTGAGGGGTGTAAACCCTACAGCACCAGGCAAAGCTGTCACACCAAGGAAGGCTGAGGTGTTGCCGGGATGAAAGGTGGTGCATGGAGGAGAGAAATCAAATACCATGTCAGAAGAGAGGAGAGGGCATCTCATGCCCTGCAGCCAGTGGTCCCTGGGCTCACTTCTCCCCTCTGCTCCTGCCACAGGTTGTGCAAAGAACACACTACCACGGCATGAGATGCCTCTTCCGTGTGAGCTTCTTCCCCAAGGACCCAGTGGAGCTGCTGCGCCGGGACCCTGCAGCTTTCGAGTATCTGTACATCCAGGTAGGGGCTGGGAGCTGGTGCTGCTTGTGGCCCACACGTCTGCCAAGGCTGGGCCCTGTGGCAGCAGCCCTCAGGTGGCAGTGCCCTGTCCCTGTGGCTGCCTGAGGACACCTCTTCTCCTCCCACAGAGCCGCAACGATGTGATCAGAGAGCGCTTCGGCACAGACCCCAAGCCAGAGATGCTGCTGGGGCTGGCTGCCCTCCACATCTACATCACCGTCTCGGCCACCCGCCCCAGCCAGAAGGTCTCCCTCAAGAATGTGGAGTGAGTCCTCCTCGCTGTCCCCAGGCTCCCACACAGCCCTCCTTTGCTGTCCCTTCCCTGTGTCACAGCAGCGTTTTGGGGTGCGGAGCATGAGATGCTCTGAGAGCCCCCCCTGAGCTGGGCGGTGGCTCAGGGGCTTGGCAGCAGTGACAGCCAGCCCCTGGTCCCACCATGGGGCTGTGTAAGGCCCCCTCACAGCAGCCAGGCCTGGGGACATTTGCTGTGAGCCCAGCATCATGTCCATGGGAACCTGGGCTGATTTTCCACCTGCATCCAAGGCAAGGAGAGCACGGCTCTGTGGCTGTGTAATCTCAGCCTGTCACCAAGCTGTGCAGCACTGGCTCAGCCCTCCTGTGGCTCCTGGAGAACCTAAACCCATACCCAGCCCATCTGTGCAGGCTGGCCTTTCCCAGTCAGCACAGGGAGGAAGGAGGGAAGGGTCACCCTGAGAGGACCCCAAATGAGGTTTGGGAATTTGCCCTGCATCCCCTAAGCTTACATGAGGGTGAGTGGGAGCTGGGGTCTGCTGCAGAGCGTGGCACTGCTGTTCCCCAGCCTGATGCTGGTAGCTGTGTCACCAGCCTGGGGTCCCATCCGCTTGGGGACCTGAGCTGGGGGCTGCTCCCACTCTGGCTGTGGCACCAAGGAAGTGCTGGTGTGGCTCCAGCTCTGTCTGATGGCAACAGAGTGCGCTGGGACAGTGTTCTGTCCCTCTCTGCCCGCTGGCAGTGTGTCCCACCTGGCAGCTCACACAGGCTTCCCTCCCCACAGGAAGGAGTGGGGCCTGGAGCCCTTCCTGCCCCCCTCGCTCCTGCAGCTCATCAAAGAGAAGAGCCTCCGGAAATCCCTCTCACAGCAGCTCAAAGCCCACCAGCACCAGCCTGGCGGCACCAAGGTGAGCCCAGCACTCAGTGCCTGTTCAGGCTCAGCCTGCCCTCCACCCCAGCCTGCTGTCCCCAGCTTCTCAGAGACCCTTGCTATTAAATCCCCTGGGATGGGAGATAAATCCCAGGCAGACAAGCAGACACTCTCTCTCCTGAATCCTCTTTCAAGAGCTGATCTGGATTGCAGGGAGTGCGGCGAGGATCAGGGCTGAGATCATCTGAAGCTTGGCTGAAGTGGCTGGCACACCTCAGTTCATTGTTATCTGGGCTTGGAAAGCTCTGGAGGCAGCTGCTGAGCCATCACCCTGGTCCCTGCAGCCTTCACAGCTCCCTAGGGAGGGCTGTGCATCCCAGGGGGGTTAGACATCAAGCACTGCGGCTCCTTCCTGGAGTCACCTCCCAGCAGCTGCTCAGGATGGCAGGGGAGAGGAGACCCCCCCTCACCCACAACTCAGACTTGATTCTAGCACAGCCCATGCCCAGAGCTGCCTGATAACTTGCTGTGCACCCCTACTTGAGAGCCCCCAGGTCTGCCCCAGCCTCCTGCATCTCTTCCCCCTGTGCTCACCTGTGTGATGTTTTGTCAGGTCTCCACAGCCCAGGCAAAGCTGCAGTACCTGAGGATCCTGAACGAGCTGCCGACCTTTGCTGGGGTTCTCTTCAACACGGTGGGACTGGTACGGTAATTCAGGCTGGGCTGGGAGGTGCCTGCTCCTGACTGTGTGCTGGGGGGGAGCCAGAGGCATGTGGCTCCCACAGAAATCACTTCCCTCGGTCTCTTGCTCTGCCCTGCTGAGCTCCAAGCCCACCCAGAAAAGCCTTCAGAGCCTGTGCTGTCAGCAGGTGGGATTTCCAGGTCGGCAGGGTCAGGATCTGCTCTGTTCTTGCCAGCCTGTGGGGCAGCAAGATGAGCCTCTCAGTGAAGTAGGAGCAGGCATGTGTTTGTAGCTCGATCGTGCCCTGGCACATCCTGCCATCCATCCTGGAGGAGGGCAGCTCCTGGCTAAGGAGTGTTCCCTGATCACTGCCACAGTGATCCTTCACTCCTCACCCAAAGCACCTCAGCAGGAGGAAAGCCACCAGTCCAAACAGGACTCCACCTCCCTGAGGTCCCCATGGAGGTGTCACCTCTCTGCCATCCTTCCCTTTACCCCCACCCATGGTATCAGCACTTCCCTGCCTTCCTGTGCTTTGCCCACTGGGTTCCCTCTCTGGCAGCCTTTGCTCTGCTCTGCCCCTCACCTCACAGCTCAAAGGGCTGCCTGCAGGAGACCAGTGCAGGCACAACCTCGTGGTGTCAGTCACAGCCTGCTCCTGACACTGCCTGAGTAGACAGCAGGTTTTTTTAATCTCTGACACCAAAGCAAAGCCTCTGAGCCAGCCTGTGTGTTGAACTTTGTTGAAGTGGTAAAAAGTATTCCCTTATCATCTTCTGCAATGGTCTGCCCAGCTCCTCTTCACCTCCACACCTGGCTTGGAGCATCCTTTTAGACCAGAGCAGAAACATCTTGATTTCCAGTGAAGGTTTTGGTCTTTCTTCTTTTCTGAAATACATTCACTCCCTCCTTTGCTTCCTTCTCTGGGAGGCAATGTCAGATCAGACAGATTTGTAACACACTGCCTTCAGTGTAGTGACACCGGTGAGCCTGAATGTTTCATGTGGACAGTCAGTTCAGAGCTTTACTTTTAAATAGCCTTGACATCCTGCACACCACTCCCAGCTCGGCAGAGGGGCTCAGAGAGCCTGGTTGATGGCACCAGCCTTACCTACTGCTCTTCAAAAGCCATCCTGGGCCTGACCAGGCTGCCAGCATTGGGGCTTGGCTCCATGGGGAGAGCCAGGTGCAGGCTGTGCCACCCTGGGGTGTGTTTGTTCACCCCGTGTCTCTCTCTCCCCGTGTGCCTGTGCCAGCAGGATGAGAAGCAGCCAGCCACCACCCTGCTGGTGGGACCCCGGCACGGCATCAGCCACGTCATTGACCTGAAGACCAACCTCACCACGGTGCTGTCAGAGTTCAGCAAGGTCAGCAAGATCCAGCTGTTCAGGGAGAACCAGGGCGTGGCCCGTGTGGAGACGAGCATCCTGGATGCCAAGGTAGGCACCGTGGAGGCAGAGGGGTGGAGATGAGGCTGGGAGATTGGGGCCAGCCTTTGAGGGGATTCACATCACAGCTGTGTGCTGGACAATCTGTTTGGGGTTCCTAGAGACTGCAAAACCGGGGTCTGCAGCATCTCCCCTGCTGCTCTGGCTCCTTGTGCCATACAGGCAGGGATTGCTGCTGATGGCCACAGGGCAGGCATGGTGGCCTTCTGGCCATGGCCCAGGGCCACAGGGCAGGCATGGTGGACCCAAACATCCACCTAATGGTTCAAACAGGGTCCTTGGTGCAGATGGGGGGTGATACAGGCCAGGCAGGTAGCAGGACCTTTGGAGGCAGGACAGCACCTCACCTCTGCTCAGGGCTGGAGAGGAGCAGTGCATGGCCTTACCTGGGCTGGGTGCACCTACTGGAAGGGACTGGGAGGTTTCATGCATTAGTAGTACTTGTGGAACTTGTCAAGCCAGCCAGGATTGTTGAATAAAGTGGAAATGATGGGAAGGAGGTGTCAGGCTCAGTGTGAGCACAGATGACTGTGTGTCCCTGGCCCAGTAGCTGCCCCCTTTATCGTCCCCTTCAGCCCCCAGAGCACTCCTTGGCACGCCCTCCTGAGCCCCCTGTGTTATCATCCCCCATCCCCTGCTGGTTGCTGTGTAGTGCAGTGCTGGTTCTGATAATCAGTCCCCGTGGTCAGCCCCTGCCACCCCTCATGGGTCCCAAACCCTCCAGGAAAAGTGTCAGCAGTACAGTAAGATCTTTCTTTACTTCCTTGGTGCCTGGCACAGCAGCCACAAGATCCTAAGGAGATCTTCCCTTGGTCTTTGCTCAGGTTTTTGACAAGCTGGGACGTGTCCCTGACAGACTCAAAGGCAGGTAGCTGTGTGTGTCTCCAGGGCATCCTCGGTGTCCCTGCCTCCCTGCACCCAGCTCTCCCTGCCCCATGGGGAAGGACAGCTGAGAGGCAGAGATCTCACAAATAAATTCCAAGCCTTGTCTTCTCCTCTCCTCCCATTTTGAATTCAACAGGACAGAGTTAGGATTGAGTTTGGAGTTAATTAGTCAGGAGCAGTGTTTGGCAGAGACTGTCTGGCACAGTGGGGCCAGGACTCTGTGGGTCAGCTTTCCTGCCCCTGCATCCATCCCTTTTTCCCCTGAGATTGATGAAGCTGAGCTGCTTTGCCTGCTGTGTTTCATCTCCTGCAAGGTCTCAAAGCCTCAGCCCTCTCTGCAGTCCTTCCTTCACACAGTTCCAGCCGTGGTCTCACAGATGTAATCATGGTGGATTTGTTTGGGATTCTCCTGCTGCCTCCTGTCCTGGTGGATTTTAGCACTTTCTCCCATCCAGCTCATTAATTCCTCCAATTCTGTTTTCCTGCTGCTGCTGCTGCTGTGCCTGGTCCAGCAGCTCTGCTAACCTGCAGTAACACCCCAGCAGCCTCTGCCAGAGCTTTGTTAATCCTCAGCACCTCTGCTTCAGCTCTCCCCGCCACAGCCTCATGGACAAAGCCCTTTTTTTTGCATCCCTAATTCAGTGGGTATTTGGTCAACTGTAACATTTTTAACATTCCCTCTTCTGCATCCCACCACGGTCAATTGTGGTGCAGTTAAAGCCTCGGTGTCCTGCTGTGCCTGTCCTAACCCTTCACAGCCCTCACCCTCCCCTGCTGCAGCCTGGGCAGGTGGGAGCCCTCCTTGCCCAGCCCCTCCAGCTGCCTGGGCTGTGCAGGAATCCATCCATTTACTCCTCACAGAGCAGGAATAACCGGGGGATATTGTAACCCTGCTGGTTCCTCCTGCTGCCCACCCACGCCCCTTGGCTTTGTGTGTATAAAATCACCATATTAATGCATTAATAATAGGCTGGGCATGACCCTGTTACTGCTCGTGGCTCGCTGTGAGTGCTCTGAGCACGGCTGTCCCCATTGTCACCTCGCTCCATGGCACTGGCTGAGCTCTTGGGGTGCTGCTGTCCTCTCCCTGGTGTGGAGGAGAGTGCTGTTCCCCCCAGCACAGACTGGCCACAGGAGGGACAGATGCTCTGGAGGCTTAGGTGATACTGGCATCCATCTGCTCTAAATTAGGTGGCAATTCCCACGCAGCTTGTCCACAGATCCTGCAGCGCTGCTCCCCACAGCCATTCCCGGCTGCAGAAATCTGCTCTGTACCTCCAGCAGCCCTTTCCTGCTGCAGGAGCAGACTTTCTCCTGTGACCCTGCTATCCAGCCCCACAAAGGCTGGAGAAAAGCCAGCTCACCGGGGTAAGGCAGCTCACACACCTCCTGCGAGCACGTCCGCATGCACGATGGCTTTATCTTCATGAGAAATTCCAGGCAGCTGCCTCTGGCCACCAGAAACCCCTCTGCCTGCCTGGAGTGGAGCAAGCACCCCATTTATGGATCTCAGCAGGCTCAGCAGCACCGTGCCAGGGCAGAGGCTGCTGTTATCTGTCTTCATTTAGCCATTATCCGAAGGGCTGGGTTTTAAAGCCAGAATGTCTGCTCCAGAACAAGGCATATGCTAATCCTACGCAGGACAGCAATGGATGAGGCAGGCTAAGAAAAGCAGGCAAAAAGATCATTACCTCACAGTGCTAATCTGCTCTCTACAATTATTCTGTTGCACTGAACGTGTCCCTGGCTAAAGCCCTTGGTTGCAAATCAATCAGTTTCTGCTGAGAGTTGCAAACCATTAGAGGGCTCAAAGTCGTGTCCTGACTGCTCTGGGGACCTGTCAAATCCATGTCACCCTTGGGAGCCTGTCAGAGCTCCATGGATTGCAGTGTAGGAGGGGATGTCCCCCTGGGCTGTTTCACCCTGATGCCTGGCACTGCTGCTGCCATGGGATGCTGCTGCTGGGGCAGCTCCCAGCCTGAATCTGTGGGAGGTGCTCGCTGAGTTACTGTGGAAACACAGATGGTCAATGATGGGTTAGGGTTTTGTGCAGAAAGACCATCTTGAATTTCTAAATGTATTTAAAATGATGGGTTAAAAAGGGGGTCAGGTCATGGAGCAGCCCTCAACTGGGAGGTCTGAACACCCTGACCAAATCAGCCAGAGCAGTCCAGACATCCTTATCTGCTGCTGACCTGCAGCCACAGCCCAGACTCACCTGCCAGGAAGGAGCTGGGGGAGATTTTCAGGTAACAAACAGGCTTGAGGAGATCATAAAACATTTGCATTTATTTTGGGCGGAAAAGAAATACTGTTTGTCTTATGAATTATTCACTAGGTAGTTAATTGGTTTGTTTTGGAGCTTTTCCACCCTGGGCTTCAATTTCTGTTTAAAACAGCCCATTTGGGATACAAACCCAGGGCTGGTGCCTTTATTTTGCCTTCTTTAGCTTTTTGCCTCTGTGGCAAGATGGGGGCACATTCTGACAGAACCCCTCAGAGAGGAGCTGCGCAACCTCGGGGCAGAAGACCAAAAACCTCCAGGCTTCTGCTGTTGTTTCCAAGGATTTTGTTCCCTGCAAGGTCTGTGAGAGCTGCAGGGAGGACAGGAGCAGGTTTTGTCTCAACAGTCATGGAGGGAGTTGAGCAGTTTTGCTTGGGAATGCTGAGAAAGTTCCCAGCCTGTGCCTGGGGACAGGGGCACACGTCCCCAGCTGCACTGCAGTGGTGCAAGTGGTCATTTTGCAGGTTCCAGTGGTCATTCTCACCTGACAAAGCCTCCTTTCTGCTGGGGCTGTTGCTTCTCTGTTCTTCCTCCTCATGTTTGGGCACTGATTCTGGAGCTTGTACATTTGCTGGGGGCAGGGAGGTGGCACAAGGTGTCTCCTGTGATCTTCATGCATTAAGTTCATCTTGCCAGGTTGGGGGGGCTCTGCATCTCCCAGGGGCTTCCCCCTCCTGCTGGGGCCAGCGTTTGAGAGTGCCCAGTGCTTCTGAGCCAGCTCAGAATCGAGCTTCAGGCGTGCATCTCCCTTCCTCCCCTGTGCAGCACTGCAAAGTCCTGCTCTGCCTCCCAGCATCCCAGGAAGGACAATGTCAGCATCTCCTGCCTGGCACCTGGACAGGCCTGGATGGGGCACAGGGAGGTGACTGTCCCCACCCCACCCAGGCTCCCCTGGCTGTGCAGCTCCGCAGCTCCCCCAGGAGCAAAGGGTTTGTTCTTACTGAAATGCCTTTTCCGATGGAGCATTTCTCCTTTCTGATTTACACAGCTGCACACCACTGGGCTTTTTGTTATTAACAGTCTTGACATTGGGAAAAAGGCTGCTGAAGCACTCTGAATGCGAATGAAAGCAGAACGCCTGGGGGCAGCCGGATCACCTGAGCCTGGACCAGCGTCTGCAGCTTAGCAGAGGAGCTGTGCCAGGCTGTGCCCTGTCCCTGTGCTGGGCTCTGGGGCAGGAGCCCGTGGTGCTGGCTGCTCTCCAGGCACAATTCAATCTGAGGCATCGAGGTAATTGACTTTGGTCTCCCAGCAGGGCCTGCAGCCAGCCGGCGCTTAAGCCAAGATCAAGACTTGAGAGAGGAAAACAAAGGAGGAATTAATTCAGAAAGGTCCCTGGCTGCTGCTGGGATCTGGGTACTGGTGTTGGTGTTCCAGGGCATGGGTAAAGAACACTGTGCACAGCTGGGGCTCAGCCCTCTCCTCTCCCTGTGGAAGGACCAAGGAGCCCCTTCCTCTCACAGGGAATGGGATGATGGCCCCTCTGAGCCTTCCCTGCTGGAGCCAGCCCCAAGCCTGGCTGTGCTCCCCTGAGCTGATCATGGCAGGGATGTGCTCTGGTGCTGAGGCCAGTGCCTGATGTACATTTGCCAAACTCCAGTCTGAAAACAGTGGGGAGCCCCATCAAAGCCAGCAGGGCAGGCAAGGCTGACATTCCTCCTGCTCCTGCAAGCACTGACTGAAGCCCCTGAGATTTCTCCTACAGGAAGAGTGAGGCTTTGGAGTGACAATGGGCCCACCCCTCTGGTTCCTTACACCAAATTAATCTTACTTTGCATTAAACCATTCCAAAATGCTGTCGTCTCATGAGAGAGAGGGAGAGATTGAATTTCCTTTGGCTTGGTACATGGGTGGGAGGGGCAGACGCAGATCCCTGCTTGCAGTAGGATGGGAAGCAAAGGAATGGGATGTGAAGCAAGGGAATGGGATGCAAAACTGAGCACTGGGATGCAAAACTGAGCACTGGGATGCAAAACTAAGCACTTCCCAGCAGCACCCAGAGCACTGCCTGCGGGCACCTGGAACAGGAGCCAACCAGAAACACAAGAGGCACACAACATGTGGAGAGGATGAGTTTCCAAGCCTGCAAAGCCAAATTTGATTTGTTCATTTAAATTAAAAAAAAAAAAAAAAAAAAAAAGGAGAAAAAAAAAAAAGAGAGAAAAAGAAGCACTAAACCCAACTGAAAAATGCAGCCCTCTAAGGAAGAAGAGACCTGCAGGTCTAACCAAGGCTGTGCCCTTATTGATCAACAAGTAGGAAATAGTGGTCCTGGTCACAAGCAGCCTGGTATTGATAGAGCTGAGTTAATAATGCTTAAGGGAAGAGAAGAAAAGGTCAATGTAGAAGTGAAGAATTGACTGCTGCCTTGTTAGGCCCAGGTGCCTGTATTATTAAATAAAAACTTGGCAGTGCACCTCAAGTAAACCAAGGAACATAAATTATGTAAATTCATCTCCCATCTTTCTGCTGCACTGCATTAAAGGAAGCAGGGTAAGACCCAAAGTACATGATAAAGGGAGGAGATTAAGAGGAAACACATATAATCTTAGAGGTTATAGTATGAATAGATAGGGTCATAAATTAATTTCAGTATGAGGACTGTTAAAATCATCTAGCATAACCCTGGCCAGAAAATTTCCTACAGACCTTTGTTTGAGCAAGAAAACATCCTCCAGAAGGACACTGAGATCTTATTTAAAAGCAGAGCATAATAGAAAAATCACTTTATCATTAATAAGCTAATGCAAAAGTCATGCCTTCTATCCGGTATAAATGTATTTTGTTTTACTTCACAGAGACACTGGCTGTGAGGCAGGAAACTTTGAATGAAAAGGTGTCATTTCCTCATGAGGCCTAGAAAATCTAGGAAGCCATTATGTGTGAAAGATCAAACCATCAATAATTTCAGGCTGGTATTACACATTTAGATGTAGGAAGAGCGTCCTTGTGAAAATTTGCTTCTTTACATGTTGGCACATTGCAGGTCAGAGATGAGCCTTTACCTGGGCATCCCACTGGGAATCTGATGTTTGGCCAGTTTTCAGAGCAGTAGGATTATCCCAGTAAGTTTGTTTCTGTGTCAGACTTAGGGTTTTCATCCTAAAGGTGCTGCTGTCCTGACAGAACACAGACAGGCATTTCTGCTTTGCCCTCCCAAGGAAGCAGAGCCCTGGGGGCCACTGAGGAGCTGTAGCAGCAAGGATGTGCCCATGAGAATGAGGAAGAGGATGGGCTGGTGGGCATGAGACAGGCCAGAGGTGGATGGTGGGAGGACAGCCAGGAGTTATCCAGGTTAACAACTTGTTCCTCATCAGTGATCAACATCATCTCCTGATTAGCAGCTGGGAAAGAGGGTTCTGCACCTTGTGGCCACAGTGCTGCCAGGGCAGCGAGCAGGGCTCAGAGGAACAGCACTGCTTTTGCCCTTGCTGCATCCCTCCCTGCTTTCCAGCTGCTCACAGAAGTCTCTGCCCTACTGCACCACTGGCTTTAGAAAACTTAGAAGGATTCATGCTCTTGCAGGTTGCTGCCTTTGTGTCGGGTTTGGTTGAGATTGAGCAGTGAGTTAACAAAACTGCAGTGAGATAACACAGGGATGTCACAATAAGCCCCAGCCCCATGGGCACCAGGCCAGTCCTGACCTCAGGCACGAGCCCTCACTGCCTCTTGCAGGTTGTTTCAAAGGGAAAAGAGGTGAATCCTGTTTTCCAGAAGTCATGGGTGTCACAAGGAAACCCAAAGCACAGACTGCAGTTCTTCAGAGTTGTTCTTATTTAGCTCCCTGCAAAGCTGCCCTGAATTTGCTATCTAAAACCCTCAGCACCAGGAGTTGGAAATGTTTCGTGCAGCTGTTCACAAAATCAATATTTGCTCAGCTTGCCCGTGCCTGGCTCTCTCCACAGGATCTCGTTTGCTTTGCCTACATGGAACATGGTGGCCAAGGTTGCCAATGCCTAAAAATAACACCTCCATTAGCTGCCACCCCTGATACCTCCTCTTTGTGGAATCATTTCCCAGCAGAACAGGGCTGCTGCAATCATGTTGTCTCTTTGCCTCTTCACCCCATAAATCACTTTCAGATCTGCTGGCCCTTTCAGGGGGATGAGGCAGCAGGGTGGACATCTCAAAGGCAGCTGAGCTTTGCAGTCTCAGCAAAACTACCTAGTGGAGTGGAAGAGAGAGGCTCAATCTTGTAACCCCCTGTGGGAAAAGCTCAGATCCTGTGCCAAAACTCTGTAAGTGAGTAGCAGAGCAACCATCAAGGCCAAGGAAGATGCTCAGCCTGACTGCAGCAGCTTTGATCACAGTCAGTGTCTCTGTAAACAGCTCCTAATCCATGAGCAGGACACAGACCCATGGCACTGTGAGCTCCCAGGCCCATCCACAGCACGGGTGGATGGCTCCAAGCTGCACCTGACGTGATTTAATCCCTAATAACAATATTTAAATGCCTGACAATTGAAGAACTCTCGTGGAGCTTCCCTGTCAGTATATCAGAGTAATCTTTTCTAAGCTGTAATGTTAATCAGGTTTAAGATTACTCCTTTCCAGAGCAGAGTGCCACAGTTAACCCCAGCATGCCATGCATTTATTGCTGGAAGCCATTCTGGAGGCTGGACTTGCTTGGAGACCTGGTAGGGAGCTCGCAGCACCCTGATGTTTCATTTCTAGTCGAGAAACATCAGTCAGGGTTGTTGTATCTCAGTCACCCATCAGACTGATCCAGGGGCTGCCTCCTGCCAGCAGAAACCTACAGTCCCATCTCTGGATGGGTGGGAGCATCCTGGGGCAGAGGTAGCTGAGCAAAGATGGAAATGGGTCTGGGAGATGCTGGTCCCCAGCTGGGGCACTGGGGCTGCCCTGGGGGCTGCATGGTGAGCACTGGCAGGGAGGCAGTGAAGGGTCACAGCCCTGTGCCCCTCTGCCTTGGGGGGATTCACACAAGGTGGTTTTCCTTTTGGAAGGGGATTCTCAGCCCACCTTGGCCTCTTGGTGTAACCTCCCAGCAGTGGGCATTCATCAGCCATTGCCTCCCTCCCTCTGGGATTTGCTCCCTCCCTTGCTGCTGACACTCCAAACCCTGCAGAACAGAGCAGGGAAAATGCACAAATATGTCCTCATTCAACAGATGGCTTGAAAAACCCAGGAGGGCTTAGCCTTGTATAGAAGCCACTTGTTTTAAGGATGCTTCATACACAGAACACATGGTTTCCTTTCATCACTTGTGTCAAGACTTGAGCTGGGCTAAGAGGTGTCACCCCCCTCACCACTGCATGCCTGCCTCCTTTGAGCTATGTTGAGAATCTCTTCACTCCTCTCTCTCTGGTTTGATACTTCCCCTTTGATCTGTGTCATCTCAGGTTTATTTTCCAAGATTCAGAACGAGCCTTGTCAAGCAGGCAGGGGCAGAACCTCTCAGCAGAGGATATTCACTTGTCAGGCTGCTTCTTTTCCACATCAAGTTGGTTTTTTTCCTTTATCTTCCTGCACAGCAGCCAAAGAGGTAACTTCTTCAGCCTGGCCCTAGGAGAAATCTGCCCCTGCCAGGGGCTGGCATGGCTTGGGGATCACATGCAGGACCCAGGTCTGATGGCTTCACACCCAAGTTTGTTGCACTTTATGGTCCAGAGCATGACACTCTGGCCTGAGGTGGGCCTTCCTTTGCCAGAATTGTCTTGGTGGCTTACAGCAGCAAATATTAAGTAGAGCACAAAACTGGCCAATGGGTACCAGGAACCTCTTGTGGTTATAAAACAAGAAAACCAAAATAGCTTTAATGCTTTTCATACTGTGTAGGCTTAAGTGTTTTTTGAAACAGCCTTGGTGTTCCCTGAATGTGGTAAATGAGTTCTGCTGAGTCCTGGAGGGCTCTCAGTGTGCAAGAGGCTGAGTGTGGCAGGGCAGGCAGGTTGAGACAGCAGCAGTTGAGCATCCCCCAGTGAGCTCAGATATCCCCTGTACCTGGATACAAAAGTCCTTTAGGTAGAGGTGCTTTGAGCAAGGGGTAGGTGAGGGCAGCAGCTGCCTTTGCCATAACTATTGAAGGCACTTGTCATTTTTTTCCATCTCATGGGTCTGTCTTGAGCAGTGCTGGGGGCTCAGACGGAGCATGGACCTCTCAAGTGAGCTGTGCTGACACAGGCTGCTCTGCCCAGCCTGCTGCCAGCAGTGCACAGGACCTCACTGGGTGGGTAAGAGTGAATCCCACCCCTACAGCTTCCCTGGGCTAGCTCATCTCCTCCTTGGGACAGTCTGGGAACTGGGAGTTGCACTGCCTGCTGCTAGATTGTGCTGTGAGGTTTTATGTGTCACACAGATCATGTCTGAGTTTTATTTCTCTTTAAAGCAAAGATCTTTTTTAGCATGCAAATAAATGCTCTCCTAAAAGGGAAGGCACCATCTGCTCCTAAGCACAAATTTAATTTTCCAAAGGGTTAGGTTTAAATAAGATGCACAGTCTCAGAGTGGTAGCTGAGGGAAACCTGTAATGGGGTTTGGCCCCTTTGGTATCTTGCTGGAAGCAGATGTTTCATTTATGGGAAGGAGACACGGTGCCTGCAATGAAAGAGGGGTTCTGGCAGCTGGAGACTCCACAAACTCCCTGCACTCCTCCCAAGGCACTGATGGTTGAACAGGTGCTTGCAGGTGGGCTCAGAGCACTGACATGGAGACAGAGGATCCGAGGGACACTGCTGTGGGTCGCTCATCCTTGGGGGACTCAGCGAGCAGGAACCACAGCTGCAGCCAGACACTCCCCTGTGCACAGCCATTGGTGGGCTGAGCTGGAGCAAGGCTGTGCACCTGGCTGGTTTTTCATGTGGGAGTTCTGGGAGCAGCAGCAGCTCAGCAGTTCCAGCAGTGCAGGCCCAGCACAGCACCCGTGGAGCTCTGGTCCCCATCAGCTGAGCCACGGCCCTCATTCGCTTTGCCTCTCTTGCCTTCCAGCCGCTGGTGCTGCTGATGGAGTGGCCTGAGGCCACCAACTTCGCCTGCCTCATCGCAGGCTACTGCCGTCTCCTGGTGGACTCCAAGAAGATGATCCTGTCCAGGGCCCCCAGCCAGCCGCCCCCACCTCAGATTATCAAGGCAGGTACGTTTCAGCCTCTGCTTTCCCTGCCAGCCCCTTCCCCAGCCTGCCCCCCTCCCTCAGCACTCTGCAGCATCAGGAAGGTGAAGGCTTTCCCTGGCATCTCCCCTCTGCTCCCACTCCCCTTGAGAACCAGCAGACTCCCTAATCAACCAGAAAGCAGGGAGACAGGTCCTCAGTTTGGGTTGGCCAAAATGACTTGTGGTATCAGCTCAGGTCCTAAACACCATGAGTTGTCGTGGCAGCTCCTGGAGCAGCTCCAGGAGGTGCTGTTTGAGAAGACCTGTGAAGCTGCCAGCCACATGCTGGGCCCTCCCAGAACAGCCTGTGCACTGCTGCAGGGGTGCAGCACACATTCCTTGGCTGGCATCCTGCCCCAGAGCCCCACATGAGGGTCTGAGCTCAGGGCACTGCATTCCTGCTGCCTCTGGACACCTCCAAAAAGAGCAATGATTCTCAACAGTGATTTCAAACAAGAGCCAACCATGAACTACATGCTGCTGTTCCATGCAGGTCTTCACATCCAATATGTTTTGTACAGGGAAATATAAAATACGGGTTCAGTGGCTGGAGATGGGCAAACTACCAACCCTCTGCCTCTGGAAGGTCACTCCCAGACCTCCCAAGTGTCACTGCAGCTCCAGAGAGCTGTGACAAGTCCTCAGTTTAGCTGCCAGTGTCAAAACTCCCTTCTCAAGATGGGCCTGGCTTGGGGAGCTGGGAGGAGTGCAGAGAGCTCCCGGGGTCCTCAGGAAAGCACTTGGTGCCTTTGGGGAAGGCACTGAACATGGATTTGGCTCATGTGGGAGGACACACTCAGAAGAGGGATCAGGAAAGCATCTGCAGCAGCCTCAGTGAATCCAGAAAAGGTCTGGCAGGTGATTTTGGTGTAAGTATAAGCACTTTCCTCTCCTTTCTTCCCCTGTGCCTCTGACTGACAGCTGTCACTGTGCTCTGCCCTGGTCGCCCTATGGAAATGCATTTAATGACATTTTGCTGTGAGCAGAGGGTGTTTGCAACTAAACTGGTTTAATTGTCATCAGGTCCTTCCCTGGTTCCATGCCACCCTGAGATGGACTACAGGGACACATGGGGCACGTGTCTGTGGGGAGTCAGGGACATGGAAAGCACCCCATACCCAACCTCTGTGACCCGTGGAGTGGAGCAGTTTCCTTGCAGACCCAGTGCACTCAGCCCAGTTGCTCAGTCACCCTTCAGAAGGAGTGAATTCAGAGTGCATTGGGGAAACAGTCTGCTCACAGTTCTGGTCTCCACAGGGCTGCAGGCTGAGCTGTCAGAGCTGGGCGGATCACAGGGAGCAGCGACTGCTGATCATTAGCACATCCTTGCAGGAGAAAGCCCCACTGGGATGAATTAAGTTATCCCAGACTTCCCAGGCTGCAGGCAGACTGTGCCAGAATCTTAAATGTAAAATCAAGCTTTGGCCCATGCTTTTACCTAGAAGAGGAGCACATCCATCTTCCCTGAGGCCTATTAGAGCTTCCTGCTGAACAGCAGACGTTTTTAGGAATGCACACCCTGTCCAAATGTTGTCAGTTAGATCCATCTCTCTGCATTTCCCTGCAGAGCCATATGCCAGAGCCTTGCCCTCCGTTGTGCCATGCTGGAGCTACACAGGTGATTCACCTCCCTGTCCCTTCTTCTCCCCACTCTCTCCATCAGCCATCAGCAGCCGAACAGCTCTGTGCCCTTAGTTGCTCTCTCAGCTCCCTGTCAGGAAGTTTTCTCCTTCCTGAGCATGCAGCAGCTGGATTTTGGATTTTAGGGGTTTGGCCCCACTCAGCAGCAGGCCTTGGCTTGATGTGGGCAGCCAGCAAGCCTCTGCCTCAGCCTTTGCCACCCTGCTACAGCCCACACATCCCCAGCCTCGGCAGCCTTGTGCTCCCTCAATGACACAGCTGTCATTTCTGAGCGCTGCCATGGCCAGGCATGAAAGAGATTTTGTTTTTATTGGGATTTTAGCATTGCAGGTGATGAACAGTATAATACAAACATGTGTTTGGGGAGACAAATTGTCCAATTTGTTGAGCTAATGAATTTAATTAGGATTTATTTGATTTAATTTATCCTTGGTAAGACAAAACCTGAATCCCCCGGCAGCCACTCTCAGCACAGCTGCACAATCCAACCTGCAATGCAGACAGATGCCTGAGGGATGGACCGCTGGCCAGAAATTCAAGCAGTATTTCAGCCACTTTCCCTGCACAAGGGAACAAGGGGAGGGCTGTCACTGGGAGATACTTAACAGCAAGAGCAACGGGCTGTGTTACAGCCAGCCTGATCCAAGAGCTGTCAGCCAGACAGAAATAGCACATGGAACACGGGCTGCGAGGGACAAGGGGCTGGGGGGTGTCTGTCACTTGAACACAGCCAAACTACCGTGGATGTCTCCCCAAAAGGCAATATTACTCCTCTTTTGGTACTCTCCTGATGAACACTGCTTGGTGTGGCCAGCACTACCCAAAAATGGCAACAATTCCTTCTTGCCATATAACGTGTGAGCCAGCAGGCTGAGGCTGGAGGTCCTTGTTGGAGCAGCCAGGTTGCTCCTGCTGCTCTGGATAGAGCTGGTGGATCAGTGATGCTGCACCCACATCTGTGTCTCAGTGTCTGCTGTGCTGGCCAGCCCTCCTCTGGCTCTGCCCAGCTCAGACCCAGCAGAGGGGTCAAGCTCAGGGGCCTGTTTGGGACCGGAACTGTTTCATGTCTTCATCAAGGACACAGTGGATTGAGAGCACCCTCAGCAAGTTTGCAGATGATACCAAGCTGAGTCCTTCAGTTGAAATCCCTGAGGGACAGAGTGACATCCAGGGGGACCTGGACAAGCTCAAGCAGTGGCCCATGGGAATCTCGTGAGGTTCAATGAGGCCAAGTACAAGGTGCTGCAGCCAGGGCAGTGTAACCCCAGTGTCAGTCCAGGGAGATGAACAGATGGAGAGCAGCCCTGCTGAGGACTTGGGGGTGCTGGTGGATGAGAGGCTGCACAGGACCTGGTCTCACAGCCCAGAAAGCCAAGTGTGTCCTGGGCTGCCCAAAAAGGACCATGACCAGCAAGTAAAGGGAGGGGATTCTGCCCCTCTGCTCCACTCTGGTGAGACCCCACCTGCAGTGCTGCCTCCAGCTCTGGGGTCTCAGCACAGGAAGGACCTGCTGGAGCAAATCCAGAGAGAGGGCTGAAGCACCTCTCCTAGGTGAGAGAGTTGGAGGTTTTAATCTTGAGAAGAGAAGGCTCCAGGGAGGCTTTTTAATAGGGCTTGTAGCTATAGCACAAGGGGCAGCGGTTTTAAATTGAGAGTAGATTCAGATTAGATATAAGGAGAAAGGGTTTTATGATGAGGGTGGTGAGGTGTAGGCACAGGTTCCCATCCCTGGAAACATTCAAAGTTTCCTTGAAACTTTGGCTCTGAGCAACCTGATCTAGTTGAAGGTGTCCCTGCTCATTGGAGAGGGATTGGACCAGATAGCCTTTAAACGTCCCTTCCAACTCCTTCTGTGGTGCTGGACACTTCTACCCTCGTCCCTGCCAGCAGGATTTCCAAAGGACCAGCCAAGTGGCCCAGCTGTGCTGCAGGGAATGTGGGTGTCCCACTGCAGTGCTGAGGGCTGGAGGGCAGAGAGCACATGGGTGCTCCTCCAGGGTGAGCAGGAGATTCCCCACGCTGTTTTCCCTTCATCCGGGTGCTGTTGCTAACGTGCCTGTTGTGGTTTTGGTTTAGATTACATCAACGCACACAACTTGCACCGGCCTGCCACGGCAGGGCACGTGGGAAAGAAAGAGAATGGGCTGGTGGGTGGCTCTGCCACTGTCACCGGAGCAGCCGGGGCTTCTGCCAGCAGGGCTTCGGACTCGGAGCTCATCCGCTTCTGCTACCTGCACATGCGAGAGCAGAGGAAGGAAAGAGAGAGCGGGACGGATATCAATGAAAACCTGATTTTTTTTGAGGAAACTCGTCCCAGGACCAAATCTGACCCCACTTCCAAAAGCTCTGGCCAAGGCTACAACGGGGCAGCTAAGGAGTACGACCCGGATGGCCTTGAGCAAGACAGGCACGCGAGCAGGGCCAGGGCACACACCATAGACACCCACCTGCGCAGCGACGCCTCCCACTTCTACTGCGAGTCCTGCCAAGCCAAGATCAAGAGCCGGCTGGCCTCGGGCACGGGGGGCAAGCCTGGCAGCACCCGTGACAACATGGTGGACTTGATGTCGCTTCCCCCTCCTGGGAATGATGAGGAAGAAGACGAGACAACGTCCCTGCTCCCCGCCATCGCCGCCCCCCCTCCTGGCTTCCGAGACAACAGCTCCGACGAGGACGACCCCAAGCGCCGGGCGGCTGCCCAGAGCCAGGAGCAGGGCCGGCACCTCTGTGGCATCCTCTACGACGAGATCCCGGTCACTCTGATCGACAGCGTGCAGCCACGGACGGTCCGAGACCATGCCCAAGAGCTGGATGATGCCCTGGTGTCCACCCTGCAGGCGCTGGAAGCCCTGGCTGCTTCAGAGGATTGTCCACATCCCCCACCACAGCAGACAGCAGGTATTTTAGTGGCTGTGACTCCCTTTTTCCCTATAGCCTTTCTCTCCTACTGTACATCCTTTCCTTTAGTCTCCTCCCATCCTATAAGTGACTGTGAAGCAGCTTCTAGTAAAAACTAAGTTGTGGAGCAGGCTGTAGCAGGAGCAGCCAAGTTGCTGCTCAGAAGATTTCTAAGAAGCTGAGGTGGGACTCCTTTCCCTGACAGTGGCTGAAGGAGTCTCTTGGTTATCCCGTATCTGCCACATGCCACGATGCTGGGGCGAGTCTCTAACAAACCAGTACTGTGAGCATGGCTTCCTCCCCACTGTGACCCCACTCAGCTGGGACCTTTGGCCATCGGTCTTTGCAGGTTCCCACCCAGGTTTTGCAGTGTGTGAGCCCTTCACAAGGCAAACCTGCTGCCAGATGGGTGACTCTGGGACCAGCCTGCTGGCAGGACAGTCCTTTGTCCCTCATCCCACCTTGGTTGCCCTACTCACTATGGCAGAGTACCTGTTGCCCAGTTTTCCTTCTTGTGCCAGACACGTCCCTATAGCTCTGCTACCACCAACAATGGAAAGCTTCACAGGATCTTTTCCTGGGCCAGAAGCTCTTGCTGAATTGAGCTATCAAGCCAGCTCAATGCTGACAAGTGATCTCCCTTACAAGCCTTAACTCTTAGTTGTGAGAAGTCACAGAAGTTTCTCCAATGTGCCCTGCATTCCTGGGACCCTCCTGCCGCCAGGAGTTCCCCTCCCCTCCACACAGCACTGTGGTGTGAGGGTTGTTGTGGGGTTTTCTTTGTGTCCCTCTTCAGGTCTTATTGTCCTGGCTGCCATCACTCCTGAGTCATCTTTGGACTCTGGCCACGAAACGAACTCCTCAGAGCTGACCGATGTCTCGGAGATGGTCTCTGCTATGAAGCAGCATCAGAACGCAGCCTACTTCCTCACCCAACACATCAACAAAGAAAACCTCCTGGCCAGGAAGGACTTGCCTTTCCGAATCCAGAGCTGTGCTGCCCAGGCTGTTCTCGCCTCACCCTACCCCCTGAGCCGCCAGGACCCGAGCCCTTCACTGAAGCCAGCCTTCTCTGCCCAAAGTCCCAGCCTTACCAACTGCAAGAGCAAGCAGGAGCAGCAGCACGGGGAGCAGAGCTGCACCTCGGCTGCCCAGCCGGGCCTGACCCCCCAGCTTAGTGAGCAGAGCAAGGGGGCTTCCGTGCCAAGCTCCGAGGGCAAAGGTGCAGGTCACACAAAAGCTGCCTTTGAGGTATCTCTGCATGTCACAGCAGCCCCGAGCAGGGAGCAGGCACAGGATCTACAAGAGAAGAAGCCCAAAGAGGTGCAGCCGAGCTCCAAGCTCCTCCTGGATCAGAAAAGTGGTGTAACTCCAGCCATCGTTTCAGCTGCTCTGCAGCAGGTGGCAAATGCAAAAGCCTCAGCTCCCCAAGTGATATCAGCCTTAAAAGAAGACCAGAGCATGAATGGTACCAGCAGCTGTGCACCAGCCAGCAGCAAGCCTTTGACACTTAAAGGAGGTCCACAAACTGCAGAGACGTTATGCAACTGTCAGCAGCAGCAGCAGCAGCAGCAGCAGCAGCAGCAGCAGCACTGTGAGGTTTCTCCAAGTCCTAAGGAAGCTCCTGGCAGTCAGGCTGAAGCTTTCCACCTCGCCTCAGCCGGTGAGGAAATGATATCCAGTAAGACTTTTGCTTCTAAAAGCTACCAGCAAAAAGTGAGCAGAGATGCTCCAGGAAAAGCTGCAAGTGGAGAGACAGGTCAGAAGGCAGGTGGGGAAGCCACAAGCCTCATCTTGCAGAAACACACAGCTCCTTCAAACCAAGGACAGAGAATACAACAGGAAAGCTCAGCCAAAATCTTAAAAGCTGAGAGCAGCAATGTGCACTCTCCATCACCTGGTGGCACTTTCAGGAGCACCAGTGAGGAAGCCAAAGGGCCCATCCAGCTGATGCCCAGATCTGAGAGCTTGCAGACTAGCACTGTGCCTTCCAAAAAAGTAGAAAAAGTCCTGGAGGTAAGCCAACAAGATGCTGATGTCCCAGCTAAACCCAAAGCCCCAAAAGCTCACTTCAGGCTTAGGAACCTGTTCTCTGCAACATTTCCCACCCGGCTGAAGAAGGAGACGGATGAGCGGCAGGCCCAGCTGCAGAAGGTGAAGCAGTACGAGCTGGAATTCCTTGAAGAGCTGCTCAAGCCAAAGAGCAAAGGGGATCTCCCGCCACAGGAGTACCTGCACCCACCTGCCCCTGGGCGCTGCAGCTGCCAGCTGAGGAGCAGTCCTGTGCAGAAAGTCCCAGGGATGTCCAGGGAGCAAAGGCGTAGCTGTGACTGCAAGCGGATTTGCAGGGGAATGAGGCCACTTCCCAACCAGCTGGTGATCCCAGAACTGGAGAGGCGAGGCAGGGATAAAGCGGCAGATGACCAGAAGCAGGTAGAAGCCATTAGGCTGACAAGCATGAGCAGCCCTTCCAAAGGCAAACGGATACGATCCACAAGTTTAGAGTCCAGAGAGAACCGGTCAGATCCAGAGAACGACATGTCCTGTTTGACAACGTGCGCCTCCCGAGGGGAGTGCATGAGTGCACCCCACTACAGGAAGCTCTTGCGTCGCTACAGTGTCAGTGAAATAGATAAGACTGATAGGACATCCTTGTCCTCTGATGTCTACCAGAACATCTACACAACCAAGCAGAAAGGCCCCCAGAAAGAGCCTGAGCCCACCATCCTCTGTCCTGTTCTGAAGAGCAAAATCCAGGAAGCCTCTGGAGTGGCTGACCCCTCCTACGTGCAGATAGCGCAAGACAAAAAGAACCAGAAGGGTTCAGCAGTGTTCTCTGTCCAGGAGGAGATGTATCCAAGTCCTGCTGAGCTGCGGGATGAAGACATGGAGGATGAGAAGTGCTGCTCCATCCGGTACTGCTTCTACTACAGAAAATGCGATGTTGCAGATGATGGGAGCGAGAAGGATGAGCTGTCCTATTCCATCCCCATGCAGATACTCCCGGGAATGAAGCTGGACAATCAGATGGTCCCAGTCATGAGCAGAACTCTTCAGGTCCTAGATGCAACAGCCTGCAGCAGTCCCAATGAGAGCCAGACCCAGGAAATAGATTTAAGGACCTCCAGTTTTGAGGGGAGCTTGGCAAAGATCAACACCCTTCGAGGCCATGCCTACAGCTTTCCCAATGGGTTTCTGCAGGTGCAGCTAGACACCAACGAGCTCCTGACCATCCTGAGGCAGTGTGTGCTGAGCCCTGAGGTCCGGGACTGCAAACCCTACATCTCCCAGCTGGCTGAGTACAAGCAGGAGCTGGCCCTCAAGTTCAAGGAGTTCCGGGCGTCCTGCCGCCGCGTGGCCGCCGTCGACAAGAGTCCCACCCACATGCTCTCCGCCATCACGAGCAGCTTCCAGGTGCTAAGCAGCCTCATCGAGACCTTTGTGAGGCTGGTGTACGTCGTGCGCTCGGAGTCCCAGCGCCAAGAGCTGCTGACGAAGGTGGAGGAGGTGGTGAGAAACTACACCTTCCTCCTGAAGGCTGCCGAGGAGTCCACGGCCAGAACGCTGAGCCACCAGCAGACTGTGGAGCAGCTCGCCCGCCAGTCAGCCACGGTCGCCACGGTCATGAGCACTCTGACACGCTCCCTAAAGACGTTGATCAATAAGTAAAGCCAGCTGTGAAGACCAACAAGCCAGTGTGTGCCAGGCCGTGCTGTCAAATCTCACAGGTCTGGTGAGGATGCGATGTCTGCAGGCCCACGTTTACCGAGGTTTGCGATAGCCAAGACACTCGTCGATCTCTGCAGAATGGATGGTTGTGTTGGTGATGGGTTTGAAGGGTGAATTCATGCCCTGTCACAGCTGTCAAGGGGCTCAAGCAGCTTCTCTGCTTGTTCTCCCACGCTGGCTTGTTGGTGACAGCATGTGGGAGGTACAGGCACCCCATCTCCACACCAGTTTGGTTCCGTGGGGTTCTGGGCCTCGCTCGTGCAAAGACCTTTGTTACAGTTTGTGGTGGGCCAGTGAGCTGTCAGGATCTGAGCTGAGATCTGGCTCCACCTGGGCAGTCTGGAGCCAAACCAGTGTCTTGCCACGTAAACAACCCTTCTGCCTCCAGGATCTTCCTGGCCCACAAACACAACGTAATTAGCAGCAGAAGGGATCTCTGGGGTGCAAGTCCCCACTGCTGTGCTGGGGCTTGGGAAGGTAGTCCTAGCATGGGCAGGTTGCCATAATCCTGGGACAGAGCTAGGGCACCCTACTGGGCTCTACTGTCACAGCTTAGGCCGCAGTGCTCTAGTCCTGAGCACAGGCACTGCCTGTGCCAAAGGCAAGGGCTTCATGCCTGCAAGTGGGGAGGATCCAGTGAACTACAGGCCTGACAGTCCAGCCTCAGTGCTGAGAAGGTCGTGGAGCAGATGATCTTGAGTGCCATCACATGGCACATACAGGACAAGGGGATCAGGCCCAGCCAGCACAGGAGAGAGGCAGGTGCTGCTCGACCGGCCTGGTCTCCTTCTATGACAGGGTGACTCTGTGGGTGAAGGAAAGGCTGTGGATGTTGTCTACCTAGATTTTAGTAAAGCCTTTGACACTGTGTTCTTCAGCATTCTCCTGGAGAAAGTGGGTGGATAGAGGAGCCCCAGAGAGTGGTGGGGTATAGAGTTAAATCCAGCTTGGGCCATCACCAGTGGTGTTCCCCAGAGCTCAGTGCTGGGGCCTGTCCTGTTTAGTATCTTTTGAGGGCACCCTGAGTCTGGAGATGACACCAGTTTGGGTGGGAGTGTTGTGCTGGAGGGCAGGAAGGCTCTGCAGAGGGATCTGGACAGGCTGGGTCCATGGGCTGAGGCCAACTGTGTGAGGGTCAGCCAGGTCCTGCCCTTGGTTCACAACAACCCCCTGCAGCTCCAGGCTGGGCAGAGGGGCTGAAAAGTGTCTGGAGGGAAAGGCCCTGGGCTGGTCAACAGCAGCTGAACATCAGCCAGGTGTGCCCAGGTGGGCAAAAGGCCTCTAGAACCTGGCCTGTCCCGGCCATGGTGTGGCCAGCAGGACCAGGACAGTGACTGTCCCCCTGACTGGGCACTGGTGAGGCCACTCCTCAGATCCTGTGTCCAGCTCTGGGCCCTCACCACAAGAAAGACACTGAGGGGCTGGAGCATGTCCAGAAAAGGGAAAAGAGGTGAGAAGGGTCTGGAACACAAGTCATATGAGGAGCAGCAGAGGGAATTGGGGGGGCTCAGCCTCCCAGGAGAAGAGGAGGCTCAGGGGGAACCTTCTGGCTCCTCACAACTCCCTGACAGGAGGGAGCAGCCAGGTGGGGATTGGTCTCTTCCCCCAGGTAGCAAGTGACAGGATGAGAGGAAAGGGCTTCAAGTTGTGCTGGGGAAGGTTTAGATTGGATGTAAGAAAAATTTCTTCACTGGCAGTGGTCTCAGGCTGCCTGAGGAAGGGGTGGAGTCACCATCCCTGGAGGTGTTTAAAGGACATTTAGTTGTGGCATTTGGGGACATGTTTTAGTGGTGCACTTGGAAGTGCAGGGGGAATGGTTGGACTCAATAACCTTAGAGGTCTTTTCCAACCAAAAGAATTCTGTGTTCCCCCTCTGGATGGCTGAATCCATGCTAGAGACCCTGCAAGGAACCCAGATTGACTGATCTTTGACCACTGCAAGCCAGAAGGTGGGCTAGTAGCTGAGGGGAGACCACTTTCACGCTATTCTCCAGAGGTTATGCCCCCAAGGCTCAGCCCAAACCCCCTCCTATTTCTTTTCACTGTGACCATCAGAGAGGAGCCCCAGATCAGCTTTGACCGTGAGCCAGGCAGGGGCTGTCTTCCTTGCCAGGGTGTTGGGGTTCTTCTTCTGTCTTCATCAGGCTGACTGCCATAAGAAGCATTATTTAGTTCTGTGAGGTGGTTATTTACTTGGAGTTGAGTTTTTTTGATTGTTTTGGGGTTTTTGTTTTCACTTCTGGGTGAATGGTGAAATGATTCCTAATTGTGTTCCTTCCCATCCCAAGGTTCCCCTCCTCCTCCCAGTCTAGTAATAGACATAACCAATGAGACGGCCTTAACTGGTGTTTCCCTGCATCCACCTACCCTCCAGAACAGAGCAAGGAGAGAAATGCAAGGTCACACATTGCATTGCCCTCACCCTGCCACCCACTGCAGTTGACGTCCCGCCGGGGTCCCGGTGCCTGTCCCTGTCACACCCTCTCCGGCTGGGCAGGAGGTCACAGCATCGGCCTCACGGCACTGAGGGCAGTTGTCCAAGCCAGCCAGCTCGCCCCAGCCCTTGGGGATGATCAGGGATCTCCGTGCGAGCAGTCGCTTCCCATCTCTATTATTTTTGATAAATATGCACATTCGAAATGTCTTGTTCTTCCATAGGAGCTATGGAAATGCACAAATGTGCTTTTAACATGCGCATCCTTGGAGTGCAATAACCTCCCCTGGCCCAAGGCTGTCCCGGACTGGGGCCGTGGCTGTCAGCAAGGCACAGAGGATCCCGCTGTGGGGACAGCCTCCTGATTCCAAGAACCATGTAGCAAATATCCAGTGGAAGAGCCAATTGGGACTTCAGTCCATGGTGGGCAAGGCCTGTTACAGTGCTGAAGGCTGACAGGGAGACGTGTTTTCCTTTTCCCTGGGAATTACCTAGTGTGAAACTCCGAGTTTCTTCAAAGTTCCCCATTATGCCTATATCATTCCTCCATAAATCTCTCAGTCTAATACAGAGGAAAATTTTTTTATTGTCTGTATATAGTATATATATAAATAAAAAAAATATATAAGTTATATCTATATACAAATTTATGTCTTGTTTTACAAACAAGAAAGATTAAATATATTAATCTTAATATCCAAACAAGCATTTGTGTCTTTTTTTAAGAACTTTGTGGAAATGTTGCTGTTCTTAGATGTACAGGACACTGTTTGTAAGCAAAACCTATTTTTGTTGCTGTAGAAATGCAAGGATCACAGACAGGTTTGAAATTAACTGTTTTGCTTGCCAAGGTCACTTTTACTTTATTAATGGCTGTTTTGGTTTAATTTTTCCCCAGAAGGGGAAAGCAGCAACAGTCACCCCTTCAGTGCTGGCACTGGGCACTGTGGCTGTGCTGGGACACCCTCCTGCCCTAAAGCTGGGGAGAAAGGAGTGATTTAACAAACCCCTGCCTGATCCCTTTCAGATGAGCCCAGGTGAGTGCCCACTGACCAGCTTCAGTCTGTGTTTTCACTCAAGCCTCTCCCTGGCTCTTCTGCCTGGGAAGAGGGGACAGTGTGGACCTGCCATCAGTGGCCTGATGGCTCTGCTGTCCTCTGGGACTGCTCTGGTGTGTCTGCAGGGGAAAGCCCAGCAAAGCAGAATGCCAGACCTGGGGAGAATTCTGAGCCAGGCAAACAATTTCCTAGCTGCAGATGATATCCAGTGTACACGTTTTTGCCTGGCACCATGAACTGCTCTCTCTTAATCAGGGAAGAAGGTGTTGATGTGTATTCTCTCTATACACCCCAAAGCCTCTAGGAATTATAAAAGCCAAGTCTAATAAGGATCCAACCAAAAAAAACAAACAAAAAAAAAAGACCTATAGGAACTGGGTCATTCTCTATACGGGGGTTGAATGTGTTGTCTAAAGCAAAGGCGGCAGCACTTGAGACTCACACACATTCTCTGTGCCTCCAGGCTCGTTATTTTAATCTGCATCACACCATTTGCCATGCTGAACTAACGATGGCACTGAATGGGACCAAACCCACCTATTTATAAAGCTGGATATGGATCAAAAACATGGAAAAGCCAAGAGGTTTTCTAACAACCCCCAGAGCCTGAAAATGTTACTGACAGCAGGCAGTTTAATCAGCGATTTCAGACTCGGTGCTTAGTACCATCTAGAGGGCAAGAAGCACACTGTCAGAATGTTGTTATTTGTACAGGGATATTATCCAGGAGCAGCCAGATGTTCCTGTGTGAGCAGCTGGACTGGTACATACCTCGGAGGATGATGGTGCTGTACTTCACTCATCTCTTAGGTGTGTAAGGGATTTGTAAATATTCTCAAAGGAAATGATTCAAGTAAAATGTTCTTGTTAATGGTTCTGAATCACAGATATTTTTTAAAAAATGCATATCAGAACACAGCACAGAGAATTAAAAGTGGGTTTTTTTCCCCAAATCTAGTTCCCATTTCACTGCCCATCTAGTTTATCTCCCTGCAGACTGCCTGGCTCTCATTTAGCACCAATACTTCCTCCACCTCAAAGCCACTGTGCCCCAGGAAGTCAAAGCAAGCTAAAATACTGTGTGATAAACCGATTTTTCTGCACCCCTCCCACCAGAGCAGTTTGTCTGAGAGTGGCAGATTGTGTTTACTGCCCTTCAGCACCTTCTCAGAGCAAAGCCAGCAGCACCTGCCCTTCTCATTGCCCTCACCCTGAGTGTTTTGCTGTAGCCTCACGGCTGGTGCAAATTTCCTCCAGGAACTTCCCAAGCTCCCGAGAGCACGGCACAGCCATCAGCATCCTGATGTCCCTGCACCCCGAAAATCTGCTCCTCCTCTAATCCATGTCTGCTCTCAAAGTGTTCCCACCAAGGCTCTGTCAGTGACCATGAATAGGAACAAAAGGAACAAAATTTGGGCTACTGCTGGTCCCTGTAATGCTCGGAAGACCAGCAGAAGAGCTGGTGTGCTGGTTTGTGTTGGGGTAGAGTTAATTTCCTTGACAGCAGCTGCTGTGGGGCTGGGTTTGGCTCTGTGCAGGAAACAGGGCTGGTAACACAGGGATGTTTGAGTTATCACTGAGCAGGGATTACACACAGCCAGGCCCTTTCCTGCTCCTCACCCTCACCACTGAGGAGCTCGGGGGGCACAAGGAGCTGGGGGACACGGCCAGGACAGCTGGTCCCAGCTGACCACAGGGGTACCCCAGAGCGTGTGGCACCACCCTCAGCACATAAAGCTGGGGGAGAAGGGAAGGCATTCTGAGTTTGGCTTCCCAAGTCACTGTTACATGTCACAGAGCCCTGCCTTCCTGGAACTCCTGCCTGCCATGGGAGGCACTGGATGAATTCCTTGCTTAGCTTTGCTTGCTTGTGCAGTTTTTACTTTATCTGTTCAGTTGTGTGGCGCTGCTTTGCCAGCTGAGGTTAAACCTCAGTACCTGGCTGTCAGGGGTTAAAGGGTCAAAGGCAGAGGCTGGAAAATCAGCAGGCCTCAAGCAGCAATCCCAAGATAAGTTTTATGTCTCCATGGACTTTGCTGGTTATTGTCAGCTGGAGACAACAACTGGGCACCATGGCTGAGAGCACTTTGAACTCTAATCCCCATGGCGGAGCAGTCGCATTCTCTTGTGGGGATTTCCATCCTCTCCAAGATCTTGGCAACACTACAGAGGACTTGCAGGAGCCCCAGATACAACAGCAGAGCAAGCTGAATAGCTGGGACCCACTGCTGCTTTCATCATGCCCAAAGGAGCTGACAGTCAAATGGAAGTGAGTAATGTTTCAATTTTATCCTCATTTAAAGCACAGTGTCTGGATTCCTGAGTGAAATATCCTAACAAATTCCTCACGTGGGCAGTCACAGTGGGGCTGGGCAGGACACCTATGGCTTTCTGTGGACATGGGAGAAGGCTGCCAGGGAACACAGTAATCTCAGCCTACTTACAGCACCCAAACATACCTAATATACACAAAAACAGTCTGTACGCTTGATAGGAAATTTTTCCAAAGGTTTTTGTGTCGTGTTATGTAATTCCACATCAAGGCACAAGCAGACACCTCATCCCACTGCAGCTGCTGCACAACCTCCCAGGCCAGCTGAGATGGTGCCCTTGCTGTCACCTGTCCCCCACATACAGAATGGATAGAGGGGGTTTTCTGCAGCTGGACTGGTAAAGTTATTAAAAAGCAAACACACCATGCCCAAAGGGGCAGAAATTCCAGTGTTGCCCCTCAAAGATTTGTTTCCCCTGCTGAGGGCTGGTGAGAAGATGAAAGGGCTGGGAACATGCACCAGGTTGATATTTTACAATGCTTTACTAAATCCCACTTCACCTCTTCTTAAGGCAAGACAGATCATTGCTCATACTTTTACCCGGGCTCCTTAGAAAGGCACATTAAAAACGGTGAGTGGAAAGATCAGGAACACGAAGGGAACCAGTCAGGATCTTTTAAAAACAATCTCTAAGTCTGTACTGGTTCCAGTGGAGACTTGACAATACCATTAATTTCCCAGAATTTTTGCCTTTTCCTGACAAATGGTGCGCTTTTCCTTGGTGGCTGTGGTCCAGCAATGTCCTGTAATATTTACAGTGCAAAGGGTGAGCACCATCCCTAAACTTTCTCCCTCTCCTCTCCTGCCCTCCTGTCAGTCTCTCATCCCTTTTCTGCATCAGCTTTCAGCCTCTCTCCCCTTTTTAGCCTCTCTTTTTCAACCTTTCAACTTTTTTGGCATTAATTTTTTTTTTTTTTTCTCAGCCTCTACTTTCTTATCCATCCTCCCACCCTTTCTCTACCTCTGTTTTTCTTTACCTTTTTTTTTACCTCTAATTTTTCCCGGCTCCTACTTTCAGCCACCAAGGCAAAAGGGCAGAGCCCGGTGTTATTTCCATCAAGTGCCATTCATTAACAGAACCGGCTGTGAGGCAGTGAAGTCACAAGGCAACAGAAAGAAATAACAACCCTCAGCCACAGGCTTTTTGCATGAAAATGTGCTCTTGATTAGTGGCTGGTGGTAATTGAGTGGCAATTGTATGCAGGAAAGTGCCAAGAGGGGGACGTGGGCTTCTTGTCTTGATTGACATCGCCATGAAATTTGATGCTGTCAATGTGCTGCTTAAAACTGAGAATGAATTTTGAGAAAATTCATTCTCAGCTTGTGACACACAAAGGTATTCCAGATTTAATTGAACCTCCTCAGAATCAGGTAAGTAAAAAAAAAATATTTTTGGGGCTGTTTGTGTATTTTCAGGTTCTCCTTAGCTGGACAGTAATTTGATTCACAATTTACAGAACTTGATGGAACACAGCACCTTAGGCTATGAGCTTATCCTTTCTGCTTCTCCAGGCCAGCTTGTGCTTGTACGTACCGTAAACCACAGGAAAATTAAATAAAATCCTTTAGATTGAAAGGAAATAATTCAATTTATTGTATTTTGCTTTCAGAATGAAGCATGCCAGCTGTGATGAGGTGCTTTAATTCTGATTAAGGGCATCCACACAAGAGCTGAGACACCCCAATGCCCTTTCACGATCTGTGATTATTTTTATGATCTGTGATCATTTCCCTGAGCATCCTCTGACAGAAGACCTGACTCCCAAGACAGTGCGAATTTGGTTTTCAATGGATGCAACCACACAAGTCTCTCCTTTCATCCCAAGAACCAGATAAACGTCTCACTCTTCAAAGCTCCTTTGCCTGCATGGCAAAGCCGGCTGCTCGTAGACAAATTGTGGCTGAGGAACCTCCTGAGCGAGTTTTTGGCTTTGTTTAACTTAGACTTTGGTGCATTAAGAGCTTCTCCTTAAGCAAGTCCCTGAGGTTATCCTGTTCCAAGAGGCGTTAGTGGAGGTGGACTTTTGTCCTCAGGAACAAAGCGCTGGCTAATCTACAAAGGCACGGTGGAGGCTGAAATCCTGAGGGAAGCAGGTGGGTGTGAAAACACACCTGGCCACCAGCTCAGACAGGGGGAAAAACAATATACCTTTGATTTTACACATAACAAGTTGCCAGTTCCAGGGATTTTTTTTTTTTTTTTTTTTTTTGGTTTTGGGTTTTTGGGGTTTTTTTTTGTTTTTTGTCGGATTTCTCACTCCTCCAAATCGCGTTTCTGTGATGCCAGGAGGAACATGATAGGAAAGCTACTTCCAAATTGCTGTGTAGGGAAGCCCAGGCAGGGTTCATCAATTTAGAGGCATAATTTGCATGTTTATATATACCCTCTGCTGCCTTCAGCCTCAGGGTCCCAGTGCCTGCTTCACAAATAAACTGAGGGGAACCTGGGATGTTGAGGCACAGAAAACTCTCATTCTGTATTCAAGAACAGGGAAGAAAAAAAGGGGATTTAAAACAAGAGTGAAGCAAAAACTTCAAGGTGTGGCCCAGACCAAAGGCCAGGAGTCAGCAGTGAATGGCTGCAGTGATGTGGGTCTGGGACAAGAACGTGTCAACTGGAAATTTGGGAGGTATCCACAAATCCCATCACTTGAACCATCAGGTAGCCACTCACCAGTGAAGTTTTCTTCACTGCTAAGAATAATTTTGTTAAAATGATTGTTCTTTGTTAAGATGAGCAGTGATTAGCAACAAATTAGAAGCAAAGGGCTGTGTTCTTCCTTCCCCATTCCCTGGATGTGTTGTCTTTCACAGCATCTTTAATCTGCTACAGCTACACCAGAAAATGATCAAAATTACCAATATTAATATTCCAGTTCCATCTATGCAAAGCATGGGAATCAATATTTTAATGCAGATGAATTCCTAATTTTACACCGTAAAAAGTGTAAAAGAAAACTTCCTCAAAGTTTGGTTTTATAGTCATTAATTTGCAGGTCTTTGGGGATAATGGCAGCAGCATTTGGGGACCAGGAGAGTTTTAAGAAAATAAAGAAAATGTGGCCAGCCCCCCACCTGGTTTGTGGATGGTTTCTTCTAGTTGAATTCACAAGGACTCCAAGCAAATCAATGTCAAATTCACTGCAGAAGTTTATTATCTCTCAGAAATTCAGGTAACACGAGTAGAAATCGCACAACAGCATGAACATTCTGAAGGAGCTGTCTGTGGCTTATTTTTAATTTTTTTTTTTTTGTCTATTTATATATATATGTGTCAATCTGTCTCCTTCACTTTGTGGGGAAAATAAGAAGCAGAGAGAGAGAGAGTGAAGTCATGGCTTGGTGTCATCATTACCCTGGACTTGCTGGTTGTTGTGTGTCTGACAGAAACACAGAAATGTGAGCAATAATCAATTCCTGCATTTTCTGTGATGAACCACAGAGCCTTCACTTTTTAAGGTATTTATAATACAAGTTAAAATTTGAGTACCATTTCCTTCAAAGTAGTGAAAAGTGATTTGAGATAATTAAATATTAGAAAAAGGACAGGACTATATTGGCCTATTAACAACTGGAGACTGGATAAAAAATTTAGAGTGAGAATAAGCCACTATAAAAATCATAGTGGTGGGATTCTTGGGGGTGTCCTGGTGCAGAGCCAGGCGTCAGGACTTTGTGATTCCCTCTCGGCCCAGGATGTTCTATGATTCAATGATACCCAGGTTTAAAGGTTAACAATCCAGGTTTAAAGGTTAAAAACCTTTAAGCACGATGTTTAATTTCGCTAAAGAAAAATTAATGTGCATGATGCAGTCACATACAAACCGATAATTCACAGAAGACTGGTATTAGACTATAGTTAGTTACATATTTATATACATTTAAGACAGATACATACATATATACGTATATGTATCTATATATATATATATATATATATCAGTATATATTTTGGTATGGAATTGGGTACAAAATCCCGACCATAAATGTAAAAACCCCTCAGGAATTAACCAGCCTGTTAAAATAGCAGCCCTGATCCGAAACCAAAACAACCTTCGAAGGGCACGGCCGGGGCCTCCACAGCGCCGGGCTCGGCACTGCCGGCGGTGCCGGCCCGGCCCGGCCCGGTGCGCGGCGGTGCCGCAGCGGGGCTCGCTGCCACCCGGTGTCACCCGGTACCGCCTCACACGCGGCCCGCCGGGTGACGCCAGCGCAGCGCCGCGCAGGGCGCCGGGGACGGACGCGCGGACGCGGGCACGCCGGCATGCTGAGGTAACGGACGCCGCGGCGCCGCGGGGCTCGCAGGCGGCGGGCCCGGCGGTGAGAGGCGGGCGGGGGGCGCGGGCGCGGCGCCGTGAGGCGGCAGCGGGGCCATCGCCCGCCTCCTTCCCCCCGGCGCGGTGGGCGCCATCATGGCCGCCGGGGGGGCGGCTGCTCCTGCCGCGGCCACGTGGGGCAGGGCCGGCCGCGCGCTCCGGCCGCCGTCGCTCTGGCCAATCGCAGCCCAGGCCGCCACACAGCGACCAATCGCGAGCCGTTTTTTGCCCTAGGCCCCGCCCCCAACGGGGGCCGCGCGCACCGCCCCTCTCCCTCAAGGAGAAGGCGACGCCCCAAATCACGCCCATTACGGCCGCCCCGGCGAGCGGGACCCCGCCCCCTGCGGCAGAGCAGCCAATGGAAAGCGAGAGAGGGCGTGTCCTCGGGGGAGATGCTATAAAGGGTTGGCGCGGCAGGCGGGAAGGGGTAAGATGGCGGCGTAGAGGGGACTGGTGTGACCTGCACCCACCGTGCCGCGTCCTCGCAGGAGGCGGGCGGGTCCCCGCGCGGCAGCCGCGGGCGCTGCGTGGCGGAGCGACGAGGACGAGGAGAAAAAGGGCGCCGCTGCTGCAGCTGCCGCCATGCCCAACATCAAGATCTTCAGCGGGAGCTCGCACCAGGACCTGTCCCAGAAGATCGCCGACCGCCTGGGCCTGGAGCTGGGCAAGGTGGTCACCAAGAAGTTCAGCAACCAGGAGACATGGTGAGGCGGGGCGGGGCGCGGTCGCACTACATCTCCCGGCAGGCCGCGCGGCGCTGCGGCGCTGGGTGCCGCGCGGCCTTGGCGCGGGGGGTGATGGGGGTTGTAGTTCGGGGGCTGTGCGGTCGGGCCCGGCTGGGGAGTAGTGGAGCCCCGCTCGGAGACATCTGCGGAGCGCTCCCGCCGGGCCCCTGCTGCCCCGAAGCCCTCGGGCGCATCGCGCACGTCCCCCCGGGCAGAGCTGGGTCTCGGTGTGGGACGAGGCCGGGCCGCGGTGCGCTCCGGGAGCCATGTGCGGCCCGGGCCGTGCGTTCAGCGGCCCCCGCCTCACGGCGCCGGCCGCACGCGGGCTTCCACCGCCGCCTTTGGGGCTTCCCCCGGACCCGGGGCCGCACGGGGCTCCTGAAATTGGAGGATTTGTGTGACCTGGTCGCTGTGGCGAGCGTTGGAGCGGTGAAATTCGCCACCCGGACCTTGCCCCTTCCACCTCAAATCCGCGAGCTGATGGGACGGCACCTCTCGGAGTTACACCTACACTGATTAGGCTTTTTCATGCTTAAATCTAAACTCTGATGACTTGAGGCTTGGTAATTTTGTGATTAGAATGCAGTATGTACCTTCAAACTTCTCTGAGGAGCGTCAGAGTCTTAGAAAGTGTTGATAGAATTCTTAAGGAAAGAGAAGAGGCTCACACCTCCGTGCATCCCACGGTGCGTTTGCGGTCGTGCAGTCTGTTTCCCTCAAGCTTTGAAACCTAACATTCGCCTTGTTCCATGTATCTGTGCTTTAAAAATCTTGCTGCCGTCCTACGTAAATCTAAAAAGGACGATTAAAGTTGTTCAGAGCTACTGAAGCTCGCTTCACCACGGAGTATAACACGAAGAACCTTGATTGCTCCAACCCACTTCTCCTGGCAACAGTATTTTTTTTCCAAGAAAATCCAGGATATACACGTGATGTACGATATTATGTTTCTCTTTCCATGGGTTTTGATTGTAAAACCTCAGAGGTAGTACAAAGAGTTGTAAAGGAGTTACAAAAAGTTCTGTTTGATTTACCGCCCCTACGCTTTTCTCATTGTTCTTTATTAACTGCTCTTACACATCTAGTTGGCTGGCCAGCAGGTTTCCTATGTCAGCAGGTAATGTGACTTAAAGACGTAAAAGACATCTTATTTACCCCAATAAACTGACAGCAGGTGCTTCCCCAAAAGAGTAAGACAGTTTCAACAGAATAATTCATAGGCTTTTTTGTACCATAAGTATCATAAGTCACCTTAATATTGGAGATGACACTTGTGACACTTCCACAACAGAGTTCTCATTGACTGAAGCTCTCCCCAAGAGATGGATGCGTCCTGTAAGTCAGTGGGCAGCAAAGATGACAGCAGCTCAGGTGATGGATATTGAGCAGTAAAGCTATAAACAGAGAACAGTCATCAAAAAAAGTTTGAAGAAGAGATCAGAAAGGTCAGAGAAGGAAATACTAGAATTAAAACTCTGCCCTGAGGGGGTCTGTAAGTGAAGTGGTTTGTTTCCCACCCTTTCTGGTGTCTCCATACGTGTACTGGAACTGGCATTTTGCTGCTGGCAAACAGAACCTTTGGCTTGTATTCAGGCCCTCCATCAGCAGGGATTAGTGTGTATTGCATCCAGGAGGAAATTAACCCCAAAAGCCTTTCCAGAGTGAAACGCTGGAGTGCTCCTCTGCTGGAGCCACTGAATGGCTGTTGTGACTCTCAATCTGATAATTGGCTGTGGTGTTGCTTTGGTAGCAGTTTGACCCCACTCTGTCTGGTGGCTGGGCATGGTCCTTGCTCCTTTGTTCACTGCTGCTTTTAGAGGTGGCTGTGCTTTTGATTCCAGGGGAACAAGGCCTGCTCCTGGGTGTGTTTACATGCTCAACTCGTGTTAAGATCAAGAGCACAGGCTGAGTGCTTTTAGCCTTTCAGGCTGGACCATTAAATCTGATCAGTGAGCTCTGTAAAATAGCCACTGAGCAAATACACAGCAGTATTCCTGCTCAACAGCTTTGATTATACGGCACTGTCACCTACAGACCCTTGGGAGTGCCGTGCCTTGGTTGCTTTGCAGGCTCAGGGTAATGGCTGTGCTTTAATTTGTGTTTGGCTACAACTCTTTTCATCTGTTTCCAGCGTGGAAATAGGCGAGAGTGTTCGTGGTGAGGATGTCTACATTGTGCAGAGTGGCTGTGGGGAAATCAATGACAATCTGATGGAGCTCCTCATCATGATAAATGCCTGCAAGATTGCCTCAGCCAGCAGAGTCACAGCTGTCATCCCCTGCTTCCCTTACGCCCGGCAGGACAAAAAGGACAAGGTAAGGGATGTGGTAGAGGTTTCTGCAGGGGAGTTGAATGCATACCTTGAAAGTTCTGCTGAAGAGGATTTAAATGAAGTTTTGTTGCCTCCTCTGAATATCCAAACTCTCTTCATTTTGGGACATGGGACTGCAAAATGATCTTTTCATAAAGATCTAGTTCTTCTTGAAAATATGCTAAAGTCTAATCACTAGCTGATGAAAAGATGCAATGTTAATGAGTGCTCCTTTTAGTAACTGCTTCTGAATCACTGCCTGGAAGCAGAAGGCTGACATCTTGATGAAGGAGTTGAACTTGTCTTATACTGTCTTTTTTTTCCTGTACCAGAGTCGAGCTCCAATCTCTGCCAAGTTGGTTGCAAACATGCTGTCTGTGGCAGGTGCAGATCATATAATCACCATGGACCTGCATGCATCTCAGATTCAGGTAGGAGCAAAAATCAGGAAAGGAGTTAACCAGTTCCAGTCTGAGCCTCTTGACTGCTTTGGAAGCTTTCCAGTCATCTGCTTTTTTGGAGATACTGCAGTGATCAAGACTTGGGTATTTAGGACTGGATGGGGAGGTGGGTAACAGGTTAAACTGTAAATGAAAGCATAGTTTTTCTTCATCAGACTGATTGTGTTGTCTTGTGTAAATGATGCTACAGCTTTGTTACCACATGGTGACACTTCATTCTTCACTAGACCTTGGAGGAATGTGAGATGGGGAGTATCCTTAAATTCTGGGCAGAGCTTTCAGATGCTTGGTGTGTTGTCTTGGAGAAGTGAGCAGTTAGTTCTGCCCTCAGGTGTCCTGGCACAGCTCCATTTGTGGGTTTTGTTGGCCAGGACAGTGATCTGATTGCTTGTCTCTGGCAAGATGGGCAATCCCACTTGTATCCATTCAGTGCCACCCTCCCACACAAGCTGGTCTTGTTTCTCTCCAATGCTGGTAGTGAATTGAAAATCATTCATAGGCTTTGTTGGCTTATGAACAAAATATCTCACAGAGCAACCAAAGTCTTGACCTATGCTATGTAAGAAAACTGGCAAGAACATTTGCCAGGGAGAGGAGGGGCTGCAAGCTCAATTTGATTTTGTTTCTCTCCACCCTGACCAAGTGCTCAAGACCAAGAAACCTACTCAGTGCAGCTGAGAGGGGTGTGGCAAAGGGAAGGATGTCTCTTATTGCTTCAAAGGGTAAGGTAGCTACTGCCTGGTGAAGTAAATGGGCTGGCTTTTGTTTTAACAGTTGGAAGTGCAGTCATTCACACTTCAGTATGATTGGCCCAGAAATACTGTCTCAGATGAAAAACATCTGTGGGGGCACAGCTGAGAAGGCTCTCAGAAAGAATATGAAATAACTGAGCCCAAGGGGGTCCCCCTCTTCCTTAAGGGCTTGGAATTGGTGTGTGCCATAGGGCTGACCTTGCACCAGCAGCAGTGGTGAGATTTAATAGGATCATTTGTGCACATGTGCTTCCAGCATCTGGCTGGTTTCAGCCTGGTTCTTGTAGCTGCTGTGTTGCTGAGCACAAAAGGAGTGATGGTGAGAAGGGTCTGTTACCCTGTACCTTGGAGGATTCCTCAGGAGTAGCTGCCCCTCTTCTGCCTGTTACTCCAGGGTTAACTTCTGGCATTTAGTGACCTATGAGATTTGGAGAACTCTGCAGGGTCACTGTAAAGTTACAGAACCAGCTGCATTAGTTTAAGGACAGATGTTACTCAAGCCTGTTTTGTAGATGTGAACAGTTTAGGTAATGAGCTTTGAAGACTGACTGTAAACAGGCAGCCAGCTGCTCTGGAAATGAGTGCATTTGCTGCAGGCTTTCTGCAGCCCCCAGGACAGAACTGGTTTCATTTTGTGGAGGTGTTAGATGTAAAGTGTTATTTATGCTGCTGAGCTATTTCTGGCTCTGAAGACTTCTTACATTACTATTCTGTGTATCCCAAAGACTACTGCCCTTACATCAAGGGAAGTAAAAAGGAAAGCTGAAAGCTGTGGAAAGGTGATGACTGTATGCCTGATGATATAAAATGCTTCTTATAACTGTTTCTGGAATGGGACTTTCAGCTATATCTGTTCCTGTTGTCTTCCTGGCAGGGTTTTTTTGATATCCCTGTTGATAATTTATATGCCGAGCCTGCTGTACTGAAATGGATCAAAGAGAATATTCCAGAGTGGAAGAACTGCACCATTGTTTCACCAGATGCTGGTGGAGCCAAGAGGTGAGCTGTCACACAGCAGCTTGAGATGCTGCTTCTGTGTTTACTTCAATGTGACCCTATTTTTAAAGCCTGTTCCTTCTGTCAGTCTGCCTTCTCTCAGACAGTCTGGGACAGCTGGTGAAGAGCGGTCAGATATTCTTCCTAGGGAATGTTTAGAAGGTTTCTTGGGCTACATGGAGGATTAAATAGCTGCTGGAATCACAGCTGCATAGGTAGGAAATGCACAGCAGCTACATCCCTTGGACTAAACCAGTTTGTACAAGGGTATTTATGCCAATTGAAGGAGGAAACAGTGTAGCTTACACACCTATGCCAGGGCAAGCTTACTGCTGATGGTTAGTGATACATATTTATCCGTGCTGCTTTCTTTGCAGAATTCAACTTAGTCTGTTGAGGCATTTTCTTACTTTATTACCCTGAATTTGAATATGTAGCTGTGATTTAAGCCTGCTGCCACTCTTCATCTTCTCTGAGAATGAGGAAGATAGATGGTTCTTTTCCAAAAAGCAGCAGCATAAGTTATAACACATTTCTATTTTGATAGCCTGACAATCTCCCATCTCCTTGCAGACAAACATGTCAATTTGTGGGCAGCTCAGAATGTTCTCAGGTGCTTTTTAGGAGGAACTAGGCTGTTCCTTGATGATTCTGTCTGAGGGCTACATGTGAACTGTAAAGGGACACAGATGTATTCTTTAATCCAGGACTGTCACACCAAAACATTGGTGTTTGCCAATCTGATTCACGTGCCTCGGAGTGTTTTAAGTGATGTTCCAAACAGCCAAGAGACACTGACACTGTAGGTCACTGTATGTCTTCTCTAGCTCTGCTATGGTCCACAGACTGGGCAAAACCTTCTGTATATTCAGCTATTTCTGTAGCTTGTTGCATAACACGGTACATGAATTGCCAAACCAGCCAGATATAATCTGAGTCATGAAAAATCTGCTCAAAAGCCTCTTGTACTGAAATATGTCGATCTTGGCTGGTGCAGTATTTTATGGAGATATGCAAAGCCAAATACTTCAGTTTAGGAAGTTATCTAGGACCACCAGAATGGTAAGTCTGGTCCAGTGGGACTAAGAGTCTACTTACCTCAAGTGTAAAATTTCTTGGGGGCATGTGTGTTTTACTCCTTCTGCTCTTACTGCTTTTTAATTCTTTACTATTCATCAGTATCCATATATAAAGCTAAGATCCCTCTAGTAAGGTTGTTTTGCAGTCACTTCAATGGAAATATATGTGAGGTGGTGTATTTGAATTTCCTGGGTGTGTAATCCTGTCACAATCTATGCTAGTGCTTTTGTGCATGATGACTGAGTGCTTGCAAGAGTGACAGTAAAGCCCTGTCAGAGCACAACTTAAGCCTTTCTAGAGTAATGTTACAAGGATGACAACTTTCCAAGTGTTTGCATCACTTCAAGTGTGCTGACCTTGCTGGTTTAAGGTTTGTTTTCAGCTTAAATGCAAATTAGTTTACAGTGGTCATGATGAAAGATGAGATCTATTTGCTGTCACTGAGAGAGATTAGATCAGAGGTTGCAGTTTAGCTGCCTGAAGGGGAAACTAAGGTGGCAGAGTGCCCTCTATTAATTGCTTGGGAGCAGTAGCAGATGTGGTGACAGCTCCTCTTAGAGCAGAGTGCTTGATATTGAGAGAGCTTTGACTGAAGCTGCTGTGTGGAGTTAAGTGTTGTTTGGAAACTGTTCTCTCCTCAGAGTGACCTCCATTGCAGATCGGTTGAATGTAGACTTTGCCCTCATTCACAAGGAGCGCAAGAAGGCCAACGAGGTCGATCGCATGGTGCTGGTGGGGGACGTCAAGGACAGAGTGGCCATCCTGGTCGATGACATGGCAGACACGTGTGGCACCATCTGCCACGCTGCAGACAAGTGAGTGGGGCTGACTGCTGCCTTCCTAACCCAGGCACCTGCTCTTAGTGAACACTGGGTAATGGGTTAAGCAGATTATTTGCATGACAAGTTTCACAAGACTCATGCAGTTTTTTGATTATTCATGTCAAAAAAAGAAGGAAAACCCAGTAAAAGTTCTCACAGTGGGAATAGGTAGAAGACCATTGTGGGGTTTTTTTCCCTGCATTGAAAATGGGCCATCACTGACCATGCCAGGTAGACCTAAGTGTTGTCTCGTCCATCAGCTAGTTTTGTATTAGAAATAACCTTTCCAAACTTTGATATCATTCATGCCTTTTACACTAGAAACACCAATATATACAAGGTGGCTAACTGTTAAATACAGTATTAAATATTAGCTCAGTATTTCATACTGTATTAAATGCAGTATTAAAGTATTAACACAGTATTAAATATCTGCTACCTTGTGTAAGCAAAAATTACAGAAGGTGATTTGTATGATCTGTTCCAAATATTCCAGAGCCAAGAACAATGGGTTTTTTTCAGTGTGTGCTTTGCCTGTGGTGGATTTCCTGGTACTTGTAAAACTTGTTTTTTCCCCAAGCGTATAGAAGAGGGTGAATCAAAGGTAGCCTGTTCCCTAAACACATGGTGCTGTCTCTTGTCATGCTTACCATGTTCCCTGCACTAATGTCAGCTTAATACTTGCTGAGAATTACTCATCCTTCTCCTTTACTCCCCCCTTGCAGACTTGTGTCAGCTGGAGCCACCAAAGTTTATGCCATCTTAACCCATGGGATCTTTTCTGGGCCAGCAATTTCCCGTATCAACAATGCCTGTTTTGAGGCAGTTGTAGTCACAAACACAATACCCCAGGAGGACAAGATGAAGCAGTGCCCTAAAATCCAGGTGAGCATCTATTTTCTGTCGCTGCTGGGAGGTGGTAGCCTTATCTGTTCACTGTTGAGGGTGAAAACACCACAATACTGTATAGTGCTGACAGTGGTTCTGACATCAGTGTTGCCTACTTCTCTTGGCCCTATTGCTGTGGGGTAACAGACATGTTACACTGATACAAAGCAGCTTCTGTTCCAGCTCATCTCAAACAGTTCAGTAAAGGATTTTTTTTTAAGGCTTGTTTTACCTAGATCAGGTGTCTGATTTAATGGGGCCACAGTGTAGGCAAGTAGTTGGATGTGTGCCCTTTGGAGGAGTGATGTGCTGATGATGTGCAATGCTGAAACAGAGGTAGGCAGGAACTTCTGATGTTGGTGCTGACAGCTTTGTTTCATGTGTCAATTTATGCCCAGCCTTTGCCATCCATATGAAAACTAAAAGCAGATAATGAGCCCCCAGAATCTGCTGTTTAGCCAGTTCTCAATCCACTGATCCAGTGTACACTTCTTGAGTTTTCCTGTGAGGATTTCATGACTGACAGTCTCAGAAGCCATGTTGAAGTGACAATATCCACTGCTCCCCCCTCACCCATCCAAGTAGTTGCTTCCTCATGGAAGGTGATCGGGTTGGTCAAGCATGATTTGCCTTTGGTGAATCCACGCTCACTGTTCCTGATCATGTTCTTGTCATCCATGTGCATAGAGATGGCCTCCAGAGTGAAGTGCTCTATCACCTGTCCAGGGCTTGATGTGAGGCTGACTGGACAGTAATTCTGGATTGTATTTGCTTTCTTCCAGTCCTTGGGCACCTGTGCTGATCTCGAGGACCTTTCAAAATGGATCATGAGTGCCTGGCTGTGATGTCTGCCAGCTCTCTCAGTACTCAAATGTATCCCATCAGTGCCCATGGACTTGTGGATATCAATCTGGCCAAATGTCCGCTAACCCAATCCTCCCTAAGGAAAAGTCTTCCTTCCAATATTGGCTTACCCTGGTCTCTTGCTTGTCAGTGCAGACTGATGCAAAGCAGGTGATCACTAACTGCATTCTCTGCATCCTTTGTCACCAGGGTCCCCCTTCCCTTTAGTAACAGGCCCACATTATTCTTAAGTTTTTTCCAAATTTATCTATAACAAAAGGAAAGCATTCTTGTTGTCCCTGACATCCTTTGCCAGATTTAATTCCAGATGGGCCTTGGCTTCACAGCAGCAATATCTAGGATACAGGCATTTGGGGAAGTTCTGGCACTACTCACACTCAGCCAATACTGTGGTGTGAGTGTGGAAACTTCCCCACTGCTGGGCTGCTGGTGAAAGGGAAGCTGAACTGGTTGAAGCTGCAGTCAATTTTAAGCTGCTTTTGGAAATATGTTATGAGCTCATTGCAAGCTGCTGTTGGGTTGCATTTCTTTCAGCCCTAACTTCTGGATGATACTCCTGCAACATCTAAAACATGTCTGGTGCTGCACCTTGTTTCCAGGCTCCACACAGCAGCTGCTGTAGGCAAAATGTTAAGCTGGCAATCTCTGTGTAAGTAGCTGTAGCCAGAGATTGCAGTGGAGCACTTTTCTAGGCTCTCCTTTGATACCTCACATTTACACACTGATGGTTGATGTTGAGGAGCACAGAGCTAAAGGATTTGTCACAAGGCTCAGGCTTTACTCTGCAGCTTGTTGATTTTTTCTTTCCTTCAGAGACAAACTATCTAGAAGATAAAAAATATTAAGTATGGTTTTCACTTGGATTCTTTAATGCACCATGAATATGGTGATTCTTACTAGACTGGATATATTGAAATGCTGTAGCTGTGGGGATTCAGAGCTGGGATTTGGCTGAGACTCGACTTTTCCTCCGGGTACCTGTCTGACCCCACCAGATGGAGCCAGCACAACGCCCGGGAGCTGAGCTGCAGTACAGCAGCTTCATCTCTCAGACTGCTGGCAGCAGTGGTAAAGCCTCTTGGCTCGGGGGAAGTGATTTCATCTTGATTTAGACCGCCCTAATGTCTCTGCACAAAGTGAATAAGAGTCTTGTGGTAAACAGATTGAGCCTAGGGAGTCTGAGCAAAGCAAGGTGACAGGAGACTGTAGCTTTGACAGACCAGCTAGAATATTTGTAGTGCTATTTGTAGGGTTATATGTAATTAAATCCTAATCCTGTGTAGAAGTAATTTGTCTGCATCTGGCATGTTGTAAATGTGGGGGGTGAGTTTATTTTTTAGGTTCTCCCTGACTTCCCAGCTGTTCTTTCAGGCTTGATGCCTTTTCTCAATGATGCTGATACATCTTTCTTCCCTTCCAGGTGATTGACATCTCAATGATCCTTGCAGAGGCCATCAGGAGGACTCATAATGGGGAATCTGTTTCCTACCTATTCAGCCATGTCCCTTTATAACAACAGATGTCAGCTGCTGCTTGTATGGCTTTTTTTTTTTAAACCAAAAGTTGTTCAGCTTGTTGTAAAGTTCAGTAGAAGACTCTGCTTGTTCCAGTGCAGTTCTCCACAGCTCCTGCTTAAATCAGGCTTACTGGCTCTGTTCCCAACACTGGGAGGCTGGAGGGGGAAAGCTCATCTCTGTAACAGCCAACTCCACCAGCACCCCTGTGCATGGAGCTGAGCAGTAGCACTGACTCAATTCTGCAGGTCTGTGGAGAGCAGGACTGACACATGGCTAATTGCCACAATTATTTTGAGGGGGGAGGGAGAGGGTTTGTCTGTGGGCAGGGTTAGGTGATCTGGTATGCGCACCCTAAATTGTTTGGGAAGTAGAGCTCCCTAGGACATGTTGATCTGGATCCACAGCAAGAGCCCAAGAGACTGCTGGCTGTCTTACCACTCTATACCTGAGAGAGCCCTTGGAGAGTGGTGGGGAAGGCTTGTGTCTTGGCCAAGCTTGACCCTTGGTGAAGCCCTGGGGGACATCTAGGAGGTGGTTCTGCTACAGCTTCCTTCCAGGAAAGGAGATCAGTGTAGCTTGCAAACTTGAATTCCTCTTAATTGTTGATGAAATTAAATGCCCTTTAGTGCACTACACAGCAAAGTGAGGGTGAGAGCAGAGTCTGTAGTGCTGTGTTAGCTTAGTGGGGAAGGTGCATCCTGGATAAGTGTTCTTTTCTGAAAACTATGACCTAGAGAACTTGTGGTGGTTGTGTGCTTTGGTTCCTAGTGCAGGCTAAAACCAGCTTCTCAATTTCACAGCTTCCTGTTAGCCTTGCTAGCTGACTAGAGGACTGCTGTCATGTACTGCAGCTGCACCTTGACCTGCTGTGCAACCCCCTGACCCTTTTTTTTTTACCAGTACAGTAGTAAACAGAGCCTCTTTATCCAACAGCAGCAGGGTTGTTGCATCAAGCAAGTGCCTGCTCAGACACTGGGGTAACCTGAAACACAGCAGCTTTGTGTCCAGCTGGCTCAGCCTCTCATTCATTGCCTGCTACAGTCCTGTTATCCTGGAAGTTACTGACACATTGTCCTGCTCTTTCCTTGAAAGCATTGCTTCTTGCAGAATACCTTAAGTCAAGGAAAACTGCAGGTTGCAGGACAAAACCTGAAGGAACTCTTGGAGTGGGTCTGATGCTTCTCAGGAGTGTTCATGGCAATGGGTTGAAGAAGCTGGTGATACATAATGCTGGGAAAACTGCAGATTTAACACCAACCTAACAGGCCACAAAGTGCCTGAAAGAGAAATACCAAAACCAGAGCTCACTGAGGCTCTTGGATGTAATAAGTATCATCTGAAACTTGAATACTTAAAAAATGTACCAGACAATCGTAAGGTAAACTGCTAAGTCTCTCTTGAACTCTTACGGTTTATAGACCAAACTGTTTTATTCTGGTTTCGTTTTGGTGGGGTTTTTTTTTTGTTTCTTTTTGGTTGGGTTTTTGATTTTTTTTTTTTATAAGCACTCCTCTTTTATTTGTTTTTGAGCTGGAGGAAGGGAAAAAGGGAAAAGAAGGAACTTGAAATTACTTTCTAGACTAACCAGCATGGCTTTAAGAGGCTGGGGGCTGGGGTATAAGTGAAACTAACTGAAAGATGTGGTTAAAATATAAGGAAGTACTTCTTTAGTTGTGCCTTTTACTGAAGACTTCTCTCCCTTCCTAAACTCCTGTCCTGTGGCAACATTAACACTTCTATTAGTGTAGAGCTTTTCTTTTTGTATAAGAATTGGTGTTTGTCTGGAAACTGTGCATCTCTTGCTTCTTTGCTTTGCACCCTGCACTGAGCTCTCCTGAGAGTCTGTGATCCCACCTCCTGCTGCAATCCTGCTGCTGCTCTGAGAGCCAAAAGCCAGGACATCAGAGCAGTGCTGGGAGGATTTTCAGCAGCATTTGTGTCTAAAGTTAAGACCTGATGAAGGAATTAAACTTTTATCTAAAAACCACGGCCTCTGCCTGTAAGTGCTTCTAAATATCTTAAGTGACATGAAACTTCTGAGTTGGGTCATTTTAAGGGCAGATCATGAAGTAATTTTTATTTAGAGGGGACCTTGGAAGGTCATCTGGTTTAATGCTTGTGCATGTGGCCAGCTGTGAGGTTCAGCTTGGCTCTGCTCACATTGCATGGAAGGAGAAGCATGGGACCAAGCACTGAGCAATTGCTTTTGTCCATGTTTGATTTCCTGGACTGAATTGTTAGAGGTGTTAGTGTGGCTTCTCTAGTACTGTTCAATTATGTATCTGAGCATATTTGTTTACATAATGTTCAGGTGGGGGAAGCTTGAATATTTTAACAAGTACAAATGAAGAATTTGTAAGTGTCTCACACAAAGCTGATGATCAGAGACAGTAGGATTATGTCCTGAGGAACACTTGTTCTGACTAAAGCCTGATCCTTTCTCATTGTGTGTTGCAGATGGGAAAGTATAAATGAAGTCAGAAGCATGAGATTGGCAGGCCTAGAGAAAGGTCCTTGGCATTACAAATAGACTTCCAGGCCTAGACTGAGCATGGCCATGGCCTCAGGCAGACAGGATCACAATTGTCATCCACTTGTTAAAATGTCTTGCAGTACTGGCCAGTGAATAAATGAAAAAAAGTTGGGTTTTTTTCCCTGCAGATAGCAGAGGGTGGGTGCTGTTGGTCTTGTCATGATTATGTAGCAGATTTCACCTTTCTTTGATAAAAAAAGAGCGTTACAGCAATTTGTACAGCTGGAGACCATTGCTATTAGTGAGTATATAATGTTAGTTACTTTAATAAAACCAGGGTTTCAAGATGGGAGAGGGCGCAGACAATACGGTGCAATTGCTTAATGCTTAAATTGCAATTGCAGTGCTTAAATGCACAGGCATTGTATCTCTTAAAAAGAATGGGAGATACTTCGTTGGGACAGTTCTCATACCTGAGTATTTACAGTCCTGAAAACTTCAGAAGGGATGGAGATTTCACCAAAATCTGAAGGTGAGTTGTGGGGTGTGTTAGACCTTTCCTCACAGTTGCCTGACTACTGTGCAAAACAAGTTATTTTCCAGGAGAAAATCTCAACTGTGTCATTTGCTGTGCCCCTGCAGTTGGAGGTCTGGAGGAGCAGGGGATAGGGCTCCAGCAGCTCCCTTTGCCACAGGCACAGCCAGAGTGTGGCTGCAGGTGTGTGAGGATGCTGGTATTGGTGCCAGGAGCCACCTCCTGCCTGTCTGCTGTTAATTCAACAGGAACAAGGAACACATCAATCACCTGCCTGGGTACCTGAAACTAATGCACAGGGTGGGAGCTGAGCTTACCAGGTGTGCAGGACACAGCAGGATGTGTCTGCTGTTTAAAGCACAATAAGACACACCTCAAAATAATTTGCTGGCATCTCCTTCCTGCCTTACTGATGTAAGGAGGTCTCTTGGAGTTTTGGTGTTTCTGTCATCTAAAGAAAGCAGTACCTTGTCTTGCTGCTGTCTGGCAAGGGGAAAATGGTGTTAGCAAGCCCTTCTGCAAACTGCAGCAACATCCACAGGAGGAATGAGCTGTCCTGTAAGACACAGTAGCCCCGGTGTGCTGCTGCCTTCCCAGGACTGTCTGCTCCTGCCATGATGTGAAGGTTGTGGCAGGAGGCTGGGGTGAAAACGGGAGAAAGTGCTGTCACCCCGGGGAGTGGCTCAGCCTGGCAGCTGTCATGGTGGTGCCTGCAGGCAGATGGGTCAGGAGGCTGAGAAAAGCCCCTGGTCAGAGAGAGCTTCCTGCCTCTTTCCTGTACAGGAGAATAAGGCATTCCTGGAAATGGCTATCAGAGAGGTTGTATCAGCCCTGGCAGCCGTGTTCCAAGTGAGATTTAAAACCCATCTAAAATGGCTGGCAGTCAGTCTGTGCTATTTCAGGTCAGGGCTGTTTTTGCTTTCTCCCTATCTGTTGATGTCTCAGTTCTTTTGTTATAAATTATTGAAAGCAGAAATGCCAAAAGACGTAAGAAAGAAGCTGGTTGTGCAGTTACGGGAGGCTTTGCTAATTTGTCAGGGGGAAAAGCTCTTGCTGGGATATAAGCTCCTTTCTTGTTCTTTGTGCAAGATGGGTTTTAGCAGCTCCCCAGCAGCAGCCCCACCTCTCCCCTGCTGGCAGTTCACAGGGTTGGCTTTAAAGCTGCTCTGGCCGCGGTTTGTACGAGTGTGGTGGCGCCTGTGGCTTGAGGAAGGGGGAGCTCCCCTTCCCCTGCCTGCGTGGCCACCATGGTGGCTTTGTGCCCAGACAAAGACCCGGGGGTTACAAAGTGCTGCAGCATCAGCCCAGGGGCTGTGCCTTGCCAGTGGTGGGCAGAGCTGGTCGTCTGAGGAGCTGGGATGATGGTGAGCAGGTTTTTGGGGACAGCTGGTGCTGGCGAGGGGCTGTGCACAGGCAGGGTGGGGATCAGGTTCTTTCACACTCACTGCCTGCCAGGGACAAAAGCTACGTCAGACTGCAGCATCCACAAAGGAGAAGCGTGTGGAGAACAGGCAAGCAAAGGGGGAAGCTGAGGGGAAGGTGCGTACAGTCAGAGAGTAAACACATGGTAAAACACTTGTCTATTTGCATGAAGGCAAAAAGGATTTCCTGCGTTCATTTTGAAACTGAATGGATGTTTTGGTTCTCGCTGGCTGTGCAGGAAAGATGAGCCTTTTCTCACTGAGGCTGGGCTGTGTGATGATGCAAGCTCTGCAGGGTGGGTTTGAAAGATGCTCATGAAGGCAGCCCTGCCTGGGCTTGCAGCTCCTGCCTCTGTGGCGCTCTCCAAACCTGGCCCTGCCGGGGCCACACAACCAAATCAGAGCTGCCCTGGGAGCAGCCTGGCCTGGACTTTGCCTGCAGCCTCTCCCTCCCCCCAGGCACAGGAGGCTGTTTGCCATCCAGGCTCCACTCGGAGGAGCAAGCTGGCCTTAGATCTTGGCCTTCGCCTTTTCAGCATTTGCCAGCTCTTGGCGCTTCTTGAATTCACAGCCTATATTCTGGCTGGAGCAAGAAGGTGCCTCAGGGCTTGAGGCACAGGGCCACCTCCGGCCATGACCTGCTGTCGCTGGATAGCACCAGTCCCTCCTGCCAAGACGGCAGTCTTCTTGCTAAAGAACACAAAGCAAGTGTTCCCTCCGGATTGCTGGGGATTTTCTCTGCAAAATCTCCAATAAGCCCTGAGCAAAACCCAGAGGCTGGCAGGCCAGGAGGAGGTGGAGGTGAGAGCTGCTGCAGTACAGCTGCTACCCTTTGGTGCTCTATAACAGGTTCCTGTTCACTATGGCACCAAGATCTCTGCAGAAAGGTTTTGGCAAGCCTTATTTGCTGTCAGGATACTTTTTCTTTTGCCTCTTCCCCTTCTCATTCTTTTCAGCACCTGTAGGATCCTCCTGGTCCTCTAGCCCCTCTCTATCCTGGTGGCCAGCATGCAAGTGCCCCCCAGACTGCCACTATCCTTCCTGCTGGGATCAGATAGGCTGCCTGCACTGCCCTTCGGCTTTTTCCCACCAAAGGTTTCTCTTCCACTTGCACACCAGCCCACTTGCACAGTTTGTGCTGCTCCCCAGGCTTGCTTCAGCCAAGCAAGAACCTGTGAGTATGGCCAGATTCTTGTCCACCCATGCTGCGTCTTTAGTGACCAGATCTCCCCAGGAAGTGCTGTGGCCAAAGACAGTGTAGACATGAGCTGGGCAGTGGCCAAGCGTCTCTCACAGGTGTGAGAATAAGGTGCTGGGTTTAGCCCAAGACTTGCTTTATTCAAGTTCTGCCTCAGCAGTGGGAGCATCCCTGGACACACACAGGCCACAGCTGCCCCCCTTGCTGTGGAGCACCTGGCTCTGGTCGGGGTTCAGTGGCTTTGGAGTTATCTGGTCTCATGGGGACCAGCCTGCTGCCCCTCACAGCTGGCACCCAGGTGCGTGTGTGCACAGGCAGCGGGAACCATACCTGTCTGTGGGGACAGCAGGAGCTGCGCGACGCCCGTCCGTGCGTGTTGTGAGAGGGTGTGTGAGCCGTGTCCCCGTCCCCGCTGCCCCCCTCATTCCGAGTCCCCTCTCGCTGCCCCCTCCCTCCCCGTCTCCCTCACGCCCCTCACGCTCGGTCCAGCTCGCGCCCCCGTCGCGCGGCACGGCGGGAACGGCCGCCCCCTGGCGGGCCACGCGCTTCCCGGCGGGCGGGCAGCCAATGGGCGCGCGGGCTGGGCGGCGGCCGGGGTATAAAAGGCTCCGCCCCGCGCGGCGCGCGCTCCAGACTCACCTGGACGCGCGAGCAGTGGGATCGGTATCGGTACCGGCACCAACCGCACCTCTCAACCACCGTACATCGCACCGTACAGCGCCGCAGGTACGGGCTGGGCCGCGGAGGGGTCCCCGCGCAGCGCTGCTGTGAGGAGGGACTCGCCCAGGCGCCCCGGGGCGGGGGCTGCGGGCGCGGCGGGTCCCGGGGGGGGACGTGGCTGCCTGCTGCGAGGGGGGCTCCCCCGTCGTGTGCGGGCACCGGGGGCCGCCCCGCACGGCCGCCCGGGCCCGGGGAGCGGCGCGGTGCCCGGGGCGGCGGCGCGCCCCGCCCTGCGCTATTGTCCGCGGCGGGGGCCGGGGGGGGGCCGGGGCCGCCTTTGTCTTCCCGTCCCCATCCCTCGGCTGACTGCGGCGGGGGTCTCGCAGGCAAAATGTGCGACAAACCAGACCTCTCGGAGGTGGAGAAATTCGACAAGAAGAAGCTGAAGAAAACCAACACGGAGGAGAAGAACACGCTGCCCTCCAAGGAGAGTGAGTGCGGGGCCGGGGGCTGGCGGGGCGGGAGGCACGGGCGGCGGGGCAGTGTCCCCGGGGGCCGGTCAGGCATCAGGGGAAGAGGGGCGGTTTGGGGCGGCAGCGCCCTGGCGCGGGGAAAGCCACGGGCAGAGGTGTGTCCAGCCCGGGGCAGCGGGCATGGGCACTCGGAGAGGGCTGTTGAGCTAAACTGATTCCTCAGGGCATCATTTTCCTGCGGACAGACACAGACAGGTGCCCGACTTGCTGCCACGCATACGTGTGGCTTGTCATCTTCTAACTTGACTGTTAAACCACCCCACTTGTGACTAAACCACAAAATTGGCCACCAGGGCCTGAGTGAGTCCTCTGAAACCCTTCTCCAGTGTGTGCTTCCACAAAAAAGAAGCACTAGAGACTAATGGGCCTCTATTCTCTTGCAGCTATTGAGCAGGAGAAGGAATGTGTGAAGTCTTCCTAGAGAGCGATTGCCTGGCAGGAGGAGCAACTACTCAATTATTTTGCTTTGAAATGAATCATGTGGGTTTTTTTAAATTTACATCACATACATGTATAGAAAACAGCTGTATCACCTAACACACTGTCCCACTTTGCTGGCAGCTTTGGCAGGTGGGGGGACAAAGTGTGGTCCTCTCAGTCCATCAGTAGCCTGACCTGATGCCATCTCTGCTGCTCAGCTGCCTCCTGTGACAGCACTGATCTTGCTCTGATGCAGTGGGAAGATGAGCAAGGGCCATGGAGGCTTCTGGGCATGGACCCCTTCTGCCTGGGGGAGTGGGGAACCTTTGTGGCCTCACCTCCGGCCTGGGTCTGTCTTGCATATTTCTTCACTGACAGTGTTCTGTAGCCTCACTCACAGTTTTTTGTCTTCCTTGGGGAAAAATAAGAAGTTTATTATAAAATAAAAAATTGTAATGATCTACCTATGGCTCGTGGCTTCTTCCCTGACAAAGGTTCCGGCTGTAGCTTGGCTTGCCCTGGAGGGTGGGAAGGTCTCTGCCGGGTGCTGCAGCAGTGCTGGTAGTTCAGTGTTGCTCAGAGGGCGATGTGGGATGGTTCCCTGCAGGGTGAATCCAGCTTGGTGTTTGCTCGGGGATTGGTTCCTGGGGGAGCTTGGAGGGAGCATTGCTGGCATGACCATGGCCACTGTGCTCCACCACCATTGTGGTTTCTTTGTGCATTTAGAAGCAGATGCTAACCTGGGCCTTGCTGCCCATGTGAGGGCTGAGCCTCCTGCCTTGGAAAATTTGGTGTCCCCTGCCTAAAACCTTGTGGAGCTGGGCTGATGCCTTGTCAGCATGGCTGGAGGTGCTGGCAGTGGATATTGCTGGCCTGGGTCCTGCTGGTGTGGTGGCCAGGCCAGCTCTGCCCACCCAGTTCTTGGAGCACAGTTCTCCCGTCACTGTATGGCACTGCCCTTCTGTTCCCCTTGAGCCAACCTCCACCCTTGACTGAAGGTGGTTTTTGCAGCCCTGTAAGGATGGGTTTGAATGCAGTAGATCCCTTGGTACTCTCTGGGCTGTTCCCAGCCCTGCCTTGCAGGGGTAGAGATCCCTGGGTCCTGCAACTGGCTGCCAGCACAGTGTGGGTAAGCTCTGACAATGCCTCCAGGTTTATGCTGAGGCTTCCTGGCTATGGCCAGGACTTCCTCACCTCTACCTGGCCTGCAGGGTCAGTGAACACACCAGGCCACTTATGAAGGAGGTGGAGGCAGACCAGCCAAAACTTGCCAGCTAACTGTTTTGGTCAGTGCTCCTAATGAGCCTGGTCAGCTGGGGACAAACACGGGGCAGTTGCGCCTGTCTGGACATGGTGCCTATCTGCCTGGTGCCTCCACCCACATTGCCTGCCAAGGACTGCAAATAACACTGCCTGTGTGGTTGCCACTGCCTCCACCCCTTAAAAAGCAGAATTGAAAGAGCTGCAGGTACGAGTTTGGTGTTTGTGTGCTGTCAGGGCAGCATATGGGGTTTTCTGTGGGGTGAGGGCAGTGGGGAGCAATGCAGAGGTCCAGCTGGGGCTGCTGCTACATTGGGCTGAGCACTGAGAAACCCAGCACATACCAGGGTGGCTGTGCCCCTTCAGCACCCTGATGTCCCCAGGACAGAACCCTATCATACACGTGGGAATCATCTCCCAGTGCCGTCAGCTAGGGTGGTTTGTCAGGATGACAATGTGCCCCTGCTCAGAGGTGGTTTTTCTCATGGTGCAGGGGCAGGCAGGTAAGGCCAACCTGAACCTTTTCCTCATCCCTGAGAGCCAGAGGCTGAGTTGAACCAAGTGAAGATTTTGTGATGGAAACACAAAGTAGCAGTGCTCATCTCCCCTCCTCAGTGCTGCTTTTGGGCTTAGGGAGGTCTCAGTGGCTGCCCACAGCACCTTGGCTGCTCCTGACACCGCCCTGTGCCTCTCCCTGCTGCATGCTGCAACGGGTCCCTCTGCGGGCATGGAAAAGCACCAGGGTAAAGCACCAGGGTACTTATCTCTCCCTGAGTCACATGGACATCTGCAAGGCCACAGCAGGAGTGTCCCCTCCCTGGCACCGCTGTGCTAACAATGACTTCCCCCTCACCCTGTGCTGTGCACAAGGGCAGCAGAGCCTGCCAGGGGTGCTGGACACCCCAATCCTACAGACCCATCTGGTTTGCCAGCCAGGGCCAGGGCTGTGGGTTGCTCCACGTGGCAGGATGGCTGGTGCCAGAAGCTGGTGGCACTCCAGCATTGGCCCTGAGTCTGTGGAAGCAGCCTGTGGAACCCTCATCTTGGGGAGCTGTAGAGGTGTTGATGCATCTGGGTTTGGGTTGCTTTTTCACTGTATCCAAGCCAGGCATGTAGCAATACAGGCTTAGACAAGGGGTTAAGTGCTGGCACAGCCAGGTCTGTGCCCCAAGGAAGTTACCCCAGGGGCTGGCAGTCCCAGCCCAGACACAGGAATGTCAGCTGCAGCTGGCAGCAGCTCCCCAGCAAACACATCTCCATGTGTCCACCTAAAATGAGGGCAGTCCAGGCACTTCTTCCAGCCACATCCCTGCCAGAATGGTGCACAGAAAGTACCAGAACACATTGTCTAAATGCCCTATCTACACACCTAAATGCCCTATCCTCAAGACTGAGGGTAAAGAGCTACCTATTTTGCTAACCAGTGTCCAAAATGACCCTATTGACAGCAGAGTTTGAGCCAGTAAGAGGAGAACCATTACAGAAAAGCCTTTTATATCAGCACTTTCCCTCCCTATCCCAGACCTTAACCTTTTCACCCTGGCACGTGTGGGCCCACAGCTGCCAGGCGTGTGGGAGGCCAGGACACCTGCCAGACTGATGTCCCCTAGAAATGTGGTGGCTTGAGCAGCATGAGCTGCCCCAGCAGGCCCCCATGCACAGAGGATGCCATCCCAGGAGCTGGGCCTTCCTGGCAGGGCTCTATGACCCTTCCCTCGCTGGGCACCAGGTGAGTTACCCATGTCAGCCCCTCTTGGCAATGTCAGGAGAATATAATCCATGCCGAGGCCCATCCTTGCTGTTTCTGGGCGGTTTCCTCCCATGCTCAATGAGATGGTGAGCTGTGGCCTCACTGCAGAGGAGGGAGGAGAAGGCTGAGTCACCATCAGGAGGAATTTGGGTAAATACCTGGTGACCAGCAGCAAAAGGTGAATTCAGATCAGGGCTTGTGGCTGGGATGGGTGTCTGCCCCTGTTACTGCTCCATCCCCTCTGACTCAGGAGAGGATTTGGCCCAACACACACATGTGGAGGATCATAACCACATCTCTGGCAGGAGGTGCCTGAGTCAGCCTGTGCATGGCCCTGGACTGAGCTCCCCTGTGCCCCACGGCTCCCTGCCAGTCTGTGGCAACTTCCTCATGTCCCACAGCACCACACTGGTTTGTAGCAAAACTCACCTGGGGCTAGGGAGGCTTTTGCACTCTGGCAGCAAGACTTTTCCCTCTTCCACTCACCGTCTGGCAGCTCCCAGAACTGCAGCAGAAAATGGTGAGAGCCAAGAGGTGTCAGTGATCAAGGCCTAAGGCAACTCCTGGATGGAAGGAAATTGCCAGCCTCAACCTGAACTCTGGATGGTTAAAAAAAACCTTTAACAGGTGTGTGTTGGGCACCAGAGCAAACAGGATAAGGTGAAGCCAGGCTGCACAGACAGGTGAATGATGCAGCTCCCCAATGGGTGGGTCATGCCCACTCCCACCTACCTATTCCCTGCATCCCTGGGGAAAACATGCCACCTCCTCTGTGCCACTTGGCTTGGCCTTTTCCTCCCAGGTCTCTGCTGTCTGCACAGACACATTGCAAAGCACAGAGCTCAAACCACCCCATGGTGGCTGAGGTTGAGAGGGGAAGCCAAGGGCAGCAAGCATGAGCTGCCAGGGAAAACCTCGGCTGGGAGTGTTTGGGGAGGATCTATCTGTACATGGGATAGTTAAAGAGGAAAGATGTGGCTGTAAAAGAGGAAGAAAGAAGAGAAGCAGCAATAGTGGAGAAATGAAAGTGTTGTGTGGGCTAGTGGCCACAGTACTTTGGCAAAGGAGTTGATAGTAGGCCACCATGGTGTGCGAGAGTTGTGTGTGATGGGGCCACTTAGTGACATGGGAAGGATGGATGGATGGATGGATGGATGGATGGATGGATGGATGGACAAGCTGGTGGACAAGTGGTGGGAAGGAGAACTGTGCTAAAGAACACCCACAACCATGGGAAGGGAAAGCCACTGTCCCTTTGCACCCACAAAAGCATCCACAGGGTGAAACAGAAACCCTTGGACACCTGTGCTAGGAAACTGGCCTGTGGGCTTCACACATTCAGCACAACCCAACACCTTCCCCGGCAGTGCAAAAGTTATTGTTGCTCTTGAAATAATGCCCTGCAGGTCAGGTTTACCGGCAGGAGCTTACTCATCCTCTGCCAAGGAGGGCTCAGCACGAGCAGCGATGAACCGGGAGCACGCAGAGCTTCCTGCTCAGAGCAGGCTCCTGCCAGCACCTGGCTCTAAACAGAGCCGGGAAGTCAGGCACGGAGCGGCCCTGGAGCCCCGCGCTGCCCGCACTTGCTTGGCGCAGGTGGGAGCAGCCTGGCTGCGTGCCTGGGCCGGGCACACGGGTGCTGCTGAGCCCTTCGGGGGGCTGCAGCCCGCTCCTGAGAGCGGAGCTCAGCGCTCACTCCTGGCTCCCCCCGCTGCATTCTGCAGATTCCCGGGGGGCTGAGGGGCCGTGCCCGGAGCTGCGGCAGCATGTGCTCCTGCGGGAACGCGGCTCCGCTCTCTGCGGCAGCGCCCGCACTCGCACACCAGCCGGGACAGCTGACGGAGCAGAGGAGCGCTTTATTTTAGGAAGCAGCTGGCTCACACAGGAGACATTGTTTATCATCTTTCTTGCCTCTGGTGTTTTATTACAAAGGATTATGGCATGAAAAGCCATTTTGTTCCCCTCTTCCCAATGCATATTCCCCTCTCCATGATTTATTCCTCTCCACAGGCAACAGCTGGGGTATGACATCCCAGGAAATGGAGGGGAAAATAAGGTGGGGGCTCAAACCCATAGCGGGGATGCACCCAATGCCCAAGTCGTGACAGAAGTTTACCAGGGGTACCTGAGACTGCTCATGCACCTTCATAATGTGAGGGGTGGAAAAACAAAATCAAAAGCTTTCCATGGTGGATAAGGAATTGTCATCTCACTCTGTCTGGACAGGGCAGAGATCAGTGTCCTCTTCTTGGACACTGCTGTCCCCAAGCCTGTGTGCCGCACTGCCAGTGCTGGTGGCACCCTGTGATATCACAGCCCCAAACCTGCCTGGAAGAACTTGTATGGGAATCTCCTGCTGCCCACGGGGAACCTGGGGCCAGGTTGGGCACAGCATGATGCAGGGTACCAGCTTGGCACAGAGGGTGAGGTGCAGGGTCAGCTTGGGAATTCAATCTTTTGCCACTTTCTCCCTGAATCACCTGCAAGCAGGGCAGAGGCACCTCCAGAACTGCAACAGGAGCAGCTTCTCTCCATCCCCCTGTCCAGGTCCTGTCCCCTTCTTCTGCCCTGCTGCCATGTGCCTTTTCTGTGGGTCCCAGAGCAGAGTCTGTGGCAGCACTGGCTGAGCTCCCCTCTGCCCGGCTCTGAGCCAGTGCCTGACAGACTCCTCTGTGGTTTTCCAGGAACCAGCTCCGGAGCCATGGGCAGCAGATAAGCATGTTGCAACAGATGCCTTGTGCTGTCTCCTGAAGGACCATCCTGTCTGTGCACTTACATCAGGGTAAAACTATGTCTGGTGCTGCCTCCTATGGTGCTACCTGCTCTGCCACCTTGTCATTTAACATGTCCCTAAAAACCAGCCAAGGGGTTCTGGGGAAGAGCTGGGGACGGGCGGGGAGGTGAGGGCAGTGGTGTGTGGCACAGCCACTGCCAGGCCTGTGGTTGCACTGAAGCTGGGACAAGCCCCTGCCTGCAGTGTTGTGTCTGAGAGGCAGCTCGGCAGCCCAGGCATGTCCTCCTCACTGCTGCCTCAGACCAGCTCACAAAAACAACACAGGTCACTTCCTTAGGGCAGGTTGAGCTGTGTGGGGTACAGGGGGATGAATGATGGAGTCTTCCCCATCTTGCTCCACCTACGGAGCTCTTTCCTGGGGAGGTAAATGGATGATGGGGTACCTGGCAACCTGCTCAGAGCTGTAGGCTCAGGGCAAAAGGGAGTGGCCAAGGCTAGGGGTGGCAGGACTGCTCAGGAGGTTCCTGTGCTGGGAAGTGTTTCAGAGCAGACGCCACGGGCTGGAGCTGCTGCCGGGCACACGCCTTGGAGAAGCAGCTGCAGAGCCGTGCACCGGGGCTGGAACAAAGGCAGAGGCCCAAGCCCCAGCTGCAGCACGGGACGTGTGGTGAATTAATGGGGGCATGAGCTGGCAGCATTGTGTGACCACAGGCCGGCAGGGGGTCCAAGCTGGATCAGGGCTCCTCACCTTGGCACCAGCTTCCTGTTGTTTGCCCTAACTCCCAGAGCTGGCAGTGAGAGCCAAGCAGTCGCACACGTGCTGCAGCCTCTCTGCAGGGATGCAGCTGAGCCAGGGGAGTAAAACCTCTCATGCTGAAGCAGCCCTGCACCCTGTAGAGTCCCTGCCCCAGTGCAGCCCCCACAGCCCTGGCATTGCTCACCCAGCACATGGCTCCTGGGCCATGTCCCCATCTCCAGACAAATCCCACTGGTGTCCAGGAATCACAGGCAAGGTCCTATCCTGCCCATGGGGCCAGGGCAGTGCTGCTCCCAGAGGGTTCCCACCAGCACAAGGTCATGCCCAGATAAGCCCATTCCTTAACTTGTGCTAAGTGTGCTTTAGTCATAGTAGTTACTAAGTAGGCAGCTCCTGTTGGGTCACAGTGTTTGTTGGCTGCATGTCTTATCTCTTTGCTGGGCTTTGGGAACATGTTAGTACAAACCATGGCTCTGTGCTTTGCCCTGGCAATGACGGCCTTGCTCTGCTGGGGGAGCTGCCTTGTGGAGAGGATCAGGGAATATATCTCCCTCTCCTTACCCAGGACTGATGTGGGTGGCTTTATGGTGCAGGTTCATGAGGTCCCTGCTCACCCTTACATGGGCTGTTTAAAAGTACTGATTAACAGCTGGGGGTTTGTGGCAGCAATTTACAGTCTCTGCAGGCAGCTCCTCTCAAGTGTGAGGGCAAGATATCTATTCAGGGAAGATCTTGTGAACTAAGGAAAGTAGATCAGCACAGATGAAGACATCCAGCACCTGAGAGAATTAAGTTGTGCTGGAGGTTATCTACAGTGATCTAGACAATGATGATGTCTCCAAAGATCCAGAGGGTGTTCTGTGCACACGGGCTGTGTGGAGGAATGTGATTCAGAGTGCCACAGTGTCATTCTGGCAGTCTGGCAGCAATGTATTGTCCAGATATGAAAACACCAGCTGTGAAGAAAACATTTTCTTGGCTCCAGAACTTTGATGAAGTATCTGTCCCTCCTCATCCCTATAAGCCATTGTCTTGGCTGTCAGGAGCACCCCAAGAAGTCAGTCCCCTCCTGTCCTGGTCAGAGGGAGAGTGAGCCCCAGATGCATGTGGTGTACTCTGTTTCTTCTCACCTGAGCAGGGGAGGACAACAAGGAGTAGGGTGGTGAACCCAGCTTTAAGAAGAAAGCCCATGCATGAGATGTGAGAGGGAAGAGAGCTGTTAAGAGGAGGAAATCCCAAGAAGGCTTTCAATATAATTGCTGTAGACACAAGAAGACAACCCTCTTTCAGAGCAACCACTGTAAGAGCTTAAGCCCTACTTTCTAGAAAGCAGCTGGACATCACCTGCTGATGAGAAGTAGAGAATAAATCCTTTGCTTTCCACAGCTTCTGCATGCAGCTTTTGCTTTTGCTTTATTAATCTTCCTTTATCTTGACACACAAGTTCTTTTCCATCTTACCTTCTCCCTGCCCTATCCTGCTGAGGAAAGGAGTGCTAGAACAGCTTGGTGGGTAACTGGTATCCACCACGGGTGCCAAAAAGTCAGCAAGACAACCAGACTGCCCAGCCACTGGGAGCCAAACCAGACCAGGCACATCCCTGTTCAGGTGAGCAAGTGACTCCAACAGCTGCCAGCACCCACGGATTACCCTGGAGGTACACAGGGGCCCCTAGAGCATGAACACGGTCAGCTGGGGTCACTGGCCATGTGGCGTCTTTGGCTGAGCTGCAGGGATGTGCTGCCCTCCCTAAACCCTGCAGGCTGCATCCCCTGAGGATTAGGTGGCTGCCAGGCCTGACAGAGGTGCTGCAGGAAGGCAGAGCATAGCACAGTGCTCCAGCAGAGCACCATGCTTCAGTTGCCTTGGCGGGATCTGTTGTGGTGGCTCTTTCTTGTTCAGGATCAGGGCTCGCCCCTTACATGCTAAATCAGAACCCTAATCAATAAATACTGGAAAATAACAGGACTGTCTGCCAGGCAAAGGGAACTTGTCAGGGGCAAGTGTGCCATGCTCAGAGGCTCATTCCAGCAATGCATGGTCCTGACAGAGCTGGCATGGGGATTCGGACTGGTTTGGAGGGATCTCCCAGTGGGTGGGGCAGGCTGCGTCTCTCACTGGTACCAGCAGCATCCTGCGCTTCTGCCCTGGGGCTGCTGTGTACAGTGGTGCCTGAAATACACACCCCTGGAGCTCCCACATTTTCCCCGGGCTGCCCTGGTCCCTTACTGCCAACAGCCTCAACCTTGGCCCCTTGTGCTGCCTAGCTGCTCCTCACCCTGCTAAGCTCCCCTTGTTCCTCATCTCTTCTGACAGATCACTGAGGCCAGTATTAATATAATCCCCGGCTTAATTTAAATCCTCCTCCCTTCTCATGCTTTCCCGGGGGCAGAAGGGAATTGATGCACTTTTGTGGCACCCATTTAGCCCTGGAGCTGATGCAGGATCCAGATGGCTGAAAGCTCCAGATGTCCGTACCAGGGGTTTGTGCTCTTCCCTCCCTGGAGAAGGTGTCAAAGGTATGTTGTAGCCCCAGTGAGATGTGTCCCCAAGTTTCAAAGGTGTCTCCCAGCGATCACCAGGCACTATTAGGAAGAAGAGTTGATGCTGCCAGCCACAGGGGATCATACAATCTGCTCCCTAAAACCCCTCTGCAGCCACCTGGGGGTCTGGTTCCCCCCTCCCGCTGCTCTGTCTGGGCAAGGCTGGTGTGACCTTGCCACAATTTTCCCCTTCAACTCTCTGTACTGTTTATATTAGCTGTTCTTCCCCGGAAACCTCCTTAAAGATGTTCTCACTCCTAGTCCCACTGCCAGTTGTGAGGGTGGGGGAAGTCTTGCTCTTTCAGGCAGCTGTCACTGAAGTGACAAAGTGAGGATGGGGGGACTGTGAGAGGAGTGACAGGGGCAGGCAGTGAGGGGCCACAGGGGGACTGTGAGGGGAATGACAGGGAGGGGCAGTGAGGGGCTGTGGTGCGACATGAGGAGACAGGAGATCGGGGAGTGACAGGGACTGGCATTAAGAGGACGTGTGGGGGTCAGGGGACATGCGGGGACTGTGAGGAGTGACACAGGGGACTGCGAGTGGGCGCAGGCGGGACTGTGCACTGAGGAGAGTGCCAGGGGCGAGCAGTGCGGGACCGCGGGCACAGGGAGATACTTTAATGTCCTCTTTAAAGAGGACTGGGTATAGAGGAGTGACTGGGCGGGCAGCGAAGGGGCACAGGTGGGGCTGTAAGGGGGGACCGTGAGGGGCCTGAGGAGGCACGGGGGGAGCGTGAGGTGGCTGAGGAGCCACGGGGGGACATGCGGGGGAGCGTGAGGGGAGTGACCGCGGGACCCTGAGGGGCCTGAGGAGGCACGGGGGGAACACGCGGGACCCTGAGGGGCCTGAGGAGGCACGGGGGGAGCGTGAGGGAGTTGAAGAGACACGGGGGGACACGCAAAAGCGTGAGGGGGCTAAGGAGCCACAGAGGGACATGCGGAGGAGCGTGAGGGAGTGACGGCGGGACCGTGAGGGGCTGCGGGGCGGGCCCCACCGGCCGGCGGGAGGCGCGTGCGCGGCGCAGGCGCGGGGCTGAGCGGCACCTGCGCCCCGCGGGCCGGGCGGCGGCGGCGGCCGGAGGGCGGTGAGGGTGAGGTAAGGGCGGGCCCGGCGCCGCCGCCCCTGGTCGGGGCACCCGCGGTGGGGGGAGCTGGAGAGCCGCCCCTTCACCCCGGCCCGAGCCGAGGGGGTCCCTTGCGGGTGCCGCTCCTCGGCTGCGGGCATCTCCCTGGCCGCTCCCGTGGGGCGGGATGGGACCCGCCGGAGGGTATCGCCTCCGCCGAGCCGGGGTCTGGGGAGCAGGGGGGAGTCGGACCCGGCATGCCCACCCCGCTGTTGGTACCTGCACACAGGTGCTGGCGCCCTGCGGGAGCGGGTCGGCCCTGCTTCAGTGGGGTTCAGCCTCTGGAATAGCTCGCAATGGGGTCAAGGTGTCAAGGCTGTGTCACGGCTGCCGGCAGCGTGCTGACCTGCAGGCTCTGGAGCAGCCCGACATAACCTATTAGTCATTTTAAAAAAGAGTCACTTGCTAACAGAGCATTTCTAAACAGAAACTCTGCTCGGGGCTGATGGCCTGTGCCAGGAGGAGCTTTGGTGACAATGACTGGCTTAAATATCCCTCAGGAAGGTTTGGGAAAGGAACAAGGGTTTTGAACAGCTCACCTGCTCATGGGGCAGGATTTCCCCTAAGCCATGGGCCATGGGGACCTGTGCTGCAGTTAGTTCCTGTTTGTCTCTTCTGACATTTGCATTTAGGGCTGCTTTAGAACTAGTGGGTCACACAGTGCTCCTCAAATAGCCCATCAGGTTAGCTTTGCTGTGCTTGCTTGGAGATGTTTCTGTGCAAGGAAGTGAAATTTGTGAGCCTTTTGTGCAGAAAGTGCAGAAACTCACTTAAAGCAGAAGTTTCTGCTTTTGGCTTTGTGGTAAGCACCGTTTGAAAGGGCTGCGGAAAGAGCAGAATCGAGGTTGATCAGGGCCCCCCAGGTTAAGACAGAAAGCAGGGTTTGGCCTGGAAGGAGTAGGAGTGCTGATCTGAGCAGTGCCACACACTCCTGCTTCAATGGGTTGGAGATGTCATCACTAAGCAGCACTACTCATCCACGCCCTTCCCGGGAGTGTTGGTAGCAGGTGTAAGCAAGCTCTGTGTCTGCTGTTACCAGCTGGCTCACTTTCCTCGTTAGTAGATTCAGGTACGTGTTCAATCCTCAAATCAGATTCCAGGGTGTGTGAGTAGGTAGGTAAAACAGATCACAGAATCTTCCCCTGGATTGAGGGGAGACACAGGGTGCACAGCCAGGCTCACACAGGGTGTACAGCACAGGTGATATGTGAACATCTCAGAGTCCCTTCTGTTTCTTCTATTCTTACCTGGGGTTCAGCATGCACACTGTACTCCCTCTGCCCTGGTAAGAAATGGGCTGTGGGGAAGGGAAACTCCTCAGTGTTTTGTTCTTGCTGTTTTACTCCAGCCATCAGTACTGCACATGCAGGTTCCTAGTGCTCTGCTGTTGTCCTTCCATCCTTGATCAGCATCACAAACTGAAAGACAATGAGGGCAGCTCTGATAACCTTGATGACTGATGTTTGTTTTTTAGTAACTGTTACACTGGAGGAAGGTGTTTCCTGGACAGTCCTGGAGACAGAGCAGGTACAGTATAACAGCCAAACAAACCTCTTATTCCATGTCAGGCCTTTACCTTAGCAGAGTGTCCGTGGGAAGGGGAGGATGCATTGGCACTTGGCCTTGAGGGTGCTGACTAAGGAACCTGTGGTGTCTGGGTTGTTGTAATGTGGACTTGCAGCTGAGCCTGAGCAAACTAGGCTGTGACAGGCGTTGCCAGCAAAGAGCAGCTGGTCCCTGTGCCTGGGAAACCCCTTCTGAGCAGCAGAGATCACGCGCAGCTCCACTGGCAAGGTGAGTCAGCATCCTCAGGGTGATTAAGAACTGGCTTGACAAATTACTTGTGTTGATATTAGACCTGCACGTCTATTACATCCTTCCAGTAGAGCAAGTCAGAGAGGAGAAATTATTTAGCTGGTGATGGTGCACTGGAAAGAAAGGCCTGGTGATGGCCACCCCTGGTGATTTTGCTGTTTCTGTGATAGCCTCACAGGATGCAGGCCCAGAGAGATGTTTTAAGTAGTGCTGATGTGTTTGGAAAAACTGGACAAGCTTTCTGATACAGAGTTTTCACCAAAAGTGGTGTAATTGATACTGAACTCTGAACAGTTGTTTTTACCTTTCACTTAAAGGGTTCATGTGCTGCATCCATTTTGGACCTGATGGAGGACTTCAGTGCCTGAAAGTTTGTCCAGTTCCCAGCTCTAAACTTTTTAATAAGAGAGATTAGGATAATAAGATCTCTCTAAAAAGAGACATTTCCTCCTACATACAAAACTTGAGAAATGGGGATACCATATTCTGTTCTCTGTGTGTCTTTCTGGAGAACCCATAAGTCAAATGTCTGCTCTGTACTATTTCTGAACCCTGCAGATTGCCTTGGTACCCTGCCCCTCCATCCTGCTGCAATGAGTGGGAAATCCTTGCTCCTAAAGGTCATTCTCCTTGGAGATGGTGGAGTTGGGAAGAGCTCCCTCATGAATCGGTACGTCACCAACAAGTTTGACTCGCAGGCGTTCCACACGATTGGGGTGGAGTTCTTAAACCGGGACCTGGAGGTGGACGGGCGGTTTGTGACCCTCCAGATTTGGGACACTGCAGGACAGGAGAGGTTCAAGAGCCTGCGGACGCCGTTTTACCGGGGAGCAGACTGCTGCCTGCTGACCTTCAGCGTGGATGACCGGCAGAGCTTTGAGAACCTCAGTAACTGGCAGAAGGAGTTTATCTATTATGCTGATGTGAAGAACCCTGAACACTTCCCATTTGTAGTCCTGGGCAACAAGATAGACAAACTGGAGAGACAGGTGAGCACAGAGGAGGCCCGGGCCTGGTGCATGGAAAATGGTAACTATCCGTACCTGGAGACTAGTGCCAAGGATGACACCAATGTAACAGTGGCCTTTGAGGAAGCTGTGCGCCAGGTGCTGGCAGTGGAGGAGCAGATGGAGCACTGCATGCTGGGCCACACCATTGACCTGAACTCTAGCTCCAAATCAGGCTCTTCCTGTTGTTGAGAGTGGCCGCTGCTTTGGGAGCGGCACTCGAGCCAGCAGCTGGATCAGAACACACCTGGGCAGCCCTGGGGCACTCTGAGGAGAGTGGCCACAAGGACAAGAGGTGCTTTGCTCACTGGGGAGCTGCAGCCTCACCATCTGAATCCTGCCTGGAGTTTTCAGGCACAGACCATGAATCTGCAGGAAGGAGCTGTTAACAGAGCATGTGAGCGTAGTCTTACTTCCATCTCTGCCTGTTTTAGCAGGTTTAAAGGGCTGAGTTAAAGTCCTTTAAATTCCCTAAAGACATCAGGGATTTGTTCTGTACCAAGAACTGCCTGCAGAGCAAAGCTGAGAGCATCCTAGACACTGAAGTATTTTAGTCCTGAACTAAAAAAAAATATTAGACCCACTCATGACCATACTGCCAAAGGAAATCCCACTCAGCATACTGAATGAAAACTGTCATAAAGACTGTCCCTTGTGACTGTGAGAAAACCAAATACTGGAGTGGCTGGGATGTGTGTCTGTTGTTTGGGATAAATGCATTGTGTCCCAAGGCTGAATTGTGATGAGAATTGTTAGAGTTCTGACCTGAAGCAACATATGAAGAAGAGATGGGCCTGTGACAGCATTGTTTCTTCATAGCTGCTTATTTCTGGTCTGGTTTTCCTCACCTCTAACTTTGTCTTGTGTGAGTGTTATTTTTTGGAGAGACTGTCTGCTTGTTGTTTAATACATGTTTCCTTGTCTCTTGTGGAAGCTCAGCCTTGAAGCCCTGGGTGAAAAACACCAATGTGGATGCTCACTGGGTCATGTCAAAGGGTTACTCAGGAGATGTGGAGTGTGACACTTCAGCTGGTTTCTGTCACAATTAATCACTGTGTTCAGGTGATGTGCTCTAGCAGACCAGATGGCAGGGTGGGCTGTCTCCTAGGTGTGCAGGTGGTTGGAGGACTCATGTGTGGTCAGCTGTTAAACCTTTTTGCTGTCCAGTGACAGCACACCAGTGACCACTGTGCCTCCCTAGCTGGCAGAGCCATGCCTTCAGTGGATGTTCCCATCTGAATGCTGCAGCATGGAGCCATTCACCTGTGGTGTCAGGCACAGTGCTGCTGAGCACAGTTAGCCCATGCCATCGGCCTGGCCCTTGATCCCTCATGGGAAATCCAGGATGTTTTAGCTGTAATTCCTATGACAGACTGGCCAAGTATCTGCTTGGTTAACTGACTGCTGTGTTCAGTCCAGTAGGGAGAAAGCTGCACCACTTTCTCTGTCCAAGGTGGCTGAAAAATGGGCATGGAGGTCCCAAGGAACATTCTAAAAGGGATGCCAGGCTTTGCTCCTACCTCCTGCCCTTTGTGAGGTGTTAGTCCAGGCTGGCTGTGTAGCAGAGATGAGCTTGCTGACTGCTGTCTCTGCCATTTGAACCCCCTGTGCAAGCCTTTGGCCAAAGCTGTGACTGCCCACAGGCACGTAGGAGCCTGCCCTGAGCACGTATCTGCTGGCTGCCAGCTGTGATTCCCACTGTGATCAGCTGCTGGATGGTAAATTTTGTAGCTCAAATCAAACAACCCGCCCTTAAGCTGTGCTTTAGAGCACAGCAGTCTCTGCCCTGTGCTGCTGGCATGTCCCCATCAGAGCACAGTCTCTGAGCATGCAGAGCATGAGCATTCCCCCATTTCCCCTGGGGTAACCCAGGGAGATCTTACCCTTTCTGCAGGGCAACCATGGGTGGAAGGCACTGGAGTATTAATGCTTTAGTTAGGAGGATCTAATTTCTAAACAGGCCTGAACAGTTGTATTCATGGGGTATGAATGCAATCTAGACAGCTCTTACAGTCTCTGGAAAAACAGGTCCCTTAAGGAAAAGGTTCTTCCTCTGTAGGTGAAAGAGATTTTTACGGGATGTTATAGTTTCTGTTTATTTAACTGTCTGATCTCCTGAGGCCTCTAGATTTTTCTTCATTAGCGCTGCTTAATTTTTCCTTCAAGGTCCCAGGCTCTGTGACCTGTGGTTCCAGTTTCCATCCCTGAACAGCCTCATTCCCTGGAGCTGGTTTGCACAGGGACTCAGGGTCAGAAGGGACTCAAGCCCGTGTGCTGGCTGGCCCTGCCAGGGCAGGCTGCTGAGGGAGCTCCCTGCAGGTGAACCTGCCACTCCCCCGTGGATCTCCTGGGATCTGTGTGAGGAGTGGCACCTCCTGTGGAAGAGGGCACAGATTCAGCATGCCACGGTGCAGGAGGCACCTGTGCAACTGTTTGCAGCACTCTTCGTGTCAATGCTGGTAGCTAAAGCTCAAGAACCTCGTTGTGCACGTGTTACACAGCACCTTTTATTTCTAACAGACATTGGATCATTGACTTTTTTGATATTAAAAAACTCCTATTATATTAGGCTTGTGTGGATTTTTTTTAAAAGGTAGAGTATAATATATTTCAATTGTTTAACTTATTTTAAATGAAACGCACAATTCCCAAAGGAGCCAGGTTTTTGAATTCTGTTGCAAGTTCAGTGCCAACAGCCATCCCTTCCCCCGTGTCCACTCGTGCTGCTGCGGTTATCGCTATTGCTACAGAACTGGAATTGTAAAAACAAAATTCTACCTTTATTTAAGCAAATAAAACATGGATGTATTCAAGTTAGTTTGGGAAGTGGCTGCCTTCTTGGTTTATCAATGTTCAAGTCAGCTGTTGTTCTGAGGATGGGTTAGTTACAGCATCTGGCAGAGAGAAGTCACTAAGGGATCAGAGGGATATTCCTTCATGTACCTACCTGGACCAGGAGCTGAGGGATCAGAACTCAACAGCTGAATCCAGTGACCAGTTTTGTTTTTTCAAGAGAAACAGAAAACAGTTTCAGAACAGAAATATTCCACATGGCTTCCTTCTGTCACTACATTTTAAAATCTCAGCCTGAGCTCTCAGCAGCAAGTCCAGTACTTTCATGTGAATTCTTCCGGTGATCTTGGAACTGGTTCCTTGGGCTCCAGGGGGTTTTAACCAGGCATGATTTCCATAGGATGCTGAGAAGGAAATCAGCATATGGGGTCTGTTCTCTTTCGCTGTCCTGCCAGGATGGCTGCTTATTTTGGGAGACTTTCTCTGTGTTTGCAGAGCCTGTGCCTGCTGTTTCTTTTGGCAGAACCTTTTAGTTTATTTTCCTCCCAGGTCTGCTTTCGCTATCCATGATTCCAGGAGGCAGTGTAGGGTTCAAAGTCCTTGGAAATGGTGCATTTTGGGGGTGGAGTATCTGTGGTCCTCCAACATCTTACTTCAGCCATTTCAAAAGGCAGCTGAAAACAGAGTCAACACTGGTGGGAGATGGCTCTGGCCTGGAAGTGCTGTGGGGTTTGGGGGAGGCTGCCTCACTTCAGGAAGGGTCTGTCAGAGGGCTCAGTAGATTTTGTCGTGGGCTGGGGAGAGGATGGATCCCTGGAGGGCAAAGCAGTGTTTCCAAAGGAAAGCAATGAGCTGCTTCTGTGTTGAACAGATGCTGTAGCATATCCCAGTGTGTTCAGAGAGGAGGAGGGGTGAGGAGTGTCCTGATCCCATTCATCTTTCTTGCCCACGGCCCTCTTGAGGATTCTGCTGCTCTGGGCCAGGTAGTGTCCCTGAAAGGCCATGCAACTGCTGGGTGGTGGGCTGAGGAAACTGGATTCTTCTCAAGAGCCACTCTCTGAGGAATGCTGGTGGCTGAAGATACCCTGGGGCTACTCTTGAGGTTGAGCAGAAGGAATAAACAGTTAAAAATGGCTCTTTAGGAGCCTCTGAACTCTACTCCAAGCTCCAGTTCCAAACAGGCGCTTGAGGACAGCTCTGACACTGGGGCACTGGAGTGTTCTCCTCTGGACTCAGGATCACTCCGCACTGCCCAGGTGGGAAGTGATGGCAGCTCTGTCAGCGGTTCTCTGAAGGCCCCAGGTGAGTCAGAGTCCTTGACAGGGCGATTGGGCTAATCTGTGAAATGGTGGCTTACATGCTGAGGTGATTGCTCATACAAAAGCAATCAGAGATGGACAGAGGTATCCCCTGGTCCCAGTGCTTGCATGGCTGGGGCAGCAGCTTTTTCCTCATGACTTCCTGGGGTCCTTTGGCAGCTGATGCACATGGCCACGTGCAGGTACAGGACTCCTGGAACAGGTTGCTTGGAGAAGCTGCCCCGTCCCTGGAAGTGTTTGAGTCCAGGCAGAATGGAGCTCTGAGCAGCCTGGTCTCATGGAAGTTGTCCCTGCCCATGGCAGACAGTCAGAACTGGATGATTGTTAAGGTCCCTTTGAACCCAGGTGTCGCTGTTGGACACGATGTAGAAGTGTGGATTCATTCACAGCGTGCACCAGAACGAGTTGCTAAGAAAGGCCTTTATTCCCCAAACTTTTCAGCTTTTATAGGGTCTTACGCTACAGGTTTAACATGATTGGTAAAGAGAACACCACCTTTTATCCCATTGGTGGGATAAGAGAAAAACACACTATCCACAGCTGTACAGAACTGTTTTGAGAAAGTGAAGTTGTTTACAGAGATAGACCTTGAGCAAGAGACGCTCTCAAGCCCTTGGGAACAGATCAGCCACTGACAGGCTGTAATTCTCTCAGGCTCAGAGAAATCAGGTCCACACCCAGGCTGCTCGGTGATTCTGTGACTTTCCACTTACTATTCCCTCCTCATCTTCAGACATCTCCCTGGCAGAGCTGGTCTGTGCAGAGATGGAGAGAAAGCAGCTGGGTGCTTGATCAGATGCAGGTGAGGACTTTAGCCAGGGTGAGCAGTGTCAGTACTGTGCCACGACCCTGGCAGGCAGAGCTGCTTGCCAGGCATGGCTTATCCAAAACACAGCTCTGTACTATCCACTGTGAAGAAAACTGTCCTAGCTGAAACCAGCACATTATCAGCCTTCCCAGGGCCGAGTCCGAATCCGTGCTAAGGAAGTGAGCCTTTGGTGGTGTTTTCCGTGTGTCCTGGTGGGCTCTCTGTGTTACGGAGGCTCAGGGGAGGGGTCCGCAGGAAGCACCATCAGCCGGGGCCGGGCAGCGCAGGGACGGGGAGCGGGCGGCGAGGGGAGCCGCGGTTCGCCGCCCGAGGAGCCGCTGCTGCAGCCGGCGGCCGCGGGGAGGAGCCGCAGCACCGGGGATGGAGCAGCATCGGCCCGCCGGCCCTTCGCCCTTGGGGGCTGCCTGAGCGCAGGGTTGGGGACCCGTGGTCATCACCAACACCCCCTCGGTGCCACCATCCTCTCCCCTCCCTTCTCCTCTCCCCAAGGCGCTCAGGGCCGTCTCCCGGGGCGGCAGGCACAGGATGGAGGATGGGAGTCGCCAGCCCATGTGATTTGCTCCAGGGTCCCTTTCCCTGATCCAGCCTTTGTGGGAGCAAAGTATAGTCACACTTTAGCCTCTAGATAAGGGAAAACAGGTGATTGCACTGTTGCTCCTGCTCGGAGCTCTCCTGATGGGCTGCTTTACAGAGCTGTGGTTTGGTATGGGGCAGAGCTTATTCCCTGTCTTTCTCAGCCAGTTCCTGGAGGTGCTGGGTGCCTGGGAAAGCTGTGAGGGCAGGCCCCATGTCCCCAGGTGGGGTGACAGGGGGGCATGGCCAAGGGCACACCTGATGAGGACGTGTGTCCTTTGGGCCTCGGACTTGCCCGGCACGCTGGCCTTGCTGCTGCTCTCACACAGCACCTCGCACTTGCTGTCCCCAGCCCTCAGCCCGGCCGGGGGGGCACCAGTCTCTGCCAGGGGAAAGAGATGGTGTTTTGTTCCCCAGCTCGCTCCTGCCTAGTGGCTGATTGTGCGCACACAGGACCCTTTCAGCAAGGGGAGAGGAGGGTGATGGCATCTGGGAACGCAGGGAACAAAGGGCCCCCTTGATGCTGGCTGCAGCCCCATGGGTTTCTGTCAGCCAGGGCGAGGCCGAGCTGTGCCACTGAGCTGGGGCAGCAGCAGTGCATGAGCTAAACCTCCCCTGGGCAGGCTGCACCGGCAACTTTGCTGCCTGTTCAGAGGGGGCTGAAGCCAGGGAAGAGAGGGGGAAGTGGGATTTGGGCTAGAGTCCCATTTAGGAAGAGCAGTGGAGGTCCCACCCTGCCACTCCTGGACATGTGGCTGTGCCTGAAATCTGCATTTTTTGGACAGACCTGTGGGGCTGGGAGCATCCCTCTGTGGCCTCACTCCCTGGAAGCCCCTGAGCACAGCTCCTGGGGAGATTTCTGAGGAAAACAACATTTGAATCAGTATTTTTTTGAGCAGCTGCTGTGGGAGGATGCACCTAAGGGTTTTCTGGGGCAGAAAGGCAGCAGCCAATGCCCTCCCACTCACCAGCACCATGCACCCCATTAACAATCCTGCAGCAAATGCTACCATGCAGCCACAGACAGGACATGCAGGGCTCTGTGGCAGCCCAGTGTTCCTGTGTGCCTAAACAAGACCATCCTGTTCCACACAGCACTCTCTGCAAGCAAGAGAATCGCCCACCCTGCATGTCTCTGGCCATGTTCAACCCACACATGCTGCCTTAGTGCCAGCCAGCTTGGCTTGAGCTGTCCTGTTAGTTTTGTTGTGGTTTTGTTGTGCTACATGAGGAGACATAGCAGAGGCTGCCAGCACGTGGGCCGTGTGTTAAAGGGCAGCAGCACCACCAAACACAAACAAGCAGCTGCTACAAGACCCCAACCTTCCTCAGGGTGGCTGGAGGAAAAATAAGAGGTTTTAAGGACCCTCCCCAGCTGGGAACAATGATTTTGAAGTCAGAGTTATGAACCTCGTGGCTGGAGTGGGCAGAGCCCTGTAGGGGTTGCTGGCCCACACATGGATCAGCAAGTGCTGCTCCTCTGAGACCTCCTCCTCTGCAGCCTCCCTTTCCCTGGAGAGCCTCCCCTTTTTTTCTTTCTTGTTGGGGGTGGGAGGTGGGAAAGCCAGCACAACAAATGGACAGGCAGATGTACATCTTGTTCAGAATGTTCTTAATTTTAATGTATTTTCTTTAATTTTTATAAAATACATCTTGTAAGATAAGTCTCTAAAAACTTGCTCCTTTTTATTGCTGGTTAACAAGTTGAAATTCTAGATCAGAAATGAAGGAAACACTTTCAGTTGATTAACTCTTTTTGTGTGTGTGTGTGTCTTTGTGGATGTGTGTGTGCGTGTGGGGGCTCTGGGGACAAGGGTGGGAAGGAGGACCTGGTTATTTTTTGTTAAATGGATATGAAAAAACCCCCAGCAAACCCCCAAGAGAGATAGCATTGATGTGAATTTCCAGATCTTGACTGGTTTCTCCCCACCCTGCCACCCCTCCTGGCATCTCCCCCCTCCCCATCCCGTGTGCGTTGGTAGCCTGGCCAATCTATTTCAGCATTCCTGGTGGCAAGGATCCTTCAAATGCACTGCTCAGCAGATCTGCCTCCTTATCCTTGCCCCTGCTGAAACCAGCACTTACAAATATATATAACAATAATACAGACGTGAAAAAGAAAAAAGAAAAAAGAAAGAAATCCATGCAAGATGGAGCTACAGTCTGCCACTGAAAGTAGTTTCTCCAATAAATAAACACAAAGATTAGCATTAAGGAGAGAGGCAGGGAGAGCAAAACAAACCATCAGATGTCAGGGAGGACTGGAAACAGCACTTCTGCAGGTCTGGCTGGACCCATGCTACCCAGCCAGAGGGCTTTCCTCCAGCTGGAGAACAGTCATGGAGGAGAGGTCTCCACCCAAGCCCTTGCCCCCCTACCCCTCTCCATGGGAAAAGACTGGCACCAGAAAGGATCTGGATTGCAGAGATGGGCTGTGTTTGCACCTGAGACTCCCAAACTGCCACCTTTCCTTCCCTCCTCAATTCCTTCACGGGTTTCACCTGGAAGCAAGATGCTGCCAGTCCCTCCCACCCTGGCAGGCACAAGACAGCTGTCCTGACTTGCAGGGGAAAAAGTGAGGGGACGAGAGGGACAGAAGGAGCAGCAGTTACATTTGACAAGGAGGAGAAGCGAGCCGAGCTCTCCGGTGCAGTGGAGGTTAGAGAAGCAGATGTCACCCCAGAGAAGAGCACCATTGTGAAGGGCACTGGCAGGGCAGGCAAGGCACGCGGTCCCGAGGGTTATCCCCTGCCTACGGAGGGATGGCTCTGGCTTTACGCTCCCAGGGCTTGGTGCAGAGGTGTCCCCTCCTCAGTCAAACCTATTTGCTGCCTCTCTGCTGCCTGGAGGGTAAAGCCAAGAGTCCCCCCTTGTCTACAGAGACACCAAACTCCTTTAGGCTTTAATAGGGGCAGCTGGGTTAGGGCTTTATCAGCATTGGGATCAGCACTCTCTTCTCCACACTGGGAAGATCCTTGCCCTGAACTCCCTCTGCCGTGGCTGCAGCAGGCGATTTAGGTTAAATTCATCTTTCTCTGCTAAAGGGAAAAAAAATCCTTCTCTTAGTCTCCATCCATGGGTGGTGACGGCAGACAGCTCCAGGAGAGTCTCTAGCAATGGTACCAGGACTGGGCCAACTTCCTTTTCTCTCTAGGTAGCCTCCTGCTACTCATGGAGTAACCTACACGGATTTCTTCTTCCCAGGAGCTTGAAGGCCTTTGCTCATCCCTAGGCAACACTGGGACACTGGATTAAGTCCCTCCTCTTCTCTTGCTGGTTTTGATGGGCTTGGCTCTAGAGCGAACCGGTTACGGATGAGCAACGAGAGAAAAGTGCATGAAGAGGTGTCCATTGGTGGGAAGCTCTCCTTCCTGGTCACGCTCAGCACAATGGATGCGAGGGAGGAAGAGGAGGGGAGTCATCAGCGAAGGCAGAGTTAACGCAGGAGACCTGGTGTCAGGTGGCTGCAGTGTTAAAGCCTCGGGGTTAGAGAAAAGAAGGGCGTTTGGTCTGGCTGGGCTCCGCCGCGCGGGCTAGAACTTGGTGCCTCGGCCCATCAGCCTGAGGACTGCGAAGTTGTAGGTGGCAGCGATGATGAAGGTGAGCTGTGGGTAGGAAGAAAGTGAGCAAGGGGGTGGCCCCCAGCCCCACACCCCAGCAGAGCAGTGCCCTGCAGAGCCCCAGAGCCCCACTGCACCGTCGGGACACGGCAGCGTCGTGTCGCTGGTGTAAAGCAAGAGGAGAGCTGGGGAAAGGCAGAGGATTCAGTGCAACTGCAGCGGGAGACAAGGCGGTCTCCTAAAGCCTCTCCAGATCCCCTCCTGCAGCCACCTCTGCCTTATGGCCTGGATTCACCATCTGCACTTACGTGCCAGAAAATGACACGAGCACAGGCTCTGTCCCATCCATGCCCACCACCTTCGCTGTCCTTTTCCCCCACATCTTTGCCAGGCGGAGAAGAACGGCTGGGCAGGGGGAGCACTGACTCACCAGTGAGACCAGCGTGGCAGCTGCCCCCACGAAGGCTGCGATGAAGAGGTGGAAAGTCATCTGGAACTGCAAGGGAAGAGGAGGGTGAGCTCACGGGCTCCCATGTGCTGCCTGGGGAGGCCGGAGCCAAGGCGTGCCACTGAGGGGAGCACACGTGAGGGGGCAGGAGTTACCTCACTGGTCTTGCAGATGGAGAGCAGGTTGGAGCCACACACCTTGCCAGGGAAAGCATTCCAGGGCAGGACACCTGTGGAGATGTGGGAGCCAGGTGAGTGGGGCATGGCTGACAGCTGACTTCCTTGCTCAGCTTCCTGCAGCCACCCGTCACACAACCCCCAGCATTTCAGGGCTCTTCAATACTTGCCCTGCTTTATCCCACCCAACATACCTGGGCCCTGCCCTCCATCCCCTCTCCTCTGCCCTGAGCCCTGGCTCCTGGGTGGTGAACCCAGGCACTCACCGTACATCCTGGCATCCGCACACAGGGTGCCAATGCTGGCCGAGGTCTTGGTGGGGTTGGCAATGGACTGGCAGGTGGTCCAAGTGTTAAAGTAGATGTAGACAGGCACCGCAGAGCAGGCGAACACCAGGAGCCAGATGATGGTCAGGACATAGGTAATGCCCACAAACTGCAAGGGGCAGGACAAACCCGGGCAGAGCCGTGGTTATCAAGTGGCCAAGGACACGGACAGGGGAGCGCGAGGTTCCCAGGCAGGGGAGAGCGTGGGGCAGGTGAGGGATTGTGATGCTGCCTGCAACCAGTTCTGCACCACCTGCCAGACCCAGCGTGTCCCCAGGCAGGCAGCACGGGACAGCAGCCCAAGCTGGGGGCTCCTGCAGCTCACAGGACCAGGGCCAGTCCCAGATTCACACCCGGCTGTGTGTGCATGGGGGTGACCAGCAGCAGCAGGATGGCTGCCACGTTTGGGGGGGGTAACCGTGGCCACGGCCAAGCAGGGTTTGGTCTCTGGGCGGGGGCAGCTGCAAAAGCTGCCTTGGTGGGTCAACATGGCTCTCCTGCCCTCCCTCCATGGTGCCACCCCAACCAGCCCCCGAGGGAACCACAGCCGTGCCCCTTTGCTCCCCCAGGCCACAGGATCCCTTTGCCAGCTCTTTGTTGTGGTTCCCAAGCATAGCTGAGTGGACGAACCAAGGGGCAGAGGATGACCCCGGGGTACTGGGTGTCACAGAGATTTGAGCTGCCAGCACTGCAGGGATGCTCTGACTCTCCCTGCCTATGTTTAAACACCAAGCAGTTTTATTAAACGTAGTTATTTGGGCTGCTTTGGTCCCCAGGAAACACAGCAGGCCTGGGGGAGGACAGCAGGGCTGTGCTTCCCTTTGGGATATCCCAAAACCCGGACGGCCGCAGTCTCCTGCCCTTTGGCCACACCGAGCGTGGTGAACCCGCTGGGGCGCGCGAAGGGGTGCCAAACCCCGGTTAAGATCACCTTGTCAGGATGTCCTAGCCACTTTCCCAAACAATGACACACCCGCTGCCACGAGTGAGCTCGCTGGGGGCCTCGCGCTCCCCTCCCTTTCGGGCCCCCAGTTACCGTTGCGCTGAGGCCCTTGCCGCAGATGGTGGTCCTGTAGTCCCCAAAGATTTGCCGGACGGCACCGGTGGTGTAGAAGCCTTCGGCCAACAGCAGGGCTCCATAGAGGAAGAAGAAGGCAGCTGTGCCATAGATGAAGTACTGAAAACCGTGGATGCTGTGGGGAAGAGGAGTGGGCAGGGGTGCTCAGGTGCTGGAGAGCTCAGCCCTGTGTGTGGCAGCCTGGCCACTGCCACTTCCCCTCCCCACACTGGGGACCAAAACAGAGGGTGAAGCCACAAGAAGAAGAGGCTGGGGCAAAGCTGTGGTAAGCAAGGCTGCCACCAACTCCCCCACATCCTCCATACCTACCCAGTGCAGAGGTCCAGCTCTACCCAGGACACCTAGCAAGGGTCAGATAAAAACTGGTGTGAAATGAAAACAAGTGGCCACTTGGACCCTGCCATGGAACCAAGGGCAAAGGCAGCTTGGGGTCTCTCTGGTGCCCGGGTGAGAGCCTGGCCCTGGCCAGCCCAGCCAGACACCTCAGCCTGGCACAGAGCAGGATGAAGCTGTGAGGGGCCCTGGCATGAGGGGGGTGCTCTGAAGCAGGGTACTTACACATCGATGAGAAACTCATAGTCCTGGTAGTTTTTGGAGAAGTAGGTCTCGATGAGCTGCTCGGTGCCTGTGAGGGCTTCGTGCCCACAGCCACAAAACAATGCTACTCCAAAGAAGCACAGGCCAGTGGCAACCAAGGAAGCAAAGGGTGCCCCAATCAGACATCTGGCACAGCACTCGAGTAAACCTATGGAGAGAAGAGGTGAGGTGGGACGGGACTGCCAGGACAAGGATTGCTTGGAGCCTACAGCTCATGAGCACGAGCACAGCGGGAGAAAGGTGCCTGGCAGGAGGAGGGAAACAGGAAAACCTCAGAAATGACCCACTGTAGTGCTGCAAAGCCAAACCCAGCAGCTCCCCTGAGAGCTCTCTAAACAGCTCAGGAGCCCACCCAAAGGTGCCCAGGGATGGTGGCAGCGTGGGGCACAGGGGCTGTGAGGAGCTGAGACGAGCCAGCCACGCTGACCTGTGACAAACAGATGGAAATAGAGCGTGATGTAGCGTAATGCCAGTGGGACCTGGCAAACAAGCTGCTAATGGGCTCCCCACTGCCACCACAGCCCGGCTGCGGGCAGCAGCCATGCCAGCTGCCTGCAGTTTTATTTTCCCATCGAAGATGGAGGGGAACCCAGCAGCTCCACAGAGACAAACTCCAGGGAAGATCCAGCAAGGTGGCCCTGCTTGGGGCAGCACAGTAGGAGCCAGCACACACCCCGAGCACTCTGGATTCCAGGTGGCACCCTGGGCACTCATCCCTTGCCTGGCACCCCGCAGTCAGCTCGGGCTGCAGCCGCCCCTTTATGTAGGCAGATGTGCTTGTAGGAAGGAGCCGTGTTAGTTCCACAAATGACAGCACTTGTGTAATAGGTTTAGTCCTCTAGGACCCGTGTGTGGGCAGGGAAAGCAAGGACACACAGCAGTGTGCTGCTTGGAGTGCCTAAATGCTGGATTTTTTCAGCAGTGAGGCCATGGACACCTGCTCCTTCTGCACGTCGGGGCTCTAACGTGCAGGAGTGTTGGCTCAGTTTCCCAGTGGGCTGGGTTTGGAGGTGCCCAGGCAGCTGCTCTCCTGCCTGCTTTGGGGGCAGACAGCCAGGTGGGTTTGCACCCACCAGCATTTGGCTCCAGCTAAGCTGGGACAAGCTGCTGCCCTGGCTGTGTGACACCTGTGTCACGCAGGGACAGCAGGGAAGCTGCTCCCCTTCCCGAGCCGTGGCTCTGGCACCCCATTGCCCAGGGCACAGTGGCTGCCTGGGCACATCCCATCTGGGCATAGAATTTCTGCCTTGAGTGCCAACAAGGCACCCACGCCAAACCCACGCTCCCTCCACAGACCCCACAGTGCTTATCTCCTCCCCAAGAGCACAAGGAAGCCGTGGGGTCCTGGCCAGTTCTCCCCTCCCCGCTGGGAGCACGGTTGCACAGTGGCACCGAGGACAATGGGAGATTGTCCTGGCACTGCCACCCCAGTGGCTGTCCCATGCCAAGAGCAAACAGGGAACAAAGGCAGCGCTATAGGGGAGCGCTGGGACCCCTCCCTCTTGTTTGCCTTGGACTCAGCAGATCCAGGTGGGGCCTCGTTCATCCTGGCCAGCGCTGCTCCCAACCTCGCTGGGACCCACCCAGCAGGGTGATGGCCAAACTCGCCTTTTCTGGTTTTATTTTTGGCCACCTGGGAGATGGCACGGAGGTGCCCACGCTGGGCCAGTGAACATCTCCATTCCCAGGGGATTGCGAGTCCCGGGATGCAGCAGGGCCCGACAGGCTCCCTGCCACAGCTCCCCTGCTTTGGGAAGCTGCAGTGGGGAAGCCTGAGGAGGGGAAAGGAGGGGAGAAAGAGCCCTTGTGCCACACAATCCTGAGCCTTGTACCCAGGCTCCGCTCCTGCCAGCGCCAAACAATGTGCTGCAGACAGGAGGAGGAGGCAGGGGGGAGCAGCACAAGGCACCCCGGGAACAGAGCACCCCCAGGATCAGAGCAACCCCGACACTCCAGGGGCACACTGGTGAGCATCAGCTCTGCTGTATCAGTAGGGAAACTGAGGCACAAGGCGTGCCTCTGTTTTCCCAAGGCTGCTGGCACACAGGTGGCATGAGCTGTGACAGGCTCAGCGCCCTGCCTGGACCTCGCAGCTCCCGGCAGCCCCAGGCAGGAGCTCTCATTTCTCCAGTCCACGTGGTGAGAGCTCGGGTGGGACAGGCTGTGGGGATGGCATCTGCCCCCACAGACAGCACACGAGCTCACGGGGACAGAAAACTGCCCTGGGAAAGAAAACGCCATCCTTGCCGTGCTAGAGCATCCTCCCTGGGCAGCTCCCATGGCCACACCGCGGTCACCAGGACCTCACCGGCGCCAGGGGAAAGTTTCAGTGGGCTCTGCTCTGGGATAAGGTCCCCAGAGACACCAGCAGCAGCCCTCCAGGTGGCCCCCACCCTCACCTCATACTCACCCATGGTGCTGGACTTGGTCCTGTCCCCCGAGCGCCCGCTCTGCTGCCTCGCTGCTGTGTGCGGAGCCCTCCCCTGCCAGCCGCTCCACGCCCTGTATTTCCCCCTCTGGGTGCCTGTCCGGCTCTCCAGCAAAGAAAAGGGCTCTCTGAGCGACAGCCACCCCCCTTAAAGGGAGCGGGCCCGCCCTCCCGGCCCCCCCAGCACCCCTTGGCTGCCAGCTCCTGGTGCCCGGCTGCCTGGGCAGGGCTGCCCCCTGGCCCCGCTCAGCAAAAGGCTCCGGCACAAGGAAGAGGCAGAGGACGGGGTTGTCCCCTCTCACTGGTGGCTCTGGGGACATCCCCCAGGCCCACCAGGCTGTGTTTGTCCAAGCTGCCCACTGAGGCAGTGTGAGAGTCTGGCCCTGTGGGACAGCAGTGATGTCCCGCTGTCACCTCCCTGATTCCCAACATCTGGCAGCAGGGAAGAGGGGTTCCCCATCCCATGGACCTGCTTTCAGCTTTGGGGACTCCAAACTGGAAGCTTTCCCCTTTTTGATGGGAATCTTGTTACTTTCCCCAGCCCCGTGGCCCCCGTGGGGCAATGGCATGGGTGGGGACACTCATGGGGACACTCGTGGGGACACTCATGGGGACACTCATGGGGACACTCGTGGGGACACTCATGGGGACACTCGTGGGGACACTCGTGGGGACACTCGTGGGGACACTCGTGGGTCCCCGTGGGCTCAGGGCTGCCGCAGGTGCAGCCTGGTCCCTTGGGGACCCCTGGGTGCCCCTGGTTCCCTGCAGCTCTGGAGGCAGCACAGGGCCGAGGGAGCCTGCAGAGGGCAACCGGCCCCTTCCCGGCAGGCGCAGGGTGGACAAAGCCCTGCTGTGTCCCTCAATGCCCCACTTTGTGCCAGGCAGCGAGGTGGCAGGGCCTGGCTGTCCCTGGGCTTGGGGACACTGGTGGGCTGGCGGGTCTCTGGGCGGTGGCAGGCCAGGACCAGGGTGGGCCACGCTGTGGGGACCCTGCTGCTTCCAAACCAACCCAAAAAGCCACGCCTTGGCTTGCCCGCAGGTGGGCTGGGGGGAAACACCACTCGGGCACCTCTGCAAATGCTGCCAGGGCTGTGTGGTGGCCAGCTGCACCCCACATCAGTGGGGCACAGCTGCTGGCCCCACAGAACCGCTCCCTGCCTCAGTTTCCCACTGCAAGGCGGGATGGCAGAGGGGCTGCCTGGTGTCCTCAGCCAGGTGTGGGATGGGAGGGGACAACAGAGCAGGGGGAGCCTCTGCCACCACTGTGGCAACACCCCAGGTGGCATCCAGGTGGCCTGAGAGTGATGGCCATGGGAAGGTGACACCCCTGTGGAAATATCCAGAACCCCTCCAGCCACTGGAAACCAGCAGAGCCCTGCCTGCATCCCAGGGAAGCCTGGAGGGACCCCCAGCCACCAGGAGGAAAAAGTATTACATAAAAAGTCCCCCATAAATAAAACATATAAAATGCAACATAACAGGAGAAGAATAAAATATGACATGGGGCAAAAACAAACCAGCCCCTCTTTTTGTTTCCACAGAAGCTCCAGGCTTGCTGACTCTGCCATTTCTGAACACTCTGGAGGGAAGTGGGAGTTTTACCTCATTGGGCACAAGGTGAGCAGCTAAGAGAGACTATGATTTCTACACAAAGTGGATTAAGATTCTTGGCTATTGGGCACTTTTTGTCAGCAGGTGGATGACAAAAAGTGGGATGGAAACCCCTTGGCCCTGTGTGGCAGTGGGGACCAGCTCACCACCTCCTGCCAGTGCTCCATGGATGCTCCAGAGAGGGGCTGCAAGACAGGGAAAAGGGAGAAATCATCCCCCCTTTGGATTTCTAAGGCTTGAGGGAGAGGAAAATATTCAGGAAAATGTTTTTTGGAGTTGCCTCTCCTGTGGCAGTGTGGAGGGTGCCCTGCCCCAAGGCACTGGGTGGGCAGCTCACAGCCCACCCCAAACACTGCCCCGTGCCTGCACAACAGGGGCCAGAGCCCTGGGGCCACCTGTGGCCATGGGGATGTTGGAAAGCCTTTACTGCATCCCTCTCTCTTTGCGTTTCACTTGGAGCGTTCGTGAGAGCCTCTGCTGCAAACCCAGCCTCACACTTTTGCATGCTCAGAGCAATCCTGCAGCTCAGCCCCTGGCTGGATGAGGCCCCAGGGGAGCTGCAGGGCTCCTGCCAGCCCACATCAAAGTTCTCTTGTTGGCTCATCCCTGCCAGAGAGAACGCTGCTGCGTCTCAGGTGGGGAAGGGAGGACGCATCCCTGCTTGCCAGCCAGGAGGGGAACACGCCAGGCTGGTAAAAATAAACATGCTTATAAATCAATATGGATCACCTTGCCATTTGTTCTGACCCTTGGGCAGTGACCAATTTCATCCAAAACCGCCCCCACGCCCTGGGGAAATGAAGAACTTAGCTGTGAGCCCTCATTAACAGAGCCTGGGACTGCCACGCTTTGCCCCTTGCGAGGTGTGCTGGGGAATGACGAGGACAAGGCTTGGAGCGGGTTTTCCTTCCCCAGCCACCCACAATCTGCACTGAGATGCTGCAAAGGGCTGCACCAAAATGAAGTGGTTGGATGGGCACAGGCACATCTCTAAATGTGCTCCCCATGTGGAAAGGACTCTGGAATTTTTGTGGGTTTTTCTCTTCACAGCCGCAGCTCAGACTCAAGATTTCCCCTGGGCCACAGGGAAGGCAAGCTTGGGGCTGGGGGGGACAAGCAAGGGACATCAATGGCACACACCGCTGGTTGATGCCACTCCATACTTTAGGGCAAAGAAATGAGATGGAAAAGCAAACAGGAGCATGTGGGGCAGAGGACCAAAGCATCATCCCTGTCCCTGTCCCTGTCCCTGTCCCTGTCCCTGTCCCTGTCCCTGTCCCCTGTCCCTGTCCCTGTCCCTGTCCCTGTCCCTGTCCCTGTCCCTGTCCCTGTGTGCAGTCACCTCATCCACAACCACCACAGACTGTCACTCTTGTCCCATCACCCTGATGGCACAGGACAGCCTCCTGCCTGTCCTACCCCCTCCCAGCACACCCTGGGCATGCAGGCAGCCCTCCCTGGCGTGAGGCAGGAGGCAGCAGGGAGGCCAGCTGGGAGAAGGGGGTTTCCTGCAGTTTCAGGGAGGATTTGTATTCCCTGCTAATTGATTTCTTCGCTCCCGCACTCCTCATTTTCTGCACTCCCCTGGGAACGGGGCTGGGTTTGCAAAGACGCACAGTGGCCAAAATCAGGGTGTGCTGACCCTGCAAAACACAGCCAGCCCCCGCCAGTGCTCCCCAAAATGCAGACACAGCCCTGGGTGCCCCAAGAGGCACCAGCAGCGGCACGTGCGGTGCCCTTATCCATTATACATCTGTCAGCAGGAGAAATCCCAGCCTATCTTCTCACAGCTGAGAACCTTGCTGCTATTTTTAGCCACTCGCTTCCCCGGTCAGGCTGAATTTCTTGTCATCTGCTGCTGATTTTAAGTCTCCCCTTCACCCACCTCCCACCCCAGCAGGGTGAAACCACCGCGGCCAGGGAACCCGAGCTGCAGGGATTTTCCTGCCGTGCAAAATCTCCTGTTTTCCCAGGTGGCCCCGGCTGAACCGAGAGGAGACAGTGACCGTGGGAAGGCTGTGGTGGCTCCAGCAGCATCTGTCCAGCTGTCTCCTCCCGGGATGCCAAGGACTCCCTCCGGAGCCAGCCCTGCTGCCGCTGCCCGGGCCTGGCTGTCCTCGCTGTCCTATTTGTATTCCCGGGCTGCTGCAAGGCTGCAAAATGTGCTAATAAAAATTAAATTAAAAAAAAAGAAGAAGCTGGTAGAGGCTGTCAGAGGACAGGGGAGGAGTGCTGAAGGACAGACAGACAGGCCAGTGTTGTAGAGGAAGGGCTGCTCAGGAGAGGAGAGGCTGAAACCCTGGTGAGGCTCAGCAGGGGCTGGGCAGAGGTGCCAGCTGTGGCTGTGGGACCCTGCACCCTGAGCCCCTCAGGGATGCTCTGGGGCTCTCAGGACCCTCCCCAGCAAGCAGGGATGCAGGCAGTTCAACAAAGCCCTGCTGGATAACCTGGGGACAGAGCCTGCCTACCTGGCACCTGCACTCATCTCCTGCCTGTCCAGACTTTATCTGGGAGCGCAGGGGCAGCCAGGAGGGGCTGGCCAGCAGGGATGGCACCGAGGTGAGCTCACCTCCCACGCAGTCACCCTGCAGAGAAGCTGAGCAGATGTCTGCCCTTCTATTTTGGTGTCTCTGGCTGATGTTTCCCTCTGCAGGAGCCTGACTTTTTAAACCTACCAGGTTTTTAAGTTTGGAAGATCTTGTCCAGCCTGTGCACTGTGCCTGGGCTCAGTGCTGGGGGGTAGCAGGGACCACCAGCTCCCCAGCCATGCTCAGGGCAGGGTGCCTGCCATCCTGGAGGTGACACACGCTGTCCCCACACCTTTCACTGGCTGTGTCACCCAGGTGAGTGCAGGTGTTCAGGCTGTGTTTGTGCCTGGGGCGATCAGGGGCTCAGGCAGCTGCTGGCAGCAGAGCCCAGGGTACACCCAAGAGGTGCCAGCAATGGCACATGCAGTGCCCTCACCCAGGGCCCAGCTGATGGGAGGACAGCCCAGGCACTGGAAGGCTTCCTGGCTGCTCACTGCTCCTTTTATCCACCAAACAGCCCTGGTATTTACTGCAGAAACTGGGGATAATACAGTGGTACAAACAACTTCTTTACTGTGGTTTCTAATTTCAAAAGAAATTCCCACAAAGCTTCTCACTCAGTACAATGAGTCCCTCAGATTAATTACAGGTTTGTGGAGAAGGTGATTTCTTTTCCCCTGGCTCCTTTTCCAGCAGATTTGCCTTTCACATCCACTGCCTTTCTCCTTGATTTTCTTCCTACTGGAGAGTAAACAGATGCCTCACTCTGATGTTTTCCAGGCTGTTCATTACTCTCTCACTCTGCCATTCATGGGGTCATATTCTTGAACTGTTCTCATTTACTTTTCAGAAAATCCTGGAAGGGAAAGACAAATGTCATCCTGCCTCCTTGGAGGGGCTGGTATATGAGAACAGCAAATACAGCCCAGGATTGCTCTGGCTCTGTGAAGCTGCAGTGTAGAGGGAGGGTGGCTCAGTTCTCAGTTCTGGGGTGTCCCCATTTATTTCTTGCTGCCCAGGGGACCAGGGTTTGAAGAGGCTCAGATGAATTCATGTGCTTCCAAGCAGCCCAGGAGGTGTTACCTCGTCCCACACCTTCCCTGAGCCCACAGGAGGCCCAGAGATGCAAAGGGGGGTCCTGGGTCAGTCAGAACAGCCCTTGAGCAGTGGAATTTGTGCCTGCAGTGTTCAGTCTTGGATTCCTGCACAGGGAGAGCCTGTCCCTATACTTCCCTCTAGAGCCCAGGAAGATGTGTCTCATGCCTGTCCCCATGCCAGCCCCAGTCCCACACATGCCAGGGTGATGCCCCTCCCAGGGACCAGGGCACAGGGGCTGACCCAGCCGCTCTGAGCCCTCTCCTCAGGCTGGCAGGATGCCCAGCAGGTGCCAGCTTCAGTGGGGGGCTCTCCTGAAGGATGAGCAAGTGGGCACTGGGAGATGATGGCTGGGCTGGACAGCAAAAGGACAGCAGTGACAGCCCCCAGGGTGGCATTATTGTCACAGCTCCTTGTGCCTGAGCCACAGAGACCATGCTGTGGTGTTTCCTGGGGAGCAAAGCCAACAGTAGGCCCAGGAGGTGGGTGTGAGAGGTGCAGACATTCCCTACCTGGCACCCACAGGCAGCTCTCAGAAACTGGACTGGAGACAGCAGCCAAAAACCCTCCTGTGCCCCTCTCCAGCTGGGAACACCCCATGGACACCAAGCAGGTGCTGGGGTGTCCCTGGAGACCATGGACTTGCCTGTGGCTCCAGGTATTACTTTTCCTGAAGTGCTGTCCCTGTGTGGTCCTCCCATGCCAGCAGCTGCACTGGGAATCAGCCTCAGCCCCTGGGGATGGCGAGGCGGTGACGTGGGGACAGAGGAGATGCTTTGCCAAAATGCCACTTGCAGCAGGGACCCCAGAACAGACAGCACAAAGCCCACAGCAGTGGGAAGCAGAGGATGGGGTGGGGATGAGCCTGGGATCACAGGAGGCCACTCAAGGCACCATCCTCTGCAGCCACACGACCAACACCAGCCCAGTGGCACTCAGCATGCTGTCCCCTCCCAGCCATGGCTTCTCTGGCACAGTGACATCTCCCAGCTCTGTGGGATGCAGATGCCACCGTGGCAGCTCCACACACTGACTGCCACTGTCAATATTCCCCCTGGACCCAGCTGCCTGCCCGGCTGCTGTTTTATCTGGGCAGCAGTGGGGGGATTTGCATCTGAATAAATCCTCCCTCTCCACCACAGAGGCTGTGCTGAGGGGCAGGGGAGCAGCAGGGCCAGGGCAGGGGGCACAAGGCACAGGTCCTGGTTTCTTATTCTTTATTCCCTGCTCTTGCCACCTGATGTGAAATGTTCCATTTTCATTCCATTTTCCAAACTTGTTCCTCCTGGAGGTCTCTAGTTGAAGAAAAAATAAATAAAAGCAGTCCCATCCAGTAAGACGGGGGCAGGCAGCCTTCAGGGAATGGCACACAGCCCGACCCCATGGTCTGCTCCTGGTGATCTCCTTCTGCTTTCCTGCTTGGAGACTGCTGGGGCTGAGGGCAGGAGAGCTGTGGAAGCCAGAACAGTGAACAGAGCTCATCAAACCCCAGTGCTCCTGCTGCAGGGAGAGATGTGCATCACCATGGCAACCGTGGCCAAGGATGCACAGAGCTGGGTACCCCAAATGGGGAGGAGACTGGGGGACCACACTGACCCTGTTCCCACTCCCCCAGTGCCACCCCTTAGCCCAGCACTTGCTGAGGCATTGATTTGGCACAGCAGCTCCTCCCCTCCCATGCTCAGGCAGGGCAAAGAGCTGCAGAGGGTGAGGGGAAGGCAGAGGTTAGGGCTCAGGGGTCTTGCAGTGTCAAAGTCCAGTAGATTTTTTCCAGAGACATTGGAAATGCTGAAGGCAGCCAGAGCAGGGGTCAGGCCAGCACCCTGGGGAAGCGAGGCGTCCTCTGAGGGTTTTGGAATCTGTGCCAGGCTTTGCTGCTCTCCCCAAGAGTCTTGCTTGACACTTATCTAAATTAAATCTCCCTGTTCATCCTGCTGGCTTGCCAAGGTCACAGGATCAGGCAGTGCCACTGCTCCAGCCTTCCCTCTTGTCTGCAGTTCCCTCCTCGCTTGCTCTATCTGCAAATACACCCCACATGTACCAAACACCCGAGGCAGAGCGGTGCCAGGGCCAGGAGACACAAGGCCTGCAGCCCATGGGCAGACAAAGGGAGGTTTGGACCATCCAGTCCATGTCTTCAGGCCAGGGTGGCAGTCACTTGGTTGGATGTGATGGGTGGGATGTACACAAAACAGTTCCTTGAGAACCTGCCATAAAATATCAGAAATATGTTAGGCAGATGAGGATGAGCACCTGTTGATGAGGGGGTGGTTTTGAAGAACAAGCACTGGACTCTTTCCTTTGATGGCTTTCAGAACAACAGCTGAAAGGCCTCCCAGCCTGCAGGGAAGGTGCTCAGGGTTCCAGGATGCTCTGAGCGATCTGCTTGGAAGGGCAGAGAGGAGCAGGACTAAGCTGCTCCCCATGGCCAGGAGGGCACTGAAGTGGGATGGGGCTGACCCAGCTGGATCCTGCCACGCTGGGATTGCATCCAAACCTCAGAGATGCTCATCAACCCTGCCCCCCCTCCAGCCAGTCACTCTGGTGTCCCAAACCCAGCTCCCAGCAGCTCAGGGGGACACAGGCTCACACAGGGACAGGTAAGTGCCCTTTCAGCAGTGATGTCCCCCCACAGCTGTGTGCAGGGTCTGGGGGCACATTTCCTTAGCACGGGCAGCAGCCCCACAACCACAGTGATGGGCTGAGTCCTCAGGCCTCCCTGAGCCTCGTTAGGAAAAGGAGCCCATCCCACCCCCTGAGGAGCTCCCAGCTGAGCCTAAGTGACCCTCTGGGATCAGCAAAGAACGCAGTGCTGGGCTGAAACACAGCTCAGAGTGCTCACTGAGGATGCTCTGTCCCCACACAGTATTTTGGGGACTGATGGATGAGCAGCTGCATCTGGCACAGCCCTGGAGAGAGGTGCCAGGTCATCTGGAGCGAGAGGAGAGGTGACCTCTGCGCCTGGCTGCTCATGGAGCAGGAGGGGCAGCCCCATGGCTGCTGGCAGGGCCACCCCAGCCGGATGGTCCAGCTGCCCTTGGCCAGTCCCGCAGCACAGAGCATCCCTGCACAGCCACTGCGCAGAGCCCACCCCCAGCACCAGCATCAGGGGTATTTTTAGCCTGGAAAAGTGCCACAAAATCATAGAGCAACATTTGCTGGAGTTGGGACCAACGTCTCAGTTCACCTTGCAATCCCCTCTGGGTCACCCTGCCCTGCTTGGTGAGGCACTGGGTCCTGCTGGCACTGCCGCATAAACACCAAGCCCCCCACTGGGGTCCCCAGTGCCACCTGTCCCCTCCTCCTACACCATGGAGCCACCCTCCTTTAGGAGCAGCTCCAAATATCCCCCGTGACCTTCCAGGCCACAGAAAGGGACATCCTGCCCTGTCCCTCTGGTGGCTACACCTGGATCCAGTGCCTGTTTGCCCTGCTAAGGAATGGGGGCACATCTGGGCTCTCTGCCCATGCTCTGGTCCAGTCCCTCCACCAAAGCACCACCACAGCTACTGATGCCTTCCCCATTTATTGCAATGAGATGATTTTTGGTCCTGCTGAGAAAGAAAAGCACCCACAGCTTATTATACAGCTTCTCCAGGGAAAGGCAGGGACCAGCACAACACTGGAAAAGCAGTGACATTCCATGACAACAGTGTCCAAACCAGGCTCACGCCAGGCAGCCATGGATAGCTGCAGGCTGGCAGCAGAGCACAGCCACCCACCAGAATGTGTTTGCTCCAGCACTATTTTCACACCCCAATAATTGCCTCAAAATGTTTGCTTTGGGGGAGTCTGCCTCTGTGTCCCCCCAGGGTGGAGGGGGATGTTCTCTTCCCCAGTGCAGGCACGTGGGGTTTTCCTGTTTGTTTTGCTGCTTTCCTTAGAAACGGCGATGAGATTGTGCCTGCTCTCCCTTATTTTCACTGGTCAGAGGATTAAAAAAGGGAAAGGGAACTGACATGGCCCTAAACTGAAGGCAACAGAGAACTTGAATCTTTCACAAGGAGTGCTGTGCTCCCCAGGGCTCATTAAGCATTTAAGCAGTTGGTCCAGACAAGTGCACAGCAGCCCTTGCACGCTGGCTGGCTGGCAGAGCCCTCTGCAGCAGCTCTGCTTCACACCTTGATTTCTGCAAAAGAAAATCCCAGTCCTGGGCCACAAGAGACAGGAGGATGCCCAGAGCTGGCTGGGCTGGCTGGGAGTCTTGGGAGAGGGGAAGGAAGTCAGGAGAGAATTAGGAGACAGGATGGAGGTGCCTGTGATGTGGTGCTTTGTAATTACAACAAGCACAGTCTCCCAGAGTGTCAGATTGTGCCTGATGAATTGCAGAGTCGTTATCCTGTCCTGGCCCATGTGCCAGCCCTTCACCTGGTCTGGGGCTGAAAGATGCAGAGCAAGCAATGCCCCCAAAGCAGGAGCTGCCTCTGAGCTGCTACCAAGCCCTCCCCAGAGCGACTGACCCTCCAAGCCTGCTGGAGGGGTGCTGAAGCAGGTTGCTCAAAGCCCCCCACAAACCTGTGCCCTCCTGTCCTTCCTGGTGCTTCAGGTCTTCCTGGCTCCAGGGCAAAGGCAAATCTGTGCTCTCTCCAAAGGAGAGACCAAGGATGAGTGGGAAGCAGCAGGATGACTTTGTGGTCCTACAATAAAGAGCACTCCTTTGCCTGCTGTCCTTCTTCTCCCTCACCCCTCAACACAAATAGCACAAAGCTGGTCTTTATCCTGAAACTGAGCTTAAGCACCTGAACCTTTTCTCTGGAAAAAAAGCCCAAACCTGTTTTCAAGGGGTTGAATGACTCAGCCTCACCTTGTAATGGTGTTGTCTGCAAAACCACTTCAGGGTTTCATTTATCAGACACGATTAAATCTGTAGATGTGGCACTGCAGGGCTGAGCAGCAGAGAGGGGCTGGGGTACAGGCAGTGTGGGTTGGCACAGCCCTTCTCCAGGCTCTAGAGCCAGGCAGGTTTGAGGCAGGTAAGTGTCTGGCCTCAAAGAAGCAGTTTGATGTGAACTCAGAGACAGTGGAGGGAAAGGGAAAGAAGATATCTCACTTTTCTCCCCATCTGAGCAAACCCAGTCTCTGTTGCCTGCACGTCTCCTGTTAGCAGAGCCTGGCAAGGTGACAGGGACAGCTTTGGGGCAGGGACATGGGGGTCCCCCTGGGGGCTGCACCAGGCTGGCAGCCACTGGATCAGAGCGTGGTCTTTGCCCCCTGCCCAGTCTTGCTGCCTCTGGGGAGAGCAGCCACAGGGCAACCTGGTGGTGGATGCCTGTCTCCAGGAGCCCAGTGCTGACAGCTGCCTGCTGGCTGGAATCTCGACTGTTTACAGAAAAAAACACCTCAGGCCTTGATTTGAGGGACATGGGGGATAATAAGCCTATTCTTGTCACTCCCAAAAATCCCCTGGTGGGGATGAGGCGCCATCCTGGGGGCCCCTGGGCACTGCTGGGGCTCTGGTTTTGCAGCTGCTGCTCCATCCCCCCGACCCAGCCAGCAACAAATCAGCACTGCCTTCGCCCTCCTGATGGGATGCTCGCTGCCTTCATTTTCTCAGAGCTCACTTTCAGCCCTGCTTCACTCCTCGCAGCGCTGGCTGCCTGCAGAGCTGCAAGGCGGGCAGGAGGGCTGTGCCTGCATCATCCCCCCCAGTGCTGCCCATCGGGGAGCCGCACTGGCTTCACCGGCCTCTCCAAGAGCCTCGTCAGCTCGCTCCCAGCGCCCTGCTGACCACAGCACTCATGGCTTGTAGCTGGTTATCTTGAGCTCCCATGCTCGTGGCCACCTGACACGCTGGCCCCACAGCCGCTCTGACCATCCTCAGGGCCCTCAGCTGATGTAGGGACACCGTGCCAGTGCCTCAGTTTCCCCAGAGAGCAGAAAGGATGCACTGGCTCCCTCCTCCCCGAAGTGTCAGGTCCGCTTAGCTCGGACAGTGTCAGGAAGAGGAGCTGTCACACAGAGTGGTTTGCTCTGCTCCCTGGGGCTCCGCGTTGTGCCTTGCGCCTCCCAGCACCGTGGCACCGCAAACATTAATGGCAACGGTAATCAGAGGAGACTGGGCCCAGCTCCTGGTGTGGGAGAGCCGATGAGTGGGGATGAGGACTCCTGCACGCTGCCTCAAGCCAAGTGCCCGCTGGCCACCGCCTGCAGCCCCCTCTGCCCTGCTGGGCCAGGCACCCTGGGCTCAGCCTCACACAGCCAGTGGGGACCTCTCAAAGTCCTGCACTCGCCCTGGGGAGAGCAGGCACAGGGGGCACCGTGCTCTCCTTCTCCTCTGAGATCCTCCTCTGTGGACCCCTGCGGCAATGGCTTTGTACAGCAGCTCCCAGCCATTACCAGACTGCAATTAATACAAATAAATGAGATGAGCCAGCCACACTAGAGTGAACAGAAACCTGACTGACATATCTGCCAGGAATCATTTATTCTTCGCTTTTATCTTTTTTAAATACTATTTACTTCCTTGCAAATTAATCACAGATTGCCTTGGACCAGAGGCGACTCTGCGGCTTGGCCGGGTGGCCTCAGGGGACAGGGCAAAGGCGGCCGAGCAGCCCGAGTCCCAGCCCTGCCTCTGGTTAACAGGCAGCTCCCCTCCTCTGCCTCGGTTTCCCTCTCCCTGGCAGCCGCTGCAGCTCCCGCATGGCGCAGACACGACTGTCCATCTTGTGTTCTCCGGGGAGCTCACCCAGGACAGTCTCGTCCATCCGCTGAGCCTCTGGGAAACGCAAGCGCGGGAGTCCCCGCAGCAGGAGGGAGCCGAGCTGCGGCCCCAAGGCCAGCCAGAAGGATTTAGGAGCCCTGTTTTCCCCAGCCGCTCCCCCCCATCCGACGGGCAGCTCCTCTGGGACATCCCTCAGCCCCCGCACATCCCTCAGCCCCGCACGTCCTCTGATCCCGGTCCTGTTCCCGTCCTCCGAGCATCCCTTGCGCAGCCATCAGCGCTGCCACATTCCTCAGCCCCGGCCCCGACCCCGGTGCGCCCCGGGACCCTCCCAAACCCCGCGGGGGTCGCTCAGTCCCCGCTCCGAGGAGCCCCCACGGGGGACGCGGGCTCCGGGACAGCCCGGGCTGGGCGGCAGAGGGCCCCGAGGGGACGGGGAGGAGGCGGGCACGGGAGCCCCCAGCGCCGTGCCCGCCTCCCGCCCGCCGCGGCGGCCGAAGCTCCGCCCGGCTCCCGGGGCCCGCAGCCGCCCGGCGCCCACCCCGCGGCGGGCGGCCGGACTATGAGGAGCGGGAGCGGGCGGGGGGCGGCGGCAGCGGCGGCGGCCCCGGTGCGGCGAGAGCGGGAGCGGGGACGCCGCCGCCGCCGGCCGGGTCATGCCCGTGCGCCCGGGGCGGCGGGGCTGCGGGCTGCGGCGGGATGGGCGCGCTCCGAGCCGGTGCCCTCGCCTTCCTCCTCCTCCTCCTCCTCGGCTGCCTCCTGCCCCGGCGCGGCCCGCTCAGGTGAGCGCACGGCGCGGGTGCTCGGTGCTGCGCGGGGCTGCGGGACCGCTGCTCTCCGAGCCGCTGCCCCGGCACCCGGACCCCATCCCCCGGGAGCCGCGATTCCCCTCCGGCCCCCGGCTATCACCCCCTCTCGGAGACAGAGCTCTCCTGCGGGACCCGGCCATCCCCTTTCAGACCCGGAACCCTCATCCCGACCCCCGATCCGGACCTGTCCTCCGGGGCCTGATGCCCCAGACAGAACGCTCCCAGCTCCTATCTGGATCTCCCGCAAATCTGGCCTCGCTCTCCATTCCCCAGGACCCTGACCCAGCGCTCCGAGGGACCCAGCAGACCTTCCCCTTCCAGTCCCCCACTGCGCACAGCCAGACCCTGCCTGTCCCCAGCAGCCCCTGAGGGTTCCCCTGGCCCCGGGCCAGCAGGAGAGTATTGCCACCACGGGAGAAAGGGAGAGCTGGGCCAGGTGATTTCCCAGACAGCTCCTTCTCTGGTGCTGCAAAGCCCCTGAGACGTCCAGATCCTTTTGGCTCATGGTGTTTGGGGGGAGGAGAGCTCAGGACAGCCCCTGACCCAGACCCTAGGTCACTCGGGACAGTGGGGGGGTGCCCCAGGTCTCCAGGTACAGGAACAACCCTTGTCCCACTTGGGTGGAAAATCTAAAGTCCCCCAGGTCCCTTTTTCCATCTCTGCCCACCTCGGATGTTATATGGGACAAGGTGGGATGCAAGGGAGAGTGGGTCAGGAAGGGAGGGGTTGAGGGCTGCAGGACTCCTGGGCTGAGCCTGATCCCAGTCCCCTTCCCACCACTCGGTATGGCTGGAGCAGCATGGGGGGATTTTGCAACATTTATGGCAAGGAGGGGTAAAATAGAATTGCTTCACGTGCAGAATCTGCTTGTCTCAGGGCAGCGTTTTTAGGCAGACATCAGCATTTTCCAGCCCTGCTGTCCACTCGCTCCACAGAGGTGCTGAGTTCCAGGGCCCTGCGGTGGCCAGCCCAGGGTGGGGCAGAGGCCCCAGGGCAGGCAGTGCCTCCCGTGGGGAGCTGCAGGCAGGGGCTGTGCCCAAGAGCTTCGTCCCAGCATGGCCCTGCCAGGGATGCCGTGGGAAGTGGCTGCACTCTGGGCATTTTGGCATCCCCCACGCAGGTCTGAGCTGCAGATCCGCCGTGGCTCAGGCAGTTATCTGAGCCTCTCCAAGGAGCTACCTGCCAAGGGAACCCGGGAGCCTCCCTCCCACGTGCTCCAGGGGAGAACCCTCACTGTCCTCTCCTGCTGAGGAGGACATGGTTCATAGCTGTGTGGTAGGCAGAAGCCTCACTTAACTCCCTGCTAGCCTGGCCTCTTGCAGCCCTCCTCCCAAAGGCACCACACCGTGCTCGTGCAGCTCCTGGCAGGGAATTTCTCCCAGCCTTTTGCTCTTGATTAGGATGAATCTCAGGTATTCTCTGCTGCCCTTCTCCAATTAAAGGAAAACCTGCCCCACTGAAATATTTTGGTTGTGACCATTTCTAGCTCGTAAGGGTGCACATAAACCCCTCTAGGATGAATTTCACCTCTTTGAAAAGAGGTAGGAGGAAGGACCACAGGGCTCCCAGCATCATCTTCTTCTTGTAGTGATGGGGTTGTAGCACCAAGGAGGAGTGGGATCCACCTGGGCATAGATCTGGTGGAGTTATAAGGCAGCATGCAGCAGCACCAGCAGTATGCTCAAAGCTTCTTTTGTGCCCAGAGATCTCTGGCTAATTCCTCTCCATCACAGCCACATGCCTGGCAATGTGGTGAGTGAACATCTCTTGCATTGTTCCTTGAAATGATCATTATAGACTGACAGGAAGAGAGAAGCTGGCAGGCTAAGATGCATTCACAAAAATATCCCCTCCAGAGTCAGTTTAAATAAATCTCCATCATCATTCAGAGCACTGTGTGGGAGAGCTCATCACCATGGCTAGTATGGAGGTGGGCTTTGCTGCTCCTCTCCTGCCACATCTCCTTGGCCCCTGGCAAGGTGTCAGAACCCAGCTGTGCTCTGGACACCTCCTCACTCAGGCAGGGTCATTGTGTCCCCCAAGCCATGAGCCCATCACAGGCAGTGTGTGATTGTTTGCTCAGCAACTCAAGCCAGAGCTGTAGGTGGAACCTGAGGAGCCTCCCTGCTTTCCCCCTCCAGCACTGGTTGTGCCCTGTCTTCACCACAGCCCTGGAGCCAAGAGGCACTGGCACCCAATCCCATGCCAAGGGACGTGGTGGAGCAGGGACAGGCAAAATGTGGGCATGTGACACTCAGGTGAGGGGGAAAGCCACCAGGATCACAGCAGAAGGAAGGGATCCCCCCAACATGCTGACTGGGAACTGGAGTGGCTGCAGCACGGGCACAGCCGCCTGCCCTGGCAGCCAAGTGTCCCCACAGGGTGCCAAAATGCCTGCAGACTCCTGGTGCCAGCAGGCAGCAGCTGACCTGCCTCCTCTGCCCCACAGGCTGGTCTCAGGGCGGGAGGAGATTAAAGCTGGTTCCCGAAGCTCACCCCAGCCCATGTCACCCTCTGATTTCCTGGACAAGCTTATGGGACGAACCTCAGGGTACGACGCCCGCATTCGACCCAACTTCAAAGGTAAGAGCGAAGGTGTGAGGGTTCCAAACCTGGCAGATCCATGCTGCTGGCTGCCCAAACCCGGGGGCTTTGGGGCAGAACCCTGACACATCCCCGTGTCCCAACACCCTCCCCGGTGTCCCGGCCACCCCTGCCAGCACTGTGTGCTCACTGTGCCCGACAGCACGGGCGGCTGCAGTGCCTGCAGGGTGTGCTGGGGCTCACCCACACCCCGGGGACAGGCAGGGGACAGGCTGTGTGTGTCCAGCCAGGCAGTGCCTGCCGGAGCCGGTGTCCCCGCGTGTGCCCACGGAGCGCACGTGTCTCGGCAGCCGGCGGCAAGAGGAGGCTTCACGCTGTTTTCCAGGTCCACCTGTCAACGTGACGTGCAACATCTTCATCAACAGCTTTGGCTCTGTCACCGAGACCACCATGGTGAGGGTTTTGCTGGCGCGGCGGGCTCTCCTCCTGTCCTGTCCTGTCCTGTCCTGTCCTGTCCTGTCCTCTCCTCTCCTCTCCTCTCCTCTCCTCTCCTGTGCCTCGGGGCTGGCAGCAGCTGTGCAGGAGAGCGTGTGGGTCCCAGTGCCCATGGCTGTGCTTACAGGGGCTCCTGTGACCCCTTCTCTGGAGCCATCCTGGCACCAAGGTGGGGACACAGCTGAGGCTTTTCTGGGGTCAGCTAACACAAGCTTAGCTGTGTGGGTCACATTCCCTGTGCCTGAGCTGGAAGAAAGATCCCCCCCAAAAGGATTACAGTGAGGCAGCTGGATGTAGCCCCCCACCATCCTGAACCTCCTTGCGTGCTTGAGGAACACCTCAGAGGAAATCCCAGGGCTAAAATTTCCTATTTGTGCTTCTGCAAAAGCCTTAATACTATCAAGAGGCCCACAGAGCATTGTGTAGAGTGCTGCGGGCAGCAGTTACTGGTCTTCCTCCTCCTTCTCTCAGCTGCTGTGGCCTTGGCTTTTTAATTTCCCCTGGCTGCCAACAGCATGGGAAGGCTCCTGAGCTGCCCCTGCTCCACGCTTTATTAGTGTCAGGCACGCAGCAACAGCAGGGCTGAGCCTCAGGGGAGACAGCCCCTTCCACCTCCTCCTCCTCCTCCTCCTCCTCCTCCCCAGGCACCACGATGTGTTCATAGCTGACGTGGTGCCCTCTGTCCCAGGACTACCGGGTGAACGTGTTCCTGCGGCAGCAGTGGAACGACCCCCGCCTGGCTTACCGGGAGTACCCCGACGACTCCCTCGACCTCGACCCCTCCATGCTCGACTCCATCTGGAAGCCAGACTTGTTCTTTGCCAACGAGAAAGGGGCCAATTTCCACGAGGTCACCACCGACAACAAGCTCCTGCGCATCTTCAAGAATGGCAATGTGCTCTACAGCATTAGGTAGAACCTTCCCCTCTGGTGCAGTGCCTGAGTGGGGAGGCAAAGCTCTCCTCTTGCCTTCCATGTGGCAACTGTTCCGCACTGTCTGCCCCAGCTCCAACAACTCCCTCCTTTCCTCTGCCTCCTCCAGGCTGACACTGATCCTGTCCTGCCCCATGGACCTCAAGAACTTCCCCATGGACATCCAGACATGCACCATGCAGCTGGAGAGTTGTGAGTACCTCAGGGGGTTCAAGCTGTGCTTCATTTCCCTCTTCCCATCCCATCCCCTCCCATTCCATGCCATCCCAAAAGCTGGCAGCTCACTTTTTCTGAGGGACAGAAGCAGGACAAAGTTCAGGGTGGGGTTGAACAGGGTACATGTCCCCATCCCATGGCTGCCTACATCCCCTCCAGTTGGCTACACTATGAACGACCTCATCTTCGAGTGGCTGGAGGAGCAGGAGGCCGTGCAGGTGGCAGAGGGCTTGACGCTCCCACAGTTCATCCTCAGGGATGAGAAGGACCTGGGCTATTGCACCAAGTACTACAACACAGGTGAGCACCCCAGGGACCTGCTGCCATCCCCTCACCATGACCCAGGGGTCCCTCTTGCCCACTGGGGCCATCTCTCCCTACAGGCAAGTTCACCTGCATTGAGGTGAAGTTCCACCTGGAGAGGCAGATGGGTTACTACCTGATCCAGATGTACATCCCCAGCCTGCTCATTGTCATCCTCTCCTGGGTCTCCTTCTGGATCAACATGGATGCAGCACCAGCCCGGGTGGGCCTGGGCATCACCACGGTGCTCACCATGACCACGCAGAGCGCCGGCTCCCGGGCCTCCCTGCCCAAGGTCAGTGCTGGGCTCCCCCGCTGCAGCCCCCCGCCGTGCCCCAGGGGCAGGGGCAGCCTTTCCCTGGGAATGGCTTGGTTTTGGAGTCTCATCAGCTGGGGCACCACACGTGCTGAGGGGAAACGCTGCCCTGGCCCGTGTGCCCAGGCTGAGAGGGCTCCCACGCTTCTTGGCAGGGGGACGAAGCTGGCAGTGGGGGGGATGAACAAAGTGGGGGGCAGTAGGTCCCTGAGCCCCCTCTCACCCCGGCAGGTGTCCTATGTGAAGGCCATTGACATCTGGATGGCCGTGTGCCTGCTCTTCGTCTTCGCCGCCTTGCTGGAGTACGCAGCCGTCAACTTTGTCTCCCGCCAGCACAAGGAGTTCATGCGCCTGCGCCGCCGCCAGCGACGGCAGAGGATGGTGAGTCCCCCCCTCTCTCATGACATCTGCTCATCCTCAGCCCCTGAGGGGACACCCCAGGGCTGCAGGGACAGTTTCTCAGCAGCCCCCAGGGCAGGGCTGCGTTCCCTTGCCCCAGATGGCTCCTCCAGCACCCCGGGGACCCACAGGCATTGCAGCACAGTGCACAGCACCCATGGGTGCTTCAGACGCTGCTTAGGGTGCTGTCCTTCTGCTGCTGGGACATCCTCAGGCTCTGCTTCCTCTAAAAATGCAGAAAAATAAACAGTGAGGATGGGGGAAAAAACAGCCTTTCCCCTTAGCTGCAGCTCCAAACCTGGGCTCCTTGCTGTGCCATAGTGGTGACAGGGACTCACTGCTGTGTCAGGGACCTGGTGGCACCCAGGGACAGGTCTGGGCTGCAGAAAGGAGCACAGCAACATCTGGAGAGACAGGATCCCTTACTCATGGCAATAGTCCTCCCCTCTGTCAGCCCATCAACACAGGCATCAGGCCTGCAAGAAGCTTGGGGTAGGCACGTGGCTGCCCCTCACTCATTTTCTTGCCATAAACACTCTGTGAGGCACCAGATCTCCACAGAAAACATGAGTACACGCACACACACCACACAGGCTCACAGAGTCCCGTGCAACCAAATCCTTTCAGCATATGCTGAAGACAGGTCCCAGTGCCAGGGCACACTGTGGGGGCTTTTCCCACCCCCCCAGAGCCCCCGTCTCCCCACCATCCCCATCGTGGCACCCAGAGCCGCTGCCCCGGGAGCGAGGTAGAGCCCTCGGTCACCCACTGTCCTGTTTCTGTTTGGTGCACACTGCTGGATGCCAAAAGGGCCTGAGCAGCGGCACGGCCAGCCTGGAGTCCCTGCGGCAGCTGAGCAGCCGGCACAGCAGCGAGCACACCTACGCGACGCTCTCGCAGCTCTCCAGCTCCCGGGTAAAGCACGACCCTCCGGCAGCCCCCCGTGCTTCCCCAGCCAGCCTCACCCTCCCCTCCCCAAAAGGAGCCCCCAGGAGCCAGCCCTGGGGGGCCAGCAAGGGCCTGTGGAAGAAGCAGGCCAGTGATTTGCAGAGAGTATGTGCCCGTAGGATGCGGCTGCCAGTTCCTGGGCTCAAAAGTTTTGAGAGAGGGATGGGAACGGAGCAGATTTCCCCATAGACACCCCCACTCCATGCCTTGGGTTCCCCTTCCATAAAGCAGCACTGGCACAGTCCCTTTTGCTGAGGCTGGCTGATGGCTGCTCCTGGGCTGCTGCCCAGCTCCCCAGCCATGCCCACACCTCTGGCAGGGTGAGGGCTCTGCCTCCCTGCGGGCAGGTTCCAGGCACTCCTGGCTGCCTGCAGCCACTCCAGCACAGGCAGCTGCTCAGGGCACACGGGCACTTTGCAGCTTGAGGCATTGGGAGAAGAAGTGTGGGGCAGGGCAAGCTCCCAGGATATGGGGAGATGCAGGGGGTCAACCACATCTCCAAAGAGGAGATCAGGCCTGGTCACCCTCACCTCTACACCATCATCAGCCTTCAGATGCCAGGAGAGGCATCTTTGCACCCTGCCTTTCACAGATGACTCCTGGAGATCAACACCCACCCAGCCTGGGCAGGGATAGGGAGGCTCTGTCCGACCCAAGGACCATCTGTTGGCTTAGAACAGACCAAAGTGCAGCTGCCCTGAGGTGGAGGCTGCAGAGCTGCCCCAGGGTGCTGCTGACACAGCACTGGATGCAACCAGGAACACCCCAGGCTGCTGCTCAGTCAGAGGTGGGAGCAGAGCCCTGCTACATGCAGCTCCTGTGCCTGGGAAAGCAAAGCCCAGGTTTCACAGCCTGAGGGTAAAGTCCTCCCACAGACCACTCAAAACCAGGCTCAGGAACAGGCTAGGCCTGCTGGCTGTCCAGGCTGGGGGAGCAGCTGCTGGTCCCCAGGGCACACAGAGCACCCCAGCTCCCCCTGCCCAGAGTGGCTGCAGGCACTCAGCCTGAGGCAGGGAAATAAAACTGTACTGCAAATGACAACTAACCTCAGCAAGCTGAGCTACTGCTGCTCTTCCCACTGTAAAATCTTGCTTAGCCTGTGGATTGCTGAGTGAAATAAAGATGCCAGAGTAAAAACTCTCTGCATGAGAGCCCCTGTGCCAGCCGAGCGCCTGCAGGGGCTGAGCTCAGCAAGCAGCCTCTGTGTCCTGGAGGGCAGTGCTGGCCAGAGACGGTGTTTGGGATCCCAAACAGCACCCAGACACAAAGTGAGGCACTGACCTGCAGCAGACCTTGGAAGAAGGGACACACCACAGCCAGATACAGCATCAGCAAAGGCAGAGGGGAGCTGAGCTGAGCCACAGAGACCAGATGAGTCCAGGGGCTCAGCAAAAAGCCAGATGTGCAGCCTGTGCTTGCACATGCCCATCCCTCGTCAAATCTTTGTGCACATAACCCTCTCCAAGGCTAAAAGAGCAGGAAAAGGCAAGTGGCAAACCGTGCACAGCTGTTGATGGGGAGGAGTGCAGGCACTGCTGGCCAGCCCCTGAGGCACCCAATCCGTGCCCTGAACAATGGCAGTGGGCTGTGGCCAGAGACTCTCACGGCAGTTTTGCAGCCTTGATCATGAACATGCAATTCCATGGGCACATTGCCCTCTCTGCAGCCCTCTGCCAGCAAGGGGAGAGAGGGTGAGCAAGGGCAGAGAGACCAGCAAGGAATCCAGCTCTCTCAGCCTCCCTCCTCTGCTGCACCAGGCAGTCTCTGCCAAGCAGACATGAGGAGAAATGAGAGCGTGGGTTCTTGGAGAGACTGGGGTGCCCTGCAAGCCCTGGTGTAGCCAGGTTCCTGCATCCCTGCCCTGCTCTGCCCCAGCAACCTGCCCATCCCTTCCTGTTCACCATCACAGTCACACTTCCACCCCACAGCAAACACAGCAGTCACAGCAGTGCCTGCACACCTCAGATCCCTGCACCAAATACACCCTGCACCCCCTATGTGCCCCCTTCCACCAGTTCACCTCCCATCCCTCTGGCTGCCAGAGTCACGCTTCCCAAGCCCCAGAGCTGGAGCTGGGAGGAAGCTGGGGGCATGTGCAGGGCTGCCAGGGTCGGGTTGCCTTTGGATGCACCCTGCAACACATGCTGGATGAGAAGGCAGGGGCTCAGTGCTCAGCCCATACCCTGTGCACAGCACTGCCGGCCCCGTGCTCCTGCCTGGGTGGCTGGGGGTGTCTGACAGAGCGCCCAGCCTCGCACAGGCCCTCATCACACCACAGGGTGTGCAGGACGTGCAGCCTCAGGCCTGCAGCGCCAGCACCCACAGGCGCCCTGGCTGACGGCCTTTCCCTTCGCCAGGAGGAAGAGCTGAGCCGCGAGAGCCGCTTCTACCTGCGAGGCTACGGGCTGGGCCCCTGCCTGCAGCCCAAGGAGGGGGCTGGGGAGGGCCCTGGCGTGTACAGCCCCCCGCCAGCCAGCGCCGTGCTGCGGGAAGGGGAGAGCCTCCGCAGGCGCTACATCGACCGGGCCAAGCGGATCGACACCATCTCCCGAGCCGTCTTCCCCTTCACCTTCCTGGTCTTCAATATCTTCTACTGGGTCGTTTACAAAGTGCTGCGCTCAGAGGACATCCACTCGGTGCCCTGAGGCTGGAAAAGTACGACTGCCTCTTGGTGTGATCCCCACAGTGTGCCCAGGTGCCACAAGCTCAGCCAGAACTACATTTCCCTCTATCCTGGAGCGATGGCACAACTGGGCTGAGCCTCGGAGCCTGGACGTGTGGCAGCCCCCGTGCCCCACTGGATTCCGTAGCACAAAGTGGGGGATCAACAATCACAGGTCCCCATGGTCAGCTGGAGAGAGGGACCCCTCCTGCTTCCTGCATGGTGTCACCCCCAGGTACCCCAGGATGCTGTGCTGTCAGGGCACAGGGAAACAGCTACAAGCCAGGAATGCTGCACAGCTGGGGGAAGCCCAGAAGAGCCCCAGGTACTTTGGCACAGCCAGTAGCCAGAAAACATCACCTTCCAGAAAAATACCCTCCCCCTCTCCACACCTACCACTTTAGGCTGCTGCTTCTCCAGCCTGTGTCACTCAGCTGTGGGCCCCCAGCAGCCAGGAAAGAGCAGGCAGCACTCCTGCCTGCACCTGGACTCTTTGGGGTGCTGGCTGTGGCCCCATAGCCCCCTGCCCAGCAATGGACAGGGCCCCTCCAGCCCCACCCAGCTCCAACACCCAGCAAAGCAGCAGGTCGGGGATGCTGCCCTCCCTGCAGAGCTCAGAACTGCCCGTGATGCCCAGGGCTGCAGGCAGGACTGACAGGGACAGTGGGCAGGAGGCTCTGCTGGCTCCAAGGAAACGCCAGCCCTGAGGCAGGCAGCAGGCAAACTCAGTCCTACTGAAGGGCCACAGATGGCCACCGCAGTTGCAGATGGGGGTCACTTGGCACTGGGGAGATGGCACTACATTATCAGCAAGGTAGGGCCCACAGCCCGTATTCCAAGGGAGACTTTTTTGGATGAAAGCAGTGGGGAAAGCTTGGCCAATCCTTTTGGAGGAGCAGAGTGAGTGGTGGCATCCCCAGACTGCTGCATTCCCGCAGCACCACGGTGACAGAAGAGAGATGGAGATGAAAATTGCCCCATTCCCCGGCCCAGCAACCAGGTCAGCATCCCCTGGGCAGGTTCATCCCTAATACTCCTCCACTGCAGAGGAGAGCAACTGGGACCCCAAAAGGACAAGATCAGCAAGGCTTCCAGCCCTCCAGACCTGGATACCCTCCATGCTTTGCAGGAAATAAAAGCAGCAGGTGATGTTTAAGTCCTCCAGAGAGAAGTGTGGTGATGCTCTCCTTTCCCTCTGCCCACAGTCAGCCTGGAGGAGGTTGCAGCCCAGCCGGCCCCATGGCCATGGGTGCAGGAGAGGGCCCAGAGTCTTCCAGACAGGGCAGGATGGAAACAGGATTCACCCCTTTCCTTGGAGGCTGTGGTGCCCCCATGGCACAGTGAGTGCACAGTGACCCACCTGCCATGGCAGAATGGACCCTGCAGGGCAGGAGGGGGACACGGGCAGGAGGTCAGCACTGTCTTCTGAAGCCAGACCCAGGCAGAAACCCCTGCTGTGATCCCTGGCCTGGCTCCTCAGGCACCACTCATCACCCTCTTCCTCGCAGGACTGACTGGCAGCATCGTCCAGCCCTTCTGAGCCCCCTGAGCCCCAAGGAGTGCTCAGCATCATGCACCCATCTTACAGATGGGGCAAACAGAGAACTGGCCCCAGGCCAACCCAGGAGGGGACTGAAGGACCCACAGGACAGGCTGAGCCAGCTCCATCCCATTGCCAGCCCTGTGCATGCCTCCCCTGCTGTGGGGTCCCCCATGAGGTCCCAACATGTGTCCAGGCCAGACTTGCTTTTGGGGAGGCCCCATTTGCAGGCACTCTTGGCTCCCCAGCACCCGAGGCAGTGCCAAACAGGGAGGTACCGGTGTCTGAGCAGCACCCACAGGCACTGGGCAGCCATGCCAACCTCCAGCAGTGGTGGGTTTTTAAACAGCATCGATCTTCCTACGCAAATAAAGCTTTCTGGGATTTTCGGTGGTGTGTGCGAGGATTTGTCTCTGCCAAGAACACTGCAGCCAGCTCCCACTCACACTGTGGGGAGGGGACAAGGGCACAACTGCCCTGGGGGGACAGGAGCCCTGACCCACCATTAGCCCATATAAATATCATTACCTCTCCATGGGTGATTTTTCTGACATAATGATGACTGTCACATTTAATCCCATGTGGGAGATGCCAGGAGGGCTGTGCAGGAGCCCCCTGCAAGCCCTCAGCCCCAAACCTCATCACTTTCTCTCCCCACCCAGCTCTGTGGGGTGCTCCCCACAGTCACCCCAGCCCCTTTCCACCCATCCAGGCTTGGCCAGGGGACAGGACCCAGGATGAGGCGGAGGTGGGGCCAGGGGGGGTTTCAGCTCTGCGGTGGAGCTCAGACACCCGAGCATGTGCAGCATCCCAAGGGCAAACCTCCCTGTGTGGCCCCTCGGCCCCATCACTCCGGCTTGCTGGGCAGGCGCCAACCTTACAGAGCTGCCAGCTGTCCTGGGGGGCTTACGCCAGCCCTGCAGTGCCACCCGGGGCCGGGGCTTTTGTCCCCAGCTGGTGCAGGGGCGGGCAGAGCCTGCAGCTGAGGGCCCGAGCAAACATCAATCTCCCTCTGTGCTCCCGGCCAAGTTTCACAGACCAGCTCTGTTGGTACCTCGCAGCCCCATCGCCCGCCCGGCCCCACCGAGGGCCTGCTGAGGCAGGGACGAGAGAAAGCAAGCTGCACCCACGCTGGTTTGGTGCTGGGGTTGTTCTTTAGATGGGACAAACGAAGCTTCCCCAGGGTCTTGCTGCTGTCCCCACCCCAAACCCAGAGAGGACGCAGCCAAGGGGAGAGCTGTGAGGTATTTCACACCAGTACCCATCCCTTCACTCCCTGCTCTGGAGTCAGGACATCATGTCTGAGCACTCAGTGTCTGTCTGGAGACAAACATTGCAGTCAGCCCTGAGCCATTCAGCTCCAGGGACCAGCACATCCCAGAAAAAAATGAAAAATGTAAAAACCCAACATATCCCTCCAAAGCCCCCGGGTCCCAGGCACCGCTCATAGCAAGGTGGGGGAGCTCATTCTGGCATTGCACTTGAAAAGGCGTAAGGGCAGCACTGCCCCTTGGCTCTGCAAGTACTTGTGGTGTCTCTGAGGGCAGTTTCAGAATCAGGAGAAGCATTCAGGCCCTGCCCTTGGTCCTCCCAGCAGCCCAGTTTGAACTGGGAATCACTGGGACACCCTCACAGCTGCAGGGCTGCCACTGCCCTCCAGCAAAAAGCTCCAGTGGGTCCCTCACATCTTGGGGGTAGGGGTGCTGATCCCCATGTCCTCTCACAGCATGGCCAGGGACCAGTCCAGGTGGCCCAGCCCCCCAGCAAAGCCCACAGTCTTTGGACAGAATCAGTTTTGCATTCCCTGTTCAAGGCTGTGCATTGGCGAGTGCATTCCAGTCACCACAGACAGCAGCTGTGGGCACAGGACCAACAGCCATGGCCAAGCTAATTGCTGGTTTTAAAGGAAGTTAATGAAATTAACACCAGGTTAATGGAACTCCCAGACAGCAAAATGAGCATCATCAGCACTGGCAGCTTCCCAACTCCTGCTTGCAGCATGCCCAGGGCCAGGAGCACACACAGGTTGGGGGCAGCAGGGCCCCTTGCCAGCCCCAAGGGTCCCTTGGGGGGCCCATGTGGGGCCAAAGAAATGTGCCCTTGGCTGGGCACTGCAGTGATGCCAGCCAGGCCCCTGTCCCACCAACCACAGAGGGCCTGACCCTGCTGGCACTGAGCTCTGCTGCTGTCCCTGTCAGCATCAGGGTGTCAAACCTTCCCTTCTTCCCCCTCTCCCTCACCAGGGCCTCTGCCCACATCCACAGCCTGGAGCTCCTGCAGGGCAACTCCAACTGCCAGAGGTTCAGCAAAGCATCCTGTGCAGAGAAAGTGATGCCTGCAGGACAGCCTGTCCCACACTGACCACAACTCCAAGGCCAGGGCAGCACAATGGCACGGGAACAGGTGACAGCTCTGAGAAACCTTTGCACATTGCCTGAGCACAGAATTATTTTAAAGAAAATATCAAGCTCCAAAAATCGGCCAGACAGTTCTGAGCATGCCAGGGCTTCCCCTTTACAAGTGGGAAAAAGCACCAGGAGCAGGACTGGCAGTGTGCCCTGCTGGGATCAGCCATGCCACGGGCACAGGGCCCTCACAGGACCACACCCCCCATGGGGACCTGAGCTTTCTGGCACAGGGAAGGTTCAGGTGCAGGGTGCTCTGGCAGAGTGGCTGTGCCTGCACCCCAGCTCTTAGCACAGCCCTGCAAGAGCTGTCCCCCTGACAGAGGCATCCCAGGGCATCCCCTGACACTCAAGTTGTGGCATCACACCACAGCCTGTCACCTCCACCTGCTCAGAGAGGCTGCACTAGACCCCTGCCAAACCCCACACCACCATGACCACATCCACCCCAGAGCATGGCTTGGGGACCAGCCTGCACCGCTCTGGGGACACCAGCCAGTACATGCAGCCCACGCAGCACCCCACGGTGCCCCATCCCAAGGGGTGTGTGGGAGCCAGGTACTTATGGGGACAGGCAAGACACCTGGGAAGCAACAGTGAGGGGGTGCTGGAACACAGAGACCAGCAGGGATCAGCCCTGCAGCACTCCCAAACTCTGGGAATAGGGGATAACTGCCCAGCTCTGGAGTATCGTTTTGCACAAGAGAAAACAAAGCCATGAGGTTTTCCAGCCTCCGGGGTGTCTTGTTTTGTCCGACTTTGAGAAATCTCTGCGCTTCAGCTCCCCAAGGGACAGGGGGAGGACCCCAGCACTGAAACAAGGAGTGATTATCAGCCCACGGGCTCTGAAGAGCTTTTGTTCCCTGGATGTGCCAGAGCAGGGATCGGAGGACACCTAGCGAGATGCCTCGATGGCATCCAGAGCTCTGTGCCCTGCTGTGGTTCCATCCTGCCCCCCTCTTCCTGCTCTGGTGGCACCCACAAGAGCTCCAGTGGGGCTGTAGGGCTGGTCCAGCCCTGGGAGAGAGGCACAAGGGAGAACTGGCTCCTCACATCCCATTTCCCACTGCTGCCTTGGCAGTGGGAGCCTCCAAGTCTCCTTGACAGGCCACACATACTATCAGTGCTGCTCACAAACACGTTGCTCCTGCAAAAACAGGGAATAAATCCAGGGCTCACCTCAGAGATGCTGGCTGGCACACAGGTGCCCTTTACAGCTCTCCGGGTCCTGCTGACACCAGCACTGCCCATTTCCAGAGGTGCTCAGCTCAACTGCCAGTCAGATGTAACTGGTGCAAATAGGGCCATGCCCAGTGACCATGACTTATTCTTGTGGCTGAACTTGGTGAGGAGAAACCAAAATCATTGAGTACAAAGATCTGGATGGGAACAAGCATCCCAAGCACAGACAGGCTGGATCCAACACCACAAGAGCTCACACATGCAGGCAGAGAGGCAGCAAACAGCCTGGCCATAATCCACACTCTGGATCAGGCTGGATCTGACAGAAGAGCACAGGGAGAGGTGCTTGGGAGGAAGGCTCGTTCAGGAGCTTCTCAGAGTTTTTGAGGCAGAGGGCCCAGTGGCCAAAACCAAGTCCTGAGCCCATGGGGTACAATGCCCTCTTCTCCAGGACCCTGTGCTGACACACAGAACCCACACAGACCCACACCCTGCCCTCAGCAGCCCCCAGCCCCTCAAGCAGCCCCAGAACTGCTGAGCACACAGAATCACGAAGGCCGGAAAAGATCCCTGAGCTCGAGTGTAACCTACAACCAATCACCACCTCGCCAAACAGACCATGGCACTGATTGTCACGTCCAGTCTTTGAACACCTCCAGGGACCATGACCCCACTCTGCTGGGCAGCTCATTCTAATGTTTAACCACCCTTTCTGTAAAGAAATTACTCCTGATATGCAACCAAAACCTCCCCTGGCAGAGCTTGAGATGATGTCCTCTGATCCTGTTCCCCGGGAGCAGAGCCTGAGCCCCGCCTGGCTACACCCTCCTGTCAGGGAGTTGTGCAGAGCGATAAGGACACGCCTGAGCCTCCTTTTCTCCAGGCTGAGCCCCCACACCTCCCTCAGCCTCTCCTCATTGTGCTCCAGACCCTTCCCCAGCTTTATTGCTTCAGCAGCTCAATGTCCTTCCCGAACCGCGGGGCCCACAGCTGGACACAGGGCTCGAGGTGTGGCCCCAGCACGGGGGGACAACCACTGCCCTGGTCCTGCTGGCCACACTATTGCTGCACCGGCCAGGTGCCGCTGATATCTCGGCACGCTGCTGGCGGCCACAAGAACGGAGCCGCCCCGGGCGCGGCTACCCCGGCACCTCCCGGTAGCGCCGGCGAGACCCGACCCTGCCGCCATGGGCCCTTCCACACCACTCACGTGACCCCTGGCCCACGTGACCCGCGGGAGGAGGCGGGGCTACTCGCGCCTCGCTGCCCGGGATTGGCGTCGGGGGCGGGCGGTGCCGCACAGTGATTGGTTTCTAGGACAGCCCCGCCCACCGAATCCCCGAGGATTGGGCATCCGAGCTGTCAGTCACGCGGCAGTCCCGCGGCGCGGCGGGGCGATGGCGGCGGCCCGGTGGATGCTGCGCTGGGTTGCGGTGGCGGCGGCCGCAGTGGCGGCGGCGCTGGCGCTGGACAACGGCCTGGCGCGGACACCGCCCATGGGCTGGCTGCACTGGGAGCGCTTCCTCTGCGGCACCGACTGCGCCGCCGACCCGCGCCGCTGCGTCAGGTACCGCCGCGGGGCACGGGTACCCGGGGAGCCCGGGGCAGCCCAGGTAGCGGGCAGCCGGCCCGGTGTTCTGGCACCCGCTGTGCCTTCCCCGCGCTCCCCCGAGTGCTCCCTGCCCGCCCAGCCCCGTGGCTGTGCCCGTGGTAGACATCAGGCGTTCTCCGTTCTCTTTCCCGGTCGTGCGCGCTGCCCGTGGCCAGCGAGCAGCTGTTCGTGGAGATGGCGGACAGGATGGCAGCCGAGGGCTGGAGGGACGCCGGCTACGAGTTCATCTGCATCGACGACTGCTGGATGGCCCCGACGCGAGACAAGCAGGGCAGGCTGCAGGCGGACCCCCAGCGCTTCCCCGGTGGGATCCGCAAGCTGGCCGACTACGTGAGTGCCACCATGGCACGGTGGTGACCCAGCCTGGGAGCAGGGCAGGGTGGGACGGCTGGGTGGGTACGGCTGCAGCACTGCTGAGATAAGGCCCTGCCCCACCGTGGGGTTCTGCTTCCCTTCCCGCCCCAAATCCTCTTCCTCCTGCCTTGTTGCTGCACCATCCCAGGCTCTGTTTTTGTCTACATGCACAGGTCCACTCCAAGGGTCTGAAGCTGGGGATCTATAGCGATGTTGGGAACAAGACGTGTGCTGGCTTCCCTGGCAGCTACAACTACTATGAGCTGGATGCCCAGACATTTGCTTCCTGGGGTGTGGACCTGCTCAAATTTGATGGCTGCAACTCTGACTCACTGGAGCTGCTGGCAGAAGGTAGGCATAGGCTCAAGGCAGCTATTCCCATGGGTGGGAATATTCTGCAAGCAGCAGCAATTCTAGGCCCAGCATCAGGCTCCATGGACTCGCTTTTCCCTGAATATACTCATTTAAGAGACTTGCTTACAAAAGCAAATCTGAGGCTCTGTTCTTAAACCCAAAGTGCTGAGTGTTGCTGTGTCAAGTGTTTTTACCTGCCCAGTCTCCTGGTGCTCTCCTTCAAGGACAGCTTGGAAAAGGAGCTTTCTCAGCTCAGAGTGTGGATCATGCAGAGCACAGACACATCAGCTGTGTGCTCTGGGGGTGGCTGTACAGGCTGCTCCCTCAGCTGTTAACTCAGCACAGGCTTTGCCCTTCTGCAGTGCCTGTACTGGAGAGCCCAGAGCGTTTCACACACTTAACCCTTAATCCCTTTGGTGGGGCCTTGTCAATGTGAATCAGCCTGAAGCTAGAACAGCTTGTGTCAGCCATGAAAGGAACAGTTAGGAAGGCTTTTAAGAGATAAGAATGAAGGGAATTATGGCATAAAATTCCTACTGAGGTTTTCCTTTTGAAGCACACCAGTGTAAATACTACTTCAGAAGTTATTTGCACAAAGGCTGGCAAGCCAGCAGCTGAAAGCTCAGCAGCTCCCTGTGCTGAGGGGACTTGCTACAAACTCTTTTGAAGCACACGCAAATCCCAGAACCACAGGAGTAGATTTGTGGGTAGAACACTTTAACTTGGAGAGCTTTTTTCTCTTGACTGGGCTCTCTGGCTGCTGGCACAATCAGCACCACCATGCTTGGCAGCAGGAATCCTGCACAAAGTCCTGTCTCTGCCTGGCAGGGAGAACCTGCCCAAGTGACAATCCCACGAAGCAGATGGTGGGGCATATGCCAGCTGCCACAGACAGGAGCACAGCTCAGCACCCTGAGTGACAGCTGAGCTGAGAGCTCCTGTTGGATCATATGCGTAACCCAGATACAGTCCAGTTGCACTAAAGCAGTTCCAGAGGAAAGAGCAGACTTCATTTCCTCTCTGCCAATTGGAAGGGACTTAACAGGGCTGTTTGGGGACAAGGACAGGAAAAACTAGAGCTTTTGCATTCCTGCCCAGTCCATATGGCGCAAGTGCCTCATGAGAACGTACTCCTACATTACCCAGCAAAGCTGCACTGCTTGATAGATACTGACTTGTGTTTCCTGGGTATCTAGAGGAAAAGTGCCATACAGGAAAGCTTTTAACCTCTTCCTCTGGCTGTATGTACAAAGGGATCAGCAGTCTTGGAGCAACAGCCTGCCCAAGCAAAGCTCCTGTCCTTGGGAGGCAGGTGGCCAACAGCAGACTTTAATGTCCTCCCTGTGGTATCTCAACCACAAAAATGCGTTCAATCTTAATTTTGCAAGAGTTGAACTGAAACCTGAACCTGTGACATTGGACTAGTTCAGCTGTGTGACCAAGGAGATTGTGCAACCTCTGTCTGTGCTCTTCCTTTAGGATACAGGCGCATGTCTCTGGCCCTGAACAAGACTGGAAGGAGCATTGTGTACTCCTGCGAGTGGCCTTTCTACTTGAGGCCTGTGCAGCAGGTAAGAAGTGCCTCCCAAGGTTTATCCTGGGGCTCAAGTGGGAAAAAGAGAAAAACATTTGAGATTGCAAAACAGCATCCTGAGAAACTTGCTGCTCTCCATTCTGACAGGGACCAAGGCTATAAAATGGAGGAAAAAACTTTTTCCTCCAGAGCCCTGAAGCATTCCTGAACCATTGCTCTGCTGAAACAGATTCAGTAGGATCCTGCAGCACGAAGGCTCAGCCAAGATGGAGTGTGCCAAAAAAACCACAGCATCCATCTGCTTCCTCTCTCTGAGGAGCTAAGTGGCAAACCATTGGCAGTGCAGATACACAGCCTAGCAGATAGCTCAGTGTAACTCCTCCTGGACACAGAATGCTGCAGGCTCAGCCTTACAGGCAGCTCTGGGGACCCTGAGAGGTTTTGTGACATCCTCCACATTGTTCAGTGACAGATTTCTGCCAGCCAGGGTCTGTGGCTGACACCTTGCCCTCCACCCACAGCTGGCTTCTGTGCCACTGTGACAGGATGGTGCCATTCCCTCCTACTGGAATTAAATGCATTACTCACCAAAGGGTGTAAACCAAAGAAATAGCAATAATTACTGGGATATTACAGTTTAATCCCACTGGCTTTGTCACACCTTCAGTAAAATTTTGTAACAGAACTGGTGGTCACAATAGTTCTCCCTAGGGGAGCAGTAGTGTTGTCTGGACCATGTCTCAAGAGTGGAGTTACTGGGCACAAAGCATTCAAGGGAATCAACATGCACTAGATCATCCAGATGGGGATAGAAGCTGTTATCCTGGTTCTCCCCCAAGCTACCTTTGGTCCAGTCTAGCCTTGCTGACACTCCTGTACAGCCACGTGCTCTGTCTAACCACACTCATTGTTCTGGCAGCCCAATTACACAGAGATCAAGCAGTACTGCAACCACTGGAGGAACTTCTATGATGTCTATGACTCCTGGAGCAGCATCAAGAGTATCTTAGACTGGACAGCACTTCACCAGGACACCATTGTGAAGATAGCTGGGCCAGGGGGCTGGAATGATCCTGACATGGCAAGTACAGCAACACTGACCTCACTTGAAGCATCAGCAAAAAAACCTTCCCTCAGCTGTGGGCCAAGAATGGGGAGGGAGAGAAGCAGGGGAGAAACCTTGAGGGGCAGGACTCTGATGGGACCCTAGGATCAGAATCATAATTAGAAGGTCCAGGGTAGAAAGGGAAAGTGAACTGCAGCTATGGATAGTACCAAGTAAGCACCATCTTTGTGTCATGCAGCCTCCACAAGCAGTACCAGCTCAGAACACAGGTTGGGGGGACAGTCTCCCAAGTGCTGATGTCCCACCAGAGCGAAAACCCCTAGATGCATTGCAAGGATCTGAATCCAAAAGCATTCTTCAACACTGCCTAGCCACTTAAAGAGCTTTCTTCACTTCCACCAGGGACTCATCCTAAATTGCCATGCAGTCATGCCTTGCTTTTTCCAACCAGCTGGTCCTGCCCCTGGCACTCAGCCTATCTAGCCAGGCTCCAGAGGTCCCACCCTGTGATTTCCTGGTTCTGCTGGCCCAGTTTCTCCTCAGCAGGCAGTGTTACCAGGCACTTCTTGTTTGCTTGTCATAGTTGGTGATTGGAAACTTTGGGCTGAGCTGGGACCAGTCGGTGACTCAGATGGCCATGTGGGCCATTATGGCCGCTCCCCTGTTCATGTCCAATGACCTGCGGCACATCAGTCCTGAGGCCAAGTGTCTGCTCCAGAACAAAGATGTGATCGCCATCAACCAGGATCCACTGGGCAAGCAGGGATACCAGCTTGTCAAGGTACAGCAGGAGAGGGCTGGGGTTGCAGAGTGGGGCACAGATGGGATGGAGAGGTGCTTGGGGTTTGGGAACAGGAGCCCAGTGAGCCCCTTTGTTCCTGAAGCCTGCTGGAACACAGGCATGAAGACCACCGCTTCAGCCTCCCACAGCCTGAGCCCTGGGTTGGTTTTCTCCTTGACAGGACAAGAACTTTCAGCTGTGGGAGCGGCCCCTGTCTGGCCGAGCCTACGCTGTGGCGGTGCTGAACCATCAGGAGATTGGAGGACCCCAGAACTACACCTTCTCCCTCACCCTCCTTGGCAATGGGCTGGCCTGCAACCCGGCCTGCTCTATCCTCCAGGTGCTGCCAGCCAGCAGGGACTGGGGCGTTTACAGCTGGATCTCCTCCCTGAGCGTGGAGGTGAACCCCACAGGCACAGTGCTGCTCAAAGTCCTGCCACTATAGGCAGCACAGAGACAATCTTTTCCTAAGCCTCAGGCTCTGGCTGAACTTGTGGCAGGAAATTCATCTCCTTCCAAGCAGGTGCCTTTTTTCTCAGGCATTCATTATCTGAACCTTCAGCCTAATGTGACAAATAGCCATCACTCCATCATCAAGAGGTAACAGAGAAAGGATGAACAGCAGAGCAGTGTCCCTTTCCCTGGCATCTCACCCAACTCTTCCTCCAAGGGGATGGAAGGGCCCCAGCAGCGCAGCAACTCCTGTCTACACCCACTGCCACTACCAAGCAAGGAAAGGCAAGGGATGCACAGGCAGCATCTTACAGCTGTCCTTGAGCATTTCAGGGACAACAGGGAAACACACCCTGGCCACCTTGCTCTCTTTTTTCAGACTAGGGCACACAGTCCAAGAAAAGCTGCTCCCACCCCCGCTGAGGAAACCCAACACCACTCGGAGCATGGACATACACTTCCATTTTCTGACAACTCAGGGACTGACATGAACCATTGCACTTCTCAGCAACTTTCTTGACAGCTGCTATCATGCCTTAGAACTCAAGTTTTTGAGGGTTTCCCCTCATTCCAAGAATCTCTCACCAGTGGCTGTCACTTCAGTTTAGATGTCAACTCCCTCTCCACTCTTCATATGGCCACTGCAGTCCCCTTTCTCCAGGAATCCTGCCTCCCAGAAATCCCTGTGTGCTCGCTTCCCACCGCTGGCAGGAGCCTTTAGGTTGAATAACATGGGCTTTCCAAGACAGGAGAATGGATAATCACTTAAGCAACCATCATGTGCAAGTATATTCTCTTCTGACTGCAATACAATCAGGATTTCTTGATTTGTTCTGTGATTAAGCACTTTGATTAAAATCCCTTTAAAAGGCTATGTTTTTTCTTACTTGCAGTGTACAAGAGTACAGCATGATATCTGGAATTGAAACATGGTTTAGAAACCAGGCCAGTTTGTTCCAGTTCTGTAAGTTTTTGTGAAATTTCTGATTACTAGAAACAGCACTCAGTGAAGCTGACATAATACAGCCATACAGTCCACACCACAGGCCAAAGCCACCACTGCCTATACAAATCTGAAAAGGCCATCACATCAGCCAATATTTAATAAGCAAAACCAGATTCCCTTACATTCAGTAACTGAGTGCTCCAAATCATTATGAAGATGTGAAGAAGCATCTCTCCATCCTCCAGCTCAATTTCCACTATAAGGAAGTTTTCCTTAAGGATGAACTCTGCATTGCATTCCCAGCACCTGCTTGCTACCAGCTGACTTCCTACTCACAGAAAGTTCCTCTCTAAGGGGAAGCTGTCCCCACAATCTACCACACTCTGTCTGGTTGTTGCCCATTTGAAACTTCACTGCTGTGCTTGGCCTTCTTCCTTCAAGGAAAATGCTAAGAGAAACCAACAGCACAGGGGAAGGCAGCTGAGGCCTGTTGCACCATGTGCCAGGAGCAACCACAGGCATGGAGCTGTCCCTCCCCTCTCAGCTGCCACAGCTGAGAGGCACCTGCCTAATGATTGCACCTGCCTAACGGTGCAGGTACTAAACCCAATGGCTGCTCCAAGGCCTTTGCTCCTCAAGGCAGTATAGCTGTTTATAAAAAGGGGCCTACAGCCAAATGCAGGGACTGTTCAGGGGAGTTCATAAACGAGCCTGCACCATGTTCAGGCAGAGGTCACTGGAACCCATTACAAAACACCTCTTGGAAACACAGTAAAGAGATACCATCCATTGGCAGGCATTTTTCAAAAGCCAGGTTAAAAATTGTTCTGTTAAATGGTTCTGCAAGCAACACCTCCCTGCTGAGTTGATGTACTCACAGCTCCCACGCCAAGAGAAAACACATTAAAAAAGCAAAGGATCAATCTAATTACTTTAATACGGTCCGTAATGATGAGTAGGATGATGCTCAGAACTGGATCACCTGGCCCTGTAAGAAGCAAGAGACAAGAGTGAGTTTATTCACCACTGGGTATTGCCCCTCTTTCTCAGCCACTCACAGAACACAAACTCACCTTTCTCTTCTTGTCTCCTCCCAGCTCAAAGTGCTTGCATCTCTTAATTGCTAGCATCCTCTTGGATCTGCAGTTGGGCTCCACACACTCCAGCCTCAGCACAATCTTCTTGGTGGTCTTGGCCTGGGAGGAGGAACAAGGTGTTTCAATGAACCACACATCCCCAAGTAGACAAATTGCTGCTCTCAGGGAGAGCTTGTTCCCTGCACTCCTGAACACTTGGTTTGTTCCCAAAGTGTAGAGACTACAAACACAGTGAGGCTCCACTGAAAACAAGAAGACACTTTAAAGATCAGTACAGGAGTAAAGTGGATCTGTATCTCCACAAAAAGGGTACTGGCTAAAGCATTCACTAGGGCAGGGTTGGTTCCTGCAGGGATCAGACATGCTGGAGAAGTCTGTTCCACTGAATAGAGCAAGAAACTTGTACATTTACAGTGTGGGAGCACAGACTAGCAGTGCTCAGGAGAAATACAGAAGAAAACTGGGAAAAAGAAATATCTGGAAGCAACACAACCAGCAAACTTTCTCTGGAAGGAGCAGTGACACAACAGGCTCAATGCAGCCCTGCAGCTACTCAGAAGTTGGATGAAACATGGAAGACTGCAGAGGAAAGAATCCAAAACTGGGATGCTGCTGTAGCAGCTGGTCAGGGCTGTAACCACCAGCTAGAAACCTCAGGTAGTCATCCATACAATGCTGACAGAAAAACAGAAATGGGAATTGCAATGTACAGGTAGAGAGTACCAGCACTGCAGCTGCTTGGTGCACCCTGCTTGCAGAAGTGTTTCCTTTCCCCACTTCCTGGCACAAAGTCAACTTGAAAACCTTCTGCCTTATTTTTTACTTCTTGCTGGAAGGTTTCCTGTACACCTCCAGCAGGACACCAGGGCTTCCCAACAACTAGCCAAGCAACTCTATGAGCATAACTAAACAATTCACACAAAGTAACAAATCCACCCACTGGGTTCTGCTTCCCCACTGTAAATACCACACCAAGCAAGCAGACAGCTCCTTTCCCTTTGCCAAGCCCTTCCCCTTGGGCAAGCACTGAAATAAACATTCCTTTCATTGCAAATGTCCCTCCCAGAAAGACCCCACTCCCCTGCAGCATCAAAGCTGAGAACCTGCTCTGCAAACATAGCCCAAGTCACCCTACAAATGAGGAGCATCTCCATGAGACAAGACAACAAGGAGATGAGCCATATATTTGATGGGAGCTTACAAGGGAGCTGGAGAAGGACTTTTTATAAGAGCACAGAGTGACAGGGCAGTGGGAAATGGCTTCACACTGACAGAGATTTAGGTTAGAGAGTAGGAAAACGTTCTTTCCTGTGAGGGTGGGGAATCCCTGGCACAGGTTGCCCAGAGAAGCTGTGGCTGCCCCATCCCTGAAACTATCCAAGGCCAGGCTGGATGGGCCTCAGAACAACCTGGGACAGTGGAAGGTGGCCCTGCCTCTGGCAAGGTGGGAACAAGATGACCTTTAAGGTCCCTTCCAACCCATTCTGTGATGAGGAGGGGGTGCCTGCACAGCCAGCACAGAGCTGCCCTAACACAGCCAGAGCAGAGCACTGAGGAATCCTCCCTCAGCTGGCCATGTGGGTAGCCAAGGAAGTTTCCTGTTCCTGAGGAGCAACACTCACTCACCTTTTTACGGAAGATGGGCTTTGTCTGGCCCCCATATCCACTCTGCTTCCGGTCATAGCGCCTCTTTCCTGCAGGAAAAAATGGCTCAGGACAGGCAACAACCAAGGAGATGCTACAAGCACAACTGGCAATTCCTAAATCCCAGCAGAACCAGGGCCTCCCTCCTCCAGCAGCCTCGTGCTTGGCCCATGGCCACGGCTCTTGTACTATCCCCAAAAGTGGAACATTTCCCTCACTGTGCGCCCAGCAGACACACAAGGTCAAAGGACTTGATTTATTCAGAGTTCTGTGCAGAGAAGGGTGCTGCATGGTAAATCCTCAAAGCCAGCACACGAAGGGCCAAAAACATTTATACACTCCTGTTCAGGTGATATTTTCATAATTAATCCACATCACTACTGGCAGAGCTACCATTAGATTCACTTTGTTTCACCTCGACTTAACACCCAGCACATTGTAAACTCACAGCCCGTGCTCAGCAGGCTTGGGCTCCAGAGTTGTGCTTTCACAGCCAGCTCGGTTCACATTCTCTAATTGCTGTAATGTGCTCACACAGAGCACATTCTCTAATTAGTTAAACATTTCTATATGATAACCATCCCAAACTACGTTGGGATGACAAGTCCTTAGGCTTTTTCCCTTTGTCTTACTTTTTTAGTTCCCTTTATTGTACACAACATCCTTTAGGTCAAGCTGTCCTCCCCAGCCATACAAATGTTCCCAATCCACACCACCCGTGCAGGGCACACGACACCCGCAGCGCACGCAGCTCTCCGGAGCGAGCCCGTCCTCACCCTGCGCGTAGAGCGAATCCTTCCCCTTCTTGTACTGCGTGACCTTGTGCGGCTGGTGCTTCCCGCACTTCTTGCAGTAGGTCCGGCGGGTTTTCGGCACGTTCACCTGGAGGAGAAGGAGAGAAGTCGGTCAGGGCCGCTGCGCATACGCCACATCCCGCTCCGAAGGCCCCGCTCCCGCCCTTCCCCTTCCCTCAGGCCCCGCGCTGCCATCCGGGGATGGGGAAACCCCCGAACCGGCCTGGCCGCCCAACACGCACCCATGGCAGCGGAGGGAGCCCGGCCCGCCGCAGCCCCGGGGCGGATGCGGGCGGATGGAGCCCGGCCCAGCCCCGCCACTCACCATCTCGGCGGCGGCAGCGGCCCAGAGAGGAGGGGCTGGGCGGAAGCGGAAGTGGATGTGGGCTGGGGACCATAGAGAGGAGAGCGCAGGGGAGCTCGGGGCACGCCGCCCCCTGGCGGTGGGAGGAGAGCAGGGCGGCAGCCATGGCGTCAGGGGGCTGGGTGTGGGCCTGGGTGTGACCGGGCTGGGGCATGTGGGATCTGCCGCCTGCAGGTGACGTCCAGGTGTTTCAAAGACAAATGATCTGTCAACAGAGTTGTCTTGTTAAGGCTTATGGCTTGACAAGTTTCAGCGATCTCAGACCTGGCTGGGAGTTAACAAGGCTTGGGAAGCAGGATTTACCCCTGATAGTGTGCACAGAGAATTCAGAATTTAGGAGCACAAGAACAATTGGCAGAACTCTCAAGACAAGGATGTAACTAGCAAAGCTAGCTCAACAACTGTGGTGAATCGGCTCTGAGTGGCTAAGAGAGGTTCCAGCATGGGGAGATCACAACACCAACCCACGGACCACCGACCCAAACGAAGAGAAAGACTGAACATGGCCTAATTAACATAAGAAGCGAGGGAATCATTTAACACTACAAGTTAGAATGCTAATGAATGATGTCATCTGTAGCCAATGAATATTAATGTTTTCATTTGCAAAAATGTATAAACGGTGAAAAGTTTTGATAGTCACTCTGCTGGCTTTGTGAATTTGCCATCAAGACCTCTTTCTGCACAGAACTGTGAATAAACCAAATACCTCGGTTCTGTTTGGGGATCAGCCTCACGTACATGGGGTGAAAGAACCCATTTTGGGTCAACATAAGGATGGTCAGCCAACACCTGGCACTGCCCACAGCCCAGGCAGGCTCTGGCCATGGCCGGTGGCCTGGTGACCCCAGCAACAGCCCAGCTCTCTGCAGGAGGAAACAAATGCTGCCTCTGAGTCAGAAAACTAAAAAAGGGGAACCGAAAGGGTGGGGTTGGCCGGCCCCGTCCTTCCTCCCTGCGCACCCTGCCGTCTCTCCTCGTCCCTGCTGCCACAGCCACCCCAACCCGCCGGGGTGGGCACGGCAGGACCCCGGCTGGCCGGAGCGGCGGCGGGAGGGCTCGGTGAGTATGGAGCCCCTGGAGCCATGGCATGGGGCAGCACTGGGCTCTGGGTTCCTGGGCACCGGTGGGGCCTGGCTGATGTGGCTGTGGGACAGCAGGGGGGTTGGGAGACTCCATGTGGCCTGTGCTGGTGGCCTCACACCTCTGCTGAACTCCTCGGGGGGAGGAGAGCCATGCTGGGCACAGGACACACGGGGCAGGTGAGCCAAGCTGGGAGGACTCTGCCTCGTCCCACAGCCTAACCAGTGCCAAGCAGGTGGCATCTGACCGCGGTCACCTGGCCATGGGGCTGTGGGGCGGAGTGGGGGTGCCAGGGGCTGCAGGCTGTGCTGGAGCAGGGAATCACAGTGGTGTGTGGATGCCAGGGACCCCAGGGGTGGCCAAGAGCAGGGGTTGGGGTTCTGCTAGTGAGTGTCTTTGGCCGTTCCTCACCTGTGTTTTTTGTGGGCGCTGCTGGGGTGCAGCTCTGGGTTTGCTTACAAGTCTCCCATGCAGGTTTCCCCCTTTATGCCTCCCACCCATCATTTTTGGCACTCTCAGGGTTCAACCTGAAGCATGGGGGCTGTGAAGTTTGTCACTCACACTTTGTTACCCTTCCTATGCAGGGACACAGTGTCCAGTGGCATGAGGCCAGCAGTACTGGGCCTGGTAGTCTCAGAGCACGCTGAGCCGAGGTGTGAGCACGGCAGGAAGTCACACCAGCTATGGGACACAGGACCTGCTTCCACCCACCCGTCTGCTGTCACAGCACAGCAGTGGTGGCTGTGGGGGTGAGCCCTGTGGGGCACCCACCACACCGAGGACAGGCAGGGACAGAGCAGGTCTGGTGGCAGTGCTGGGGACAGGGAGGCTGAGCCGTGCTGGGGCACAGCAGCCCTCTGAGACACTCATTGTCCTTTCCCCTCTGGCAGTTCCATCCAGAGGACACAGTGAGGATGTGTCCCACCTGCCTGGCACTGCTGGCCATGGCCCCGCTGCTGTGACTCCAGGGAAAGCTCCAGGGACCCGGCACTGCAGTTGGGATGGGCTGGAGCCCAGGGCCCCTCTGCTCAGCTCCTGTGTCTGTACCAGGGAGGGCAACAGGAGCCCTCCTGCTCTTGGGAATCAGCAGCCACACTTTCTAAGTAGGGAAAATGAGGCACAGGGCTACAGGGTGGTTATGGGATCACCTAGGGCTCATCCACCACCCTGACAGCAGTCTGGGGGTCAGGGGCACACCAGCCACCTGCAGGGACCCCAGATCCCACTTGCTGAGGCCTCAATCAGCACGCTCAGGCTGCTGTTTTTTTCCAGAAGTCTGATGACTAATTTTTTTAAGTTGGGGGCTTTTTTTTTTGACCACCCAAACAAGCTGGAAAAGTCTGAGCCATAAGAACCACAAGGAGGGAAGAGGGAAGCCTGGGAGAGGGAATTCTGCTTGTCCCCAGCCTCTCTGGGGGCAGTGGGGCAGGGTCAGTACTGCAGCAGCAGGGGCTGTGCTGGGAGGGTGTGGGCACTGCCAGCAGGTGGGAGAACACCTCTGCTCCTCATCCCCATGCTGGGGCATGCCCTGGAGAGAGGCACAGTGTATGGGACTGGCTCCTGGCATCTTTGTTTCCCACCTGACCCTTGTTGTGAGTGAGCCAATGCCCACCTCCTGTGTGGGGAGAGTGGATGGAATACTCAGCTGGGGAATGGGGAGCTGAACCCCTAACTCTGGCCCACCTCTGAGCCTCCCCCTGAGGAGATGGGCTGTGGGGAGCAGGAGAGAAAAACAGCTTCTCCCAGGTTGCTTTCCAAAGCTGTGCTTATAGGAGGAAAAAAAGGGAACAAGGTGTGGGTGAAGGGGAAGCAGAGACTGTAGGTGGTCAGGCAGGAGACATGGAGCCAGGCTCCAGGGGATCACAGCTCAGCAGTGGTTCCACACAGCTCACTCATCAGCTCCCCAGACTGCAGTCAGGTGCTGGTCACAGCCCACAGCTCCAGCCACGTGGCTCTGGGGGCCCACCTGGGGGTCACAGTTCCTGAGTACACCATGAGATGCATGGGCTGCTCCAAGAGATGGGCCAAGGCAGTTTCCAGCCCCTAAAGGCCAGGCAGCAATGGGATGCAGAGTTCTCGTGAGCCCTTTCCTGCCCTGCCCTGCCCTGCCCTGCCCTGGAGAGGCTCAGGGGAGCTTTGCTGATGGCTGGGGGAAGATTTAACCTCTCTGCCTGCTGGCTGGAGGCAGCCCTTCAAACCTGGCCACTGACAAGTGCTGCTCACAGGGGAGGAAGTGTGGTTGAGCTCCATCCCTGCACTCCTGCAGGCTCCGTGGACACACAGGGGAAGGATGACTCTGGGGCTACTCCGTGCTCTCAGTAGCACTGCACTGTGACTTTTCAGGGTCAGGACCTACCCATGGCTTTTTAGGGATTGGTCTGCCGTGGCCACCCCTTGCACGCTGCCAAATCAGCACGTCCCCAGCACAAAGTGGCTGCGGTGGGGCAGGAGGAAACAGCCCACACAAGCTCACATGCACAGAGCTGGAGGGGAGGAGCACTTGTGGGGTGTCACAGCTGGCTCCGTTCTCCTCTCTGGGGCTCCAGGCTTCCCCCTTTTCCCTCTTTCCCCAGCTCTCTCTGTCCATCTTGCATATCCTGGGGGCCTCTTCAGCAGGAGTTGGAGCCATCCGGGTGGTGGCTTTGTCTGCAGGCTGGTGAGAGGGGCCAGGAGAGGTCATATCACAAACCACCCACACTGACCTGCCCTCACACCTCTGCAGCTGGTTGCTCCTGCTGTGGGGGTCCCAACACCCCCTGTCTGCCCTTGGGGCAAGGGGGAGAGTGCACCTGAGCGAGGTCCAGCAGGCTTTGGGCTGAGCAAGCACCGTGTCAGCATTATCTTGTCCACAGCAACCCAGTGAGTGCAGCACAGGGGAGACCAGGGGGTTGACATGGCCAGTGTCATCCTGGAGAGCATCTTCTTGAAGCGCTCACAGCAGAAAAAGAAAACATCTCCCCTCAACTTCAAGAAGCGCCTGTTCCTGCTGACGGAGAGCAAGCTGTCCTACTACGAGTATGACTTTGAGCGGGGGGTGAGTCTGCAGCCACAGGGGCTGTGCCATGACAGTGCCCAGGGGTCACTCACTGTCCCTTGCCAGCACGTAGCCCAAGGGTGGTTGGACAGGGAGGGGGGTCGGTTTGAGTCTCTCTGGGTCTCCACGTGGTGACTGTTTGAACCAAGAGTGTCTCTTGCAGCGCCGGGGCAGTAAGAAGGGCTCTGTGGACATTGAAAAGATCACCTGTGTGGAGACAGTGGCACCTGAAAACAACCCTCCCCCTGAGCGACAGGTCCCGGTGAGGAGGGTCCCAGGGTCCCTGCAGCTGTCCCCTCGCTGGGGGAGTAGGAAGAGTCCCTGGGGTGGTGGCAGTGGGGGACAGCCCTGCTGGGCGTGGGGGGGCTCTGTCTGTACCATATCAGGGGTCCAGCTTGATGCAGAGCAGGAGGATGCCAAAAGCTGTGGGCTTGCTCCAGAGGAGATGCCAGCAGCTGAGCAACAGGATGCCAGCATCCATCTCTACCTCTCTCTTCCAGAGGAAAGGGGAGGATTACAACAACATGGAGCAGATCTCAATCATCGAAAGGTTCCCCTACCCCTTCCAGGTGAGTTTTCGCTGCACCCTCTGCTGATCCACTCTGCCTGGCAGCAGGTCCTGAGGGGAGGACCCCACAGGGGCCTGGGATCAAACACGGCATCACTGCCCCAGTGCCAGGTGTCACTCAACTGCTTGGAGACACTCTGCTGCTGTCCACACTGCATGGGGCAGCCAGGTGAGCCTCTTTGAGCCCTGAGCTCTGTTTAAGATGGAAACCTGCTTCAGAGCTCTGTCCTGCCCCTTTCAGTCCCCTGGCTGATGCTGGAGGGATGCTGGCTGCACACTCAGCCCCCAGCCCAGCTGCCTGCCCTGCTGGCACCCAGTGTACCCCCGGCACACCGAAAGTCAGAGAAGGAAGTGGAAAGTCTCGGGGGAGGGGGCTTATTTTTAACCTCTTTGTCACGGTCCCTCGAGCACCGTGCGGGGCCAGCAGACACCAGCAGGGCTCAGGGTGGCCAAAAGGCTCGGTTCCCCCCTGGCAGCCAGCCCTGCCCGCGGTACTGAGGTTCGTGGTCCTGCAGGTGGTCTACGACGAAGGGCCCCTCTACATCTTCTCGCCCACAGAGGAGCTGCGCAAGCGCTGGATCCATCAGCTGAAGAGTGGTGAGTGCAGGGGCTCTGCAGCTCCTTTGGGAATCTGTGCCTGACCCACAGTGCCAGGCTCCCAGCAGCTTGCTGGCTCATGGTTACCTATCCCATGCCTGAGGAAGAGCGAGCTGCTCCTGCCCGGGGCAGGTGGGCACTGTCACCCTCTGCAGCACCATGGCTGAGGCTCCTTGCCCTCTCACAAACCTGCTCCAAAGTGGCTCAAGCAGGCTCAGAAATCATTGAGGGCAAGAGGAAATAGCAATTGTGGCCATACAGCTCCGCTGCCTTGGCATGTGAGGGCTGAGTGCCCAGTGCGTTAGGAAACATGGACAACAAGCCTGCTGGGAACCAGTGAGCATCTCTTCCAAACCACCCCGAGCCTTGCTTGGTGATGCTGGGCTAATACTCAGCTGTGTGGGTGCTCCCTCCTGGAGCTGGGATTGTGTTGCACCAGCACTGTGCCAAGGGGCTCCGACCACCCAAAATCTGCTGGAGCCGCCTGTACATGCCTCCTGGCGTGTGTGTGTGTGTCTTTCCGTGGCTTTGTGCTGGCAGGGTGGGATTAGCTGCTTGAGTTGACGCGGGGAAGTCAGCTCAAGCAAGGCGGAAGAGGGGCAGGCCAATAACGGGGAAGTCGCTTATCTCACAAGAGCCCCAGCAGAGCAGCCAGTCCTCTCCCCACTTCCCTGCTGAGGAAGCAGGGCTGCTCTGGCAGCTCAAGCCAGTGTAGAATCCACAGGGAAGAGAGACAAAATGCTGCCTTTTTGCTGACGAGATGTCCTCCTCTTAGTCCAGCAGAGAACAGGCTCTCTGCACCCCGTGCAGCTGCTGTGGGCCAGCCCCAGGCTGTTGGCAGTGTTTAGGCACATCCAGTTGTCCCTCTAGCTTGGGGACAAGCATGAGGAAACTGCCTGGCAGGGGAATATTCTCCCTGCAGGGGAAGTCTCTGAGCAGGCACAGTGTGGTGTCAGTGCCCTCCTCTCCCCATGGAAAAGCCAGGCACAGCACAGGCCTCCCACCCCACTTCTGGAAAAAAAGGGCTCAAAAGAGCTGTCAGCCATAGGCCAGAGCAGCCTGGGGGTTATTGGATATTTGGGCTGGCAGGAGTCCTTCTGTTACTGGCTCCAAGTGTGCTCATGCCCCTTTGCAGAGCTGCTCAAGAGCTTAAATCAGATCTGAGAGCCAAGCCTGCCCCTTCCCTGTGGCACAGGGATTGCATAGCCACAGCACTGAAGCAAGAGTGGTAAGCTGAGGGAAACCTGAACATCAGGGCACAAGGAACAGCAGCGCAGCTGAGAGGAAATTATTTAATGCAGCTGACCACTTGCATTCAGGGAGCAGAGCACTCTTGCAGCAGGCTGGCTCACATACATCTTCCTCCTCTGCCACAGTGATTCGGTACAACAGCGACCTGGTTCAGAAGTACCACCCCTGCTTCTGGATCGATGGCCAGTACCTGTGCTGCTCCCAGACAGCCAAGAATGCCATGGGCTGCCAGATTCTGGAGAGCAGGAATGGCAGTAAGACACCAGGCACCCTCATCCCCCTGCCCTGGGGGGGGCACCCACAGGCAGGGACCGGGATCTTTTCTCACCCTAGCCTCTCCTCTGTTCTGAAGGTTTAAAAGTCGGGCGGTCACATCGCAAGACAAAGAAGCCCCTTCCCCCAACTCCTGAGGAGGACCAGGTAAAGACCAGCATTAGGGTTTGCTCCAAGGTGCTGGAGAAAAGGTCTACCTGGAGAAAGCCAACATGTTCAATGACTGCTGAGAGGTGTACAGGCCAGGACTCTGCTCTGGGGAGCGATGTCAAGATGGTGACTGTCATGGGGTGACCTAAGGGAAAAGGAGCTTGAAGCAGAGGATGGAGCCCAAAGGCCAATAGCAAAGTCAAATGATCTCAACCCTAAGGTTTCCCAGGACAGCTGAGAGAGACCTTTTGGCTTAACCTGTGACTCATCCAGTCTACATCAGTTGATGTAGGACTCATTGGTTAAGCCAAAAGGTAAAGAGAAAACACTTATCTTTTGTGGAGATGGGGAAAAATGTTTTGATAAAAAGTCCAGGGAGACAAAATTGGTGTTCTGGTAGAGATACATGTGGGAGCTGAGACAAACACTGTGCTGACCTTGCCTGAGACCTCTGCCCTGCCAGGCTTGGGAAGGGTCTCACGTGGTGTGTGTGCAAGCCTGACCATGTCCCACGCTCTCCCTCTCCCTGTGGGAAGATGGTGATGAAGCCTGTGCCTCCCAAGCCAGCCCCCAGCACAGCAGGGGAGATGAAGAAGGTGGTGGCCCTCTACAACTACGAGCCAATGAACGCGCAGGACCTGCAGCTGCAGAAGGGCGAGGAGTACTTCATCCTGGAGGAGAGCCACCTGCCCTGGTGGAAAGCCCTTGACAAGAATGGGTGAGAGCTCCCACTGCCCATGGCCGTGGCTCTGCAGCACTGCCCTGCCCTGGTGCTCAGGCACTGGTGGGCAAACGCACCCCTCTGGCACCCCTCGGGTGAGGACAGGCTGCCTGCCCACCTGCGGGCTGCCCTGGGGAGGAGGCTGAAGCCAGCTGGGGTATCAGTCCTTCCCAGATGGGCTTGCACCAGGTTTTGAACCCAGTTCTACACAGCCTCCTGAGACGAGGATATCCTTTCCCCTTGGCCTCCTCCATTGGAGTGTGACCAGCCCCTTTTCTCCTGCAGGAGGGAAGGATACATCCCCAGCAACTACGTCACTGAAACCAGAAATTCCCTGGAGATCTTTGAGTAAGAGAGGGCACAGGGACCTGGCGAGTTGCACTTGGTTGGAGACATTTTCCATCTGGTTGTTACCCCTGCACAGCCCATGAGCCCAGCCTGGCTGGGTCATTCTCCCTCTTCCACCTTCTCTGACACCCTCCAGCCCCTAGCAGCCATCCCTGCCCTGCTCTCTGCACCGCCTGGCTGGGCCAGGGTCAGACTGGGCTGTGGAGATCTCCCTGATGGCTGTGTCCCTGTTCCAGGTGGTACTCAAAGAATATCACTCGTAGCCAGGCAGAGCAACTGCTGAAACAGGAGGTAAGTGTTGCCTCCCGAGGCTGGGTCTAGTCTACACACCAGCCCTCCATGGGCTGTTCTCACATTATGTCCAGCATGGCACCAACCCTGGTTTTTCTGGGAGAGGAGTGTTTCCCCAACAGCCCCAGGAACCTTCCCTATCCCAATGTCACCTCCTTCAGGCAGCCAGCTCAAGAGGCTGCCTCCCATGCAGGGATTGGAAGTACGACACACTGCATCCTCTCCAGCCATGCTGTGATCTTCACTCACTTTAAGTTTTGCCTGTTACAGTCACACACAGTCCCCACAACCTCCCAGTGCCCTTTCCCCTTTCTGTTTTAGGGTAAGGAAGGGGGCTTCATTGTCCGAGATTCCACCAGCAAGACAGGGAAATACACTGTCTCTGTCTATGCCAAGTCCTCTGCGTAAGTGGCTCTAAGAACAGCTTCTTCCTCCCTCAGACAGGTACCCCTCACCCCCTGCCTTTCTTCCCCATGGCACTGACCTCAAGTTCTCCCTCTCCAGAGACCCCCAAGGCACGATCCGCCACTATGTCGTCTGCTGCACCCCCCAGAATCAGTATTACCTGGCAGAAAAACACCTGTTCAACAGCATCCCAGAGCTTATCACCTACCACCAGCACAACTCTGCAGGTCAGTGTTCTGCAGCCAGTGTGGAGCCAGCAGTGTTTTCACTGGCACTGCAGTATCCCCACCTTCCTGTGCCAAAGGTAGGAACTGTGTTCCCTGCTGGAATGTGCAGGTAAGCCTAGAGTGGCAATCTGCTGCTGTGTTTCAGGGCTCATATCCAGACTGAAGTACCCTGTGTCTCAGCACAAGAAGAGTGCTCCTTCCACAGCTGGCCTTGGCTATGGTAAGCCACTCTGGGCCACCTCACAGTTGCCTGGTTGCAGGTTTGTTCCTGTTGGCAGCAACTTTCCCAGGCTGGGATCCTGGCTGTCCCATGGCTCATAGCCTTCCCAGGAACCATTTCCCAACTGCCCTCTGGTGACAGTATTGACCACAGACTCCACAAGGTACCTTGCTCCCATTCCCTAGAGCAGCAGGTCTCTGATTCTGCGGATGAATTTTCAGGCAGAAAATGCTTGTGAGCTTTTCTTGGGCTTGCTACACCAGATGACTGGGAGCACCATGCAGGCAGGTAACCTGCACCCGCATGACACTCACACTCTGTCCTAGGGTCATGGGAGATCGACCCCAAGGATCTGACCTTCCTGAAGGAACTCGGGACGGGGCAGTTTGGCGTGGTGAAGTACGGGAAATGGAGAGGCCAGTACAACGTTGCCATCAAGATGATCAGGGAAGGCTCCATGTCAGAGGACGAGTTTATTGATGAGGCCAAAGTCATGATGTAAGTGGTGAGCACTGTGCAGGTCAGTGCTAGATGCTCCTTGCCAGAATGGCTGCACTCCTGGGAGGTGTGGAGGGACAGTCTTGGGCAATCCCATATTCTGCAAAATGCATACAAAATCCCACTAATTTTGTTGCTGATTCCTTGGTGAGGTTTTCCACTGTCAGCTAGGCCAGAAGCTCCTTCTCTTCCCAAACTTTCCTTATTCACAGGTACTTCCTTTGCTGTCTGGCTTTCTAGATGCTCAGAATTGCCTTTGTCCCCAACACAGGAACCTGTCTCATGAGAAGCTGGTGCAGCTCTACGGGGTCTGCACTAAGCAGCGTCCCATCTTCATCATCACTGAGTACATGGCCAATGGCTGCCTCCTGAACTTCCTGAGGGAAACACGGCAGCGGTTCCAGCCTGCTGAGCTGCTGGAGATGTGCAAGGATGTCTGTGAAGCTATGGAGTACCTGGAATCCAAGCAGTTCCTGCACAGAGACCTGGTAGGGCTGTGGCTGCTTTCTTCAGGCAAAATCCCACTGGGGAAGTCGCCCCTACACAGATAAATAGGATGCTTGGAGGCCTCGGTTGCTCTCTGCTGAGGACTTTCTAGCTTGCCCCAGTCCAGGTGTACTTGCAGGACAAAGTGAGGTCAAGTGTTCAGTGGGTGGGGATGAGATGAAGTTTACCTGCTACAGGGGGATGGGAGAGGCAAGAGCAGGTAGAAGTAACTGCCTTCACCTCTCTATTCACAGGCTGCTCGAAACTGTTTGGTGAATGACCAAGGAATTGTGAAAGTGTCAGATTTTGGTCTTTCCAGGTCTGGTAGATGTGTCTGTGTCACTTTGCTGTGTCTGTCTCAGTAATCCATCTCCTCCTTCCATCAATTTTATACTTTAGTCTTTGCCCCTACCACCCTCCAGCTCTGCATTCCCATTGTCTTCCCATTTCATTTGCCTGGCTCAAACTTCTGCCTCTCCACTTTCCACCATCCCTTTCTTACTTCCCCTGCTCCCTTTCCCCCCTCTCTTTGCATCTTGTTTCCCCTACCTCCAGTCTCCTGGCTGCAGCTTTCTCTCCACATCCCCCTTTTGCTGTGCTTCCATGTCAGCCAATCTCTTCTGCAATCCTGACTAACACACACTTACTGCTGAAACCCATGCAGAGCTGCAGCCTCTGATCATTCTGAGCTGCCCATTCCTTTTGGGCTTGGTCAGTTGTGTGGAGGAGCAAAACGTGAAGTCCAAGTGAGGCACCCTGACCCATTTTCCTGCTGCAGGTACGTGCTAGATGATGAGTACACAAGCTCCATGGGGTCCAAGTTTCCAGTGCGGTGGTCTCCTCCTGAAGTGCTGCTGTACAGCAAGTTCAGCAGCAAGTCTGACGTCTGGTCCTTTGGTAAGAGCACTGCATTGATGATTTGGAGGTTGGGAACTGCTCTGCCGACCAGCTGCAGGCACAGGTGCTCCCATGCCATGAGCTCTCCCTGCTGTTCCCCCCAACAGGTGTCCTGATGTGGGAAGTTTACTCCCTGGGAAAGATGCCTTACGAGAGGTTTAATAACAGCGAGACAACTGAGCACGTCATCCAAGGCCTACGCCTGTACCGGCCGCAGGCGGCCTCGGAGCGGGTCTATGCCATCATGTACAGCTGCTGGCACGAGGTGAGTGGCTTTCACCCCCGGTGACACCTCCGGCCACCCTGGTGTAGCTGGGGCAGACACGGGCTCCAGCCAGACTCTCCTCTCACCCCACAGAAGCCTGAGGAGCGCCCCACCTTCAGCGCGCTGCTGGGCAGCATCCTGGACATCGCCGATGAGGAGTGCTGACCATGGGTCCTGCCCGCTGACCCCTGCCCAGCGCTGCCACTGCCCAGCAGGACAGACCCACACACGGCTGGTACCGTGGCACGGTTGTCACAGACACGGCACGGGCGTGCAGAAGCCTGGGGGACCCCCACAGCCATGCCCACAGCTCTGTCACAGGCTCAGAGCTCCATCACATCCCCGGAACTCCATCACCGCCCTGGAGAGCCATCACATACTCAGATCTCCATCACATTCCCGGAAATCCATCCATCCCCGGAGCTCCATCACATACTCAGATCTCCATCGCATCCCCGGAACTCCATCACACCCCAGACCTCCATCACAGCCCGTGGCCCCACCGCTCCGGGGGGCCCCGCTCCGGTGCGTTCCCGGCCAATAAACCATTCCACGGCCTCCCGGCTGCGGCCGCTCCGCCCCGCCGGCAGGGGGCGCGGGCGGGCGGGCGCGCAGGCGCGGCGCGGGCGGAAGGGGCGGGCGCGGCACCGGCGGCACGTGAAGGTCGCGGCGCGGCGGCACCGGGAGGGACCGGGGGGACACCGGCAGCGCCATGGACGCGCCGTCCGCCGCCGGGCTGGGCGGGGCCGACCCACAGCTCCAGCGCTTCATCGAGGTGGAGACGCAGAAGCAGCGCTTCCAGCAGCTGGTGCACCAGATGACCGAGCTCTGCTGGGTACGGGCGGCGGGCAGGGCCGCCGGCTCCGGTGACCCGGTCGCGATGGTGGGGCGAGGCGGGCTGGGAGGCCGCGCAGACCTTTGTCCCCGGGGGGAGGAGGCTGATGGGGACAAAATGGAGCCGCCGTGGGAGCAGCCCCAGCTCCGGTGAGCACAGGGCGGGAGGGGACGGCTCTCCGGGCACGGCGGGGCGGGAGAGCCACGCGTGGGGACGGCTCGGATGCGCCCGAGGGTCCCGGGAGGATCGGGAGCCCCAGGTGCGGGGAGCGTGCCCGAGGGCTGGAGATGGCCAGAGGCAGGGCCCGGTGCGGGTGGGAGGGTCGGGCTGCGGTGCTCCCGGGACCAACGGGACCCCGCTGTGTGCAGGAGAAGTGCATGGACAAGCCGGGCCCCAAGCTGGACAGCCGGGCTGAGACGTGCTTCGTGAACTGCGTGGAGCGCTTCATCGACACGAGCCAGTTCATCCTGAACCGGCTGGAGCAGACGCAGAAGTCCAAGTCGGCCTTCTCGGAGAGCCTGTCCGACTGAGCCGGACCCAGCCCCCGCCAGGCCAGGCCCTCGCCCATGCCCACTCCTGGTCACTCCGCTGCCCGAAGGAGGCAGGATCAGCTCGGGGGGCGGGTTAGGATTTAATTAAATGCCAGTCTCGGGGAAGTTGCAGCCAGATGAGAGCCCACAACAGACACAAGGACGCTCCAGGTCGGGGTGATGTGCTGCTCCCGGCCCCGCGGCCGCCTTTGTGCCGGGACCGCGGTGCCATGCAGGGAGCATTTGGAATGTGCCCCCTGGGCTGAGCAGAGGGGTGCTGATGCTCGTTTCACGGGTGCTGATGCTCGTTTCACGGATGCTCCCAGCGCCGATGGGAAGCTCGGCTCTGGGTGAGGCCAGCCCACGGTCGCTGCCTTAAACAGTGCTGCACAAACCAGCCCTCCTGGGCACATCCTCACCTGCCCCCGGGCACCATCGCTGTGCTGCGCAGCCTGGGACAGGCACCCTGAGCAAGAAGAGCATGTTGGGAACAGTGATCATCCCAGGCAGTGCCACTGCTGGAAAATACTTCCAGGCTTCCATAGGTAAATCATTCATATGGCCAAGTGACCAATTTTCACACTGCAGCACAACTCTGTCGATGCTGACTTGCTCCATTAACTGCTTTCCCTGGGTAAATGTAATAAATAATAACTGGGTCAATTTTTAATATGAGATTCTCCTTTTTTTCAGATATATCACTGCTGAGAATGGAAAATCTGGCCTTCTTGTCACTCCCCCTTCTTCCCAGTGACCCTATTTGTGGCATAATTAGTAGGAAGGGGGCATACCTGTCTTTTGGCTAGCAGGCCTTTTCTGAATTCTGATTCATTGCTCAATTAATTTGATCTCATGAATCAAATTTGTTTCTGGGAGAGGCTGTGGCCTTTCCTCTTCTTCCCCAAAAAGGTTAACAGTTCCTGCTGTCCTGGAGAGTCGTTTCTTTAGACAGACTAAATGTAGGGAATAGCTAACCAGCTGCTTTATAACCTGGTGCTCCTTCACCTGTGGAGGTCACTGGTGGGAGGCCTGTGGGTGTGTCTTCTGCCCCCAGGACACAAAGAGGAGCTTCAAACTGGAAAAACAACCAACTACTGATCAGCTCTCTGGGAAGGCAGCAGCATTTCAGCAGTGCTCATATGCTGCAGGGCTCTGGGAAGCCTGGAATGACACTGACAGTGGAGCTCTACACAGGAGCCTGGTAAAGCAGTTCTGCACACTGACCCACTGCAGGGCTGCTGGACACAGCGTGTGAGCTCCTAATGTGGGTGGCTTGTAGCCAGCAGCCTTCCTGGGAAAAAGCTCAGGATGTTCAGCAGCTATGCAGATGTAAACCTGTGTCAGTGAGGACACAGCTGTCTAGTTATCGGTCAGAAACTTACCTCAATAGCTAAGGACTAGGTTCCCAGAGTAGGCAATTCCCTCTCCTCTCCTAACTGGAGTTTCTCTGGAGCACTGACAGAATCCTTCCTACCCTTGTGATCCTCCATGCCTTCCAGTGTTCACCCAGCTCTTGGTATAAATGTATCACTTAGCACTTGGTAACTGAACAGATCAGTTTTTAATAGAATACAGGAAGCTTCATCAACCTGCACAGCAGATGTTGCATGAAGAGGTTGGTCCCTCTGTAAGAGCCACAGCAGCATGTGGCAGCACCACTGAAGTTTCCCAGTTTGGGCTGTATTGTTTTTGGATGTGAATCTGTAAATAAATTCTAGCAGAGTGAGCAAAACCAAGTACTTGACAGAGGAACTTTTTGCATTAATACTCTCTGTATGTCACCTTTAAAGCCAGACATCCATCTTCTCTCCATGTAACCTTAGCACCATGTTAAATCATTTTGTAACTGTTAATTCTGGTTTTAAAAAAGTGTGATACTCCCCAGATGTGTGACCTGCCGTGGAGTCAGGGTTAGCACTGTGTTAGTGCTGCAGGCCTCTATTTGCACAGCCGAGGTCTGAGTCCTGATGAGGGCAGATCAGTTCTTCACGTAAAAGAACAGTGGAGAAGCACAGGATGCCAGGAACTGGGCAGTTCCCAAGGCTCCTGTCTGCAGCCACAGGAGGCTGCTGGCCCTGTCAGCCTCCTGTCAGTGGGGTGGTACCTGGGGCACGCAGAAGGTAGCTCACAGCTCCTGCAGCAGCATGTTCAGCCTTGGCAGTGGGAGCAGTTCAGATGCTTCCTCACCTGCTTTCACTTCTCCTCCTCCTCCTCCTCCTCCTCCTCCTCCTCCTCCTCTGCACTCTGAGAGCCCTTGTCCTGCGAGGGCAGCAGAGGCTGGTGCTGACAGGACTGATGTCTGTCTGCACTGCTCCAGGACGGGTGTGGGTCTGCCCTGCCTGGCTGCAGGAACAGGGGCAGGAGGTTGGGGGTGAAGGGCATGTCCCTGAAGGCGTGCAGGAGGAAGATGCCAGACATGATGGTGAGGAAGCCGCTGATGGAGCCGATGATGTTGTCCAGCACCATGTGCTGCCACTCCTTGAAGAGGATGGCTGAGCACATCATGACTGCTGTGGTGAACAGCACGTAGTATATGGGTGTGACCACTGAGGTGTTGAAAATGTCCAGGGCTTTGTTCAGATAGTTGATCTGGATGCTGATGCAGATCACCAGGCACACCAGGAGCACCCAGCCCAGGGGTTCCTTCAGGACTGGCTTCCCAGAGAACAGTTCCTTCAGGGCGATCCCCAGGCCTTTGACGCAGGATACGGACAGTGAGCCAATGGCAGAGCAGACCAGAACATAAACCAGGACATTGCTCTGTCCATAACGGGGCCCAGCCACAAAGATGAGCAGAAGGGAGCTCACCAGGACACACACAGCAAATACAATGAATCCTTGGGGAAAGAAAAATTCAAGAACTCCCATCAGAACACAGCAGCACCAGTGACATGATGAAGAGCAAGTAGAGATGGAGGACAGGCAGGTAACTGCCCCATCAGCCTTTCTGGCCTCCATCTGAAAGGAACAGAGCTGGAAAGCCTGAGCAAAGCTGCAGAGACAACAGCTCATGACAGGGTCATCACAAGGCAGGCTGTTGGGGATACAGTGTGCTAGGAGGGGCAGGGGCACAGCCAGAGCACTAACAGAGCTGGGGGGCTTTTGACCAGTCCAGCAGGAGGCCCAGGAAGATGACAGAAGGCTTGGGAAGCCATGGCTGGACTCTGCAGACTGGTGGGATGAGAAAGGGCCACATCACAGGAGTGCCCTGCCAGTGCTCCCCACAAAGAGCAGCAACATCTACCTGTTACTCTGCTTTTCTCTTCTTACACTTCCTTCCTCCATCTCCTTTGGCTTATTCTGCCATTTGTGCTATTTCCTACATCATACCCTTGTGACTTGATTCATCTTCTAACATAAATACCAGGACTACCTGATCTTGGGCATAACTCCTTGAATTCTTTTGTCTTCAATTATTTTGCCTTCAATTCTTCTGCCTGAATTTCCTCTTCTGTCTTCTCTCAGCCACACCACTACCACCCTTATGTACAGGAATTCCCTCTGCAATTCCTGGTACTGCCACAGGCCAATCCCTTCTGCTGACAGCTGCACCTCATTTCCTCACTTTTTGCATTATACCTCACAGACAGTAAAAAAAACAGCCTACTTGGAAACTATTAATGATTCCAGTGGTGTGTGTGCAGAACAAGAAACAGCTCAATTACCATTTAGTTCAGTCCTTTCCAATCTATCCAAGTTCTATCCCACCTTCTACTGTCATTAGCCTGAAGTAAACAGGAATCCTTTTATGTTAGTACCTGGATCTTTCAGCTTCTCTGCCATTGACTCCAGGCTGGAAACCTCTTCTTCCTGTGGAGCATGTATCACCATCACAGTGGAGCCCAGGATGCTCAGGATACAGCCAATCTTCCCATGAACATTCAGCTGCTCATTCAGGAAGATGGAAGACAGAACTGCACTAAAAAGGCAACAAACAAAACCAAAAAAAAAAAAAAAAAAAAAAAAAAAAAATCTGTCAAAACTGCAATTAAAAATCAAATTTAAAATCAAAACAAATTTAAAATGAAATCATCAATTAGGACAAGAAATGGATACCTAAGGGAAGAGAGGAGAGCAACTGCTTTCATCACTAAGGGCTGGCAGGTGAAGTGAGGCTGTTTCTCAAGCTGCTTACCTGACAAGGACACTCAGAGCACCCAGTGGAGTTACCAGTGTTGCAGGGGCAAAGGCATAGGCAGCAAAATTTGCAGCTTCTCCAACTCCCACTGCAAGAGAAACTCCTGTGAGCATCAAAGTGGGAGCAATTCACCATAATAAAGTTTGAGTGTAGTCAGAAAAGTCTCAGTTTCCCCCTGAGCATCCTGTTTCTCTGAGGTATATTGAGCAACCAGGGAAGAACAGCACCAGCAAGAACCAGCAGAAGCCCCACAGGTTGTGTTGGGAAGAGAAGGCTCAGTGTTCTGCACAGTGATCCTTAGTCACATGTGCCTCTACAGTGAGCAGCAACCACAGGAAAGTATTTTCGTAATTTCCACAAAGCTGAAAGACATCTGTTCCTTAGCCTGGAACAGCTTTTGCAGCTTTTTAAAGGGTAAATCAGTTATAGTTGGTTCTTAACATTGAAAATGTAAAGTAAAGCTGCTGAAATTGCTGTATACAGTACTGGATGTGCCATTATCACTACATCCTCAGGGCAGACCACTTCAGAAGCACTTAACCCAACCCAGCTAAACCAGCTCTTCTGCTCCTGCTTAGCAGAGAAACCTGGTAATGCATAAGATTTAATATAGTTATAATTAAATCAACATCATCATCAGAAACTTGGATAAAACTCAAGCAGTCAAACAAGAATGGTTAATAACAAAACATGAAAGCGACTGAAAACAACCACACTCTTAAGAGGAAAGGCTCTGGAGTGACCTAATTGTGGCCTTCCAGTACGTGAAGGGAAAGAGGGAGAGACTTTTTACAAGGGCATGTAGTGACAGGACAAGGGGGAATGGGTTGGAACTGAAAGAGAGTAGGTTTAGATAAGATACCAGGAAGAAATTCTTCCCTGTGAGTGTAACGGGCTGCCCAATCCCTGGAAGTGTTCAAGGCCAGGCTGGACGAGGCTTGGAGCAACCTGGTCTAGAGTAAGGTGCTGCTATGGGAGGGGGTTGGAACGAGATGATCTTTAAGGTCTCCACCACCGCAAACCAGTCCGTGATGCCATGCTGAGCGTGCCTTAGCACAGTGCGAGCGCGGTACTTACTGCACAGCAGCCCTGCCCACCAAAGCCACTCCCGCAGGTACGCGTGTCCTCCTTGCCCTGAGTGCGGAGGAAACAAACGAGACACCTGAGATGGAGCCAAACACGATCCTGCTCGCGATTCTCGGGGGAGCCAGCGGGAGCAGCCCCCGGGAGCGGCCGTACCTGCCCTGCCGCGGCCGCACAGCCGGAGCAGCCCCTTCTTCTTCAGGACGAAGCTGCCACCGATGAAGGCGCTGGAGGCCAGGGCCAGCCCCAGCCCCGCGCCGAACCCGGCCCCCATGGGCACCGGCACCTCGCCGGCGGAGCGGGGACGGAACGGGAAGGAACGGGGATGGAGCGGGGATGGAGCGGGGACGAAGCGAAGCTGGAGCGGGGCTGGAACGGGGACGGAACGGGGACGGAGCGGGGCTGGAACGGGGACAGAACGGGGACAGAACGGGGCTGGAACGGGGACGGAGCGGAAGGGGCGGGGCGCCAGGCTCGGCTTCCGTGGGGCGGGCGGGCCCGGGAGCGGGGCCGGGGCTGAGGGAGGCTGAGGGACGCTGAGGCACTGGCAGCCGTCCCGGGCCGGGGTCTCCGTGCAGGAGCCTTCCCGAGGGCGAGGTGACCGCGTGTTTCTGTCAGGGCATGAGCAAGGGCAAGGACGATGCTCCGCACGAGCTCGAGAGCCAGTTCGTGCTGCGGCTGCCGCCGGTAAGAGCTCGGCCCGTCCCCTCGCGGCCCCAGCGGGCGGCACCGAGCTCAGCCCGGCTTCCCGGCCAGCAGCGGCTGCCGGAGGCGATAACAGGGCACTGGGGAAACTGCGGGTCTGGGATGTGGAAGCAGGCTGGGTGCTCTGGGGCCTGGATAGCCTGTTCCCAGCATTTTGAACGGATTTTCCCTAGAGAGGTGCTCCTGCCACTCGGAGTAGGAGGCTCAGAGACAACCTAGAGGGTTTGGGAGGACCTTTCTGTAAGCGTACAGCTTTAACGAGTACTGGCTGTTTAGTTGCAGTGGCTGTAAGTGCCCTTGTTGATGTTTGTTAGGTGCTTAAAGCTCAGACTCTCTTCTTCTGGTGCCCAGAAAACTGGGATGATAGGATGATAAACTAAAGCACAAGTTCCACCTCACCATGAGGAAGAACTTTCCATTGAGAGTGGCAGAGCACTGAAACAGCTGGCCAGGGAGGTTGTGGAATGTCCCTCATCCCAAACCCAGCCAGATGTGTACATGTATCACCTGCTTCGAGTGACCCTGACTTGGCAGGGGGCTTGGGCTGGATGATCTCTTCTTCCAACCCCCATTATTCTGGGATTCTGTGAGACTGTGTCCTGCTGAGACCACAAGGGCTTGGTGAGGGGAGCTCTAACCCCACGGTGCTGTGGGGCTCTGGCAGGTGTCTCTGTCATGGACCTCACACCTGTGTCACAGCTGTGTCATGCCAGGGGTATGGAGCGCACTGGGAATAGCAGAGCCATGGGGTTAACGTGGTGTTGAGAGGAGGGTGCAGCTCACCGTGGGTCTTGCAGTTGCTGTCCAGCATGTGGATGGCAGGTGTTTAAAGCTGGGAGGGTTGGGCAGAAGCCTTTGGTAATTCTTGGAGGAAGCATATCCGCTCCTGAAGAATTCCCTTCTCAGGAATATGCCTCAACTGTGCGGCGAGCAGTCCAGTCCGGGAATGTCAACCTGAAGGACAGGCTCACCATTGAGCTGCATGGTGAGTGAGCAGGACCAGGGCATCTGGTCCAGGCACCTCTGCCTGTCCACAGGTGAAGCTGTGCCACTTGCATGTGTTGTCCTGTGGAGTTCCTGCTGCCCAGGGCTGTACTGCCCAGGGTGGCTGTTGAGCCCCAGCACTGACCTGTCCCCTGGGTGTCCCCAGCGGACGGACGCCATGGGATTGTCCGTGTGGACCGGGTGCCACTGGCAGCCAAGCTGGTGGATCTGCCCTGCATCATCGAGAGCTTAAAAACCATTGACAAGAAAACCTTCTACAAGACAGCAGATATTTGCCAGGTATGAGCTGTCCTTCTTGCCTGCACCAACAGCTTCATTCATTGGTTCCCTCTCCAGGAAAACCCTTGTACACATTGGCAACTGGACACCCATTATAACATACCCAATTCCTGTATCTCACAGTATTAGCAGTTTAAAATTCCCCATTCCACTTGGTGTTTAGAAACCTCATTCCTGAAGTGTGAAATGTGATTGTCCTTGTGACAGCTTAACTGCTGCTGTATCCAGCTGAGCCGGGGGCGCAGCTGTGTTTCCCACACCCTGTGCCCCTGAATCCCTTTGGCTCACAACATGCAGCAGGCAGTCACTGTTCCTTCACATCCTTGTGTGCATGTGGGGATTCCAGATGCTTGTTTGCACTGTGGATGGTGATCTCTACCCACCTTTGGAAGAGCAAACTGTGACCACTGACCCCAAGGCAAACAAGAAGAAGGACAAGGACAGAGAGAAGAAATTCATATGGAACCATGGCAGTGAGTACAGGCTGTGCCAAGCCCCTCCACCCCAGTACCCCACATCTGAGCAGGGTGCTCACAGCTGCCAGGTACTGGTGGTGCTGCTGCTCCTTTCCATGGCTCTCTGTTGCAGAAGGGATCTTCTCCCTTCTGACACGTGCTTGTCTCACTGGGCCATCTGCCTGACACATGAAATCCTCTATCACAGTCACTCTTCCCCTGAAAAACGTACGGAAGCGGCGATTCCGGAAGACAGCTAAGAAGAAGGTGAGTTGCTTCTCACCCAGAGGCAGATGAAATACCCAAGGGCTGGGAGGGTGGAGACATTAGAGCTGTAATGGTGATTTGTCCAGAAGTTACGTGTTTTTGTAACATTTGTTCACTTTTCCTTGCCTGAGATGAGGATGTTGGTAGGATAGTAGATTTAAACACTTTGGGTGCTTCCTCTGTATTTTATACTCCTGAGGGGAAAATCCTCTGTGCAGAGTACTGCTGGACCTCATTCCTGTGGCTGCCTTGACACACCACATGTCTTCCAGCTCATAGAGAAGAAAGGAAAAAAGACTCACATGGAAATGAGGCTTCACTCATTTCTGCTTTCCCAGCTTAAATCTTCTCTTTATGCATGGCCCATTCCCTTCCCCAAATAGTACCACTGTCATTTCAGCCGGGGGAGTGACAACAGATGGAGCACAGAGACTGTCTCTGTGCATATGCACAAGCCAGGCAAGGTGCTGGGAAGATGCAGCACCCTGAGGCTGGGAAGACTTGTTCTTCTCTCCTTTGCAGTTTCTGAGAACAGGGTTGAGTGTGATTTTGCATGACATTTGGGAAACAAATTACTTGAGACATTTTTGTAGCCCACAGGAGAGATTTGTTATCACTGCAGTAAAAATCCTGACTAATTTAAAAGTGAAAAATGAAGCTTTCTTTTGAGTAGGATGGAAGGAGTTGAGTTGAGTTGAATTGAGTTGAGTTGAGTTGACCGTCAACACCTCAAGGACTTTTTGCATAAACACAGGAAGTCTTAAAAAATACGTAGTATAAGCAGAAAAGTTAGGGCACTCAACCTACCAAGGTACAAAAAAGATGGATTGTTTTTGGGGGGAGGGGGCACATAAATTACTTCACAGTTAAATATGAGCAAATTCTGAGCAGAAAGCAGAAGAAAGCCTTGAAACAGTACTCTATCCAGAGTACTTGTAGTTGGCCAGCACCAGAAGCATGCACCAGGCATTTAAGAGTGTCTCTGTTCTCTTTCCTCTCTCTGGCCCAGTATATCGAGTCTCCTGATGTGGAAAAAGAAGTGAAGCGTCTCCTGAGCACTGATGCTGAGGCTGTCAGTGTCCGTATCCTTTTAGTGGGTAAAAAAGCTCAAGAGTAGGACAGGACAGGACCTGTGTGGGACCTGGGGGTTCTGGAAAGAACAAGTTGAGCTTTGCGTGGATTTGGAACACCGGGAGATAAACACACAAGAGGCACTGAAGTTTTGGAGCTTCATCTTTGCCTTGTTCAAAGCTTATTGTTTCCTCAAGGTTGTGGACTGTGCAGTTGTACTGAGAAGGAACTGAAATAGTAGAGGAGAAGTCATGAGAGAAGAGGTCTGGGATATTTCATCCTGGGTATCCATACGTACAAGGCCAGAATAGTTGGAGTGGCAGTCATCTGCCATTTTTATCCTCTTCCATTACAACTGCATCTTCCAAGTTCCTCTTTTTCCCTTGACTCACCTGTTGCTGCTGTCAGGCTGGGAAGTCATTGCTGAAGATGAAACAAAAGAAGTGGACAACCATGGTTCACTCACCAGCCTGGACATCTCCTCCCCGGGGATGTCAGGGCATAAGCAAGGCCATGGCTCCTCAGGTGCAGTGGGGAAGGCTGTTTTATTTCTAGTTGTGGTTCCTGGCAGGCAAAGGGTATTGGCAGGTCATGAGCTGTGTTTTAACTCTTTTACCCCCACCTAGAACATGATGAACTGCGGGAGATATTTAACGATATCAGCAGCAGCAGCGAGGATGAAGATGAGAGGGATCATCATGATGATGAGGACCTGAACATCATGGACACCGAGGAAGACTTGGAGAGACAACTGCAGGACAAGCTGAATGAGTCTGATGGGCAGCAGCAGGAGAATGAGGGGTCCAACCAGATTGGTGAGTGGCCAGCAGAGCATGGCAGAATTGTTGGGATGCCCGGCAGGCTGTGCTTCCGAGCTCTGCTGCTACTCTGGGTCTGAGCTCACTCTCCCTTCCAGCCATGGGCATCCAGAAGCAGATTGACAACCTGAAAAGTAAACTCCAGGAAACTCAAGACAGGAGGAAGCGCCAGGAAGATCTCATCATGAAAGTGGAGAACCTTGCCCTCAAGGTGAGAGCTGTCCTGGGGTCTCTTCAAACCTACTTAACACTGGATCACCATCAGATCCAGCAGGCTGATTTGGAGATGCCGGGAGCCTTTGCCTGCTGGGTTAAAAATTGCTGTGGTGTGGCCATACACACTCCAGCATTTCCCTGTGAAGGCAAAGTAATCTGTGACACTGGAGGAGATAAGGGGGCGCTTGTCACTGCACCAGTTGACACCTTGTAGCAGCACCCATTCTGTTGAGAACACACAATTCACTGTGGTCTCCGTGTTTGTATCTGCAGACCCGTCTCCAGGCCGTGCTGGATGAGTTCAAGCAGCAGGAAGAGCGGGAGAAGCAGCAGGTGAGGAGTGGAGTGGGAGGTACTGGGGCACAACATGGTTCTAGGCTTGGCCTGACAGAGTTCCTGGAGTCGTCTACCACAGCAGCTGCTGTGAGCTCCAGTGCTACAGGTCAGGTGAGGTTGTACTTCATCTGTAGTTGAATGGAGCTTCCCAAGGCAGGAGATACAAGGAGTAGGGTTGGCTGCAGCATTCTTTCTGGAGGAGCCAAAACATGTCCAGTCAGCAGCCCAGAGCTGCCAGGATTGCTGCCTGGGGTAAAACACCATACACAAACCTGTACAAGGAAGGCAGTGGCTGCAGGGTTGTGGCAGATTTCCTGCCTGGGCAGCTCTGTTCCAGCCAGGTACCAAGGCAGGAGGTTCTCACTCTCAGATCCCTGTGGGCAGTGCCAGTTCTGTCCCAGAGGAGCCCAAGCACAGCTCCAGGCAACACACAGCCACTGGTGTGGGTGGAAGATGTGCAAGAACACAAAAAGGCCAGGGCTGCCTGGGGTCCCAGATGTGCCTTATGTAATGTCTCCTTCCCTCTTCCCAGATGGCATCCCTGCAGGAGCAGCTGGAGTCCCTCATGGAGAAGTGAGGAGTGGGCCTGGGTCATCATGAGTAGAGCTGGAAGTGGTGGTCAGCCGCCACGCTGAAGTATTTGATTTTTTGGTGCTTTAGTTGCACACTTCTGCTGCTGGACAGTGGTTGAGGGTCCATGTCCAAAGCTGATCTCACATCCACTGTGCTGGGTTTGGCTGGTGGAGCTAAAGAATTGGACTATGCCTGTGAGAGCAGCCAAAACAACAGATTTACTGTAAATAGCCAGCACTGGCCTCCCTGGGACAGCATCGTGCTGGTTTCTGCATCTTACTGACTCTTGAGCTTGATGGGCTGTGGCCTGGTGTTTGAGGAATGCTTATATCTGCAAACCAAACTCAATAAAGTTTCCTTTTCAACTCTGGTCTGTTCCTTTGTGATCTTCCAACCACACAGCCCCTGGCAGGGAGCCATGCCTGGGCATCTTTGGTGGGGCAATGCTGGGCTCCTTCCCCAAAGTGCTTTTCATGGAGCTGGGTCAAAAGTGCTGTCACTCAGTGGGAGGAACGAGGCTCTCCTGATCAGGGAGTTCCTATAATTCCCCATAGACTCTGCAGGCAAATCCCAGATTAACCTGACACGGTGGGAAGAGGATTAGAAGGGTGGTTACAGAAAGCACCAGAGGACACGGGGGCTTCAGCAAGTGTGTGCTAGGAGGGGACACTCCTCTCACAATCCAAGGGCGGGGGAAGAAGGCTCTGCCCCAGCACAGAAAGGAAAAGGTCAGCAGGAGCCCTGGAAGACAATGTGTATGGCCAGATAGTCAAGAGATACCTAAGGAAGACATGGAGCTGTAGAAGGGCCAGAGTGTGCTGGGTGTGTGTGATCTGTGAGTAGCCATGGAGGAAACTTACCTGCTGAATGTGGAAGGGGTCAAAAAGAAGATTCTGCATGGAGGCCGAGGGGAGCTGCCGAAGTTGCAGGATGGGAGCAAGGTAAATTGTCTGGGTTGTTCCTGCAGAGCCCTGGGAGTGGGAGCGGGTCTGACATCCCTGCCTGTTATGGTTCACAAGCCCAGCTCCAGGTCTGGGGAAGAGTGAGGGCCCTCACAACAGGGCTGCAGAGGGGCTGGTTTGGCCACAAGCAGACACATTTCTCACAGGGACAGCTGGCAGTGCCTCACCTTGCGCTGTGCCTGTGACACCTCCTCCCCGTGGCACCTTTGGAGCTCAGCAGCCCCGGCAGGTTGCTGAAACCTGCCTTTCCTGCCCTGTGCAAAGCAGGAATGAGATGTGCCAATGGGCTGTAGCTGGGACATTTCCCAGCCTCTGATCACCGTGGGTTCCACCAGTCCTGGAGCACACTGTGAGAGCACTCTGTGCACTGGGTTAGAAAGGGGGACCCACAGGGAAAAGCAAGCTATAGCATGGATGGAGGTTAAGACATTTGACCATCTGCTTGCTGTCTCAAGTGGGCAAGAGGCACAATCTCCTGCTGTGGAGGGAGAGCTGTCAGTCAGCTCAGCACAGTGCTGGGAGCAGGCTTGACCCCACAGCTGAGGTCATCGTGGCTGCCGTGGAGATCTCACCGCTGGGCTCTCTCTGGGGCAGTTCACCTTCCACTTCCAGACGCTGAAGGACGACTTTGAGCGGACGGTGATCGATGACAGCCGTGAAGCTGGCATGCCCATGGAGATCATCATGGGCAAGATGTTCAAGCTGGAGATCTGGGAGACGCTGCTCAGCTCCATGAGGATTGGGGAGGTGGCTGAGTTCTGGTGCGATACCATTGTGAGTGAGGGGCCCATAGATGCCCACTTCCCTCCTTCCTGCAGAGCCAGGACACAGGACCCGTGTCATCTGCATCCCAGAGATGCTCTGGCCTTGTCTGGTGCAAACTCAGGGTGTGACTTGGCCTCAGCACCAGGGGTCTGCCCCAGACAAGGGAGTGCAGATGGCCCCCCAGGGCTGAGCAGGGCACTCCCCTCTTTGCAGCACACAGGCATGTATGCCCTGGTCTCCAGGGGCATGCGGAGGATCGCAGAGGGACGGGACCCCCTGGAAGGGCAGAAGCACCGCTGTGGTATGGGCAACATGTTTGACTACCACAGCACGGGCTACGATGACCTGGACGAGCTGCAGCGGACGCCACAGCCTCTCATCTTTATCATGGAGCTGTTCCGGGTAAGGGGGATGGCGGGGATGGCTGCCAGAGCAGGAACAGCTGGGACAGGCCGCTCAGCTCCTCCTGCTTGGGCAGGTGGAGGACCCCTCAGCGTACAAACGTGACACCTGGGCCATGAGCAAGGAGGAGAAGCTGGCAGCAGTGCCTGTACTGCACAGCGAGGGCAACCGCCTCGTCCTGCGCAGGGAGTTCGCACAGGCGGCGGCCAAGTACCAGGAGGCTGTCATCTGCCTCAGGAACCTCCAGGCCAAGGTGAGCAGGACCAACACCTCCCCATCCCTGCCTGGGTTACACCTCAAAGCACTTCCCTGTGTGCCTTGGGTGCCTGGGAGGGGATGGACACAGCCATGAGCCAGGGTTGCTCGTGGGGCAGGAGAAGCCGTGGGAGGATGGCTGGCTGAAGCTGGAGAGCCTGGTCACACCGCTGGTGCTCAACTACTGCCAGTGCCAGCTGGAGCTCGGCGAGTACTACGAGGTGCTGGAGCACACCACGGAGCTTCTCCAGAAGCACAATGGTACCTGTGCCCTGCATCCCGCCTCCTGCTGTGCCCACGGCTCCCAGAGGCTCCATCCTCTGAATCCCCCATCTGTGGCAATGCTCATCCTGTGTCCCCCTCTGCCCGTAATAGCACCTGTGTCATCTGGATCCCTGTGTCCCAGTTTGCCCTGCCCATGACAGTGCTCATGTCACTGGTTACCCTGCCCACAATGTCCCCCCACCCACCACACCATCCTTTCCCTTTCCACGATGATCCCTGCACTCCCTGTGCCCTGCTGCCCGTGACCACCCCACACCCCACCGCTTCACATCCCCTGGTCCCCCGGGTCTCCAGCCCCTGTGGCTGGTGGCCCTGAGCTGCAGGACCCCCAGTGAGGGCTCTGTCTCCTGGCAGACAATGCCAAGGCCTATTTCAAGCGGGCAAAGGCCCACGCTGCTGTCTGGAACGAGAGGGAGGCACGGGAGGACTTCCAGCGCGTGGCTCACCTCGACCCCTCCATGGCGGCCGCGGTGAAGAAGGAGCTGAAGCAGCTGGGCGAGAGGATGAGGAAGAAGCACGTGGAGGATCGAAAGCGCTACCAGGGCCTCTTCCAGTCATCCCAGGGTCTGAAGGCCCGTGAGGGGCAGGAGAGCAGGGAGGTGGGTGATGGGGCACCTCAGGGTGAGGCTGGGGTCCAGGAGACCCCTGGGCAGGGGGAGCAGGGGGCTGAGACTGAAGTAACAGAACAACCCAGGGCTCCACAGGCAGAACGAGGGACCCCCAGGGCTGGGGGTGAAGGGGCAGCACCAGGAGGAGCAGAATCCCGGGGGGAGCCTGTGGGAGAAGAGGTGGAAAGGAGGGACTGGACAGCAGTGGGGGAAGAAGCAAACCTGAGCACCTGTGGGGTAAAGCCAGAGAGTCTGGGAACAGAGGAGGAAGATGAGAAAGAGGAGGAGAGGAAAGAGAAGAAAGAGGAAGAAAAAAAGGAAGAAAAGGAAGAAAAAGAAGAAAAAGAAGAGGAAAAGGTGGAGAGGGGGGCAGAGGAAGAAGATGGAAAATTGGAGAAGGACGAGGAGGTAGACAAGGAAGAAAAGGAAGACAAAGGGGAGAGGGAGGAGAGGGTGGAGAGGGGAGTAGAGGAAGAAGGTAAGAAATTAAAAGAGGATGAAGAAGTAGAGAAGGAAGAAGAAAAGGAAGAAAAAGAGGAGAGGGAGGAGGAGGCAGTAGTGAAAGGGAAAGTGGAGAAGGACAAAGAGAAAGAGTATCTACCAGCAAAAATAGAAAAGCCTGAAGCAGGGCACTTGGGGACAATAGGGGAAACAAAGGCAGCAGGGTTAGTGCAAGGGTTGGAGCAGGGAGCCAGTGGAGCAGAGGGAGCTGGCACAGGGAGTGAGGTCCAGGCTCAGCCAAAGACAGCCCCACATCTGGGGCCTCCCAGCAAAGGGCTGGAGAATGAAACATCTGGGGAGGCTCTGGAAGAGGTGAGCTGCAGGGAGCAGGGAGCAGCCAGTGGACAAGAAAATGTTGGGGAAGCCAACATCCCCACAGAAAGCTTCACCCCTGGGGAAGGTGAGGAGCTGGGTGGAGGAGCAAAAACACCCCTGTTCCCCCTAGCAGCCAGAGCAGGGGATGCTGCACCCCTGGAGCAGCGCAGCAAAGAGCAGGGCTGTGAGCAGCCCTGAGCAGGCCACTCAGCCCTGCTTGGGGGAACAGCTGCCAGGCCACTGACAGAGGCACAGCACAGGCAGCAGGGCTCCTGTACCCTGGGAGGGAGCCCCGGGGCTGGGGACTGGCCTGGCAGTGACAGGGGAACAATGCTGTCCTCACCCTGACACTGCTGTGCAGCCCTGCCCTGGCTCCAGCGCCTTTCAGCTGGGCGCCACCGAGCTTTCCTGGCTGAGAAATAAAAGCTCTTCCCTGGCACCGCAGGCTGGATCTGTTCCTGAACGTGCCCAGCTTCCCTGATCACACTGCACACCTCCTGCCTCACCCTGCAGCCCGTGGCACAGGCATGGGGCACTTTGTGCTGCTCTTGACAGGGGTGCTGAAGGAGGCTGCATTTCACCCCCCTTAAGCTCCTGAATCTTTCTGGCACGAGTGTCCCCAGACTTCCCTGCAGTGGCAATGTGTCAGGGTTTTCCCAGCAGTGCCAGCCCTTCCAGGCAGGGGTGAGAGCAGGTCCAGCTCAAAAATTGTCTGTCCTGGGCAGGCTTCACCATCAGCCAAGTCTGGGCAGTGGTGAGAGCCCCAGAGCCCCTGGCCTTACCCTGAACTATTGTTCATCTGAATTATTGTGCCACAAAGGCACAGCAAACACGGGCAGCACCTGAGGCTGAGGCACCCAGATACCTCTGGGCACTGAAAACTTCATGGAGCTCCAGAGAGAAGGGAGGGAAAGGACTGCCTTGCCTGCCCAGCATCCCACTGCTCTCTACCTCCTGCCTGGGGCTGAAGGGTTTCCTACAGCCAAAATTCCTGGGTGACAAAGAGAGACTGTCCCCACACAGCCCCTGTCCCACCCCTCAGGCAGCCACATGGCCTGAACAGACCTTGTGGGAAGAGGATGAAGAGGGTGTCTGGGGGAAACAACCTGTGTCTGGGGATCCTGGGGCTCTGCTCACAGCTGCTGTTCTGCCTCAAGTGGTGTGGACAGCCAGGGTGACACAGTGACTGTGTCCCAGCAGCCCTGCAGGAGCAGTGCCAGGATGGCACAGCAACAGGAGCTGACTCAGCCGAGACGCACAGATAGAGGAGGTCAGAGCACTTTTCCAGCTCTCAGTATAAATACAAATTTATTCTCTTTCCAGAGCAGAGATGCCACAAAGCAGTGAGGACAGCAGCACCACAGTACATGGTTACCAGAGCATTAGCCAGCCTGCTCCCCTCCCTGACACACCCCTGGCTCCCAAACACAGCCCAAGCACCCAACCTGGCCACCTCTGCTCCCCACACCTGCCACTGGGGCCAGCAGCTCTGACCTCATCCTGCCCTTTTTCCTCCTCCAGTGCCCCCCAAGGCTGGATACTCCTGACCACACCCTCAGGCCAAGCCTCACTCTGCTGCTCCCCAGGCTCCATCCCATGCCCCTGGGATAACAGAGGGGTCCAGCTGGGTCTCACAGGCTGGCCTGTGGTCCCTCTCACCCACAGCCTGACACAGCATGCCCAAAGCCACCCTAATGCCACCACACTGCCCTCCTGCCACTCACCTGGCCCGGGCAGGGGACAGCAAGGACAGCCATCCACACTGCTGCCAGCAGACACTGGAGCACTACATGCTCAATAGTCCTGGCTGTAAGGCTCACACCACCTTATCCTTGGTGTGGGAACTGCTCCTCACCTCTGCCAACACCCCAGAGCCAAGCCCACAGCCCTGGGCTGACACCCTGCCCTGGTCACAGCCTCCCCAGAGAGTTCAGTATGATGTCCCATCCCAGCCAGCAACAACAGCCCTGGCTCTGTCCTTGCAAGCCCTGTTTAAATCGGATGTTTCACCTCAGTGTGCAGCCCTACCCTGCCCCGAGGGCTCAAGCCTCTCATCTCTCCACACCCTGTGTCTCCAGAGCACCAGGGCCATCTCAGCCCCAGCTCTGGGTTACCCTGCAGCACCTGACTCTGCCTCTTTCTCGACATAACAGCACCAGACAGCCAGCCCGAGGGACCCCTGGGGACCTGGAGCCACCAGCCCCAAGCTGCCCTGCCAGCTGGCAGAACAGCCTCCCTGCACTGCCCCACGGGACCCCTCCCAACCAGGGCCTCCAGCCCCCCACTCAACACAAAGGTGGGGACAGCAGCAGGGCAGCTGCTCCCTGGGGGCAGCAAGGAGGAGCCCTGCCTGTCCTGCTGCCCACCCACACTGCCATGCACTTGCACCAGACCAAGGTGGCCCCAGGGCTGGAGTGTGGCTGGAGAAACCCCTGAGGCTCCCCAGGGATGGAGCTGGGTCTGTGCAGGACAGGCTCTCTGTGCCATGGCAAAGGCACAGATCCCCAGGAAACCAGGCAGGATGAAGTACCTGCCCTCACTGAGCTCCCTCACAGCAGCCCTGCAAGGCAACACCAGCAACAGGGAAGGTGCTGGCTCCCCTGGGAGCAGGAGTTGGGCTGGTCTGAAAGTGAAGGGCAGCTACACTTAAGGTATTAGAGTTTAATAGAGTGAGTCCATGAGAGTGTTTAAGTACAGTATATATATATAATATATAGAAATATATGCAAATTAAACAATAAGGCTCTGTTATAAAGACCCTCTCAATATAAGGCTACTAGCTGGGCTGAAGCTCTAACATGGACTCAATCCCTACTCCATAAACCTCACAGACTCTCTCCTGGTGGTATGTGCCTGGCTGGCTGCAGAGCCTTGGGTGGCAGAGTTCAAACCATAAGGCTGGCAGCTGGTTACTGCTATAAAGAGTTATTTTAAAAGTTGTGTGGCTCCAAGAGTGTTTTGATGCCCATAGACCTGGAGGCTCCTGGGCACAAATGAAGAGTGGGATGCTGAGCTCTGCATCCCCCAAGGGCTACAGGCAAAGGCAGCAGCCCATGGGTGCCAGGGGAGACAGGCAGTTTTCATGGCTTCAGCTCTTTCTTCTGAACCATCCCACCCAGGCTCAGCCACTGTGTGACCAAACCAGCCTGCTGGGGAGCCCACAGTCCCACTCCTGCATGACCTATGTTCCCCTGAGATCTTCTGGAGCTGGCAAGCATCCTGCACCACCAGCTCGGAGGGAGTCTGTGTGAGGGCTGCTGCAGCACAGGGAGCATGGCAGGGAGAGAGGGGGAGGAAAGCAGCCAGGTAGCTGGTTAGGAAAAGCCTCTGGCTCACAGGAGGTGTTAGATAAGGGAGGTCATACCTGAAAGAGAAATAGACAGGTCAGGAAAGCAGGACCCAGAGCCACCTGGTTAGAAAGGGGCTGCTGCAGAGCCAGAAGGATCTGGCCATCCCAGGGATGGCAGAAAGTGGGCAAGAGTCTGCATGGGCAGACCACCACCTCATGTTAGTGCTGGCACCAAGCAACGTCTCCCTCTGGCAGCCTGGGCAAGAGAGCGAGTGCTGCTCCTGCACTGGAGCACAGAGGGAAAGAGCAGAATGACCAACACCAAAACCTCGCTGAGTGGAGTGCCACCCACACACACATCCCCCAGTCTCCATCCCTGCTGGGAAGAGCCATCCATGAGCAGCCAGGAGAGCTTGCACCATTGCTTCCATCTCACCAGGCTACTGGGGCCTCGACCTCTCCTGCAGAGGGGTCTGGACAGGGATGAAGCCAGGAGGTGGCTCAAAGCTGTTGCTGCAGGTGGTGCTGACAGGTCTGTCCATCCTCATGGTGGGAGCCCCGTGGAGTGCAGGGTCCTGAGCAGGGCAGGAGGCTGCCTTGCAGCTCATCACGGGGATCTGTTTGGTCTGTGCTCTTGGCAGCTCTGATCTCCTCTCCTTGCAGGTGTGAAGCCTCCTCCTCCTCCTCCTCCGTTCCCAGGCCACGCTCCTGTCCCAGCAGCACTGCAGCAGCAAAGCTCTTGGCTGAAGCACTGTGGGTCATCAGCTGTCGCAGGGAAGCTGGGACCAGGGCAGGGCTCTGTGGGGAAAACCTCACCTGAGGGAGCAGTAAAAAGCGAGAGAGGAGGATTTCACTCAAGTACCTCGAGAGTTGGGGAAGGCGCTCCGCAGCTTCTCCATTATGTCTTCCAGGCACATGCTGACTTCCTGGGTTTTGGCTTCCACCTCGTCTGCAGCGGGAAGGAGGGCAGGTGGGTATGAAAAGGCTCTCTGGACATCCACCTGACTGCCTGCATCTCTTCAGGATAGCAGGGAGCAGGCAGCTTCCTGCAGCATGGAAACAAGGGAGCGGGGCCAGGGGCTCAGCCCAAGCCCAAACCTCACCTGCAGTTTCAGTGTCAGGGGTGTTGTGCTCTCTCTCCTTTGCCTGGCTGCCTTCTGACTGATGTGGAGATGAAGCCAAGGACGAGGCTGCTGAACCATTGCCTTCTGACTCTGCTGGAGGCTGAAGTGAGAAGAGTTGTTGTGAGAAGCTTGTCGTGATCCTCTGTCCTTGGCTTCCCCTGCTCTGCCCATGCCCTTAGTGCCATTGTCACAGCTCTGCTGTGGTAAAACCCACCCCATCCTTGCTCTGAGCCAACCTGCAGCAGCAGCTCCCTCAGCCTGTGCAGCTGTGACTCCAGCTGCTTGTTGTGGTCCTCCAGGATCTGCATCCGTGTCTCCAGGCGGCTCTTGTGCTGCCGGAGGATTCGTGCTTCTGCCAGGAGCTCGTCGTTCCGCGGGTCTTGCACTGATTCAGGAGAGCCTGCAGCCAAGGTTGGAGACTCCACTGCCTCATCATGCTGCCATTTCAAACGTCTCAGCTCTCCCTGGAGGATCCTGCAGGACAGCCCAAGTCAGCATCCCCTCAATCCCTCCTAGAGACTGCCCCGGGAGCTGCACACTGGGGCTGGCCCACGACTCAGACAAAGCTTTGCTGTTTGTGAAGCTCAGGGGCCAGGATGCTGCACTGCAGAGGGGCCTGGATGTGGTTCTACCCCACACAGGGGGTGCACAGGTATGCAACCGCTTCCCAAGAGGCTGAAAACCAGGGCAGGGAAAGCATCACCTCCTCCTGAGCTGGTGTGCCCTGCCTAGAGCCTCACCCTGTGTTGTCCAGAGCAGCAATACCACTGTGCATGAGGGGCTCAGGGACAAGAAAGACAGAGTGCCCTGGGCTCACCTCAACCTGTTTGGGGTTCAGGGGGGAACACGTTCTGTGGATGTACGAAGGAATATTTTGAGGAACAGAGTCACCTCCTTTCCTTGGAGAGCCCACCCTCACTGAGTTTTAGTGCTCAGCTTGTTTAGACACCCTCCAAAACTGCCTTCTCAGCATCTGCAACCCCCACCTCCAGACGCAGCAGCATCCCCTGGCACTGAGCTCTACAAGGCTTCTCCAGTCCCTTCCCCCCCTCTCAGGTATAACCCCCAGTTTCAGAATTGTCCATGTTTCTACCTGTTTTCATCCTCTAAGTGGGCCAGGACTCTTTCCAGCTCTCCCTTGTCATCCATGTTGAGGCTTCCTGGAACCTGCTGGCTGCCCCCAGGCTCTCTGTCAGTGATGGGGCTGGAATGGCGCAGCAGGTACTGGTCCTCGTCCCTGTTCCAGCAGGTGGAGAAACACCTTAATTAGGAAAATCATGGGATTTGTGTGCCCTTGGGGAAGGACAGCATGGAGGGAGGCAGTTTCATAGCAGAGCTCCTGGCAGCTCCAGGTCTAGAGCTCAGAAGGGGCTCAGCATCCCTGGTAGCTGGGGGTGCCCAAGAGCCTCTCACTCAATGGGAAGGAAAGCATTTCTGTACCCTGGCTAGGCATGGATAGAGCCCCAGGAGCCCTGACTCATCAGGAGGTGAGGAGAAGGGAAAGGAGAACTCACAGGCTGTCATCAGGGGACAGGCTATCACTGAAGAAGGAACAATTCTGGCTTTCCATCTCTGCAAGCCTGGGGGAAAGAGATAAAGGTTGAGATATGGTCAGAGACACCCTAAATGTCTGCTCAGTGCATCCTACTTGCAGCAGCCCCTGCAAGAGTCCTCTCTGGCAGGGTCTCCCACCTGGCCTGCACCAGTCTGTCCCTCTGTACAAGCTCTAGAGAGTTTTGCCTTTTTAAAAACCAAAATACACTGCTGCTCTGGAGGCAAGTCTCTAGAATAAAGAGCTGCTGCTGTGCAATCAGCTCATCCTCCTCTCTCACAAGCAAAGGAAAGCAGTCTAAGAATTCTAGCTCCTGCCTAGGACCTGAGCTACAAGTACAGGCTCCCTGTACCCCTTGGGTCCCCACAGCAAGGACAGAGGCACCACAAACCACAAGACAGCAGCAGTGGGAAGCTGGCAAACAGCTCTGGTGAGGACACAGGGCAGAACAAGACACAGAGGGATGTGCCTGCTGAGGATCCATCCAGCAGCTCACACTGGGAAGAGCAGGACAGCACATGGAGGCTGCTGCACCACCGAGACATCTGCTGTCAAATGCATGGTCCTTGCTGCCAATTGACACAGCATCAGCCATATGCCAGGCAGGTTTGCTTGCCTCTGCAGCATGCTGGGGCAGGTGGGGAGGTCTGTGACCCTATATCTGCCCCAAAGCCCACCCCACACCCAGGCAGGGCAGCAGAGCCCAGTGGTGGTACCTGCTGGCAAAGTGCTCGATCCGGGAGTGTGTGTCGGCGTGTGGTAACATCGGGGAGGAGGCTGGGCTGCAAGAGATGCACACTGGTCAGCAGGGCTTGGGAGAGGCTGATCTCACCTGGCTGAGAAGAGCCAGGGATGGGTTGGACAGAGACTGAAATCTCCATTCCTTCAAGAACAAGGTGCCATATCACCCCCAGAGCCCTCCCCCAGGAGCCCTGTACAAGCTGAGATGCTCTTTCCATCCACAGAACCCACGTCTCATTCTGGGCCAAAAGACAGCCCAGGGCACAGCCAACTCACGTCTCAGAGAAGTCAGCCTCGAGCACAGACTGGACGGGCAGGTAACCCCTCTGTGGGTGCTTGCTGAAGTATTGCTTGGAGCGAAACTTGTTCTTCAGTGTCGTGGCAAAGTCCCTCATGTTCTCACTGGATGTGGTCTGCAGAGACACAAATATGACAAAGGTGCCTGTTTAATGAAAAGTGAGGGACCACATCTCAGCACCCACAATAAGATATCCCCTCAGGCTGGGCATGAGCTCCACGGGGAAGAGGCAGATAAAACTGAGGAAGCAAGGAGGGCACACAGCAGCTCTGTAAGCTTGTCATGGAGCCAAGCTGGGCACTGAGCACCCATCTCACCACGAGAGCCCCAGAATAGCAGGGACACAGGCAGCCTCCAGCATGCAGAGGGTACAAAACTACACACACTTGTGGGGCTGCACCTGCCTAAGCATCACAAGGCTGCTGCCATCAGTGGGCTCTGCTCTGAGCCAGGGCCCTCCCAGCCCAGCCCAGCCCAGCCCAGCCCAGCCCAGCCCAGCCCAGCCCAGCCCCATACCGGGGTGTAGTACTCCATGATGGGATAGTGCAGCTTGTTGCCCTTGCTGGCTCGCCCGGTGAGGAAGCAGGTCTGGCAGATATCCACATTGAACTGCTTCAGGCTCCGATACCTGGAGAGGTCAAGAGGCCATAGGGAAGCACTGAAAGTCAGCAAAACATGTTTAAAGCCCAAGAAGAGGTCAGTAGGAAGGGACAGAGGTGGTCTGTGTTGCTCTAACACCCCAGTGAACCCACAGTGCTGGTGGCTGAAGTCCCCAGAAGAGCACTCTGCTCCTTCCCCTTAGCTGTCACCTGCCCTGCCCAGCCTGAAACACTGCTGGCTGCAGAGCTCCAGGCTCCCCCAAGAGCACAGAGCAAACTGGGCTCTCTCCTGCAGGACACACTTCCCTTGGGGCCAGGGTCCCGTACCACAACCCTTACCTGAATCCCTTGATGGGGCACTGCCGGCACACGGAGCACTTGGTCTGGTGCTTCACCTGCTCGGCCATGGTCACCCGGTGCAGCACCGCCAGCCACACCATGGACTGTGGCTCCAGGTTGGCCCACTCCAGGAACTGGGATGCCTCAATGGCAGACTTGCCATTACTCTGGAGAGGGGAGAGGAAGGGGTTGCTCAGAGCTGGCTCCCAGCCGTGGCAGGGTGCAGGTCCCTGCCACCTCGGGAGCCTGTCCCCAGCACAGCTGCTGCAGACCGTGGCCCCGCACTCACGAAGCGGAAGCAGCTGCGGATGCTGGGCTCCACGTTGCTGCCCCCGAACGCTGCCACCTCCCCCAGCTGTCGTGGGACCTGGATGGCCTCGTGGAGCAGGACGCCGAGGTGCCGCTGGTCACACAGTCCCCCGGCGTTCGCCACTTGGCTGAAGAGATCTGCGGGCACGGCAGACACAGCTGACACCCAGCGCCAGGCAGGCACCGGGAGCAGAGCGTGAGCCACACCAGGGACCCACTGGCCACCTCTGGCAGAGAGCTCCAGTAAGAGGAAAAACCTGAGCTATGCTTAAATAACTTTCACCAATATCCTTTCAGCTCCTAATTCAGTTTAGCCTCTTCTTCGGACAGGGATTACATTCAGCATTTATTAAACAGCCCCAGCTAGCTTGTCCTCTGTGAATCAGCCCAATCCCTTTATTTAACCCCTTGGTACTCTCTATGCTACACAACGTTCCATGGTTAAAATGCAGTGAGGAAAACAACTTGCCTGAAACCTGCTTCCCCCCCAGCCATGCACCCCTTGGTATGTTCCTTCTGGAAAGCATTGGATAACTTTCCTGCGTGCCTTCTCTGCACTGTTCCTTACAGTGCCATGCAAGCAAGATCACTGCAGCACCTGTCAGTCTACAAAAACGCCTCCTAATCTCAGTGGCGTAGGCCTAGGGAGGGAGGGAGAGGTGATGATGCAAGCAGCTTAGTCACTGCAGGAAAGTGACTTTTCTTTGTCTTTTTCTTTGCTCTCCCTGGGCAAAGATGGTCTAAGCCAGGAAACAAAACCACTCTTGTTTTCCCAAGGTGAATTCCCACCAGGTTCTAGGTTCAAGGGACTCACACTGGAACTTCTCCTTGACCTCTGTCCCGCACAGACACGCGATGCCCGTCTTGAAGGAGAGAGCTCTCATCTTCCCGCTGCGGCCACTGCAGGACAAGACATTGCACAGGTTGGCAAATGTTCCAGAGTGGGTTTTCTTGGCAGGGGGGTCATCAAGGCAAGCACACGCCAGGCAGCCTCCCCTCAGCTGGAAGAGCAGCAGGGAGGTTTCCTCCCAAGCACGGCAGCCCCAGGGCTCAGGGGACACTGAGGGACAGGCACCTGTCAAAGACATTCAGCAGCCAGTTGAGGCTCATGTCCACGCAGAGGGGCACGTTCACCAGGATGCCCCGCTCCTCCTCCAGCCGCTCGTAGAGGGCGGTCAGGCAGTGGATGACCTCCACCACGTCCATCGCCCGGTCACCGGGCTGCAGGTCGTGCTCGTTAAAGATTTCCAAAGCCGTGGCCAGGGTGACCATGTCCACTGCACAGAAAGCACAGGCAGAGGGATCAGAGGGAAAGAGGAGAGATGAGAGAGGTGAGAACCAAGAGGAGAGAGATGCAGTCCTGCCCTAATCTGGGGTAATGTTAGTCCCACCATGCTGGGAACGATGTTGGTAGGATGGGTATAGCTCCTAGAATTTCTCTCCTGCCTGTAAACCTCTCCCAAAATACCACATCTCCACCTTGAGCCACCATTTTCCATGACCTTCCTTCCTCATTGCTGTGTCCAGCCACGGCCATGAAAATGCTAGCCATGGGAGGCTCTGTGCAGAGCCCAGTGCTGGCCTCCTTGCACGTGCCAGGCCCCTGTGGGGCTGGTGAGGGGGCACAGACCCACACAGGCTCTACAAGCAACTGCCCAGAGATGGATAAGTCCTGTCTCCAGCTCTGCCAGGGTGAGAGAGTTAAGACACAAACCCAAAACAGGGCTAGGACAGCATGAGCTGCCCTGGCTGCTCTGCTTTCAGATTTCTACAGCTGCAGGTTGTACGTGCTATTGTGTCAGCAACCAGCAATATTTCTTTCCTGAAAGTTTTTCCATCTTTGAGACCATTTAAATTCACTGTACCTAGAGGATTGTGTGCCTTTTCTGCACTGTAACTTCACTCTGAAAAAATCCTCCCTTCTCCTGTCAAAGCTGCTACACTTGTACTGGGAAGCCCCAGTTCCTGTGCCAGGGAGTATCGCTCCTGCCCACCCTCTGTCCACACTGCCCACGACTGCATATGGCTCTGATCTATCCCTCACTGCCTCTTTCCTACACAGCCACTCCACCAAACTTCTCATTATGGGAAAGCTGCCTTGGCAACCTCCTTGCCCTTTCCTCAAGTATATCTTGAGTAAAGAGCACTTATTCAAGTCATTTCTGGGGTGGAGAGAAAGCGACAGTGCAGCATGTGAGATGCTAGAGATGCACAACCAAAGATGCAAAAGCAGAACACATGAGGGCTCTCCTCTTTGTCCTTGTTTCCTCTCCACACCTTGTCTGCTGCTGCATGGGCACCTTAACAGGGTGGCAAAAGCCACCTACTGCTTTCTTCCATTTGCATTACATCACCCCTGAATGTGCCTGGGTACTGGACAGCCTGATCACCAGTGTTATGGAAATGCTCCACAGCCAGGGTTTGACTTCCTTGAGAACCCAACCTCCTCTTGCCCTGACTCATTGCCTTCTTCCAGCCCTTTCACAGGATGTCAAGGAGCACAGGTCTGCCTGGGCCCCCACTGCTGCCTGGCTGTACCTCCTCCCCTCCATGAACAATTACTTCAGGAGGAGGATTTCCCTCAGCCTGCTGCTGCTTAATTTTGACAGAGCCTTAGGTGAGAGGCTTTGTCTAAAGCTCTGAGCAGCCAAGGATGCCCCATCTATCAGATTCCCATCTGCCTGCTTGCCAGTTCCACCAGAAACTCCTCAGCAGTTTCCAGGAAGCAGCTACCTCTTTCAGAGATGCTTGAACTCCTGTTGTATCAAATTCACCCAGTTATTAATCCTCCAGTTTTCACCAAGAGTGCAGAAGTCAGGTTTATTGGCTCCCTCCCTCCCCTTTAAGTGGTGAATCCCTCTCTGTCCCTGCCAGTGAGGCTGGTTTCATCTCTCAGTTACATCCACACCTTCTGCGTGTTCCTTTGGAGCTGCTTCGTGACCCCCTGCCTGATCCCACAGCTTTGTAACCCCGAGCTGGACCACTTTGTTCTCATATCCCTTTGGCCAACACCTGCCCCTGAGTCATTTCCACCCCAAACCTGTAAAGAAAGGCACTGACACAGACTGAGATTTGCTCAGCTTCCCAGGCTCATCTTCCTGGTTTCTCACCTCAGCTACCTGTCCCCTGGTGCCTCCTGCCTTTGATGTGCTGATAAAAGCTTGTGTTAGTTTAATGCCCTCACTGAGGGAGGCCCAGCAGGAGGGAAACCCTTCCCACACTCACATCGAAGGGCTTTTTGCACCCGCCGGAGTTTCATGGCCGTCCGATATGCCGAGAACTTGATATTGTTCAAATCCGCTGCAGAGACACAGGAAAACAAGAATAAAACCACAACATCTCTATCTCCAGGGCAGGAAGCAGCAGTCGCAGTTCTCAGACCCCAGCCTCACCAGCAGAAGCTGAGCACATGCAGGAGAGCGTGGAGCAGAGCCTGGCAGGGGTCACACCCCACTGCTTTGGGGGACCCTGGGGCACAGAAGGGAGCAGGTGGCCTGGGGGAATCTCACATGCACCCCATGCTGCAAAAAAGGCAAGGACTACTCGAATGGTTCTGTGACAGCCTCCTTACCCAGCGTCTGGTACAACTCTGTCATCTTTGGGTGGTCCCAGCACGTCGTCTGGGCCTGGTGGCTGGAAGCAAAATAGATGGAGACCAAGAGTCAATCTGGTAACCAAAAGCTGCCACGAGAGATTAAAAAGAAGGACCTGGCCAGAGCTGGGAGCAAGTGTTTCAGTGTCTGCAGGCACTGCTGCATCCCACTGAGCATAGTCCCCAGCCACAGCAGCATGAAGGATGCCCACAGCAGGATATCCCCACTTGCTGCCAGCCCCCTCTCCTTCCAACTGGGGTTTCCCCTCATCTTGGGCATCCCAGCAGGGAAATCCTGGATCTGCCAGGATGAGGAAGACCTGCTTCACTGGAGGTGAGTTCTCACTCCAGTCCGTTCACTGCCCCACTCCCCTAATTGGTGCCCAATTCCTGATCCTGCCAGGCCAGGGAAGACCTCGGGCAGTGTTTGGGAACACACTCACTTGATGTAGTATGGCACTTTGTTGGGGGAAATGGCTCGCTCCCAGGGGACCTGGACAGAGGCTGCAAGGAGAGAAGCACGTGTCAGATCAACACCAAATGCTCCTCTAAGCCGATGCTGTTTCTGACACCAGCCCTGCAGGACTGTGCCAACAGGTGGGAGCTTCTGAAAAGACTTCCCAAATCACCAGCTGGAGGTGTTGGTGCAGGCAAGGGATGCTGCCTATAAGAAAGTCTCAAGACTGCTGGTCTTGTTAGAGACATCCTGCCTCTCGAGCCAGGGGCTTTGTATCTGGCTGAGCTCAGAACTCAGGAAGAGACATTTCCTGATGCTTTAGATGATGCCCAAGGCAACCTTGTGGTCATCAGTGGGCAGGGCTCATAGCAGGGCACATAGACACAGCACTGCCTGTTATGACCAGGCTCAGACACCCAAACATCTGTTGTTCCTGTTATTCCTGCTCTGTGTGCCAGCTGCAGTATCTTGGGAAGATGAGGATTCATCCCATACCAGCTGCCTGCCACCCTGTTTTATAGAGGATGGAAGCCATGGCATGACCCTCAGTTATTTTCCTTTTTCACAGGTAGAGTATCAATTCCAGCAAATGGAAAAGTCATTCTTCCTTTCAGATAGGAGAACACAGTCTGCAGAGAAGCACAGGCCAGCAAACCCCACTGACATCCAGAGACTCTGCAGGGCTCAGCATCCCAAGGACAGACCCCAGGCTCCAGAGCACAACTTGCTGCTCACCCTTTGCAGTCTGAGAGCTGTCAGCCAACAGCTCTGGTCTGTAAAAACAGCATCCCTCTGCCTCACCCCATGAATGAAAACCTCCTGAAAAGGCACATTTTTAGCCTCCAAATAACTAACACGGGATACGAGGGACTGCCTCTTCCTGCCATCTGTTGTCTTGCTCTGAGGCTGACACAGTCCCAGTGTCCCGTGGGAGCTGCTGCTGCTGCGAGTGTCACAGCTCTGTGCTCTGAAGGGAAACCACATTCCCGTCCCACCCTTGGTCCCACAAGGTGAGCAGCACAATGCCAACTTTTGGAGCCTCCTGATTCGGCTCCTGTGCACCAGCCTGGGCTCTTTTCCAGCTTTCTGCATGGCTCTGGGCTCAGCAAAAGGACTTTCCACCCTGTTTTCCTGTACCACAACCCAGGCTGCTCTGCTGAGGCAACCTGGTGGCAGAAGCCAGGGGGATCCACTCACGTACAGGAGAGGAAGTGCTGGGAGCCTGGTCCAAAGTCACGGTGGGCATCTTGGAGCTGCTTCAGGCGTTCATTTATGGAGGCCTGGACAATTGAAAAACAATTCACTGGCAGTCCAACAGGTATTTTGGATTGATGACCCATTCAGGAAGGCTTGTGGGTGGCCTCAGACATGCCCCAGCACACAGATGCTTCTTCTTTCCTCTCCTGTCTTGGTGTTTGTGTCTTCCTCCAGCCTGCTAAACCCTCTACACCTCCTCCCCCAGGCTGAGGCGGCACAGCCACATCTCCAGCTCACCTGTATCTGTACTCTCACAGACATCAAAGCTCACAGCTGGTACTGACCCCCTCCACCAACACATCCTGATTCTCCCTTAACTCCTCCCACTGCCTTTTCCTGACCAAGATCTCTGCAGATTTACCAGACTCTTTCCTCACGCTGAACTGGCGCTCGTCTCTCCCAGGAACACCAGCTATAACATCCTGCTGTGCCAACCTTACTTTATCATCCTTGAAGCTCAGCAGTAACAGCCCTTCCCAGCCTTCTGCCCATGGTTTATTTGTATTGCTCGCTCCTGACCCCTTCCCACCTGCAGCTGTTTCCAGCGGGTGTTGATCTGCTCCAGGGTGCGGGAATTCTCCATGCACAGGTGGACATCTGAGATGGCAAGCTGGTGTGCAAGATCATTGACCACTTTTACCCCATCCTTCATGGGGGAGAGCTCCTCCTTGAACAGCTGGAGTCCAGTGCCCAGGCACAGAGCAGGGGAAGGAGGAGAAGAAGCAGGTGAGTAGCTGGGACTTGCATTTTTTCCTTTGCTACAAGCTAGGGTGGGCTAGTGGCTGCTGACTAACCCTCCCACAGGGGGTCTTGGCAGGGGGAAAAACACCCAACCAAACTAACCAGGCTGCAGATTACTCCTGCTAAATGAAAAGGGGACAGTGACTCAGCTGTGCTGAACCATTGTACTTATGTGAGGTCTGTGCCATGATGAGGCGCTCAGCATGGCCAGTTGCTCAGGACACTGCTGGCCAACACTCCCGTCACAAAGCACAGGGGCTGTAGGAAGGAGGCCTTGGCCCTGAGATCCCAGGTAATGAGGCTGCCTTGCACTGAGCAGCCCATGGGAGCAGCTCTGTCCTCCTGAGAAGCAGCTTGTCATCACCTCCACGGCCAAGGCTGGCGCCTTCTCAGAGCCAGAAGTACCTTGGTTGACTGGATGTGCTCTGGCAAGGAGTCAATGAAGAGGTCCCCGATGGGTTCCCAGGTCTCCCGCACACTTTCAGCCTGGTCCAGGGTCGTGCTGAGCTCTTCCATTGCCCCTTTAATCTCCAGCAGCTGCTCCAGGGTCCGTTCAATGTGGCGGTGCTGGTCCACACACCGGGCCGTGAGCTTCTCCCACAGCTCACTGGCCACGTTGGCCTGCTTCCAGACAAAGCGGCTGATGTTCTGGATCCGGTGCCGGGGAGACACATCTGTGAAGGCAAAGCAGGATGGGAACAGGGAGCAAAGCTGAGAGCCCAACCCACAGGAGAGTGGGGCAAGGGGTGGAGGGAGGACTGGGAAATGAGAAATAAAAAAATCTGAGGAAAAACTGGAAAAAGGGAAGGAAAACAGGTAATAATAGTATCCATCTCTGCACCAGCTCCTCTAGGTATCCAGCCTCTCTATCCTCAGAGGCAGAAGCTGTGCTGCCTTTTAAAAACCTACCCTGGAGCACATCTGGTGCTGCCCCATGAGGTGCCCTCATCATGGACTGCACCAGGAGCCTCTGTCTTTTCCAGGGACAGTGACACTGCTCTGTGCCAGCCTGACCTTTGGCCAAAGGACTGGGCACAGCCTGGGCTCGGTGGTGTGAGGCAGAGCACTGATATGCTGCTTTGTGCCACAGCAGCCACCTCCACTCCACCCTCTCCAGGCCAGCCCAGGAGGAGCTGAGAAACCAGAGAACAAAAAAAAGGAGGAGCTCCACAGACCTTTGCTTTCCAAAGTTGGTTCTTCTAATTCCTCAAATGGGTGCTGGGAAAGGAAAGCCTGTGCTGACTCCAGGACAGAGTAAATGTATGGTCCCCGAGACTTCACTTCTTCCATGAAAGCCTGGAGAGTAGAGCACAGAGATGAGACAGCAGGCTGAGCCAAAAAGCTGTGCCCTGGCTGTCCCCTTGCCAAATGCTGCAGTGATTTATTCACCCCAAGGCCCAAACCTCACTGGAGGCACAGAGAGAAGTCAGTGTTAAGAGAAATATTTTTGCAGTTCAGGGAAGGAATGACCACCTGCCAGAAGGTGGCTCCTGCAGAGGTTTGTCCTGCAGCTTTGCTGGAGTGGGGACACAGAACTGCAAGCCCAGAGTGGCGTGTTGAGCCAGGACTGCACAAGAGAAGCTGTTTCATTTATGGTGCTTTCAGATGCACTGCTTGGAGATGCTCTTCACTCGTCCAGTGAAAGCATGGCCACGCTAACAACCCTTCCAGCAGCTGCTCAGTAACAGGTCCAGCTGCTGCAGGAGCAAGGAGAGGAACAGCAGGATGCCTCAAAGCAGCACATCTGCCAGGGAAGACTTCAGAGGCATGCTAGTCTTGTATGTCCTCTCCTCCCCTTCAACCACAGCTCCCACACCAGTGCTGTCTGCTGGATGGGCTGTGTGTGCACCTGGGAAGCCCCAGCAAGGATGAGGGACAGCAGCAGTAAACATCTTAATTTTGTTTCCAAGGTAAAAACAACTAAAGCCCAACAGCCACTGGCAGTGAGAAGAAAATGCTGTGAACATGGGAGCAGGAAACTCTGATCTGCCCGGGTGTACCCCAGGTTCAGATAGGATGATAACGTGTTCCTGCAGGCATCACTCATGTCCCAGCCACAGGATTGCCCCGAGACCAACCAGCCTTCTCAGGCTGCAGGATCCCAAAAGCAGAGGCCAGTGAGAGGTAGGGCACAGGGAAGCCACTACAAATGACAGGGTTCACTACCAGCTGCAGATGACTGGAGGCTGCAACCTGAGTTTATTTTCTAAAACCAGATGGGCTCTGCCTTTTCTCAGGAAGCAGAGATGGAGACACTCAAGGAGTGGTGCACCCACAGGCTGTGGCATGGCAGTGACACGAGGCAGGGGTCCCAGGCAGGGCTGCCCAGCACAGCCCATCACAATAGAACAGGGGAGGCACGAGGAACGCACCGCGTGTGTCTCCTTCTCCTGCTGCACCAGGAGAACATCACCCCGCAGGGGCAGCTGTGCCGACAGCTCCTCATCCTTCTGCCCCAGCCAGTCGATGATCTCCTGGAGAGGCACCTGCAGCTTCCCACTGTGGTCAGAGAAGGCCTCCAGCCGAGCCCTGGCAGGACAGCAAGGACAGTGAGATGACAGACGGACAAAGAGGAGAGGAACAGGTTCCCTGAGGAGGGGAAGCACAGCACCGTGGCTGGGTGCTGACCCCCAGGACCTCCTCAGGGACTGGTAGCACAGCTTAGCACGGGCTGTGCATGACCCCCAGCCAGCAGAGAGGCTGCACTGCCAGGTGGGGTGAGGCATGGAGACACCAGGGACAAGAAACTGAAGCTATTCCTCACCCTGGAGCCCAGAGTAGAGGACACTCATTCTGTGTTTGCCTGTGGGTCAGAACTGCTCTGGCTAGCAAGGGGGGCTTGGAATGGCATTTACATGTCTGGGCAGCTTCCAGGAGCCTTGGATTAAGGCAGGAGACAATTAACACGCCCCAGTTAAGCTCTCTGTCATGCTGGCTGTGGAGCTGCAAACTCTGACAGTCTGGAAGGCATGTTCCCCTCACGCAGTGGAGAGGGCTCCCAGTGAAGGGAAAGGCACAGGGGAGGTGGAGGCAAAGCCTTGGGGCAAAAAGAGACAACTGCAGAGGTGGCAGAGGATAGAGAGAGCAGCAGAAAGCAAGCAGGAGGGAGGAGAGGATGGGATGGGTAGAAATAGAGGAGATGCTTTTCCAGAAAAAGGAGATTTAAAAGTCTGTGGACCAGAGGGGGAGCTGAGCCAAGGTCACTGTGAATTCATGTGGTTCATCAAGCAAAAAAGTTCAAAAACCTCCTGACAATCACAAGCAGCAGGCAGGGCTGGAAGGCCAGGCTAGCCTGGAGCTTGCCCCAGGCAGGACTCTTACCGAAGGCTGTGGGATTTTTTTTTTATCTCGTTCCAGCAAAGATTCATCTCCAGAGGGGCCTGGGGCCCGGCAGCACTGCTTGGAGCCCGGGGGGTTACACACGAAGGTCCTGCACCATCCTGCGAGGCTTCAACCTGGGCAGAAACAGAACCACGCTGCATCCAGAGATTGCTGCCTGGTGCTATGGGAACTCACCTGGGGACACCCACCCCACTCTGCCCTAACCCTGACTGGCTTTTCAGCTCTCAAGGGAGCTGTCTTCTCCTTAAGTGGTCTGCTAGCAGCTCCCAGGAAACTCCTGGCTGTCTCTGGAAGAAGGATGCAGTGCCAGCTCCAGGAGCACTAAGGGCAAAGGTTGAAGGGAGGGCTTGCTGCACATCTCCTGTTCTCCTCAGTTATCCAGCAATGAGCTTATCTCACTGAGAGCTGCTAAGCCAGAGCTGGTCCTTATGTGTCACAGTGCCTGCAGGGCTAATGATGATTTTTCCCATGTTATACAGAGCTGCTGTGCTTCGAGAGGAGGCTGATCCTGCTGTTCCTAGGGACCAAGGGGATCTGCCAACATCCTTTTTGCCATCCCCAATACTGGGACTTGCCACCTGCTCCTCTACAAAGGCTCCAGGATATTCCCTGCCTGCGTGGCAAATCTGAGAAGCCACTTCTCCTCCACAGATGCTGCTTCTCCTCCGCAGCTCTCCAGAATGAGCAGCCGTGGGAAGGGTGCTGCAAAAGGCCATGGAGAGAAGACAGCAAATCCTAAGCCAGCCACACAAGGGGAGCATGTCCAGCTGGAAAAACTGGGTTCTGATCCCTGGACAACAAATCCTTGCTGGAATCCTCTCCTGAGCCTTTAGCACTGTATCATGCCCCTGCTCACAAAGCACTCTGCTTCACGTCCTGGTGACAGCAACACGCAGGATCAGAAGCCCCTCACACAGGACTCAGTGAGTGAGAGGGGATTTTCTCTCCAAAAAACACAGTTTGTTGAGCAAAACACGTGGGCACTTTCCCATAAGTGAGACATCAATGAGCTGTGTTGGAGAAACGGCAACATTTCGATCGAATGCTGCTTTGATATTAGAGCTCGCTTGAGGTAATTATCCCCAGGTGCTTAATCAACCATAATTAAATGTGTTAGTACTTTCTAAACAGCACACAACAGGCCAGATAAGGGCAGCTGCCTTGGGGGAAAAGCAGCAGCTCTTCCAAGGGGAATGAGTAGATTCTTGTCACTTGTGCTGTCCAAGGGCTCATGGAGATGTCTGGAGAAGCGATTCAGCCAAGCCAAGGAAAACAACAGGCAGGAGAAAACAACCAGACAAGGAATTTGGCTGCACAGCTAAAAATACCCCCTCCACACCAGTTCTCAGAGAAAAATCAAATGATCGCCAAGACTGGTGCTAAGTTTGATTCATCTAAAAACATCTAACAGGCTGTTCTCTCTGCCTTCCCATCCTGCCACTCCAGAAACACGAAGAAAACAGAGAAAACCATCACCCACAGAGTTCACAGGCTTCTTGGGGGCACGAATAATGATCCACTCAAGCTAAAGCTGCTGCTTGCACATAGGAAAATCAATAGTCTGCATGTGCAGGTGCTCCTGGCACTGAAGTAGGTCAGTCCCACGGCACTGCCAGGGAATGCTCCAGCCCTCCCCTCAACCCAGGGGATACCAAAGGAAGGGATCAGCTCTACCTGGGTGCAACTGCAGCACAGCTCTGCAGACAGCACAGTCCTCCCAGCCTTATTAAATAAGTTAAAAGCCCACCACGCCTGTAATTCCCAAGCCCCGTAGATAATCATGTAGCAGTGACCAAGCAGAGAGCAGGTGCTGAACATCTGCGTCCCTAGGACAAAACCCCTGCGAGCGAGCAGAGGGAGAAATAAGTGCTTTCCCTCTGAGCATCCCTTCCCCAGAGCCCCAGCAGCAGCAGCCTGGACCCCCACTCCCCCTCCAGCCTGGAACAGGTTTATTTTCGGGCACGGAACACTCACGCCTGCTGTGGCCAGTGCATCTCTCTGCGCTCAGCCCCGGAGCTCGGCCGGAGGAGCAGCATCGCTCCTGCCCCGCCGGCTGCCAGCGGCAGCAGCCAGCAGGGCAATGGGCAGGCAGCGGGTGCCCGGCAGAGCTGGCCACTGACCCCCCAGGAATGTGGAGGGGGGCGGCAGTGCCTCACAGGCAGCCTCAATCCCAGCTTTGTCCAGCGGCATTCCAGCGGCCTCCAACCTGCCTTAACCCCGTGGCTGCCCTCGAAGCACACGGCGGGCAGGGATGTGCCCGCTGCAGGGCAACCCCAGGTGGGACACCAGGTGTGTGCAGGGTCATGGCCCTGGGCACTGGGGAAGATCCATCCCTGCAAGGGCAGGGCAAGAGGGATGCACTGGGATGAGCAGCAGAGAGCTTGGCTCAGATGCTGGAGCACATCCAGAGCAGACAGGAGTGTTTGCCAGGGAAGGGATTTATCCAGGAAATCATCCCATCAAGCCTCAGTGACCCAGAAGGTAAATAGGTTCTTGAGATCTAATCCCAAAAAAGTCAAAGGTGCCCTTGTTGTCCCCCACGTGCCCCAGCACAGTGTCGGGTACCAGCAGATGTTCATGCCAGCCTGGACCAAGTGCAAATAGTTGCTTTTTGCCAAAAAGCTCTGGGCTGGCTTCTTGTGTCCCCCACAGTCCTGACGCCCAGAATTTTTATCATGCTCTCTTCCACCTACAGGGAGGGAAAGAAAAGCTCCCAGTATCTGTCCCTCTCTTCCCCTCCTTCCCTGCCTGCACATCTGACGGGTGCTGTCCCTCCCTGTGGGACCAGCACAGCCAGCTCCTGTCCTCAGGAGAGAGATGGGAGAGCAGCTCCCACACTGGAGGAGGGGGCTTCAGTGAGGCCAGGACACGGCTAAGGTTGTCTGCAGCCTGCCAGGAGCTTTCAGGACTAGCAAGGACAAGAGAGGGAGGCTGCTTCCTAGATGGCAACAGCAGCCCCTTCAAACAAGGGGAGCTGCCATTAACACTGCTCCTGCTCCCACTCCCCTCCTCTCTCCCAGCAAATCCCACAGGGCTCTGATCCCCTCACAGAGGCTTGGACTGCTCAGGCAGGTCAGGAAGGCTTTTCCCTGCTCATCTTGTTCTTTCCCTCTCCCTCCTCACTTCATTTGCCAGGCTGTTTATCAACCACCCGTGCACTGGCCCGGCAGCAGCATTGTAACAGCCACCCTGGGGCCAAGAAACCCTGACTCAGCCACCAAGAGCCAAACCAACCTGCCTCAGCCTTGCATGCTGGAGCCTCTCCAGAGACAGCTCTGCCTTCCTGCTGCAGATCCCAGCTCCCTGAGGCAGAATGGGTCCAGGCTGATGGTCAGCTCAGCCCTTGCTATTCATTCTTGAAGCACGACAAAAAAGCAAAAGGCAGAGCTGGGACCTCACTGCCAGTGCCCAGGGGAACCTTTGGCACTGTCCATCAGTGTCCAGTCAGGTGAGAGGTAGCCTGGGACCAGAACTGGCAAAGAGGGATCCATGGCCTGGCAGAGCATTTCCCCACACCAGAGGTGCCAAACCACCTCAAGGCAGCTCCATGCAGAGCGCAGACAGCTTTGCAGACAGTTGCCAGCACACCTTTCTGCTCTTCACTCTGCTCTGCCATTTACCCAGGGGTCCCCAGAGACCTTCCCTCCCCCTCTGGTGAGGAGCCTGGCCGGAGGCTCAGAGACCCTGGGGGAAGGAGGAGGGAGACCAAGGTCTGTCTCTCAATATAACTAGATTAGCAAGAGGTCAGATTCCTCCTCTCCTTTCAGCATCCACCAGGAGCTTATTTCCAAGCTCTTCTCTGCAGCCAGGAAGAGTAGAAAACCTACATTTTCACCAAAAGCTGACATTCTTCCAAGTTTCCAGGAAAAAAAAATAGCCCAACCAAATACATAAGAGCTGTTAACAGTAGCCTCTCCTTCCTCATAATGAAAGAGCCTTGAAATCCAGCTCTGCAGGTTGTCTCTCTTCCCCTACTTTGGGAAACACTTTGCAGTCAGAGAGCTGGAGGAGAGCACACGCTCTCCTGAAGTGCAGCCAACGGAGGGCTGGAGCTGACAGCCTTCCCTGCCACCAGGAACAGAGGGCCTGCTTTGCCCCACAGGAATCTGCAACCTCTGCAAAAAGCTGCCAGAGAAAGACTCCCAGAGCCAGCTCTTACCTGAGACAGTGGGCGGGCAGTGCTGCTGTGCTGCGCCTGGTCCGGGATGTGCCACTCAGGACATCGCGGGAGGACATAGAGCCATTCCTGCATCACCAGGGGCTGCATCAGAACTGATGGTCATGGGGATGGAGCACCTGAAAAGCAGCGTTAGAGTCCCTGGGTCAGCTTGCACCTCCCCATAGAGCTGACACAGCCACCTGGAGCGCTGCCTCCACGGCAGCTGGAGACTAAAAGGAAGCATTCTTTAATTTAATATACTTCTCCTAGTGTTGCAGTCTTGTTTCATCTAAACATCCAACTCTTTTTTTCCACCTGGCTAGGCAATTTGCTGTATTGATACACTGCTAGTAAGTCCCATAGTTTATATTGCACTTTTAGAAAGGGTTGGGTTTCTTGAACTGTACAAGATGCCCATGGGTTTAAAGGAAGGGAGAGAGAATCTCACTGTCATGACCACTGTTGTATCTGTGAGATAACATTCATTTTCTTCCTAGCAGGCGGTACAGTATGGTTTTTAATCCAGAACAACTTATGTTTAGACAGAACAGACATATCTCCATAAGAGACAACATCTTCAAGCATATTTTTTCCTTTTATATTCAGAAGGCGAATTGCCTAGAGCCCCAGCTTCATGTCTCTCATACTGTGAGCTAGCTTTTTATGAGTTTTTGCTCATTTTGAGCTATAAAATCCCCTTCATTATCCCCATTTTTGAGCTACATGACCTGTAAAAACCAGTTAGCAGTGGCCCCTTGACTATTCTATCAGACTGTTCTGTTCAGATCAGAAATGCAACCTCTGGTCACAATGCTGCTGGGTTTTGTTGTTTGGACTCTAAATTAGCTAAAATAGGGATTTATTTCATTGCCAGCACCATCTCAGCTTTATGGAAAGCCATGAGAAATAAAGCTCAGAGAAAAGCTGGTGAGTGCTTTCCTGCTTTTAGAAGGTAAAAATCACCTGCTCCAGCAGACAGAGCTGGCGTCTGTGTGGAGATGAGGCTGCTTTCAGGGGAATGAGTGATGCTGATGGAAGAAGGTTGTTGGTTCCTTCACACCCAGCTCAGCTGGACAGCTGGGAATGTTCCTGCTTGGCCCTGGCAGGGCAGGAGCAGGCAGCACATCCTGCACTGACAGCAGCCACGCTGGACAGAGGGGTGGGGAGAAATCCCCCCGGCCCTGTGTGCACTGCCCATCTCTGACACTCTCATCCCTCATGCCCCTGCCTGAGCTTTCACTGCCTCTCTCCCTTCAGTTACACACATTAAGAGATTATTCTGTTATGACTTTTTTTTTAATCTCTTAGTGATTTTTACAGCCATAATTCTCTCCTTTTCCAGCAGAACAGCCTGTGCTGAGCTCTCCAGCAGGCTGACAATCCAAGGTCTCGTCCTCTCCCTCTCCTGCCCATTAGCACCAATGAACACTGCAGCAGGCTCTGTATCCCTGCTCCTCTCCCCATGCAGGCAGGGGATTATGAGGGGATTATGAGACCCACATTAATAATTATGAATTCCAGGGTCTTCAAAGCTCCCTAGCCTCTTGGGGCGAATTCACCACACCCAACTCCTAGGGTAGAGAGGATTTCTGACAGAAAGTAACACCACCTCCTTTTCCCTCCAGTGTTTGTGCAATTTGGACTCTGTTCCTCTAAATGACCTCTGAATCTCAGTCTAGCTGGGATATAATTCTCAGGGTGTGGAAAGTTATTTTTCCTCAAAGCCTCTATCAGAGGGATGCCACTGAGCTCTTCCCCAGGACTGGGAAATCAATGGCTTTTGCCGGTGAGGCTCTGTGATGTCTCACTGTAGCCGCCGTCCTGAGGCCTGGGTTTTTCTGTGTCACAGTGCAGTGAAACTGCAGTGATGTGAGCTGGCCAGATGAGTTCAGCCAGCCCTCCACCACCACACACACAGGGGCTCTCTGCTCTTAGTCCTCCCAGCACAGCCTGGCCCCTCCTTCCTGCCACCAGCACCGCAGGACAGGAGCAGCACTGGGACGGTCACAAGCTCTGCTCTGACTGCATTTTGCTGAGTGACAGATCTGCATGCACAGGGCAGGTGCAGTTCTGAGACAGGGCTGGGGAACTCTTGTCCTGCAGGTATCCATGCGTTGGACGTGGAGGGTTTCCCTGCCAGCATCATGGAAATAAGGACAGCCATTGCAGCCAGAATAGATACCCAAACACCTCCTGAGTGCTGGGCTCCTTGAACTCCTCCAGGGATGACAAAGCCCATCAGGACACAGATGGCACGGGGAACTAAAGCCTGTCCAAGGCAGCAGTCACAGAACGAGCTGAGTGCCAAGCAAAGGGTACCACCCAGCCACATCCTCTGCAATACCTTGCTGCCACAAACACTAGAGCAGGTTGGAGGGCAGTGGCTCAGCTGCCCTTTGACACTCTGCAACAGCAAAGACAAAGCCCAGAGGTAGGCAAGCCAGATAATGTGGAACTGGCTGAGCTGCACAGCAGCCAGCACAAAGGAGGACATTCAGGGGGAGAGAGAGACAACCAGACGGAGAGGCACGTCTGCAGGCAAGCCAACAGCTCCCTATAACCCCTTGCCAAATTCCCTGCTATTACTGGAACCAGGCAAGGAGAAATGCTCTTGATCTGCTCTGCTTCTCTGCCGAGGCACACAAAACAGCTCCAGTTCTGGCACTCCTACTTTAGTGCTTCTGTACAGCTCTGTGTCTGGGCACTGCAGCATGTGGAGTAGAGATTTTGTGGATGATTCCTGGCTAAATTCCTATTGCCTGATTTCTGTGACTGTCGAGAGCCAAACCTGTGATCCACTTTGCCTCTCCCACACCACCATTCACTTTCTGCACCCTGCTTTAGGTTGGTGCTGGAGACCCAGCACACAACAGCCAAGGCTTAGCATCATACAAGCCAGATTTGGTCCTCTGGGCACACTTCTGTGCAAGCAGAACAAAAATTGAGGCTCAGGTGAGCAGAAGCAGCAGAGAATTCCCACAGGTGGACACTGCAAGAAGCAGCTGTAGAGTCACCATGGACTGGGGCACTGCACTCACAGTGGAGACAGCAAGAAGGGAAATCTCTGATTGAGACTGGTGCCTCTCACCTGATCTTTGCTGGAGGTCCCACTCCAGGCACAAAGGTGGTCAGATCAGTCCTCAGAAGGAGCAGGTCCAGCCTTGTTACCTGGTGCTGCTTTGCATCCTCCCACATGAACAACACCCAACACCTGCCTCTGCTCTCAGTACACATTAAGAAAGGAAGCAGTACACATTCCACAGTGCTGTGTTACAGCCTCCAAACACTTCAGTACCCAAACCACTACCACAGTTGAGACCTTGATGATCCTCTAGTTGAAAAATGAGAATGCCAAAAATCTTGATGTTACATTTCAACAGCTGAATGCTTGGGCATTAAAGTGTATTAAAACAAAAATATTTGCCTTTTGCCTCTTCCTACATGAGCTGTAGCTGTTACAAATTCAGTGCTGGAGAGCCTGTCCCACTCACTGCTTCCCAGGCAGTCTGACAAAGGCAGCTGGAATAGCCTTTGCTCAACCAGCTCAGCTTCAGCTCTGTCACAGAGCTCACTGCTCCACTCAGGGATCTCTGTGCTCTCTCTGCTTTACAGACCTGCTGCAGCAGCATCCCTGGCTGGCTGGAGCCTGTGTCCCAGCTCCTGCAACACCTCTTCTCCATCCCAGCCAAAGGCAAGGTGACAGCTTACCACCAGTGCACATGGTGCTCAGTGTTCTCCAATTTTGCTGCATTTGTTTGAAATCCTCCTGATACGAACCCATATCCAAACTCTCCCAAATGTCAAGGGAATTCACACTGCAGCTGACCCTCCACAGCTAAGGCAACCCCCAGGATTAGAAACCTGTCACAGGAAGTAGAATGTAGCATCAGATGTTGAATTTCCAGCTCTCTACCACACATAACAGCAGCAAGCACAGCATATAGATCAAGAGGTCTCTCAGTCACATGGTTTATGCTTTGAATTGCTAATTTCCTCCTAAACATACTTTTCTGAAACTTTCCACTTCAGATCTTGGCCTATAAGGAAAAAAATATGGGAACATCTTGAAGCAAGGCAGCTCAGCTCAGTCTTCATCCCATGAGGAGAGTGGAAATACAAACATGTTCCCTGCTGCTGGAAATGTTAATGACTTTGTTGTTGTTTAACTTACTGTACAGAGAAGTAATAACATTTTAGCTCAGCATGTTCAGTGTCCTTTAAGGGGAAAGGTGGGAGGCTTGTGGATATTTTGGAGTTCAGCTCCCATGTAGATGTTAACAAAGGCAGCATTCCCAGGCTGACAGACAGCAGGACGCCCTCGACAGCTTAAAAACACATCCTGTTTCAGCAAAAATTGTTTTCTGCACTTGTAAGTAAATAATTTAAGCCTGAGATCATGGGCCAGATGACCTACTTCCCAAGACCCCACTGGTCAAGGTTTGGTGAGAGAGAAGCAACCTTTGTCCCACTGGGATCAACACAAAAACAACACAGTTCCCTCTCAGAGCACAGGCCCTGAATCTCCATCCTTTTACAAAGCCAGAATAGATACCCAAACACACTCCCACAAAAAATCATCCCAACATTCTCCTGGTTGTTATGTGCTCCTGAGTACACTGAAAGGGGACTATCAGCAATCTTCCACATGTGGGAGCATTTCCAACCCCATCATCTGAGGGCTAGAAATCCCAGAAACCAAAGCTGCCACTGGGCTTCACACTGCACTTCCACCAAAGAACCAGGTTCCCTTTATTAATTAAAATGAAGAGTGCTTCAATTAAGCACCTGTCCATAAGAATTACCATAAAACCTTTGCTGTATCTGGTAGTGAGCAAGCAGCACAGAAGATGTGTTATTCACTGAGGTTGAGTGAAATGGGGACTCTCACATCTGATGAGCTCCTTTCTTAAATGGCCACTTGGACTTTGAGCTCATAACCAAAATGTCATTTTAATTCAATGGATAAACAGGTGCCACACGTCTTAATAAGGAAGCAGCATCCTTTGCCCTGGCTCACTCACTCCCCATTTTCCCAACAGAATACACACATTCACAAAATCTCAAACTGAAAAATTTCACCAGTTGGCTTTGCACTAGGAAACTGTGATGATGATGTCCCCACCTCACCAGGTGAATGTGGGTGTATGCCCACAACATGGTCATGCAGAACTGACTAGCCCTCTCTCTGCTCAAAAATAACTTACAGGATTTTTTTAAGGAAGATTGAAAAACCTAAGTTTCTTGTGCATGTCGTTTCAGACTCCCAGCTGGGTTCTAAGTTGTTCTCTCTGAAGCTCACTTTTCCTAGGAACTCTCTCCCATCTCTTAGCAGATTAAAGTACTGAAATAATGACTCAAGCAGGCAGAGGAGCCAGCTGTGAGCCCACAGCCCTGCAGTGCTGGACACAGAGAGGCTGCTGCCTGATAGACCTGGCACACAGAAGGAGCAGGAGAAGGGCAAGCAGCAGCCTCCCAGAAGGAACAGCAGAACGGGGTGAAATCTCTTGCTTAATGACTGAAACAAGGTTGCACCAAGCATAAAAATTGAATGCATTCCTTCAGAAACATGGCACCTGAAACCTGCCAATTTAAACCAGTAAAAACCTCAAGCCTTGCCTTTGCCTTCCTCCTCTAAGCACCTGAACTTTCCCTTCCCTGCTGCTGGAAGCAGCAAACAAGTTTTGCTGCATTGTGAAAAGCACATCACCCATTTGCCACGCTGTGTAAATGATCAGCAACAGTGGGAAGAGCACACCCACACTCAGTTATGATGGCCAAGGTAATGCTGCTGACTCCTGGCTTCCTTGGCACTTTGCGTCTCATTCTCACTGTAAAGCTGGCACCAAACTCAACACTCTGCCTTGCCCCCAAGGTCATCTTTGTTATAAACTCCCTGCCAAAGCACAAGGCTCTCTGGCCTTCTGAGGCCATGAATTAAATGACCAGGCTGTGTGCCCCATGGAGTCACATTTCCTTTCCCTACTTGAGATGTATCAGAGTGACCTTATTCCTATGCAAAGGGAAACAGCAAAGGAAAATGGGAGCTATTTTGGCTCAATTCTGAAAAGATCAATTTCATCTTTATACACCTATGAAAATGAGACTTCTTTGAGGACTGAATTCTTTCTGGTCAGCATGTCTTATTTCATGAGACTCATAATTCCCCTTTTATGCTTTTATCATAGACATCCAGACTTAAGTGAAAGCCTTGAATATATTTCTCAAAACATGATTATATTCAGAAATTCACCATGTCTCCAGAACTCAGGACTTTTGTTTGAGCCCATTCATTTAATCCTTTTCCTGTCTCACTTTGTTTAGTTTTGCCAACAGCCACTCCAACCTGAGCAGCCCCATTCACAGTTACAGTGCTGGCCAGTTTTAGAGAGCAGCATTGATCTGTCTCGGGTATTAATCCAGAAACATGGTCTTCATCTCATCTCAGCTCCTTCAGCTGCCAGAGAGGACCTGAACACAGCATCCCATCACAGCGCCCACTCCAACACTTCCCCTCCCAGCTCTCCAGGCACCCACGTTCCTGGACACTGCTGCAAAATGAGACTGCTCCAGTTCCTTTCCAGAGTGCCACCACATCCTTGCTGTCTCCAGAACGCTGCCTGGACAACTCCCCCAGCAGCAGAGAAAGCAGCTTTCAGCACGGGGAGCTGTCAGGGGAGGGTGTGAGATGGCACCAGAGCCATGGCAGGCACACGAGCCACACACGGGTGCCAGGAGAATGGAAACCCTCCCAGCACAGCTGAACCTTGTGGCTGGGACCTCACACAGCTTCCTCAACAAGGGCACTGTGGTCAGGCAGGAAAGGCCATTAATGAGAACAATCAAGTGAGAGCTCTCACAGGTCCAAGACAGAGGTGAGCAGCAGCAGGAGAGGTTTGAGGGGACCTTGGATTAGGGAACAACAAGGAAAACAAACTGACAAAAATATTAGTGGACTTTTTTTTTTTTCCAGCACTAAAACCCAAAATACAAACAAACATTGGTTTCTCACAGAGAAACCATGGCATTCAAGGGTGTGAGAGTAATTGCTCCGCACCCCTGTCACTGCACATGGGCAATCTCAGCATCAAAAGCCCATAAATACAACGCTGGCACTTCCACCAATGGACCTCCACAGCTGTGATGCTGTGCTGGAGGGAAGGCTGAAGGATACAGGCTGGACTGGGGACCTGTAATAATCTGTGACACTTAATCTTGAGAAACCACAGCCCAGGCTGTCCTGTCTGGCAGGGAGAGGGAGGCAGAGTGCTGAGCCCTGGGGAGCAGGAAAGGTCCTGTGCTTCCTGCAGGCAATCCTGCAGTCGGTCAGGGCTGCCTGCATCCAAGGGAAGGTCAGTGGTGGCAATAGAAGCCCTTGAGAGGGGAGGAGGAGGAGGAAAGATGAGTGAAAGGAGCTGGGGAGCAGCTGGGGGAGGGGAGAGCGGACACATAAAGGAGCAAGGCTGGACCGTGTAAGGTAGTGAATGGAAAGGGCAGACCTAGGACTGTGGGCTGATCCTTGCTTACTACGTGAGGAATCTTTGGGTCCCTGCCTTGCCCTGCTGCCTGATCCTCCCAGGAAGATGCTAGAAGGCCACCATGCACCCTGCCCGGAGCAGCCCTTCAGCCCAGGCAGAAACACTGCCAGGGTAAATAAGCCTTCAGTGTGAAACCGGGATGCTGGAGACTGCTGTTTGCCTCGGGAATCCGCATCCCTAGCCGGTGCCTAGCCTCTCCCTGGTGGAAATGGTTTTGGCCACCTCTCTTGCTCTCACCCTGACACCCTTTCTTTTCTTCTCTCAAGTTTCCTCACCCGCACATGCATGGGCAGCGCTGCTGCCAAGGGACACCCCCAAAGAGCGCATTTCCGAGCTTAAACCATCTACCCAAATTCTCCCCTTTTCCAGCCCAGCCAGGATCTGAGTGGGAAACAAATTTTGTCATGGCCTACCTTCCGAGTCCGCCAGGTGTGAGGCGCGGGGGCAGCGGGCAGCGGGGAGAGGGGCTGTGCGTGTGAATCAGCAGAGGAGTCCCTGTGCCAGGGATGCATGCTGAGCCTCAGCACCGCTGCCTCTCCTCCTCCACCGCCCCGGCTGCTGTGTTGCTATGCGATCACATCACCACGAGCAGCATCTCGCCGAGCCTCCAAAGAGATCCCCTTGACTCGGCAAAACACAGCGGGGAACAAGGACGAGCCCACCAAGTGCCCGGCCCTTGGGAGAGCTCGGCCGGCGATGGATCCGGAGGAGGGAGGGAGGGAGAAGAGTGGAGATGCAAAGACAGGCACGCACGGGAGGAGGAGACAAAATACACATGGAGAGGGGGAAAGGGAGGAGGGGAGATGTACAAACACACAGAAAGCGCCGTGGTCTGACCTCTGGAGACCTGCCACGGGCTGCCGGGCTCAGCCACGCTTCCCTCTGCTCGCCGACATCTCCCACCGCCTCTCGGGGCTGGCGTCTCTCATTTTAGGTTGGATATGGCCACGCGTGTGCTGGAAAATGCCAGACACGTTCGCCTCCTTCCTTAACCACAATTTGGGTATCTGACACAAGACTTTATAATTTAAGAATAGCCCGTTTCAAAATTAAAGGAGCAAAAATAGGATTATCACTTCATTTCGGATGTGCTTCCCAATTTTTCTTAGAAAAGAAAAATAAGTAAAAGAAGGAGGCAATTCTCCAGGCTGGGGAGATCTTTTAAATGTCAGGGTATCTTGCCTCAGCTCACACGAAACAGGAGGATTTGAGCTGCTAGCTTGGATGAGGACATAGACACAGAGTTGGGATTTTGGTCCACAGATAACAGTTTACGGTTCTTCAGATCATTCCATCTAAGGATTTCAAACTGCTCAAGTCACCGAGTGATGTTATTTTCATATAACACAAAAAGAAAGAGAATTAAATTACTTGGTGAGAAAGAGGATTCAAATGTAATCCCAGCTCTGTGTTTTAAGCACAAGACTGTCTCAGCCTTTCCATGGGAAAATTAAAACTTGGGAAATACAATCTTCCTGGTCCTTGTCAGAGTGGTCTTTCATGAGTCTTAGCCCTTTTTTTTCCCCAGAGCTGACAGACTAAATATGTTATTTTTCTGCTGACACAGTCACGTTACCCAGAAATATCAGTGGTGTTTGTAAACATTTTCCATTTCTATACATTTATTCCCCATCTCAGGTGCATCCCAAAATCCAGGTTCACTTGGCTCACTCAGACCCATCAAATGTAACAGCTTCACAACATTCCTGAAAAATCACTTCTGGCCAAGCCAGTGATGGAAATAACAAGTGACAAACTCTCTGCAGCATCACAAGGCTTCCTGTGGGTTTAAGGACGATGGTGCTGCACAGAGGGACAGTGCCCAACCCACCCCTGGGCTGGCCCCAGCAGGGTGGGGAGCCCACAACCTCCTTCCAGCCAGTTTGGGCACCTTACAGAGCAAAACTTTGATCCCACACCATGGGGATGTGAATGGATCAAAAGCTTTTCTAAGTCACCAATTTAAACACGGAGGTTTAAAACTCAAAATATAGTTGATCTTGTGTAAAACATGTTTGAGAGAGTCCTCAAGAAACCAGTGAGCTCCTTGTGATGGTACCAGCTAGAACCTGCAGCAGGTGGGTGACCAACCCTAAGTTCTCCTTTCATTCTAGACAGGTGCACCAGGAGTCAGAAGCAGAGCAGTGAAACACAAAACTCATGTAACTACACTGGAAGGAGATTTTAAAATAGAAACCTCCTTATAGCTGGTTCCAAAAGGAGCAACACTGAATACTTTGAGTACCAACCCAAGAATTACTTATTCACTCCACACCTTCTACTCTTAAAAGCTTCTTCAATAGCTTCTGCTTCCACAACAGCTGTACTGATGCAACAAAATCCCTCCTGGAAAGCTGTATTTAGACCAAAGAAAACAGATATGGATCAGAAGACAAAAATGAGCAGAGACTCTGCTGGGCTATTTTTGTGCACACACACAAATAATAAATCTTGGGTTAAATAAGGAGAGCGAGGGGGAAAATAACAGCAGAGTCTGGAAGGGCTGTCCAGACAGCTCCAAAGACACCATTTTCCAGAGAGACACAACCAAATCCGATAGCAGCATGTATCTGTCACCACCAGCATCTGTAAGGGACATGACAACATGGATAAACATATCAAGTCAAGTTACACATGCACTCAGCACAGAAGCATGAACAGACAGCATGAACCACAAAAGCAAGGTGCTTTGCAGTACAAGCATCCTAAATTATTGACTGTTTAAATGCAGTAGAGAAAAAAAAAATCTCTTGTGTCAGTTTAGTTTAAATTATGAGGCGAACCAGAATGTCTGCTGGGAGGGTTGCTTCCAGGGCTGGGAACATCTTCCCAAGTCCTCCAATACTTTCTGTTTTAAGGATATAATTAGGGCAAAAAAAGGAGGAATCCAGAACTCAAAGGGAACGAGGGAGACCAACTCGGATGTGTCATAATCGCAGTTTTCACATAAGCACTACAACTTTTTTAAGTGTATGGGAAGGTTTCTGAGATGAGAGGCTAAATTTGGTATGCTATGAGTTCTGAAGAGAATTTAAGCCAAAAAAATCTCCCAAGGAACTCCAAGAGCTAAGCTTCCAGAAGATAACACTTCATATATTCCCCTAATGAAACATTTCAGACTTTTTTTATGTTTTATGAAACGGCAAACACATACCTTGTTAGGAAAACTAACAACGTCCACCTTCCCAACAGGGACATCTCAATATGCACAGTGCTAAATACAGTGTACAATCATACAAGAGGTAAAAAGTGGGACAGGTTTTATAAGGCTTGGACATAAAATTGGCATATATATAGAGACACACACACTGACAGTATTTTTAGTTTGAAAGTTTTAAAAGCTAAGAAATAAGGGCTGTGTTTACTTTCAGCCTAAATTCTGTATTATTTTCTCCCTATACAAAGCCATTATTATTAATCACTTGTAAGCTGGAATATCCATCACACTAATTATTCTTGCGTTACCAACCAAATAAAAACATTACATAAAATTCTGACATTCACATTTTCAACATAAAATTTCAGGGCTCAATATAATTAAAGGCTATTATTTTTACATTTTTCTTCCCATACGTTCCCACCAATTAACTTTATCTTCTAAAATAGTCCCTGTCACAGAGAATTGGTTCCCAAAACGTGCAGCCTCTCTTCCCTCCTTTGAAACATCACATCTCCTGAAAGAGCAAGTTCATCCCTCTGGTACAGAAGAGGAAGTATTGTAAGCATCCTTTGGAAACTTTGGTATATTCTTTCCCTTTTGGAGTAAAGCTCATATTTATCCATTTATCCCAGTTAAAGTGTTTTAGAGAACAATGCTTTACCCAGCAACAGAATGTAGACTTATCCTTGTTAACAGGAGGATGCAGCAGACACCAAGAGCAGCACTTTCCCTAGAGCCATACACCCACAGTCCTCGTGGATCCATCTGCCGAAGAGGAGCTCAGAGAAAGGCTTGTGAGCCAGGACAAGGTCCCTTATGGCTTGGAGAAATTCAGTTTCTCCCCAAGAGCCTACAAATCCCAATCTTCCTGAGACGAGGCTCCCTCACCTGGGTCTCATCCAAATTAAAGCATCAAAGGGGACTGGGATCTCTCACAGCTGCCCACATCCAAAGAGCTGTACCTGTTTTGATTCAGGATCATTGATCTCAGTGGTTGTGCTGCTCCTGCCTGGGGAGGGAAAGCCAGAGGAGCAGGTCATGCACAAAGGGACAGACCTGCCCATCAATTCCAGTACATTAGACAGGCCAGCAGGCTTGGGAGCAGAGCACAAACAGCCCCTCTTCAACAAGAATTAACAAAACTAGAATTAGGGCCCTAAGAAAATTATTTAGTTGACTGGATATGGTACCATCCTGGGGGGCTTTTTTGTTTGTTTTGTTTAAATAACTGATATCAAATAAATAACTGTACTTCTTTTGCTAGCATCAATCAGCAGAAAAACCTTCCCAGAGCAGATTCTACCCTGCTGAAAACATTTAGAAAAGCAGCAGGGTACTTTCTAAACACATGGTACCTGGGGTGAGAGAGAAGAATGGGCAGAGAACTGATACAAGCAGACAGCTGCCATGCACTCAGAAACAGAATTAATCCCTCTCTTCATTTGTTCCCACACAGGCCTTGAAACAATTTCCTCAAAATGAGAAATAGAGTCTATAGGGGAGGAAGGAAATCTTTTCAGAGCAGCGAGTGCCAAAAGAAAGAGGGGTGGGTAACAAAAGAGTGTAAAAGAAGTTGGGGTAAGAGATGGAGAAAAAAAGAGAAAGGAGAAAATGGTAGAAAAGAAAGCAAAAGCATACAGGAGAGGAGGGCAAGGCACACAAGGCAGATTTCAGCGGCTGTTTTGTTCCTCAAAAGCTGCCAACACGTTTACAATGTGCTCTCCGTCCCCCTCCTTATTTACTGGGTGGTGCACTCAAAGGAGCAGGAAAGAAATCCACAGGAGCTGCTGAAGATTCAGTTGGACACAGAACAGAGGTGCCCTAAGAGAAAGGAAACTGCTTAGTGATCCGTGCACAACAAACCACGATGGGGATGTTACAGGCCCAGAGACCTGAGAGAGGGCTGGGAGGAAACCTGCAGAGAGCAGCCTCTTCCTGCAGAGATGGCACTCACAGGCAGCACAGACACTGGAGCAGTGCAAGTCAGACTGCATGGGGATACAGCTGCACATAAAAATATATGTTCACAGCAGAAGCTTATCCCTGAATTCTTCAAAGGAAGAGCCCAAAGGATTTGGGCAGAGTGTAAAATCTGTTGCAATTTGCAGCCTAAACCCAGTGCCTGAAGCTCAGCCACGTTACAGTGACTTAAATATCCCATGACTGAGCCAGTGCTGGAACAGCCCATCCTGTGTCACGTTTCTGGCAGGTACCACAGCTTGCCTGATGCATGTTCACTCATTAAACTGCAGAATGGGATCACGCCTCAGCCTACAGACTTCTAAACACTCTCAAGGTTAAAATGGTATTTAGAGCCTGTGTAGGTACCTGCATCTTTTTTTCTTTTTGAAGATCAACTGTTTTGATTTCTACATTTGTGCAAGGGCAAGCCTGGAGATTAAAGCCTTTAAAAAAAAATCTTACCCTCTGTTATGCAGACTTTTTACTCCTACAAGACAGGAAGCTGAGAGGCAGAGAGGCATCCTCACAAAGGTACACACCTTGCAGAACGTTATTTATGTACTTCAACACCTCCCTTGCCAACTATAATTACTTGGACAGGTCTAACAGATACATACAGTTCTCTCAGGAATCCTGTGCCCAAAACCACATCACCAAATGCTAAGGACATAAAAGGAATTCTTGGTCAAAAGCAAGGTTTGGTGGCATCCAGCCTTCATCAGACCACAATTGTTGCTTCCATTTTAAAAAGCAGAGCCATAATGAGGGAAACCCATTGATACAACATAAATAATCTTTCCTGGAAGAAAATACTTGAAGACTTTGTTCTTTCAAGACATTCATCATCCAGAGCAAGCTTTTTACCAATCTCTGTTGTTTTTCATCCATGATGCATCCTCTGACTAAAAAGCACATAAAGAGCTCCCTCACACACTCTCTCAGGAGCCACGGAGCTACAAATCAGCCCAGTGTGTATTATTAATGACAAGTTATCAGAAGATCTAGGACAACAGCCAGCCAGGAGTTTCACTGTGCTGAGATTCTGTAGAGAAAATGAACCCTTTGCCAGGTCAGATCCCACAGTTTCCCTTGTTCCTGTCTCCACTGTGCACAGATTTGTGATAAGCCATTTTGTCACAGCAGCCAGGAGGTGATTACCCTGCCCTAGAGGCCTTACAACTGAGCCTTGCCTAAAAGACAAAGGTAACCAAGTGAGGAGACACTGGGTAGAGGAACAAAAATCTCAAACACTATAATAAAAAAAGGCAAAGTGAATTTTATTTTGCTAGCAGTTAAACATTATTAGAAGGGTTCAGGAGGACCCATATTGGCAGTTGTTAGAGCTGCAGTACAAGGCTCACAGATTCAATTTCCTGAGTGGTTACAGCTGTACCACCTTCTAAATCCTTGGGTCCTGATTTATTCATGGCATTAGGAATGCAAAATGCAAGCAGAGGGAAGTAGGCCAACAAAAGAATAGAAAGCAGGGATACAGAGGAACCAGTTTCTTCATTCCAGCTAAAAACAGGTTGAAATTATTAACTCTTTCAGAGCAGACTCTCTGAAAAGCTCTGATGCATAAAGATGCACAAATGAGTCTCCCACCACAAACCAGTAATTATAAACAGAAACACAAAGCAAACATGGCTTCAGAAGAATTTGGATTAACTCTAGCCCAAGGCATTTGGATTTTCTGATGAATCATGTTCACCGTGTCTGACAGGGAGGGGTTAATGGCTTTGGTTGTGTGAACTGGGGACCAGATGTTCAGCTGGTGCAACTCAACACAGATCCATTAGAAATTAGTGGAGCAGTGGCTGCTTACCCCAGACAGGATTCTGGCCCAGTACTTTGAAATCCTGTTTATTGCCCACTTAGAGATTTCTCCAAAGGAGAGGCCTCACTTTTTCAAATCAGCTAAAAAAGCTACTAGAAACACCACAGGATGCAGTTAAAATGAAATGGCCACTGCCATGGCCTGTATATTATACTACAAAACCCCTAAATCAAAAGCCTGTAGAAGCCTTGTGACAAATAATACTCCAGCACAGTTGTTTCTGCTATGATTTCATAGTGTCCACCTACCTCACAATGGGCTGAAACAGTCATGAGAGGTAAATCACTCATTTGTCACTTACCAGGGAATGGATGGGTCTTCATTACGTCCATTTTAGTCCTCAGACAGAGCAGCTGTGGTCAGACAGGTCTTTGAGCACATGCTTTTCACAGAAAATGGTCTGCAAAATTTGCTGTGATGACTCAAATGCAAAGAGCAAGCAGGGGAAAAGAGATAAGAAAAGGTACAGTGGCACATCTCTCCCTAAAAGGGCCATTCTTCCACTCAAGTGCAATGCTACTCAGATAGTTAGAGGGGAAAAAAGAAAAAAAATGTCCAAATGTCAAAAAAAGACAAGAGTTACCACAGCATAAAGTGGCTAGAAATAATCTCTAGAGGCCAATAATCCAATAATACCAGGCACATTTTTGCTGCATGGGATGGATTTTAGACAGGCATCTTGTCCAACAATCAAAAAACAAAACAACAAAAAATCCCTCAAAACAAACAAACAAAATTTAAAAAAACCACAAAAAAAGTAACAACCTCACCATCCCAACACATTAAAATCATGTTATCTGTCCTGTTGCTGTAGTTCTGCACCTCTAAGTGCCCAGCCTGTGTACTTGAATGTCAAAACTGTGCACAGTGTGCCTACATACTTTCACAATCCAGGGTATAATAAAGTCTTGTGATGCTGCACGTCTTCCATAATATGATTCTGTGCTTTCTCAACCAAACACCAACCCCAAGGGAAAACTGATGTCAGGGACCAGTAACTGTAAAACATTCACTATATCCCAAAGGATTCTGCTATAAGCTCCTTTAAATACATTTACATAATCACACACACTCTTAAGAACCCAGGCATGTTTCACAAGTGAAGTGAAGCCTCTGGCAGCACCTCCAGTCAGACAGGAATGCACCTTCCACAAACTCCAAACAGCACCTAGCCAACAGGAAGCCTTTTCTCCCTGGCTATTGCTTCTTTTAGATGTTCTGCCCCTGCTCCTTTCCCCACTGAACGAGGCTGCCATGCACACATCTGTCAGTGGCCCCAGGGAATCACTCCAGCCTTGTTGTACAGTCCCAGTGTGGAAGTACAAATCTGGTCAGCATCTGAAGACACCTGCATGGTGTAAGGACAAAAGCTAAGGGTTAAGGTATCCCTAGGGACTGCAGTACACAGCCTCTCCAGCATAAGTGGACATAACATTTCCAACTTCTTTTTGAAGGTAGTTTCACAGAAAAATTATAGAACTCGTTATATGTTAGGGCCATGTCTTGAAACATATCCAGGAGTTTCTCCTGTTGAAAAAATATAATTAGAGTTTTGAAGATCTGTTTCTCTTGACAAAAATTAGCAAGCAGCACTTATACTACTTGGGATAACACAGATGAATGAGAAGGGCAATACTTTAGGCAATTTAACCAGATGTACTTGAGCTGAGAACAGTGGTACTCAACCAGTCTGATTCTGAAGGGATGAAGAAAGCAAACATCTTGAGTGGCTCCCGAGTTGCTCTCAGGACTGATTCCTTTACAGAATCAAAGTACAGATTCACAATGTAAAATTCAGTATAATCTAACCCAACTCTCAAGTGCTTACAACCTTATTTTACAGCAGAAAAATAAAGTTCATTTAGATTTTGGAAACATCAGTTCAGCTTCTCTCAGCTTTTACTCAGACTTGAAATGAAATGACAGAAGATACATTTTGTAGAAGAGTTTTTTCAAAATGACACATTAGAAATATTTTACAGAAAATAAATTATACATATATATGCAAATAATATACAACACCTACAGAGCTGCAAACACAAAAAGGAAAAGTTACATTTGCATTTGTCAATACAGAAAACGTTGAGCTGGTGGCAATACTGTACAAGTGCTCAAATCAATAAACCACCAAGTGAACACCAAGCTTTCCAGCTGCTCTAGAAGGTCATTATAACCAAAGTTTGCATGAAAACTGTTCTGTAGGCCTCAAAAGGAAAATTAATTTCAGGAAAGTCAGCTTGGTCAGCCTGTTAAAAGTCATATGGGGTACAACAGGGAATTGGGAAACTCACTTTGCTCCAATCCAACACAGCACCCCTGAAAGGCTGATTACCTGCTGCTAAGGAAAGCAGGTCAGGGGTCAACATTACTTATAAATGAAGCACTGCTGCTCACTGCAGTTTTGAGATGGAAAATGTTTGTTTCTCAGTCAAAACAGATACTCCAACAGAGAAACACTAGGGTGGAAAAGGTAGATGTTACATAACTTAGCTCACCAGCTTCAGACCAGGAAGTTTAACTGAGACAAGAGGAGGTTCGGTGTTAGTGAACCAAGCCAGCCTCAACATCTGTGTCTTCACTTTCATAAGAGAGATGTCAGTACAAAAGTGCAGGTTAGAGTAATTGCTCTGTTTCTCTCCTCTGAGGACAGAAGAATTAGTGACAGAGTCCTTTACAGTCTGCTAGTCTGCTCCAGATGACAGAGTTCCAGTGAGTCCCAGGGTCACGCTTCCACATTCCCTGCTTTGCTGCGAGAGGCCTGGGAAACACGACTGATGCTGCTCTCAATAAAGACCTTCAGCCCCTTCAAACCTTGGGAATAGAGATATTCCAGATACCAGTCCCACTTCTTCCCCTGTAAACCAGAAAGAAGAGTCAGATGAGCAGAACAAAGCTTTACCTTAAGCCAATTTGAAAAGGTCTGCAAACTCTGCCTTCCTGTGGGACAACATCCACATGTTGTGTGACATCTGTAAATACCCACAGGTCTACAGGGTCACCTGCTGTCCCCAAAGGGACAGCAATACACATTCTTAGACTGAATCATGATCTTTCTTTAATACTGAAAGAGTTTTATAAATCCCAGTCCTAAAAAGAAGAGTCTATTGGATCAACAGGCAATATGTCAGGAATTAAATGAACATGGATATTAAAGCATTCCTTCCATCACTAGGGGTGATTCCTCCAGATCAGGTTTCAAGTACACTGTGACACAGGAAAGGAAACCAAGTGCCACTGTATTTGCTCAGTGGAGGATTCCTGTTCAAAGCTGTAACAAAGTTACACATCTGTCTCAGAAATATAATATGAAGCAGAATTTGTATTATCAATGAACTTTAAGTGCATCAAGAATGTAACTTTTTCTGGAGCTGCAGAGAACAACAGCCCTGTCCTGACACTCCACTGACTCATGGAGGAAATTCAAAAAATCTCAAATCACTAGCCACAGATACATAACTTCTCAAGTGCTGATGTCCTCTTGTTTGGCCCTTTTAAGAAATTGAATCAAAGCCTACAGCTGGAATTTTTCCCCTTCCAGAATTTTTCTACAGCATTTGTGAGTTTGGTGAATATTATAACCTCATTCTCTTCAACACAGCTGCTAAAAATTGCCTGCTTTATTTACCAAAACAAGAAATCTTACCTTAATTAATTTGAAGTTTAAGGTGGTATCATCAGGAGAAACCTTAAGGAAAGGGAATAAAACAATATCAAGTCAGACAAAAAGTATGTCCAGGGTTGCTGGGTCTCTGCTAAGTCCTCTCCTAAAGCAGGAATTGTAGGCATGCAAAGAAATTTAGGGATTTTTAATCCTGCCTTAGAGGGGGCTTCCAGCATCATACTCTGTGCATAAGTGGCAAGGTAACATCTGGACCCTCTTGCCCTGTGCTGCAGCATTACAGGATAGCAACAGGAATATGCACAGGTACCTTTACCATTGTTTCTCTACAATGTGAAAGTTTTATTTTCAAAACAACAGAAATTCATAACAATGAGAAAGAGCAAGAAGAGAGAACTGACACTGAGAGCAGTGCTTGTGTTCCCCCAGTGCTGCAGAGCAGTGCCCTCTGGTGCTCAGCACTGCTGAGGAAAACGTGTCCCTGAAGTTCAACATCTTTTCCTCCTGCTGTAAAACACATTTGTCATACCTGCTAAGCAAAATTTCTCCTAGTTCTACAGTAGGAAGAGAATGCAAGAATTCCCCACCAGAAGGTTTTGGGTGTTTTTTAAGTGATTTTGAGGTTGGGTGTTTTTTGGTTGTGTTATGGTTGTTGGTTTGTAGTTTGGGATTTTTTTTAAATGTGCAAAACCTACAAAGAAGAATTAGGAACCTGTGTCAGGGAGAGTTTGGGTTGAATAGCAGGAAAAGGTTCTTCCCACTGAAGGTGACTGGGCAGCGGGATAGGCTCCCCAGGGAAGTGGTGACAGCACCAAGCCAGACAGAATGCAAAAAGTGTCTGGAAAACACTCCCAGGCACAGGGTGGGATTCTTGGGATTTCTCCTCTGCAGAGGCAGGAGTTGGACTTCAAGATTTTTGTGGGTTCCTTCCACTGCAGAATATTCCATGATTCTAGGTAGCCCAGAACAAAAATTATGTGGACAAGAGAGATAAGAAATATACAACTCATTTCCTTGGTCTAACCAAACCAAAATAGATTCCTTGAGCAAAGACAAAACCTGAGTTTAATCAGCAGTAAGACACAAACTAGCTTGATTCAAGACACTGAGCACATAAAGGCAAATTTTTCAAGTGTTCCTAAGCAGAATTCTTTGCTTCAACTTCTCAGGTGCCCCTTGCTTCATTTCAGGAGTCACACCTATTGCCTCAAGCCTGCCAGTGTTTCTCACAACAAACTGGCATCTTGGTCCTTGGACAGCCTACCAAGCCTGGTTTCTTGGAGATGCACACACATCTTGGAGCAATAACAGCTCTGGCAAACTGTTCCCTCCCTCAGCAGCTGCACTGAAAACATGATAAGACCCACAGTTCAAGAGAACTCCTGGCAGAACTCACACCAGCCAAGACAACACAGCTCCATGTTATCTTGCCTCTGTACTTGAAGCAGCTACTTGGATTTCTATTTTAATAAGCAAAAAAAGCTACCACATGAGGCAGAAAGCACTGCTAACAAATTCTGCCATGAATTGCTGTATATAATTTAACCATGTATTTCTTGACTTTCTAGAGTTTAAATATTTAGATCACTCTGCCTATTTTGTGGGGCAGAAAGCACCTTTGGTAAGCTTTTACAGAAGTGTCATTTATTTCATTAATTAGCAATTTTAGTTCTAGCTCAAAATTGTCATAAGTACAAATTCACATCTAAAACTGCTACATTCATACATTCAACTGCTTTCATCCCACACAAAGTAAGACTCTTCAAATTGTGCCATTAATCTGACAAACACAGAATGCTACAGCAGCTTTTGAAAGATGCCTCTTCCAGTCAGCCAGGACACAGAGACACTTCTCTAGAGAAGCACTCAAGACAGAACATCTGGTGCCATGAAAGATCCAAATCTTGGCCCACATCATTACCTGCTGCAAGAATTGAACAGAGTAGCCCATCAAGGCTGGATGATAGACAATGTTAAAGCTGTTTTTTATTTCCTTCACTGCAGTTTTACTCAGCAGCTTATCATCCATACGAAGTCCTTGAGAATGAATATCCTTCTGGAATGCACTGGATGTCCACAGACAGCCCACCATAGCTATTATGTACTTGTTGTACTCTTGGTATGTCTGGTTACTGAACTTGAACTGCAGTATTTTCTGAGGGGGAAAAAGAAAAATCAATAAATAACATCCTCAAAGCAGCTGTGTGCTCCCTCCAGTCTTTAAAAGATGGTCAAAAAAAGATGGCCAAAGCTCCCACCAGTCTTTAAGAGATGGCCATTAGTACACCTCCCCTCCATTCAACCCAATTCCTTGCTAAAATCTGTTCTAGGACATAACAGATGTGTCCACAATACCTTTTTATTCAGCTCATTTTCTTTTGCAGCCACCAAGTTGGTTCGATACCTGAAAAAAAAAACAAAGAGAAAATTAGGGGCCTATAAATTTTTACTATACGCCTGTGCTGAAAAACATTGGAGGAATTTATCAAGAAAACTTATTTCCACCATGAGAAAGATCATCAAACTTTGTTAATGAAAGAGAGACATGAAAAAGAATTCAAAGGGACTTTATCACTTGGCAGAGTAGGAATGTATCTAATAATATTAGTCTCTTAAATGATTCACACATGACCAGTTTTGCCTGGGACAGTCACCTTCATAGAGGCAACACACAAGAATGGACATTCAGCCTTAAAATCAGCAGAGAAATGCAGTGTGTTTTTAAGAAGGGAGACTTTCATTCACTAAGCAAAGAAACAGAAGCCACTGGAAGTAATGCAACTTGACAGTTGTTCTATATAATAAGCACTAGCTCTTCTTATTTCCTAGAGACCTTCCTGTCATGTTAATTACCCTGAAGATTCCTTAGAGGAAAAGCCACATGGAGAGCCCTGCACCAGCTGTCAGCTATTGACCACTCTTCTCCTCAGATGCAGCCACTGGAACTAACAAGGCTAAGAAGTGTAGCCTTGGTGGTGGATCCTGCAGAGCAATAAACAGTGCTGTCTTTGGCCTTGCCACCAGCACAAGGCAGTCCCAAATTCCTGGAGTTTGGAGGTGGAAGAAGCGCTTCCTGCTCAGCACATGACAGAATTTGTAAGGAAAAGCTCAAGTGTAGTAGCCAAAGTACAGGACTGAGAAGTTGTGTAGTTACTACTGTTAACTCCAGCTAGTTGACTTTAGTTCTCTCAAAACAATATGGGAACTTCTTCCTTCACATATCAAAGATATGCAAATAATACCAGGAAAGAGGTCAGAATCCTGCTGTTTTGGATAACAGACTGAAAAAAAAAGAGGAGGAACTACAGCTATAAAATCATTTATCATGAAAGCTGGACACAAGAGGAATTTTTACCTCTGCCTTGCACAGCAAGAAGTAGATCCCAGGTTTTTACAACAAAGTCCTTTCATTTCCAAAAGACTGAAAGAGAAGACAAGGAGTCCCTGCAGCCCACACCTGTTGTAGTACCTGTACATAATGTAGCAGAGCTGATTCAAGTTGACAGAATCCATGCTGAGCAGTGCTGGGTAGAAAACCCCAGCAGGAGGCATTATCAGCAAAGGCAGGTTGTACTTCACGTACATGTCACACACCTGCAGAAATGAAGCACATCCAAGCTGATTATTACTGCCAAAGTAATGATTATTACAAACTTCCAAGGATGTAAGAGCAACAGAGAGCATGACACTGAATTCCAGCCAGATCCATCAACTTCATCCAAAGGGGAAGGCCAAGGTGTCATATGCAAGTGCTGTTACCCATAAATTTTGCGCATTTTTAATGGACAATTCAGTTACAAACAGATCCCAGGACTATCACTGTTTTTTCAGCTGTTCCCAACCTAAACTGTAGGAGCTGCTGCTGTTGTTACAGCATGGCTGGAGTTCACAGTAAGCACAACTACAGAGAGGACATGAGGAAGCTGGAGAATAGACTTAAGGCCATTTGATGCTGTTTGATTGCCTACAGCACAAACTAGAAAAAAAAAACAACACATTTTTAAGGAAACATTTAAGGAAAAAAACCAAGATATGTAGCTTGAAATCGAACTGATCACTGTTCTTTTCTTTAAGTCAACATTAAAAAAGCAGGTTATGCCCCTACTGTTACTTCTCCCTCCTCAGTTCACCTCTGAATTAAGAGCAACCACTTTCTAGCAGCATATTTAGTTCTGCCTGTAGAAGCAAGAACAGCAGCTTTCACCTGTACATCTACCCAGTATTCGGAATATTCTTGCATTTCATCAAAAAGTTCTGTAAACTAGAATGAGGAAGATGTTTTATGCTTTAGCTTAAAAATACAAACAGCCTTAGGAGTACTTGAAACAAAAGACAAAATGACTGGGATACACACAGTCTCATAGAAATCCAGAATGAAGTACATCAAGAATGTGGAATTGTTTTCCAAACGCAGTGCAACAGTAGAGATCCATCCCACAAAGTGGACCAGTTCAGCCACCACATTCACTAGTCCAGAGAGGGTGGTGTTCCTGCAGCAATGACATGGCACAACATTACAGATATGTCTTTGCAAACAGCAACATGGAAAATGGTAAAACAAAATTAAAGTTTATGCTTTTGCCCCATCTAATACTCAACAACAGACACTTGTTCTTCAATACAGCCAGTAACACATTGTTATCAGCACCATTATAAACACCCAGATATCAGTGTTACCAGATTTTGAATTCTGGACACTTCAATTTCCAGTGTCAGCAGAAATGCTTCTAAAGAAAGACAAAGAACAGTACTGAAAAGGTAGCTTACAATATAGCAGAATCATAACAGCATTATTAACTTTCTGGTTGGTTTTTATGCTGGGTGTTAGGGCTAGAATACAGATCTAAATACACCGGTGAGAAATGCACAGAACATGGTTTGCATCCTTTAAAGTCAAACTTACAAAGAAGAAAACTCCAAATCCATTTGGATCACATTGCAATTTAACCAGTTCTGCAACAGCTCTTTCAGGCTCTCAAGAATACTGCACTGCAATAGGCAAAAAGAAATCAGGTTGATGACAATTTATGCAAGCAAATAATCCCAAACAAAGAATGCCTTGAGAATTGGCATATCCAAGGAAAGGTACCAGGAGTGTGCCAAGAGCAGTGACATAGTTGCACAACCCTAGAACTGAATGTATGTGTTGTATATCGCATCTCTGGAGAATGTGAATTTCAAGTAGAGAAAAACCACCAAAAAAACAGTTTTAACAAGTAGTTAAACTTGTTAATTGAACTATTGTGTTGTGTGCTATCAGTTCTTTTTATCTCCGGTGCCCCAGCTTAATTCCAGTCAAAAAAAGGAAGATATCTTAAAGGCATCAATTTCCTAAAGAAGTTAAACTGTAAGTATATATTTTATCTTGTTTGGGCACAGACTTCTCAAAAGGATGTTTCCTATACAATCCCTCAGACTGCTACACCTAACACAAGTACAGATAGGAGTATAAACTAGAAGTAAGCAGCCATTATATTCATTTAAATTACCTTAAAGTAAATAGATGATGTGAAAAAGAGCTGTGCCAGGGGATCATAGAGATATGACTTAATGTCTGAAAAAAATGAGAAAGCAATAGGATATCAGTGCACAAATTCTATGCCCTGAGATAGCCCCACAGTCCAAGTCACCCAAAGGATCTGCAGCACATACCAGAGGAACTGCTGAGGGGGATCCAACTCACAAGTTTGAGGATTTCTGAGCGGCAGCAGACACCATCCCAGAGAGGAAGGGTCTTATAAAGGAACTCTTCACAGGCAGAAAATCCCTCCTGCAAAGCAGAAGAGAAGCATTCAAAAATTCATCTGACTGCACCTTGCCACACTCGCATCACTCTGGAGAAGGGAAGAGACATACACCTACTTCCAGCCATTACACTCACATCACTCTGGAGAAGGGAAGAGGATTACACCTACTTCCAGTCATACTTACCAGGACATTCAAATTATTGAATTAATCAATTAAGAAAAATAGTTCTTAGACTATTTTTCCTGCAGAAAACAAGGCCATTTCCAGAATATAGATAAGTGCCAGAAGTTCTTTAAGGGAAGACTTTGTGAAACCCTTGGCTTCCACAAACATGCACTTACCTGCAACAAACATTCTGCCTTGTAGATAGTTTCCAGGAAGCTCCTGAATTCTTCTTCATGTGGTTTATCAACCACACACCAGGTGCATTCTGAACAGGAGAGAATACTGTACTTGAATATGAGCACAGCAAGAACAAGCACAATGAGAAACCAAATTCAGTTCTCCTCCAGTAGCTGTTTTAACACTCTATAGTTATCTCTGTAAATCTGAATAGCAAAGCACCATTAAAGAAAAGTGTGAAAAGCCTCAGACACCCTTTAGCTCCCTACCTCACAAGATAATACTGAAGTTCCTACCTTCCTGGAGCATCTGGCCCATCCAATAGTAGAGCCTCAGGTAAATAGATTCATCTTTCACACAATTCATGTAGTGAAGCAATAAGGGGTTTGTTAGCACTGAACCCATCTGGGAAGGAAACTGCAAGAAAAAAAGAAAATAATAATTATTCAGTATTTACATCAATAAACTGCCAGAGAATCTCATGTTCAATCTTTTTACCAGCAACAAGACCATTCCCAGGACTCATCCACCATCCTCAGTTAGGACTAGATGCTCTCTTAGAATTAGATAGCAGCCCACACACTACTCACACATAAACAGGGCATAGAGGAACATCCTTTGAACTCCCAAAACATTCACCAAGACCTTTCTGAAACTCACCTCTAGATGGTGGATATTTTGTAGGAGCTGAGGGAAGGTCTGCAGCTGCTCCACTGGAAAAGACCTGCTTGTACTGTACAAATAAACACTGTTCTTTTCCCCTTCCTCTTCTAAATTATTTGTGTTTGTACTGGTTGCAGGTATAACCAACTGGGCATTCCATTTCTGTAGAAAGGAAAAAATAAATTACTCAGATTCCAATGCAATTGGCTGCACTCATGAACCATGTTCCCAGAAAGACCAATTTTACAAAAAAGGTATCCAGGCTTTCATTATAATTGACTGTTGCATTTCTCTATAATTACTCCCCGCTTTCCTGTGCCAAAATAAAGCCAGACTCACATTATTTGCCAATATTCATAATGAAAACCATGACTTGGCACCTTCTAGGTGTGCCTTAGGTCCATAACATACCCTTTTTCGTGACTGAGGTTGGGACGTGCCTAAAAACACTGCCTGGGACAGAGGAGAGGTTCCCTGGTTTCTTTGCCTTACTGCAGTGATTGCTGCTTTCCATGGGCCCTCTGGATTCTTGAAGTAACTCTAGAAACAGAAATCAGACATCCATGCAAGAAGCCCAGCTAAGACAAAGCAACAGAAAGATCAGTTTCTACTCTGATTAACATCGCCACAGTAATGTAAAGATACACTTGATAGATTTTCACAGCACAGAACTCTCATCATTCATTAGTTTCATCACCTTTGGTCAACAATTTAACAGTTGGGCTTTTATTTCCTTTGGAACAATGTCCCCTTTTTCAGAAGGGGTCTCCAACACTTCTATTTTATAATTTTAATTCAAACCAATCATCAATTCATAGATTAAGTCTCAAGTATACGTTAAAATTAAACGGGACCAAGGTATGCTCATGCAGTTAATAAAAGAATTTCCTGAATTCAGCATCAGTGACACTCACATAACATAACAATGCTATGAGTAGCCAAATACTCAATGTAGATATTACCACAGAAAGTTGGAAAAGCTAACACCTTTTCTGCACAAAAAATAAATAAATTTGACATTTCAATGCCGATCAGTCTTTAAACTCTAATCAAGTGCCAACCATCACAAAACCATTCAGATCGTCTTGGACCTAGTTAATCAAGCTTTTAGTACACAACGTAGTGTGCTCATAAAGACAGTTGAAGAAATATTTGGGATCTAGTTCCTAGTAATTTACTGCACTTCTGTGCATGTTAAAAAATGTAAATTCTCCAACAGATGACTGTGCAGCACAATGTAAAGTATAAATTTAGAGAATATAAATACACAAGCAGATTGAAATAAATTTTATTTTATAGAAACTCAACTTGCCTGCAAATAAATTAAATGTCTGTTCTAAAAAACCAACAAAAATCTCAAACTTTTAAGTCTATCCCACTGAAAGAAAATTTTGTTGCAATAGCAACAAAGAGCACCAGCTGCTCTTTTCTCATATATCTGGCTCTGGTACATGTTTCTACTTAGTCAAAGGGCTGAGCATACACACCTCTCTTAGGCCTCTCTAAAAGGGGAGTAATTTTTTACTGTTCCTTGCATCTCTGACAAATCAGTTTCCTACATTTTTTAACTGCTTTCTTCTCTCTCCAAGTGCAGAGCTCCACTGTCATTTGTACTTGAGAATGGCAGCAATTAGAAGAATACCTTGACAAATTAGACAGTTTGTTTCCTGCAGAACTTAATATTGTGTGAAACAAGTCAAACCCAGCAGGAACACCAAAAGGATTAAAGTAATCCTCATAAAACAAAGGTAGATGTCATTCCTTACCAAATCATCTCATTATACTGAAGAGGAAACAAACACAAGGCAAGGAATCCTCATCTAAACCTGATTTTACTCAGTGAAAATAGGAAATAGAATTAATCTTCACTAGTAAATCTGCTACAGTTTAAATAGGAAGCTCCATACAAATACTGTAGTAAATCCTGGTTCTGAACTGACTAAATTTAATTCCTTACCTTCATTTTCCCAGAAAGGGTTATGGTCACCTGCTCTGGGCAGAAAAGTTTGTAAAGTGATAGCAGAGCTTGTAGATGAGACTGCATTCCCTGTCAAAATAACAGAACAAGAGGGAAAACATGTGGGGTATGTTTTTAATATAGAAACTGAATGCTATATTTTAAAAGCAAAAAACCCCAGGGATCAGTAAAAGCTAAAATTCTAGAGCTACACATCACCAAGTAAACACAGATAAACAACGGTGAAAGTGACAGAAACAACAAAAACTGGAACAATAAATAACTAAAGGAAGAAGTCTGAAGATCTTTCTGCAATCATAACTGATAAAAGGGAATTTAACAATCAAAGTGATAATAAATAGTCTTCTGCTGTCTAAAAAACGTGTTATTATAGCAATGGTTTTTTTCTTTTAAAAAGGGGAGCATGGTCCTCTACAATCTCACATTTTTCAGTCATTTTTCGTACCACTTGAAAAAGGAAGATGAATAGAAAATTAAAGACTAATAGATAAATGAAGCTGCCCCTTGCTTCAGAGATTTCACCATACCTGGTCACCAAACACTGAGCTTGGCATATATCACTGCATGTGCTCACAAAACACACATGAAAATTAGGGATGCATGTCCAAGAGAGAAACTTTGATGCTACAAAGACTAAAACCTACAATTTCAAGTCCATCTGCTCTTCTCCACTCTGTAAGGACATTAGTCTTACAAAGTTAGATTTTTAACCACATTATTAACCACAGTTCAAACTCTACAACATCTGAAATAAACTCACCATTTTTGCTTGGAGGTCAAGCAGAGTCCTAATCCGAAAAGACTTGACTGGAAAAACAATTAAGAATATAAAGGATTTAAAAAATACCATATCAGACATTTAAGCAAAAGTTATATAAGCAATATTTTTATTATAAAGTCATGAAAAAGCAAGAAGAACCAGTAATCCTTATTTCTAGGGTAATATAGAAGTTTCCAATTCAGCAAGTGTTACACAAAGTTTTGCCTGAACCACCACTAATTCTTCCTTGCATTAAAAGCACAATATTGGCTAATCATTGTATCAGCTGTATTGGAAAAAAAAAAAAAAGGCAGTACCAGCAAACAGGATCAGAAATAAAATGGTATTTCAGCTCACACAGGTAAGACTCACCATTTTCTTTCCTGGTCAGCAGGTAGAGCAGGTGGCAGACGTAGGGGCACTGCAAAGCAAAGGCAGCCATGAGCTCTCCTGCTGCTGCAGACACACAGCCAGGACACGCAAAAAAGCAGCACAAGAGAAAGCTCCATGTACCAACTTCATTTGAAACTTCATCACTGCACTATGAGCAGTCCTGACAGTAACCAAGCCATTTAATTAACTTGGATAATGTCTTTAGCAACATTATCTAGAAATTACAAGAGTCAGCAGTGAAAGTGCTTTTGAAAATTACATTTTCTAAAGGAAAGGCACCTTTGAACCAGTATACTTTTTTAGAGCTTTTAACTGCAGCTGAGGCTGGAAAGGGTCTTAAATTAGTTTCAAGCCAACTCTGCTGCACTTTCCAGCTGACCCTGAATGCCTGAAAAAGCTATTTTAAACATTAAGAAGTTAAATCCAGTTTTATGGAAAGATTATAACTAAAGTTAATATAAAACCATTAAAAACATTACAAAAAATATAGCTCAGAACTTTTGGAATTTGTTTTAACTACAAAATATCTTAAACTGAAAGAACATTAACAATCTCATACCTAACATGATTGCCAAGATCATTTTAGTATGCACTGATTTCAAACACTTCAAAATTCCTAGATTTTACAGTTGCCATATGGCAGAAATTGCCTGAATGCATGCTCTCTTTTAAGCTATATTTCAAATTAATTAAGTGGAACAGTAATTAGTTTCTTACCTTAAATAAACACTGCTCTAAAATGCTTGTTTTTTTCTTTTTGCTCAAAGTACAAGTCAGTTTCTGCTCAGAAGCAGGAGACTTTACCTGCTGATGTCTGACAATCCCAGAGACCACTGTTACTCTTGGGAATTTAGACAGAATAAATGGTCACACTCTCTGTGATACAGCATAGCAATTCTTGGATACATGTTTAAGCAAACAGACCACAGCAATCTTACTGTACTTGGCTGTTTATGGATCTGAATTACCCAGCAGTCTTATAATGCAAAGAGAAAATGAAAAAGGAAAACCAGACATCAGAAAATGGTCTCTATCCAACACCTACTCCAGACTAATTCTAGCATTAATATGCATACTACTAATGAACATTTAGGTTTATTTTGTCAGCTCCATATGTTCTTCAGCTCTCCTTACCATCTTCTCATCTTGCAGGAAGGAGAAGAAGAAACCATAGAGGGCATGAAGTTGTTCCTTATGATCAATGAAGTCAAACACTGTGATCAGCCACTTTAAAAAAAGCAGCTGCAGACAGGAAAAAAACAAAAAAACACATTACATTAAGTGATGGGCAAAAGCAAGGCAGAGGAAACAGAACTCGGCTCAAGACACAATCAGTAAGGATACACACCATTCTTAAGGATAAACAGAGAGCTACAGACAAACAGTTCTGGGGTAATTCAGTTGCAGAAAGGGATTGACCAGATAAAGAACTAGCCCCATCATTGTTGTTGTCAACTGGGTTTTGGTTTCCATAACCATGGGACCCTATTTGGATATCAGTGGTGATTGAGAAAGAAGGAATCCGATAAATGGGACACATGTGGGCTCAGCCTGGAGAAAAGGAGGCTCAAGGGGGACCTTCTCACTCTTTACAACTCCCTGAAAGAAAGCTGAAATGAGGCAAGGGCCAGCCTCTTCTCCTAAGTACGAAAGTGATAGGACAAGAAACAAGCAATAAGTTCTGCCAGGGAGGTTGAGATTGGTTAACAGGAGAAATTTCATCACTGTCAAGCACTGGAACAGACTACCCAGGGTAGTGGCAGAATCAGCACTCCTGGAGGGATTTAGAGGATGTGCAGCTGTAGATCCTGGGGACATGGTTGGCTTAGCAGCATTAGGTTAATGGTTGGATCCTGTGGTCTTCATCTTCTCCAACCTAAATGGTTCTATCACATAAATCTTTGAGCAGACCATGAGAACGTAAAAAGACTCTTTTCCTAATGTTAAGTCATGTTGCCATGACCAAGGTGCACATAACCTAAGGGACACCTCATGCACCAGAAGTATTTCACAATGTTTGTGGAGGCACCATTCTTGAGTTGAAAGATAAAAGACAAGCAGGAACCAAATCTCCACTGACACTTTTAATGTGTTTCTTGGTTCCCATTGCCATTCCAGCAACGGGCATCTCTGCTAGTCTTATTAAATGATAGTACCTTGTCATTTAAAATATACTCTGTACATTAAAACCTCAGGATTTTTGACTCCCCAAAATAACATGTTGTTATGGTTCCGGTGCAGAAGCAATAACTACTGTAAACACTTACTAAGTTACCTGGATGTTGCCTGAGCATTTGCTGACACAGAGCCAAGACACAGCTGTAACCACAGAATTTTCTGGTACCACTGAGGCAGGAATCAGGCTCTTCAATAAACGAGTATTCACTGTATCAGCTGGAAAAAAAACAACTTCAAATGAGATAGTGCTCATGTACCAGGTTCTTCAATATTGTTTTGCAGCTTAATTTGCAGCAAAATTACCTCTGGACAAAATGATTCAGAGCTTCCTTGCTCAAATAACAGTGTATAAGGACTTATAAGAATTTATTAAGGACTTGCCTATACCTCAAAATGATGACAAATAATTCAATGCAGCTTAACAAAAGAAAATGGAGACGATACCAAAGCATGTCAGAAAAAATAATTTTATGCTACAGTACTGTAAACACATTATCTCAGCAGGTTTGATTTGAGGGGAAAGGCACATTCACAGAAGATACACCAGAAGTATAGAAATGCTGTACCAAATTTGCCACTGAGCGCCACTTTCAGCAATATCTCGAACCCTTCAGGGGGCAGCCCTTGTTCCAGGGCAGTACTTTCCACTGCATTCAAGTGTTTCTGCAGAACACTGTTCTTCTTCAGTGCAACACAGTCTTGAACTAGGAAAAACAAATAGTACAAGCACAGGATGAAACTTCTGAACAGAAATTAACTTAAAGCTTCTCTGAACTGTCCCTGCACATCTTCTTGACATTTTAAAATTAAGTAACAAAGCAGAAAAACTTTTAAGACATTAAAGAAACATTACATAGCTCAGGGATTAAAGAGGGAAAACAGAAGTAAAATTATTCTAAAATTATTAATATTTTAATAAGAAATATGTAGAGAGACTTTTTACAAGAGCATGTAGTGACAGGACAAGGGAAATGGCTTCAAACTGAAGGAGGTTTAGATGGGATACTGGGATAAAATTGTTTACTGTGAGGGTGATAAGGCTCTGGCACAGACTGCCCAGAGAAGCAGAGGCTGCCCCATCCCTGAAAGTGTTCAAGGCCAGGCTGGATAGGGCCCTGAGCAACTTGATCTACTGGAGGGTGTCCCTGCCCATGGCAGGGGTGTTTGGTGCCTCCAATCCAAACCATTCTATGCTATTCCCTTTTCTTTACATAGTAGTAACACAAAACTTCTACGACACTAAACAAATAATACATACCTCAGGCATTAAAGAGGGGAAACAGATATAAATTAGTTTTGGTTTTGTTTTTTTTTTTAATTAAGAATGTAGTTATTATCTTCTCAATCCTAAATAACCACCCTAAAAATGCTCTTACCTTTCTCCAAGTAGCTCAAAGCTTGCTCTAGAGATCCTTCCTGGCTATCGTATTTCTCATCATTAACAGATTGCTGATTCTGCAAACTTTTTTCAGAGTCAATTCCCCCTCCTTTTCGCCATGCAGAGAGATCAGTTTGGCTTTTATGATGACCTTGCAGAGACAGCCTTGGGGCCTTGGAACTCTGCCTTCGCTGCATCTTTTCAGACTCACAGCTGAGAATGGAGAATTTTACTCATTTGTCATGTGAGAGCCAATCCTTCATTAGGCAAGAAAAGAGATCAGCTGATGAATGTCACAGAACTGGTTCCCTGTGAGGAAAAGAAACATTTGTTTTCTTAACAAGCAGATTTTAAATTCAGAAGAAATTAGTCAGAGATGACTATTCCCTAAAAGATCAGAGAAAATCCTCAAAGATGCACAGACAACAGTGTATCAAAACTCTCATCTCACATTAAAAAAGAAAAAAAATCCCAAGTAAAAGTTAACACAAGCTCCTTTCAAGTTAAACATTATCTGATACAATCTCATATAGCATTTTCATTAAAAAATAAACATAACCAGAAAGTTAACAAAACACAACCAAGTTTTCTTCTGAGTTAATTCTGTACACAATTATTTTCCTTACTTGTATTGTGTATGCCAATACAAACAGTCAACAAGTCATGATTCTCTGCAAGGTTACATACAGATGGTAGAGGATCATAGCAACACTTTTCTTCCTATTTCACAAAAATTAGATTCTTCTGCAGCCCTCCTACTAATCAGCTTGGATTAGAAAAATTAAGAAATTTTGATAAGCTTCCAAATGAGGCATAAGAGCTACCAACAGTCCCAAACTGCACAGCAGTGGGTGAAATACAGGCACAAAAAGTGGCATTTTCTCTTCAACATGTTGAAGAGATCAACGTTTTACCCACAAAATCAGAAAATTTGCTACAATTTCCTGAACATGGTAGAGTGTGCACCCCTATCCCTGGATTGCTGGGACCTATTTCCTGACACAATAAAACAGAATGACTTTCAATTCATATCCCTCTCCATCTCTCACTTCCTTATGAAGTTAGAACCGTCACTATTTCCCTATAGGTTTGTTTGCCACTTTCCCGTGCAGCAAAGCTCAGTGACCACAGTCTGGATTACAGCAACAGCTTTCTCTCAGCTCCCTCAACACCTTCTCTACATGTGTTTTGATTTCTTTTGTCCTGCAGGAGTTCTACCAGAAAGGTTTGGTGAAGAAGAGAGCAGCTGGAAGGGCAGTTCTGGCTGATAGCGAGCCCAGCCCTGCGCAGCCCCTCAGAAAAGAGGAATGTGGCACGAGCGCTCCTCACCCTCCTCCCAAGCACCCCCTTCCCCAGCAGCCGCCACCGCGACTGCCCCAGGGCCACCCGGAGTATCCCCAGGGGACAGAGGAGGCGAGGCCTTCCCGGCCCGGCCCAGCCGAGCGCCCCGGGGCCCTCAGAGCGGCGGCGGGGCCCCCTGGCCCTCAGAGGGGAGCCGGGCGGGGGGAAGGGGGGAGTCACTGACCACCCCCTCCCACGACCACTGACCCGGCCACAGACCATTCCGGGGCAACCCTCCCGCTGCCCTGGGCACCGACCCCTGCTGCCACGACCACTGACCCTGCCGCTGCTCTGGCCACTCACCATTCCAGGGCCAAGCCTCCTGCTGCCCTGAGCACTGATCACCCCTCCACACGGCCACTGACCCCACAGCAACCGCCTCCCGCCAGCTCCAACCGTCCCTACGTTCAAACCCCGCCGCCACCGCCCCGCGCATGCGCAATGACCGCAGCCGCCCCTCAGCACCGCCCCTGACCGGCGCGTTCCCTCCCAGCCGCGCATGCGCAGCGCGGCCACAGCGCGCTGTGGGCAGCAATGACGGCGATGCTTCCGCCCTTCCTGCGCCAGGCGCCTCTGCGCATGCGCGGCCCGTGCGGGGCGGGAATTCCCCGTGAGGGGAAGTACTCCCTCCCCTCAGGTGTCTTCTCAGCTACCGGGCAGGGAACGTCAGCCTGAGATTACGTTTTAAAGAAGAGGGTGGGAGGGGAAAAGGCGCATGTAAAGCGAGACAGTAACCCTGAGGCCGACCGGAACGAAATGAGGTGTGTGGAGATAAGAGGGGAAAAAACAGAAAGAAAGAATTAAAGAAAAAAAAAAAAAATAAAGAAGAGTAAATTAGCATCGAGGTCTTACAGAAGGAGTAGATCTGTTCTTGTCACTTTCAGCGAGCACAGATGGCTGGAAGCGTCCAAAAATAGCTATTTAATGCTGGGGGCAGTGAAAGAGGTCAGCCCGCTAAGATAAATACAGAATTCTTGTTACTGGGCTCCAAGATGAGTTGTCTCGCTCTGTAACAAAGAACACGCAGCCACTGCTGCGGGTCGGTTGTTCATATCCCTGCAAATGTGAAAAAATGGGAATTTTTTAGTATTCACTGAACAGTCTAAAGCTTTTACAGAGATAGCCTTTGCTCCTTGGGATGCTTTATTTTATTATTATCATCTCTACAAGGTTCAGTGAGGAATGTTACAAAAAATAAACACAATTTTTCCCAAAGGTTTCCTGGGTTGGATGCCTAGGTGAAAGGGCTGCACCAGTTCAGTTGTGTAGGAATGCACAGCATGGTGTGGGTTTGAGTTAGTGGTATTTTTATTTAGTTCTGAATTAAAACACAATAACCCCAGTCAGGGGCATGGTAGTTAAAGCATCTTTGGGGAAATAAAGGGAATTCTGTATATATATTTTGGGTGACCTTGAGATAGTCTCTGAAGATGAGATTGTGTAACAGAGGCGGCCTTCTGGTTCCTTTGCTCAGGGTGCACATCTGATAAGAATCTAGTCCATCTGGAGCTCTGGGAGGAGGCTTTTTGAGCACATTTATATTTATATATATAAATATATGTATATATATGTGTGTATATATATATGTATTTATATTTATACAGGGCTGCATCTGTTTTAGCAAACTTCAGGAGAAAACTGCATATGAACATCCATCATCAATTTTTATAAAGATACAATGCTGATAGTTTATTTGAGTTACCTTTTCTCACTGCTGCACTGAACTGTAGCAGAAATTTATTTGAGACTGTTTCAGTGAGATACCCAAATGTCTCTTTTAAATATCTGTGGTTATTAATATATGACCAAGTAGAGTTTATCTGACTTCCACTCTGCATCACCTTGTCTCTCAAATTGCCTGACATGATTCAGCCCATTTTAGGTGGAGTGTTTGACCAGAGGGAAATGTTTCAGACATGTCTCTCAAATAAGAAATTTGTTTCTGTAAAGACATTTTTCTCCAAATTTCAAAATGTTTATTTTTGACTAATTAAAAAAAAAAAGAGAAAATAAAAAAATGTAAAACTGAAAACAGACAAACATTAAGAAAACCAGACAAATTTCAGAGGTCACACATGCTCCTTATGACAATCTAAGATTTCAGATACAACACAGGGATTCAGGCTCTGGTAACAGGACTTATCCCAGCTCACTGAGGCTGTAGGTGGGATGAGCAGTGAGGTACCTGCAATTGTTCAGACCCTCATCTACCAGAAATAAACAACAATTCTATAAAGTCACAGTAGCTGTGGGGAGGGAAAAAGAGGAACTTGCAGGGAACTGGGGAGCACAATGCTACTTGCCAACATCAGAGAGATATTTTGAAGTTCTTTGGGCTGTTCTGCTCCCCATCCCCTCTCCAGGCACCCTTACTGTCTGCCAAGAAGGGTAAAGAGATGCCACTGCCTCGTGTGAAGCAGGCAAAAAACAACTGTTATCAGGCCATTGTCCTAGTTTTGGAGCCTCTGCATGGAAATCAAAGAAGATGTAAACAGAGCATCCCATGTTCTCTCTGGATAACCATTCCATAGAAAGGACTGGGCACAGAGGCAGCAAAGCCCAAGGAATCCCTCTCTCCAACACAACAAACAGCATGTTTTTGGTAACAGGGTCCCTTTTACCTCTTGACCACGGAAAGGGAAATGCAGATATGTGTGTGTGGGGCTGCTCAGGGACACTGGTCATGTCCTGCCCAGCCACTGTTCTGGGCAGAGCAGTGCAGCCAGGCCAGCTCTGCTGCCGTGGGGCTCAGGGCTGGAGCTCAGGACCGATCTCCCCATTGCAGCAGTGCCAGGGTGGCCTGACTGCCCACCCAGGTCTCTGACCAGGGTCTCAGGCTGGTTTTGCAGCTCCTGCTGAGGCCAGCACTGCCTCCAGCTGTGTTGCTGACTGCCTCCAAGCTGTCCCTGTGGAAGCTAGCTTGTGTTTTTCTACATTACAGGGCAGCAGCAAAAGCAAGACTACAGTGTAGACATACCTTGTATCTCTCAGACCCCAAGTGCAACTTTATTTAGACAGACAAAAAAAAAATGCAAGTAGGTAAATAAAAACCAAATTTTCTGGGTGATTTTGGAGAGAGCTGCCTCGAGGGTCCGTGTTTCCTCACATGCACTCAACTAGGATACCTTCATTTTGCCTTTCTCAGGAGCTGCTTCATGGATGAGTGGCTGCTCATCCCCGTTCACCGACAGCATCCTCTTCTCTGGCGGCAGCTCCTCGGGCTGGCGAGCGATCAGCAGGCGGCAGGTGAGCAGGATCCCAAAGACCAAGGCGTGGGCATAACGCTTGAGGGGGTCCCCCACGAGCTGGTGGAAAAAGAGCACAGCCAGCACGAGGAGGAGGAGCAGGAAGTTGGCCACGTCCTTGGGGCGACCAGGCACCAGTGTCATGACAATGCCGCACGCCACTTCCAGGGCGCCGATGCTCTTGCGGAGGAGGATGGAGCTGACTCCCATCTTCTTGAGCATGGGCAGGGCCCGCACGTAGCTTTTGTACGCTCGTTTCTGGAATCAAGCAGCCAAGGACATCATGTGAGAAAATGAAGGCAAAGGTGACTTCCATTGAAACAGATTGATGTGCAACATAACCTAAAAATTATTTCAGTTGTCACAGACCCCTCTGGCACAATACCCAATTTGTAAAGCTTCGGTTTGGGGGGTGTATTAAATTATCAATCTGCAATTCCCCCTTTCTAAGCTGTTGTCTCCTCACTGGAAGACAGTTCAGCAACCTCTCATCCATCTTTGGAACTACAGCCAGGCCAGGTGTACCTTACCCTGGAATCTGAGGTTCAGATTGCTTGATTTAGCAGTGCAGAACCATGTTGTTAAAACAAACAAACCTCTTTCTAAGAGTACCTTTTGCTTTAAAATTGGCTAATTCACCCAATCCCTGCAAAGCCAAAGCACAGGAAGTAAATACAAGTCTCTTTCTACTCCAAAGCAACTTACAACATCCCAAAGCAACTTACAGTATTCCAAAGCAGCTTACAGTAGTTATAGGCAGTGCAGGCTTGGGGTGGTACTAAACATCAAAGCTGAGATTCACCAGTCCTCTCCTGTGCTTACATACCTTTATGATCCTTTCTTTCCTCAGGTGAAAGCAAGCTGACATTTGACATTATTTGCTCCCTGGTTTATGCTGGATTTAGAAGCAGTGTAAGTTGCAAGACAGCCTGCTTACACAGCTGCCTCATTCTTTTGGGGAAAGAAACAACCTTTGTCCTTACACATATCCAGGTTCTTGCATTTGAACATTAGGTGTCGGTGGCCCTACTGTTTTGTTTGGGTTTTTTTCTCTTTTTGTTTTGCAGTCAAGTATTTCCTTTTATAGATATATATTTTAATAAAGCTTCTATATTCAGCGTGACACTGAAATTATTTCCACTTTTACTTGAGTATAATAACCCTGAAGACATTCTTGACATTGTGTTCTCTGTTTTCTAATCAGCATGAGGGAAATGGAAGCCAAATATCAGGTACAAGATTGTTCAGCTCTCACAGGCACTGATCAGACTGTGGATTTACTTCCATACAATTTTGGAAATCTACATTACAGGCATACAGAACTTTCCAATGTCTCCATAGAGTTTGATGCTTCCTTCTGAGAGGCTCTGATGCTTCACAGGTGGTTAAAAAATATCCAGCATTGTCATTTTAGCTACAAAATAATTGAAGATCTCATGACACATTTACTCCAAGTGTTTGCATTGTGAGGATGTATTTTAAACCATCAGTGACTAAAACCTCAGAGCAGAGTATTTTTAAACAGTAGTGAAAAACACACTTTTAAGAAATGTACTATAAGCATGTCCTAGAGTACTCTGGTATTTTAGGTATTTTAATAGGCAAGCTAATGTGTTTATTGCTGAATGAAAAACTACAAGTTTGGTATTTTAGGTAGATAACAGAGGTTCTTTGTTTTCTGGGGGCAAAAAGCCATCCTTATGGATTAGCAAGGTCAGATTTTTCCTAATTGTCTGCATGACCTGGCAGACCACCACATGTATTGTAGCACAGCAAAGGCAGGAGAGCCTAATGAGCCATGAATATGTAACAATATGGACTATGAAAAATAATGACACTGTGTAACAGCTGCTTTATAAAACCGGAGATCATTCCTACCTGTAGGCCTGACTCGTGATAAAGCAGAAGGGGACACAGATGCAAAATATTTTACAGAGCAAGCATTTTGCAATGCTCCTAAAGCCTCTGCTTTTTTCTTTTCTTTTTTTTTTTTTTTTCTTTTTTTTTTTATTTCTGTAGCAGAAGCTTAAGAGCTTTGTTTTCTAGGGGTTTTACCTCATGTGTCTCTTGCCCATGAGTTACTTCTTGGGGATTTTCCTCAGTGAGATCCCTGTGCTGGGCTGCAGACTAGGCACTGCCATTCAGATGTTATTTGAGAGCTGAGGAAAAGCAGCTGGGCAGGTGGAGCAAAGGGAGAGAGAACAGAATGTGCTGGAAACTTCTAGCACAAATATTTTTAGGGGCACAAAAATTATACTAATCTTTTCAACCACCACAATAAATAACTGGGGAAGCGGGGGGTGAGGGGGGCAGGAGAATAAATAAACACAGATGAGGAAGCAAAATGTGGCAGCCAGTCTCCCACCTGCCTGCAGCTCACAGCTGGCAGTGCTCTGCAGCAGGGCTGGCCCTGAGCAGAGAGAAGCATAAACCAGTTCACCAGGTGAGAAATGCACACAATAACTTCTCCATCCTCTCCTCACCCCCTTCCTCTTAGGCAAGAGGGGGAGAGGCTCATTCCCCAGGCCAAAGAGAATGAGAAGAATAATAATAATACCTTCCTCTGCAAGCTAAGAATTTCAAAGCATTTCACAATCATTAATTAATCCCTGCATAAGTCTGGTGAGGTAGGGACAGTCAAGTCAGTATCATCATCCTTGCTTTAAAGCATCGAGTTTTGAGAATCAACATCTGCCAGAGCAGGCATCTGCTTTTCCTACCCCCATCCAGTGGATAGATTTCCCCTGAGGGATCAGCTGTCCCTGCCTGCTGCATGTCTGGCACTTCCGCAGGCTTTGTTTTTAGAGACCCTTGTGACCCCAGCTTCTTTAGGCTGTGTGTGCTGTGCCACCCCATCCTCCTTGCCTCCCCTCCCCATCCTTATCCATCAGAGGTTTCTCCGTGGATAGGCTCAGCTGGAGCCCAGGCGAGGGCTGCCAGGATATCTTGGGCACTGCGTATTATTGGCTTCTCTCCATGTCACGTAAGGAGTCAGATCAGCTTCTTCTCTCTCCTGCCCCTCGCTCGGGGTTCCAGGGCAGTCACCCCCAGCGTGCCCCACTGCTCCTGCGGCAAGAGCCCTAAAGCACCTCCCTCCGTGCTGCCCGACTCACCATCTCATTGTAGGCATCCCTGCTGAGCCGGGGGGTCAGTTTGATGGTCCCCATAAAGACGAAGAAGAGCCCCAGGGCCACCGAGAGGGCGACGATGGTGATGGTCCTGGGAGATGCCATAGAGCCGCAGGGATCCGGTCCTAGCGAGGCCTTGTGGCTCTGGCTGCCAGCCCGGGTGGGAGGGAGTCCGTCACCATTGAAGGCTGTAGGAATAAAGCTGCAGAGGCAGGAGGATGACAGCGGGAGGGGATTCAGCCTCCTCCACTCAGCAACCCCTGGGTCCTAAAGCCCTGCAGCCAGAGCCACTCAGCTCCAGCACTGGAGCGCCGAGAGGAACTCATCCTCTTGTTACCTTGCGTGTTCCATAAATCGCCCACAGAAAGCCGAAACTGAGTCAATTCTAGGGACGTGGGATGGCAGCCAAAGACAGAGCACACTTACTCATTAGTGAGGAAACAAGGACGTTAGCAGAGGGCACAGGAGTAACGTGCTGTGGAGGGGAAGTGGGCAGGGGTCTCTTGTACACAGACAGCTTTCAGTTTCAGATATTCAGATACTCATACATAGCGAACAACATATTGTGGGTTTTTTGCACCAGGAAAGAAAAAGAAATGTTTTGTCCCTGTGGCTCTTCTGGAACCTGATGCTCAAAAGGGAAGGTGAGGCCACTTGTGTCACCCACCCCCATTGCAGGTAAAACCCATCCTGCATGTTCAGCTATCCAGAGGCTGGGGGAAAGGTTTTATGATCCTCTGGTATATTCTGATTTAAAGTCATTGTCTCCCCTGCAATTAATGCAACAAATTTCCTTTTGACCAAAACCTGGCAGAAATTTATTCAGATCTCGCAGCGAGAAACCAAGGTATAATTACATGAAACAGAACTGCTGGAATAAAATTGGGTATAAAATGAAGAGGCCGCAACTGTGTAAAAACCTACGCTCATGGGATAGTGCGAGAGTGATACTTCCTATGCTTGTCAGGAACCTTATCATCACTCCCTTTATGGTGTAGTCATTCTCAAGTCCTAAACACATGTGTTTTGAGCTCCCATAGCTTGAGAACTGGTTGTTGTTATTATTCAAAGCTGAGGACTGGGGTTAAAAGTCTGAAAAATACAGGCAACTCTCACACTTTCCTTGAGAATTTATCAGCCTTGATTCAAAACATTCTGGGACTCACACAACACAAGGGAGCTCTGCTCACTCAGACTTCCCTCCCCATTACAGCAGCTCCATCTCTGGAAGAGCTGGAGAAATATAACACTGTGAACAGGACAGGACACATACAAAACACAAGAAGAATTTTAATTAGCTATTGCAGAACATCCTGAAGAGGAAAATATTGCAGCTTATTTTTTCACAGGGCACTTCATATTTAGGCATCAGCAATCATTACTGGAGAAGGGGGAGGCAGATGTGGAAAGAGAGACACTGAAATATGTTCTTTTTATTTTGTTTTATAGAAAAATCTCATTGCCAAAGCTGGTGCTTCCTCCAGGCAGGGACACCAACAAAGGAATCCCTGGGCTTTCATACTCATCCATCCTGAATCTCCCACCCCTTGCACAACAGTTCTGTGGGGGAGAAGCCACCCACACCCAGCCAGTGCTGGAAGGCCCATGACCTTTGTTAGGCACAAGATCAGCACCCATTCAAGGCTCCTTACCTGGGGCTCCAGCAATTTCCCACTATCCAGAGCACAATTTGCAGCTCAAACACCAAGCTACATATTCCTCAACACAGGGAGAGAGTCTTTCCCAGGCTGCTTAACCAGCAGCCCAAGTTGCAGGGGAAGGAAGGGTGATGAAATGCTACAGAGAACCTTTTCACCCCAGAAATCCAAGTAGTTCTTTGCAGAACAGTGTTGCTAGGCAACCCAAAGTACGAGAAAAAACAAAAATATTTATTTTTATACAACTTCACAGAAAATAAGTTAAAATCCTAACTACATTGGGTCTTCAGGACAGGAGGAGGTTGCTTCCCAAGCTCTCAGAGCTCATTCCTGCCTCCTCAGCGGGTAAAGAGCAGCACCAGCTCACAATGAACAGTGTGAGGAAACAAATCAAAAGGAATAGCCAACACAGGGGCAAATGGCTCCCCTGCCAGCTTCTTCCGTGGGTCAGGTGGGCAGCACAGCCTGTGGAAAGCAAAGAGCATCCTTTAGACCTGTAGCAGAAGCCTTCCCACCACTGGTATCACAATCCAAGGGGGATCCACAAAGGAGGTATCATGTGTTTGACTAACATTCCTCGGAGTCTGAAGCTGACACTGCCTGAGGTGCAGAACCATCAATATTGAATCCCAAACCAGCTCTGAAAACCTCAGGGACAAGCTGAAGAGTGAACAGTCAGTGGCAAGTTTAAAGCTCCTTTCCTCAGAAGCCATCCCAGCTGAAAGACACTCTGTTTTCAGTTTTGGACTGCCCTTATGGCTGCCTGCAGACAGATTTATCACCTGGGTCTACCCCAGCTAAAGGCTGACCACATAAAGCTACATGATTAACCCCTAAGCAGGTGACAAATCCCCTTGGCTCCACTTTCTTGGCAAGGGGCCAACCTTCCTGCAGTGAACCCGATGGACTCTGTATCTCACATCCAGATGTCATTGTGCCATGTTTGAATTATTTTCTATTCCTCACTTATGCCTTGTCTGGACTTAATAGGGTCTGCAACTGAGATCAACAGAAAGGAGGAGAGTGCTCACTCAAGGAAGTTCCTCATGGCTTCACCCTCTGGCTTGCAGGAGATGTAGAGCAGCCTGCGGATGGACCTGCAGTTCCGGATGGCTCGTACAACCCTGTAATCTGAAAAAACAGACAGCCTGCTTTCCCACCACCACCCTGAGCTCTCCAGAAGTAATGACTGAACAGCATCACAGAATTGTCAAAAATACAGATGCATATTTTGCCATGTTCTCTCTTGGGGTCTCTCAGGAGACCACAGGTGTGACCCACACTCCTGACAGCTCAGACAATTTGGCAGGCAGGGAGCCAATGAGAGAAGCCAATTGCAGAGAGCAATGGGAGAAGTCCCTCTGCTTCCCAGGGAGATGGAGGATGAGAGAAAAAATGTTACTCAATTAAGCAAGGGCATATAAAACCTTCCACACACACTTGTGAGAGTGCATCTGGGTACCAGGCCCAGTGAGTTCCCAGTATACACTCCAGGGAAGACCACTAAGACAATTTGAGGGCTGGGGAAAAGAATGTAAGCAAGGATCCATTTGCTATCTTCAGGGATGTCATGGGGGATTACAGATAACTGAGAACCTTCTCAGAGGGGCATGAGAAGAGGATGAGAAGAATTAGATGTATGGCAGCAAGGGAAAATTATGATTAAAAATACTAGGGAAAACATTTTCAGGAGAGGAGATACACCCCTGGACATATTCAAACCTCAGCTAGGCTTTATATCCCTATGCAACTTTATAAAACTCTGAAGTTTGCCTTGCTATAGTTGGGAGATTGCAGCACCAACCTCCAGAGGTCACTTCTCTCTTAAATAATTGTGTGAGCCTTTGTGAAATTGTGTGAAAGATGGAAAAAAGATTAGAGCTAAAGAGAAAGCACAATGAAGGTGCTGAAAACAGCAGACTTTATGGGACTTTAGCTGCTGTCAGTGACAAGAAATGAGAGACTAAGCAAAGAAAGGGTTTTGAGCCAGTATAACAGGTCTCACAGAACTTGTTCAGAACTCTCTGTTTACAAGATGAAAATAAATAGCATTTTCTCTCACGTAGGCCAGCCCGAGAAGGGTTCACCACAGCAACAAGCGGTCGGGCATCCTCCCACGATGCCAAGAGCTGTGGTAACACAGCCTCTGCCTTTCCACTGTGAAACTCACAGTTTGAGATCCCTGTGAAACAAAAAAGCAACCACATGAACTGAATCTCACCAAGAGTTAGGTGTAACATGAACCACCCTGTGCTGTGTGAAGGTAACTGGTGAGGGTCCCTCTGCTCACTTCTACTCCGATTTTTCAGCATTTAGTTTGAAACTTTTTGCCACAGCGAGTTTCAACTCACCATTGAATGCTGCATTCCACTGAGCATCCTCTATTGCCTTCTCCACCACCTCAACACCAATAACCTTGGACACCTGGTGAGCCAGAGAGAGACCAATTGTGCCTAGAAACACAGGAAACAAAAATACTCCATACAGTCATGCTGAAGAAACAGGCCTTTACATAGTGATGATCAGCTCTGGAATGCAAAGCTCTGGGAGCCCAGGAACTCACCTGTTCCACAGCAGATGTCAAGGAGAACAGTGTCCCCTGTAGCCTGGCAGAGCTCCCCGACTGCCTGGTACAGAACTTCTGCTCCAGCTGTGTTGACTTGGAAAAAGGCATCTGGAGAGATGCGAAACTTCAGGCCGAGCAGTTCTTCGAAGATGTGCGGTGCTCCATGGAGGAGCTGGTAGGGGGACTGCTCGTGAGAGCAGCGTGTCATGGTGCTGGCAGATCACACAAAAAACAGCTGTTAGAAGGCAGCAGAGAGGAGCTGGTTTCCATTCCCAGGGTGCTCATGGGCAGCAAAAGATGGTTCTTCCCCCCAGCGACTTATATTTCATATGAGCCTTTCAACAAGATTAAAGCATTTTGATTCTTTGAAAGAGATCTGTGACTTGCACAGCCTAAATTTCATTAAAAGGATCAAAATGACTTAGCAGAAGGCAGCATTCCTCGGGCCTATTCCCCAGTTTTGCCGCTAATGTGATTTACTGTCTTGGGATAGAAACTGGAAGTTTCTTCTATAAGTTTCCCAGACTCATAATTCCCATGAGGTAGAGCCATAGTGTGTTCAAATAAGTCTGGAAAAATAAAAGATGGGGTCATCTTAAAGACACATCTCTAAGAGGGATCCAAACATCTGTCATTCTCTTCCAGCACTCCCTGAACTGGTGGGATTTGAATTTGGTCAGAAAGGGGGTAGAAGAAGGAGGTGGCTGTGTTTCCTTGTCAAGGCATTTACCTCTCTTGGAAATAAAGTGAAGTCAAGGCACAGACTGCTCCAGGCCCACATGTGAAGAACTCCTTCAGCAATGCTTTCTGAGTAGCCAGTGCCTCCTGTCAAGAGTAAGAAAGGAAAAGCTGCCTCTTTGGGTAACCTGATTAGAGCTCTCTCCCCAGCAACACACCCAGCAGGCTCAGCTCAGCCAGGTTCCTGCTGTGCCTCTTGCCCTGTCCTCCATGTGCTCACCTGGCCCAGCTGCTGGGGGTGGAAGGTGATGATAGCCATGGTGTGGCCACAGCTGGTGGTACGAACCACGAGCTCTCGCCAGTGTCCGCCTTCATGGAAGAGGATGCAGGAATCCAGGGGGGAGCGAGAGATGAACTCCTCATAGCACTGAGGGGAGGGGAAATGGCAGCTTTAGTACCATGAAGACAGCTGCCCTGCTCTTAACCCCCCAGACAGGCAGCCCTTCCACCACTCTGGTCTGCTTCTTCTGCTTGATTTCCATACATTGGGTGAAAGCTCCTTCCAGGCTCTTGAAAGACAACATATTTTAATAATTCTAATTTGCAATTCTTATGTGTTTTAATAGATTGGCAGGAATTCATTGTCACTTGATTAACTTCATTACTTGGGACACTTTATGGGCTGCAATATTAACATGTGAGTTTTTATAAAAGTATTTATCCACCAACTAGAATGAAAATTTTCAGAACATGAAAATGGACTTGAAAACACAGTATAATAAAAATTACAGTGTTCTCCCAAGTAAGAGTTATTGCAGTCTCTCCATTCCACAACAAATGGACAGACATGACTTATTTATTTACCTGGGCTACTTGTTTGTGTTTTGAAGGTATGTTCTCCACGTGATTTGCTTTCACACAGATAATATTTCTTCCTGTAGAGAGATGGCCGGGTATTTAATTGCTCTGGTTCAGGGCACGTAAAGCACTGTAGCATCTGACATGGCAAACTGTGGAGAGACCTTTCACAGCTCATGCCAGCAATTTTCTATGAGTTCCTTGTCCTGCACTGACCTCTGCCAGTTCCTACATACAACCCAACAGTTTTGGGGTTCCCATTTGGTCCTCGGTTCACAGAGAAAGTCGATTTGTTTCGGTAGCCATTAATGATGGGCTGAGGGAGAAAAGAAGGAAAAGCAAAGCCTTGGATTAAAAGAAAAAACAAGGGAGGAAAGCCAAACCCCAGCCTGGTTATTCTGTTGCCAACATGGGAAGGTGTACGTGAATGGGCAAAACACAGAAACAAAATTTGTGCACAAGAACCCCAGTACTGCCCCTTGGAGACAAAAGTAGCTCTCTGTGACAGAATGGTGACAGGTTTAACAGGGAGGCCTTTTAGGCACAAAGAAAGGGTTCCTAAGCACTGGGCTTATTTCACTCTCGGGCAGTCACAAGCTGCAAAGCACAAGTTAGCAAGGACTGACTCAGACACTCTCTGCAGGCAAATGATGCCCCCCATGAGACTCTTGAGCTGCTGAGTGAGAGACTGTTCGTGGCTCAGAGGGAAAAGCACTCCCATGGCACACTCACCGAAGGGACTACAGGCTGCAGAGGACAGCAGAGCCCACCAGGTTTCTGTGCATCTATGCCCAGCTCCTCAAGACGAGATGCCAATGTCTGCAAAATCTTCCTCTGGCTTTCATACTTGACCTGCAGAGGAGTTCTGAGGCAGAAACACTCTCATGGGACCACACAATGGTGGGCAGCTCATCATCACCCACCTCTGGGGAGTCCAACAGGAGGAAAAACTGCAAGTGAAAATATAGCCCCAGAGGAACTCTTCCCTTTTCACTACCACAGCTGCTTGGAGAAACAGGAAGAAAGAAAAATCGTGTCTGTGGTCCCCAAATACTGGCCTACAACATTTTGTCTAACCTGAAGCCCCAGTGAAGCAGAGCAGTCCCACAGAGGCCAGGATCACTGTGCAAATGCCCATCCTCTGTACTACAAGGAACCTCCCAGTTCTATCCTTCACAACAACAGGATTAAAACAGCAGTAAATGGGGTCTGAACAGTTTGCAGCATTATGCTGCTAAGGGCTACTGTTCAAGGGGATAGGAGGGACAGCTGGGGCAACACAACAGAGAAAAATCTGTGCAAACTCATCTTACCTGCAGCTGCTCCTGGTAGGGAAGTCTCCACAGTGGTGTCACTGCATTTGCTAACCTGGAAAGCAGAACAGTAAGGCAGTGCCCAGAGCTACTCGACTCCTGACTCCTATGGCATAACATCCCTGTCAGCTACTTCATGGGCAGGACTGTTCTCGTGTGGGCTCTGCACCAGGGCTGGCTGTGAACACCCAGACTCCCAGGGAACCACAGTGAAATGCAGTTTGTGTGCAGCAGGAGGGAATTGCAAGCTGCCCATTCTCACTGACCCAGCCACCCACACAGAAGTAGTTTAGAGATAAACCTCAGAACTTGCCACTACTCATATGAAAAGCAAAACAAGCAAGAATAAAACATATAAAAGCTGGTTTTTAAAAAAATTACATATATATATATATATATATATGTGTGTGTGTGTGTGTGTGTGTGTGTATACAAATACCCTAAAAAGAGTCCTCAAAAAAGAGGTGAGGCTGATATGATTCAAGCACTCATAAATGACTCTCTGCAACCATGGGGAACAGCACCCCACAGCTGGATAAGTTGCAGCTATTGCCTACCTAGGGTTTTTGGAGCTGCTTCCAAAGCACCCAGTGCCAGCTACCCCGAGGTCCAGGACTGCAAATAGACTATCACTTTTTGCTTGTCGATATGGCAATTATTGCCTGCTCCTTTTCTCTCAGAACATTGTATTTGTTTTCTCCACTATCCCCTCCCCAGGCCAGACTCCAGGCAAACGAGCCCTGGATCTTCTGTTCGTACGGGGTGGAAGTAAACCCCCAACACACCACGTCCCCAGCTTTAGGTGTTTGCTGCTTTGAAAGAATGCTCGATCATTTTGGAGAAGCCATACCTCTCCTCCCAGGAAGGCTCTGGCAGGCTGCAGCTCACCCCGGCCTTTCTCTTCCCTCGGCACGTTGCTGCTGTGGCTGTCCGCAGGCCGCGGGGCGGAGCGGGCAGGCCGAGCGGGGAGAGCGGCGGAGGGCGGAGGTGGCAGCGCGGTGGCCGCAGCACGCAGGACAGAGCCATGGCGGGCATGTCACCGCGGGCAGCCGAACAGCGGCACGGGCTGGAGAGCCGGCCCCGCTCCGGGCAGTGACAGGGACCCGCTCCAGCAGCGGCACCGGCGGCCGGCGGGGAGCGGAAGGGGCGCGGGGAGAGCCCGGGGAACTCCCCGTGGCGGATTGCCGGCGGAGCTGGGGAGGGCTGAGCTTTCACCCCGAGCCGGTCGGACACGGCCAGCAAAGTGTCACGGCAAATGCGTGGCCGCGCTGAGCTGGTCTGGGACAGACTGGAAGCTCAGTGCCACCTGCCACCGAGCCTGTCCGATGGGACACTCGGGACAGCGGAGAGAGCAGGAGGGAAGGCTGGCTGCCGTGTCACCTCGCAGGATGGGTACATGTGGACAGGAGGGCAAGAACAGCCTTTCCCAGCCAGCCCAGGCTGTGCCTCCAGCAGATGCTGAAGGAAAAGCGGGGATCACACAAGCACACGTGGCCACATGCTCACTTATCTCCCTCGGGCACCAATTAATCTCTGCGCTGGGGATTCCCCGAGTCAGGCATCGTTTATCTACTTAGGGACCCCAAGAGTTCTCTTGCCCACTAGTTTACCTCCACAACTCCCTGAAAGGTGGTTGCAGTCAGGTGGGATTTGGTCTCTTTATCCAGGCAGAAACTGACAGAACGAGAGGACACAGTCTTAAGCTGCGCCAAGGGAAATAGAGGTCTGTAGGAGATGCTTTCTGGGGACGGTCTGAGACACGGCCTCTATAATTAACCTCTATAAAAGACCTCTATAATCGAGTTAGGTGTTAGAAGTTTATTTCAGGGCGTGAGATAGACAGAGAGAAAGGGAGCCTGCAATGAGCTAGCAGATAGAGCTCAAAGTGGGCTCAGAGAGAACAATACAAAAGAGGGTAAAATATGAATACATGAGCTCAAGACTTAATATTGCTAAGAAAGTAACAGAACGGAAGTGAGAGAGCCGGGGAAAAAAGGGAAAGAGACCAAGAGAGCTAAGACAGCCAAGAGAGACTAAGAGAGCAAAGAGATAAGAGAACTAAGAGGACTATAAGAGCGTTAAGAGAGACCAAGAGAAGCAAGAGTTAAGAGTTAAGAGAGACCAAGAGAGCAAACTCTCTTTTACAATTACTTATATAACCTATACATTTGAATATTCTATTCCTTTACTAACCAATCTTTCTAAGTATACTAATACAGTAACATTTGTGTGCAACCTATAGAAATCGCTGGTTTTGCATATTTTTGGTTATCTCAGGGTCCTTCAGAGCTTTCCTTTATAAGGTTGGGATGAGGGGTCTCAGCTTGGTTTTATTACAGGAAAGAATGTGTTCTGGCATATCAGCCCAGTTTCTTTGAATTATTCAAACCGTGCTATCATTTGTATTTCTTCCTTAGCCTTTCTGGCTAAAGAGTCATATTTATAATTTCTTTCTAATTCTACCTTCCCAACAGAGGTTGGATATTAGGAAAAAGTTTTTTTATAGAAAGAGTGATAAAGTACCGGAATTGACTGCCCGGGGAGGTGGTGGAGTCACCATCGCTGGATGTGTTTAAAAAAATATTGGATGGGGCACTCGATGCCATGGTTTAGCTGAGGTGTTAGGACATGGATTGGACTCGATAATCTTGAATGCCTCTTCCAACCAAGTGATTCTGTGATTCTGTGATACCTGCCACCCTTCCATGTCACCTAAAATTCCTGCAGCCACGCATCCCTTGGCCAGGAGGCTCACTCACCCACCTTCTACCACTTGGGTGAATTGTTCCTGTGTGAACCTGGCTGCTGCTGTTTCCCCCAAGAGCTCCAAGCTTGGCAGTCTCCCCGCCCGGTCTCGGTCCCGGTCGCGGTTCCAGTCGTCGTTTCGTCCCGTCTTGTCCCGGTGAGGCCGGAGCAGGGGCAGGAGCGGAGATCCTCCACGCCGCAAGGGGGCGCTACACTGCTCAGGCCCGCTGCGTGCCTGGGGCGGTGCTCGCGGCGTTTAACCGCGCCCTGTGGGCGGGGCCTGTGCTGCGTGGCCACGCCCATCGTGGGTGGTGACAGCTGGGACGCGCCGTCTGCAGTAGCCGCGCCTTCGCCACGCCCCACTGCTCACGAGACGCCGGCGCGAGCGCTGATTGGTCGGCCGCGCGGGGCGGGGCGGGCGCTGATTGGCCGGCGGCGCGCGGCGGAACGCGGCCCGGCGCGGCGCGTCAGTTCCGCGCTGGGCCCGCGATGCTGTCGGCGGGCGGCGGCTCCGGCCCCGGCGGGGCGGGCGGCTCCGGGCCGGGGCTCGGCGGCGACGGCGATTTTCTCTCGCGGTACCGGCTGGTGTCGGCCAAGCTGCGGCGGCGGTTCCTGCGGAAACCGAACGTGGCGGAGGCGGCGGAGCAGTTCGCGGCGCTGGCGCGGGAGCTGCGCGCCCAGGAGAGCCTGCCCTACGCCGCCTGGTGCCAGCTGGCCGTGGCGCGCTGCGCCCAGAGCCTGTTCCACGGCCCCGCCGAGGCGGCCGCGCTGGCCGAGGCCGCGCGGCTCTTCCTGCGCCAGGAGCGGGACCTGCGGCAGCGCCTGGGGTTGCGCGGCGGCTTCGGCGAGCACGTGGCGGCGGCGCAGAGCTGCGGGGCCTTCGCCGCCCGCCTGCACCTGGAGCGGGGACAGCCCGCGCTGGCGGCCGGGCCGTGCCTGGAGCTGGCGGCGGCGCTCCGCGACACGGGACAGCCCGCCCGCGCCGCCGCGCCCCTGCAGCGGGCGGCGGAGCTGCTGACGGCGGCGCGGCTGCCGCTGCAGGCTCTGCGCTGCCTGGCCGAGCGCGCGTCCTGCCTGCTGCTGGCCCGCGACTACGCCGGGGCGCTGGCCACGCTGACGCGGGCGCAGGCTCTGGCCGGGGCCGGGCTGGGCGGTGCGGTCGGGGCCGGGGCCGCGCCCGGCGGTGCCTTCCTGGACGTGCTGGCTCGCTGCGAGGTGTCGCGGGTGCTGCTGCTGCTCCTGCTGCAGCCGCCGCCCGCCAAGCTGCTGCCCGAGCACGCCCGCACGCTGGAGCAATACTGCTGGGAGGCGCCCGACGGCGGACCGGGCACCGGCAGCGGCACCGGGACGGGCGGGGGGCTGCCGCCGGCCGCCAGCTACCTGCCGGCCGAGCTGTTCCTGCTGCTGCAGTCGGCGGTGCTGGCGTGCCAGGAGAAGGACGCGGAGGCGCTGAAGGCGCTGCAGGCCGAGCTGTGGCCGCTGCTGAGCGCCGAGCAGAACCATCTGCTCCACCTCGTGCTGCAGGAGATGCTGAGCCCCGCCGGCCAGGGGCTCTGAGCGCCGCCGCCCGCGGGGACAGGTCGGACCGGTCGCTTCAGTCGGTTCCAGCACAGACTCTATTCCGTTATTTATTTTTAATACGAGTTCTGTAACTCAGTGAAGTAATGGTTGATGAGAGAACGCGTTCATCTACACGTTTGCCTTGTGTCGTAGTAAACTGCTCACTGTATGAACTGAAAGTTGTCATGCTTGGCAAAAGTGTAGCCCTAAAGCAGGCTATTTTAGGGCAGAAGGAAGCTGTTCATTAAAAGACTGGCTGCAATTTGCATGTGTTGCAGAATTTGTATCTAGGAATCAAATGTCGTTAGAGTTGCTTTTTAAAAAACAAACAAAACCCATATAAAATAATATTTTCATTTTTCCTCCTCTTGAAAACAACCGGCACTGCAGCCAACACAAGGCCCTGAGTTTTGTGGTGGCTGAAGGGAGCTGGTCGCTGACCTGCAGGTGGTTCCTGGGGTGATGGTGGCCTGACTCCAGTCTCTGTAGCAGCTGTTAACCCAGAGAACTGAGCCTGCACCGTGGCAAATCCACTTCAGCTGAGGGAGTTTGGGAGCAGAATTAATGGTGGAGGTGGTGAAGTTACAGGAGTTATTGCAATGTGGACTGTTTGCTCAGTTCTGTGTGTCTGCTCTCGGGCACTTCTGTCTCTTGCTTTCTGCTTCTTTTGACCCTTAGGTGAAGGCAGCTTGTCTTTAGAGGAGAAAAGGTTCTTCTGTCTTTGGTGCACTCAGCTGTTGGGTACAGGCCTTGCTCAACTCCAGCAGTGCTAATACACAACCTCAAGCAGGGCAGGCTTTATCCTGGAAGCTGGAGATGCCTTGGGGGCATGTTGGGTGGATAAAGAGCAGTTCTAGGCTACCCAGCTACTGGGCAGTGAAACAAGCGCTGCCAGCCAGCACTTCCAGAGACCCTGCAGAGACTGAGGCTTTCAAAAAGACAGCAATCCCGTTTGTACACCTGGGAGAGGAGCCAGAGGTAAGAGGTAATTCTGTTAAACAGAATATAACATCTGATTTTAACATTTGGGTCTGGAGACTGCAGTTTTTTCAAACGCTTTTTCAGTGTTTTTCACCTCCCACACTTAAATAATGAAGAACTTGCCGTTTTCCCCTCTGAAACGCAAACAGAGAAGCCGCTCATTTTAAGAGGCCTTAATTACCACAAGCCTCTTTTTGACAAGGTAAAATTGTAGTTGAGAAAGGCTCGGATCCGAGCTGGATGTTATTTTATGACTTAAGTCAGCCGCGGATGCGCCAGGCCGGGAGGCAAAACTAAAAACCCGAGACTGCTTACGGCCGCGTCCTTTTTAAACTCCAGCGGCTGCGGCAGCGCGGGAGGGGCGGTGCGGGGCGGTGCGGGGGGCGGCTCTGGCGGCGGAAGGGGCGCGGACAGACGGACAGACAGACGGACAGACAGACAGACGGACGGACGGGGGCGGTGCCGGTGACGCGGCGCGCGGGGCCCGGCGGGACGGGGCGGGCGGAGCGGCGGGGGCAGCACGCGGCGCGGCCATGGCGGACGGGGACGGTGCGCAGCGGTGGGGACCGGCGGGAGGGGCACGGGGAGGGCTCGGGGCAAGCTCTGCGGGCGGCTTTGCCCCCCCGGGCCTTTGCCCCTCTCCACTCCCGCCGTGTCGCTCCCGCAGGTTCCAGCACGAAGAAGCGGCGGAAGAAGGAGAAGCGGGCGCTTGCCGATGATGATATAGCGGTGAGAGCGGGGCTGGGGGGGCTATCGGGCCGTGCTCGGGGTGCCGGCGGCTCCCCCGGCCCCATCCCCGGGAGCGAGGGCAGGGCTGGGACGGGCTCGCCCCGCGGAGCCTCCCCGGCCACGTGCGGCGGCGGGAGCGCGGCCTTCCCCCTCCCTGATCCCGCTTCCATCCTCCCCCCCAGGACATCCAGCACACCGAGGACTTTCTCATCAGGCCCGAATCCCGGGTGGCCCAGCTGGACACGTCGCAGTGGCCCTTGCTGCTGAAGGTAGGGCGCGTTCTGTGGCGCTCCTTTTGTCCTCTGTCCCCGCAGGTGTCGCCCCGCTGCAGGGAGCAGCGCACGTGGTGCTCTGCCCGCAGAAATCGTGATATGCACTCTCTCCAGCAGTATCGATTCAGTTTTGTGAGTTTTCCGTGCCTTGGAAAGATCCCGCCATATTGGTTGAGTTTTTAATTTGGGTCTGGCCATGGCCTGTAGTGCGTGTTGACATCCAGGTTGTTTCTGCTGAGTTTCTGGGGAATGTTTGGTTTATCCTGCATTATCAATGCATACATTGTGCTGCCTTCCCATCTCCTTCAGGATTTCTGTTTTTCTCGATTTTTGTAAAATATTATTGTAGTTTCATTGTTGGGCCGTTTTCATTTTGGAAGTGGCTCTATCGCTTAAATGTACAAATCAAACCTGATGTATCTGGGGAGATGTACTGCAACACAGCAACACTGAAATCAAGGGAGCTTTAAAAGACTTGTAACTTCTGCTTGGATTTTATAGAACTTTGACAAGTTAAATGTGAGGACAGCACACTACACACCTCTTCCTTCCGGTTCTAATCCCCTGAAGAGAGAGATTTCTGACTATGTTAGGTGAGTTCAGTACAGGCCAGAGTGCTTTATATTTTTTTTGACAGTTAACACCTTCAAAATACTTTCTGGCTGGATTCCCCTTGTACCTTTGTTCTTCACCCAGTGCCTTGCCATAATCGCTGAGCATTTAAATAGGACCCACTGATCTCTTCCTGTAAAGTTTTATTTATTCTGGGGTTGTAGCAGGTCTGTGGATGGACGTGCAAACCACCTAAAGAATTCTCTGGGCTCTTCAAAAAAGTCTCTTCAAAGCCTGCTGGGCTTTGAAACTGCTTGGAGTTTGTAGAATTTGGTTGGTTTTTTTTTAAAATGCAGAGTAGTGATAAGGCAAGGGAGAATTCCTTGAGCATGGATTGTATAATCTGCTGTGCATGGAGCAGGTGGGTGTGGGCTCACTGAGAGCTGCTGGGAGGCTCATTGCTGATCTGGCTGTATAGAAATACATCTCTTTGCAGCCAGGACAATATTTCAAAGTTACTGCACTGTTGCCATGTCTGGCCTGATGCTTAGCTCCCATTCCCTGCCATTTTGCACTCTAGGTCTGGCTTTATTAACCTCGACAAACCCTCCAATCCATCCTCTCACGAGGTGGTTGCGTGGATCCGGCGCATCCTACGCGTGGAGAAGACGGGGCACAGTGGCACCCTGGATCCCAAGGTGACTGGGTGCCTCATTGTGTGCATCGAGAGGGCCACACGGCTGGTCAAATCTCAACAGAGTGCAGGTTTGTTTGATGCTCAGGGCCATCTGCAGTGACCAGGGATGTGTGAAGTGATTTTGGAGACAATATAAAGATTTCTAGAACTTGAAAATGCCAGTCTTAGTTTTCAGTGCCATGACCTTAAGGGTTGCACGTTACTCCAAGCCACTGAGGACACACATCTGTGTTGTCTCAGGTGATTTTTCCATTACTTTTCTGGTGCTTGAGCTGTTTTAAGTCAGTGAAAACACCTCTGACATGGCTTTATCCACTAGTGGAACTTACGGCCTCAGCCTCCACAAGTCCAGAGAAGGAATACATGTAGCTTAGATTTATTTCCCTGGAAGAATAGCCAGCTCTGTAATAAAAGATGCCCATTTCCTAGAAGGGATGTTAGGATTTCAGGGTTCTGGGGACATGTGGCTGTGAAGCAGAATGGACCTTGAGGTCAACATCAAATTCAAGTGGCCGCTCCTGACTGCTCTTGTCATTCTTTCAGGCAAAGAGTATGTGGGAATTGTTCGGCTGCACAATGCCATTGAAAGTGAGGCTCAGCTGGCCAGGGTAAGTCTCATGTGCTCTTAGCCATGCTGGCATCTGGCATGCAGAGTGCTGGGCACTGGTGGGAGATGAGGGGCCAGGAATGGAGCTCAGGTGTGCTGTGTGTGAGGTGATGACACAGTTTATCCATTCTCTGAGTGCAGTGGAGCTGCCCTCCTGCAGCACCCCAGCTCCTGTTCTAGGGTCTGGGTGCTGTGCAGCCTCCAGACATCCTGCAGTTGTCCCAGTGTCCTACTGGGAGCTGCTGTGGTGTGTGGCTGGCTGCCTGCAGGGGGGGAGCAGTGCTGGCAGGGTTGGAGCCCCTCTTTGGGGGCTCCAGCCTCACTAGGACGAGGCATGGTGTCTGATCACATGCTGCCATCTAATGGAAAAATCCTGGCAGTGCTCACTGGCATCTCGATCACATCACTGGCTTGGATTTGCTTTATTAAATATGACATCACCAAATCAGGATAAACCTTGTGGTTTCTCACTCTTGGAAGTGGACACAGTTGCTGCAGACTCCAGGGTGCTCCTGCATTAGGGCACAGGTGTGAACTCTTGCTTCTCCTTCTTCCCTTAGGCCATAGAAACCCTGACAGGTGCCCTGTTCCAGCGGCCACCCCTCATTGCTGCTGTCAAACGACAACTGAGAGTCAGAACCATTTATGAGAGCAAGCTGGTGGAGTATGATCCTGAGAGAAGATTAGGTAAAATAGGGCTTTTCTGCCTTCTTCCTGTAAAACTGACAACTGATAAAATTTTCTGTGAAATGTGCTGCTTTTGGCAGATGTCTTAAGACCTAAATCCTCCCATTGTCCAGCAGTAACTGCTTCATGCATGACTTCGGTGTGCTGGGAAGCAAATCTCATCCCTTTTTGTACTGCTGCACCCTTCACTGGTAAAGAGCCAAATGATGTAAATTAGATGGCATTAGCTCTCAGGGCAAAGATGACCTTCATCTATCACCCCATACTGATGGCTCAGGGAAGGGCTGAGCATACAGCTTTTCTTGAAGGATGTGGTTTATTTTCTGCTTAAAAACTCTGTATCCTGCCCTGCCTTTTAGGTATCTTCTGGGTGAGCTGTGAAGCGGGCACATACATCCGAACCCTCTGTGTTCACCTGGGATTGCTGCTGGGCGTGGGGGGCCAGATGCAGGAGCTCCGCAGAGTCCGCTCGGGCATCCTGGGAGAGATGGTACAGTGGCACCTCAAACTATAACCAGCTCATTTGAAACTGTCAGAATTGCAAGAGTTCCTTGGGACTGTGTGAGTTTTACAGTGTTAGGAGGAGGTTTAGGCTCAGGGAGTTTTGTGAATAGCCCCCAGGCAGTGAGAGCTCTTGCTGTAGGTGGTCTCTTACCAAAGTGTTGAGTTCAGTTCAGGATGTTGCTCCTGTTCTGGTAATTAAACTTTGGGATAGTGAATGACTGGGAAGTGCACTGTGGTGGCTGGAAGTTTGTTTTATGTCACCTGTGTTTCTCAGCCTACAGACCCCAGTGTCCTACAAGTCCAGGAGTGTGAAATGACTGCTTGGAGTCAGCACAGCTCAGGGAATGTGGCTCACTGGAATGAGCCTGGAGAAGCAGTCTTAAGTGATCTTCAACTCTTTTACAGTCTTTGCACTCTGGTGATAGACAGGTCCTGCTGCTGGTCCAAACTCCAGAACTCATTTCTTTTTTTGCAAAACAGCAGTATGAGAGTGCACATGCTTTCCCACCCATTTGTGCTCTTAGCACAGCTGTAACCACAGGCTCATTTCTGAATTCCAGCTGTTGGGTGCTCACAGCTGCCTCAGAATTTATTCAGTGTCACAGATTAAAGAGATGGTTAATTTAGACTAGTGCTCACTAACCTTTGTCTAGGAGCCCCCAGGAATTTAATTTAGGTCATATTCAAAGGTTTCATGTGGGCAGACCTTAGACCCAAATGCTGTCTGAGATTAGGAAGGTCGAAGTCTGGTAGCTCAAGCCAGTCTGACCTCCAGCTACCGATAGAAAGTATTCTTTCCTCTTTTAAGTTGTGTTTTCATGCTTGTGATGGGCATCTGGTTTTATTCCCTTTTTCTAACATTACTTGCTGTTGGACTTCAGCTATTCCCTTGTGCATGTTTCAAGTTGGTGGCTGGTGGGAGACTTTAGAAGGGTTTTGTCTTTGCAGGACAACATGGTGACCATGCACGACGTGCTGGATGCCCAGTGGCAGTACGACAACAACAAGGATGAGAGCTACCTGCGAAGGGTCATCCTGCCCCTGGAGAAGCTGCTGACTTCCCACAAGAGGCTCGTCATGAAAGACAGTGCAGTGAGTTCCTGAGGCAGTGCCAGGGGACAGACAGAGACTGCAAAGTGTCCTCCTGACTTGTGCAGCTGATAGAACACACAGGGGGGCAGGAGCTGTGTGATGTCCTGTGCTGTCCTGATGGTGACTTGTGTGGAACCTCATAGGGGCTGCTGCCAGAGCAGCACTAGGGTGCGCGAGCAATGAATTAAATGACAGAGAATCTGCTCTCCTCACTTGAGGAGGATGCTGATGGTTATGAGAAATCTGCCTCACACACCTTTTGCTGTGATAGGTGCTTTGCTTTCTCCTTCCAAAGCTCCCAAGTTTTATGTAGTGGACAAAATGAATAGTTACCTTGGGATGATATTAATGGGATGGTGGTGGCAGTGGAAAGCTAAAAATTAGAGATGTTTTGTACTTCAGTTCTTGTAATAGCTTCTAAGCCCTCCCATTCCCTACATTTTCAGGTTAATGCCATTTGCTATGGAGCCAAGATCATGCTGCCTGGTGTTCTGCGGTATGAGGATGGGATTGAGGTTAATCAGGAAATTGTTGTCATCACCACAAAAGGAGAAGCCATCTGCCTAGGTATGAAATGCTTCTTTCTCTTTGTGTCCAGCTAATTGCAGAAATAACAGACTGTGTGACAGTAAAGGCACCACAAATTAGTTCCTGTGTGCAGAAGGTGTAATTAGTGCTTCCTGATAGGGAATGTGGGCCCAAGGCAGCTGGTTTTGGGCAGGATGTTAAGAAACAGTAGCTGCATCAGTCCTGGGCAAGGTGTGAGGGGCTCAGCAGCTGTGTGATGCTGAGGTGTGCTGTGTGTGAGGTGATGACACAGTTTATCCATTCTCTGAGTGCAGTGGAGCTGCCGTCCTGCAGCACCCCAGCTCCTGTTCTAGGGTCTGGGTGCTGTGCAGCCTCCAGACATCCTGCAGTGTCCCAGTGTCCTACTGGGAGCTGCTGTGGTGTGTGGCTGGCTGCCTGCAGGAGGGGAGCAGTGCTGGCAGGGTTGGAGCCCCTCTTTGGGGGCTCCAGCCTCACTAGGACGAGGCATGGTGTCTGATCACATGCTGCCACCAGGCACATCACACCTCCTGGTAGATCACTGCAAAGGGACTCCAACAACTGCCAGCTTGACTTGAAAGGGTGCCCAGTTCTAACCAGGGTCTTCAGAGGAGCTGTGTGACAGTCAGTGAGTCCTTGGGGTGACACTGGTGGGAGATGTTGGTCATCTTTGTGCTGACAGAGGCAGAACAGGCTGACACAGTTCTGCTCTTTAGGAGTTACTGACCTCCATGTCTGCTTCTGCAGCCATTGCCTTGATGACCACAGCAGTCATTTCTACGTGTGACCATGGCTTCGTGGCAAAGATCAAGAGAGTGATCATGGAGAGAGACACATATCCCCGGAAATGGGGGCTGGGTCCCAAGGTGAGAGTCCTGTGGGAGTGGGGTCAGTCTCAGGGCAGTGGTGGGAGCCCAACTGTTGAGATGTGGAACTTTGGGACCCTTGGGCAGAGCTGTGCCTGTGTCTATTTCAGGGCCCTGCTGCAATCCTGCTCTGATGGTGGCAATTCCCAGTGTCAGGGCTGTGGCAGCCCACTGCTGGTAGAAGCGAGGCTTTCCCCCCCAAAAGAGCCTGGGGGCCACTTCTGGTGTTGAGGCATGGGCTCCTCAGATCTGTACAGTGCCAGCCCTCCTCTGGTGAAGAGCCAAATGATGTGAAGTGGATGGCATTAGCACTCTGTGCAAAGATGACCTTCATCCATCACCCCATGCTGATGGCTCTGGAGGGGCTGGGCAGGTGCTTCTTTTCCTTCTGGTGCAACACTGCTGAAATTTAGACTGTGAGACAGGAAACTGTGCCTGAAGGACAGGAGCAGTGGGAACACCCAGTGTTGGGTTCCTCTCCCACCTCAGGCACGTGGTAGTAGCTTAACTGCAGCCAGGCTGGCCTGATGCAGGTTGGACTCAAAAATCTGTCAAGTTGCTGTGACTCATCCCATTCCTGTAGTTGAGGTGAAAGCTTTGGGGCAGCCTGCACATGTCTCACAGCAAAGATGGGGTAATACAGGACACTTCAAGCATTTTGGAGTCCTTGGCAAAACCTCGCAAACAAGTGGTTCAGGTCAAATGCTGCAGGTCATTAAGCTGGAAAAACCCAGTCAAAGATCCAGACTCCATGATGTGTTATTATAGTTGTATTACTGTTGCTGTGACTGTCCCTTCAGATTAGCCTTTATTTACTGATAAAGATGCTTCTTGTCTGAGATTTAGGCTTCTGTGCAGGGGATGTTCTGTCTTATTTAAGGTCCTTGAGCAGTGGTAAATAGGTAATGCTGCAGTTGTTTGCTTGGCTTGTTGCTAGATTCCCTTCTCTTAGCTTGAGGGAAGATTTTTCCTACCTGGAGCTGCAGTTTGACTTCTTGCACTTGGCTTTCAGGCCACTCAGAAGAAAATGATGATCCAGAAGGGTCTGCTGGACAAGCATGGAAAGCCCAATGAGAGCACACCAGAGTTCTGGAAGAAGGAATATGTGGATTACAGGTGGGTACTGGGTGTGTGGCTCCCACAGGGTTGTTCAGAGGGCAGCACTACACAGCAAGGGCTGGGCTGGGTGCTGCTATTTGTGCATGGATCATGTTAGGCTTGGTCCAAGGCTGGCTGGACCTGTCAGATGCAGTTGCATTTCTTGGAGTGTGTTGTTCTTGGGCAGCATTGGAAGGAAAGGGTCTGAGCAGACAGTTATCCCTTTTTAGCCTGTTGTGGTTTTAGAGGGAGTCAGTCTGCTAAATTAAATGGGGGAGGCTATGCTGTTGCCCAGCCCAGCTGGTTCGGGTGCTGGCTGCAGGTCTCCCCCACAACAACTTCTCCACCCAGCTCCTGGGGTGGGTTACAGAGCCCTTGTGAGAGGACAGGGATTTGTACCAGTCCAGAGCAGCCTGAGGCAACAACTGTCCTGTGCAACCTTGGGATCTCATCTTTCAGGGATACTTCCAGGAAAGAAGCAGCTGCTGATCACCAAGCTGCTTCAGAGGTGGACAGGGCTGCAAAAGTGAGTATTGCCAGTGCTCTCTGGCTCTTACTTTATGGCCCTGTTATTTCCATTATCTGCACATACCTTGCACCTGCATTTTGGTCCAATGATGATTTTTAGTCCAGGGTCTTCCATGCCCTTTGTTAGGCACAAGGTCAGCGCCCATTCACAGTTCCTTACCTGGGGCTCCAGCAATTTCCCACCACCCAGGGCACAATTTGCAGCTCAAACACCAAGCTACTGTCCCTGGGCATATTCCTCAACACAACACAAGAAAATATATTGTATGGAGCCACAAAAGAGATTTGTTGTTTGCCAGAGAACCTTTTTGGAGGCTACAGAGAGCTGCAGAAATGTCCATGCAAGAGTTGCACCTAAAATTCCCTAACTCGGGGCTTTTGCATGTCCTTGGAAAGGTGCCAGCAGTGTTTTAAACTAATATCTGGGATACAGGAAACACTGAAAAATACAGGGGGCAGTTCTGGCAAAAGCAAATCCTAGGCAGTGTGTGCTGGAGAGAGTCTGCAAGTCATCCTTCTGTTAAATGAAGTTGTATTGAAACAGGCAGTTTTCTCCTCACCTGAGCTTTGTTGGAAGGTGTTGGTATGTCTGACAATGTGTTTCCCTAACAGAGAAAGCGAGACTCAGAGAGTGAAAATGAGGAAGATGTGACCCCATCATCCCCTGCCACCCCACCACCAGAGGAGCTGAGCAAAAAGGCAAAGAAAAAGAAGAAGAAAGAAAAGAGGGCCAGAGAGGCAGCTGAGAGCGGGGAAGAACAAACAGAGAGGGTATGGAATTGTGTACTGCCATAGTATGGTCCAAACATAGTAGAGGTTGCTGTCTGTCCTTAAGTACCAGGACTAATGCAGTGTGTGTCCACAGAGTGCCAGGCCTTCCACAGCAGAGGAGGATGTATTAGAGATGCATTTTAAACTGAACTGGTGGTGGGAGAATAGGGCAGGTGGCCCAGAACAGTTGGTGGGTTCCTGCCAGGCCACCTCTGTGCTCTGGTGCCCTGTCATGGTCCCCGAGGGAGGATGGTGCTGGAGTTTGCGGTGGGAGCCTGCACTGCTTCTAGGATGGAGCTGTTCCTCCTGAAATGGGCAGTGGGGTGTTCCTTTTTGATGGCTTGTTGACCTTTCCAACCTCTCCACAGACCAGTGAGACCAGCAGCACCAAAAAGAAGAAGAAGAAGCAAAAAGAGGTAGAAGAAAGCTCGGATTAAGCAACTGCGTCTGTCCAAAGTAGGCAACCTCATCAGTAAGGAGGAAGGAGTTTTAGGCCTTGAAAAGAGGAGGACTGGCTTCATGGCAGAGGAGCCAACAAGTTCCAAGTTCTTTTTATATGAGTGAGTGGGTGTTTGCCCTGCTCAGGTGCCCCTCTTCATCCTGTTTTAAGGGTTGCCAGAGGAGCAGGGTGCCTCACTGTTCCTGCACTGGATTGATCTCTAAAGCTGAGCACCATGATGCCAACAGATGTGGTATCTTCAGGGAAACTGTAGCTTCTGGCTTTTCCTTGGTTTCTGTTTTCACCTAGAGAGGGTGGAATAATCTTTCTCTCCCCACTAATGTACTGGCTCTTTCCTTTTCTCCCAAGGCTGAAGCTGTTACCTGACAGTTAAAGAATGTGTTGCTGCCTGGAAGAGTGGCTTTGTCACACAGCCCATGTGAATGTGTTTGCATGGGGACAGTCAGATCAGTTATTTCTGAAGGACTATGTTTTGTTTTAACCTGGCCACATGCTTGGCTTGACCTTCAGTTCAATGAGAACACCCAAAATATTTTTCACTCCTTTTCTTCACCTTTATCATGAAAGGATTAGAAAATTTAATTCCTCCTTTCTGTTTATAGCACAAGGACATGCTTGTTCTGTGTGTGCTGATTCCCAAACCCCCTTGCCTCAGTGACCTGGCCAGTGTTTCCTTTTTGCTGCCTCTTTGCTCTTCTCTATTTCTTGGACTGCAACGCTTTTGGTTGCCTTGCCTGGTTCTGGTGTGTGCTCTGAAGGCTGGAGGTGGGGATGTGGCTGGAGGGCAGAAGGTGACCAGGTGACTGACCAACATGTTCTTGCTGCTGGGACTGGAGTCCTGAGGAAAAACTTGGTCAGAGGCAGCTCTGCCAAGGGGCATTGGGTGTGGGCTTGAATGGTTTCAGATAAATTTGTTGCTAGCCTATCTGGAATGACTTGCTGGGGGCAGAAGGTCTCTGCTCTGTTACAGGGTTAGTGCTGAGCCAGCATTTAGCTCATTCTAATGGGGAAGGACCCAAAGCTGTTTTGTTCTGAGTTTCATCCCTGCAGAGATTCTGTTAACTGTTGGTTTTAACCTTGTGCATTGCTTTAGTCTTAGTGGTCTATCCTCCCCTCTACTGCTGGAGATGCAGGCTGTGGGGACAGCAGCTGGTGGGCGTTACAACCTGATCAGAAAAAAAAAAAAGGTCCATTTTTATTTACTCTTTTTTTACAAAAAAGAAATAAAACTTCTGGTTTTGAACAGGTGACTTTCTTGCTCCTCTGGCTCCTCCCAAAAGGTCAGTGGTATTCATGGGGCAGGGGGGATAGCTTTTACCACGTGCCCAGCCTCTGCCCCTCTCTTGAAGAAGCTGTTGGGGCAGAGAAATGTTCATACTGATGAGGACCATCACTAGAAGGGCCTTTGTCATTGCTTTGTCAGCGCCCAGCCTGTGAGGTAAAACACCAGCCATGGCAATGTTTCAGCACACATTTATTGCTGCTCATTGTTTCCCTGCAGTGGATCAGAACAAAGGTCCCTATTGCACATAGATTTTTATTTTTGGCATCCTTAAAAAAAAAAAATTGCACAAGACTTTTTAACCACCTTCCCCTTGCCCCTATAGCTGACTGAACACACAAATGAGATTTTTCACCTGCATGGTGGATGTGGTGATACTTCCCAGACATGGTGGTGTGGGGCTTGTGAGTCAGTACAAACTCAGGGCTGAACATGGCTTTCGTGTTTGCATACAGTGAGAGACACCCTAGACTGGAAAACATGCCTGGACGATCTTTGCAGACACTTTTCTACTGCATGCAACAGATAGTTGTGGCTGGATGTAATTGCCCATTGAAGGGTCCCTCTGGGGTTTGGTCTGTGGGACTGGCTCAGCTGCTGCCCAGATTTCTCTGGTCAGGCAGTAACAATCCAAGCTGCACGGTGAGAATTCCAATACAGTGAGTTTTTACACCTTTTATGGCTGCACAGGGTGAATGAGAAAACTTCAACCTGGGAACATGGGGTGAGGCCTGCCTGGGGGTGCTCCGTGCCACATTCATCATCCTCCCCGTTTGTGAGAGGAAACCCTTGGATTGAGAAGGGAGGGGTTTGCTTTGTGTGCATTCCTGCCACGCCAGGAGACATCTGCCTGGAAAAGCCCCCGGTCTGCCACTTGGGACTGCTGCAGGGAAAGTCAGCTGGGTGCTACAGCAGGACTGTGCTTTCCCTTGCCCACGGAAGGCAGGTAACTGTGCTCTGAGCTAACCTGGGCTCTGCTGTAGCCCCTGCTCTGCCCTGCAGTGTCACAGGAGGTGCCTGGCCCCCAGGCAGCCTCTGTCCTGTGTTTGTTCCCCCAGGAGGGGAGCTGTGGGCACCCTGTGAGTGTGTGTGAACCGAGACCATGTCCGTGGAGCAGCAGAGGAGGGGAGCTGTGCTGGGCTGTGGGGCAGGGGAAGTTGAGGAGGTGTTTCCCAGTGGCTGCAGGATGGTTGATGGGAAGCAGATGGGCTCGGGTGCCCCTTCAGTAGACCCAGGAGACAGGCACCCACTGTGGAGAGCTGCAGGCCTGCTCAAAGGCTTCCTGCAGCAGCTGGAGGCTCTCTTCCACATCGTTGTTGACCAGGGACAGGTCGAAGTAGTGTGCGTACCGGCTCCGGATGCTCTCCGAGTCCTTGCGGAGCTGCTGCAGAGCCTCTGACTGCAAGGGACAGGACAGTGCTCAGGAGAGGAGCTTCACAGCACACCCCAAAGGGAAACGCCCTCCCAACACCAAAACTCCAGTGGTTGTGAAGAATCGGAGCACAGAGAATCCTTAGAGCTTGTCTGGTGGGTCAGGAGCTGTTGTGTCATCTCTGGGCTTGTGTCTGGGGCTTTTGCTGGACTTCATGTGGTGCTGGGAGCATCATGTTACCTGCCAGAGTGAGGCCAGACCTGCTGGCTCTCCTATCCACCTTTAAAATGCTCTGTGGCAGCTCTCAAGGAGAAGGTTCACAAGCAGCAGGCTGCTCAGTGCTCTGGTGGGCATTCACCAGCTCCAGGCCTCAGAGATTGGAGGTGGGATCCCTGCAGGATGCTCACTTCCCCACTGGCTTTTGACCACAACAGCACCAGTTGGCCGAGCTTTACCAGCCTCTCCACTGGTTTTAGTGCTGTACCTCGATAGTAAAAGCCAAGCTGCCACTTCCCTCCTGCCAGTGTGGCCGGGCTGCCCAGCTTGTGGGGGCATCCCAGGGGTGCAGCTCTGCCTCTAGCAATGAGGTCCAGACTGTTTCCACATTATTTCCTAATGGAGCTTGAAAGACAGGCAGCTTCTGTGCCTGGGGAGGAGGGACAGCTTGGGGTGCAGTGCTTGGCTGAGCTCTGCTCTGAGCAGATATTAATAGATGTAAACGGTCTATTATTATATCTATATCTAATAATTATATAATTACATCTATTATCAATAGATGAAATAGACCTAAAAATACATTAACAGACCCAAATCAGACCAGTCTTCGCTTTTTTGTTAGACCACCTGGGTATGTATCACAACAGTGATACCTTTAGTGGTCAGCAGTAAAAACGTATCACAGGTGGCACAGTAATATTAGTAACACCACAGCCTCCCTCAGGGCACAGCAGGCTTCTGTCTTTAAGGTGTTTGCAGCAGTGACAAAATTTAAATGTAATTATTACTGCAGGGGCAAAAGAAAAAAAGATACTGCTTAGCTACCTTCATCTTGAAAGAGTTACTGGAAATATTCATCTCTTCTTAAAAAATTAATTTTTCCTACACTGTGGATGAAGCCAGCAGCTGTCGGGGGTGGGGAGGGAGGGCATGCAGCAGTTTCTGTTCCTGTGAGCTCTGCGGGGTCACATTAACTCTGCTGCATCCCTCCCCTCGGAGCTGCAGGGTTATATTTAGTGCCTGGCAGCAGGGCTGGCCCTGCCCACTGCAGCAGGATGAGATTCCTCTCTGGAAGGAGGCAGCGGTGGGTGACAGTGGCCCTTTCTGTTCTGAGATCTGTCCCCTTCCCCCTGCCCCAGCCTGCTGCATCAGGCAGTTAATGTGTCTCTAAATACCTGCACAACACTTGCTATGAAGGTGGCATAAATACCCTCTCTGCAAACTATCTGCAGCTTAAGCTTTACAAACACAAAGTTAATAGGTTGGAAGAGATGGCCGTGTTGCCATTGAATCCAGGGGGAGCACAGCTCTGGGTTTTCTTGTTGGCCTCTGTCTTCCCATCTCCCTGCCAGGCTGGGGTGTGGGGCAGGGTAGGCAGCATCCCTGCATCCAGGGGGCTTCCTGGGAAGAGGTAGCCCGTGGCTGCCAGCCTGATGCTTGGCACTGAATGAGTTAACTGCGCTATCAGTGCTGCTTTAATCCTCACGTTAAAGGGATCAGCATCCTAATGAGGCAGAGAATGAAAGGAGCAGTTGTTTGTGTGTCTATTTGCATAGCTGATGTTGGGATAAATGCTCCTGCCCCTCTGCTAGGCTGTGCTCCCCACTGTGATTATGCTGCTGGGATGAGGGCTGCCAGAGTCTACAGCTGCAGGAATTGGCAGTTCCTGTTTCTCAGCTCTGGGCTGGGTTCTGGACCACCAAAAGCCAAGCAGACAGGAATATGCTGGTGGGGGGCCCAGGGTTGCTGCAGCAGGTGCTGCCATGGATCAAGAAGCCAGAGGGGGACAGGAGGGGACAACCCTGCCACTCACCTCCTCTGCCTTGTCTGTCGGGGCAATGAAGACTATGAACGGGGAGAGCTCGGCCGTGCGGACAATCTTGAGGGTCTGTGGAGAGAGGGGTGCAGTTAACAGAGTGTGGCCCTTCCCCAGGCTGGGAGCAAGCACAGCATCGTGCCTGTGACTCATGGGGGCTGTAGAGACACCTCTGGGGACATGAGCTCACTGGGTGGATTCCTGGGAAAGGGTCCCTGCACCCATTCCCACAACAGCCGGGCTGTGGCCTTGCTGTCACAGCCAGCTGTGTGCTGTGACAGGAACACCCTCACTGTACCCGTGTCTGGGGAAGGGAAATGCCACCCCAGGGCTTGCTGGCTTTCCTTTGGGAAGAGAAGGCAGGGCCAGTCACAGCCAGCACCAGGTAATGCAGTCTGTGGCAGCCCCTGACCCCCCACCCCCTCCCCTGCTCCCTACCTGGGGCTCGATGTCCAGAATAGCGACTTTGTCCTGCTGGTGGATCTTGTGCACTGTTTCAAACTTGGTGCCAAACATGTTTCCCTGGTAGCTTCCAAACTCCAGGAACTCATTGGCTGAGATGTCCCGGGTCATCTCCTCGGTGGAGACAAAGTAATAGTCCTTCCCATCCACCTCATTCTTCTTCTGGGGGCGTGTGGTGTCTGGGGAGGGAGAGAGAGGGTGAGTGCTCGACCCCAGAGGAGAGGGGAACAGTGGAGGAGGCATCAACACTAAGCTGTACTAATCCCCTGCTAACTGCTTCGGACAAGTAGGGACCTCAGCCAGCTGGGGACAGGCACTGGATGAAAAGGGTGAGGTGTCTGTGTGTGGGTGCCTCTGTGGCTGAAGGTGGGTCCATGTGGGACTGCAGGCAGGGAGGCCTTACATGTGGGGACTTCTGACTTCAGGGGCATGGAGGAACATCTCCCCACCTCCCACCTGCTGTCAGAAGGTCCTGGATCAAAGAGGTGAGAGGAAATGCAGCCTGTGCTTGGTACTTACATGGGGGTGGGTACATGAACTTCTCTGGGTTGTTGCTGAGCAGAGCATTCTTGATGTGGCTGCGGCCCACACCACTGGCCCCTGGAGAGAGAGAGAGATGGACATTAGAGCTGGGCTCAGAGCAGCCTGGTGGGAGATGCTGGGGTTGTGTTTTCTGGGCTGGTCTGTGGTGTCTCCTACCCCTGGAAGAGGCTCTTCATGCCCTGGGGATGCTCATCTCCAGCCCCAGCCAGGGCACTGCTGCCTGCAGAGCAACCAGCCTGGCTGCACTGGGTGGGCTGCCCATGCCTTGTGGAGTCCACCACAAAGTGCTCAGTCCCCACAGCGTGGGAGCTCTTGCTTTGGTGCAACTGCAGAGCTGCTTTTAATAGACATTTTCCATGAACATACTCAGGAGTTGCAAATGCCTGAATTAACTCTTCCCCAGCATTGCAGCACAGATGCCTGACCATGCACAATGCTGCAGGGAGGGGGTCAGCCTATGGAATGACTGCTGCAGGCTGAAGAAATGTTCCCCAGACCTTACTGGGTCTTGAAGGGGTGGGTGTGCTGCCCCAGCCCTTGTGCAGTCCTGGTTGCCCCTGGCTCCCAGCACACAGCCCCTGTGCTGCAGAGGATGCCTGGGACAGGACCTACCAATGAGCACCAGAGTCTTCCTCTTGAAGGCAGGCAGCCTCACCACCTCCTCGTAGGAAACGACATCCAGCTGGTCAAAAACTGGGGTGGAGGAGAAACGAGACATGGAGGGGTCAGAAATGGCTTGGCCACACCAGCATGACCGTGTGTGTGTGTGTCAGACCAAAGCCAGGTCAAATGGACAGGAGTGGCCAGGACTGGGCTGGGAGCTCATCCATGTTTGGCTGCTTGGGAAAAAGAGCAGCACCAACAGCAGGCAGCATGTGAGGGGCAGAGTGGGTGCTGGGGAGCTGCCAAAGAAGCCAGGGCTGCTTTTGCTCAGTAATTCTGCTCAGGACAGTAGGACCTGGGAGCTGGGTTAGAGGCAGCAGGATGCTGCAGGGAGCTTGTTGCTGGGGGAGCTTTATATATCTGAGTGACTTTAAGCCTTGTTTGCTGCTGGTTGGAGCCACAGGCCAGGCCAGGAGCCAGCAGTCCCTGGGCACCCACCTTTGCCAGCTCTTTGCTCGGTTTAGCATGGGGTGCTTGCATGGGTGGCTGAGGGGCAGTTCCCTACCCGACCAGGCCAGGCCTTGGCAGCTGTGGGAGCAGTTCAGGCTGTTCCCTGGCTGCTGAACACTCAGCTGACAGCTCAGCACTGCCACTGCCTCCCCTGTATCCAGCAGCCTGTGGGATTTGAGGCTGGGGAGCCTGAGCTCACAGGGCCAGGACTGCAAGGGATTGGCACCAGGGGAGAGTACAGGAGCTCAGTGCTGAGCCAGCCCTGGCCCTGTGCTCTACATGGGGACACAGCTGTGGCCACATGAGGAACATGAAGATTGCAGAAGATACTCAAAAAGCTGACAGCTGTGGGGTATCCTGAGATTCCACTGCTGACACAGCTGGGCTGTTTGGTTGGAGGACAGACATGGCCCTGCCTAGAGGGAGAGGGATGTCCAGGGCTGGGGATTGAGCCCAGTGCCCTGCTCACACTTACTTGAGCTGTGCTTGGCCAGGTATTTATCTTTGCACTTCTTCTTCTTCCCAAAGGGGCTGCAGCTGGGGGATTCACTCTGGCTGGGCTGGGTGACGCTCGCCACACGCCTGCCAAGAGAGGAGCACACCACCATGCCCCAGCTGTCACCCCAAGCCCTGGGACAGCAGCAGGATTGTCCCTCAGACTTGCAAGAGAAACAGGCTGGCTGCTGGGACAGGCAAAGGCTCACCCTGCAGCACATGAAGGGGATGTTTTCCTCCTTGTCCCAGCAGTGACACTGGTGTCACCCAACACAAACTCCTGACAGCTCAAGGTCACTAGTCCCGCCTCCACTCCCAGATCCAGCCCTTCTGGGCAAATCCAGGGACCTACCACTCCTGCAGCTCTGGAGAAGGGATGAGTCCTGCTGACTCAGTGCAGGAGCCCTCCACCCGGCCCTGCCACCAGTTGCTGTCATCCTTGTTTATGATCTGAATCACATCACCGATCTGAAACTTCAGTCCTGCTTCCTTGCAGGGGATCAGGTTGTCTTTCTTGGGGTCATAGTCAAACTGTGCCCTCATGAACATCTGCAAAAGACAGAGGAGACCAGAATCAGCATGGCCATGCAGAGTGGCTGAGTTTGGCACCCACACTGCATTCCCAAGCAGTGACTGCAGAGATGGCTCCGGCACTAAGTCCCTGCTCCTTTCCAGGCCCCAAAAGGCTGTGTGGGGAGAAAGGAGATGCACAAAGCTCAGGGGGAAAGTCTTGGGCATGGAATTGTAGTGAGATGTGGTGGTGAATGGATGAGGGCATCCTGGCCTTACTGGGAGCTGATGACAGGGGTGCTGCCTCTAGGCACACACCCACCCACAGGCACTGTTCAAACCCTGCCATGGAGCCTCCCTGCAGTGCCCTGGGTGCTGCACAGTGCTGGTGAGTTTGGCCAGCCACAGAGGAGTCTCACCAATGTGGTACACAACTGGGGTCTGCAGTGGAGTGAGCACAGAGGTGATGATGCAATAGAGACCCCAGGGACAGCCATGGCTCAATCTCAGTGCTCTGTGCTGCCTTTCCTCACAGCTGGGCAATCCCTGCATGGCACAAGGCCTTTGGGGAGCCAAGGCTGCAGTGCTGTATCCATCCCTGCCTTGGGGTTTCCTGGTCCCTTTGGTATCAGCTACTGTCACAAAATTACAATTCATCACAGCTGCAACTGCAAATGAGCTGCTGCTATTGCTTCCCAGGCCACTGTGTACCCTCCTGAGGCTGGGGAAGCCCCAGGGACCAAGAAGGTGTGAGAGTTTGCTTTCCCTGTCCCTTCTGCTAGCTCAGCTCCTTGGGAGGTAGTCTACAGCACCCACTCCCAGCAGGACCCTGTCAGGACCAGAACGGAGGCAAAGCCAGGCAGAGTGTGGAGGATTAGGAGTGAAAAGCAGAGTTTAGGGAACACTGAGCATGACCCTGGCAAGTTACCCTAGAAACATAGCACAGGTAGCAAGGGGGAAAAGAGTTTCACATGGGGTGATGCCTATCCCGTCATCAGATGTGATAGGCAGAAATAGATAGGATGGAAACTCATCCTCCCTCAGCAGGGTAGACCATGCAGTCCTTGTTCCACATTAAAACCATTTCCCTCAGCTGTGCTGCTGGAGGCACAGAGCCATCAGGACACAAACATGGTTCCCCTTCACTGCCAGAAAAGACCATATGGATCAAGCTGTGACATGAGAGCACTCACAAAAAAATGGAATTAGGAAGAACAATAAGAGTGGAATCTCCTTTCAGGATGAGGACTGCTGCTTGCTTTGAAAGCACTCTCTGGCACCAGGAAGCTGATCATCCACACAAACACGAGGGATACACAGCAGGCACTGCCCAGAGCTCTCTGCTCCTGCAGCACTGGTGTCCCCAGCCAGGACACTTTGGAAAGACCCCCTACAGCAGTTAGGAGCTGGCATCAGACAGCTCCACACATCACCCACAGCTGCTCAGGGCTCTTTGCCTGCCTGCTGCCAGCCCCTCTCTGGGGCTACTCAGCTGCTAATCAAGCTTCAGCATGAGAAGTCTTGGTCTTTTAAAGTCAAAGGGCTGCAGGGGATATGCTGGAGGGGACCTCAAGAGCCTTGAATGCTCTGTGCTTCTTCTCATCAAGCCACTCCCAAGCAGACCTGCAAGAGCCACTCGGCCTCATGAGCCAGGGCAGGGGAACATCATGATGCCAGATTTCCACCATCCTGCCTGGCAGGCACTGAAACAAAGGTGATGGTGGGGATCCAGGAGTGGAAACAGTCCACTCTTGGTGGTGGTACTGCCACAAACAGACACAAGCAGCTGTGGCTGTGGGGAGCAGACAGCATCACTGCTCTGGGCACTGCAGGACGGAGTACAACTGTGCTGGGAAAGAGTTTGTCCCTGTGTCTTTCCCAGCCTCAGATGAACCAGCAACTGCATTCTTTTCCTCTGGGGTAGATTTTCCCCTGGCGTGGAGTTGGCCAACTGGAGCTGGCTGGGTCAGACAGGGAGGGCAGATTGACAGCAGGGAAGGACAGGCATGGGCCAGTGTTTAATAAACACATGAGCAAAGCTGGTTGAGCAGGACTGGGGACAGCATGGACTAAGGAAGAAACAGTCACCAACACTTGCCACCACGTTTAGAACATCTTCTCTCGGTAAAGAATGACATGTGCTCCCTCAGCCCAACCCAGCACCATCCAGCCCCCACCCTCTGCCTCTGAATTCCTCTCCTTCCCCTGCCTGTCCACAACAGGTTGTCCATGACATCCCCCATGCACTGGGGTTGGCTCCTGCACCAAGACAAGACAGCAACCCAGCTAGCAGGCCCTGAAGTCTTGGCAGAGAACACAGCCCTCCCCACCATTCTACTTCAGCCACAGCAGGACTTCCAAGGCAAAGCCACACAGGTGTCACCCCCTGGTGACACAGCATGGCCCCCACATCCTGGCAGTGACAGCAGGTGCAAGGAACTGCTTTCCTCCCCCCCACTGCTTCCTTCCTCCCACGCTGTGTGCAGCGGCATCCGGACCGACGTCACCTTTCCCAGGGCTGGTGCACCCGGCCTCGGTGACAGCAGGGACCACAGAGCCAGGGCTGCCCCACCATGAACAGCCATGGCTCTGAAGGAGACCCTCAGGTGCTCCCTGGTGTGCACCTGCCACTGCGTTCCCATCCCCAACCAGCACTGCTGGCTCAGACATCCCAGCCCCGTGTTCCTATGCACACTTTGGTAAATACACCACACAGGCCCAACATATGGTTGTTTGCACTGATGTAAGCAGAGGACAGGTCCCTCCAGCAGCTCAGACAAGGCAGCCCCTTGCCCTGGCTGAGCACAGCTCCCTCCCCAGCGCTGGTCCTGCATGGTTTGCTCTGGTCCCACCCTGCCCCACAGCCATGTCCCAGCACTGCCCACAAGTCCAGAGGCTGCACTTACCTGGAGAGCAGGGAGGCGGCTTTGCTGGTTGGGAATGACTTTTAATGAGACCATCCCCTTGGTTTCTTTCTAGTGAACAAAGGGGAGAAAGAAGAGTTGGAGGAGGTGGTGTCTGGAGGCAGGTCAACAGCAGCAACCTGTGCAGGGAGGTGCTGAGTGCCAGGACCTGCAAAGGCAGGGCTCCTGCGTACCCCATCGTGCTGTGGTGCTGGGGGACACCACAGCCTGGTCAGAAATAGCTGTGCTTGGCTTTGCCATGCTTGTCCCATTCCCATGGGGGACACCAGCACCCCCACAAGGGTCTGGCTGTGGGCACTGCTAAGCACCACCAGAATGAAAATGGAGACCTGCATCATCTCCACCCTGGCTGCTGCAGTGAGGCACCTGGGAGGAGAGGCTGATTCTTCCAGGTGTCCTCCATGTTGGCCCCTTGCTCTGGCCCTCCTGGTGGTATTAGAGGCCCAGCACTCTCTTGCCTGCCACAGGCCAGTGCACTGTTGCCTCACATGCATCACCACACCCCCATGGTCCTGTGGGACAACCACATGTGCAGGCTTGGAGGGGCCTCCTGGGCAAACCACTCTTCTCAGGAGACAAAGACAAGCTCCTCCTTGATCCTGCTGTCTGGAACAGGGACATCCTGTGGACCTTTGGCAAGGCCAAGCCTCCTGCTGCTGGTGGAGGTCCTCAGCAGCACCACCACCTCCCTCCAACAAGGTGTCATATGCTAGGCATAGATCAGGATCATCAATGTACAAACCCAAGGCAGGTCTGAGGCCCTGTCCAAAGCTGTCTCTGGCAAGGGCCTGACAGGATCACCATGAATTAGCAGCAGGCAAACAGCACCAACATGACATGCATGTGTGGCTCAGATCTGCAAGAGCAGCCAGCCCTGGGCTGGAGCTGCACACCAGCCTTGGCAAACAGAGCTGGTTTCCAAGCTCCACGCAGGATCAGCACATGCCAGGGACCCAGTAAACAGCCTTCAGTGCTGCTCCAGGAGGCCACAAACAAGCAGCAAACACAGACCCCAGCGGGGCTGCATGCAGGATGGTTTCTGCCACATCACAGTGCTGTATATAGGCAGCTGTGTGCTGGCTCTGGTGTGGGGGTGAATGCTCACAGCATGCAGGCCAAAAGGGTCCTTCCCAGAAAACAGCCCTGACACACACAGATACCTACCAGCATCTTCTGCAGCTGGTCAACTGAGTGGTTGCTCGCACTCTGCCCATTGATTTCTATGATTTCATCACCCACGTGAAGGGAGCCTGCCAGCAATGTGAGAAACATGAAAACGCAGAAAAGGAACAAGAGGTGCTCACCAAACCAAATTTACACAGCTCCATCAGCCTCCAGAGCCAGGGCACTGCAGTGTTTGCCTGGCAGTGCTTCTGGAACCACACATGCCATCTAAGCACATGGGAGGAAAGCACAAGGGGAATGAATTCTTCCCCCTCCACCCAATACACATACTGAGCCAGTCTGAAGGTCATCAGGCTGCTTTCCACTGCATGGAAAGCGCTTTGGACTGGTCAAAGCACCTGCATCAGCATTTCAAACACAGCCCCAAGTACCTCACCTGAAGCCAATCACATCCTCCATACAGAGCCCTTAACACAAGCATTCCTGACTTTGTGTGTTTTCAGTTTATATACCCAGGCAGATTACAGCCTCAGATATACTACTAAAAATCAGGCTCCAGTAGTGTTATTGGAATGGCTCCTGTCTTATTTTGGCAGTGGTAAGCACAGACTTCCCACTTGGATCCAAGGCTGGAAAAGCAGCCTCTTCTAAGCAGAGAACATCTCGTATCCACGCCTCCTTGGCAAGACCCAAAACCAGAAAATAGCACCTATTTATTTCTTTTGGCACCTTCTTTTGGTCTGCAGGGCCAATCTACAGGATGCCTGTCCCACCTGTGCACTTTAGGAATGGGAAGAGCTTCCCCCATGGTCTCCGGGGCATGATCCATCTCTTCTTACAGTGACCCCATCATGAGACAGAGACAGATGATCTCCAGTTCCTTTTTGGGAGAGCCCTTCCCCCAACCCTTTATTTATCACTAAAGCCTCCAGTGTTTTAACTTGACAACCATGCAGAGAAACCAGTGAGTCCCAAGTTCCTGACACATCCCTAGGGGAGGAACAGACACAGATGTCCATGACACAGGGGAAAGTGCTGAGGACCTGCGTTACTGCTGCATGGGAAGAAACCACCTGCAGACGTGCACCCCATGCACTGCTTCTACAAAGGCCTTGTTACCTTGTCTGTGAATCATGCCCCCATGGAAGATCCTGGCCACCATGCAGCTCTGCTTGTCATTTTGCTTCAGCGTGATTCCCTGGAAGACAGGAAAATCCATGACTGCTCACTGCAGGGGAGAGCTCTCCTCACAAAGTCCTCTCCAAGCCCACGTCCACAGTGGGCTGTGCAGTGGCTGGGGGGAAGACCCCTCTAGGCCAACTTAGGCTGCTTCAGCTCCTCTTGGCACAAGCATCACCACCCTTTGTGGGGCTCACTTTGGGTCCCTGGCAGAAGGCAGAGTCCAGCACCTTTTTCACATGGCTGGGATCTCCAGTGACCTGTTCCCCTCAGGGTCAGCCTGCTGGCACAGCTCAACCTGCCCCTCCACCCCCCGGGTGCCATCCAGCTCTGGGGCCTTGCCAGGTCTCACCATGGGCTCCTCGGTGACCTTCTCGAACTGGACAAGGCGGATCTTGCGCACCTCGCGGCTGTTGCTGTGCGAGGGGCTGCCCAGGGTCGCTGAGCCGTTGGTGTAAATGTCCTCAGTCAAGGCATTTGGGGACTGAGTCATGGCCTGTCGGGGCAAAACAGAGACCACAGTTTAGGGGCTCCACCTGGGAATGTTGGATCCCTGCTCTGGGGCTGAGCTACTCAAATGTGTTAAGGTGCCTGCAGCACAGGTGGAGCATGGCGGAGGAGAAGACACTAAGGGCAAGGAAAGTAAATTAGCAGAAGAATTTGAGCCTTGGAGATGTGGATGTGGGTTTAATCTGCAGTTTTCCAGCCTGGGAAACACAGGAGGTAAGAAAACTTGGGAAAAGCTACAGGAAGCAGAAGCCAAAAGAGTCCATAGCTGATCTTCTGAAGCAAAGAGTCACAAACACTCCTTGTGTGTCACAGCAGCACTTGGCCCACAGATGGCTTGTTGCATAGCTTGAAGCCCAGGACATCTTCAACAAGTAAACAGAACAGTTTGGGACACACCTCTAAGAACTGGAGCCAGGCTTTGTTCGTGCTCAGTTTGCAAGTTGAACCTTTCCTGACCTACATCTCTGGGCAACTGACATGGTGCAGAGCCATGTACACAACATCCAGTCACTGAAGGCAGTGTGCTCCCAAGCCAGCCAGAAACATCCCACTCCCCTTCCCAGCTCCCAGCTCCTTTCATGCTGGTTTGTACTGGGCAGCCAAGCACAGGCTTTCAGTCCTGAGGAAACCTCTGTTCTTGGTTTCCAGCACGTGCTGGCACCAGGCCTGATGGAGAGTGCTTGGGGTGCCATACAAAAACCTCCAAATCCATCTGGCCTGGTGAGCTTCTCCCTCACAGCCCAAGAAAGCCTGACACAGTCCTGTTAAATCCCTCAGACATGCTGGACAATGTCTCCACACAGCTCACAAATGGACCTGTTTATCCCCAAGTGCAGCGGACTTTCCTCAAGCTCTCCCAGATCAGTGCTGGCCCAGCAAAACCCAGACCAGCTTCAACCTGCAGCCCCTGCGTGCCCTCCTGGCACAAATTCCCACACCAGCCCATGATGCAAAACAAACCCTCCTGACTGTCCCACTCCACACCAGACTCCTGGCCCAGTTTGCAGCCCTCACCCTCCCTCCCAGCAGTGCCTGAGCTGAGGCACAGCCAGCAAAGCTGAAGGGATGCCCAGCAAGGTCCTCACCAGCGTCAGTCCTGTACCAGCAACGTGACCATGCCCAGACAGGCAAAGCCAACACCTCTCCCCACCACAGCCCCGCTTGTCAACTCGGCATCAGGGCCAGAAGCTCCATGCCAGGAGCTGGGAAATATCAGCCTGACCCCCCCGCCCCAGCTTGCCCTCAGCCACCCCAGCCCCCTGGCCTGGAGCAAATGAGAAGCAGCAGCCCCACACTGCCAGGTGGGGAGGCAGATCTGGTCAGCCCAGGGGAAGGCTCATGAAGAGCATCCACTACTGGGCTGCAGCCATGGCACTAAACCACAATAATATGAGCTTTGGTAGGGATGAGCTGGAATCTGCTGGCTGAAACAGTGATCCAGCTCTCTGCAATGACAGAAAGCAGGGAGGGAGCCAAAGAAAGGGGCAGCAGAGTCAGGCATGGTCACTGTCACAGCCCCCAGAAAGGGCACTGGTGGGATGGGCCAGGGAGGGAAGGGCTCAGGGAGCTGTGTGCCCATGATGCAGTGATTTATTTTTAAGCCGACTACTTCCAAAAGTGCCAACCAACCTCCTCTTCAAAAGGGGACCACGTGGGCTCCAGCTGCCAATGGTTTAAACGTGGAGAAGAAGGCTGAATCCCAGCCCAGAACAGCACCCAGGTCATGGACTTGCAGGATGGAAGCAAGAACAACTTGTATCCATCCCCCCAAGCCTGGCTTGCCAGCACTTAGCAAATGCTCCCACACCATTTGCAGTGCAGAGGAACAGATCCAGTGTGCATGCCTAGAGCTGTCCCACAGCTCTCTGTCAGCTGTCCCCCTCTGCCAAACCAGCAGGTGCAAGGAGGAATAGGAGGACAAGGATCTTCTGCAGCTGGACCTGAGGCCAAAGTGCCCGTGAGGTGGTTGGAGTCAGCACAGATCATACTTATCTTGGTCATGTCTTGGAGAAGTGTTAGACCATGCAATTCCTGGCTTCAAACATCTAGGCTCAGCAGAGCCTAATGACCCAGGACACAGCACAGTCTGCTCCAGGGACTGGGAGTTCCCATCCTCACCATCCCCATCAGCTGAGCCTCCTGGCCCCGACCTTTGCTTTTTGCTGAGAGCTGGAAAAAACACCCAGCCCTCGATGCTGACGCAGCACCAGTGTCTCCCTGGTGACTCCTGGAGAACAAGGTCTGTCACCAGAGACTGGCTGCTGTGCCTGGGGATGGCCACCAGTCACTCACTGGCAACTCTGAATGCAGAAGGGTCCTCCAATACCAGAGCCATGCTGGGATGGTTTGGGCTTTTTTGCTGATGGCACTGGGCAGCCAGTGGATGGTGATGGGAAAATGCCTGGGTCACAAAGACAACCAGGATCCTCGGGGTGGCAGATTCAGCCCTGATGCTGCCACCCAGAAACAGGAGATGTGCGTGGCTCTCATGTCCCATACACATGAGCTGGCTGGCTGGATTGCCTTGCACTCTCCTGGCAGCTGCCACGCTCTTGGCTGTCTTGGCCCAGCATGGTCTGTGACCTCAAGAGCCTTCTGAATCACACTGCTGACAGGCCAGACTCTGCTCCTTGTGCACTGCTCCACAGGAAACTTTTGTGAGTGCTGCTGAGAGCCAGCGTGGCCACCAGCCACTGCCAGCTCTGCACAGCCCTGGGCTCTGTCACTGCCAAGGCCAGTGCTGGGGCAGATGTGGGGCAAGGAGGCTGTGGGGCTGAGCTGTGCAATAGGGGTGCTGGACAGCCCAGCACCCAGCAGCCCTGTGTGCCTTGCAGCTGGCTGACAATGGTACAAATCCTCCTGCACAAATCCTGCTCCAGTGGCAATGCACACAAGAGCCAGCAGCTCCATGGGTCAGACAGAGGTGCCCCACAACCCCCTGTTTGCCTCTCAACTTTCCTCAAGGGCCCAGATTTCTGCCCCTGGGGCAGAGGGAAGTGTAGCAGTTCCTTGGGCAGTGTTTACCAACAGGGAATGTGGTGAGGATCCCAGGACTTGGCATCCTGGCCCCCAGTGGGGTCAGCACTGTCTGCCAGGGTTGCTGCTGCTGCTGTGCTGGCTCCACCAGGCTGCATGCCATGGGCAAATCAAACATTAACTGGGCAGCTTGTTTGCAGGAGGCTGAAGCAGCACTTGAGGAAAGCAGCACTGCAGTGCAAAGGGCAGGTTCTGAGATTTGGTTCCTGGGCTTTCCTGGCTGCCCTAACCAAGAGACTTTGGAAAAACAGGGCTGCCTGGTGAGTACCTGGTGAAAAGTACTGCTGGTTTTGCCAAGCAGGCCCCCAAAGTACAGCAGCTTGGATGCAAGAAGGAACCCTGGAGCCAGGTTTCTCTGGGATTGCCCTCTTGGCTGGCAGGAAGACACACTCTTCTCACACTGTGAGGAACAAAATCCCAGCTCCCTCCATGAATCATCACCCCTCACATTATAATCGCCATGGGGGCATGCAGGGAGTTTGGGGCACTTCTTGGTGCACATATGCCCTGATCCAGCAGTATTTTTTTCCTCCCACCCTCCAGTGCTTCCAGCCTTGCCTCCCTGCCCATCCAGGATCCGTCCAGCTCAGTCTTGTACAGCTTAAAAAATACAGCAATGTGTATAAAAAGCAAAGTAGCAAAAAACTGAGCTTGGGAGCTGCTTTAGGGCTACTCCAGCAGGCTGGAGACAGCAGCCACGTGGACATTTAATTCATTCTGCCAGGTACTGACATCTCAAGTCTGCCTGCACAGTCACAGGAACAATCTCACCTCAAACCCTTTCTACCAGTATGACTGAAGTTTAAAAACAAGAATCAAAGCACCAAACATTTAAACCAAAAAGGACTACATTGCTGACACAGGGAAAAGGCCCTGCAACACTAACAGGTCTCTGTGGGAAGGGGAAAAGAGAAATTGGAGGGATACAAAATGGTCCTGGCAGCCAGAAGGTGCTGCCAGCTCTGTGTGCCCTCACACTGACTCCAGATCACAGAGTGCTGCAATGGAGATGGGCCAGATTTTCAAGGGAGCACAGTCAGCTTTGCTGAGGCACCACCTTCCCACCAGAAAAGGCTGATGCAGCCCTCCAGATGTGTTTGTGAAGCTGGTAACCTCCAAGGGACAGCCGGAGAAACCACAACACTGACAGAAGGAGGAGCTGCCCTGCCACTCCATCCCAGCTTCCAGAACAAGCCCTGCAAAACAGCTTTTTCCTAGTATCTGTTACACATAGCAACACAGCAAAATACATTTGAGATTAAAAAGTTGGAACCAGCCCTCCCCACTTCATTAGTCAAAGCCAGAAGTTTTAGCTCAGCTTTCAACCAAGTTTTACCTGTGGTTGATTCAGGACTTTGTCCCTGGGAACTGTGGCCTCAGTCTGCTTTGGAGCTGCTGCCAGCTAGATCCTGAGAACTGCTGCCCAGAGGCAAGTGCAGCGTTCCCTCTGCACCCTCAAGATCACCTCTCCCCAGAAATACCCTCCTTTTGTCCACCAAACTCCCAAAGGTCACGTTTGCTGCCCATTTTACAGCTGGGGAACTGAGTCACAGATGATAAAGGGACAAGCCCAAGGTCATCCTGCCAACCAGGTGAACAGCTGGGAATAAAGCCCACACCTTTCTTGTAAATCTGTACTTGTCAGTCAGGAGATACAGCAAAGATACACAGGCACATGCTGAGGCTCAAGAGGAGAAGCCTGGGACTGTTTTCTAGCAATAACATGGCTTCCACTTGCCATGATTTGCATGCTCTGTCATCACGTGAGGAACACAGGACAGCATTTCCCAGCACGTGGCTCTGCCACAGAAAATGCAGAAGAGAAACCTCCCAGTCACCCTGTTTGATTCCAGACCAGGATGAGGCAGACTCAGCACCCTTCCCAAGAAGGGACATTGCTGCTCTGCAATGTCCTGGTGTCTCATGGAGGGGCCACAGCCACCGCGGGCCAGCACCATCTCTGCATGCCCATGACACAGAGACAGGTATCTGTGACTCACAAGCTCAGGACACTGCTGGAAGCCAGCCCTTCAGAGCTCCTTTTGAAAGGCCTCATGCAGATCTCAGTTCACCATATCTCCCTTTATCCCTGCTAAAATAATACACCATAACACCAGGAAGCTGTAGGGCAGCTCCTGCACTTTCCATGCTCTGCTGCTATTGGCAATTTATTCTTGCTCTGCAGCCAGGCAGGCCCTCTGCCTGGATCTGGCAGGCAGAGGGATGGGAGAGCTCCTCTCAGCAGCTGCCTGGTCCAGATGCTTTGCTTTAATTATTTTTTTCCTACTGTTTTTTTCAAAGCACCCTGCCAGGGTTGAACCATGAAAAGCAGATGAGCCACTGGTGTGAGACAGATCTGACAAGCCTCTTTTGCACGTTTAAGTGTCCAATACGATGGGCAAAGGACGGGCAAAGGACGGCACTTCAGAGAAATTTCCTCCCTGCTCTCTCTCAGAGGCTTCCCACAGTTGCAAGGGAACCTTAGCCCAGGCACATTATGCCATGGCTTCACCAAGGATGTCTTTCAAAGCTGGAAATCTCTGCCGGGAGAAAAGCACCAGCTGTTTAACGCTGGCAACTGCCGACCTTCTCCTGGTTGCACCCAAGCTACCCCAGACAACACTGAGTGGAGAAAGAGCCCACCCAGCCGAACCGAGAGGGCTCCTGCAGCCTGCTCCCCTTCTGTTGAAGGTGGGGTGTTTGCGGCCATCGGCTCACTCCCTGTCCCTGGCAGGCCCGAGAAGGGCTGCCCGCATCCTCCTTCCCTGGGGAAGAGACCCCCACCCTCCTCCAGCCCATGCTGTGGACCCGGAGGTCGCTCAGCAGCTGAATCAGCTCATGTGACAGGCAGTTCCAGTTCAGACCAGCTACAACTTTGCAGCAAAACAAGCACATCCGTGCGTGGCAGGATGCTGGAGCCTTCCTCCCCTGCACCCAGCTCCTTCTGCCCTGCCGGCTACGCTGGCTGACCATTCCCCGGAGGCGCCCCAGGTCCCCAGCGAGCATCCCTGCTCCCGGGGCGCCGGGGACCAGCGCAGGGCACGCAGCTGGATGCGCAGCCTGGTCCCTGCCTTCGGGACCTGTGGGGCCGTGCTTCGCCCCGCATGTGCGGGTGGGGCGGGATGGAGCGGGACCCCCGGGGGAGCCGTGCCGGGCCTGAGCCGGGCACAGAGCGCTGGGCTAAGGGCCCGCAGGAGAGCGGGGCACGCCGGGGCTCCCTGCCGGGGCTCGGCGGGGATGGAGCCGGGAGCGGGATGGGGGCCGGGAGCGGGGCGCAGGGTCTGGGGGCGTACCGGGCCGCTCACCTCGGGCTTGGGCCGGTTCTGCAGGAGGTGCTCCAGGTAGAGGTCAGAGAGCGCCGTCCTCATGCTGCTGCTGCCGCCGCCGGCGCTGCGCCCTGACTTGAGAGTCATCGCGGCGGCAGCTGCGGCCGGCCCCGCTGGCCCCGGCAGCGCTGAGCGGCCCGGCCCGGCCCGGCTGCGGCAGCGCCGCGGGCTCCCGCTCGCTCCGCCCGTGTGCGGCGGGGCCGGCGGCGGCCGGGCGGGGCCAGGCGGCTGGGGCGGGCCGGGGACGGGCCGGGGACGGGCCGGGGGGCTCGGCAGGGCCGCCCGGCGGCAGCGAGGCAGAGGAGCCGGGGCGGAGGAGGCGGCACTGTCAGGGCCGCGCTCGGCCTGCCCGCCGCCCCTCAGCCTCGCCTCGCCGCCGCGCCGGGGCTTTTCCCCCGTGCCAGTGTCCCCATCGCGTCAGGGCTGTGCCAGCCCTCGGCCGAGCCTGCCCCTGGTTGTGCCCAAGCACTCAGATCACAGAGTGCACGCAAGCTGTCCCAAACGGACCCGCAAGCGCCATCGAGGCCAGCTCCAGGCCCTGTGCAGGACATCCCCAAGAGCCACAGCCTGTGCCCGGAGCTCTGTGGGGCTGGGGCTGTGACCGCTGTCCTGGAGAGCCTGTCCCAGTGCCCGACCACCCTCTGGGTGAACGACCTGTTCCTAACATGCAGCCTAAATATCCCCTGACACAGCTTCAGCATGAAGCTGGGTAACAAGCATGAGCAAGTCGTAACTGCAACGAGGTCTGTGCTCGGTCTCTTCTCCAGGCTGGACAGACCAAGTGACCTCAGCTGCTCCTCACAAGGCTTCCTCTCAAGGCCCTTCACCATCCTCGCTCATTTGGAAACTCTGGGCAGAGGCCCAGCAAGGGCATGGGGAGCACCTCTCCAAAGTGTCACTGGTGTGTGGGTGACTCTCACAAACCAATGGTCATTCCTGGGCTCTGCCACTGTGCAGAGCTCCAGCATACCTCCAAGGCAAGGAGACCCTTCACATATGCACAGATTTGTTGAACTCTAGCAAAGACAGCCCTCTTCTTGAGCTGTTCTGGGTCTCCCACCTCCTTCAACTTGCATGGGTGGGATGGCAAATCCCTGCATTTGTGAGCCACACGTGGTGCAAAGGGCTTCTGTCAAACCATTTCTGCCCTTACTGTAGGTCTTACTGATGAGAGGGTCCAAGTGAAGTCTGAGCTTTATTTGAGGATGGAAGTTAACTCTGCTGAATTATTCTTTAAGAAATCATTGAAAGGGTTTTTCACACCATCCCTGGGATCCTGGAGGTTTAGAAGTTGCCATGTGCCAGACTCCCACACTGCTGCTAGATGAGTTCTCCAGGCTGAGCTGGTCTAAAGTTACCCTAAGAGATACAAGAAGGGTGCAAACTCCTAGAGAAAAGAAACAGGAAAACAGAGAGGAGGGTGGGAGGGGAAGGGGAGAAGAAAGAAGGAAAATCCATCTCATGTTCTGACAGCAAGTTTCTCATGCCTTGTGGGAACAAAACTGTTCCTGACTGGGCTATAAGAAAACCTAGAATGCTGTGAGATGTAGGGAAAAGGAGGTGTGGGAGATGCAGGCACTGATGTGACTGACTCCAGCAAGCTTCTTCTAGTGCTACCAGGAACAAAGAATCCCAAAGCACACAGGACTGGGAGTGCTCTTCCCAGCAGTCCCATTCCTGTGGCAGCTGTTGAGCACTTTTGTGGGATCGCCTGCCTGGAGTCCTGCATTGTCTGGACATAGCTCCACTTCTTGCCCTATCCTCAGCCTCACACTGCCCATCTAGGGCCTTAGGCTTTGTTGAAGGCATTACCCCACCTGCCAGGATTTATGCCACCATCAAGAGGGCTTGGACCTGCTTGAAGAAGACAGTTGCCAGTCCACTGAGTAAATGGGCTGTTTATTTATCTTATATGTAGAGCAGCTTGAGAAGGGTACCTCCAAAGAGGAGCCAAAATCAAAAAAATAAAAAAAAATTCTTGGGCAATTATAGTCTTACAATGTAAGTTCCCCACCCCTCACATGACAGTTCTGACCACTAGTAATATTAGGATCTGGGGTGTTCTTTACTGGGTTCCCTCACTGTCTCTAGGTGGGCTGTTCCTTCTCTTATCTCTAAGACTGCTGTGTCAGCTGACTTAATGATGGTAGCAGCCTTCCCTGCTTCCTTATCTCCCAGCTCAAACCAGCTCTGGGGCCCCCTTTTACTTAACTTGGTAAAAGTTCAGCCTATCTGGGTGGAAATTTGCAACTTGTAGTCTAAGGCTTCAGCAAATTTAGCTCCTAATGCTAAGCAAGCTCTGTGTACCAAGCATGTGATAGGGTTGAAGTGTTAGTAGGAGATCAGGTGAGTCAATACCAGGAGCAGAAGAAAGACAGCTAAATGGGCCATGTTTTGCAGCTGCACCTGGTGGAACCTGTGGCCCAGACTGTCTGCAGAGTTCCCTGGACAGCCTGATTAGGATGAGAAAATAATGGACTAGAAAAGTCAAAGGGTGCCTGGCTGCCTTCAGCCCCAGCAGATGTGCCCGCCAGGCTGGAGAATACTGCTCGGAGCCTTCATCTTCCCCATCCCTGCCCAGCTGACCAAGAAGGCTCTGCAGAGCACTTTGTAGCATCCTCACCCAGCAGCTGAAGCAGCCTGCGAGGAGGAGGGGGGAGGTGGACACACACTGGGATTGGTGGGGCATGGCTTTGAGATGTGCTGAAGGCAGGGCCCCTTTGTGCAGGGCTTCTCTTTGCCCTCACGGGCTAGAAACAGGCTGGTAGAAACGTGGAGTAGGAGGCAAGAGATACAGAGAGCAGAGACAAGCCCTGAAGTTAATCATGGAATGTGTAGTAGGAGGGAGAAATGTGACAAGAGACACCTGACAGACAGAAAAATGATGTTTAAGTCTGTTCATTCCCTCTTGGTTGCATATGGGAAAAGTGAGGTGGAGGAGGTGGTAAGCAGCTTGGCCACAGCTCCGTGGCTGAGCTTGGATTTAAGCTGCGGTTGCCCAAATCTGCTTTGCTCCCCATTGGCCATGGTCCCTGCTCAGGTGCTCTCTTCAGCCTGATACTGCCTGTTTCTGTTATGTGCTGGCATCTTTTTCAGAGAATGGTGCCCACCTGCACAGCTGCAAGAGCTGCAAACACTCCGCACACCGGACTCAGGGGAACCACACCAAGAGCTCTCCATCCAGCATGAAGGAAAGGCCATTCAGAAACCTCCCTGGCCCATGGCTTATCTGGCCAAGCATTGAAACTTCACACACTTTGGCTTTCAAATTAATCTCTGCTTGAGCTGTAATAGAAAGAGACAGCCAGGATGTATTTTGTCTTCCTGGAGATACCAGAAAACTGTGTGAGCACAGATCACCTAGCCCAGGCAACCCTGGCACCTGAGCCATGAAAGACAAAAGATCCCTGGGGTCCAGGAGGATTCATCCAGGTAGCCCGTGAGGCAGCAGGGCTCTTGGCAGGGTTGTGACTGGGCAGGGCATCTTCTGGCTGAAAGGCAGAGGGCTTCATGCTGGTCAAGCCCTTCCCCTGCGCAGAAACGTCTGTGGCTGGGGGAGGATGTGATGCATTTCAGATCTGCGTCGTGCTGTGAGGAAACAGCGTCTGGTCTCTGTTCCTCACAAGATAAATGTCAAGACATGCTTCCAGTAATGGATGCCAGAACTTGGCAGGCTCAGACACATCTGCCTGCTTGCCTGCCCACTACTGCTCTTGTTCAGCACAGTCCCTTCCCTGCTGCCTGGCAGGCTGGAGAACATCCTGGAACTGCTCAGGGCTGGTGGGTGAAGGCTGCTGGGACGCCTGCAGAGATTTCAGCTGTGCTTCCTCTTTGAAAATAACCCAGAGTAGGCTCTGGTTCGCAGAGCTTTTCCTCTTATCTAACTCTGTGTCACCAGACAAATGTGCCACAACATGGCAGCGTCTTTCTGGAGGGAAAATGAGTCTGAGCATCCACTGGTAGAGGCCCTGAAGGGTATTTATGCTTCAGCTGGGCTGAAGCACAGGAGAGATGGAGTTGCCTTGGAGCTGAGGAAGGATGCCTTGAGAAGGGTCTGAGGTGGTGGGTTTTGTCCTCCCAGGCTGAGGGCTACTCTGCCTCAGGCAGGGGTGCTCCCTTTGAGAAGCTCCTGGCTCCTATCCCTCTCTTCAGGCCACTGCTTGCCAGGCAGCCTTTCCTCACCTTTGTGCCTGGTTATTGTCAGAATGCAATTAAGCCAAAGGCTGATTGCATCTCCTGCTTGGGCTGTAATGTAATCACTGCCAGGGCCACAGCAAAGGCTCCCTGTACAGCAGCTTGGAAAATGTGGCAGATGCATGAGGCTTTTTCAAGCCGTTATTTGAAACATCAGCTTCTGATCTGCCCTGGGTGTGGGTTCCCAGACAGGTCACACCACTGGGGTGGTCTGCAGCACATCTCCCTGCTTCCTCTAGACACTGGCCATGGAGGGGAGCATCTCTGTGCACCACACAGCCCTGTGCAGCTGATGGCAGAGCAGCCATCCCTCACACAGCCACCCTGCTCATGGCACAGCCCTGGTGCCCCACCACAGCTGTCCCCTGTGCTGCTGGCAGAGCTGTTCTTGGACCTGCTGCAGGCCACGTCTCATACAGGTGTGAGCAGAGACTGACTGATTCTGATTCTGATGCCCTGGAAGTTCACAAGGCGATTGCTGGATGTTGCTGGGCTGCTGCAGCCATCCTGCCCATCCCACGGTGACAGCACCCAGCTGACTCCTGCCATTCTCCAAAGCCCCCTCATAACCCTGCTTTCCCTGCCACACCAGCTGACTCCTGCCATTCTCCAAAGTCCCCTCATTACCCTGCTCTCCCTCCCACACCAGATGCCAGAGGCTTTGTGGGGCCAGCCAGCTCCCCCATCACACATGAAGGACTCACTGCCCTGGCACAAGCTCTCACAAGCTGCTTGTAGGAGAAGTGCTGCCCAACAAGGAAGGCCCCACACCTTTCCCACAAGGGTGCTCCCCACCCTTGTGAGGTGGCTGTTGTTCTGGAAGGTCTCCAGCCCATGAGAGGAATGAGGCAGGAGCCAGTGTCACCCTGCTCATCATCATTCCTGGGAGGGGAAACATCTGCCACTATGTTGGGTAGGTGCCAGGGAGGGAGAAAGCCACAGGTATCAGGAAGATGGCTCTGGCCCACTGCACACCTTGCTGGGGATTATGTCAAGGTGGTCCATGGGTCAATGTCCCACCAGAGTCATTGGGAGCCACAGGCACCCAAAGAACTCCTCCTGTGGAGAATAAGGAGGGCTTGCTCAAGGCTGCAACAGAAAGTGGGTTGATGGGACCCAGCCACAGCAGCAGGAGCACTGTGGAAAGGAGACAAAGGGAAGTGCAGGGCCAAAGCCCAGTGCTGAGTCAGGTTGAGCAAGAGCTGTCTCCCTCCAGTCTCCAATCCCCACTGATTGTGAAACAGACACTGGGGCCTGAAGCACAGCCTCCACCCCCCATCCTTATCTTTCCTCTTCCTCCTCCAGGACTGTGCCCAGGGCAGTAGGAGCTTGTGCAAAACAAGGCTGAGAAGCTCTGGGGCTAATTATTTAGTAGCTTCTGGTAATGTTGCCTGGGCCCCTGGGGACTCCTTGGCTAAAGGAGAGAAGGAAGTGCAGAGAGATACTGGAAAATTACTGTTTAATTCTTCATCATTACATCTGAGTGTATGGCATCTGGTAGACATGGGAAAAGGCAGATAACAACCCAGTCACTGCGAAGCTCTGCAGCCCTTCTCTTCCCCAGCAGCAGGGGCAGCCAGGCCCCTGGAGGGACGGCTCCAGCCTTGGGGAGGGCTCAGTGCCTGGTGAGATGCGTGTCCTTGGGCTGGCACTGCCTCTTCCTGGCCCTGCAGCCATCAGTACTCTTGCTGAGTGTCACAGCCAAGGAACTCTACTCGCAGGGCAATGTGGTTGTGCCACTGGCGAGGGTGTATCCTCACATAGCGGGCAAAGAGAGGGGACTCCAGGGTATTCGTCACTGTGCTCTGATGGTCTTGGTTTGCCTTGAAAATCTGGAGAGGAGAGAGAAATCAGGGATGCACTTTTCTCTGCTGGCATAGTGAGGACAGGGTCAACCCACACAAACACACCTTGGAATGCTTTAAGGAAGGAGGAAGCACAGCCTGGCTCACTGCTCTTGGAAAGAAATCCTGTGAGCATGTTTGCTGCCAAGGGCTGTGCTTGCTGCCCTGGGGGTGGCCATGGGCTCTGGCCACAGAGCAGCTCTGCCTACCTTCTCCTTGCCATTCTGCAGGACTGGGCTCCAGTGCACGCCATCCTGGCTGATGGAGACAGCAAACTCCTTCACAAACATCTGGGTGAAGAGAGCTTTGGCACCTTGGGTTATGATTGCAGTCACCTTCTTGGTTACTTCAAAGTCCACCTGCAGCCACTCTCTGGGGCTGTTGCTCTGGGGAAGGACAGACTGCCTTCAACCCTCCAGCAGCAATGAGAAATACACACTCATTGCAGCTGAAGCCAAGCTGGCCCTGCACTTCCCTGTGCTTCACCTGCCCTACCAGGCATCTGGCTGGAGCTGCTGGGTGCTAGATCAATGTGGCAGTGAGTGTGCAGCTTGCGTGGTGCATGCATACACTTCCCACAAAGCCCTGACTGGGAGACCCTGCTGGGGTCCCAGCTGCCTGCCTGGTATCTCCTTGCACAGGCTACCTTTGGCCTCCAGGCATTGGTCCTGCCCTGAAGGTTCAGGCGGGCCAGGGCAGGTGTCCATCTGGAGAAGAAGTTGGCGCTGTGGGAGGATGCAGAGATGTGCTCATCAGGAATCCCTCTGTTCTCCATTCCTAAGGGCATGGAGCAGCCTGGAAGAGAAGAGCAATATTTGTCATGGGGTAGAACAGTAACCTCATGGAGATGCCTTCTGCCTGCTCACTGCTCCAGCTGCCCTTTTCCCTGGCTACAGGTTCTTCTGTGCCTTACTGCAGTGCCCTGACCTGGTTGGGGCCCCTGTGTGCAGCATGGCTCTGGCCAAACTATTCCTACCTTCTTTTCTCCCTGGAGATTTTATCTAAGAGGAATGTGAAGAATTTATGGTGTAAGGAGACGTAAGGACAACCTGTATCCAGGGGAAAGACGAGAATACCTGGCAGGGAGACACCCTGCATATGTGTGATCAGGTGTGCCTGTGCACAGCTGCTTCAGAGACAGATGGCAGGTTTGGGGAATGGGCTGACAGCACAGCCCCTGCTGCTTTTAGCTGCTGTAGAGCAGGTGTGCAAAGCCAAAGAAAGGATCCCAGGGCACCATTTCCTTACGTTGCACTGTTGATCAGAACCATCTCACCTTCAACTGGCAAAATCAGAGTAAAAGCCAACAGCATCTGTCTCTGCTTGTTTTCTGCTCCCCCAGACTGAGGCAGCAGCTCCCCATCTATCAGCTTAGCTGCTGCTGGAAGTTTCCTGTGCTTCAGTAAAAAGGTTGCTGAGCTCTGGCCCCAGGCTCTCCCTCTGGTATTTTTATCTCCAAGACCACAATGAGACTTTCCAGCTTTGTTCCCTCAACACCTCAGTGCCATCTCCAGCTCCCTCCTTCCCCCTCTGTAAGTGCCTGGGAGTCCTGGCACACATGGGGCTGGTGCTCAGCACCCCAGCAGACCAGAGCCCAGTTTTGGTGGTTGGTGTCTGGGGGTGGGACGCACTGTTGAGGTCACAGCCCAGGAGCTCCATGCGCAGCGTGGCCCTGATGTTGTAGTGGGTGGGGTGGATGCGGATGTACCGGGCTACGATTGGGGGCTTGAACTGGTTTGCTTTCACTCCAGTTGCATCCACGTTTCCAAAGAAAAGCTGCAGGGAAAGGGAGGAAAGGGATTGTTGTACCAGTGGAAAGAGATATACAGGACAAGGATTACTGGGGAGAAGAATGTTCATGTCAGGCACTTCTGTATCTTTTCACCATCTTTACAAAAATGGCAACTCAGGGAAATTATTTGAGATGAGGTTCAGGTCAAAGAAGTGTGAGTGGGCCACTGAGAAAGAAAAGGAGAAGAAACTTCGGGTCTGTGCAAATTAACTTGATTTCACGTTTTCACCAAACAAGGGTGAGAAAAATGAGGGAAAAAAGTCAGTCCTCAAACATTTGAACCTGGGAAAAGTTGTAGCCACAGATGGTATACACAATGGAGGCTTTCCTGGCTACTCTTTTCCCAATGGATTCATCAGCTTATGCATATTTAGGTTATGGTTTTTTTCTAGTGACTATAGATTTTCCAAATCATTTGCATCTGCACAATATTTTTAGAAAGGCAAATTTGCCTTTGAGGTCAAAAAAGATATGCAGGTAGAATCTTGTGCCTAACTCTAAGTAAAATGCAACATGACATTAAGAGGTGGATCTCACGGCCATGTGGGATGGTGGAAAGAGGTAGCTCAGACAATTTAAAATAAGACAGATGGACACAGACAATGAGTCCCTTTCTGATCTGTGATTCAGTCACCTGGCACTGAATGGTCTCTGTTTCTGCCCTGAGCTCAGGGGCTCAGGAGGTTTCTGCCTTGTGTACAGAGCTCCCCAGCCCTCATCACCTCAGGACACCCCATTCAGGGAAAGCAGTCTGCTCAAGACCCTTCACCTTACCATCTGTGTGCTCGTGGCATTCCCCTTGTACGTCTTCCACCTTCGCCCATCAAGGCTGTAGAACACAACAAACTGGGAGATGTAGAAGCTGGAGAACTTTTGTCTGGCCCCTTGGGTTTTTATGCCGTGAATAATGGTGGGATGCAAAAGATCCACCTGAGAATGAAAGTCAGGGATTCACATCTGATGAAAAACTCAAGCCATGTTCAGGCAATGCCCCGTAAACCCACAAACTTGCTTCTCCTGACATAACTGAGCACCGGTTATGAGTTATTAAAACAGTTGTTCATAAGGGTGCAAGTCAGCCAACAGCTGGGATTGAGCAGAGGAGAGCTCCTTTGCTGAGGTGAGCTGTTCTGCCTTGGTCATTGGGGGATTTTTGCACAATCCAGTGCTGCAGCTGGACCATCAAGTGATTTTTCTGCTGCACTGAGGATGGATATGGGGGTCAGAACAGCAGCAGCCTGAGCAAAGCAGCTGCCATTAGGATCTTAGTGCTCCCCTGTCAGAGGGAAGAGGAAACAGAAGGATATAGCACGGGAGGCCCTGCCCATCCCTGAGCTCTTCTGCATGAGCATGACCTTGCAATGCCCCCAGTGGTGCCTCCAGACACAAGGCCCCTCTTACCTGGATCCAGGCATTGCTGCGGTCGGTGCTCCAGGCATTGACGGAGCCGGTGTTGTCCAGCCTGGCCAGGTGAGGAGCCCACTGCCCTGCAAGGAGAGAGCACAGACACAAGGATGCTGCTGGCCCTTGGTGCTGCCTAAGGTGGTGACAGGTCCATCCACAGGACTGGGCCTGAGGATCACCCTGGGGTTTAGCAGCGACACACAGCAGGGCAGAGCCCTGGCACAATGGGCCAGCCGTGTGAGAAGGTTCCAGAAAGCTCCAGATCCTGACTGGGATGTTGACATGAGCACAGATGGAGGATCCCTGTCCCAGGGACTCAGCACAGCAGAATTTGGGGCAGGCAAACATATGAGTTATGCTGGCTGAAGCTGCCCTGACCCCACCTGCCCTCCAGCTACTCACCATACTGCCCCGAGGCTGTGATCTGAGAGTCTGCAATGCCACGTGAGGCCATACCCAGGGCATTCTGGCAGTCTGCAGGGAACAGGGGAGGGCAGAAACCAGGGAGAGTTGGTTAGATAACAAAAGTCTAAGTAGGGTAGCAGCCTTCAGGCTCAGGGAGGTTTTCAAGCCTCCAGGAGCTCCCAGGCTTGTTTCTCTCACACTAAGGGATAGGTTGCAGAGGCTTCCACATCCATCCCTGAATTTTAGGATAGCCAGAGGTTCTTGCTCACACCCCCTATGTCAGGAACAGAGAGTTTCCAGCATCAGACACAGCAGCCTTCTGCCAAACTCATTTCCCTGAGTCTATGACCTTTCATTCCTATGTCCTAATGTTCCAGCAGTGCTGACAAGTGTCTCTTCCTTATACCCACATCTTGCTCCTCTGCCTTTTTGTTGCTAGGCAGCATCTTTTGAAAACAAATATCACATTGCTAAAGGAAAGTCTACCTGACACCCCTGTCTCTCTCTGTCTCTCTTCTGGTCTGCTGAGCACAGGGATATTTGTCTCTTATAATAACCATTATTATTAGCGACTTGTCACACCTTGGCAGCTCCACTGTGTGTCAAATGCTCCTGGAGAAAATGCAAATTTGAAATCTTAAGCGGATTTTTAACTTATGGTAAAGTTTTCTGGCTGACATTTAATAATCTTTTAGAAACAGGAGAGAGACTGTCACAGTGTGATAAAATACCACTCTCCCACACCACTTCCCAGTCCTTACTTATGGTGAGTTAGAAACTCATGTTGTTCTGGGGTGGAATCAGAGCTGTACTGTGGATTTTGCATTTGCTCTTGGAGTTATTCCTATTAGGCCAACCTGCACTGAGCATCACTCACTATCTCCTGTCACTGCTCTGTGCCTCAGTTTACTTCCTGATATATGGCCAGGCCATAGGTCTCTGGGCACTGTATCTTACTGACAGCATGGACAGGGACCAGCCCATGCATGCACTTGACTGGGTAAGTGCATTTTATGGAAGGTCTAGGGACCCTCAGATTTGGAAAACAAGAGCTCTTGGAGTAAACATTTGCAGGCTGATGAAGCTGGTCTCCCAGCCTTCACCCCAGCTGTGTCCCTGATTCTGTGCTCTCTGCTGACTTTCTTCCAGAGTGAAAACCTGGTAGATCCCACGTGGGTCACCCCAAGAGAAATGCTGAGAGATCTGTAGGGAAGGAAGCTCAAATACACACTGGTCATGGCTGTGGCCCAGGTGGGTCAGGCACAAAGAGATCACTCACTCAGGTCGTACACGAGGAACAGGGCACTCATTCCGGCTTGTTGGTGCTCTCCCACTTTGCACTCCACCCTCCAGATCCCAGCATGTGAGGGCCACATCTCCACTGTCCCAAAGACACCTGGCCAGGAATGGAGAGCAGAGCAGAGGGGAGTTACTGCCTGTAATGGGATGCCACTGTGCCAAGTGCTGTGCAACCACAGGGACAGAATAGTCCAGATCCACTTCCCCTCCTTGGTGTTTCCCCACAGAAATTTCCTAACGGCACAAACATGAAGCCCTGGCAGAGGGGAGTGCACAGTGCCTGTGCTGCATCTCACCAGGATAAAGGTTGTAGACTCCCATGCGATACTCCTGGCTAGTCCTGACACTGAACAGCTGCCCATGGAAGTGAACAGAGTGGATGTCCTCAGTGCTGCCCATGTTCAGGAGGTGCCATCGGACCCGTTGCTGCTGGGCCATCACCAGCCCAGGCAGGGTGTCACTCACGTAGCCGTTGATGGCTGGGAAAGGCAGCAGTCAGGAGGGACTCAAGGCTCTGAGATATTTCCATCCCAATATAGGTTATGGGATGGAAAGCACAAAGGCAAGGATCCTCACCGTGGAAGGAATGGTTTCTCTTAAAGTCAGGGCTGTCCTGCTGGATCTGGCAGGGAGGGCGGCAGTTTCTGTCCACGTTCTCTGGGAAGTACCAGCTTTTGGTCTCATCAAAGATGGTGAAGAGCAGGGAGAACTCCTGCACAGCCAGCTGCCTCCTGGAAACGTAGCTCAGCACCCCACGGTTGCAGATGATCAGTGGCCCAATGAGGCCTGAGTGCAGGTCCTTCTCCTGCCAGGAAGCCAGAAAATCAGGGTTTGCCTCCGAGCAGGAGACAGCACTGCTGCAAGAGGCACAGCAGGGCGGAAAGGGGGGAACACATCTGCATCCATGGCCTGGCTCCCACTCTGGGGCACGTGTAGGGAGGGAAGAACATGTTGGGTTTACTGGGGCATCCCCACTCTGCCCTGAGCTAAGAAAGGCTGCTCAGCAAGTGTTTGCATGTGCTTTCAAGAGACGTGGTGTCTGTCCGTCCAACTGTCCAACAGTCCCTACTGCATTGGACCCAGCAGCCAAATTCAGACAGATTTGGCATAGGAGTAAGGAAATGCAGAATGCTGGGTTGTTTTTTTGCAGGGCAGGGCAGGGCAGGGCAGGGCAGGGCAGGGCAGGGCAGGGCAGGGAAGGGCAGGGCAGGGCAGGGCAGGGCAGGGCAGGGCAGGGCAGGGCAGGGCAGGGAAGGGCAGGGAAGGGCAGGGCAGGGCAGGGCAGGGCAGGGCAGGGCAGGGCAGGGAAGGGAAGGGAAGGGAAGGGAAGGGAAGGGAAGGGAAGGGAAGGGAAGGGAAGGGAAGGGAAGGGAAGGGAAGGGAAGGGAAGGGAAGGGAAGGGAAGGGAAGGGAAGGGAAGGGAAGGGAAGGGAAGGGAAGGGAAGGGAAGGGAAGGGAAGGGAAGGGAAGGGAAGGGAAGGGAAGGGAAGGGAAGGGAAGGGAAGGGAAGGGAAGGGAAGGGAAGGGAAGGGAAGGGAAGGGATGAGCACCAGCATGTATTCATCGTTGTATTAGACACCAGAGAATCTACACAGCCCCAGGGAGCTTTCAGCATAGCCCCACAGGAAATTCCTTGGCCTCACAGTCAGAACCCAGCATACTGCCAACCTCTCCTTCCTGGGATGCCCCATGGAGACTCCCACCTACCAGGTCCACGTCGGAGAAGTAAGCCCAGGCCTTGCAGTCGAACTCCTGCGTGGTGGGTGCCATCTGGGGCAGGACTTTCCAGGAGTATTTCTGCTGGCCGCCAGGCTGCACCACCCCACCCTGCTGTGTTGTGCCCTCATAGGCTGTCAGTGTGGAGTGGAAGGAGAAGGGCCGTGAGGCCAGGTTCTTGAACGTCACCTGCACCAGAGGGAAGGCAAAGCAGCAGAATATGTGAGGGGGCAATGCTGACAATGCTCTAGAGCCTGGTGGTGGGTCCAGCCAGCTGGTGGGAAGGATGTCCCCGGTTCCCAGACCTCCAGCTGGTTTCCATGCAGTGGCCAACCCCTGCTGAACCACAAACTGCAACCGTGTGGTGCAATCTCTGGTGGAAAGCACATCCTGGGTTCATGTCTGCTGGATGAGGCCCTTTTCCTGCTCAATGGAAGCAAGGTCAGCTACACTACTGCCTCTGGAGCCCAGAGGGGCTGAATCCATCCTGGTGAAGATTTCAATGAAGAATTCAATGAAAAAGCAACTTCTCCAGGGATACAAGTCCTTTCACCTTCTTCTCAGGTAGGTGCTGAAGGACCTTTGGTAGTGTGGGAAGCCCAAGCCTGCCCTCATACAGAGCACCTAAAAGAGCTGTACTGAGCCCTGCTTAGCTCACTACCCTTTTTGCAATCTCTTCACCCAAAAGGCTTCCCATGGAGCCCAGAAGCTGATCAGGCCATGCTGTTGCAGGGGTTGGGTCTGTCTCAGGTCCAGGGCTTTGCATCTGAACACTCTGAGGTTCCTAGTAGCCCATTCCTCCAGCCACTGAGGTCCCTCTGAATGGTGGCTCTGCTTCCCAGTCTGGTGCCATTCACATGCCAACAGGGCAGCTCCTGTCCCCAGTCCCTGAAGGTTAACCCATAGGCACTGCAGAGCCTGCAGGCCCACTTCAGCACTCCCTCTGGCTGAACTCCAACAATAATGGGGGAATTTATGGTTTTATAGGAAATGGGAACTTTCTACTCACCATGATGACATCTTGAACTTCTGCCCTGATGTAGGGCCCGAGGATGCCCAGGTGTTCATCCAGCTCTCTGCGCTGCACCAGCTGCGTGAAAGAATCATCCAAGTACTCTCGGAAAACCACCTTGCGGTACTGCCAGGAATGCTTCCTCTTGCTTCTTCGGGGGTCCCTGCAGGGGGATGCCAGTTAGGTAGGTCAGGTGACACTTCCCATAGTGAGGACAGCCATGGCAGGGTTGTTACAGGTCAGGGGGATACAGAGCCAGAGCATCCCTTACCCACTTGCAAGGAAGCTCAAAGTTTCTGGAGGTTTAGCACCCCTCCCCACCCTCCCATGGCAGAGGGGAGTTGCTGGGACCATCCTTCCCCTGGGCTGCTTGGTTAAGTTGTACTGGTACAGAACTGTGATCCTGCCTGCCAGGATATGCCATCTCATGCATCATGCCATGCCATGCAGTGCAGGAGGAATGCATGCAGGAAAATCACACTTACGTTGCTTTTAGGAAGTGCTGGGGTCTCTGGTCCCCATATTCCCACATCACCTCCACTGCTGCAATGAAGTATTGCCGTATCTCCCCCTGGAAGGAGCGCGGGTCATGCTCCTCTTCCCCATACATGTCAAAATCCTCCATGGTCTGCTCTGTGTCGCTGTACTCATCGTAGTCTGCCTTGGCAGTTTTTGAGGGGCTGAAACGTGTCCCATTGTTCAGGGCCAGTTCCTCCCCGTGTCCTGGGATGTGGCCCCTCTCCCCAGCTGTGTTGTTGCTTTCCCCATCCTCCTTGGGCTCTCCCAGACCCTGGCTCTCTGTCTTCCCTATTTCTCTGAGGACATCTTTCCTGCTGAGCACCTGACATCCATGAGGAGTGTCTTGCACATACTGTGCTGGCTTTTTGGTGCTGTTGTTGTTGTGAGCAGGACTACTTGGAGACAGTGAACAGTTCTCTCTGACGGCTGATTTCAGAGACATTCCTTCTGGGCTTTGCCCAGACATTCTCCCAGGCACATGGTCCTCTATGGCATTGGCCTTGAGCTGCTGAGGCTCAAGACTGAACAGACCCAGCTGCTCCACAGAGTTCGTCTCCTCCTCCATCTGGCTTTTCCCCTGAGCTTGCTCGCTCCCAGGAGCCCCCAGCACCGCAGCTCTGCCTGGCTGCAGCTCGGCCAGAGCTGGGCTGTGCAAGTCCCCTGTGTTCACCACAGCCCCTGGGGAGACTGGGTCCCAGTTTGAGGCCAGGTGTGCAGCCTCAGCAGGGACCTGCCTTTCTGAGCTGCTTGCTGCCACTGCTGGTCGTGTCCCCAGTGCTCCCCGTGAGGGGAGGGACCGTCTGCTGCGCTGAGCCCTCTCACTGCTGCCCTGTACCACCCTGTCTGTGCTCAGCCTCTCCTCAGGATACATCTCATCCCTGCCTGGATGTAGCCTCCTCTCAGCCACCTTGGATTTTTCTTCCAGGCTCTTCAGGGCCACCATCGCCTCAGGCAAGGTGTCACTTGATACCAAAGACCTCCTTTTGAAGCGAGTGATGCAAAAAGGGGAATGAGGTCCACACGCCTTTGGAGCTTCCTTATTCACTGCTGTCTCAGGGGCCTGGCTGGCCAGATCCTGCTCTGCTGTCTTACCATCAGAGAGGAGCTTCTTGCTGCTGGTGTTGGGAAGACCCAAAGCTCTGCTCTCCAGTGACCTGGCTTGTTTAGGTCTCCAGTCAGAGCCACTCGTGCTTCTGGCTGTAACTCTGTGTCTCAGAAACTGCTCAGAGCTCTTTAGGAAACTATTTGGGAATGGCCTGGTGTCATTGGTCACAACATTTGGTTCAGAAAATACAATACTGTCCAACTCTGCTAATTCCTTAGCATCCTGAAACACTTCTTTCAAAATTACTTCATCCCTCTCTTCTGTCATTACATAGCTGGATGGCTCAAGGTCATTGGTATCTGCAAAGGTGGTGTCTAGAAGGCTGGTGCCTTTGGCAAGTCTACTGGCTTGTTCTATGCCACTTTTTGCAGGCAAGGAGTTACTCTCAGCTGTGAAGATTTCTCCTGGTACAGGTTTATCTGACAAAGAAACATTTTGCTCGTCAAAACTTTCGTAAAAGCCTTGTGAAACCACTTTGTGAAGCCTTTTTTCCAGCCTAGCATCTAGGTCATTTGATGAATAATTGCTTTCTATGGCATGACTCTGAACCACAGCATGAGAAGTCCTATTATCCTCTGTCTCATCTGGATATGCAGAAGGATTGTTCAATGTGGAGGAAGAGTTGTGATCAGTACTTAAAGATGGTGCTGTAATGATTGTCTCCTCTGAGTCATACAGTTTAAAGGATATTTTATCAGCCCCTTTTAGCAACTCATTACTCTGTGAAGACACATCCTGAAGTGCCAGGTTGTGCTCCAGATCATTCTGGTGAATTGAGCTCCTGTTCTCCTGAAGAGGGGCTTTGCCAGCAGCATAAGCAATGGAGTCCCACAAGCTTGTTGCATGAGTAGTTGTCTTTTGAGGCTCTGCTTCCAGGTTCTCTATCCTACCACCAGACTGGACTGTCGTTCCTTTTACTGGCTCCTGCACCTCTGGGAATTTTGTCACTTTTGTTCCTGCCAGAGCATCTCCTGGAGCTGCTGTGGCTTGGTGCAGCTGTTGCTCATCTTCTGAGCTCACAGTACCATGGACCCTTCCACTGACACTCCCCAAGTGTTCTCCAGGTGGGGTTGCTCCAAACCCTTCATCCTGGCTGATGATTTTTGACAATTCTTCATCTTCCAGGAAGGACTCATAGGACACTGGCTCATAGCTTTTCTCTGGCAGGGAAGACATGGAAATATCATGTGGATTTTGCATTGCTCCTAAAAATGTTGATGTTCCATTAGAAGAGGGATCAGAAATCCTGCTGTTGCTCAGGACAGCCCCATGTTCTGTCAGGCACAATCTTATCCTCTCTGTCTCATTTCTTGAAGAGGAGATGTTGTTCAGTTGCTCATTCACACAGGACTTCTTTCTTTTAGAGAAGCCCCTAGGCTGGAATTCAAAAGCAACCTCCTCCCCATCGTCATACGCATAATCTTCCTCATCAGTGTCTTGCTCATACTGGCACTGCGAGACCGTGAACTTGGCATGCATCCCTCGGTCTCTGAAATCAGGATTTAGGCACCCCAGTGTCCAGACACCTGTCTCAAGAGAGTGCAAAAGGACACCATCAGCCCACTTCAGTGGGAAACTGGAACAGATGCCATTCCTGTGCTGCTCCCTTGCTAGTCCAGCCTATATTTTCAGGCAGCCTCTGGCTCATGGTAGTGATTCCATGCTTTTGTAGTCCCTAGAGTGTCTTACAGCTGGACCCACAGCATTGCTGGCAACATGCAGGGTGAGCACCATCAGCAGGGCTGGTGTTTCCTGGCAAAGCATAGTGAGCTACACACAGCTGTGAGGGCCCAAGTACAGCTTGGTGAGAGCAGTTAATGCAGTGAGAACCCACAGAGCCTCCAGCAGCAGCAGCAGTCACCATAACCCACCCGCAAAGACATCCTGGTGCTGTCAAACACACCTCTCTCCCAAAGACAGCCACCACATCTCTCCCACTGAAGGGGAATGAAAGGAAAGGCTGCCTCTCACTCACATCCCCAGCCAGTGTGTTTGCTCCCAGCAGAGAGGGTGAGATATGTGATTTCTGGGCTCTGCTGCTGGAGAGAGCTGCCACCTGCTGCCGGCTGAGCTGCTGCTCTGCTTCTGAGCAGCAGGCAGGAATCTGAGCTCAAATGGATGCGAGGCTTGGCTGGGTTATACAGAGCTCCCTGCGGTGTCTAGAAACCCTGACAGCTTGGGTCAGGGTGCAGTGCCCATTACCATCATATCAGTGTTGCAACCACATGGTAAATCCTGTGTCTCCTCTGTGACTGAGGAAATGGTTTGACAGCACCTCTTTTGCCAGCACTAAGGAAAAAGGGCCGAGTGGGGGGAAATATAACTGAACTCCAAAGCAAATCTTTTCTAGGACTTTTCTGTGGCTGCTGTTTCTGTCCTTGCAAAAGTCTGGAGATAAATGGCATGACCAGCAGCTGAACCCACAGCTGGAACAGCACTGCCACTCCCCTGGACCTCCGAGCTTGGAGCCAAGATTGCAAATGTCCACCAGGCTCATGTTACTGCAGCCAGCTTACTGGTTTGGCAGCGTGCATGACCTTAATACACCCTACTAATTAAGTAAAATACCACAATTCAATTTATTTGATTTGAAAGATTTAATCACTGCCTTTCATTTTGCTGTTCCAGCATCCCTTTGCTCTCAGAGCTGTCCAAAGGAATTGGGCACCAGAGAACTGGCTGGAGGTGCTTGCTGATCTCTGCTGGGATGCCAAGCCCATGGTTTACAGAATAGCCCATGCTACTAACCTGGCTTTTCCAAACTCATGATGACTGTTTCTCCAGAAAATGGGAAAAGAGTAAGCACATCCTCAAAGACCATGTTGTGCTTGAAGGTATTTCCAGAGAAGAAGATGGAGAGGAAATCTGTTTGGGCCCCAACACTCAGGACATACCAGTACACAACGTCGTTCAGGCAGAGTTTTGTTTGGAGATTGTCAAATACAAAGCCATTAATAGCTGGAAGAGGACAGGGGTGAAACATTTCAAGACCAAATTCTCCCCATGGCTGCTGAGCTGCTGTGTATCCCCTGCTCCTTCCCTGGGGCAGGGATGAGCCTGTGTCTGCAGGGGCGTTCCAGGGAGCCCCTGGCTGGGTACTCACTGTGCATCACATTGGAGGCATAAAACTGTGAGTCCTGGGTATCTACATGGGTTGCATCAGAGCAGAACCTCTTGATGTTCTCCTCCAAGTACCAGCTGTAGTTCTCATCAAAGACAGCAAACAGCACCAACTTCATGTTGTCTGACATTATCTAGAAAAGAGAAGGAAGAAATTATTCCTGGTCTGATCAGAGCATCCCTGCTGCCCAGGGTAGCTGTCAGCTCTCAGTCTGGTTGCATGGAGAAGTTTACTGTTATTTTACAGGGGTTAGGGTGCAGGTTTGGAGAAAAGAGAGCATGCAAGGGAGGATGGGGAAGGCAGAGGCACTAGGACTGCTGATAGGATTGAAGAGAACAAAACAGACAAATTTGTTTTTACCTAAACATTTCACCTACCACAGTTATTCCAGCCTTTCAGCCTAGAAGTTGAGGCAACAAAGGAAAGACGCCCCACCTGATTTCCCCTCTGATCCATGGACTTCTTAGAGCAGATGAGAAGCGGCCCAATCAGGCCTGAGGCCGTGTCTCGGACTGCGTCGATGGAGCTGTAGTAGAAACGGGTGAGGCAGCGAGGATCTGCCTCTGTTGGGCCATCCTCAGCAGTGAGACTCCAGCTGTAGGTGAATGACTGCCCAGGGGGAATAGGAATATCCTTCACATCTTTCTCTGGCAACACACAACCCAAGAGCAGACCAGTTATGTCTGGGCTGCTCCTGCAAGTAGTGATCCCACTTGAGCTCAGAAAGGTTTCCTGACCACACAAGCTGCAGAGGGAACCACCCATGCCCATCCCAGGATCCTGGTGGGATGTGGGGTGGCCTTGCACAAGTCATGGTCCTGGGAGCACAGTAACAAGGGGTGAAAACAGTTCTGGGAATGAAATGTGGGGGAAGAAAACAACCCCAGAGCAAAAACTACAAAGCTGCGAGAGGGAGAGTCTGAGTCACAGTGAACCCCTACATTAATGCAGGTCAGAAGGAGCCCAGGGAATGAGGGCTGTAAATAAACTGCAAACACAGGCAGGATCACTAGGATGGTTCCTGCATCCTCAGAAAGTGGAAGCCTCCAGGATGGACCAATTAACATGGTCCCAGCTCTCTGATTGAGAATGCCCCTTCCTCCACTCATCACTGAAGCCCTCCTTAAAGACAGGGTTACATGGCACCAATGGAAACATGAACCTGGAATCATCACAGTGCCTGGGATTATAGAGTGTAGGTGCTTGGATGAATGGACAGTATTACCAAAGGCTTCAGGAAACTCTCCTGGCCCAGGTGATATCCCAGGTTCCCATGGCCTGCCTTACCTGAGGGTCTCACAGCATAGTAGGGCCTGACGCTGGTGAGGCCGTGAGGGTAGATGTTGTAGGGTCGGCTGGCCAGATTCCTGAACACGATCTGAAATGAGGACAGGCAGCAGGAATGTTTGGTGGTTTCTGATCCCTGTAAGCCCTCAAAGCTGTTCTCAGTGTCCTTGCAGAGAGGGAAACACCAGACAGCAGTGCCCTGGGGTTGACTACCTGTCAATGATCAACAGGAGGTACCCGGACATGTCTGGGACCACAAAGTCAGAATATAAGAAACCACAATTTCTCTGGGGTGAAACTGTATACTGTCCAGTGTTCTGGGAGATGTCTGTTTTAGGGAGGGCATGAAAATATCAGATTTATCAAAGAGAAAGTTGCTGTCTTTAGTCTTACTTTACTTAAGAGTCAGAAGAGGTCCATCAATCCAGGCCTCAGAGGACCAGGACATTAAGTATGCACAGCAGTCAAGAGCTTTAAAGGGCTCCCCACTTCACTGCATGAAGCCTTTCCTTTATTTCTCTAAACAGCTCTGTCACATGCCCACAACTGTACAGGGAACCCCAGAGAGGGAGCAGAAATGTGAAGCTGCTGGAAACCATCCCATTCCTCCCAGCTGCAAACAAGTCAAGTGGTCAGGAAGGCACTTCGGGAGACAAAAGCGACAGTCCCCAATCCTGCAAAGTAACAGCAAACAGATGGAGAAGAGTAGAGGATGAGAGGACACTCCTGCCTCAGAAGAAGGTGCTGGATGTCATGTATTAACTTACACAGTTTCTTAGGCACCTGCAACAAAGTCAAATCAGAGGGACTGGGCTATATTCAGTGCATTTCACTGAGAATATTTACCTTAAGCTGCCAGTAGCATTTGCCTTTCCAGTGAACTTTTAACATTGCCAAACATGAAAGAGCACCTGAATGACTTAAGTCAGACATTAGCCACAAGCCAAGAGCTATTAGTAGGAACAGCATCAAGTTCTGATGTTTCCACAGTGGAAAGCTGCATTTCTCTTACCTTAAACTGATCTCCCACCTCCCCCTTGATGACAGGGCCCAGAATTCCCTTGTCCTGTTGGTTGGAAACCTTGCGCTTCTTGAAGGTTCTGTCCTCATACTCCACAAACACCACTTTCTTATACTTTGAACCGATCCGCTGTGGGCCAGGCTCCAGGTACAGGCTCGTCATGTTTCTGCAGGCAAAGACAGAAAAAGAGCAAGTGGCCACATGCAGGACACTGTCAGAAACAGAGCAAGACCTTCCATCATCCAAGGACCTGGCAGATGGCTGAGAAGTTCACCAGGAGTTGTTGTCTGCTCAGAAGGGACTGATGCCAGAGGCTTTGGTGGCAGAGAGACAAATGCCCCGGAGACAAATGTCTCTGAAGGGCATTTGGTAAAATGGAGCAAAGTCAGGTCCTGCTTTCCCATAGCCTCCCCAAGACAATTCTTGTCCTGCATCCATACTATTAGCATTAATAAAGAAGAACAAGACTGTCCAGGTTGGGCAGAATGAAAAGTAATTTTGGGGGAAAAGTCAGGGCTGCCTGGAGCAGCCTCATGAGCACACATGCCCACTCTCACCTGTTCAGAGACACTGGTTTCACAGGGGCATAGTCCCAGTCCATTTCCTCAGCTGCAATGTAGTAAGTCCAGGTCATGGGCTTGTCTTTGGCAAAAGAGCGTACTTGGATAATATGGTGAATTTCCTCATCTTCCTCAGGGTAATCCAGGTCCTCTGGCTCATTTAACAGCTTCCCTGTCTTCAGCAGACGTTCTTCAGGACACTCCTCCACCTTTGCATAGGCCTCCATGCCAGCTGGGTTCAGACAAGCCAGCAGAAAGGGTCACACTGATGTGTCAATACAGGCAGGCACTTGCCCTGGGAGAAATCTTCTCCATACTGTTCCCATCAAATGAGCTAACATAGATCAACCCATGCCATCTGGTATGGGCCAGACTGCAGGTAGATGTAGCACCAGGGAGCAGGAGGGGCCCTGGAGCTGCAGCACCACACAGAACCCTGAGCCCAGGCCATCCCCTGAACTGCTTTTCCCCCAGGCTCTTGGAAAATAAGGTTACCTTGCTGATGGGACGGTATCTGGCAGAACATCCGAAACCAGCCAGCTGTTCCTGGCATGGTCTGGGCTGTGAGATATGTGGCAGGGGAAATTTCTAGGCTGCTGAGACGGTGGCTTCTCACCAGGAATGTGTGGCCTTCAAAGAAGATGGAGTGGACTTCTGGCCCAGAGCCCAACCCAATCACATGCCAGTGGACCTGCTTCTTGAGGCACAGTGTGAGACCTGCCAGGAAACAAGGAAAGCACCCAGAAGTCAGCACTGTAACCAGCCCTTGTCCCCACTCTTGGTGCCATAGATTCAGAGTTTGATGCTGAGTCTGACACTCTATCTATGCTGATAGAGTCCCCTACTCCTGTGCTGGCTTCAAGCTGGAGAAATCACATATGAATGTGGACTGTCTGAGCAAAACAGAGACACAGGTCACATCATCTCCCTGAGATAAGACCAGATTTACAGACTGGGGGACTCTGGGAGGGTTGCTGTTAGGAGCTCACAATCGAGTGCAGTTGCAAAAGAGAGAGATGTGCTCCTTGACCCTATAAACAGGGAAACTGGGCACTGGAAAAGAAGAATAATTTGTCTGATCACAACAATGGCAAGGCAGATACTAAAACATTGCATCTGGAGCAGGGCTCCAGCACGTAGCAGTAACTGAAATACCACAAAGGGCAGAGAGGGGTCACCAGGATTATTTGAGTGCTGGAGAAAATTCCTTCCTCAGAGACACTCAAAGAGCTCAGTGTGCTTAGGAAATTAGAAAGAACTTGACTGCATTGTAAAATTACTTTCCTGGGGAGAAATTGATGTGTGCTGAAGGCCTCTGTAATCTAGCAGGGAAGTTCCAAGTTCCTGGAAGTTCAAGCCAAACAAAGTCAAATACAGCGTCAAGCACTTGCTTTTGGCAGAGTGCAGAGGTGACTGGAACAGATCCCAAGGGCCTGGGAGGAAACTGGGTGGAGGTCCCATCCTGAGGCCCTCAGCTCTCCATTTCCAGCTCTCTATCAGACACCTCTCAGACCAGGTCCTGCATCCAGGGAGGGGGATGCTGAGTGGAGATGGATAATTTCTCCAGGGAAAACACACTTTGTAGACACAGAGGTTGACCATGTGGTTTCCTTAGCTCTTAAGTTTTATGAACTTATCAGGACAGGGAATTTAGGGGAGTTTTGCTTTTGCCTTTTACTGGAGAATGGCCAGACCCAAGTGGGAGTTCTTAGGATGTGGTTCACCAAAGCTGCTGGTGGTAATGACTCTCCTGATAGTGTTTCCCTATCCAAGTTTGCCTTGGAGATTCCTTACTCTCAGACAGCTCTGGATCTTTTCCCAGGAGAACCCAGAAAATACCAACTTTTGTGTTCACTGAGGTTAAACCCAGCCTTTTATTTTGCTCTTCTGAAGAAGAGGAGTCTGAGAGAAGACCTTATCACTCTAGCTGCACCAAGGAAGTTTATGTCAGATATTGGGATAAATGTCTTCACTGAAAGGGTTGCCAAACATTGGAACAGGCTTCCCAGGTATTTAAGACTTGTATATTTGACACTCAGGGACATGGTTTTAGTGATAGACTTGGCAGTGTTAAATTTACCATTGGACTTGATGATCTTAAGGGTGTTTTCCAGCTTAAAAGATTCCATGGTTCTATTCCCAAAATCCTATGAAGGTGTTTTAGTGAGAGCTAAATGCTACCTCCAGCCTTGTTCACAGGGCTATAAAACTGCTACCAGCATTATTCTTTTAGACCTCCAAGGATGTCAGCTGCACTTGGCAACACAGACAGCTGGAAACAGCTCCTGCCCTGCTGTAAATGGGAAAGGCAGATCAAGGAGCTGAAATATAAGACTCCCTCCGAGGTGAATACAGCCTAACACACCCATCACCTGGAAACTCCTCTTGATCTCTTTTCTCACATCCTTTCCCAAGCTACCTCAAGTTTATAGACCTGGCTCCACCCCTACTCCTAGCAGCTCCCATGCCCCTCACCGCTGTCCCTGTCCCACCAGGACTCACCAGGCAGTGAGCCATTGATGTAGCCATTGATGGTGTGCAGCTCTGTCCTGTTGTGAGCCTGGGGCTGAGCAGCTGCTGAGGAACCCTGCTCAGAGTACCAGCTTTTCCCTGTGGAGAGAGAAGGGTGCAGTCAGCTTTCACTTAGGAACATATCAAAGAACAAGTAAACCTTCTCAGGGAGGTCGGATCTGTGGTGCCTGTGGAAATCCACAGCACACCTGGCCATGGCTCTGCATGGGTGTGGGGGTGACCACTACACAGGACAGGGAATGACTCTCCTCTTAACCTGTATGATGGGAACAAGGCCAGGGCATGGGATGGCAGAGCTGGGTGGGCTGCAAGCTCCCTGCACCTGGTGAAGGGAAGGAGGGGCAGTACTGTACCAGGAGCACACTGGCTGGGGGGACTGCACAAGCTTAAACCCTTGGGAGGGATGTGGGTGCTGAGAAGCTGTGCTCACACCATGACCAAAGCAAATGCCCCAGACCTGGCTGAATGCAGGGCCTGACACCAGTCAGTCAATAATTACCTTCATCAAACACTGCGAAGAGCAGAACAAACTCTTTCTGCTGGCCTTCATTCCCATCACTTGCCAGGGTCCCTGCAAGATGCAATGAGATGGATTTCTTTAAAGATCAGCAAGCAACACCCAGAGAATTCCTTGTGCTCTTCAAGAACTGGTAAACCAAGGCCAGGCTGTGCTTTGCTTTTGTCATGTCTCACAATTGCAACAGCCCTGCTTCCAGTCTTGCAGCCCCCAAAAGTCCATGGTTGAGAGGCAGCTGCCCTCAGAAGGCGTCAAAAGGTCAGTTTGGTACTGCTTCCTCTTAGACCTTTGCTCACTGGAGAAGCTGCTCCTGGTGAGTCACTGGAGCCTGCAGACAGTGCCCAGTCATTTCCAGTGACTATAGAGGGGTCTGGACAACTACTTCCAGGATATGTTTCAGCCAAGGATGACCAATCTTACTCCAGTCACATCTTCTTGTACCTTATGCTGTCAGGATGTCAAGACTGAACCCCAGGAGCACTTTCATTGAGCACAGCTCACTGACTCCACTGCCATTCTCAGCCTCAGGAAAGCATCTGTGATTATTCTGCTTTTCAATTAATGGTTGCATATGGCCTGTCCCCACCCTGTGCTGTGCTTACCAGGTCGGCACACGAGCAGGGCTCCAATCAAACCAGAGTTGATGTCCTTCACACTGTTGGTGTTGGAGGAGTAGGAGTGGGTCAGGCACGTTGAGTCGTCCTCCGTTGGGCCCTGGTTTTCCTGGATTTCCCAGACATATGTGTGTGTCTTCCCAGGGTCCACCCTGTTCCCCTCCTTCTCTGTCTGGCTGGTCTCATCCTCATACCCTGCTCCTAAAACCAAAGAAATGGCCAGATGTCACTGAAGGTTTATCCCCAGCCCACCGTGGCTACAGAAATGCCCTTTCCTCCAACCCAGAACACAGCCCCTCTCCACCTCAGGGGAGTGAGTCCTATGGGCAGTGACAGAGCTGTGCCACACTCACATGTTGGGCTGTGCACCCACCACCTGCCCTGAGGCTGGACAGCACAGTCTTCCTTGCCCTAAACATCCAACCTAAGGTTTAACCCCTGTAATACCTCTATAACTGATACAGGTTTGCTCTGCACTGTTTGCTCAGCTCATTTCTGGGCTGGGCATGGCATCTGTCCTCACAGAGGGACATGAATAGCAGGGTGAGGGTGGGATGCACATCTGGCAGGCAGGTGCCAGAGCAGGAGGTGCTACACAAGGAATTGCAGCACCCGAGGCTGCCCAGCTCACCTTCTGATGCCTTCCAGTAGGACACTCCGACAGCATGGAGGTTGTACGGGCGGGAGGCCAGGTTTTTAAATGTGATGACCACTGTGTCATAGACTTCTGCTCGAATGGTGGGGCCTAGAAGACCTGAAGAGGATAAGACAACAAGGTCAGGCAGCTGGGGTCAGGCAGCTCACACCCTGCCAGAAACCCCAAAGGGTCCTGGCTTTCCATAAGCCCCACACAAGTGGTTGTCCCTCGTGCAGCACGGCAGCATCAACTGCATCAGCTCCAGCAAGGCTCTCTGCACCCCCAGGAGCTCTGCCAAACTGGGATCCACCCGGGTGATTTCCTGCTCCTGGCTGAAGAGAAGCCAGCACCGCAGGTGCTTCTTACCCATCCACGCTGGCTTGAGCTTGGGCTGTGTGAATGAGCCATCAGGATACTCCACAAAAACAGCTTTCCTGTAGCGGGGAGGGACACCAGCTGGGGGCAGACGTGGGCCTGCATGCCCCAAAACGCTGCAGGAGGAAGGAAAAGCCAAGGCTGATTGCACAGACCCATCCATGCATGGGCAACAGCCATCCTCTTCCCACCAGCTTGCTTGCTGGAGCCCCAGGGATTGCTCACCCTGCTGTGTCCTTTGGATTTCCTGACAGCTCCCAGGTATGTTTTGCTCATCATACAGATGACAACAGGGCAGTGATTAGTGTTGTGGTGTTAGTCATGATGGAAGAAGACACGAGGCCATACCCAGATGCAGCTGGGACAGGGCACGGCAGCAGGTATTGCTGCCAGTCTCCTGCCTCATGCCTTGTCCAGCTTCATGTTTCCTTGGCAGCAGGGACACAGAGCATTGGCAGTGCCATGATGACCTGTGCCCTGAAGCCATCCCCACCCCAACTCCAGCCCCTTCAGGTGTGGCAAACAGATCACATCATGTGTAACTCATATCCTCCCCAGCTCCCTGCCCAGGAAAAGAGACTGTCGGCTGCTGGCAGGTGTGGCAGTTCGCTTTGTGTCTCAGCAATGTCTACACATTTGGTTCTTTTCTGCCCAAAATGGGATTTACACTTCACAGCAGGAAGATAAAGGAGCCTTGAATGTATTTCAAACCCCACTTATCTCTGCTAGCCACTTTCTATCTGTAAGAAGCTTAACAAATTCTTTTTCCAGAAGGAATGCTGCACATTTATCTGGATAACAAAGGCATTAATTTCTTCAAGGATTTTAGAGGCTGACTTAGCCCAAGACCATTTCCAGTAACCAGACAGACCTTTGCAGCCTTGTTTTGTTTGGAGCAAAAGACAGGTGGTATTTTCTTCCCACTTAAGAAGCAGGGAAGGTTGCTGTCCTGCTCTGACTAACCCTTATTTGAGCAGCCTTTCCCTTTGTGACTCTTCCCTGAACGGAAGAGGAAGGAGACGGTGTGACTCAAATTTAGGAAAAGCAATGCACGCTCACCCCTACAACTGGAAGCCACTTGCAGCTGGGGGATGCTGTGGGGAGAGCGGGCCCCACTCTCCTCAGGGGCAGAGCAGGATGGGAGCCCATGAAAACCCCACGGGCACCCAGCTCCTGTAACACCACATCCAGACTGGCAGGAACCCCCAGCACAGCCCAGTGCCACTGCACTCAGCTGACTTTGCCCATGAACTATTATCATTCCTGGCTTGATGGCAGTGGAGTCCAGCCCCAACTTTGCTCTTCAGTGTGTCCCCACATTGGGAGGTAGCTGTGCTTCAGGGTAGCTGTCCACTCTCAGGAAGATGTGCCTTAATCTCTAGCTCACAGAAAGCCCAAATTTGAGAATGCAGCCCTGAGATATGATGGTCTGGTCCTGCCCAGTAAAAAAGGCAGAAATCCTCTGGAGCCAGGGGGATTTTGCTGGCATGCAGAGGCATGGCTGGGAAGGGACCTAGTGACAACAGGGCTTAGTGCTGGGTCCCAGTGCTGGCAGAGCAGAGCGCACAGGAGACAAGCAGGCAGAGTTCAGCCTAGGGATGTCTGATCAAAGTCTTCTGGCCAGTCCTCTGTACTTGGGGTCCCCATGAACTTCCTTTCCCAATGGCAGCAGAAGCTGAGGCAGGCTGATAAGTTTCTGGCACCTTGGATCAGCATTGTTAGCCACACTATCTGTTCATCTCTTGGAGCTGGGAGACATCCTGCACTGCCAAAACACTCAGACATGGGCTGCTGCTACGTGTCCAGCAGCTCCATGTCCAAGCTGAGATCCCTGGGGCCATTGCAGGATATGCTGGTCCTGGCTCCGACCCTGCTGGTGGGGTTGTGTTTGGGAGGAAGAGAAACTGAAATCATGGGGAAGGTGTGAGCAGCTCTGGCCTGGTGTGTTGCAGCCCATTAATTTGACAGAGCTTTCTACAAATATGCCAGAGAAACCCCTGGATACATATGAGGGGTTTGGAGGTCCTGCCTGGAGATGCACCTTTGGAAGCTGCCATGAGATGCTGGTGCACTGAGGGAGAACGTGGGGAGCAGAAGGCACCACACACACAGCTCAGAGACAGCCCAGCTCCAGGGGCAGCTCTGCCTGCCATGCTTTCTTGGCTCACTCCTGCATGCCCCTTATATCCAGCCTGGCTGTTTTCCTGTGCCCTCCTCTGTCGCAGGGAACTGGGCTGAGGTTGCAGGGCCATGGAAAAGGCACCATCATTCAGCTAGGAACAGCCATGACAAGCAAGCCCTGGTTCCCAGCACGGCTTCCCCAGGAGCTGCACAGCTGCCCAGGAGTTCTCTGACTCTCCAGGCTGGAGCACACCACCAAGTCCCTCTGAGACAGCCAATGTTATCTTCCCCCATTTTTAGAGAAGGACAAGTGGCCTCACACTGCCTGCCAATGCCCCGCTCATCCCCAGGCAAGGTCAGGTCCCTGAGTCACTCCAGGGTCAGAAATAGTGCCCGAGTGCATCATAAAGCCAGTGCTGAAATGGAAAGCCACAAGCCTGAAATAACAGTGTGAGCAAAGTCATCATCTCTACCACAGCCTAAAGGATCTGTGGGCAACATCAGTGAAAGCAGGGCAAGGGGGATTAGTAAAATAGGGGATGCTGGATGCAATTTTCCTACTAAAGTAATCAAAAGGGGGAAAACCAACATTACTGGGATAAAGTGATTACAGCAGCTAGTCAGGCTGACCTGGGTCATCCCTAGAGCCTGGCTTCCAGTGCCCGACCACAGCTCCTCACTGCTCAGGCCAGTGTGGGTCTGAGATGGGGCCATGGGCTGCTACTGCCTCAGCAGAGAGTCTGGGGAAGGGGATATGGAAACAGGGCAGAGGGAATGGGCACATCTTGATCCACAAGGGGTGTAGCCATCCAGATCCATTGTCCATGCTCAGAACACTCACAACCATGCCTGTCCAAGCCAGATGTGTCTTCAGACAACACCATCCTGATGCTTGAGCAATACAACTCCCATTTTTCCTTCTTACTTCAAAGTACACATGCAAAACCATCATGCCTTCTTCCTTCTTGCCACTGTGTATGAATACCATTCTTTTCCCAAACACTACAAATTATTTTCATTTCCTTAAAGAAAAATTTCAGCCCCAGCAATGTAATGTACGTAAAGATATAAATAACTAAAGCTGGATTTTACCAGGGGCAGACATAGTGGAAAGTTTTTGCTGCTAAGTTATGACAGGGTGGGCACAGCCAACCTTCCTCTGCAGTGCCGAGGGAGTCACAAGTGCCTGTCTCCCCTCAACCCTCCCCCCTAAAGCCCCCAGGATGCAGAGCAGAAAAGAAAGCACAGGTAGAAAATCAGCTCATGGCTCCTAGCACAGACTTTAAAGGGTTATAGGCAAATGTCATTAAGATAAAATAGTGCAGGACAGTGATGAGGAGCAGGTATGCATCTTTCTCAATTCCACCTGCCCCTCACCAGGGGTTGCACTTAGTGACTCCCCATCATACCACCCCTTCCCAGCTGTACCAGCAGCTCACTGCACCCACCTGGCCAGGTTGCCCCCATGTACCTGCCTGCCTGGAGCCAAGCTGACAGTGCCACATGCCAGGGTGGGAGAACACCCAGGACAGGGTTCTAGAATTGCAAAAGGAAGATCTTTACCCTGCAGGCGCTTGCAGCACGGACAGCAGGTCACTGTGTGTGTAGTCCCAGGTGGTTTCCACTGCAGCAATGTAGTATCTTCTCACTTTGCTGATGCCCTCCTCAACCAGGCAGAGGAGCAGGAGGCTGCACAGGGCTCCCACCAGCACCATGCCTCCTGGCTGGGGACTGCTCTGACTTCAGGAAGAAAAGTGAAAAGGAAGGAATGAGAAAGGAAAGAGGAGAGAAAAGCCTTTATCTTCTCATCCAGCTGTTGTAATCCACCAGAGATGATGATTTAAAGCCAGCACTCACTTGGAGCACTAAAAAGTTTCTCAAAGATGTCAGGAGAGGAATCACTTGAGCAGGTTTGTGCAAAGACCAGCATGTGAATGATGGACTTTCCTGTTCTTCTTCTGGCAGTGGCAGGAGGAGAGGAAAAAACAAAAGGAAAGGGAGGGCAAGCACAGTGGTAAGTTCCGCTGCAGGACCCAGCTGGCTCGGTGTCCTGGCTCCTATCTGGGAGCAAGATGAGGAAAGGGAGGGTTGCAGAGGCAGCAGAATTTAGGTGTGGTCTTTGCCTGGTCTCACCTTCTCTGTCACCTCTGAAGAGGAGAGAAGGTTGCCAGGGATGCAAATGTACACACGTGATTTATTCCTGTCTCTGGGATGCCTGCACCCCAAACAGTGATGATTTGGCCACAAAACCTTGCCTCAAGCCACGTGGGAGGGAGTGGATTGGGATGATTCTTAGAGTCCCCTTCCCACCAGCTGCTCCTCTTCTCCCAGGGTCCTGCAGCAGAGCTCAGAGAAGATGCACCGAAATATTCTTTCAAATTTCTTTCATTTTACTCACAAATTTTCAATCTCTTTTTAAAAGCCCATGAAATGCTCCTCCCCTCATCAATGCACACACGTGTGCTCAGGCACACACACTGCCATGTGGTTGTCCCTTGGCTCACGAAGGCAGGAAGATGAGGAGGAACGCCCTGCATGGTCCCAGCATCCCCTGGATGAGGGAGGTAGGGAAATGTCCCATAAATCATGTCACAGGGCAGCAGGAGTGCAACGGGGGCAGTGACCCCTTTGGTGACAGTCCCAGTGTGTGCAGAAACACCCATGTGACAGGTCTTGGTGATTGGGAAACAGGGACACAGCGGAGACAGTGGAGGGATGGGCTTTTGGGGGTCTCTTACATGAATCCTCAGCACAGGGTAGAAACAGATTCTGTTTCACACCACCCACTTTGCTCCTGGGGAGGCAAAGAGTGAGTAAGAAACATTTTCTCCAGCTTGCACACCCACAGTTGGCTCCATGACTAGCCTGGGGCTCCTTTTCTTTGTGAGCAACAACTCACCTCACTTTTTCCAGCAAGTATGTTGGGGCAAAGCAAATGGTGTGTCACATTTGGGGATGCCCCAGGGTGCTTTGCATCCTGCCCTACTGCAGTGAAGCAGAAGAGTACTCAGAAATGGAGAAAAGAGAGTTTTTTGGGAGAGATACAGGAGATCTGGGCTGTGCTTCAGGCACCAGTGTCCCCTGCTGTGGATGTGACTTTATTTTAGTCATCCCATCTGGGAATCTCCTGGTGCTGTGCGACTCACCTGGAAAGGCTTCCAGAAACAAGCAGATGGGGAAAACATGGCCAGGCAGACAACACGACCACAAAGAGGGCAGCTGAGGGGGGGGAGCATGGGATGGGCATGTGGGAGGGTTGGGATAGGCTTCCAGGAGGGGTGCTCCAACTCTGAGTGCCAGAGTTCTGCATGGGGCAACAGAGAAGCTTCTTGACTCTAACCCTGGTAGGGATGCTCTGGGTACCATGGGATGACAACTGGAGATCACAGAGGACAGTCAGGAAAAGAATCCCTTGAGGGCTGCAGTGGCAGGAGCCTGGACACAGCCAGAAATTAATGGATGTGACACTGGCAAGTGCTGAATTAACCATTTCCTGCTACTGGGAGGCAGCTCCGGGTTCCTGGCCCAGAGCAATAAGAGGAAACCTGAGAGACAAAGTCTAACCCAGGGGGCCAGAAAGAAAATATTATCAAGATACTCAAGGCTGTGGGAAAGGGAATCCATGTGTGAAAATTGGAAGTAACTTGGGGAGGGGGCTCAATCCTGGCCTTAGCTGCAGACAATGGCAGCTTTGTGCAGGCACACGAGAGCCAGTGTGGAGCAAATTAGGCCAAGAACAACTGGACATCCAGAGGCCCATCCCAACTGGACATCCTCCTTGGCCCAGCATGCCAACCTGGACCTCACATGCCCCAGCAAGAGCAAGTGTGATCCCAGCCAGTGAGTGCCATTAACAGCTGTGGAGCTTCCAAGGGCTCTGCAAACCCATGTGGGAGCCTCTGCAAACTGTCAGCATCCTGCTGACAACCCATGGTTGGGCCAGGCAGCAGGTGTGCTTTTGAGAAAGCTGCAGAGAGGTATTGGCATTCCTGCTGGAGCTCATCTGCCCATGCCCAAAGGCACCGTCCTCCTGTGCAAATGTGATGGAAAAGCCATGACAGCCTCCTTCCATGCAGACTCACAGAGAAACATATTTTGCCAGAGCCAAGGACACACACACACACAGAAAGTGCTGGTTGTTTCCCTGAAATGTGCAGTTCTCACCTGGAGCGGATAAAAATTACTCAAAATCATTTGAACTATGTCTCATTTCTTTTGGAACTTTTTTTGTGTGTGTGTGAGAGTGAACAAGCTTCTCAGGAATGCTGAGTATCTCAGAAGCAGCAGCCACACACAGGGCACCAGGAAAACAGTTGTGCCATGTGGCATTGATGTGTTTGGAGCACCAGGCATGACCCCTTATATCAGCACTTCCAAGTTACTGCACCCCAGCAGTGATGGGACAAAGAGGGGCTCATTATATCCAAGAACAGTGCAGTTCTTGGATGGCCAAACTCAGACACAGGGACCACCAGGGAACAGCAGGGCTGATGCCATCAGCACCCCTGAGTACCCATAAAATGCATCCCTGATGGATCTACCTTAGCATCACAGTAGAAATACTGACATGGAGGAGGTCCCAAAATGAAGCCTGCTTTCCTCTGCTGGGTTTCCCTGCAGTAAGTGGGTCAGTGGAGCATTTCTGCTTTCTCTCTTGTTCCTCACATCAGAGGCGTCTCTGAATGAGTCAGGCAGCAGAAGCACTCGCTGGAAGCTCCCATGGGCTGGTGAGTTCAGCCTGGCCATGGAGGCTGGAAGGTTGTGGTGGTGCTGGGAGGGAGAGAAAGCCTTTGAGATGGGGAGTGGTGTTTCATGCCTGTGCCTCCAAGGTGAACATCAGAGAGGTACCTGGCAGGGAGCTGAAGTGGCTGTGGGCTGCTGAGGTGCTACTGCTGGGTTCTGTCCTTGCACCCACCATCCCTGTGCCACCCACTGCACCAGGCTGTGCCTGACCCCACGCACAGGAGCCCCCAACCATGAAGCACCTCCACCTTGTCACCTCTCCTTGAGAGAAGGAGAGATCTTTCTCTCCTGCTGGAAGAAGCTGAGAGCATGCACCAGATGAAAGTGCACATGTGCTAGGAAAGATGAGGCCATGCTGCAGATGTCCAGGCCATCAGACGCCCCTGGGATTGTGTGTTCAGGAGAGCCCACAGCTGGAGGTACCAAAGAACACCTGGCCTGGCCCAGGGCATGAGGGCATCCTTCTGCTCAGGGCAGGGGAGACAAAACCAGGGACATGTGCTGCCCAGGGATGGAAGCCTGACATGTACCAGATATGCAGGACACCCCAGTTCCACCTGGCACTGGTGTTCAGACTGGATTTCTAGGAGCCAACTTGCCCCCAGCCATCCGTTCCCCAGCCCTGGGCACTTCCTTCCGTGCCCAGGGAAGTGCTGTCCTATCACTTTGGTCTCAATGTGCACACACTGCTCCAGCCTGTTCCCCCTTATCAGGACAGTGCAGGAAACACATGGGATATTACTGCAGTTCCCAGCAAGTCCCGACCTGCGTGCAAAGATGTCCTGACCAGTGCAGATGGGTGCTGCTCTTAGTTCCTAGAAGAGTGCTTAGTTCCTAGAAGAGCATTTGTTCCTCTACCCATCCAACATCGCCTGTGCTCCTGGTCTCAATCACGCACTGCTTTCCATTAACCCCAAATGAGGGTCAAGTCTCCTCTGTCATAATCTCACCATGAGTTTTTTTCACTTTGTTTGTTTTAGGTTTTTTTGTTGTTTTTCTTTTTCTTTTTGTGTTTCAGGATTTCCATCTTTGCTACGCCCTCAGCAGGTGCATCCCCAGCTGGGAAGTAGGTGGCATGTGTTTTACAGGAGCACAAGTGAGTAATGGCCCAGAAATCAGGTGTCAATATTTCAGGGGAAACAGTAAAATGCGTTCCTACCAGGCAGCATGCCCAGGCTGCCCAAATTGCAAATTCCAGCAGGACTCCCGTGCTGCTTCCAACACATCTGAGCTCGCGTGCCAGGTTGCTCGGCTGCCCAGAATGCTGCTGGGTTTGGGGTCCTTTTAGCAATGGCAAAAAGCGGTTTATGCTCAGTGACAGCTCGCAGACAAGCAAGAGCTCCCACGTCAGAGGAAGCAAACCACGACGGCCTTTAGGAACCCCTTGGTCCCTCCCTGGAGGCCGCTGGTGCAGTGCTGCTACTGCACACCCGCCAGGACAGCGGGGCCGAGGGGCCCCGAGGAGCCGCCCCGGGGCGGGCGATGCTGCGGCAGCACAGGAGCCCTTCCTGAGGGGAGAACCGAGAGCAGCACTGCGGCACAGGAGCCCTTCCTGAGGGGAGCACCGAGAGCAGCACTGCGGCACAGGAGCCCTTCCTGAGGGGAGAACCGAGAGCAGCACTGCGGCACAGGAGCCCTTCCTGAGGGGAGCACCGAGAGCAGCACTGCGGCACAGCCGAGGCCCGGGGGGCACGGCCACGGCCGCGCTGCACCCACGCGCGCTCCCGCTCCTCCCCTTGCACCCCTCACCCCTCAGACCCCTCTTTCTTCCTTCCCGCCCGTGCCTGCCCATCTCTCCGCCCCTGTCCCCGCCCGTCTCTCCTGCAGTCCGTCTCTCCTGCAGTCCCTCTCTCCTGCAGTCCCTCTCTCCTGCAGTCCCCCTCTCCTGCAGTCCCCCTCTCCTGCAGTCCGTCTCTCCTGCAGTCCGTCTCTCCTGCAGTCCCTCTCTCCTGCAGTCCGTCTCTCCTGCAGTCCCTCTCTCCTGCAGTCCCCCTCTCCTGCAGTCCCTCTCTCCTGCAGTCCGTCTCTCCTGCAGTCCGTCTCTCCTGCAGTCCGTCTCTCCTGCAGTCCCTCTCTCCTGCAGTCCCTCTCTCCTGCAGTCCCTCTCTCCTGCAGTCCGTCTCTCCCCTCGTCCCTCTCCCCCCGTCCCCCTCCCCTCGCTCCCGGTGACGCGCGCCGTGCCCGCGCCTGCGCGGAGCGCAGCGGCGTCATGGCGGTGCCGGGCGGAGGTGGGCCGGGCCGGGCCGGGCCGGGCTGGCCGGGGATGGCTCGGGGCGCGGGTCTCCCCACCCCTCTCCCCCTGGCAGCGGGTGCCCGGCTCCCCCAGCTCGGCCTCCCTGCTGCAGAGCGCGGCGGCGGCTGCCGGGGCCTGGCCCCGCTTGAGGGCCCGAGGGGGCGGCTCCGGGCCCCCAGACCCGGCCGCTCTGCGAGGGGCGTCCCCGAGGGGATGAGGGGTTCCGGGCACGGGGTCCCGGAGGCCCTGGGAGGGGGCTGAGGGACCTGGGAATTGCCGGAGACCTGGGGAAGTGCCGCTCCCCGTGAGCTGTGTGTCTGGGCAGGGCTCCTGTGCCCCTGGGGAGGCACCGGGCGGCTGCAGGGGGCTGTGGTACGGTGGTCCCAGCACTGAGCCTCTTCAGGTGCCTGCAGGTGCGAAGGACGACACATTCAACGTGCTGGACCTGGCGGAGTACACCAAGAACCGGCCCTGGTGGCGCAAGATCTTCGCCCCCAACTCGGGGTCGAGCGCTGAGAAGTACAATGTGGCCACGCAGCTGGTGATCGGAGGGGTCACAGGATGGTAAGATGTGCCGGGGTTGCCCACGCTGCTCATGGCAGGCGCTGGCTGGATCTTCGGGGTCACGCTGACAGGTGCTGGGTAGTCATGTGGCAGTCATTCAGAGAAGGCGGGTGCTCAGCCTGCTGTCCCCTGGCATCATCTGCTGAGCTCTGGGACGTCTTAAATGTCTATAAGTTGAAGAGCTGAGACTGTCTCGAAGGGAAGAAAATTGCACCAGACTGAAATTATTTTTAACTTCTGGCAAAAAGTGGTGCTGTTGAATTAGGACAGGCAAATATGCACCTTGAAACAAAGATGTCTTATCCACTGGAGGTGGATGTGCTTAAGGCATCTGCATTAAACACCTCCTGTGTTTGGAAGTTCCCAGGGTTTTCTGTCACTTGTAGCTGGGACTGAGTGTGGCTCTATTTGCAGCTTTGTTCCCACAGCATCATTTGAGTTGAAAATTTGGTACAATCACTGCTTTGCCTCTTACCATTCCCCTTATCTTCACCTGGCAACAGGGTAATTATTTAACACTGTATGACAGAGCTTTGTCTTCTCAGAGAAGAGTCATCTGGCCACCTCTTGTATCTTTACTATGTGTATTTAGAAATGGGTAAAGGCAGGTTGCTTTTGGCAGTGTTGTTTGCAATGCTCATAAGGAACCTGTGTTCCAAGGAGAGTGTGGTTTGGGTGGCACCAGCCTGTGGCTGCATGACTGAGCAGTGGGGTGGTGCTGGCTGCAGTTCTGGTGGCTGCAGGATTGTTTTTCATGTTGAAAGCAGGAAACCCATTTTGGAGACCAGTATAGCCTTAGATCACTGCTTTGTGCTTATTCCATCATTTTTCTCTTCTGAGAAATGAAAATATAAAGTAAGTAATTGTTTACTTCTTACTTTACAAATAAGTAAGAATGAGGCTTGTGATTTGCTCCCCATGCTCTATCATGGAGCAGCACATGTGCTCCCTAAATTCCCCTCCGAGATGATACTGGTTAAAAAAAAACCATCAAAATGTAAAATCACTTGTTGACTTTGGTGAAATCACAGGTTCGTGATTACTCTTTTGGGAGAAGGATGAGATTAAGAATCAAACTGAAAAAGGCTGGAATGTGACAGCACAAAGTGAAAAGCTATAAAGCATCAATTTTGGCTGGGTGCAAATCCTTCTCTCTGGTTGCACATGAGTTTCTTCTGCTGTTTGTCAGGCTGTCTCCAGTGTTGGGTAACTCCTGCCAAAGGCAGCCTTGCCTGTGGGAAGCATTATGAGTAGTGTGTGTGGTTTCATTGCCCTGACTGAATCCTGGTTGATTTGTAGGTGTACTGGATTCGTCTTCCAGAAAGTTGGAAAGCTGGCAGCGACAGCAGTGGGAGGAGGCTTTTTCCTACTTCAGGTGTGTATGAACAGCAGCCCAGGCTTTCTGAGAACTGTGCTGCTGGGGCCAAAAATCTCTCTAGGAACCACTGCCTGTTGGGAACTGTGGGGTCAGTCCCCCTCCCTGGCAGGGGCTTTGTGTGGCTGTGAATGTCAAAGGTGTGTGTTCTCCAGAGCACATGGATGCAGCAGCAAAGCAGGGTCATAAACTCCAGGAATGCCAGTGCACATCCACTGAGGATCTGCTACCAAAGGTCAGGCCAGAGGCACAGGAGAGCTGTTACTGCAGGGGCAACTGAGTGGAGCATGAGACAGCCTTCAGCTGCAGTGAGCCGTGCTGCTCTGCAGGACAGGCTACCATGCTCAGTGCTTTGCCTGTGGACATACTGTCCCTGGAGGAATAGCCCTGGATGTTGAGAAGGATTTACCCATATCTTGGATATGCTTTGTGCCAGCCTGGCTTCCTGAGGAGTCCAGTCAGCACAGATGGGGCTCACTGCACTGGGGAGGAGGAGAGAAAGGAGATCTCTCTCTGTTCCCTACCAATTCTGCTGGTTTCCAAGAGCCCTGGCACTGAGTGAAGCTCCTGGGATGTTCCTGGTGCATCCTGGAGCAGGTAGAGCCTTGTTCAGCTCTCACCTGTTTGCTCCTCTGGCAGACAGGTCTTGTGTGTGACTCATTCTCCCTCACTCTCCTGCTTCTGCTTGTTATGCTTAAAGTCAGAAGCTTGCTCTGGGCAGAGGGAGTTCCACAGCTGAATCACCCTGAGCAGATAAAAGAGTTTGAAAGGAATGGGCTATTAATAGCTGTGTCCACCCACAGCAGCAGGAGAACTGCAGGGAGTCCTAACAATATCCATGGCAGTTGAGAGGGGGAGGTAATGCCAGCTTTACACTGGGGAAGAGAGGCTGAAGCAGGCTAAGGTGCAGTGTGTGCCCAGCTGTTGGGGGATTACTGTGGGTGACATGTTGCAGAACACTTGACACAGCTCCAGGGGTGGTGTTCTGTCCAATTTTTAAGCCAGTGTGCCCACTGGACAGGACTGGAGTGGGAGGTGGCTGTGGTCAGGGAAGGTGGGTCTGTTTAGCCATGGTCATGCAGGACTTCAAGAACTTTTTTCTAATTCTCAAAACTCTAGATTGCAAACCACACGGGATACATCAAGGTGGACTGGAATCTAGTACAACGGGACATGAACAAAGCCAAGCAGCAGCTGAAATTTCACAGCAGTGGTAATAAAATGCCTCCAGAAGTGAAAAGCAGAGTGGATGAGGTGAGACAGCTCTCCCAGGACATGTGCTGGAGGGACAGCAGAAAACAGGATTTACTCCTGAGCTGTTATGGATGTTCAGCTGTGCAAATACAAGGAGGGAATTCTTGCATGACAGCAAAATGGGAGAGATGGCAAAAGCTATGGGTGTTGTCTACCTAAAGTTTAGGAAGATGTCATTTCCCATAGCATTCTCCTGGAGGACCTGACTGCTCATGGCTGAGCAGGTGGAAGATGTGGCTGTGTGCTGTTGCATTTAGAGAGGAGAGGTCGTTAGGTAGGAAGCTTTTCCCAAATCTGAGCAGTGGCATCTCTGTGAGCATCACTTGCCTCAAAGAACAGCCTGAGGGATTTCTTCTTAGCAGGAAGGTCAGTGGGTGGCCTGATGTTGTTGAACACTGTTGTCTCTTCTCATCCCTGCTTAGGTGATCATATTTCTGAAGAAGAATGTTATCCTGACTGGAGGATTTGCTGGAGGATTCCTGCTTGGAATGGCATCCTAGAAGCTGCACTCTCCTCTTATGCCCAGCCACCCCTCTCCTCCTCTACTGCTGTTATCTCTCACTTAGAAGTCAAAGGATGTTGCCAACAGACTCAGTCCCATCTGCTCACAGGTTCCAGCCCTTACTTCTTACAACGCTGCTTCTGATTTCCACATTTTTCTTCTGTCTGGGCTCTTAGTGTGCCAGGGTTGGTCTGGAAGCTTACAACTCCCACTGTATCATGATTTCCCACCAAATATGCCCAGTCTCAAATTTTCTGATGAGTTTCAACTTCATAAAAATGTAGTGGCAGAGAAACCTCTTAAATGTGCTTCTTCCAGGTGCTCAGGACTGTTCTGTGTACCTTTGTCTGCCAGAGCTGTAAGCTCTTCACCACAACTTAGCTTTCAGTATTCCTGCCCTGGTACCTGGAAAACCTCTGCTTCCCTCTGCACAGTGGTGGTCTGTGCAGTCCAAAATGTGGTTGACTGTCCTGGAGTGGATGCAGAAGTGTCAGAGGACAGCCTGAGCTGTGTCCAGGACAGGGGAATATGGATTTTCCTGCCCTCCTCCTGTTGTTGCACTGCACATAGATGGCCATTTGGCTTTGTCTCTGCTGGTATCCTTCCCCCTACTGGAGCTGCAGCACTGGCACTGCTGATGGAAACTGAGCACTGAGGCTGACTCTCCAGGCCCTTTCCTCATCATGTGTTCTGAAAGTCACCGAGTTCTATGCTGTAGAGCCACCTGACTGCTCAGCATTTGAGGCTCTCTCCTGCTTCCAGCAGGTCCAGCCTGGCTGTGTCAGACAAGGACATTTCAGCTGTTCCACTTACTGTAAATCACCCTGGGCCTCTGACTGGGGTTTCCATGTCTACCACGACCTTCTCTGGTTGCTTTGGTGTTGGTGATGCTTGTTGAGCTGTAACTGTGTAGGACAGGATTGTAGACAGGAACTGCATCCCTACTTAGGGTACATTGTACTGGTCCAGGTCCCTGTTGCCAGCTCTACTGGAGAAAGGGGGGTGAGGTGAAATCAGGAGTGCAGTCCTTTATCTGCCTCTGAAGAGCACAAATTCCTTCTCCCTGGTTTCTGCAAGCAACTGAAATGACAAAACTTTTGTGAAAACCAGACTGTGCTCTTGTGAGCGCGGTTCATTTGCATATTTCCACCTCAGTTTTGTTCTTTCTTTCTTTGTGTTTGCCATTTTCACAAGAAGAGCTGTTTGCTTAGTTCTATCAGCTGCAGCCCTTCTCCTGCAGGAGATGGGGCAGCCCAGGTGCAGAGCTCAGCTGTTTTTGGGCAGTCTGACTCAGCACGGTTGTGTGTAGTACAGAAATCCCCCAGAGGTATTCTGTGAGCATAGAGACTTGCCTGACAACATGGTGATGTCCTCCAGCAGGTATAGGGTGGAGTTCTTGCCCAGAATGTGGGGTTTTATAGGAAAGTCTGCTCATCCTTCAGTGAGGAATGTGGTAGGGAATAATGACACTCATGGGTGGGTGGTTAGCAGCACCTGGCTCAGCAGCTGCACCCCATTTCCAGTACTGTGCAATGGCTCTGTGATCTGCTCTCAGTATGGCTGGAAGGGGGATCTTCCCCTGGGAGCTGCTGGCAGAGCTGAAATGGTGTGTTCTTCCACCAGAGGGTTTGGAACGAGCATGAGCACTTGGTAATTTTGTTTCAGCTCCGTTGATTGAAGCATCCATGTAGCAGCACGTTGAGTAAGCTGCTTTTCTTACCTTCAGGATCTGGAAAGAGGCTGCAGGTAATTAAGAGGCAGAAGTTGCTGTCTTTGCTCCTGTCCTGCCATGAATGAAGAGAATGAAGGAGCAGCTGGTCTCACTGTAAAATCCTTTTAACAATGGCCTTCCTAAAGGCCATGTTTGACTGCAGGAGTGATGGCATGCAGCAAATAGGTCTTCAGTAAATTGGTATTTAGCAATGGAGTGACAGATAGTGAGTTTTTTTGGGATTTGGTTTGCTTTTCTGTAGGATCTGCAGACATGAACATGCATAAATTGATACATTGGTCTTGCAGGGTATCCCTTGTTCCTGTAGGACAACAGCATTGCTGCTCTTTGGCTGCAGAACACAACTTCTGAGATGCACTGATCTCCACAAAGCTGTCTCCAACGACAAAGCTCAAAGGAAATAATTAACAGACCTTAGGGTTGTTTTTTGGGCTCAAATAATTCACTACTTCTGCCTTACCCTAGGTGGGGTGAGTTCTGCTCAAGTCCCAGTTTGCTGCTACAGAGAGAAACGACCCAGAGAGGGAGCTAAAATGCTTGTATTGCTGCTGCAAGGGGAAACAGTTAACAGATTTATGCTGAGTTTGATGTGAATGTAGGCAGGGTATGGACAAGGACATCAGGATGTGGCAAATCTTTCTGCTGTGCTGGTGTTGGCTCGTGGCTGTACTGTTTGATGCTGTGGGTCCACACTGGAAGGTTTGATGCTGAATCAGTCTCTGTGGGGATGCGTTTTCATTGCTGCAGGTGCCAAGATGAGGTGTCCCTTCCCCACTCCTGCTTCTTTTAGTCGTGTTTCAACAAATTCTGACATGTTACACTATGAGAAGATTTCAAACACATTAAGCTTTTAAAGTGGTTTTATATATTATATGTAAATGCTTGAAATGTTGAAGTGATATTTTATTAAACAGTTTTGCTCTAAATGCTTCTCTGTGTGAGGTTTGTTGGCTTCCTGGGAAGCAGCACGTTCCTGTCTCACTGACTGAGGGGAGCATCTACAGCCAGAGCAGCAGCAGGAGTGTAGCAGGTAGCACATGGAGACATGGGTTAGTGGTCAGCTTGGCAGTGCTGGGGAAATGGTTTGACTCGATCTTAAAGGTCTTTTCCAACATAAACCATTCTGTAAGGGCACAAGCCTCCCCTCATCCATGCAGGTAACCTGGGCTACCTTAATAAATCCGTCTCGCTGATCATCCTGGCATTGATCACCCGTATTCCCAAGAAATGGGAATCCTAGGGCAGGAGGTGGGTCTGTAGCCAGCCTGTGTAGCCTCTGCTGAGCAAATTTGTTCCACCCAACTTCAAATGGGCATGGAGACAAGGCTATTTCTTTTTCATATATATATATATAAATATATATACTTTATCATCTATTAGTGACTTTCTTTCCACTGTTCCTGCTCAGATAGGGCAAAAGAGAAAACTGAGCTACATGTCAGTGTTTGAGGTGGTTCACAACATTGTCATCACTTTTCCCTACTTTTCAGGGACACTAAACCCCCTGTTTTGTCTTAAGGGTTTTTTCTGGGAGGGCAATAGGAGGGGAAGACAAGCCCTAGATTATTCTGATCTTCAGTCCCAGTTATAAAAATATCAAGCAGCTTCTATTTAAACATGATCACACGTGGTTCTGGGCTGTGAATGGCAGCCAAGCCACCTGGCTTGCAGCTCAACAAACAACCAGAGATCACAATTTGTTCCAGTCGTTTATTTTGTACCATGGTATTTCAGAGCAGTGAATACAGATGGTTTGCTCTTCTAGGCTTCAGTACACACAACTATTGTGCCTAGACCTCAGTGGTTTATAGAAGCTCTATTTCATAATTAAGTTGTACTTGATCACAGCACAAAAGTCCTTTACGGCTAGATCTAATACAGAGTTAGGGCTAGTGGGTTGGGAGCCTGATATTTGGGTGCCTGGACTCCTGCTACAGGGGACAGCGAGACAGGCAGCTCTGAAGGGTGGTGCAGGAACCTGTCTATGAGCTCTTCCTACAGGTCACAGGAAATTCTGCTGCATGGCCAAGAGCTTCTGGAAAGCCATCTCTCCTGGGGTCCAGACACAGCCAGCTTGGGAGTGAGTCTGGAATGCTGTGTGGAAAATAACTGCCTACAACTGCTTGTTTAGTAAGCAGCACCTAAGTCAGTTCTTGGATCTAGCCCAGGGCTCTGTGATAGGCCTTTGGGTATCAGCAGTTTTAATTAAACTTGGATTCAAAGCATATTGCTTAAAGGTGTTCAATTAGACATAAATTTATAAATTTTGTATCAACAGTCAAATCTTTCAAATGAATATTGCTTTTTTAAAAAAATATCCTATCCCTGTAGCAATCCCTGAAATAATATTCCTGTAACATCTTTATCATGCAAATAGCAGCGTGTAGTCAATTCAAATATAAAATAAACTCTGTCCAGTGGAAAAGTGAGGCACTTAGGCAAAGTGACTTGTAGTCACTCATGATCTATGCAAGACTTAGGAACAATCATCAGACCTGATTCCCATTCTTGAGCTTGAACCACTGGACAGGCAAATGTTGTCTGGAACTACTGCATGGTGGCAGCAATACCTTTGTTTTATCAAGATGGGCTTCATGTTTAAACTCACTCTTCTGAGCTCATTTCCTGTACCTCTCACTCCAGAAGCCAGAATAACTGTTCCAATTCTCCATTTTTAGAGCAAGGATGGATTAGAGTAAGGTAAGCATCCTAAAAACATCAAGTTGACATTTCACAGGTGTGATGCAGAGGCAACATAGATTATGTTTTCATACAGAAAATAAAGTTTGTTAACCAGGCCATATGTTGGTACTGTGTAATGCTTTTTGGTGTGCTGAACGGTGTGTTCCAGGAGCAATCTGGCTTTTCTGAAAGTCTAAAGAAGGCTTGAAAAAACACACATGAGCTCTTCAAGTGAGTCCATGCTCCAGCACCTGCTGGAGCTGCATTGTGTTACTGAGGTGGTGGGGAAATTCCTTCTGAAGTCAACTTAACCTTTTCTCTCTCCCTTTCTTCTCTCTCAAACCCTGAACAACAGATGGATCTGCCCTTGGGGTACCGAGCGCAGCATTTCCGCATCTCCTGAAGTGCAGCTTCACACTTGGACTCCAGGTAGTTGTTTGCTGGAAAATAAGGAGACACCGGGTCTGCAGAGAAGAAAAGGCTTTGTTCCCTGAGGGTGCACACCTAGCCCAGCCCTGCAGCTGCTTACAAGCATTCCATCATTTTCTTGCTCACAAAAAGCTCTCTTTAGTTCCAGCTATCTAAAGCTATAGCCAAAGGCTCTCGGAGAGGAGCCCTGCAGGAAGAGACTGAGTCTGGTTTGAGTTAAGAATCACCTGCCTGTCTGCCCAAAACACAGGGCATGCAGGGCCACCTGCTCTGCCTTGGATGAGCTCTGCAACCACTACACAGCTGCACTCACACTCACACTGACTTTTAAAAGATTAAAGCAACAGCAGCGTAATGTGAGACACACAGCACTCATGGAGAGCCCAAAAAAGCGGCAGTGAACACCTTCTGGTTAATGAACAAACCACACTGCTGTGATCACTGGGCTATGAATTCCCTGACTGGGTTGGTGAGTGAGCTGCAATACAAACACAGAGATCACCCCTGAGAAAAAGGTTGTGGTTATTTCTGCAAGCTGGCAGCCCAGGAGGCACAGCAGGCCCTTGGTGAGGAGAGCTGATCTCTCTCTGCCATAACCTGCCACTGATGAGTGCTCCAGGGCTCTCCTAACTGTCCCTCTGCCTGTGCAGCTTTTGTTTCTAAAACTGTAGCTATGTACAGGCACACTGTTATCTGTCAAGGAAGCATTCCTGAAAGTCACACAGATAGGAAAACACAAAAGAGATTTACAGCAGGCATTCAGTCTCACAGAGGAAGCAGCAAGATCTTTTGGAACAATGACTTTTGAGAAGTCAGCATCTTCCAAAGGTTCAGCTCCCACCCTCCATCTCACAGTGTACATCTCACTGGGTACAGTGGCTGTGCATTCCTCAGTTCAAGCTCTGTACTTTAATTTTTACAGGGAAAAACTGCTTTGCTCTGTCAATTCAGCTGCTTCATCTGTGCACATCAGACAACTCCACAGCACAATACAGGAACAGCAGCACTCCAAAATGACAGCTTGAGAAGCAGTGACAGTGAAGTGTACATGCAGCAAAGAGCTTCTCTGCCAACACTTAACCATTCACAAACCTACACAGGCAAAACACTTGGAATAATTTCCACAAATGTTATAAAAAGAACACTGTCACAGATGGGAACAAAACAGGGTCAACCATCCGCTTTTAGGTACAGGGAGAGAAGGTAGTCCTTTGTGGCAGAATGCTCCATACCATGAGGACAGTAAAAGGTAGTCTCTAGACAAATACTGGGGACATGGAGACCATCTCATACCTCGAGGACAGATCACCTAACCTGCTCCTGACAGACTTCTGTCTCATCTGCTCTTGAAACACCCCTGGAGCAGTTCTGCAGTCTTCTCACACAATCCACCTACTCTCTCACTAACCATGCTGTAAAAGAGCTTATTATAATGTCTAGCTCTCCCTGCCCACAGCTGAGTCTCAAAAATACAGCTGGGATTTCACTGCCACCATGGAGAACACTCCAAGCACATTACTGTTACTAATGCTCTGTTTTATACTAACGATGTCTCATTATTTACAATTAAGCATAAAGCAATTCTATTAAAATCAGGTGTTATAATTTTGTTCATTTTGCAACCAGGTGATGCTAATGTGCTTCATTCCTTCTCAAGGTGAAAGGACAACAAGGTTAAGTTAAAAGAATTAAGTTCCACCAAAAATCAAGACACCAAAGACAGTATGATACTTGGTACCTTGCAAGCATTTCTGTATTTCACAGGCTTGTTTCTGGCAGGGATCCTTCCGGGACATGTTCAGGAGCTAAAATAACAGGAAAATGTTACTGCAGATCAAGGATCTTTTCAGGGGGTGGGGGAAAGACAATGTCCTACAGCCACATCTTTCAGGAGCTCCCAATTTCCCCCACTGTCATCATTCAGAAAAACATTTACTGCTGCTTGCAGATGCCTGCCAACATACACAAGAACTCTCTGTGTCTGGCTAAAAGATGATGATGGGAACAATGAATATGGGAAGTTTTCTGTCACAAAGTTTAAAAGCCTTTTTCTTTCGTCTAGTTAAAATGTGTCCTTTTCCACTTGGATGTACAAAGATTCCAGAAAAGACTCAACACAGCTGGTTAAATTTTAAGTTTTCCATCTCTAGACCTTATCCTGAGACACGTATTTATGTGAAATCCACCCCTGTGAGCTTTACACAACCAAGGATTTGGTGGCAAGTCCTGGAACTGCAGCTGGAGAAGGCATTTAAAAAAACAATCAAAAACTCAGTTGTGTACGTGCCATAAAGCCAACAAGAAGGGCTTCTTTCATTTTGTTTCAGGAGAAAGTCTCTCAGAAATCCTCTCCTTGTGTCCAAAAAACCCCTCAACCAGCTTGGAGAACAGCTCCATCTTGTTCAAATCCATCAGAAAAGCATTTCAGACACTCAAGTTACTTCATTTTTCTGCAGCTGTGGCACTGTAACAGTGTCAATGTAAGATCAAAAGCCAAGCAAAAGCTGGTGGTACCAGTAGTTGAATGGGAGACCTCTAAGGAAAGCACAAGTATCAACGAAAGTGGTGGTGAGACTGACCCCTCTGAGCCACAGTTCAGCCTCTCCTCAGAGCTGGGAGCTGCTGCCTTTCCAATTTCTGAGAAGTCACCAACCCACAGCGGTTTCCAGTATCACTAGGGCATTATTTGCAGCATCCTGGCCAAAGTCCACTTGGGGCAATTACATTCTGCCTACCTAGAAGTCCCCCTGATGTTTCACTTGGTCACAATACTCCTCTTCACTGCCTGTCCTAAACTCCTGTGTGATGTTGCTGCGTGTTGTTTAACTGCTTCCACCTCAAAGGTGGCTGCATTTCAGTGGAGAGAGAACCTTTTATTGTACAAAACAGACAATGGCATCTTCCTAGAGCCACTGCTCCTGAAAAACAAAAATTCACATTAAAGAAAGACTAGGAGCAAACAGTGCACAGTAAAAAGCAGGGGTAATGTCTGCACATACCAGATTAATCCCCAGGCACGAGTTTAAGCAGCAGTTCTTCAACACCACCAAGCTGTAAGTGACAAGGAAAAGTTCAATACGTCTACAGTTACTGTGGTTGAGCTAATGGACTTCAGCAAAATAACAGTCCTTTGCCGTCCCTCAAGGATCTCAAATGACTTCACAAACAGGCATGACTATGGTCTATTGTTGCCACCATCCTTACCATGAGATGGTGCTCTATCTCCCAAACGCGAGAGTTACTATCCCTGTACTGCTCACCCTGGGACAGCTGCCACATGTGAGGCAGCCGGGATGGGGGGAGCTGGCTGGGTCGCAGCGCCTCACCCAGGGGAACCTGAACTCTTTGGATCCGAGCCCTCAGCATACCTTCCTCCTGGGGGAAAGTAACAAACAGAGCAGGCAGTTACTGGCAGAGGCACCTGAAACAGCAACGCTACAACCAGGGGGAAGCTCAAAGCACACACTTGCCTCTTCCGCAGCCACGAGCCAGGTTTTGCGGTGCTCATCGCAGTAAACCCCCACGCGCCGCACCCAGAGCCGCACGGGAGGAGCGCCAGCCTCCCCTCCCTGTGCCATCCCTCGGGCACCTCCGCAGCTCAGGTGGACGGCATCTGCCCGCCGGCTGCACGCGTGCTGTCTTTAGCTCTGAGCACATTCACGGAGAGAGCTCCCGGACCTGGCAGACAGGTGGTGTCTGACTGGTTGGATGAGATGCTACGTGCGGAAATGTCCCTAAAAGTCAGCTCGGGAGGCTGAGGGGGTGCCTAAGCCAGCGGAAACGTCAGGCCGAGTCGTACACTGGGACACGCGTGCTGGGTGGCATTGGTAAGGCATTCTGGGGCAAAAGGTGCTATTGGTACAAAGTTAAACCCTGTGAGTATTGGCTTTGCTCATTCCACTAACAGTCCTATTAACAGTCTTTGTGTAAAACGGGAGGGATAAAATGAAGTGGTCTAAATCCCAAAAGCAAAACTCGTGACGAGCAGTGAGGTGAGCTTAACAGGAACGAAGATCACTCTGGAGACAAAGCACGGAACTCGGTGTGCAGGACTCTCATCTTTGGAGCTCGCAGAGCTGTCGGGGTGCGGGGTCCTTTGTCTCATCTCTCAGGGGTGACAGCACTGTCCATTCACACCCAAACTCCTCGGGAGCAGCGCTCAGGCCTGCGTCGCTCGGCTTTTGGCTGATCACAGAGAGCCACCAACACGGGCAGAGGAGCTTGGGGCATTGAGATGGTTCCTGCTACTGTAACTTTTGTTTAACAGCACGTTTATCTGTGTGCCAGTTAGATCAGGCTGAGCCATTAGCAAATGGAGGTCAGGGGAAATGATTCTCTTTGAACCCTAGAAGAGGTAATCAAAATGGTACAGACAGTCTTCATCCTTTATCTAGGTGTAAAGTAGAACAAAGTTAAGCTGTAACACATACAACATCCTCCTGCTATGAAGCAGATGCAATATTCCTTATCCCAGTGAAACACAGTGGTCTTCTGAAAACTTGTAAGGTTATAAGGCATATTTCAAACAGGAGCAAGAAAATCTGGGTACAAAATAAAGGATGAAAAATCAGGGAGAGAAAAAATAAACTGTTATACATTTGGGTGCATATATAACAGAAAACACTCTTCCATTATGCCTTCCATATCTTACATCAGTGTTTCTCTACCTTTTTGAGCCAAAGGAGCACTCAGCTTTTTTGAGAACAAAACACCAACCACGGATCAGCCTGAACCACACCATCACAAAGAAAACTTTGAGTATTCTTTTTATTACTTCTTTTTTTCACCCATTCTGTTTGTTTCCTTGCTTGATGTGTGGGGATGTGTATGTGCCCTACACAAAGCACCACTGTTCTGACAGCCATCCTGTGATGGGGGACAGGCATTCCAAGGAATGCCCCACCAGCTGGATCACTGGCATTTAGAGGAATGTGACAGCAGTCTGCCAAGACTCACAAGGCCTCCAGGAATTAGGGTTAAAGGGACATTTCTGTAATTCTTTTCCTTTCTGCTTTAGCCTAAGCCACTTTACAGATTTAAACCCCTGTGTGGAGCTCTGCCCAACAGTGAAATGCAGCAATTGCTACTGATCATTTTCAGTCAGCTGAACGTAATCACCCAAGGTGGAATTCGGCCAGGACACTCTCCTACTCTGCAGTAAACTGCAAAAAGTTCCATCATGATCAGAAATGCCCAAGAACTTGCTTTTATTCTATTCAAAGCTGGAATTTCTACGGGTCATCATCCCCAGAACCAGAAGGCTCAAGGCTGGGTCCAGTAATAGAAAAATATGTATCAGTAAGTGAGCCGTGTTTCCTACTGTGAGTAAACTCTCCTGGAAGGTCTCCTATCCAAACAGTGACCTGGTTCAGCCTGGCTGAACTACAGGTAGGAAGATTAAAGCACAACATGCACATTTGTGTTCATGGTGAGTGGAGATGGCAGCGATGACAGATCAGGACAACAGAACAAGGTCTTGTGTAGAGGACACTGTGCAGAATGGGCAGACGTTAATGTGTCTTTTCACCCTTTGCCCCACTGATTTGCCCCAAGCTTCCCCAAAACTGCAAAGCTGAAAGGCTCAGTCTGGCCTGTGGAGGTGCCCAGGTAGTGCCACATGGAAAATCCCGAGGTCAGGCAAAACCGTCATTGGGTTTGAGGTGGGACAGGAACGGGGTTTGAGGTGGGACAGGAACGGGGTTTGAGGTGGGACAGGAACGGGGTTTGAGGTGGGACAGGAACGGGGTTTGAGGTGGGACAGGAACGGGGTTTGAGGTGGGACAGGAACGGGGTTTGAGGTGGGTCTGTCTGCAGCATCCAAACACATCAAAGAAACTGGAGATTCCACAAGCACATGCTCAGACAGTGCATCTGAAAACATACACAGTGTCTATTTCTGCAGGTTTGATCAGAGAGCAAAACCAAAGCCTGAAGGAAGACATGGGTGGAAGGAGAAGAGAGCTTACTTATATTTTAAACAAGTTTTAAACCTGTGTTCTTACACTGCTTGCTTCATAACCTATCAAAAACCCCACAACAAACAGCTTAAATTTGGAGGATTGCAGCATGATCCTTTGAGACTTTAACATTCCCATCAACATAGCTGTAGAAGGCTGAGCTGTTCAAAGCATTGTTTTGGGGAGATTCAAATACCAATCCCCACAGACAGGAATAATACTGGCAGATATTCTGTCCATTTTAGCATCAATCTTAGAAGTCTAACACTGTTCTGGGATCTGGATGGATTTCTAAGCCATAATATATGGACAAATGTCAAAATGGCCAGGAGGAGAAATGCAGCTTGTAATGATGACAATTTATTCGGTTTTAAGTTGGGTACATTAAAGTATTTTATGGAAACAGTGACAGAAATTGCTCCAGATGCTGCTTGGACCACCCCAGAGCTGGAGGTCAGTGTGCTGAACAAACTCTCTACCCCTTTATCACCTTCTGTTCTAAAAAGCAACTGGGAGTTCAGCTGCCATTGAGGCACCAAGGAAAAGCACTGCTGAGGCTCAGCAGCACTGTGCTGACACAGTTACAGCCCCCTAGAGCAAGGCTGGCCAGCCTGGCCTTCTACCGGGGCATGAGAGCTGCCTGCACGCCTCAGGGCTACAAGAGTGCTGAGCCTTCCTGAAAAACCCAGCCCGGCTCTGGAACAACTCAGGGATCTGATGATCTGGTGACTTAAGGGCATTTGGAGACACTCTAAAGCTTCTTCTTGGGGGTTTGGTCTCTACTCTGCCTGGAGCAAGCCCCTTTGACTCCACGCTCCGCTCTGCCCGACCTACTGAGGGGTAGCAGATGCTCACCGACCAGCCGGGCTGTCCAGCAGCGTGGGGAGGGCAGGCCGAGCTTTGGTGGGATCTAAAAAAACAGGAAGACAAAAAGATGGACATAATGCGGGGGGAGCCACGCAGAGGGACGGGGAGGGCGAGGGAAGGGATGCAAGAGCCGGGCCGAGGAGCGGGAGCGCGGGGCAGCGTGGGCAAGCCGGGCAGGAAGGGCCGGAGGGGAGGGGGTGTGGTGCGGACGTGGGAGCGGACCGGCCATGGCGGAGCGGGCGGGAGGAGGGCGCAGCATATCGCCACAGCCACCGCGTCCCCCCCGGGCCGGGGCCGGGCGGGCAGCCCTGGGCGTGAGGCGGCCGCGGGCGGGCGGGCCGCGCGGGCCGGGCCCGCCATGACCTACCTGCACCCGCGCCGTGACCGCCGCGCCGCGTGCGCCGCGCAAAGCCGTCCCCCGCCCCCCGGACCCGCCGCCTCCCCGCGCCTGCCCGCTGGCCCCGGAGGCCGGGCTCCGGGCCGAGCCGAGTCGAGTTAAACCGGATCGGGCCGGGCCGTCCCGTTCAGGCCCGGCCCTTTCACCCCCCGCGGGTCCGCCGCGGGCATCGGCCGCCGCGCGGAACCCGGGCGGAACCCCGGCGCTGCCGCTCCCGTGGGCGGCACGGCCCTTCCTCCGCGCCGCACCGCACCGCTCGCCTTGCCGGAGGCTGCGCCGATTGGCTGTGGGGGCCCGCGAGCGCCGCTGCTATTGGTTCATCTGCTGAGGGGGCGGGGCGAGGGGCAGGCGAGCCGGGGAAGGCAAGATGGCGGTGCAGGCGGTGCACCTGGAGGCGGACGCGTTCCTGGTGTGCCTGAACCACGCGCTGAGCACCGAGAAGGAGGAGGTCATGGGGCTCTGCATCGGAGAGGTACCGCCCGCGGAGGGGCGGCCCCGGGGAGGGGCGGGTGGCGGCGCTGCCTATGCGAGTTGTGGCCTGCGCGGCGCCGTGGGACGGCGGGGCGCGGGCTGTGACCGCCGGCATCGCGTACGGAGCGGCCCCGGCAGCCGCCAGCGCGTAGGTCAGCTCCTGCGAGAGTCGAAGCTCAGAATCAGGAAGGCTTCCCATCCGCATCCCCCGGCATGCTCCGCTGCGCACCTGTGCCTTGTGATGCTCACAGCAGCCGGCCGTGCCCTGCGGGTTGTTGTTTCTCTAGCTAAGGAATGACCGATTCTCTGTGTCGTTAGGTTGACACCAGCCGAATCGTCCACATCCATTCTGTGATAATCCTGCGCCGCTCTGACAAGAGGAAAGACCGTGTGGAGATCTCACCAGAGCAGCTTTCAGCTGCTTCCACTGAAGCAGAGATATCCTTCAGCAGAGACAGCAGCAGGCTCGCCAGTGAAGTGCTTTACCTCAGAGCTCTTCTCCTGGGCTGTGATTTGGGCCTGTAGTGTTGGCTTGAAGCCGTCAGCTGCTCCCTCCTGCAGCCGCTCAGCTGGGAGGGCTGTGCTGGCAGTTCCCTTTCCCCGGAGTCATTGTTAGTTCCAGTGCTTCCAGTGGAGTTGTGTTATCAATTTTTAATCATTGTTTTGCATTTGGTCACAGGTAGAACTGCAGTGTGTTTGTGGAGGGGGGTGGCAGTTCAGCAAGGGAGGCTGAGTGGAAGGTGAAAGGTCAGCAAGGCTCCAGGTGCTGCACTGGGGAGCCTCTTCTCTACACACACTCGGGGATGCTGGTTTGGACAGCTGCTGAAATGTTGTTTGTTGCCTCATACAAACAAAATCCAATTTGCTTCTGCAGCAGTGGCTCCTGATGTTGCTGGGGAAGAGGCTTCTATCAGCTCCCTGCACTGTTTCTTATCACTCTTCCAGAGAGACCTGGAATTTTGTTGACTCATAGGAAACTATTTTAAAACTGCTGTTTTCCCTTGCACATACAGCCCTTCCCTTTGTCTGTTGGTTCCAAAAGCTCCTTGACTCCCACACAGGTTGGCTGAGATGACAGGACGTCCCATGAGGGTGGTGGGCTGGTACCACTCCCACCCCCACATCACTGTGTGGCCGTCACACGTCGGTAAGAGCAGCCCTGGGCTGGGCTCTGGGGGAAACTCCCAGCTGCTGATCCCAGGACTCAGTCACTGCAGCTCCAGAGCTGCACATTCCAGCAGTTCTGAGTCTGAAACAATCCCAGATTGTCTGGGTGCCTGCCAGTGTAGCCCCATTCCTGTGTGTGCTCTCCAAGGACTCACACATGACCCAGGAGTCACAGATCAGCTCCTGCTCTTACTGCTGTTCTTCCAGATCAGACCTTGGGTGTGGGGAATAGCAAAAAAAGCTGTGGGGATCCCAGGCCTGCCATGATGATTTCTGACATCTGTGAGTGTTAATACATAGCTGAAAACTTTCGTAAAAGGAGTACACGATTACCATTTATGTGTTGGTAAAACACATGGTGGCCTGTGGAGCCAGGCTGTCTATGAGATGATTCCTTGGTTTTGTGAGCTCATCTTCTATTTTTAAGATTTGCTATTTAATTACATTTTAAATGGGATCAAATTTTTTGTTTAAACTTAAGTCACCCAGAGTGAGGATGTAAACATAAAGTTTGTGACATTTGTTACCAAATTCCAGATCACCCTTCAGAAGGTGGCAAATCATTTCCCAGTCCTGCAGGTGAGCAGGGCAGCTCTCACTCTCATTCTGTCCCTGCAGATGTCCGCACACAGGCCATGTATCAGATGATGGACCAAGGATTCGTAGGGCTGATCTTCTCCTGCTTCATTGAGGACAAGAACACCAAGGTAGGCAACTTAAAAATGGCAACAAACCCTCCAGGGGCTCATGAGAAACATCAGGGCAGAGCTGAAGTCCTTGAGTGCAGCCTGCAGAGAGGGCAGAGCTGCACTGGGAGCACATGGGAAGCACAGCAGGAATGGTTTGGATTGTGATCCCACGGGCAGGAGAACAAGTGATGTTTGCTCTGTGCTGCCCCACAGCGTGGCTGCCCAGCAGGGCTGCAGCAGCTGCAGAGTGTGCTCTGAAGTGGGCCAGGGCTTTTCCCTCAGGTGTCCAGCCCAGAACACACAGCTCTGCCCCTCTTCCAGCCTCTCCAGGAGGTGTGGCTGTCATGTGAGATAAGCTGCCAGTCAGGTCTAGGCTGTCCAGGCAGCTGCTGTTTAAGAGTTTTTTCATCATTAAAGGGTTTATCAATGTGTGCTTTAAGCACCTCCAGCAAGCAAATCACAGCAAAACATCTGGAATTCTATTGAAAGCTTCCTAAAGAAATGTGTGGGTTTAGATGTTTTTGCCTTTGGAATCTGACTTTCTGCTGTCTCTTTTAGACAGGCAGAATTCTCTATACCTGTTTCCAGTCTATTCAGGCCCAGAAGAGCTCAGAGTGAGTACAGCAGAAGAATATTATGTCTGATTGTATTTTGTCTTGTCTCCTTTCTCTGGGTTCTCTCTAATAAAGCAGCTTCTCGGCCTGTTGTGAGGAGCAGATGTACAGATGTCTGCACAGGGTCTCCTGCTCATGCAGGCTGCTGGAAGAGAATCTAAAGTTTAGGAGTGATTCATTTAGCCTAGATAATCTATTCTCTTAAGATTTACTGAGGTCAGAGTGGGGATTTGTGCTGCAGTTCATTGTGTAGCAGCACCACCTTTCTGCTTCCAGCTCTAGAGGTCAAGCCATCAGGTTTGCACCTTACAATTAAAATTCAGGACAAGTATGTGGATATGAAATGTTTCCCTTTGCCTGTTAGCTCAGGCATGTACTCCCAAAAGTGGATGTGCAGCACTGTAGGCCTTGGGCAGACTATTGAAAGGTTGTAGAAGTAATTTTTTTGTTTGCTGCTTTTAATTATATCTCGTACCCTTCTAGATATGAAAGGATTGAAATTCCCATTCATGTTGTGCCCCATGAAACCATTGGGAAAGTGTGTCTGGAATCAGCTGTGGAGCTGCCCAAGATCCTTTGCCAAGAAGAGCAGGATGCCTACAGGAGAATTCACAGGTAACAGCCCTGAGGGCTCTGCCCCTCTCCAAGGCTGTCTTTGCTGACATGTTCTGCTGTTGCTGTATTTAGACTACCAGAGCCTTAGCAAAGCTGTAGGAATTGAGAAGGATTAGCAGCTCCTCTGCCTCTGTAGAACTTACTGAAGTTTGTAGAACTGAACCTGGGGTTAGGAACAGAATTCTGGGGTTTTGCAATCATGGGTTGTTATTCCTATGGATGTTCAGGGCTTCAGCAGGTGAAGAGGTTTAGGCATACCTGTGGTCTGGTCAGTGGTTCGTGGGCAGGTGGTTTTACAGCCTGAGTTTAATACACAATTCCTGGCTGTCTTGTCTCTAACCTGCTTTCTTCTGCTTCCCTTAGTCTCACCCATCTTGACTCTGTAACCAAAATCCATAATGGCTCAGGTAAGGATTCCTTTCATGCACTTGACAGTCCAGGGTGGTGCTCCCAGAATCAAAACGGTGGTATCTTGGTACACAGGAACAGAATTATAACTAGGAACTTAAAATAAAAACTACAAAGGCTGTAAAACACCCTAATCCTGGGGTTCATGAATGTTTTATCCTTCAGGCTTTGTAGAATTGGTTGAAATTGCCAAAGACTTTGGGGTTGTTTGGGGTTTTGGGGCTTGGTTTGTTTAGTTGTGGGTTTTTTTCTGTTTTTTCCTGGAACAGGAAAGGGGATTTGTGATTTGTTGAGTATTGTAGTGCCTGGCTGACCTGTATGCACACTTCCACTTCCTGGCACTTTGTAGGTGTTAAATGGGTGTGACATCTTTCCTTTTGCCACTTCCTTTTTGTGAACCTCATCCCACTTCTATTCCAAGTTCTTTACCCCACTGTCCATTCTCACACATTCAGCAAGTGAGGTATTCCGTGATGCTTCAAAATTTAGAAATGAATTAGCATCAGTGATTAGCTGTGTGCAGATTTTCATGGCAGGTCTGTCATCCCTGCTTGGGTCACACTGAAATGGTGTTTCCCTGTTACAAGCTGCTGGTTCTGACCTTCTGTGCAGATCTGTGGTTGCCATGGCCAGGATGCTGGAGGTCTCCTTGACTGTCTGTTGGCTTTGGGGGTGTTGTAACACATTGAGTCTTTTGTGTGTTGCCCTGGCATGATGTGTTGTTGCTCTTTGCAGTGTTTACAAAGAACCTCTGCAGCCAAATGTCTGCCATCAGTGGGCCCCTGCTGCAGTGGCTCGAGGACAGACTGGAGCAGAACAAACAGCGTGTGCAGGAGCTGCAGCAGGAGAAAGAACAGCTGCTGGAGGAACTTGCTGCTTTAGAGTGAGGACGAAATGCAGACCCTTCAGGAAAGTGACATGAAAAAATCTTTAAGAACTACTCCAGGCTGAAGGGTGGCCTTACATTGCCTCAGTGAAGGTACTGGCTGTACCTTGCAACAAAGAGCAAAGAGCACAGCTCCAGGATCAGGACTTTAACTGCCCCAGCTTGGTGCAAAGGAGTGCTGTGTCTGCCATTGCTGCACTTCTGGCTCAGGGGTGGGGCTGGGCAGCACCTCAAGACTCCTATTTTGGAGAGCACACACCTAGGGAACCTCTTGTTTCTCCCTCTGCATTTTGACAGCAGTCCTACTGCTTTACATGTATTCCAGGAGCCTGGAACAGGAGGGTTAGAGGGGAAAAGTGTGTCCCTGCTGTCATATCCAATGCTGCCATCTTCTGCTTTCTCTTAGTAGCTTCAGTTGACCATGATGTTATACCTAGTAATGTTCAGGATCACTGCTCATTCACCCAAGCAGGTAGAAGGGGGGAGGGAAGCTTGGGAACAGACCTGGAAGATCTTTGACATCTGTGTTCAGCATATGTCAAACCAATAAAGACCTCCAAAGCTAGAGCTGTTGGGAGTAGAAATGAAATGAATGCTACAAACTAGCAGTGCCTGCACTTTTTGGTTGGTGTGTATTCTCTTACTCCTTGTAATGCTGGTGTGTGCCCAGCATTTTTCTCTAGAGAATGAACTGTTTCTGCTGGCTCAGTGAAAGGACTGTGGTTCCTTCCCAGAGGGAAGGAAGTTAAGATTCTGGGCAGAGAACACGTAGATATACGAGTCTGACATTCTTCCATGCTGAACCTAACTGCAGAAATTTCTCAAGAACGGAACAAAATAGCTGTTTTGAAATAATCACTTTAAATGTTCTTGCTGTTGCATTTCACAGTATCCTCCATCGTATACATCTTCATCTGTGTTCTGTCTTGTGAATGTGTCTCATGTGAGCAAAGGATGGGACAATTACAATGACAGAGCTGAAGAAGAGGCACTCTGCCAGTGACAGCCAGTATTGATTAGCAGCTGTGGAAGCCCCATAACCCCATTGCTTTGTCAGACTTTTCAATCTTTCTATATTTCTACTGGCAAATCCCCTAAGAGTAGAACTTCCTTGAAGTAGATTGCTCACTACTGTTTTCTTTTTTCTCAGAAGTGCTGTGAATAGTAATGAATCAGTTTTTGAAGGTCAGTGGTTTTGTGCTGTTGTTTTTGCTATTGGTTTCTAGTTGCAATGCTCCTTATCTTCATCGCTGCTGGGGAACAGAGGGTGGTGCCTCAGTGCCCCCAGGCTTGATTGAGGGTTCCTGGGAGATGATCCAGCAGCCCTGGGCCTCCTGGAATGGGGATCCTTGGAGTAATCCCAGTGACCACAGGATGTTAATGACTGTGCTGATCCATGTCCAGGAAGCTGGGCTGGTACCAGGGTTCTGTATTCCTACACAGCCGTGATTAAATTGAAACAATGCAGCCTGGTTCACTGCAGGAGTTCATATCAAACTGGCATTTATTGATTATCAAAATTTTTAAGAACCTGAGCAATTTGCTCACAGAAGACACTACAAAACACATTCACTTGCATTTTACATAAAAGACTTAAGTCATGACAAGACCTCATCATTCTATGGGGAAGGTGTTTGAATCTGCTTTCCCCAGCCTGATCTGCATCTATTTTAATTTCTGTGAAATGTCAGTGACAGAGGTTCATGACTACATTCAGATGTATCAAAGAGCTTTACTGTTACTGAGGTCTAAAGGGCTTTGGAGAAATTCACAGATTCTGTTAATAGATTTAAAGCACCATCTGTCTACCACTTAATTTAAACAGAAACAGCCAAGGCTAGCTCAGGAAACTCTACCTGGGAGAAATCTGAACCCATATTGAAGCCCAGCTCAGGTATGCCCCTTTTCCTGCCTTGGAGTCATTCAGAGTCAGAGGACTTGGGCTGGGCTGGACTTTTCTTGCCTCTGGCAATCCCAGCCAGATGCACACACAACAGCTCTTCAGCACACACACAGAGTCTACAGCGTATCAGCTGCCCAGATGAAACAGTAAATCCCTTACTGGAGTCACTGAAGACATGCTATGTGTAAGTGCTGCTCAGAACTTCTACTACTCTCTATAAAAAATTTAAGTGGCACCACAAAAGGAGGTGTATTGAGATGTTAAAAGGAATCCTCCAGCTTGGTTTTCAAAGCAAAATCAGCGCTGAGTTTCCTCATCACCTCTGCATGACTCAGCCCATGCTGCTCTCTCTTAGCAAGTCCATAGTTGTCCTTCACATACTTAGCAAAGGGTGTGAGCTGTGTCCTGGCAGGGGTGCCCCCCTTGCCCGGGGGCTGCCTGAGGGTCAGCTGCCCCCCGCAGAAGGCGCACACGAACCGTGCCGTGTCCAGGGACCGCGAGTGCCGCCCGATCCTGAAAGGCAAAAACGAGGACTTGGATTCCACAGGACTCATGGGAAAGGGCCCCTTTCTCTGCTGCTCAGGTCAGATTTCTAAGGCAGTGTTTTAGAACAGGGAACAGTACATCACAAAGTGGTACAATCAAATCAGTGTTACACTTTTCTACCCTGGAACTTCTACTGCTTCTTCAGGCTTGGTTCCTTCCTCTGCCTCTTCTACTCTCAGCCTATGAGTATAAAGTGCTACAACACTTCCAAATACCTCCACAACCCATGTATCAACTATCAACTGCCTGGTGGAGTTTCTCCTCAAAGACATCACTAAAAAAAAAAAATTCTCAATGCTCTGTTACATCTAAGCAATTACTGCATTGCATAATCCTGATAAATACTTCAGGGTATGTGAGGTGTTTCCTTCACAGTACTTCTGGGAGTCACACCAGATCCTGATGTAAAAAAAAAAGCCATAAATGGTGTCATTATTATAGGTTGTGTCCTAGTGTCAATCCTTCCCATCACAGTGCTGCTCACATCTGTGAAGCTGCTGTTATAATTTAAAGTCATCAGGACTTTAAACTGGAAGCTTCCTCTGGTAGTTTTATCTAGTATCTAATCACTGCCAAATATTCTGTGCCCAGTTTTTATGGGGATTTGTCGCTTCAAACCTTAGGTACGTATCTCTTACTGCTTCCTTAAGACTTTCTCTCATCACCAGTGGTCCTCAGATGACATTTCTGCCGGTTCTGACCTCTGAACTAGAATTTAAACTACCTGGAAACAAATGTGGAATCACATACTGAGGTTCTCTGATATCAAAATGTCCAAATTGCTTTACAATTTCAGAGAACCCTGATTCCTAGACACAGGAGACTGACAAGTTAATACACAGCAAGATGAAAACACTACTCACGTAGCTTTGCACCGAACACACTCGTAGGTGAATTTGTAATTAATCTCATAGCTGTGGCACCGTGTCACCATTGGCAGTTCTGGATGAAGTACAGCTGATTTATTGGCATAGAACCTCCAGAACCGCCCGTGTCCGTCCCGAACGCCGTTGATGAGCCAGGTGGCTGCGTGGCAAACCTCGTGGATCAGCGTGTCCCGAAGGCGATCTTGAGGTAAAGCAAATAAAGATCAGTCAGGTGTGGGAAAAACAAACTCACCTTTGGTCACTGCTTTAGGCCTCTGACACTCATTCTTGTATTAAAATGCAAGTATTATTTTGAAGGTTAGAACTACCAATGTCTTGATGGGATAAAATGCTCCAAAACAAGGTCTCAGTGCATTTCCAGTTTTGTGATCAGCCCCAATTCTGCATCCTAGTTACCCCCAACACACACCTAATATATTTAGGCCTTTTTGTTTGGTTGGTAAAGCTGCTCCATCCCTGGAAGTATTTAAGGCCAGGTTGGGCAGAACTTGGAGAAATCTGTTCTAATGGAAGGTGTCCCTGCCCATGGCAGGGAGTTGGTACAAGATGGTTTTTAAGATCCCTTTCAATCCAAACCATTTTATGATTCATCTTCCCATATTGAGAGGGGATGAGGGAGAAATAACAGTCAAGTACCACATAATAGAACTTAATTTGGCACTGACCTGTCTTTATTCCAGCTTTAAATACTATCAACAAGGTGTGTTGCTGTGATGGACGAAGTCAGATTTTAGACTGCCATTGTAACACAGAATTAGAGTAACACCATGCCTGTAGGTCTTCAAATCATTAAGAAATATAAACAGTACTGCAGTTAGTGTGACTACATCTATGTTCTCACATTTTGTACATTTGCCTAGCCTCTTAGAAGAGCTGTGGAATAAATCCATACAGGTATTTATTTATTTATACAAGATAATATAAAATTAGATAATATTATTTAACTACATTTCAAAGCAGGCTCCAGATCTCTTAAGCATCACATTTATGTTTTCATCTCTAAAACTTGCTTCCTCAAAGAAGAATCAACACACCCTTTTCTTTGACCTACCTGCAGAGTCACAGACTTTCTCAGAGAGCTCAATGCGAGCGTAACGCTTCCCTTCAGGGCCTTCCCTCTGCCCCGTTACACAATACCCTGCTGTTTTTCTCATTTTCTTATTCCAGATTATTACCATATCTTCTGGTAACTGAAAAACAAAACAGTGCATGTAATCTGCCCTCTCCTACCTCTTAACAAGTCTTAGTAGATACCAACTCCCCTCCACGGCTTCTAACTCCCACCATCAGTTTTCCTGTAACCAACAATGGGGGTTTCACAAGGCAGGGTGAGACACAAGTCCTTAGTTCCTCTATTCTACCTCCAAATACCTCCAGATACAGGGCTGAAGCACTGGGCAGTAAAATATTCTGCTTCAGCAATAGTGAGTCTGTTCAGCTCAGTTTTATGTGAAATCATGACCTGAGGCTGTCAGCTGAACATTATTTTCTTATCTGCATACAAACCACTTTCCTTCCTGGGGGAAATCCCACTGGAATTATTGAGGGCAGCACCCTTCCTTTCAAGGATATTTCTCACCAGAGGAGGGTCCCCAATATCCCAGATGATGAGCCCAGGTGAAGACAGCACTGAAATTGAACCTTAAATTTGAAACACAACTTGTAGCCTTATGTTCACCCTAAACTGTTATTTGAAGGATCACCTTTTTAATCTGTTCCAGAAAGGCAGACATGAACATCTCATAGGAAGGAACAAAGATTATGTGCAGCATTTCCATTACAGCTGGGAAAGCAAAGCCAAGCTAAAAACTGCTGCACCACAGTGGTGACAAACCCCTTTTGAAGAAATTGCTTGGACTAATTCAAACATAGCCCACTGCTATAAAGCTTAACTTCTACAATCTGAGGAGGATGAAAAGCAATCACATCAAAACATGAGAAGCCACATATAAACCAGTATTTTGGAATGGTAGTTCTTGTTTTGAAACCAACCTTTTGCTCAAAGATGGTACTATTAAACAGCTTGTAGAGCTTCTGGGCCAGCTCCTCTTTATTTTTCTTGAAATACTTCACATAGTGGGAAGCTGGATTTGAAAGATCTTGCAAAAAACAACCAGGCACTGAGCATACCCTGAGTCTGCAAGAAAAGCCATTAAACAGTTTGCTGAAATACAGAGATTTGGAAAAATACAGGGAAAAATGGCCACTTGAAAGCCAATAAAGATCTCAGGGATGCTTCAAATGGCATAAACCTCTCCTGATTCTTTGCACCAGTTTGCCCTCATGAGGCCCATGACTGTCCTCTTACCCCTCTGAGGGCATGAAGGGGCAGAGCTGTTACAGAAGTCCCACAGTTACTTCATTAATTCACAAAATTAGATTATGAAGACTCCTAAGTAGAAAAAGAGACTCAGACTTTTGTGTGACACAATGAGCCACAACTATACCAAAATTTAATCAATATATCAACAGCCCTAATATGATCATCACAATAAAGGTGTATTTTCAGAAAAAGATGGTCCAGGAATGCTGAGGAATTATTTCAGGGGAAGCAGATACTCCACCAGGATTACTAACTCCAGTGCTACAGCAATCTGACAAAGGTAAATGATACCTTTAAAGGTGTCATTTAAAGGTTTAGTATTGTATACACCATTATAAAATGATTAAACGAAACAGCACATGGTTAGAAGGCATAATAAGGGCAGCTATTAGAAATGAAAAATGCATTATTTTGAAAAGCCTAAACTGTATCCACATATAGAAAAAGAAAAATAATTTCTCCAAGTTATAAGGATATAGATTTTAAAAAAAGGAATACACTCTTGTTTAAAAGGCATGAATTACTAATAGAATCAGTTTTGGTATCTTTTCAGAGGCAAGCAGCTGGACATATAAAATCTGTAGAGCACATGGAGCGTAATGCTCCATTAGCAAAAGAGAAAACATTTACAAAGAAGATTTGACATTTGTCAGATTTGTCATCAATTCCCCTAGGCAGAGATCAGTTTATATTCTCCCTGTCATACTGGAGACTGAAAATTCTGGTTTTCAGCTACCCAACCATTAACAAATGCTGAATGAGTAGAAGTTTCTAGGCAGCAGAGGAATCACATCATCCTATGCAAAATTCTTAACATCTCTTTGTCCATCTGTAATTGTTGTAGAACACAGGAACACTAGAGAAACACTCACCTTTTCTCTGTCTTTGCTGACTGTGAGCAACTGACCAATTCTTTCCCAGGAATTCTTGCAGGAGTGGTTACCATGGAAGGTGTTCCTTGAAGTGAAACAGATTTTGACTTTGGCTTGACTCCCTCCCCTTTCACGGGCTGTGCATCTTTGCAGGGTGGCTTGATGTTTTCTAGTTCAGCAGGAAGAGTCATAGGATTACACAGCATACATTAAAAAAAGACATCACAAAATCATTAGAAACCACCAGAAGAATCCATCAGATTTGCTTTAAGAGTAATTTTTAAAACAAAAATACCTACAATAAAATCAATAAAACTAAAAAAAACAAGCAATAGTGAAAAACTTACATCTTGATAGCACAAGATGACTTTTCTGAATGCTCAGAGGGATAATTTTTGATCGCACCAAAATCCTTTGCAAGGTGCTGGACTGCACCTCAGAGGTTGATGCCACACAAATGGAAAGAACCAGGCAATTACTACTGCAAGTTAGCTCAGGCCTGCTCACCTGTTGTGCTTGGCTGAAAGACAGTTTTACTTGTGCTTAAGACTGGTTTTCGGGGTAGACTTCGATTTGTTATCCGTTCCATTAAAGACCCAAAACTGTCATCTGAGCTATCTGACTCCACCCCTGTATTGTGTCCTAGTGCCACAGCTGGCAATTTATTTTCTGTATTTTCACAGCTTCTTTCTTTCCTTCTAACAAGTAAATCTGGACTGCCTTTGAAAACTGACTCTTTCTGGTTTTGTGGAGGTGAAAGATTTATGCACTGCTGACTCTCTTTTAAGTCTTTCACTCTCTCTTTTTGGTGGTTATGCCATGGACTTTCTACAAAGACAGAATCTTCAGTGTCACTTGATGTGTCTGGATACTGCAATTCTTGGCAGCAAGTGTTTCTCTTTCCAGGAGTTGTTGTCAGCTTTTTCGGGGTCTGAAGATCTTTCCGTGCTGCAATTCAAAAGAAAGAGCTTTAAGTTTTGGGAGTTGCATTTAGGAGACCTGCCTTTGTTTTAACACAGAAGAAATCCCTTGAAAGACAGGAAAACATAAAGAACAGTAATAATTTTATTTTATTATGGATGATTGCTTACCACTCTTGGTTGTGCTCTTTTTCACTTTCAAATCCAAGAAGAAATCATCCGAGTCATCAATGAAGTCTTTCAAACTGAAAAAAAATAAAGGCAAATTGTGTGGAATAAAGGTGGGAGTAAGCAGAAAAATAGAGCAGTAAGTTTGTCATACTGAAACAGCAATCCAAAAAAAGCCACCCAATATAACATTATCAGCTGCTCGTAGCAAATGTCACCAACTGCATCCATGAAATCCGTGAATAGGAATTGCAAGAGCACAGGCATCTCCAAATATCCCATTTTACACTTGCTCTGAACGTGACTGAAGATGTAACAGTTCTGTCTGCACTTTCTCCTAGACTGGCCTATGAATCAATGCACCTTTAGATTGTTTTCCTGTATTCTGATTAGTAAATATGATACAGAAAACTAAAATACGAACACAGAAAATTCATTAAGGACAGTACCCACCTTGTATCTGCCTTTTTAGAAACAGATTTGGGAGTTTTCAGTCTAGCCAAAACTGAAATAAAAGAAGATTAATTAAGAACGAGGTTCCATGTCTCTTGTTAAGCATTTTTTAAAGTTTGCAACTAGTAAAAACTTAGTCTAAAATATTTTCAAAAAACAAACAAAATTATATTCACATATAATTTCAACTCTCACTTCCTCAAAGCTGGCAGCAGCTTTTTAGTCTCTAGAAACTAAGAAGGAAGCAAGTGACAGGGAACAGACAAAACTGAGGCAATAATAAAAATATAATTCAAGGCAAAAAAGAATCAAACTTGAGGCAATTCAAGAACACTCCCTGTGGCACAGACACCAAGACTGCACTGCAAGGAGAGAATTACTTTGCAGCAAGAGCAATGAAAGTAACGTGTAAAAATGCTTCACTATAATTAGACAGAAACATGTCCTTTTTGTACTCCTTCATAACAAAAACTAACATGCCATTACTTACACATTTCAAATTCGTCATCACTGCTGGAAGAGAAGTACAGGGTACTGCTGCAAAAATGAAATGCAGAATTTTAGGTCACAGCAGGATCTGCATCTCCACTGGGTCTGAAACACCCATGAATGCTGAGGACCAAATATACATTGGGAAAAACACTGAAAGTCCCAAAGAGGCTGAACTATTTTAACTCTTTATAGAAAGCTCGTTGTCTTACACATGGTCTGTGATCTGTCAGAGAAGTGTGTTATAATAAGCCTGAAACCTCAACCCATGCACTGATGAGTAAGAAGCTGCTTTTGCATAAAGTGTACTTTAATAGAGCTGCCATGAATATTTAGCACAACGCAGCAGCTGTCATAAAGCTATTTCAAGAGGCAGAGTGGAGGCATTTACCACCCGGACTGCTATGCCCATGCAAATGTAGAGGCAGCCCACAATACCCTTACCAAACTGGTTATTTTATTTTATGAGAACATGAATCAAACATTAACAACTTCAAAAATACGTTATGCAGCTGCTTAAAAAAACAGGAAGACGGCTTTTTTATTTTAAATGGGCATCATTTAAACCTTAAAAGAACTGCAATTCTGAAACACGTGTTTTGGTAATACCTACCAATCACCATAAAACAAACGAGGCCGTGATCTAGAATTATATAAAGCAATGTATATAATACGTACTTCATGCAACATAGTATGTCGTATTTATATATACACGCACGCATTATACGTATATGTATGTACATATTAGTGTATATATGTACATATGTGTGTGTATATGTACATGTATATGTACGTGTAGATCTAAATTAAATAGTAAATAGCTATACATTTGAAAACTCTCTATATTAATAATTTAATACGTCAGGACACACGGGCTGGGCCGCTGTTTCCCCCGGCACCCCCTCACCTGCCACCCCGCCAGTCCTGGCTCCCCGCGGCGCCGCTCCCGGGGCTCCTCCCGCCCGAGGCCGGTGCTCCGCTCGCTGCCCGCCGTGGCCCGGCCCCGCTTCCCTCCCGGTCCCGCCATTGCCGGTGGCGGAGCCCCGGGGCCGGGTCGGGGCCGGGCCCGAGCGCGGGGCCCGCTCGCGCCGCCGCTCCCGCCATGGCGCTCAAACGGCCCGCGCGCTTCCGGGGCACCGCGCATGCGCACACGGCAGGCAATGCCAACCCGGCCCCATCCGACACCGCGGAAATTCCGCTGATTCCAACCCAAAATACCCAAAATACCCATTTCTGCCCCAATAGCTACTCAAAACATTATACAGAGATAGAGTAAAGACCAGCACGGTTTTCTTTCTGACAGCAGCACAAAACGTGAAACACCGGTCAAATCAGTCAAACTGGCAAACCAAAGCTTTATTTATTTTTTTTTTTTTAAAGTCTTTGCTACAGTACCTAGGACTGCACCCCTATACATAATTAACAATTCATTCCTGAAAGATCTGTATTTGGCACCAGTTTGTGTTTACCTCAAACACTCGTGGGGAGGATTAATTTCAAATCAAATTTGGTTTTTTAACAGAATAGGAGCTGCCATCATGAAGCCAATTAGCTGAGTTATTGGAGAAGCTTAAAAAACAAAACAAAACAAAAAAACAAAAGTCCTTATCTTAACCAACACATTACAGAGAGCTCCAAAACAGAGGTCAAACATTAAAAGGCTGATATAGGCTCAAGTGGTTTATAAAACCTATAAAAAAAGACTACACCAGCACATACGCCCTTTCAGTCCACGCAGTTTAGAAATTAACACAGGGAGCAACTCGCTAGCTGGAAATCTTGTCATGGGAGAACCACACATATACCAACAGGAGTACCCAAAATCAAATGTTAAAACGCTCCAATTCCCAATCCACATAAAAGGAGAGAGGTTCGTAGGAAGATTAAATCAATCCATGATATCATAAACTGGTTGGGCAGTTCAAACTTCCCCAAGCAACCACTTTGTCACTCATACACAGAGGGTCACATGTACACGGCTCAATCCCATTCAAATTCCTCATGGAATAAAAGGATCCCAGGCTCTTTTGAGTCTTTCCCTATCATGCAAGAAATAAGTCTGGCTGTGCTTTAATCACCATCATGTATTACTTCAGCCACAGAGTACCAGGCAGATTAAGTAGAAATGCACAGTTTTTAGCTCATCATCTCTGCACATCTGTTGGAGAGGCTCAGTTCCTGGAGAGTTCCTGGTGGGCACACCCAGTCTCTCTTCATGCAGACTCGCTGGCCTCCACTGGTTTGATCATGTGGTCCGGTTTGTTGCCCGCAGCGCAGTGATCCCACATCTGGAGGTACAGCCGCTCCAGGTCCATCGTGTACTGCTTCGTGTTGAACAAAGGGCTGGATATTCTCTGCTTCCAGACTTTGCCACGGATTTTTTTCAGGCTACAAAAGAGTTGAAGCAGTCATGAGGATGTTCCAAACACTACATAATACTGTTTACCTTTGAAACATGCTATTTTCAGCTAACCCAGAACTGCCTGTACAACTGTTTCAAAATCACCTGCTCCCCCACCTCCACCAAATTCCTGTTCTATCTCCCCTCATTTCTGATACAGACCAGCAAGACCACTTGACATCAGAAGAGCTGCAACATTAACTTGCTGCATTACCTGTAGTGCGGTAACACTTTACAGCATGATTTTAATCTGAAGTGACAAACTGCTTAATATTCAATTTAAAAAGAACAAAATGTGAACTGCATTGCACTTTTGCACATAAGCAATTTCTTCAGAATTGTTACTCAGCTGGGAGCTGCTCTTAAGTTATCATAAAAGCAGAAGCTGAATTAACTGCAACACGAGACACCTCTAGAAGAGAATTTCCCAGCTATTTTACATATAAAATATGTGCAAGATTAAAAGTACTGATGTCTCAGCACTGTGCCCAAATACAGTACTCTACATTCCTGATATTCCCACACTACGAAGTTCGAATTTGCTTACTATTCCAGGTCAGTTCCCAGTTTCACAGCAATATCCTCATACTCCTGTCTGCTTTTTGCAATGAGCTCAAGACAACCCAGGCAAGTGAGCTGAGAAGCAGCAACTCGTGAGGCAAGAGTCTCGCCTGAAGAAAAGAAAGCAAAAGGCAAATCAAAACCAACAAAAACAACCAGGAATGAGTTTATCAAGTAACTTATCACACACTAGGGGTTAACTTTCCTTCTGCCTCTGCAAAAGGGAAAGTTTGATGTGTCTGCTCTTACTAAAATATTCTTAATATTCCAACCCATGTATTCAATATAAGTTCCCCACTGCATTACCTGGCATAGTGACCATTGGAGTCCCAGCCCAGAGCACATCCATGCCAGTTGTGTGCCCATTGCAAAGGGGAGTGTCCAGACAAACATCAGCCAACTGCCCTCTCCTCACGTGCTCTTCTTTGGGGGCAACAGGTGAAAAGATGATTCGGTTTTGGGCAAGGCCCAAGTTTTGTGCGTACTGCTGGATATTGGGCTCTCCTACAGCTGGGAAACGCAGCAGCCACAGCACACTGTTAGGAACTCTTTTTAGGATCTGTAACAAAAATAAGAAGTAAATACATAAAGTTTGGAGAGGAACATTTACTTTTCTGAACAAAAAACTGCCACTGAAATGAATACTAGTAATACTAAATAATACTAAAATGAAGTGGAAGGCATCATCATTCAGTACTTTAAGGTACAGAGCAGAAATTTAACAGATCATCATTATGAATTAGATCACTGGGATTGCATTTCTGATCCCACTGAGACAGCAACTCTGAGCAACAGTTTACAGAGCCTTAAGAGATTAAGTCTTGAACTTCATGATCTCATTTATTTATAGGTCTGTATTATGGAATATAAAAAAAATTACCCCCAAGTAGTTCCCAGCAATACACTGTAAGCTGGAACCTGATACAGATGCTCTTCACTCAGATTTATCAATGTACCAACTGCCAAGGCCAGTTATAACTCAATTCCAGACACTAAGGAAATCCAAAATTATTTCACAACGTGGAACCAGCATATTTAAGCTGTTCCAAACACAATTTTTCACTGGCTAGATACATCCGATATAATTTGAAATACGTTTACAACATTCTATATTCTACTAACACTAAGCAACTAACATTACAACATGAGCACTGTAAGGATTCAAATGGCTCAAGGTCAATGTTTTCCACAGAGAAGTTAAAATTCAACCTGCATGAAGTTTCTGCTAACCTGAACAGCTTTGCCAGAAGTCTGACCTTGGATTTCCTACTGGATACAGATACTCACATTAGCCCACATCTGCAAGGTGGAAGGATCAATCTTATAGAGCTGATTGAAGTTACAGTACACAACAGCATCCTCTGGTAAGCCGTACTGAGAACGGGTAGTTACAATTATAGTCCGTGGAACTTCTTCACCAGTTGCTGCTTTGTTGTTTATCTAAAAGGAAAAAAAAAGAGCTATTGAAACACTGAAATTGCAGGAAACAAGACTATGCCCTGTAGAATTGTCCTGAAACACATGTTTAGCATAAAAAATTACTGTAAGCATATCTTTGGTTTTATGATACAAAACAAAATTGTCTACTTACCCACCGCAAGAATTTAACAGGTATGTGTACACGCTTGTGGATGCCACAATGTTGCAACCACCAAGGCAAAAAACACTGGGCATTTTCATGCCCTTCCTATATCTCCCCGAAATTCCAAGTAACTGGAATAATTGGAAAGAAGAATCATATAAAGAGGCATTTCACATGGAATCCTATCCTCCTTAAGGTCATGTAATTTCCTTGAGACCAAAAATGAAATTAAAACTGAAAGACAGAATAAAAAGGTATTTAGAAAGCAAAGGTGGGGTTTGGTTTGTTTGGATTTTTGTGGTTTATTTTTGGGTGGGTTTTTTGTGTGTTTTTCTCTTTTAAGATAGAACACAGTAAGCACAGAACAGATAATCAATAGATGCAGACTTGTATGCAACTGATAAGACTGTAAGGAACCAGCTGACAAGGAAAATAATGAAAATGCTGAAAACTGAAGAATTAATGACAAACTTTTTAAAATAATGGATCTTACAGCTTTCACAAAGAATAGGAATATGCTAATAAAAAGCAGCAGAGGATGAAGTTGGAATAATCAAGTTACCATGCAAGAGCCTTGAGGATTAGTAAAATGGAAGCACGATTTTTAATTTTTTTAATAATGGCATGCAATGATGGGATCAAAACTACATAGAGAGAGCAACACAGCTACTTAGAGCCTTCTTCTTTATATACATGTATTTTTACATACATATGCATTTAAAATTTAGACAGTGGCATTGCAGCCAGCCACTGATGACACATTTGATTTGAATGACAATGACTCATTGACTGTTAGAAGATGCACAACAGCTCAGCAGAAGTTGGTAAATATGCTATTTATTCAGGTCACTGAGACTTCCAAAAACACAATACTCAGTTCTTGTTGACCTATGCCCAAAAGTAGCTGAACTCAGCACAAAGAAATGCTGTATTAGTGCCACTGAAAGACAGAAATCCTATTTTACATGTGCACAGACAGAGCTTAGAGTGTTTCATCTCAGTGGTGGAGTGTTAAGACAAGAATTCTCTATGATAACTTCAGAAAAAATTGCTAATAGCCTTACTGATCAAACTATTACCAACTCAAAGAAAAGTGTCATTTGTGAAGAAAAGAAGTTGAAAATAAACCCAGGTATGAGATTATGAACAGAGCAGTGGTAATAAAAGGTATCAAAATGATGTAAAAGAGGTTCCCAAGGGACTGTAAACTGAATAAAATTCACAAGATAATGAGTCATGCCAATGTCAGAATATGGCATTTCTAAAAGGGAAAAAGTGTCCTGCAGTGGAAGAAGAGTTAAACACCACCAGTAATTGTCACTAAAATCCCATGAACTGTTAAGCCCTGAGAGGTGGTCATATAGTGCACAATTCTGAAAGATGTAAGGAGATGAATAAATGTTGAAATACAGTGGAATAACTTTGTCTCTATTCTATTACTCTAACCAAAAAACACAACTGACACTGAGTAACAGGTCACAAATCTAGGTAGATTGGAGGCAGTATCTTGCCTTCAAATTCAGAACAAGCAAATGTCTTCTTTATGCAACAAGAATTAATTTCTTTGGACTTCAGATACCTCTAGATACAATTCCTCTATCTTTGGGGGAAATATCATCTTCCAGTACATCTGTGGTTTATAATGAGCTTCCTTCAGTATGACAACTAAACGAATCAATATAACAGAAAACACATTTGCTTTGAGGTTTTTCTTTGTTGTTAGGTTAAAACATACATATATAACACAAACATCAAGGGAACAGTGTCCCTAAGTGCCTCACCTGAGTAGTTGCTAATCCATTACTGATATTGAAGCCGTTGATAGTAATCTGAATTTGCCCACGATTTATCATCTCAATCACAGCCTCTGCAATGGTGTTCATAGGGATCACTGGCATGCTGAGGGCGGCATTGCCATCGGCATTGTCACAACTGTCAGGACACTTCATCTGCAATAAATCACACAGGAATCAGAGGGAGTACTACCTTCAGTCCCCAGGACTGTACACAGACAAGAGTAGCTCTCACCTTAACAATCTTGACATCAGGAAGGCTGTCAAGGAATGCCTTCAAGTCAATGCCATTCAAAACAATCCTGTTATCATAAATATGACCATTGGACTTGAAATCAATGACTGCTTTTTTCTGTCAAAAAAAAATGATGTCAAGAAGTTACAAGATCCCTTACCAATACTATACTAAGTGCCATTTCATAAAGACACCTATAGAAAACACCTACTTTTCCTGCCCTATCTTCCAACGTACCTTCAGATGGGGGAACATGTTGGCGTGGTCTCCGATAAAGAAAGTGTTTGGCATGTAAGCTAATTTCTCTGAATACTGCTCAGCCACCTCAACCGGTGAGGTTTCTTTATCTGTGATGATATAATCCATGAACAATGCCCCACTGGTTCCAGGATACCCTAGCCACATTGCCTAAAAGACAAGCAAGCAAGGCTTCATTTCCATGTGCATTGCAAAAATAAAGGCAGTTAAAAATCAATTAATTTTAAGTTACATTTGCGACATACAGGTTCAAGTTCCTTCTTCTGCTTTACCAACTGAAGATCAACCCCTAACTCCAAACTTTCAATACTAAGACAGTGAACAGCTCAGAGGTATTCTAAAATTGATCTCTCAAGCAAGTTTTCCCCATGATGCACAGCTTGAAGCCAGAACACCAACCATCAGTGATTACAGCTTCTCTCACCTGAGACAATTCCTGTAGTCTAGAATGACTCTCATTAAGGCTCCTCTCATTCTCTTTCCACAGGCATTTTCGAAAATGCTTAGTCAAAAAATCCCCCTAAAAAACTCTGATATTGATTCTGGCTTACTAAAAGCCCTCTGACTTTGTTACCTGAATAGGTGCTGGTCTCAGGGCAAACAATTCATTTCGGGCTCCTTTGGTGTAGCCATTCATATTAATGAGAATGTGAATGCCATCCTGATGGATGCGGTCTGCTGCTTTTCCATTACATGGTATCTAAGAACAAAGAAATAAATATATAAATACATGTTCTTTTTGTTTTCAGTCTTCCAGTAATAAATGTGGTTAGTCACCAGTGTAACAATGGATAGATACCAAGAGCAAAATTTAATCTGAGACTTAAATCTTGTTATTCCTGGTTTTACAGACACATAAATCCTCAATGCAGCAGCAAAGCTGCGTAGCAGTAAAACAAAAGCTGATGGTTAGAAACTGAGTTTATACAAACCACAACACCCTCCCCCACACTCACTCCTCTAAGGCTAATCAGTAATTAAAACTCACATTCAGTGCAAGTGGCACATTCACAAACTAAGGTACTACAGAAGATCAAAATGAAGATCAAGAATAAGCCACTTAACTACTCCAGAGGGTTTTGCCTTGACTTCTGTGTATACTGAAATCCTGGTCAGTTTTCACACTGAACCTAGGGCAAGCTTAAATGTATTTGCAGTTGAGACATCCTGACTTCTCCACAACATTTAAATATGACTTGAGATCTAATACGAGTTATTAAATATTGGTAATATTATTTTTTAATAATCACAGGTTACAAGATAACCACCACATCCCAGGTAGGGCATAACACCAATATATCTACAAATTTCAAAACTGTCAAGACTAACATCAGCCTAACTCAAGAAATAATTGCAACTAAGAATCTCAAACTACAGATTCATCTCTCTCTTCATTTAGAAAAACTGAGGTTTGCTATAAGGTCAATGCATAAAAAAACACTCACCTGAGATAAGTCAATGAAATGATTTGCTTCAGCCATCACTTTTACACGGAAGTTTGTCCCATCATCAGGACTCAGGGCATAACAGAATACCTAGAATACGAGGCACCAAAAATTTAGTATCTTTGACATCTTGTCCATAAAATAACTGTGCTATATTGCAATTTTAAATTACATCTAGTTTCACACAAACCATTTTTATTTACATGCATTTACCAGTTGAGAAAGAAGTAAACGAAGAGGCACAGGGCCATTTTTTTACACATTTGAACCAAGCCTAGTTTTGGTGCCAGAGTATGGCACTGAATCCTGCACAAACATATATCCACTATTCTCATCAGTGCAAGACAAAGTAACAGACAGATCTGCATAAGAATTGAATCTCTAAGAATGCCTTCAAGTCACCTCTGACTTTGTAATTAGTGAGAATCGTAACAATGAATCAGGCTGAATAGAGCTAAGCCTCAGGGAAGCTTTTAACAGTGACTAGCTCTCTCACGTAGGAAACCAGAAGTGTATCTGAAAACATCACTTCATATCGGTAAAGGAGGACGACTCGGGCTGAAGAACACTTCATAAAAAACAAACCCAAGAAGTAAAAATTTGCTCTTTCCTCATTTAATTGCTTGCACAAAGAAAAAAAGAAGCGCCACTTATAGGCATATTTAAAGCTTTAAGCATGCCATTTTTATTTTTACCTCAAATTTTTCTGGGTTATGCATGCCTGGAATTGACTGCATTAGGTGTGAGGTTGGGTGGTTTCCAAAATCAGAGCTCACATAGCCAATACGAAGTCGACCTTCACTGGCTTTCAAATCCTTGGGATGCTCATATGGTGGCTTGTGAAGAACATTAATCTGCCAAGAAAACACACAAGTGTTTACAAACTCAGGAACTAAAATCTAAACAAAGGGACAAAACCCCCCTAAGAGTTTTCAGAATTAACCTTATCCCACATTCAAGCAAGCAGTCACGGACATCTGTTGTTCCAAACCTGCGTTCTACATATTCCACTGGAGCCAAGTGCAGTGCCCACACACTGTGTCACAAGATGTGATGTCTCGGCTCTCAGACAAATACAGACATTGCTACTGCATTTCTGCTTTTCTAACAGTTTCAGTAGTCCACTCATGATTATTAAATACACTGATACCACACCACAATCCTCAGGAGGTTCTCAAACCACAAGGCATTTGTGACCAAAACAGGATTGATTTAAGACACCAAAGCATTTGTTCTGCTCTTTGCTCTCCATCTTGCCCAGGCAGCAGCTTGTAACTACTATCTCTGACAGCATTATCAGGCTACTCAGACAAGTCACTTTGACAGTGCTATCTTCCATTAGTTAACCAGACCCTCCCACCAGCTGACAGCACATTTTCAATTATAAATGGCAACCTGCACAAGTAGTCTGTCTCAAAACTCACAAGCACTAACAGCTATGAATGTTACATCCCATCTCCTCACATGTCAATGACTCAGAAAGCTTACAAAGGCTAATACTGACAAATCTGAATATTAGATTTTGAGTAGGAACAGGCAAAGCCCTAAAGAATTTCAATTAACAATCAACAACTGGCCTGTATAGAACTTCCTACCTTGTCCAAACAGAGGTTTCCGTGTCTCTCAGCAATTGCCTTTCTAAAACTGTGAGAAAGGGGATACAGCATGCTATGATGGGGGTGTACAGAAGGCAGTCTGTTTTTCTCCAGCTGATCAGCTACAATGCTAACCAGCTTCTTCATTCTTTCATCATAGTCTGTCCAGTCACAGACAATCTATAAAAAAGGAAAAACAAAGATTAGGACAACAGCTTCCTTTGGCCTGTATCAGTTATTTCACAGGTTGAGATTAATGTTTCTTCCAAAAATGGAAGTTAGAACTTCTGTAATTACTGTTGATGACTTTATCATCTTAGCTCCTGATTTAAGACTTAAGTCTAACTCTTTACATTGAAATAAGTAATCTCCTGCAGAGGAATCCTATGAATCAAAAAGTCTCATCTTCCTCACCTGCAAACAGTGGGCCAAGTTGCAATAGGCATCTGGGAAATCAGGTTTCAGTTTCAGAGCAGTACGGTAAGAGGCAATGGCTTCTGGTATATTCCCTGAATCCTGTGAAGACACAGAAATGAGTCAGCAGGTAAAAATATCCTCAGGGTAACTACTCACAGTGCCCCACCACACTCTTCTAAGAGTGAATCATTCCCATGTGCTACCTTGTGAATCGAGGCCAGGTTGCTGTGGGCATCAGCAAAAGCTGGGTTTATCTGAATGGCACGGGTGTAGCACTGCAGAGCTCCTTGAACATCCTGCATCTCCTTCAAAGTGTTTCCCATATTAGAATAAGCATCTGCAAATGTGGGGCTGATTCTGAAAAAGAAAAGAGAGTATGTCACGAACAAGAAAAGCTCCTTCTCCAAGGAGAAAACATGCTCATACCCAGACTTTTCCATCTGAAGAGCAACTATGGAAATTGTAATACATGACTAAGTCACCTTCTGTACATATCTAGGCACTTTCCTGTTAGGAAAGGCTGGGACTTTTGCAGGAGTATCCATTTACCTAATAGCCTCTTTGTAATGCATCAGAGCTTCCTGTAACTTTCCCTGCTGTTGCAGAACGCTTGCTAAGTTTGAATGCGCTGCAGCAAACTCTGGAAACACCTGGAAGAAAAAGAAGTTGACTCTGTCTCAAATATCTCAAGCAGACCATAGCAAAAATATCTGTGCATTTACTACTGTATTTTTCTTTTTAGAGAGAGGAAGATACCTCACGTCCTATTAACACATTCCCAGTTTGAATCACCCACCTCTCCCTCACAACTGTACCTCAAGAGCCTTCCGATAAAGACGAACAGCTTCCTCAATATTGCCCTGCTCCCGCTTGATGTTTGCCAAATTGTTGAGAGAATCTGCATGAGTGGGACAAAGTCGTAGGGCTGTGTTGTAGCATTCCTCTGCTTCTACCACCTTCAAAAAAAGGGCCACTGTTAATATAGTAACATTTACTGTAAAAGCACTGTTTATGAGAAGTCATCATACAATCACTTTTAAAGGTAGATGTCATCATACAATCACTTTTAAACGTTCAAGATGGAGATTTCCTGAATTATTCTTCCTTTTAAGTGAGATTAACATCTATTTTAACAACTTGCCCAACAACTTAACTAACAGGTAACAGCTGGTGTCTATTAAAAAAAACATTCACTGTAATTTTAAGAAAGAAATGCTCCTTACACTGCCTTTCTCCTTCAAGGCATTGGCCAAATTGCAGTAGGCATCAGGGAAGTGGGGCTGGAGCTCAATGGCCCTCCTGTAGGTGTCTATGGCCAGGTCTATCAGGCCCTGCTCATAGTACACACAGGCAAGGTTGCCGTGCACAACTGCGTGATTTGGGCTCAAACTCAAGGCTCGCAGATAAGCTGCCACAGCTCTGTAACAAAATAAAGGGGAAAAGAAAGAGAAGGGAAACAATCATCCAGAGAGCAGGAATTATTTACCTTGGTACACTGGATAGTGAACAACACTAAGTCTTCCAGAAAACAAGCAAAGCTCTCAGATACTTCAATGCTCTTCATTACTAGAAAAAACACCTTTTTTTCCTCACTCTATTTTTTGCTAGTTCATTATTCAACTTTAACAAGATAAACAGTATCACATTACATCTTTATTCTCTCCAGCAACCTACCATTACTTACTTAGACTTAAATAATCACTTTGCTTAAAAGTGAAATCTTTAATTATATGTTCCTAAAGCACTATATAAATGGCTGATGTACTCAAATCCAATTTCTAGAAAAACCAAACAATGTACATAAGTAAATGTTTAAAAGGTGATGTAAAATCTGAAATTATGGAAAAACATGCCTCTGTTTGGTCCACTAATTAATGATTAAATCAGTATCACTGAATCATTTTGACTGTGTGCAGTGCAGATAATTAACCTGTTCCTGAAAGCTTTTATTCAATTTGGGGCCACAAGCCACAGCTATCAGAAATTAAAAACCCATCAACAGATGCAATATGGTACAATGCATATAAACAACACAGCCTGGATCTTTTCCCAGGAACAAAAGATTCATTTATCAGATTAGAGGTCTCAGAACAGGTTAGTCCAACAACACAGCAATACTACTGCAACCCAAGGCAATAACATGAGGCAGATATGTCACAAATACAGAATATTCAATCAGATGTTTAGCTGAATTCCACCATTCCAGTTTTCTCAGACAGAAGGGAAATTTTAGAAGAGACACACTTGCAAATTATATTCTGAACCACATAATGAAAACAGAGAATTCAAGCATTCAGGTCTTTTTCATGTATCTTATTTTCACCCTCTTCAGCCTTAGTTTCAAATCTATTTTCATCAGAAACTCTCATTTTTGACAGTGCATTAAGTACAAGAAAGCAACATGAAAGAATGCATTTCACTGGAATTTTTGATTTTTATTTAAACAGACCAGTAGCCTGGTCTGTCTGTACTTCAAAGCCATTTGCTTGCTAAGCTCACAGCTGAAGTCTTTGCTACTCCTGTCCATAGATGCTTCACAGAGGGAACCTAATCTATATCTTGATATATCACACAAGCCACAGAGAGCAACAGTATTGATTTGCTTACCTGTCAAATATCCTTGCCTCCTTCAGAACATTTCCCAGATTGATATAAGCATCCAAAAAATTTGGGTCAAGTGTTACAGCCTGAAAATATTTTTGAAGTAAAAGTTTTGAGCATTAAACACAAACACATTTTCTATGAAACTGACTTGCTTGCTGTTTTTTAAAAAATTTATAAAGACAATCTGTAAGCTTTAAGACTTTATCAATAACCCAGTAAGGAAGGAAAACATACAAACCAATCACAGAGCAAAGTTATTTATCTGTAGGAATGACAGCATGTACTACCTTCAAATTTATTTGTTTTCTTACCTATTGAGTTGCAACTACTGCAGAATAAAGTGTTAAGCATTTATTTCACATTAGGCTGATCATAATTAACACTTCTGTCTACTGATGCTATGTTGTCTTTAGCTTGTTTTTAGAGAAGAAACCCTAAAAACCCTTATATGTGTCCTTTATCTACTGTAAAGTAAGACAGAATTTTAAAGCTTTACCAGTGAGGGAAAACAAGCTGTTCACGCCAACAAAGAAACAGCAAATACATCAGGGAAAATTCAGTAGCCATTTAACTGAAACATCTTTGCTCCCTTCAAAAATAATAAAATGCAAAAAACCACTTAAACTGATGAAGTTACAGAAGCTGCAGCACAAAGGTACACGAGTATTTGACAAGCCCCACTCTTACAGTCTCATAGGAACTATTAATTCCAAATTAAATACTTCATCTATCATGAACTAGACACAGATCCAAAAAAACAAAACAAAACAAAAAAATTTTGAGACGCTAGACTTTTTTCTGTAGATTTAAAGCCATGAATTTCAGGAAGAAACTGTTGCCACATCCTAAATTCAGCTTTACGGCACTCAATAAACCTTAGAGATGAGGACAAAATTAATTACAATGCCAATTAGACACTAATTGGAAGGTATCAGGCAACTACTTAATGACAGTAATCTAGAGAAGTTTGAACAGCAGTTAAAAATAAACCTGGAGAAGAGGAATTAATGTCTCACTTAAAACTATTCTTTTCAGTTACTCAAAGGACAGTAATACCTGAAACAAAAATCACAATGCAAAATGATTTTAAGCACCAAGTTGATCCTTTCTCTTACACACGAAACATGTAAAAAAACATTATCATCAAATCAGATTTTTAAAAAAATTAGTCTAGGAAAGGGCTAAAGAACAATTTGATTAATTTTCTCATATTTGACATGTGTGAAGTCCTAGGGGAGCTCTAAGTGTCTCTCTCTAGAAGCATATAGCTTTTAAACCAGCAAGTTTAAAAAAATAATTAACATGAGCTGTTAACAAACAGGATCATACAAAGTTCTCCACTACCAAAGTATTTATCATTTGCAAGCACACAACTGCATGTACATTCAAATCTGGCAGTGAAGCTGACTCCCTTAGGTAGTTACCTTTTCAAAGTGATGAATGGCAAGCCAAATTTCTCCTTGGGCATTGAAAACACAGCCAAGATTACTCCAAGCCACTGCAAAGTTTGGTTGAGTCTCAATTGCTTTTAAGTAACAGGCCTTGGAATAGTTAAAGAAGAGAGATACAAGGGAAGGGGAATATTTGTAAAAAGAAAAAAATGAGAAAAAATAATTGTTAGTATGCCTTCTCTAACCAGCCAAAAGTGACCCTGCAGTATAGGCTAGCTTGCGCCAAAACTAATGCGCTGCAAACTGTTGTTGATCCTGCGCCAGCGCAAACCAAAACCCAGGTGCAAGCCCACCATTTTTCAGTTCTGCTGGTAACAGATTAACATTCCTTCAGACACCAGACCACCACAGAAATCATCTCAGAAACAATTCAAGTAGTGCACCAGAAACATCTGTCGCCTGTTAGCGCGTAAAAAAAAAATCAAAAAAGTACTGTGTAAAAACAGCTTTACTCTGAAACAAAATTTTCAAATATTCTAAATCAGATAAAAATTACTCTTAAAAAAAAAAAAAAAAAAGAGGAAAAAAAATACTGAAAAAATAAAGCCATTCCTCAGTTTTAAGTGTGCTAGTCAAATGAGATGACACACCCTATCCGTATCTTGTTTCCTGGTTTCTTCTAATACAACCCAACCTCTCCTCAAAACCTCAAATGACAGGATTGCATGAAGGTTTAGGTCCCTGTAATGCAAGCGCAAGAAATCGCTGCGCATCCTACCCAGCACGGCGCCACGCTATCGCTGCGAACTGCTTGGCTCTAGTGATTGCCCCAAGGTGCAGTGAACAGCCAACCAGAATCATTAATCTACCAGACAGGCCCACACAAAACTTGTATGTTAAATTTGATGTCTGGACTCTGTAAATGCGTTACAACCCAATTTTATCCAAAAGGCTGCAGCCTGGAGCTCGGGCAGTCGCCCGATCAGAGATTAATCATCGAGTCAACCGTTCACGGGGGCTTTAATCGCACGCAATGCGCGTTACCGCTGCGCAGCCTTTGCGCTACTGCAGGATCACAGCGCATCATCAGAAGAGCAGAACGCTGCAATCCAAACAAAGAAGAAAAAAGGAAAAAAATGAACAACCGGAAGAGTTAGAAGCTTTTACTATTAACTATCTCCAATTATTTCTTTAAAAAATATTTTAATTTACTTTTACTTTATTTCTTTGAAAGAATTTGTGGCTAATAGTATAAAATATTCTTACATTACTTGCTTGTAATTAAATATTTTAAGCTGTTTCTGAAGCCACAAGACAGAAGATTCAGGCATGGAGGCAAATGGTTTTGCTGTGGCAGTTACAAACCCGTTACCATATTTCTCATCATGTGACTTTTCGGTGCGTTCCTTGCTGGAAGAGGAGGAGGAGGTGTGTGTCTGCCCTAGATCCAGGCCTCGAGCTCCCTTCAGCGAGGCACCTTACGCATGGAATAGGAGGTTTCACCCACCTGAAACCTTCTAAATACAATATCAGTGGTGAAAAACCAAAAACAAGAGAGAAAATAAAACAAGATCATTAGTAAGAGTTCAACAAAGCAATTGCATTTTTTTGGATATGTCTTAACACATGGGAATGAGGATAATCTGTCTGTAACAAGGGAGACATGCAGAAGGGAGAGGGTTAATCGGGCAATTGCATACAGCAGGGACTTTTTTTTTTTGGAAGAAAGGCTCTGAAACATCTACAAAGAAATTAAATTTTAGTTCAAACTGTAAGGAATCTGCTGGCTTGATCTTTCAAATGGACTGATAACCAAAGAAACACATTGCAATTTACTCAAGATGTTTTTCCTTGTTTATTAAGTTCTCACAAAACGGAATAACACTTTCAAACTAGGTGTCTCCAGAGCTCTGAAACAAAGAAGTCAGCAACCTAAGGCAGGCGCAGTGTCTTGGCCTATACCAGTCACACTAAAGCTGCAGTGAAGTGCAATTCGTGTTAGCTGTCCGCTTGGTGGGCTGAGAACCAAGTGTCTCAAAGACTGTTCAACTCTGAATGCTCTACACAATGTTTTCAACCTGGATCCGACCAAATCAATCAGGCTGCCCTAAGGTGGTACACGCATCCAAGTTGTTTTGAGAAACAAAGCAATATCGAATTTTGAACCTGCAGTCCCCGTTACCCCACAAAGACTCCCACCCTCCCTAAATGGTGCTGCAGCCAAACAGACAGCTACGCTGTTCATACACTCCACTTCTGAGCATGCGCGTGGGGCTTGGAGCGACAGCCGTGGAGCCCAGAGTGGATCTGATTTCTCCACACTCCTCACCCCTGCAGCGCGGACGCGTAAGGTGGCTTGTAACAAGACAATTTCTTTCTGCAATCCAAATTTTAACGTGCCAAGAATTTTAAACTCATCTTGGTGTTCGAATTCTCAGTTTAGGAAACGCACGACTGCTAGAAGCCACCTTTCCACTACAGCAAGTTTTCTTTTGATCAGTTCATTTACCAAACAAACCAGCTTTGTCCTTCCGATTTCTTTATTTTGGGGGAGGGGAGAGGGAAGACATGAAGATATTGGGGAATGGGGGTGGGGGGGTGGTGTGTGTCGCATACTGCAGCTATTATTTACTAGCCTTTCTTCCACTATCAAGGGAAGGGAAAAGTTAAAAGAATAAAAATCTTTAAAAGCCAATATTACAAGGTAACATTTGGATAAGTTTCTTCTCCACTTACAAGCCACAAAGGACTTTAGAAGAGCAGCCTTTTCAATAGCACCTGCATCGTACAGGGATCTCGAGCTAACCACAGGCTCTCTGCTTGGCACCAGCAGGCAAGCCTCAGATCTGAAGGATTGTTATTTATTTCCAGATGAAAGCATGATGGAGCCCCTGCCCAATACTTCAGAATGGTATCAGATAGTCTAGTTCAGCAGCAAGGCTTGGTAACTTTCCATTTCTTGACTTAAACCAACTTTTTAACATGGACATGCCATATCTTGCCCTGCAACTACTCTGGGGTGTTTCAGTGCCTTCAGTTTTCAGAAGTTTCTCGGACTGTCTGTAGATCAACGCAGATTTGAAGACTTGGTGCAAAGTTCAAGTTTTCAAAACACTGACGTTTACATGTATTCTACCCAACACCTACCTTGGCTTCTTCCAAGCGACCCAGGGCTTTGAGCAGGTTCCCCAGGTCACTACGAACACAGTACAAGTCCTGAAAAATCAAAATCACACCATCAACTTCAGGACTTCAGATTCCACACAGGTCTTCAGAGAGAATTTGCAAAGAACAAACCCAGTCCTCTAAAGTTTTGTTTAGATTCGTAATAAATACCTCACAAATGTAAATTTTTTTCTTGACCTAAGATTACAAACAGATAATCAGAGAAAATTTTGTCCTGTGAAAGTACAACTGTAAAGAATGAAAAAGAAGTAGTATTTCATACAATTCCTATTATGTAGAAATAAGAAACTGAAAACAAATGCCCCCCAGTAGCTTAAGTCCTTTTGCCACATGTAAGAATTTAATTTTTTTTTTCAAACCACAACTCCAAACCTGTACTCTTAAGAAACACCATTGCCATTATGGCTTTTTAATAAAGTGATTTTTCTGCCTGTATCCCTAAAGAAGTTTTTCTCCCTGTTTTTCCCACTAATCCATCCATCCATTTCCAGCAGCTTTACCACATGTTCTTGTTCTTTCATTTGACATGAAAGCACAGTCTGCAACAGCATTATCCAGCAGTAAAGACCACAGAGAATGTAGACATTTTGTCAACACTAATGAAAGGATTTACCAACCTAAACAAAACCCAACTCCTGCAAAAACTCACCATCTCACATTATTCTAACCAGTGCATCCACTAGTCACACCACTTGGCATAGTATGTTAGACAAGTTCACACCGGCTTAAGAACACAGAGAAATACGGTTCTGGGCTCTTGCTGGACTGGGATTGCTTTTGCTTTTCCTACAGAAAATGGATTTATGCACATGGGACCAATGCTGCACTTGAAGTACTTTTTATCAAAATGTCTGACTAAAGAGCAAGCAAATGCCTTTATCACGCTGAGCAATACTATACAAATTTAATGAGTATGATGCAAAATAAAAAAGGGACAGCAGTCTGTTTACTAAAAATGTCAATCTGAAACAGTTACAGACAAAAATCCAAACACCAGATCAATCTTACAGGAGTCACTTATATAGACAGTCAGTTTCAGCCTATAAAACCTAAGCTGATGCTGCTGTAAACCAGTCCACAATGGAAATCTAACTCAGTCTACAGCAGAAAACTTACCGAGGCAACGCTCATGAAATTTCTGACTTCATGATAAAGTAATACCTGGTGATTTTCCAAGATCTCACATCCAAGTATAAGCATCGATTCTTTCACTGTACTACTAAAGTTAAATATGGGGCCATTCACTGAAGCTTCTGCCTTCAGAAAAGAAAAAACTAACCTTTTTTTTAATCTAAAGAGGTAAGCATGTTACATATACAGAAAAGCAAACAACCAGTAGCCCTTACTGCAATATACAACTTTTTGTGACAAAAGCCTCACCAAAGATCCTTAAAAATAGTATTAACTGCTTTATTAAGTTTATGGCCTACAGGTTGGAAGGGTTATCTATTGTTCATTCTTTGAAAGCTGCTACTTTTGTGTCCTAAGGCAGTAATAAAGAATGGACTTTTATAAAATAAAGCACTACTTACAGGATTGTACTGAAGGGCAGACACATATGCCTGTACTGCTCCTTCCATATCACCTGCAGCTACGAGTGCAGCAGCCAAATTAATATATCCATCAATGAAATCTGGTTTGAGGCGCAGTGCATGCCTGTAATGTTCTATTGCTTCCTGCAGCTGTCCACGCTCCTTGTACACATTGCCTAGATTTGAATAGGCTTCGGCCAACAGTGGATTCTGTTTGATTGCCAAAGTGCTGAAGTGAGCAGACCTGGAGAAAACAGACAAGTTAGCAAATAAGACATCATAACCCAAAAACAAACAAAAAAACCCCCAAACAAACCAACCCTTGAAATTCACTGTTTTTCTGTTTATCTAGTTACTCTAGTGAACATTAATGCTTAGGTAAACCAAACATACAGCAAACAAATCTGGACTTACAGAGCTGTCCTGTATCTTTATCTCCCACTTTAAATTCTGATGGCCCTGGTTCCCATTTTAGGTTGTACTGGACAAAGACAGCTCTCCTTTACAGTCAAAAGGGTTCAAGTTGTTTCACCAAACCTGAGCTGAATACACTTAGAAAAAACACGACAGGAATCCCTCTTACAGCATCTGTATGCTTTAACCAAAGTTCCACTTGATAATCTTTCCAAGAAGCAGGACATGACTCACATGTAAAATTCTCTTGCATCCTCACTTATTTCCCCATATCTGAACTACTACAACTTCAAAATCTAAGTCAAAATTCTTACTTCCTTCACCAGCAAACATGAATTTACAGCTAGAACAAGTGAAGTTCAAAATGCTGGAGGCATAGAAAGAAAGATTAGGAACAGGCAAGCAGAAAGAACATAGAAACAACTATCAGATCAGAAAACTCCTTTAACTAAACACGTTGCTGTACAGGAAACAGTCTTACAACTTAAAGAAAAAACCCCAAAACCAGAAACACTTAGACTGTAGGTGGAATGAACATTATACATGCAAATCCTGCCAGTACACACCAATGTGACTGATATTCCAATTTTAATACATACAACATTAAAATAACACGACAGTAATGGCAAGGCCTCCTGCTTGTTGTAAAGCTGATGAGTCCAAATTGTATTTCTCTTACCCCAGCCAAATTCCAGAGGGAAGAAGCCTACCTGTCCAGTCGGCGACACTGGAAGTGAATGGACGACAGTAACAAAAGCACACCAGTGTTATCAGGCTCCTGTCTCCAGAGCTGCATGCAGTGTCTCTCTGCTGCTTCAAAGTCTCCTGCCTGATACTCACGATGAGCCAACTCCGCTAACCCTTGGAAGGAAAGCATACGTTTCGTTGGTTCTGGAGAATCACCAAAACATTTAAAGGGGGAAAACAAAAGTTAGATGATGGGAACAAAACCAAAACAAAACAAAACAATGAAAAATAATGTACACAACTAATGGATAAAAATGTTTGAAATGATATGAAACACTACAGCAGGTGACAGTTGGGACTCTTAAGATCTTATCTGTACCATCCTTGACTCCATCAGGTAATAATAGCAAAAATGCAGACTGTCATGACTACAAATATTTGTAAGTCAATCATTTTCCATTATTCTGAGACTCCTGTCATGATATATTTTAGTTCTAAACAGTGGAAGTGCTGCTAACAGATCAGCGACTCTCCTCACTCTTCCCCATGACAGAAAATCCTATGCTTTACTACAATAAAAAAAGTTCTAAGAATTTAATAGGGAAATGAAGGACAGGAGACAAAGACTTTAATAAAGGACTTGAACAAAATAAAGTTTTGCTGTGCAAGTAGTGAAAGCCCTTAAAAAAAAAAAAGGCAAAAAAAGCTCAATGGGTAACATTCCTTGAATTGTGTGTACTCCTACATTTTCTCTGAGGAGTCAAAACCCCTTCACAGAAAAGAATGGGTCCTGAAACAACAATATCTGATGAGAGACAAACACACACTTCAATGATTATGCAACTGGCCTACAGGAGGAGGAACCATTAAACAGACAGGGTACAGGAAAGTAGTTACTGCTCCTGAAGGCTTAGCTGGAACAGGTGTGACAAAATAGTTTTAGTATTTAATACCCAACTGTGAAGAATGAAATACTTAAACGAAACGCCACCTGTTTTAGATAAAACAACCAGAAGTGAGAAAAGTAAGTGAAATTTCTTACAAAGCAAGTGCAGCTTGGAAAAAACTCACAACCATTCATCCTAGAAAGAAGTGCTGGCCCTCAAATTCTGCCTTTATACCAACAACTCTTACTATTAAAAGGTTTGATTACCACAAGAATTTCTCATTTTTCCTCCTGTACGCTGCAGCCCCTTAATTCCATTCATTAAATACTTCCCACCTCATCCTATAGTTTTAAAATCTGGAAACTAAATGAAACAGATAAACCTTTCCTAATACAAGAAAGCACCTCAATAGCTGAGCCTACATTTTTGTAGTGAGGCAGTACAAAAGTCCAGAGACCCTCATGGTTTTGTAAGAACTTTAAAAATGGCCAAAATAATACCTAGTGTTTATTTTATGAAATTGGGATTGATACAATTTATTTAAATTACTTTCAAATTTGGGGTTTTAGCACCAGTCGGTTTTAATATATAATATCATATATTATATTTAATATAAGGCTGCAAGTCCTCTGATATAAGTACAGTAGTTTTTCCAGATAGTATATTGTCTCTTTCAGTGCTATAAATTGTTTCACAGTGAATTGGACTACCACTGCCACTCATTTTCAGATAATTTACAAATCAGTAACCAAGTATATTAATCCAGATCAGATTCCTGTTTTTCAAACCCTGACTAAGGGCAAAGTGGACTTCAGGATCTGGTTAAACCTACTGGCAAAGACAAAGCTGTACAACCTTTATTCAACATGAGAATGTTGAACTGTGGCTGGAAACCTCACCACTTATAAATGTCGCTGACAGTAATATTGGAGCACCAGCAGACTGTTCCTCACTTGGCCCCCGTGACTTTAACAAATTTTGCCCTCCTGGCAGTCAGCATATTTTCAAGTTCCGCTGATGGCACTGACAGAGAAACCATAGAGGAAAAGCATGCCTCATGAACCCAACTTCCTCTTCAAATTCGATTGTTCTAGCAAATTTCAAAGTTAAAAAAAAAAAAAAAAAGCACCCCAAAATAAAACAACCCAGAAGTTTACACTTCAAGACTTATGACTGCAGGGAAAGAAGCTTTCGATCATGATCTAAATCCTGTATTTTGCCTACTTAAAGCAAGAAGTCAAACCAAAGTTGCAACTTCCAGGGCAAGAGAGCAGGCGGTACAGATTTAACACCTGGGAATGAGAACTACTAACAAAAGCAACGAAAGAAGAAACGCTGACATTTTCTTTCATTTACCAGGTGTCTCTGTTTACAAAACAACCTGCCCTTTGTCTCCAGAGACAAGTCAAACTCAGTGTAAAACTGCCAGTCATCTACGTCCAAGCATTTATTTTATGAACGACTGTGAAGTTTACTGAAAAGCAGGAAGTGGACAGCCACATCACAAAGTCCAGAATGAGTGAAACTTAATACAAAGTTGGCTGGAACCTACGCAGTGCAAAATATCCGTAAGACAGCCCATGAATGGATGCTCACCGAATGAATTTGTAAGAAAATAATTGCAATGAGGAGTCACAGCCAGAAAAATCCCTTACCAAGTCTTGCATAAATTAATTCCTGTACCTACGCTATGTGCTGCATGCTTCGACTGTGACCTTGGAAAAGTCTAGTACAGTACGGTGACAATGACCTTCCCTGAGGCTTCTAGACAATACAATAAAAACAAAAAGCTACACAGAACCATCAGAAACGCGCCCAAGGCTATTTCCCCCCCAAAAAAATACCATCCTAAAGACTTGCAATACACTCATGCTCAGCCTTGTGTTGAGACACAATCTAGTTCCAGACAGCAGCAGTGGTTACCTCCAGCTGGGAGGTGCTGGATAGCACAGAACTCTCTCCCAGCGTGCACGTGGCTCTTTTTAGCCCCAGGGATCCAGGCTACAAGAGGATGCTGCAGCCTCGCTGACCACACACACAGTTCTTGCTGAGAACGTACGAAATACCGTACTGCAGCACTTTTCTGTATCACTAATGTTTCTCTTTAGATCCCTATCTCCGCACGGCTATCCCGTCTCTTTCTCCAAAAATCCTCCTTTTCCTTCTACTTTTCCCAGGCATCATTTCAGCTCTTCCTGCCTCTCTGGTTACAGAAACCCCCAAAATCTGGGGGATAAAGCTGTGTTTTTCCTTCATCCTTTCAGTAAGCATAACATTTCTTTCTCTTTATTTCTCCTGATTTCTCCTCGTCTCCATTCCTCAAGTTCCGGATCTGCGAACTAAATTTAGGGCAGGATCTTTCCTTGATACAACACGCTACCTTACGGTTCAGAAAAGCGCTTTAATGCTCGGCTCTGCCACAGAACCACAGAACGGTTTGGGCTGGAAGGGACCTTAAAGATCATTTCCTTCCAATTCCACCGCCATGGGCAGGGACACCTTCCATTCGACCAAGCTGCTGAAAAAAAAAGTCCTGCCTAAGTGCAGCGAGCGATTCTGGGCAAACCAACACACGTTTTGGGTCAGGCTTTTACCCTACTTCGTCCTCTAACGCAGTCACCTGATATCTGATAAATATAGCAGGAGCCCGCCGCACTCACACCTCCCCGCGCCTCCCCGGCAGCGGCCCGGGGGCTGCCCATGGGCAGCGCCCACCGGAGCGCACCCAGGACCGCGCTGGGGCCCGGGGCGCACAGACCCCCACAAAGGCGGGGGGACACCCCCGCCTGCCGCATCTGGAAACTTCCGCCGGGCGCGGGCCCGGCCAGCGGGGAGCGGCCCCGGGGGCGAGGGCACGGCCCGGTCCCCGCTGTCCCCGGCCAGCCCGCCCCCGGGGGCGCCGCAGCGCACGGTACCTGTGCTGTCCGCCACGTTCCCCACGGAGGTCGCCATCGGGGCAGGGGCCGGGGAGGCTGTGGCGGCAACGGCAGAAGGTGCGCTCGGGCCGGGCCGGGCCGAGCTGCCCGCGGTCGCGGCGCGCTGAGGCGGCGCTCCCGAAATGGCGGCGGCGGCGGTACCGAATGGCCGCGGCCGGAACTATCTCCGCGGAAAAGAGTCCGGGCGGCGCCGGGCAGCGCTTCCACGCGGCGGGCGGAGGGACCTGCTGGAATCGGCGCGCTACTGTCCCAAGGTTATCCTTCCGCACAGCGCTGCGCCAAAGGCGGCGGAACTGCGCATGCGCCGCCGCTTCCCCGTACCCCCGCACGTGGCCCCGCGGAACCGGCGCTCACCGGGATAGCGGAGCTCAAACAGCGGGGCTCCGATAGCGGGGCTCACCGGGACAACGGAGCTCAAACAGCGGGGCTCACCGGGACATCAGAGCTCACAGGGACAACGGAGCTCAAACAGCGGGGCTCACCGGGACATCAGAGCTCACAGGGACAACGGAGCTCAAACAGCGGGGCAGCGGAGCTCACCGTGTACCTGCACTGATTCACCGGGCTCCGGCCACACCGGTGCACTGAGAAACAGCAGCAAAGGCGTCCGTATCCCCATTCCCGCTGTGTTTCCATGAGCTCCGACAGCCACACACCGGGGCTCCATACGGAACCCTGGGGTCTGCACGGGCTTCCCCGGGACACTGAAAAGTATCAGTCTCCGGTGAATCTTGAGCCTTCCTGAAGGCTCAGATTAACAAAGTCTGCTTTCTGGAAGTAATTGCAACTTAGAGAAAAAGTAGGGCAGCTGTTTCTGAAGTATTGGTAATAATTAGGCAGTTCCCAAAACCACTCAGGGGTCAGATGTCAGACACTGCATGTGTGGATCCAGAGAAAAAACTCCCCTTTATGAAATGGAAATTGCCTTACAATTGTTCATCAACAGCAAGTGTTTCATTCTGAGCAAACATATTTTCCTGACAGACATGCACATATCCAACAGGTCAGTATTGCTGAGGAATTACTTTACATCTCTAAAGAATGAAGAACAAACCATAAAAATCTGTGTGTGGATTCTGGAGCCAGTACAGGCTACAACAAGCAAAGGCTTCAGCAGGACACACTTGTCCAAAAGCTTATTTTTCACCATTTACTCATTCATATAACATGTTTTACAATCAGTTAAAATATTATATCTAAAAATAAAAAAACCTTGTTAACACAGCCCACACTATACTGTTCCTTACACCAAACTGGGTAAGAGAACAAGTGAAATTTAGGAGCCAAGAGTGGCCCAGGATGACCATCAGCTCAGGGAAGGGAGTTTATTCATCTGAGTCCAGGTCACTGTCTCCTGCAATGGAGTGAAAGTCCTCGCTGTCCTCCTCATCCTCAGACAGATGGACCTGACTTAACACACTTGGCCCAGAGCGCTGCTGTTCTTCCTCTTCCTCCTCTTCTGAGATCTCATAGCCTCCAATGCTGCTGAAACTCGTGTCTCTTGTGTTGGACTTAGGGTCTGGTTCTTCGTAGCTGCCGTAACTAGAAGAAAGAAGAAAATAATTTCAAATGAGCTGCTGATACCAGCAATTCTGTATTTAACCGCTGTAAGAGTTGGCTTGAAGTCCTGTGAACACTGGGAACCACTGTGCATTTCAACTGTCACTGGCCAGCTTTTTAAAACAGAAACTAAAGAAAAAACAGTTTTCCAATTAAACAATTCCAGTATCTTCACTCTGATACACTCCAGGCAGGAAAAATTGATAGCTCCAACAGCTTCTGTCACCTTCACTGCAGACAGAAAAGTGCAGTACTGTTTTCAGCCCATTTTCATCTTCTCTAGCACTTCCTGCTGACTCTTGTCAAGGTCCTGGGCTGGACTGACCACTGCCTGCCAGCCCAGATACCTACCAGCTCTGATGCCTGTGACTTATTAGGCAAATATTGATAATGGCACTAAGGAACTGAATTCCACAAGCAGAAGGAGAACAAAGAATCAAATACTCTACAGAATGCTCAGAGAAGGGAGAGTAGCTTGCTGTTCTCTCAAATGCAAAAAAATAAAGCTTATATTGTTGTACTTTTGATTTTCTAGTAATCTAATGCCTTCCAGTATATAGGATATGCATATTCCTATATGGATATCCATATTCCTATACTTCTGGACTTCAACTAAGCAGTTGCATTTCAAGTCAGGGCATGCTTTCTTAGAGGGGTAAAAAAAAAGTTAATTTGCTGAATCACTTCTTAACTTCAAAGGCATCTTGTAGTTTGATAGCTTGTAAAAATCTTTATTTGTCCTGCTATCAAAAACCACTATGTACAAGAAATCATCTAACTTAAAAGAAAGAACTGTGTGTGTTTCTTTTTTAATTTAACTGATATTTTTATTAGTGAAAATCTAACAGCAACCCCAAATTTCTGTCAGTAAGAATAAATGGTAGTTATGGTTGCAAGACTTTGAACAGTCACAAGATAACTTTAAGAAAAATGTGAGATACTCTTCAGGTTTTTAGCACGAACACTTCAAAAATCTTTAAGAGAAGGGACTTCTAACAGGATTCCCAGCTCTAATTACCTGATATTGCTGTCCTCCATAACATGAGATGTCTCCCCACCGTCTCCTTCATAGGACATCATACTTTCTTCATTGTCCATGCCCATCCGTGTGTTCTCTTGAAGAACATGAGGTTGTTTGGGTCTCACTGCATTGGGCTCCACTTCTGAGTCACTGCCACTCTCACTCAGCTGGATAGCTGTGTAATGAACCAATGTTTGGTCACGAATTGCCAGGTTTGTTCTGTCACATACCCACCGTCTGTGTTTAAAGGTTGCAGTATTGACTGTGAGGAATGTTTACAAAGTCGTGTCTCCACGAGGCAGCAGAAAAGGTATCAGGGAGGTGACACCACCTACTGAGGGCCCAATTCTGATGTTACTCCAAAGCAATCTCATTACCACCATTACTCAAAAAGGCCTTATGTCGTGTCTACTCTGAAAAATTCCCCCTTCTTCCCCCCTAATAATTTTCAGAAGTCATTGCTAAATACCACTATATGCTTTTCTGCATAAGTTTGTATTAAAACAGAAACAGTCTGAAGAACCTCTGTACACCTCTTCCTGCTCATGATAACATTGCTTTAACATTAACATTTTACACTGATAATCCTATTTCATATCAAAATTAATGTACTTTTACTAAACTACCCATTCCTGGCTCTGCATAACAAATCATATTCACAGTGTTTTCAGCACCATCTGCAGTTTTACTTTATGAAACACAATCAACAAGATCTTGTCTTAACCCTGCTTTCATGTGTGTCTGTACTTACAGCATTCCTATTCCACTTTTGTTTTCAGTCCCATTTGTGTTCACCCAGTTTCCTCATCTTGCCCCTTTGGTCTCTGCTCTCTACTGCATGTTTTTGTGATGGAAACAGATCGGCTGGGTTTATGAACAATCAGAAAAGAACACTTACACGAGAAAGGATTATCTCCCTCTTCATCACTCCCATCATCATCATCCTCTCCATCAGACATAAGCAAGTCTTCATAGAGGACACTGGCCTGGGGCTGCTGGGCTGATCCTTCCTCTTCATCAGCAAGGTCACCATCTGCATCTTCAACTTCCTGGGTCACACAAACAGGAATGGTGAAGATCCAGCAGCATGCTGCCGTTTCTATCATAGATTTCCCACTCTGCCCCCTCTGAAGCATGCCCTCATTTCACAGGGCAAGCTTTTCCAACCTGCATTTCAGACACAACAAACAACTCTGCAAGTCAGCATGCACACTGTGGCTAGGATTTCTGTAAATACACTCACTGGGGCAGGAGTCTTGGGCTTCCCATCATCATCCTCATCAAATCCTTCAATATCCACATCAGAGTCTTCCTCGCCCAGCCTACCTCGCCCCTGGCGCATCTGGACGGGAACACAAATAGCAATGGCACTGAGGAGGCACTACTGGACATCACCCAGGGGGTGTGAGGGACACCTGGGCCACAGAGGTGGGTGTGGGAATACAGGAAGGGAAAGACAGAAAGGAAAATATATGTGTATCACTCTCAGAGTAAGGATCCTTCTTCTCTTTATTGCAAAATCAGAGAGCACAGTCTCCACACACTTCTACCTGATGTGCTCATCCCTGAATTAGGAAACTCCAGCCTTACAGCACCAGAGCTCCTTGTTTAACTACTTATTTCTGGAAAATAGCACTAGGTTGTAAAAAAAAAAAAGTGCTTATTTTCATAATATATTTTAAAAGCATACAGCATTTCCCCCAAATATTTTCCTGTCCTTCTCTTCCTGCTCTTCCCACAGTCCCCATGAGTCCAACATAAAGAGGACATGCAGATTCTGTCCCAAAGACTATAAATTTCTACAGAAAGCTTGAAGACTTCCAAATCTAGAAGGCATTCACAAAGCTACAGATGGCTACAACACTACACAGAACTATTCATAACCAATCTCTGTTTGCCTGCATTGTTCAGAATAGCTCTCACCAGCCTTTCTGGTACCACCTTCAGTCTCATGGCTCCTCACCTTCTTCATTCTGGTAATTTATTTTCATGGTCCTATTACTGCATATCCTACTGTTATTCCCTCTCCTTCAACTTTTTTGTTTGTTTGTTTGTTTAATACACAATAAAGACTAAGGAAAAATATTCTGTGGTTACTGTAACAAGTTCATTAATAATGATTTAATCCTTTTAACCTGTCTGCTTTTCCTTTTCCAACTACAAGGTATCTACAGTGACAACCATTGCTTTCAAGCTCATAATTGTCACTGGATGCAACCATAATAACCTAATTATGATCTTCTGAATCTGCAGAATATCCTTCACCATTTCCCTATTCAGAATTAGCAAGGGATTGCACATTAACCCTCTTTAGCATGAGTCACCAGGTTTCTACTTCCAGAAGTAGTGAAGCAAACAAATACCCAGCCTTAGACAAATTCTTTTGCAGCTTTTGATTCTCTGTTCTTTGTTTTGCAGTCTCTCAATTCCCAGTGCTCTTTAATTTTTTTTTTTTACTTTTGCCTCAGAGCAGTCAAAATTAAGAAAGTATCATAACTTTTGGAAGATGTTCTCTTCTCTTCTTGGAAAACCTGATCTTTGTCACCTGTTTCCTACAAAGTCATTGCATCCTTTTAGTAATTTGTTCATATAAGACAACTCCCCAACCAGATGAGAAAATGGAGGATTCTGACCTGAGTTCCTCGCTTCCCTGTGGTAGTGATGGGAGTGTCCATAGCAGACAAATTGCTTTCATCTTGATAGAATGAAGCACCATGGGACACACTGAGGGAAGTGCTGGAATCATACAAATCTGGTGGCTAAAGTATAGGTGGAAACAGGAGACAGAACATTCTCAGGCACTGAACTGAGACTGGAACAGTATCTTGAGAGGCAAGACTGGGATTTCAGGACCAAATGCATGTTTTTGGAACAGTGTTCATATTATTACACACTGTTTAATCAAAGTCAGCTAATTATTCTTAAAGAACAAATGAGGTAAATGCAATGGCTCAAAACCTCAGCTTTGAAGTTTGCCAAATAGCAGATTTTAAAATAGAAGTCAGTACTACTATACAGTGCTATTTGACAGAGGTCAAAATCACAAACGGGCTCCAAAAGGATTCAATGAATTTATAGAGAATAGACCTCTCTTTAACTCATGAATACAATGGTCCAGGTGCAACACAAGTTTAAGGTGCCTGAACAACCAATTCCCAGAAGCAGAGAGGATTTGCTGTAAAAATGATCACTGCATGTTTTCATCCACCTACTTCTGTTCCCTGCCAGAGACAGAAGACTTGATCACATCAACCTTTGGTCTGACTCAGCGGGGCCCTTTTCATTTACTTCCTACATTGGGAACGGTGTTGCAGCCCCAAATGCTTCAATCATAACTGGGAAAAGTCTAGCACATATGAAACAGCAAAGCTTCAGCTACCAGTCAATCCTATGTAAATCACTGTCTCAACCCCTAAAGCTGACACAAGGAAGTAAAAGGGGATTTAGATAAGGTGTTCCAAAAGCCAACCTGCAGTTTGCATGCAGACTGACCTCTGAAGACTTAATAAGGAACTACATTTTAGGCTTTTGATAAAGCTCCCTAATAACACACAGCTCACAGATCATGACAATACTGAAAGTCTTAAGAACAACAGCAGTAATTCTTACATTAGGCAAAACAGGCTTCCTAAGAATTTAAACAGACATATAAAACACAGCTCTCAGCTGTATGTGCTTTTTATATCCTGGAGGCCAACCTCTGAAGACCCATATGGGGAGATAAATGTTGGCTGTCACAACTGCATTTAAAATAAAGGGAACTAAAGCCAAGCAATCTCCAGCAGACCTGACATCTGTGGCAAGGCTGCGAGTGTGGGAAGTGGGACTGTACCTCCAGCCAAGAAGAAGAGGGAAAGGGTGGCCTTCAGGTGATCTGATCACCAGCTTGGAATAAAATCAGATCAGGTAATACTGTTCTTGGGAAGGAAACCATCAGATAAGAGAATTACATTTTTGTCCCTCACTTTCTGGTGTATAGGGATCACCACTGATGCAGTTTAATTCTTGAAATATGTCAACAAATAGTTTCTAATAACTCATCTCCAAAGACTCTCTTGCAGCCCAATACTTCCTACTGTCAGGAAGGTCCTTCTCCATGTCATGCAGTTTCAGTCTGTATTAATTTGATCATCATTTCTAGCAATCACATTCTACCTTCCTAAAATGCTGCATTTTGGGTACTTTTGTGGGGACAGATGGATGAGAGGTGTTAAATATTGCCCCAAACACATCTGTGTCCTGTTATCCTGGCTCAGCCATACAGTCTTTGTATACTTCTTGCCCAAACAAATTTGAAACTAATTTTTTTTTTTTTTAATAATCTTTATAAGACCTTAAATTGTTTCTGAACTTCAAGCCCTTCTCTTCTGCTCTGACTTTGCTAAAATTAAATGCAACTTTCAAGATGTAATTACATCAGACTTGCACAGAATCGAAAAATTATCGGTCTACAACTGGGATGAACAACTGCAAAGAAAGCTTAGGTTTGTCTTCCTATACCACAACATTTGCATTTTATCCTTCAATTATCAACACAGAAATCTTTTCCAAATAAACAAAAGGCACATCTCTGACACTAGGATAACATCCCCTGCTTTCCTAGGCAAATTCCAAAGATAATTTTAGTTTTCATGAATTAACTTGTCATTCCTGGTGAAAGTTTTAAACTGATGTTTTCAAAAACAACCAAACAACCCAAAATAAGAAGAATTATTATAAAAAAATCTAAGTAGCTTATAAATCTTTGCCAAACTGTAAACATTGAAAAGAAGCCTGGCATGAACCTGCTCTGTAACACATAGAAAATACTTGACAAATACAATTTTCTGCTATAAAATAATGATATAGGTTAAAAAACATTATTTTCCACTAGAACTGGAACAAAGAGATGTAAAGAATCCCAGCAATAAGGGCACAGTTGGACTTTGCTGACCATATTAGGCAGTTGCTTTACCCACAGCACTGAGCCTTTCCAACAATACCACCACCAAACAGCTCTCTGGATTCCTCTCAGCCCTACATCAATGTTTTGTCTTCATGTTCTCCTTACCTGTCCACTGCTTGACTTCTGAGAGTTTCTAAATGTCACACTTGCACAGCCCTCAACCTTCCAACCAACACTCAGCTGTACCTGACTGTACACAGCTCATCTTTAGACCAGTTTTACAACTTGCTTGGGAAATGTCTCTCTTTTAGTATCTCACTCTCTGAAGCATCAGAACTGCTTCTCATACTTATTCTCAAAAAGTGCTAGCACACCATCCAGCAAGATACTCTAATAAAGGACAAACTGCAGACAGATGGAGAACACAAAAAAAAAGAGGAAAATTGGGATCAAACACTCAGGAGATTGAAACTAAAATAAAGTGAAAGCCTTGCTTGGTCACTTGCCTGTGGAGTGTAGGGACCAGGAGTCATAGGATCAAGACTTTCCAGATCTGCCTCCTCCAGTGCTGCTTCCTTAGCAGTAGAGATGTCTCTCTCAAGTTGAGTCAGATGCTCATCATACTAAGAGCAAAAAAGCTTGCTAAGGTTGCAGAACAGAAAATTCAAATTGTAAATATTCCAGTAAAGTTGCCCACATACCTCAGCTAAAGTCTGGTAACAGATGTTTACAATCTCCTGGGCTGTTTTTGTGTACTGGCTGTCTGACCCTGTAGTAAGAAACAAATCTCTTTATATATTCTGATGGTTTTTCAATTCCAGCTGCCAAGACAGCAAGACAGATTTTGGTTACACAGGCCCCTAAATCCCAACACCTTCTGATGTAAGGAGAAATACAAAGCAGGGCTCACATTTGGCTAAAATAGCACAACCAGTTTGTTCCACATTAACTGTGATTTAGAACACAAGTTGTACCCTGTCTGTCTCAAGGAAATTCCCAGAAACAAATCTTTGGATCAGAGATGTGTACTGAGCTAAGAGAACATCCTCCCCAAATTTAACTGCCTCATGATGGTAATAAAGCTTAATGTGACAGTGAAAACAGCACTACTTAAGAATCTCTTTCCTCAGGAAAGGAAAACAATCATCAAGTCCATGATTCATAGCCTCAGTCTTCAACACACTTTGGCAGCACAGGTGCCTAGATAAATTAATTAAAATACAAAAGGCAGCTGAAGCCTAATTTCCACCACCTACCATTGTACTTAATGCTGTTGGCAAGGATGAGGTTAACATCATCCAGGAAAGTCTCCCTGTTCTGGTATTTGTGTTTGGAGATATTCTGGAAGAGAATTGTCACCAGGTAAGTGATCAAGTCTAAACACCTCTCAAAAGACTGCTCAGTTCAAGCTACACACCTTGCGGATGGTCTCCAGATCCATTGGATTTGCAATCACCTTGTAATAATCAGGAACAAACTTCTTGTTAACTGGATGGTGAAATGGCCAAGACTGGAAAAAAAAAACCAAAAACAGACAGGTTTAGAAAGCTTCTGTGTAAAATTTGTCATTATATTATTATTAATATTATTATTAAACACCATTTGTCACATAGCTTCTGTGCTAAAAATGTCAAAAAACAAGTCTCCAGAACTGATTAACACTCCAAATGTATTTAAGGTATTTATAACAAGACCTCTTGAATCCAATCATTTAGGTTCAGGAAGGACACAGAGAAAAGATCTACCAGCTGGATTTTTAACTAGGCCTGCTGATATCTATCTGACAGTAGGAACATAAAATACAAAATAATAATTTTACAGAAGACTTTTCTATTTTTTCTCCACAAGAAGATCAGCACATTTTGCAAATCACACACACAGTCACTCAAGCTACGTACATCTGGAACTGCCATCATCTTTTGAGTCACAATGTTATCCAAAATGAAGGAAAAGGCCACTTGATCATCATCATCCAGGAGAGGATTAATTGCTTTTTCTAATCGAGCCAGTTTATCTTCCTTCTGCAATAGAAGTAGGGAACATCAGTGACTGACCCTAGACTAGTAACTGTACTGTCATGATACTCTGTCCCAGAGAGAATCCCATGCACCTTTTAATGAAAACACTTGTAAATAACAGGGGGTAACAGTCAAGCTATAAACCTACAGACAAGAAAAAGTAACTAGAGTAAGAAATAGGCAACTGGGTTTTTTAAAAATACTCCCATGGGAACTGTTTAAAATGGTAAAAATTCAAATACCTTCTGGGGTAGGAAGAAGAACTCCCTTAATCTTCTACTACTCTCCCTTAAACCAGGTATTTCACCCATGCACGTCCTCTATTCTCGAAGTCTTCAACCACCCCTCATTATCCCTCCCCCTCCATTCTGACCACAGCTCATTCACAAGACTTGCCTCTTTCAGCTTTTCATCACATAGGTCAAGCATGGACTGGGATATCTGAGTCAGTGAGTGCTTTGGCCCTGCAAACACACACAGCAAGTGCAGCTTGATTAAAAAGGCCCACGACACAATATAACGTATCTTTACTCCTAAAGCATCACTGATTATATTGCTGGCACAGTTAGGAGTATATACTCAAGTATATTCTCAATACACACAATTACTCAAGTTCAGCATGGATTTTATATGAGAAAAAGTTATTATAGCAAATAATGTTTCTGGCATACATTCTGGTAAAGTTTAGAAACCCTTTGGAAAGCAGCTGTGCCTGTGGCAGACTGGCCTCCAAACCCTCCACTTTTGCCAAATATTCACAGTGTGAGTAATGAAATTTCTGTTTCCTTCACTAAGTCCAGTCAGCAAAGGAGAACTGCTAAGGAAGGCAAGGTGGACATTTAAGGAATATTCAAAAACCCACAGCTTTAAATAATTTCAGGATTCCTCAGACATGGAAACAAGCATTTGCAACAGAACTATGAAAAAAAAGGATCTTATTTGTTAGGATAAATCAGGGATTTAACTGTCAAAATAATAAAGGAAGCAGCAAAGACACAAACCTAGTGCTCTCACTGCTGCACAGCCTAGACAGACTCGGTGCAGCTAGGAGGTTTTTCTGTCAAATTTAGATATTTTGGACAAAGACCTTTCTATCAGAAAGTCAGAATAAAGCTGACCCAACAATGAATCAGCACTCTTCCCCAGCAGATACGTGCTCTACCACAGAATCTATATTTTTATTTTAAACTAGCTTTAATTTTTTTTTAAACTAGTTTCCTGACCTTCCCAAATGGGAAAAAAGTTCATTGCGACTAAGAATCAAAATATGCAAAATCTTGACAGCAAACTCTACTCAAAGCTTCATGCTCCAAGGCACTGGCTTCAATGGGTGTCAACCATTCCTATTTGCACTGAAAGATTCATTCAATAAAGCACAACAATGTTTTGCTTAGCTGTGAAGGAGGTAGGCAGGACTTGAAACATGCAGAAGTCTGCAGTCATTGAGTCACCCCAAGATACAAACCCATAACTGAACTTCAATTACTACATCACAGTCATCATTTAGTTGTTGTTACATGCTGGAATTCACTTCTTTCTTATTTATTAATTACTTCATTAACATTAATATAATCTTTTGGTTATATCTAGAAAAATATGCATTCACTATTGCCATCTGGCAGTGAATTTGTTCTGCTTTTATGCCACTTTTGTTGACTCTGAAAGTTCCACAGTTCATCTGTGCACAATGGGTTAGCAGAAACAGGATTTCCCTGTGTTTTTACCATTGTATGTGGCACTGTTCTTCACAATGAGCTCCAGGTGTTCCCTGAACTCCTCCCGGGATGGGTACTGCCTCTTACGGACGTTTTCACGCAGGGTCTGTAAATCCATGGGCCGGGTAATGATCTTGTAATAATCTTTGACAACTTTTGGATTTACAGGCGTGTGAAAGGGGTATGTCTGAGGAGGAAAAGAGAAACATGCTTATTAGCACAGTACTAGCATAGCTAATCTCAGTTTAACCTCCATAATTACACAGGCACTAATGTTACAACCTTTACACAAGAAGTTCCTTAATGGCACCAGGCAAAACAGAGTAAACTCAACCCCACGATGCAAATACTTTCTTCTACACAATATTCTCTAATACCATTGTAAGAAGGAAACTCTCACAGAGAATTTTCAGGTGCTTATTTTTGATTGCAGCAAAAAAGTCAAGAAACTGAACTTTAAAATTCCCATTTCAACTCAAATCTTCCATTTAATCTTTTGGTTTTACAAGTTTCTGGCAAAGTCTGGTCAGAAAAGTGTGAAATACAGATCTTCTCCAGTGCCATATATATATATATAAAAGCATTACACACTGCTACATTTCATGCATCTTGTGCTGGTATTGTTACAAAAAAAATAAAAAAAATCACACGAGCTTTGAACATGTATCCATAAAAAACTAGCCAAATTCTGGTGTCTACAACACATACCCTACTTCAACCATATTGCTTGAGATGCAGGATTTGGGTGTCATAGCTTAAACTTACATTGGGAAGATCCCTGATGTCATTGATGATGCCCTCCAAGATGGATGAGAGCGTCACCATGGGATCTGTTCTCCGCCGGTGGATGGATTTATGGGGACGCTGGAGAAATGAGAGGCAGAAAAATGAACGCAGTTCCAAGATGCAAAACATTTACTCACAGCAATACTAGACAAATTAGCTTGCTAATTTTCTGGTCAGGCATAAGGAGGCAGGAGGAGGTTGCACAGGAGCAGCTAAGGGCCTGGCCAGCTGGTACAAACAGAAGTGGAGGTGCTGCTATCAGCTCAGTAACACTTCACTCACATTGAGATAATCACAGTGCACCGTTGTCCCTACGCGACGCTTCTTCTTGGGAGGAAGCTGCTGCTTAGGAAACTTCAGGACCAGGGATTTCCTGCGAACCTCATCAGCACTAGGCACAAACAGAAAAGCACAATACTTTCTCCAGCCCTCACATGAATCAAGACCATTTGTCCCCCAGTACTGGCTTTGGTTCCATCTGCCATAATACCAAATTCTCAATCGAAATACTGTAGTAAGTTTAAGTAAAGTCCTGTCATTTCATTCCTGTGACTAATAGGAATTAATACTTGAATGAGTATTCTGCATTTAGCTCAATGTTCTTTCTTCTTCTTATCCCCACCTGTTTCTTTGCTTTTTCCTTTACCTCTCAATCAATTGTTTTCCCAGGACAATTTTCGTTCCTTCAACTTTGATGAGTTCTTCATTGTCATTGTGAATGACTGTTTTTTCCAGCTCTTCCTCCTGCTCTTCAGTCATTGCAACAGGATTAGAAGGTGGGGCATTCGTTTGGTAGTAAAGAGGGCAGAACTTATTAGTTCTCATGTGCCCAATTGCACCACATGCTCCACATTTTAGCTGCAAAAATAGAAGGTGACAGATCAGAATTCATATACGGGCTCCTAGTTTTGAGGCAAAGCATCATTAAAATCCCCCAGTGAGATCTTTAGTACATCACTAGAACAGAATAAACTTTTCCAGTAGCCAAAACCTGTATGGATATGCTTACTTTCAAATCTGGTCGCTCTTTCATTTTCTTGGGCTTCTTTTCTGGAGGGCCCTTGAGTTTCTCTTTTTCTTGGTTCCGCTTTAACCGCCGTAATTGTTCCTGGATCCTGCGCCGCTCCTTCCGCATCTCCTCGCGGTGCTGCTCGTCAAATAGAGCAAACTTTCGTCTGGGTGGGGAGGAAAAAATACAGAAGTTTTCCAGCCTAGTTCATGATTTGCCAGGTACTCTTCTGGCAGCTCAATCACTGCACGAAGTTTGTGACACCCTCCAAAGGGACAGCCATTAAATTTCTCTTTCTCTCCACAGTTACTGTGCCGGGCTTCTACACTCAATTCTACATTTCTTCACGCTGTCAGTGGAATGAAAAAAGCCTACAGGCAAAGTTAAAGGAGAAAAGAAGGAGATCACGAAGGCCTTACATGAACTCCTCATCCTTGGTGGTGCGTATGCGGCAGTAGGCGTCAATGACTGCGGGTTTCCGCACCGTCTCACACCTCACGTATTCCTTCCCGTCCTCGTCCCTGAACGTGCGATAGATCTTGAGGCGGCGGCCGGTGGCAGAGGAATTCAGGCTGGTCACAGAGGCAGTGTCGTCATCCTTGTGAGAGTTTGCTGAGGCTGCTGAAGCTGTTGCCACAAGAAAATGCTTTATTTGCTTCTTATTTTTTTCCACACTGTAGAAATACCATCGTTTAAACACAGCAGATAATTTTGGCTTAAAAATTTCAAAGACACACATTCAGGAAAACCTAATAGAAGTCTTTCCCTTGCTTGTTCATGTTCTCTTATCATGACATGAAATTGAGCTGAAGTAAAGATAATTATCCACATAGATTATAAAGCCAGAAGGAACAGCTACAGTCAACAACAACCCACAGGTGCAACCTGCAATGCAATTGGATTCTGGCCCTGCAGATGGATTAGTTACAGTGTTTTCATCATAGGTATGGTTATCTGGCAGAAGCTGAGGATCAAGAATTATCCAGTTTTCCAAGGAGCCTTCCAACCAGTGTGTCAAGTGACCACAGAATCTTCTCAGCATCATTCACAATTCTGGTTGAGAGGTTTTGTAAAAGTAACACTGGATATCTTTTCATGAAAATCATCAAAAATCTTCCACATATCCCTTATAAATTATTCCAGTAACTATTTATTAGTGATTTATTCCCAATTTGAGAATAGATGGCAACAACATTGATTCAGATGCAGAGCTCAGCTTTGCTGAGCATATTCAACAAGTGGTCATGGGCACCCTCATGAAGCTCATTCACAGGTCAAACATCTTTCCAGCCTGCCAGGGACATGTCAAGTTCTCTGTTGGAATGCACTTAAAACAAGCACATCTCCAGGAGATCCAAACCTGGCACCTGCCCAATTTACCTCCAAACACGCTGCCACAGCACAGAGTGTGAGACACTGCTGTCAGCCTGCAGACTGTGCCTGCTTCACACACAGAGCTGTGTGTACGCAGAAGATCCAACTACACAACCATAATAAGCTTGCAGGAACTATGTGTGAAAACATCTTGAGAAAAAATACTGAAAAAACAGCTCCCCCTGACCCAACCCCACTCAAAATAAGAAAAAAAAAAAGGAAACTTAAGCAGGAAGCTGCAGTGACTATCTAAAGAAATACCAGAGTAAGTTTATAGACCAAAATAAACAAAAGATATAAGGCAAAGAATACACTTCACATGCACTTTCAGCCACTAAGTGCTCAAGAGAAGGAAGAACCTCAAGAGAGGGAAAAGCCCCAGATAAACATGTTTATACATTCTTCCTGTAAGGAATCCACACTCTCGAGAGGCCAGATCACCACACTTTGCAGCCTGACATAAAGTCCTGCATCCCTTCCCAGCTTAATTCTGGTGGTTGCAGTTACTTACACATCCCCTTTTTGTCTCTCCTGTCCTTTTTGCCCCTGTCTTTGTCATTGCCACTGTCTTCTCCAAGGAGCATCCTTTGCAATTCCTTCCGTTCCTGCTCTTCTCTTTCCCGAGAGAGCTGAGAACTAGTTTTCTTGTTCTGTAACATATTCTCAATATTCTTTCCCATCTCTTCAAAGTCACTGTCTTCAGCTGAACTGCTATCTGTGTCTGTTGACAGGATCTCAGTGGATTCCAGAACCCTGAAATAGGAAGCATCCTGAAAGTCAGTGAATGTTGCCCTCCCAAATTAAAAAAAAAAAATCAGCCTGTTTCCTTCCCAGAAACACAAAGGCAGGAATGGTGTAAAGGTTTGAGAATTAATGATGCAAATCACTACTACAACAGGCACAATATATTCCCTTCTCATCCCTCCTTTTAACCCCCACATCTAAAAGATCAGCTGTTTCCAGGCAATCTTCTCCAAATAGTTATCTTCTCCAATAGATCTCTACTTCATAACAATACTTTATTTCCTCACCAACCTCAAGTCTCAGGCCAGAACAAGGAATCATGCATTAATACTTCTGGCATTTCTGAAGAATAGGACATAGACATGGTACCTGCTACCCAAGAGAGAGATGGCAAATTGCTCAGAACAAAACAAAACAAAAAAATTAAAGGAAATCAGGTGGTGAACTACTGATGTGTGAACTGCAGAACATCTCATGTCATGACTCTGCAACACGTTCTACCTTTCCACAAGGTCTGTGACAGCAAGACACTAAACCTGAGGATTTCTATTACCAGCCAAAGGCTTCTTTCCTATTGCTGTATTTCATGGGCCCAACAAGTTGATTCAACATCTACACCACCACATATCAGCAACCCCAGGCATGCACAGTGCTGGACTTTTGAGGTGGGGACAGGGTGGGGTTTAAGGCTGTGAGTATCAGATAAGAACGTACTTATTTTGTAAGTCGAAGATGCGCTGACACTCTTCTTTGTACCTCTCCTGATGTTCTGCCACAGAGAACCGAGAGCCACGGGCAAATTTGCTCATGGGCCCTTCCCCTGAGCGTGCCTGCTCTGTGGACATCGTACGGACCACATCGATCACCTCCCACCGGGACAGCTTCTTTATCTGGAAAAAGGAAGACAAGGAGTGGTTTTAGAGAGACACAGCTGAGGTACCTGGCTATGGATCTCAATTCCTCTCCACATGAGGTCAAAGTAGAAATTTAGACATCCCTTCCACCATCAGCTGCTAAAGGCCTTAGGGAAGTGTGCAGACTTCTCTGGGCTCACACTCACCTCCTCCTCAGGCACTCCAAACTTCCGCAGAAGCTGTTTGGCATTTTTGAGGGAAAGTCGGCGCAGATCCGCGTCTGTGCCAGTCACTGTCTTCTTCACTGGCTGAGGTTCTTTATCGTCCTGTTCAGAGGAAGATTCAGTCTATTAATGTCACAGGAGTCTTTCCTAGGTTCATCTGATATTTTCTCTTCCTTATGTTCCTTATTTAGTCCACTTCTCCCACATAACTTCCCAGCTACTACTCCTTGGGAACTATACCTTCTGCTGGGTTGGTTTGTTTGGAATCTTGACATAAGAAAATCCTTCCCCACAACCAGTGGGATCTGCGACCCCAGTCACTTCTAGAAGGCACTTGCCCTTCATAGCCGCAATGAAGGCTCGTGTGGTGTTCCAGGGAGCCGTGCGCACCTGCCAGCGAGAAAATAAACAATCATAACCCTGTCACAGTCCAAGCTTTTATTCTGGAATTCTTCCAGTCATACTGAGAACTTCTCAACTGACACAATGAGGGTGAATGTCTCTTCTTGATCCTTCAGCTGCCCTGATGACACTTCAATGAATAACCAAAGTGCTAAGGAACTCACAAAAAGGCATTTAAGGTAAAACAAGCCTGGTCCTGAAAGGACCTGCAAGAACAATCACCAAAGGTATGAGCTGCCAGCAGAAGTTCGCAGGAAAGTTGTGTGAACATTTGAACCATTGAATCCTACTTTAAATATGTCCTTTAAATATAAAGACCTCATTTTTCTACTGCCATTGAAATTTATATACTGGTGTACACACTCATGCATCACTCTGATGATACCTCATCATCAATCTTCATCTGGAAATCCTCTTCATTCTCCTCTTCTGGAGCAAAGAAGGATTTCTCCCCGTAACCTGCATCCTGCAGAGAAATATTAGGTTAAAAAGAAGCTGAAGTCTTAAAAAGATTAGTGGAGATAGAACTATAAGTGTCCCTGTGGAGACTTGCCATGCTGAACAAGCCAACTTCCACAGACAGTTGTCTACAAGATGTCAAACTGCCCAGTATTTTGAAAAACTCCATAACTAAACACGGCACTCAACTTCAAATAAAAATAATCAGTGTCTCTTACAGCCACCTGCTGGTTACTTTCTGCTGTACAGCTCCAGGTATAAACATAAGACCTTTCTTGTACCTTCCCTTTGGTATGTTGAGCACAGCTAATTCAATATTCAGATAAAAGGTGGTAAGAATACAGTGTTTGTCTCTTTAAAACTTAACTGCCTTTTATGCAGCAGCAAACTTAGCAAGTGACACAAAAGTTAGGGACCTAACTTGCCTCCTTTATAGCAGAATTAGCTGTAGGCAGAAGGTGTTACCTAGCCTCACCCCTCACAGGGTGTCAGTAATTTGCCCTGGAGCCAACCAGGATTTACCTTGAGCCGCTGCTCGGCCGCAATCATGCTGTAGTAGGCACAGCACTGCTCTGGGGACACCATGGCTCTGATCTCCTCCTCTGTTGGCAACCTGAAATCCGGCTTTAAAACCCACCAGTTTGAGTCCATCCCTGAAAAATGCACAGGTCAAACACTGAGTGGTTTCCTACACCTGCTGGATGCCACCAGAGTCCCAGCTCTCATTTGCATGTGTTTGCTTGCAAAACACAGCTCAGCCACACACAGAGGGAAGGGAATGCATTTGTGTTGGTGTCTTTAGTGAGTAAATCACTGCCCAAAGGGTTATTACAAATGTCTGAACTGTAGTCACTTCTCACCATCAAGCACACTTGTGCCAAAAGTAAGTGCACATTCTTAAAAATCTCAACAAAAAAAACCTCTGTCAGATTACATTTCAGCAATCAGACAAAAAAATATTACAAAACATTACAAGCTTTCAGGAATGGTTTATCAGATGTTCCCTCCTGCTCTCCCTGGAGCTCCAAGAGCAGGAAAGGATGGCTGACCACCAAACAAAACCCTTTGATACCTGTGCGTTTGAAATCTGCACAGAGCTTCAGCCGCTTGCGGATGCTGCTCTCGGAGTGGGAGGGAAAGGCTTTTTTAATGTCCTCCATGCGGATCCTCCGCGGACGGTCCCTGCTCTTCCAGAAGAGGCGATAGATAAAAACCTACAAAACAAGACCCATTTGTCCAAAGAAATAACAAACCAACTTGCACAGACGATGTTCTGGTGACTGCTTCAGAATTCCTACTTGCCTCTCATAAATTTATTCGGTGAAGTTCTCCAAGCTGAGTGTCTGCTTCGGGTTCAGCTCTTTTTGAGAATGAGGTGGGGAAAAAATATTTGTCTTGGAAGTTCATTTTATCACATTAGAAATGTTCATGCGTTGGCACAGAAATTCTGTGAACAGCAGGAATTTTCCTGCTCTGCCAACACCCCTGGAGTTATAATTTTGAGTTAAATTGACAGCAAATTACTAGAAATTTTCTCCAAAATCTGAACTTGAGGATAATTACTGAATGGACTGTCCCAAAGCCAACCATTAGCTAAATTAGAACTTAATTTCTAGATGTGTGTAACCACGATAACATCTAGAAAATTAAGAAAGACCTATGGAGCAACTCTAATTCTGTGCTGTTGGATAGCACAGTGGTAAGACTCCTTAACTGTCTCTTAGCAAAACCCATCAAAGTGTCATTTCACACAGCACAACCACTTCAAAACTCACTCTAACTTCTTCAGTTTCATACACTTATATATAATCTTGTAACCTTTCATTCTGGTAATAAAATGATAAAAAACTTTATCATTTAATTATCAGATAGTATGCCATTAAAACAGACAAGACATTTTATAAGTCTTTGGTTAAATGAAAACCAAAATGGCCTGTCTGGTTAACATCCAACTCTTGCAGAGCTCTCACCTCACAAAAAAAAAAACAAACAAAAAACAGGAGTCACAGCAGGACAATGAAATTCTTCAAATCAAGACTGTCCACCTGAAGCCCAAGCCAATGCCATGGGCTTGCTCCAAAGACTCCCCAGATTCCCAAATAATCTCCTATCACATACCTGCAGGAAGTCTCTGATATGTGTGTTAGCTCGCTTGGAGTTGGGACCAGGTACTTCATAGAGTGGGCACTCCTGTCCAACTACAAAAATATCCACTAATTCTCGAATGTAGTAGCCTTGTCGTGTCCGGATGATCAGGAAATCTGTCTCAGGCATCTTATGTAAATAGATGGGGGCCCGGAAAAGATTGTTTTCAAATGCCTGTTAGGAGAAACAAATCTAAGTTCAAAAGTCAAGTTTTGATCAAATCTTCTGTGACACAATCTACAAAAAAGGTCTTAAAAAAACCCCAAAAAACACCCCAATGGTATACCATCATTTATATCACAGCATATGGAGGTGTGCAGGGAATAATCACGGATGAAGAACAAAAACTTAAAAAATACTAAAACAAATGCAGAGATTGAGGGGCTCTTTGAACTCTTGGAGGTATTTCAGGATCTTTAAGGAGGTCCTTTCAAAAAAAGACAGAAAGAACACATCTGCAAAAGAGCACAATAACCACAGAAACCAGCCCAACACACAATTAGCATTGTTAGTTCTGTGATGAATCTCTAATATAAACCTTCACCTTACCTTCTTCCTGTGGTACAGAATGGAAGAATTATTGCTACAGCAAGAGCAGCTAGCATTAACTGAAATCCATTTATATTTACATTTATGGATTATTAGACACATGGTCCTTGTAACATTCTTAATTCCTCTCGCCATCTCAAATGTATATATTTTAACAACTGAGAGAGATTCATAAAAGCAGAAGTCTGTACATGTGGCTAGTAACTGGCATCCAAAAACTAGGAATGCAATTCTCAGAACGTACATATAAAATCCTGGACTGTGAGAAATCCATGTATTCCATGCCCTCCAACACCTATTTATTGAGCTCCCCTGCATTCAAGCAGCTTTGGTTTTCACCTCAGTTCTCTCTAACAATATTTCTAATGCCATTGCTAAGCAAAAGAGCAAAAATTCTCTTCCTTGCAACTCTTGTAACTCCTACATCCATTTTAAAAAGCATACAACAAAGTTGTTTTTTTTAAAAAAAAAGAAAGCTAGGAACTGAATTACTAGCACTATTTAATTACTAATAGTAATTACTATTACTAGTAAGTAAAGAGACAAACTGGAACTGAAAAGGAAGCTGAGTTTTCTTTTTGGAAGCTGAGTATTATTTGTGATGGCATAAATAGGGCTTGTAAAAGGTACTCTGCCTATTACACCACATCCAATTTATCTTTCTTTTAAATGTAAAAACCTCATTTCTCACCTGCAGTAACTGGCCTGGATGCAGAGAACCCAGGAAGGGAGAAGTGTGACAATAAACAGTCTCTCCGTATTTACAGTCTGGAGCTCCTGGATCTTTGCCAGGTTTCTGGAAGGTGCAATGGAGGTGCTGTTAGCTCTCAGTGAGAGGCAGAGGGAAATCACTGTCCAACAGCAGAATCTGCATACTCACCCTTTTGTAGTAATTTTTAATCTTTGTTGCCATGCCAACCTGCATCATCAGAGGGGCGTTCTCCTCACTGTACTCAGCAAGGATGAGATCTCCATCCTTGCCAGTGAGGTCCTGCGGCGTGCGCATGAAGAACATCTCCCCTCCACCAGAGGCCTGGCGCTCCTGCTCCCTCATCTGCACCAGAGACAAGGGACAGTGACAGGGGAACAGCTCATCAAACAGTCCAGGAGCCATGGCACACTCAGAGGCACACAGGAGTAACTGTACCTTGGCTTTCTTCTTGATGTGCTTCAGCAGAGGCTGCACAGCGTGGGGCCCGGGCTGGGACAAGGCACCAAAGGAATATTTCTTCAGGGGAGGCCGATGGAACTGTCGGAGCTTCATGGGACCCATGTGGGTGGGAAAGAATGGCTGGCGGAGCTCCACTGCTGGGATAGAGTGCTGATACAGAACAAAATCTGTGTTAAGTTGCACCACCTTAAAAGACCATACTTCTATCCTATTAAACCTCAAATAAGAGAGACCAGGCATATTTTTAGGTCTCCTAGCAGTAACACAAGTGTGTTGAAATTCACTTGTCATCATAAATGTTGCCTTTTGACAGAAAAGTGCTTACTACCATATAAAGATCTTCCCTTTGTGTACAGAGATTACTTCAATTTTACATTTATTTCAAATGATACCAAATCATGGAATCTTTTTACTAACTAGGAATTACATGTAAAGCCATTATCCCTATCACTGGGAGACAAATTCATTTGGAATTACATACAGTTTTCCCATTATAGAAGATGCTGGAGTTATATGAGGTTTTAGAAGTCACTGAACTCCACAAAGGAAGAAAAAAATCATCACCTCCTCACCAAAGGCTAGTGAGCAGCAATTCCAATTCACCAGTAACTAAATTAATTCTATAATATTCAGACAAAGACACACAGTAGCAGCAGAAGTACAAACTGCACCTCTTCCTCCCCTCCCACTATTGATTTACAAAGAATACTACATAATAAGACACCAAACAAAAGCATGGCGAGTAGGATACAGCAAGATCAAGCAACTAAACCTCAGTTTGATGGGGGCAATCGATAAAAATTAGTTCAAACTCCTAATTTTAATTGAACATGAAAAATATCTCTCATGAACACTTACCTGACTTGCTGTAATCTAAATTCTGTTTTTCTACGAATCCTGAGTTCCACCCTCAGTTACAAAACCTCCTACCAAGACACTCAAGCTCTCTCACCCACAGTGAAGACTACTGTGACTACCTGGATGATGTTGCCTCCAAAGGTTCCTCGAAGGCCTTGCTGTTTGGGGTAATAAAACTCATCATTGGAGAGGTTCCAGGGATCCTTCACCTCTGGCTGAGACATGTTCTAATTCAATTTTAAAAAGAGAGAGAGAGGTGTCAGAAACAAAAAAAAAAAAAAAATTTAAAAAAAAAAAAAATCCAAAAAAACCCCCACTCCTTCCTCATGATTCCTAACCCTGGAGATAATGCTAAAGCTTATGCTGACCTGCTGTGGTTCTTCCTTGATGACACCTGTTTTTCCCAACAGGATCCGACTCTTCTTTAAAGAAGACTCTTTCTTGTTCTCCTTGGATGGAGAGTTCAAAGTCATCTCTTCCTTTTCATCAGGAATTTCTAAAAGCACAAGTTTACATCCCTACCTTCCCTCTTCAAATCAACATGCATGCAAGTCAAATTAAGACAGTCACTCCTAAAACACATCAAGAGTCAGATTAATTCCAAGGCATTAATTTTTACTTTTCTGTCAGTGCATTTAACTTGGAGGTTGAATGTGTACAACAACACACCGATAATGGTTGTAAGTACTGCCACCTCCTCCATTGCCTTTGACTTGCAAATTAACTTCAAAAGCCAGAACAAAGGAAGGCCATAAGTATTGCTCCAGTACATTTATTTCCATTACAGTGTGATTATAAACCCTTGCATTCATTTCCCCTTGTCTTTTCCCACTCAAGTCAAATTTCTGGGTGTCATAAACATACCTAGAATTATGTTTTCATCGTTTGGATCAAGTGTCAAGACAGGAGGATCCAAGTAGTTTTCCATTGCCTGATCATCCCAGATGATATTGTCTTCCCAACGACCATAAACTAACTCTTCATTATCAATTGGGAAAATGGAGTACCAGGGCTTGTCTTCATCCAAGGAAACTGCAATATCATAAAGTAGAACCCTTAAGAATTTTATACACAGCCTTGGCAGAAAGCTACTTCAGATCTCACCCTCACATCTTACTCCCTTTACCTTGCCCCTCTTTCAGACTTCCTGAGGCAAGATCTCTAAAAGGCAAAAGAAAACTGATCTTGAAAGCAAAGAGGAAGTAGAGCCCCAAGTTTGAGCTTTACCAACACTCAGAGATTTTGCTCTATTGAAACACAGCCTCCAAAAAGTTTTAGAGCAAGGAAGTAGGCCCTCTAGCACAGATATGTATGTCACATGAACCTATTCATGGGTCATTACCTTGCTGTTCAGGGGCCTTTTCCTTGCACTTTGCTATGCCCAGGACTCCTGCTACATTTGGCTTCTGTGCTAGAGGAATTGGTGAATTGAGCAAAGAGCCACTGCGGTTTAAACCTAGAGAAAAGGAAAACAAAAGCAAGGTCAGCTTGAGTGGGAGGGTCAGGGGGCACTGCAGTGCCTTAAACCAGGACAGGGGGGTTGCATGGAGAGTGAATTTCAGTTTGATGGACCTACTGCTCATATCCCAAAGAGTGGCATGTGTCATTAGAACTGGGAAAACTTAAAAAACCACACTTCACACAGAGCTGACTGCTGGAGTCTGCAGGCTCTTCAAAGAATCTCCAATTCACCCACCCAGTGCCACAGTGTCTTGTATTCACAGCTGAACACTAAAGGACTGACACTGGTACCCAATAAAGATCTGACATTCCCATTAGTCTTTCCATGTAGAAGCAGGATAAGATATAACAAACAGAAGACAAACATTCATTATATGTGATCAATTTAAATTCAAAATACATCCATGCCTAAAAGAAGTTTGAGGTGCATAAGAATTGTTACTTCCTATCTAGAAAACACAATACCATTTTTAGTTGAGGATAAACTTCTAAAGACTTTTACATAATTCTTCCAACTGAAAACAGAAGTAAACAAAATTGCACTAGCCTATAGAAAGAGGAAATCCTAAGGGTAGCTTTGCTTGATATTAATGTAGATGGATCCAGCACCTGGTATTCCACATAGAAAGAAGAAAGACAGCTGGGATTAGGGTTTTTTTAACAGAAGTAACCTGCTCTGTTTTTTGGACAGAAACCAAGTCTCAGAATTCTCAGTGGAGCTGTGATTTTGCCAAAAAACATTCCCGGACAGGGGGAATTATGTTCTACATTTGAGACATGCAACTGTACATGTACAATTTTACAAAGTGCTGCAGCTGAGCATGTAATGAGTCAGCTCAACTACATCAAGTAAAGTTGGTGTCAGACCCCTGATCACCTTGTTGGGCATTGTATGCAGTGGCATTTCTGGTCATGCTGGATGGCAGCCAGCCCGCCAAGCTCGCACGCTGCGTCTTAGTCCCTTTGTGCTTGACATCCTCCCCATTCCAGATGACATCATCCTCCCACTGGAGCTGTGTCACCATGAGGAAGTGCTCATCAGCTAGCAGATCATCCTTCTCCTTTGTTGACTCTGCATCCTGGAAGGGAGTAATCATTGTTGGAAGATCTGACTTTAAAGATATCCTTTCAAACTAACAGAGGAAAATTCAGTCTCATTTTCCACGGTGCACAACAGTCCACCAGCCCATCACCAGATTCTCTTTGTGCAGCAATCCCCACATCCATCTGCACATTTCGCCCCACAGTTCCCCTCTCACCCCCTCATCTGTGTGTCCTTTAGCCTCCTGCTCACTCTTCTCCTTCAGCTTGAAGCCATAATCGAACCCACTGCCGTCCTCAGGGATGCCCAGCATGTCGTACCAGAGCTGGGCGGGGCCGTAGCGCCACTCGGCCACCTTGGGCTTCGTGTCTGTCACCTTGTCTATGTCACCAGTTGACTGGGAAAATTTTGACTCCACAGGTGCCATCATGGTAATCTGAAGCACAGCAAAGAAGGGAATGGTTACACTGTTGGTTTATCTAAGTGTCAAGTAAGAGGTCTCTTCCTTTCCCAGCTTATTCTCATAGAAGAAAAGCGTTTCTAAGAAATTCTTTTCCATACTTACTAGCTGACTCAAGAATGTTCTGCAATTAGACTTTCAAGAACACAGAGATTTCTTCTTGATACAAAGAGGGTAAGCTCTCCTATTGATCCTGTATCACGGACGCAGCCTTCTCAGTAAGAAGCAATCACCTGAAGTCACTGACTAGTATTTGGAGAAGAGCTGCTGCCCAGCTGGAATACAAGCCAACTCTGTTCTCCATTTTTCTTTTGAGGGAAAAGCTCCTTCCTCTAAAAGTCGCTGTCCAATCCACTACTACCCCCAGCACTAGCTGGTGACCCTCTCTAAGTCTCAGATATCCCACCTCATCATCTGAAAGGCACTGCTCAGGAGGGGGAGGAGCAGCAAACTCATACTCCCAAGGAGATTTTCCTTCCACTCCACTCTCAACCACAACTTCACCCTCCTGTATCTGCACTTCCTGTGCCAACTCCCGATGCTTCTTCTTGCGTTTCCTCCGGGCACTTCGCCAGACCGACGGAACGTTCTTCCCAGGGCCAAAGAGACGCAGGAAACGCAGCACCTGGAAGAGGGAAAAACAAGAGAAGCAGGTTAAAAAGGACACTGTGGAATGCTTGCCCTCACCTGAAGAACAGTGATGCAAGAGCACTTTGCTTTTAGAGCACTCTGAAATTCAGAAGCTTGACCAATGGTACAACCCCATTTTCCAACGCAATCAACAATCTCTCAGTTGTATTTGAAAAAAGTTTCTGATCTTTCTGTTTGATGGATCCCTCCTTTTCAAAAGGATATATTCTCAATTTCAGACACAGAGAAAGGCAGAGCAAAGAAAGACTGCGTTTACATATTGGACATGTGGTTAAGACACCACCTGGAAATAACTGATTTTCATTCTGAACAATCCACAATCTTCAGAAAGACAGATGGAAGCTGAAGAAGAGTTGATAAAATTATCAGCAAAAGAGACAAGCTAAAAGAGAGTTATACAGAGATTTCTTAAGCAAACAGATAAATAATATGGTCCAGTAATAATACACTTATTTTTATTTCCATTATAATGTTTTTCCCCTATACTGCATACCTCCAAAACTTACACTAATGGTAATGATACATTTCCTATCCTGTTCCTTTTATGGCTATGATTGCTGTTTTTTAAGCATTTAAATTTATTTTCTTCTAAGAACTCTTTTAAAGAGGTAAAACATTATTTCTAAATTAACAGACATATTTAGGAAACAGTAATTAGAACCAAAGATTTGCAGATACACCCTATTAATGTTCCCTGTTAATCTGTTACAATGAATCCCCAAAAGAAATGTTTATATGACCACTCTGTCCACTTTTGCTACATCCATGCTACATACCCTCTTCCCAAAACTCCCACAGATGATTTATGAAGCCTTTATCCAATATCAGTGAACTGTCACGAAGAACAAAGTCTCAGAGACAGCTAAGCTGCTGTCTAAGACACAAAAGTCTGCTTCTGTACATGTTATTTTAGGAGGTTTCATCCAAAAATACAATGCTGTATTAACATGCAGCCCATCCTCATAGCAAAACCTACAAGGATTTAGGCTTAGCTCTATTGTTCACTAATTAATCATGGAAAGTGCTTAGCATTAATTGCTTGCACTGATTTCTGCACACACAGGGCACACCCAACACTGAGCCAGTCTCTGACATTACGTGTTGAGCGTCAAAGAAATGAGCACACACACTGGTACACAGGAAACACCAAGAAGGGAATTTCTGTGCTACAGCCCCAGCTGGATCACCAATAGAGAGTGCTCAGCTAAATCATTAAAACATGGCATTTAATTATGCCAATTTTTCAGCTCTTTTCACAAACTTTCTGAGGCACCCATAAAATCAAGTTATCCTTGTACACAACCATCTGTTTGGCAACTATAAGCACATCTTCACTGTCCTTCCCCTCCTACCTTTCCTCTCTTCCTGACAGTTTTAAAACTTCCAAACTAATTACTGAAATACATAAACCGCATTTTCTATTTGGGAGCATTTAGGAAAGAATTATAATGAATTCACTTTGTGCAAAACCCAACCATTCGTTGAACCAGCTTGCTTTGAGGTGATTTCTAATTTATGCCCAGAGCAGTTTCAAGAGAGAATTAAGTAAAGATACAGATCACAAATTGTTACACGAAAAACACACCAAGTTTAGGAAAGGATGAGCAAATATTTACCAGAAAGCAGATAGATTAGCACTAGTTTTTAATCATCTGGCAAAAGTATCAAATCAACAGGCCTTTGCTATGGTCAGCAAAACATTCACACCCTGATTTATAGGATGCTTTTTAAGAGATTCCTGCAAATGGCAGGAAAATTATTAGATAAAAAGCAATCTGGAAACAGCGACATACAGAACCTAAAGAAAATATTGAGTGAGCAAGAACATCTATGTGATTACTGAGCACATACCCTTAAACATTGTACAATGCATATTTAGAGGGCTTACATGACACACGTCTCTTCCACATATCTCTTACAATACCTTGCCTGGTCGAAATTCTGGGAAGAGCTCTGTAACACTTGGCAACTGTTTGGTAGCATCTCGCTGCATGATTCCTGCAAGAGGAAGTGTGAGTTTGCCTTCCTTGGATTCTGCCTGCCTGGCTTCTTGAGGTTCCATCTCTGACTCAGAATCAGAGCTGCTGCTGAAATCCACCTTGTCGGAGGCAGCAGAGGAAGGAGCAATGATGGAGGGCAAAATGATACCGTCTCCATCTTCAGATACTACAATAGAACAAGCACCTCATAAACAAACAGGTCTCCTCCCGCTCCCCTAGCATAACCCCATAGTGCCACAATTACTGTTTCTACCAAGTTATGCAAAAATTAAGCCTGTGCAGGCGTTCTAAGTACCATTCTGGTTTAACCTTTCATTTTATCCTAAGCGTTCCAGGAGAATTCCCCAGCCATGACTGAGAGGATGAGATAAAAAAAGCAGTTTCATTGTCAATACAGGTATTTCAACAGTCACTGGAAATACAATACTTTACCCTAGATTTCAGGTAATTCTGCAACATCACAAATACTCACCTTCAGATGCCGCCTGCTGACCGAGTTTTGGTGACGCGTGGTGCCGCAGAACTGCTACACAGCAGCGCTTGCTTCCTTCAGACATTCACATTGCCAGAGAGAAAAAGAAAGTCCTCACTCACCAGTGGCAGCTGCATCCTTTTCATCTTCTTTTTTTCCAGGTACTGGAGGTGGTGGTGGTGGTGGCATCAGCTTGGAATCAATGTCTTCACAGTCAGCATCGTAATCATCCTCATCTTCATCTAACCAGGCAGGAGACAAGACCACGTGTTAAGCAGATAATAAAACAAAACCAGGCACCCTTTCCATTTATTGTCTCAAACCTGATGGCATAGACACCATTCTCATCTTGTAATTAGATGAAAACTCTTACCAGTTCAGCTTCCTGCACAAAGTCATTTGCAAGATGTAAATTTAAAAAACAGAGGGAAGGAAGGACAAAGAGAAACTGACAGAAAGATGACTGAAGCACTTAAAATCTATGTGTGTGTATGTACCTCCTTTTATTCACAATTTGCCTATGTGTTTATGTATTCTGCAATCACGTCCTTTCATGCACACTTTGTAGAACAAATAAAGAAAATGTGGGTTAAAAGGTCCAAATCACCTTTATATCTCACTAACCACAGAAAGTCACCAGAAGGTTAAGTGTAAGACACCTCTAAAGAACATGCCAAGATATAGCATTTACACCAGCAGCTACTGAGATGGAAAAGCTGCTTATTTTTGAAAGCGTATTCTAGGCCAGACAGAGATACCTGGGACCAACAAAAGAACCAAGGGACCTTCTGCAGAAAGTCCTCTTAAAATAAAAATAAAAAATAAATTCACGATTAAAACAGGAGAGAGATACTAAGATTAAAGTGATTCCAATGAGGAACTGATTCTTTAAAAGAGGAAGACAGCAAGCAGTGGTTTCATCCAGTGAAGACAGTTTCACAAAAGCTGACACTGGGTTCTTGAAGCAAGGAGGGAAAAGGCACAATGTCCCAGAATACCTCCTACAGGCAGAGCTGCAGTGCTGATCCCCTTTACCTGGCCTTCGAGCTGGCTGCAGGCTGCCCATCGCCTGCTTGTACCGACGGCTCTCATCTTCTGCCACTTCAGTGATATCTGAGTAATCAACAGCATCCTCTGTGCTCTTAACCCAGCCTAAGAAGAAAACAAAACTTAATCCTAATTTATGTTACATCAGACTTCACTAACTACTTACAAATCCTTTGCTATGCTTCCTTTATTTCAAAGAACAAAACTATCTAATTAACATCACCCACCAGAGTACTTTTCCCCTCATTCTAATCAAAATCTCTCATAGCTCAGAACTTCCTCTAAAAGACTGGTAAACAACCAACTTTAGCACAAGGAACTATCACTTATTCACTGAAATTGTTCAACAAGTTCAGAAAGAGATGTTATACTGTGTGCAAAGTAGGCTTCTTTAATACAAACACAGACTAAACTTATTTATGAAGGTGGAGAAACAAGTAAAAGAAAAAATATTTATAAAGAATTAAAGGGAACAAGTGCAAAACTGATCAGGAGCTACTGTGGGATTCTGTTTGGCAAGGTGGAGAAGGGAAGGCCTTTGACAGGGGGCCTCTGACCAGGGAACACCACGATACACTGCAGACCCGGGTGCATTTTGTTCTCTCCAGCTAGAGCTGTGACCCTGCAGCCCCTCTGCTGCCCAAGCACCGCTATCCCAGCTATGCCAAACCTTCCTCGTCCAGGTGTGCTCCCTCGCTCTCGGCGCTCTCCTCCTCGCTGGCGGTGATCTCGGTGATGAGGTTGCCCAGCCCCAGCACGCCCAGCCCGGCCAGGTGCTTCTTGGATTCCTGGGGAGACCAGAGCTGGGAGGCTCCGAGCGCCGGGCCGGGCCGAGCCCCTCAGGCTCCTGCTGGGTCCTGCCCCAGAGCCCGCCCGAGCATCCCCCGGGACACCTCAGGACATGCCGAGCACCTCGGTACATCCCGGTTCACCCCAGCAGAGCTCAGGATTTGCCGCTACAACCCGGCACATCCCGGTACATCCCGGGTCACCCTGGCTTCACCCCGGTACAGCCCAGGTGTCCCCAAGCGCTCCGCTTCACGCCCGTCCCTCCGCCCGCGGTGCCTTCCCGGAGCGACACGGCCCTACCTTATCGAGGACGCTGTCCCCTTCCAGCTGCCCCGCCTCATTGATGTTGCCGAAGAGGAAGCCTGCCAGGGAGAAAGGCTCGGCGCGGCCGCCATCCGCCTCCTCCTCGCTCTCCGAGTCCGACATCGCTGCACGGACACCGAGAGCGGGCCGGAAGCGGCGGCGGGAGCGGCCCCGGGAGCGGCGGCGGGAGCGGCGCCCCCCACAGCGCCCCCGCGCGGCCCCGCCCCGCGGCGCAGCAAAGGAAGCGCAAACGCTCCGCCCTTCCCAAAAATTCCTTTATTGCCTCGAGCAACCGGGTCTGGCTTTCCACAGGAAAGAGCTGCCTTCAGCACAGGTGCGGTACAAACGGCAGGGCGAGTTAATGCGACAGCCAGAGAGATGAGGAAAGGTTTATTACAATGTAATTATGCATAATTTATAAAAAAAAAAAAAAAAGGAAAAAAATACTTTAAAACTGTTAGACGTAATACAAATTATTTTATAGCATAAAATCAAGTTGCCAGTGTATGTATCAGTACCACACTTCAGAGTCTTGGGCTCCCACTGCTGATGAGTGGTCCTTTCTGCCCACCCTGGGGGTTAGGACCCCCCTGAGATCCATCCACTTCTCGGGGTCAGCCCAAGCAGCACCAAGGTTTCTACAGAGTGAGGTCTAGCACCCGGAGACAAAGCACAGGAAGGTTCTTCTAGTTTAAATTTCATAGAAACAGCTACAGCTGTAAACGGAAGAAATCACTTCCACATCTAAGAACACCTCATGGATATCCTTTGGACACACAATTCCTGAACTGTTCAGCTTCAGCTGTCTTAAAAAAAACAAAAACAAGTAGTTCAGAAATCATTCACAAAGCAAAGGTTAAAATCTGTGTCTTCACAGTGAGTCTCTTCTGTGAATTAAGACATACACATTGCATCTCTATTCAGTAACAAACCGAAGGACCTGGAAACCCACACTGATTATTCTGACCTCCCAAAACAAGACAAAATCCAGCCATGGGATTATGTGAAGTCTGTATTTGTCAACTGCCCACAGAAGAAAAATAAAGCATGGGAGAAACAGAACTGATTGTAAACTGAAGCACTGGACTACTTACAATAAAAGGCACCAAGAATTCCAGGGGGGGGAAAAAGGAAGGAGGATCACGAAAGGAGAATGCCCAGTGAATGGAAAAGCTCACTGGATTTGTCCTGAAGCCTGCCCTCATAAAAAGCAGAGGCTGGAGGAAAGCAGCCACTAGACAGGACTTTTACTCCTGCCAGAGAGTGACAAAAATACAAAACATTTAAATAACCAGGTTCTCCAAAGTGAGTAAAAAGTCTTTGATGGTTCAAAGTTCCCCCTGCTCATTTTCATCACTATCATGTTATTCTCCTCAGCACTGTTGTGCAATCCATTTACTACCTAATCTAAGTGGGGATAAGGTGTTCTGGCATAATGTAATCAACAGTGTAACCAAATCAAATAAATTGATTAAGCAGTTGAATTTTATCTCACTATACTCTCTTCCAGTTCACTCCAGGATGGCTGCTTGAGCCTACAGAAATGGAGGAGTTGTGCAATAATACTTGCTCACAAGATTTCTTCTCCACAAAATGGTTGTAATTCAGTTAGGAATAACCACAAAAAGATGCAGGATTAAAAGATTTCAGTATGTAAAAAAGTAAAAACTTTTAAAAACAGCAGTAGCTTCAGTACAAAACTGCAAATACATGTAGAAAAAAAAAAGTAGACTTTTAATTTCAGGCACCTCTTAAGACTAGTTCAAACATATCACAGACTTTTAAAAGTACATTTCTGAATAAAGCAAAGGTTATGGGCTTGCACTGGGGTCAGTTGATTTAGGTCTGACCAGCATTAAAACAAACCATGTGCACTGGCTTAAATAAATACATTTTAAACATGATAAAGTCTATTTACTCAGTTACTGAAATTTACCTACAGAAAATAATCTTGAATTACAAGGCACGGAGTTAATTGCTGCCTGCAAGTCCAGCCCACACTAAAGGCCTACAGCTAAAGCAAAGGCAGAATGTGGTAAGTAGAGGTTATCTCAGTGAATTCTCTACACCCTCACAGCCTCCAGGGCAGGAACCACATCTGGAACAGCACTTCCTCTGCAAGTGCAAGAGACACTCCAGGCAATGGCACTTGGTGAAGGAAAACGTGCAGAGTCTGTAGGCTTCTGCAAATATCCTGCAGAACGGGTGTTTTTGTACTGCCTGTGCTCAGCGTTTGGAACTCTGTGTTGGCTCATTAACCACAGGTACCAGTATTTGGATTAATTGCAATTTATAATCTCTGGGTTGCAATTGGCTAAAGCAACACCAAAATGAGCACATCTCAGATTAAAAAAAACTGCAGTTAGTGTCAGCATCAGTTACACCAGCTGAAGAAAGGCACATCCTCTTCAAATAGTGGAATTAGGGCACAAATACCAACATTTCTATCCAGAAAGTGGAATTAGGGCACAAATGCAAATGTTTCTATCCATCTGGTATTTTTGCCAGCATCACATAAAACAAGGTCAAATTAACACAAGATCCCTAAAAACCTTGTTGATATATTTTCTGTTATCTTGCTAAAATGAGGCACTTTTTTCTCTGACCAGGGTATACACCAGTGCAGTTTTGCATGTGTGGGAATCACAAGAAAAAGCAAGTTCTGAATGACCAATTGAGGCTGCAGCCAGACAAAGACAGCACTGTCAACTTCAGACAACAAAGCCCAGTCCAGCACCAGTGGTTTCACACAAAGTATCTTTGAAGCATGCTGCTTTCATACCAGGGAGCTGGAAGGTTGAGTCTAAGGAAGGGCTCATGCGCTCACTCCTCAGCTGGTCCCGGAACCACACATAAAGAACAGTGCACATCCTGAAAATAAAAGCCAGCTGCCACTTACTAGAGCTGCTAAAGAAGGTTAAAAAGTATGTAAATAGAATTTCAGTTAAAAAGAGTTTATAATAGCTGAGCATCCAAGAGAGGAAAAAACCGCCCAGGTAATCCTATCCAGTGACTGGCTAACCATTATAGACTGAACTGAAAACAGGAAGAAGCACGGGTTCCTGTAAACAGAACCTCCAAATTTTCTGTCAGTCTTCTCACAGAAAAACAAAGAAGCAATTTGCCATAAAAATCTCAGATGTTGGCCCCAAGAATGTCAGGAACTGAAGCAATTAATTCCTCAAGAGCAAACAGGCTGCTGTCAAGTCTCTGGGATTCATCAAAGGGATTACACTGAAAATCTCATTTTGAGAAGTGTCATCCCAAATACCTCAGTCAGCCTGAGAAGGTAACTGTTAAAACTTTATTCTCAGGGTGCTAAGTCTCTTTGGACAGTGAAATAAAATCTCAGTTTAGAAGATTATGGAAGACTTGAATCTAAACTACTCTTCTACTTCTCCACCTCAAAACTATGAAAATCACTCATTTGAGTGAGTCATCATTATTTTAAGTTCCTTACATAAGGAGAAATCAGCTCCTGCTTCTATTAATAAATCATTGCAGGTATTATCTTGGTCTTGCTCATTGCATTAACCATGCCTAATGCTAACTCTTCATACAGTCAATCACAGTTCACTGTAAGGTGAATCTCAGTAATAGTTCAGGTATTTTTGCAAGTAAACAAATTGTTTTCAAGCTTTAAATTGACAAAACTGGACAGCCAGACTTCTGTTTGTAAAACAAATTCAATCAGTAAATAAAGGATGGGAAAAGCAGCAGCTACACTTAAAGCAAAATTATATCAGAATTTATGCTTTTCAGCAAACCTAGTAACTGATGGCTATCTAGTAAAGAAGTAGCTTCAAAGAAGTCTCCTCTTTTATTTTCCTCCACTAAAATAATCAAGTGATCCCTGGAGAAGCTGGAGACTGGAACTTCAGAAATAAAGTAGGTATTTGACCTCTCAATTGGAAAAAAAACCTGTTCTGTTTCAGTTTCCCTGAAGCAGTAAGACTGCAAGAATATTCATTGTATAAACCATTTCTGCTTAGAGCTGTTAGTGCAAGATGCAAATCTTCAATTTAACTCGTTAAAAAGCCCTCCAAGATTCTAGTCAACTTCCAACATGCATCAACCAAGGCAACTACAATAAGACACATTTTCTTGTGTTCTTCTTTGTCACAGGATACAGAACTGCACGGACAGCTTCAGCAAACACCTCCCGAACACCCTCCTGATTCAATGCTGAGCACTCCAAATATTTGACTGCTCCAATTTGTTTAGCCAGTGAAGTCCCCTGCTGCGGGGTAGTGGGAGCCAAGCTCTGCTCTTTCAACTTTTTAACCGTTTCCAGGTCACTTCTCAAGTCTCTCTTCGTGCCCACTAAAAGGATGGGGACATTTGGACAGTGGTGAGAAACTTCAGGGTGCCATTTGTGCCTCACATTTGCATAGGAAGAGGGGCTGCCAATGGAGAAACAGATGATGAAGACGTTAGTTTGGGGATAGGAGAGCGTGCGCAGGCGGTCGTACTCCTCCTGGCCCGCAGTGTCCCAGAGGTTCAGGCTGACTGTCCGGCCATCCACGGTCATCTGGGCACTATAGTTGTCAAACACAGTAGGGATGTACTCTTCTGGGAAGGCATTGGTGGTGTAGCTGATGAGGAGACAAGTTTTTCCCACCGCACCATCTCCGACAACCACGCACTTTATAGTCTGCATTCTTCACCCAGAGACAAATTCCTGCACAAAGCAAGAAGAGAGGAGTTAGGCCAAGCACGCTCAGTGGTGCTCACTGTGAAGATAAGCTTTAGCAAGTGTTTTTAATATAGCTGAGGATTTCTTATCACATTCAGTGTCTCAAGCCACTCTGAAGAGCTGGAGGCTAGAAAGACAATAGTGAAATGGAGATGCAATGAGTGGAGAGCTAAGTGACAATTGGCTGCATTCCAATCATGTAAGTACAAATTAGCCAAATTCCCACAATCTTGCCTTACTGCCAGACTGTTTCCCACAGGCAAAAGGACAAGTCCTTAGGGGCACCTGCAAGTAGAAAGGGATTGTGACCCAGTAACAAGATACTCTGTCGTTTGTAGGTTCACATATCCACCTCTGTACACACACACTCCAACACTCACACTTGCCTACCCAGTCTGCTACCTAAACAGTTTACCACAAAGAAAGGTCCAAAAGTTATATAAAAAATTAAGATATTAATTTCTGGGCTGGACTGCTACTGCTTATAATAATAATTCACTACACTCAGATCAATCAGTCCTGAATAAACTACATTATTTACAGGACACCAGATAAAACATTCAGAAAGCAGCACATTCAAGAAAAGCTGTTATTTGAAATCTAACTAGCCATGGTAACCCAGATTAAAATCCATAAAGAATTTTTCTAAAGAAGCCAAGAACAGATTACTCTCACTAATCACTGACAGAACAAGCAGGATTTAATAGGCTTGAGTTACTTTGTGTCCTCTAAATAATGAGCATGAGAAAAATACACACCCTAAAAAATCAGCAGTCAAACAGCTTTCCTGGGAAATTGTTACTCAGGAGATTCTTGAGACTTAGAGGTTTTCCATATCCCTTCCCTGAGATGTGAAGACTAAGTTTGACAATCAAACTGATACAGTCTAAAACACAATTAATTTTAAACTTTCATCACATGAACAGTAAGAAGTTTTAAAATAGCAGGGAACTAACTACAAGCAGTCATTTGTTGTACATTTCTTGTGTGCTGGAGCTTCCACTGCTAGCCTGGACAAGAAGGAACTTGCATCTGCCTTCTCACCCAAATGCCTTTGAGGTACTATCAGTAATCCTCAACCTGCAACCAGCAGAAAATACCCTGCTTCAAACAGAAGAGAATACTGGGAAGAACTTTTCAGCAGGGCCTGTTATGATAGAACACTGGGTAAAGGCTTTAAACTAGGAAAAGATTGATTTAGATTAGATATAAGGTAGAAGTTATTTACAGTGAGGGTGGTGAAACACTGGCACAGGTTGCCCAGAGAAACTGTGGCTGCCCCATCCCTGGAAACATTGAAGGCCAGGCTGGATGGGGCCCTGAGCAGCCTGACCTCATTGAAGATGTCCCCACTCACTGCAAGGTGGTTGAACCAGATGACTTCCAAAGGTTCCTTCCAACCTCAACTATTTTGATTGCATATTCCAGAAAGACCTCAGCTCTAACACCATCAAAGTAGCAAAGGGAATATAGAACTTCAAGACCATCCAAGCAAATCAATAATTCATTTTCATTTAAGCCTCAGCTTTGTCCTTTTAGATGAAGTCTTTATCTGCATCCCCATTCTCACTGGGAGCACACGATTCTTCTGAACTAAGTGAGAACAGGCTACCTGAAGCTTTGGCACAAAGCTGCATCAGGCAGCTGGAGTGACAGTGACTGCTCACCACAACACACAGTGCTTAAGGAAGTATCACTGTGTGTACACAGATACTACAGAAACCCCCAGTGGCCACACAGGGTGGGAAGGAATCACCTTATGCTGTTTGTGCTGCCAAAGCCTGGCTGGAGCATACACAGCAGGTTTTAAAGCCCATTCCTACACTTACATCAAACCCTGAAGTACCAGAACCTGCTGTGCCAGAAACCTTAGTGGTGACCACCACTGCTTCCAGAGCAAAGGTTTTTGTCCCAAATGAACCATCTGTGCAACAGACAATTCATTTTGACCAGTCAGTAATAAGTGACATCACAGAGATGACAGAGCTAAATCAGCAACAAGTCTCATGAAGAACAAGATGATACACAAAGCCTTTTATATGCCCAACCCCTAGCTTCTAAAATAAACAAATTGCAAACACTTGTAAACAGATCTCTCTTTAAAACCCAAACAAGCTCCCCCAAGGACTTAAATCTCTTTGCACTTCTGCCCAGAGCTCTGCACAGAGTGCCAGGGTATCCCCAAAGTGCACCCCAGCCTGCACATGACATGGCTGAGGATCATCACACCAGCACTGTCAGGCAACACAGCTTCCCAAAGGGAAAAATTCCAAAGCCACCTGTATCCCAGACCATCAGCAGCTAACACAATCTGATTCAAAATGTCTAATGAAACTGTGTTACCCAAAGATTACTTTGTTGGTGTTTTATTTAAGAGGTCATTAGAGATTTCAATTTGGAAATTGCTAATAAAGTAACAAAAAAAGCCTGAAACATGAACGCTCTTTTCATGCTACTAATACCTTGAATTACCTCACTAAAACTCGGATTCTAGAAGAGCAACAATTGCAATGGGAAATAATTCCATGCAAACCTGCCAAAGCATTGGGCAAAGTATTAACTACACAAACATGCTAAAGAGCTTGTAGGCTTTTAAGTAAGATTCTCTGAAGGGCCCCTTTAAAGGAGGTTGCCTAAGCTGAAAGGAATCGTGTGTGGCATATGCAATACAGAAAAACAAACACACACCAGGATAAACTTTCTTGGCATTGAAACACAAAATTTAGATAAATTAATCATAAAATAAAGAGTAGTAAGAAACTACTTGATTCCAGAAAACTATTGTGAGCAAGGGTAGTTTGGTTAAAGATTTATATATGGAAGACAAGAGTCACAACCAAGCAAACTAATACTACTTCCATCTATTTTCTCTCTTTTCTATTTCTTTTCTATTAAATCCATATATTTAATAATGTACTTAATACTCATAATGTATGAAGATCTCTAATTGTTGTTTAGCAAATAATTTGCCTACAATAAAACTCTCATAAGATAGTAAAAAGCTGGGGTTCAAATTTGCATGGAAAATTCCAATTTCTTAAGCAGCCTTGAAATTGGCACTGCATGCTATCTAAATATAAATATACATTGAAAAAAAAACCAACCCATACTCCAAAAACAAAATTACCAACAAATATTACCAAGAGTAGGAAAATTAGTTTAGGGTTTGTTTGGGTTTTTTTTTTTTGTGACCTTCAAAAGAATTTCTGGGGAAACTTTAGAAAGAAAAGTTCCACATACAACAACTAACAAGAACTGAAAGAGAGAAAAATACAGATTAACACGTCAACACATTAAAAAAAAAGCAATTTAGAAACAGAAAGCTGGGCACAAGCTTCAAAGCCAAGTTGAAAGGTTACGCAGCAAGAAAAACAAGTGAATGGAAAATCCAAAGAAGTGAGAGGTAATCTGGGTTCCTTAGTCCTTGCATAGAAAGGGCTTTTATTACAGGTAAGGTTCAAGCAGCTATAGCAGAATTGAAATAATTTTCAAATTAAATATTTTTTTTTTTAAATGAAAAAAAAAAAGAAGAGAAAGAAAGAAAGAAAGAACGGAAAAACAAAAAAACAACACCAAATCACTCCACACAGAAGTGTTGTGCAAAAACAGTTCTTTCTATCTCGTCCATCAATGACTTTGAATTTGAAAACTGGCATTCCCTGCTTGGGTCAGTTTTCTTTTCAGACGATGCTGATGAGTCTGACTTCACTGCCTGCACACCTGGCACTTCCTCTGGAATGTGCAAGATTTCAATCAACATGTCAAGACATCATCTGAAGAGCTGCTCCTGTTCTGACCTAATTAAGCATTTTCTGGTATCATTAACATGGACAGTTTGCTCTCCAGATGAACATTTGCTGGGGAAATTCACTTCTTGGAACGCACACACAGAGTAACTTCACACTGCATCAAAATTTTTTTGTGGTAAAGAAACAACTTCTAGATCTTCCCTTCAATACTCCTGAAGGGAAGTTCCCTGTCTGCTGAGAGAAAGGAGAATACAGTGACAGAGAACAGACACAAAACAGGAACCTGGATCCTTTTGTAGTTTTCTAGATTTATGGTTTTTATACTTCCTACACTTCTAAAACCTCTTTGCAGAACTACTTCTTAGCAGGACATGCCTACATACCTCTGCCTTTGCTCTTTTAACATCAGATGCCTCTTTGTTAGGTGGATTTTAGCACGGATATTGCTCTTTGATAAACTCACTGAGTTTGTCAGCTCTTCCTCCCTTCTCTTTACAGTTTAGATAGGGCCCCATTTTGGTCAAAACTGAGCAGAAAACTCCCTAGGAGTTCAGCTGAAACCAGCTGTACTGACCTGTGTCATTCTGCTCAGCCATCACATTTCATCAAGCCCTCGCTGTTTTGGAGAACCAGATCCTGCTTTACCAGGGGCAGACAGAAGTTAAGAAATCTGAACAATTTAATTGCTCATCTTTCAGTAACAAAAATCAGAGGCAATTCACCCTGTCTGCCTTGAAACATGAAGTCAGGCAGGAACTTTCAACAAAGAACTGGGTGGATAGGGCCATTCTAAATATATCACACTATCCTCACCCATGCAAAGGAGTTAATTCACATGTACAGCTTACCCACCAGGCCTAGCAGGGAAGAGAAAGGAGCTCTCAGCAATTTAATCAAGACTCTGTTACTATCCCACAACAGCTCAGCTTACTCGCCATTGTTTTAGGCAAGTGCCAAGGGGATGGAGAAGTGCCAGGCTTTCAGAATGCATGCCAAGAAAGAGCAGAAAAAGTTAAATAGGAGACCTCATCCCTCATATCCTTCAGCAATGAATGACCTACTTGGATTTCTCAGTGCCTCTCAAAGTTTTCACACCACTTTCTGTCCTGCCATTTACCTGCAAGAGAAACAAAACTGCAACAGTCTGAGTGGCTGAAAAGAGGGGAAAAAAGTCCACAAGGGAAGGCAAGACTTCAGCAGCACAGCAGGAACTGTGCAGTCCACCACCCAGGCTCCACATGAACAACAGAACTGAGGAAACTTGCTCTCTCCCGAGCTCTTTGCCTATAATTTCAGTTCCCAAGCACGTAACAATTCTTGTTGGTTGTTCCTTCCGTGCCAATGCTAGAAAGCCCTTCATGCCTTTTGACACAAGAAGTTGTTTCTAGGAAATAAAAGAAACCCCTCAAAACCTTTCAAATATTTTAAAAACCTCTACCTCTGTCAAATTAGGCTGAAATTGGTTTATTGATTTAAAGATTTATTTTTTTTTCAGGGATGAAACAGACATGAGCAATATTTCTTAGGAAACTACGGTGAAAATGAAGTCCTCTGCATGAGATATTTGGGCAACTCAGCCACACAAACCTCTTACTACAGGCTCTCATACTCCAAATTTTATAGCACAGCAATGATATTAGTGACCAAACATCAAATACTTTAAATTCTATGAATCCAAGATATTGGATGGATAATTTATGTTTCCAAAAGGCATTACCTCATGAGAGAGATGCAAAGCTGATGAAATAACACTGTGACAAGGTGCAGCTGCACAGCCCACAGGAACTAAAACCAAAGACTTCAGCAGATATCCAGATCCCCAGTGATGAACACGACACACATCCTGCCATAATCAAAAGCTGCAGAGCATTAAACTTGGATTTTCCTCCTGCAACCACCGTGCAGAGGCACGGATGAATCAAGACAGGGACCCTTCACAGTTTATTTGAACACAAGTGACCCTCTGATGGTGTAAGAACAGGGCTGCAAGGTGCTGTGCCCACCCACTAACTCACTTCCTGGGCAATACAAGCAACTTGCACAGGTCCTGGGGGGTCACAGTCAGTTCATAAAATGTTAATAACCATGTCCTTCCCACCTCCCATAGATTCTGACAAAGCCTTAGTTGCTACTGTTGGCTAAAACAAACAAACAAACAGTACCTCAGACATAAGGTTTTGTGCAGAGGTGTTTTAAACACGTTGCAGGATGAATGGCAAATCCAGTTTAAGCATTCTTGATTCCTGTTTGAGGCAAAAGGAAAAATAAAAAACTGTTAGTATGTCTTCCTGTCATCTTTTGTTACCTGGCATTTGCTGGCACTCTGAGTTGTAAAAAAGCCATTGTTGCACACGAAAGGCAATGTCACACCAGGAAAATCTAAGCTTCTTTCTCTGAGAAAATAAAACCCCTCCACATTTTCATTGGATTGCACGTCTCTGATTCTTCTTCCTCCACCCCTAAATTTCACTGTCGGGGGGGGGGAGATTTAATAAAAAATAAAAACACAAACAAGAATAAACAAAGAAAGATCCAAACAAAACCCAACCAAAAACAAAACCGAAACAAAATCAAATAAAAACCCCCAAATGAAAACAGAAAACCCCAAAACACAGAAACCAAAACAAACAAACAAAACCAAACAAAAATGCACTTGCTCAATCAATACCAGTTTTTTCAAAGAGTTTTGGTATGACTAAGACAGGAGCTAATGCATGCACTCAGTGTGTATTTTATCATGGGTTGTGCACTACAATATGGGAACAATTGCCAAGTCTTATTTGCATCAAGTATTGCAATTCTAAAATGTGAGCAAAAGTTACCAGAGTCAAGGAGTCTCTCAGAAGTTCATCAGATTTACACATACAAGCATGTAAAGTAAAAAAAGATACTCCCTGTAAAGGTACATATCTTTACATTGACACCAGACTGTGTGAAAATTCTTTGGACCCTGAAAGAATCACAGCCTCACCACATAAGCAAATCAAACCACATGTTCAGTTTCCTCCTACTAATTGCAAACCGCATATTTTATTGTTTTTCCAAGATCACTGCAAAGTTCCTTCTATGAATAATATTTAAAAGCTTTTTAAAATGGAAATGTTAACCTAAAATACATCTCATAATCTTAAGTTCCATGTAGAAAAACCGCTGTGCTGGTGAACAGTGGCAAACTGGCTCCAAAGTATGCCTTCAAGTGATGTATTTTACATCTTACACGGAAGAGAACGTGAGCTTTTTAAAAATCAAAAAATGAGCTTGGGGCAAAGAGCTAATGATGCTGCCACAAGAAGCACTGCACCCCTGCCCAGGATGCACACTGCAAGTGTAAGGTATGCCTAAAGAACATTTACATTAAAGCACTCAAAGCTTTTTTATAACTCAGAGTAATTAAGGTGGGAATCACAAGTGTTTATAAAGCATAAACAGATACTGATTATTCATTGGTTCCTGGAAAAAAAACAAAAAACAACAAAAAACAAAAAAACAACCAAACAAGACCAGAGAACAACACAGGGGGTAAAAAAACAGAAAGAGAGAAGTTCAGAACAAATAAAAAGCAGCATTGCTTTGGGTTTGAGGTTAAGCAGGAACTCAGTGCAGGCTGTTATAAAACTGAAATTTCACGGCACTGCAGAAGGGAAGCACTGAGCTGATGAAGGGGAGCTCCGTGGCAGCTGCTAAACGAGACACTACCGGCACCCCTCACCTTGCACTTCTCTCCCTGAGACAGCACTTTGCCAGTTTCTGGAGAATAAATCCAACCCTCCCGTCTCCCTCACTCTCAGCAGCGCAGCGAGAGACCTTTCCACAGGCTCTCACCCTCATCCTATGCCAACTTTTTATGACACTCGCTGGGAGCAGAGGTCGCCTCGAATTTGTCGCGGCGCTCCTGATCGGGGTTCGCGTTACAGCAGCCCGGCCCAACCTTGGCTCGCTGCGGAAGGGGAGAAAGCGCGACCTGCCCCGTCCCTGGGCAGAGAAAGGCTCGTTCCAAACCCTTCCCCAGCATCCCCGGGCCCCCGAGCAGCACACTGAACTCCGCACGCACCGCCCAGTGCAGAAGCCGGGGCGCGCATCCCACTTCCCGAAACCCTGCGGACACGAAGGGGCCGGCACGCCACGCGGCTGAGGAGCCCCCGGTGCTCCCGGGCTGCCCTGCTCTGCCCCGGAGCCGCCCGCGTCCCGGCGGGACAGGTGCCGCCACAGCCTGGCCCGGGCCGGGTCCCGCGGCGCCCGGGCCGGCAGAGGCCGCGGGCCGCGCCCCGCTGTCAGCGCGGGTGGCGGGGCCGGCCGCGGAGGATGTTCCGGCACGGCCGGGCGGGAACACACGCGGCCACGCGCGGGGGCCGCTCCCCCGCCGCCCGCCGGGCCCGCCGCTCTCCCGCCCGCCCCGCCGGGCTCTCCGGGCCCCGCCGCTCCCCCGCTCGCCCCGGCGCCGCCGCCCCGCGCTCACCTCCGGCGCGGCCCCGCGCCCGCCGCTCCCCGCGCGCCCTCGACCCGGCCGCGCCCCGCGCCCGCCGCGCGCACGCGCCCTCCGCGCCGCCGCTCCCCGAGGGGCCGCCAGGGGGCGCCGCCGCGGGCACGGCCGGGGCGGGCGGAGCGCGGGGAGCGGCGGGAGCGGGAGCGGGAGCGGGGCCGGCCCCGGGCGGGCGGAACGGAGCGGAACGGAGCGGAACGGAGCGGAACGGAGCGGAGCATCCCCTCGGGCCCGGCCCCGGGCTGCAGCCGCGCTGTACTGCACCGATACAGCCCCGCCGTCCGCCCCGCTACGATCCCGCTGATGCTAAATGCGTCATTTTGTAACTATGCGTTGTCCGAATAGATCTCGAGCGAGGGGTGGTTGGTCTGGATTTGGATGGTCTCTCAGTAGAGTCACTTCAGTAGCCATGAGCAGAAATACGCACGCGTGTCTGTGTGCACAGCCACAAACATGTAACATGTATCTTTAATAAGGACAAATATATCCCTAATAAAGATAACACTAGCAAAAGGAAAGAAGAGCCAAACTGAGTGATTGCTTTTGCTTTCTCTGCATAAGACTGTCCAATTAAAAGGCTCCGTGGCAGAAGATGGCTGGGTTTTTCACACGGGTGAACGCTCCGGTGCACGGCGCCCTCCGCCCCCGTTCCCAGCGCAGCCCCGCCTGGCCCGGCCCGCCTTCGGCATCGCCCGCTGCTCCCCCGGGCGCTCTCACCGCCCCGAGGGGCTTGGCACAGGAGGCCACGGCTCCGCTGGAACTGCCGGCGGTGGTGGCATTCCCGTGTCCGCGGTCACCACATCTCCCAGGGACCTACAGGGCCCGGCTTCCCCAGCGCCGGGCGAGAGAGAGGGCAGGAGCTTACACTCAGCTCAGCCCGGGGCTCAGCACCCTCAGAAGCGGCAGGGAAGGCTGTGTCCAGCCCCAGAAATGCCAGGGTCAGGGAGGGTGCAGGGCCCTGAACACTCAGTCCCCAGGAACACCGAAGGTGCGGGCACTCCTGTCGTCCTGCCCCAGCCAGGCACACAGGAGGAAGTGACAGAAGGCAGGGTTTGGCCCGCTGATGTTTCTTAAGCACCCGTCACGGATTTCAGAGGACAACCTTTGCTCTGGGTGTTTATTAATTGTCCCTTCTGACCCGGAGAAAGGCCATGATGGAGCCTGCACACGACTCTGGACTAGGTCTGCTGTTCTGGAGCTGGTGCCAAGGTGCCCAGCAGCTCAGGAGCCAGCAGTGCTCAGCTGCTGAAGCATTTGACCATCAGTTACTCGGTGTTATCATCTCCGGTGTTCCCAGCTCCAGCTCTTCATCTTCTTCCTCGGACCAGCTCAAGCTGTCATCAGAGTCCTCATTCTGCACAGCCCCAGGCTGCTCTGTGTTTGCAGCTTCCTTCTCTTGCTCACCACAGGACTGCAACTTGCTCTGGGGGAGCTCCAGCCTGGCCCAGGAGCCAGGGCTGGCTTTGCAAAGCGTGATCTCCACCTTGGCTGGGACCATGCTCACAAAGCTCTTCTCTACGTCAATGGTCTAGAGAGAGGGAAAGGCAGAGTGAGCCGGGCAGGGGAGGGCAGGCAGCACTGCCCAGCCTTCTTTCCCCTTACTGGAAAAGCCCTGCCAGAGGAGAAATGTCCTGCTGTGCCAGGAGAAGCTTGGGCTGCAGCTGAGCTGAGCTTCACCTTGTCATGTCTCAGCAGCACCACAGTGCTGCTGCAGAGCTCAGGGAGCTCAGCTTGCCTCAGCCACACAGGCAGCTGCGGCACAGCCTCTCCCAGCAGCGAGCTGTGCTGAGACACAGCCATACCCACACCTGCCAGCCCTCTGCTGCCTGCAGGCACAGGCAGCACGCACCAGAAATACAGACAAGAAATCCACATGCAAATTCCTGAGCCTCACTGCTGCTCCCCAGCCAGCAAGCAGCTGAAAAATCAGCTCAGCCCGTGGCCTGCCTGCAGCTCACAGCAGGATTGTGCAGGAGACAGGGACCTGCTGGGCCAAAGAACATTTGAAGCAGCCTGGGACCAAACCCAGAACACCAGAACACCTATAGGGCTGGCAGTGACCTCCAGCTCTGACCTTAGCCCTGGATCAATCAGTGCAGCCACCTCAGCCTCCTCACAACCCTAAGGCATTTCCCAGCAGAGATGGCCATAAATGCCTGTATCTGGGCAACCCAGCCCAGGACGAAAACCTCAGGCTGCCTCACAGAAATGCAGCCCAGCCCCATGCAGACTGCTGGAACAGGGAAATCAAAGCAAACAGGATCTTACCCCCCAGAGCTCCAGTTCTGCCTGGAAAATCTTATCCCCTTCAAAGATGACATGAGCCTCAAGCTGAAAGATCAACAGAAAATTATCTGAGAGGGTAGCATAGCACTGCCAGAGCTCTTCCCCCAGACAGTGCAGCTGCCTTTCAACACCATATTGCATCCCACATCCAGGCTCCAGTATAATGGTCTGGTGATCCCCTCAGCACCTGGCAACATTTCACCCCTTTCAGAGCATGACAGGTTCACCTGTGACACAGGCCAGGGGGTTCAAGGCCAACAAATCCACCCATTGAAGCTGAAAGCCAGAGCTGCTGGGCAGATGCAGCAGTGGAGCCACTGGGCTCTCAGCGTGGGGATAGCAGGTTTACAGTGCCAGCCCTGCTTGTAGCAACAGGTCAAACAGGCCACCAAAGACCACCACAGGCACCCAGCTGGCTCCTGGGGCTGCAAACTCAGGTGGGCCATGAGGAGAGTGCACATCCCCACCCACTCACCACGGTGCGATTTGCCTTCACGCTGCTGAGGGCAGGCAGGGGGTTCTTGGCATAGACCGTCACCACCACCTGGCCGCTGGTTTGGTGCCAGTCCTGCCGGCACAGCACCGCCTTCTTGTCCTGCCGAGGAGAGGAACCCATCACAGCCCAGCTGGGGCTCAGGCACCGCTCAGACAGAGGGGACACCAGAGGATGCTGCCTTGTACATCTCCTTTGAGATGCTTAGTTCAGGTTGGCACCAGCTAAGCAAGAGCAAACCCTGCCTTTTGCACAGGTTTTTGAGGGGAAATGGCTCATGCAAAGGTGAGCAGCCCCTGCCACGCTGTCTGTCCCATGCAACATGGGACATCTGTGCTGTGCTTGGGGTTGCTCCAGGACACTCTAAGATCAGAGACATCTCCTAGCTCCAGAGTCACTCTGCTATGCCCAAGCTCCTAAGTGCTGTGCACAGTCAGGAAACAGCCTGGAGGACAATGCAGGGGCTGTTACTGGACATGGATCATGCCCCCATGCTACACTTGGGAGTCAGATGAGCCCCAGCTGGCCATGTTTCACCTTTGCCCACCTTGTCAGCACCACAGGCACTGACGGGCCTGTGTCCCCAGCAGGCTCATTTCTGACCATCACAATGAGACAAACCCCCTGCAGCCCTCCACACTGCCAGCCAAAGAAATGCTCCAGGAGGAGTCCTGGCCCTAGACTTAGGTGACAATTAGCACAAAACATCTGCATCACAATGTCACAGTTCCCTCACTGCACCGTCCTTTACATTCAGGATATGTTTTCTGCTCCAGAGCAAAGAGCTTGGGCTCAGAGAAGGTTGCTGGGAGCAGTGCTGACTCAGAGGAACACAGTGAACTTTCAGGGTTATCCTGGGCTGCTTCAGTGCAACTTTCCCAGCTCAAGCCTGTTTCCAGTCAAGAACTTTCCTGGGGTGTTGAGAATTGGGATCTTGTCCCCACTGTCCTGCCACAACACCATGTTGGTATGTGGATGAGATTCCTCCTGAGAAGCAGCTGCAGAAGGAAAGCTTCATTAAAGCCAAATTCAGTTATCTGCAATCATCTGTCAAGGCCTTTGGGGTTTTTTTTGTAGGACTTTTCCTGTGCTCAGCCACCTGTCTCTATCTGGCAGCCTGTGCTGTGTCCAGGGCCAGGTCCTGCCTCATTCAGCTTTCCATTGCGCATCTGCCCACTGGGTGTGAGAGCTGACACATCCTGTGAGTGCAGAGCAGCATCTTAAAGGGCAGATGTGTGAAGATTAGGCATTCAAACCCTGTGCAGTCATCTGTCGGCAGTTATGAATTTTAAGACAATTAAATGCAGAGCAAGGGAAGGAGCACTCTCAAATGCCAATAATGCAAATCACTCACATGAGTTGCCTCTGCTGAGAGCCCCCTTACCTTCTTTTCCGTCCAGCAGTGACATCCACGGCTGCAGCCTGGCTGCTCCATGAAGGCGCTGAAGTCTGTGGTTTTGATTCCACAGCAGCTCCAGTACTTCATCCTGAGGAGAGCAGGGTGACCTTAGTGGGGCCATCAGCAGGAGAGGGGACCTTAGCAGGGTGGGGAGGGAGAGGAGCTCATTACCAAGAGCTCCACCTGTCCCCTTGCGGGGTGTCACCCACAACTGCTGTGGCCACACAGCCTTGTCATGCAACATTTTCAGCCCGTGGCAGGGTCAGTTTGGTCTCTCATAAAGGATTGTTTCTTACCCCTCATGGAAGACAGGAACACCAGGATGAAACGTACAAACCTCTGTGTTACTCTCTGGGCCCTGGTAGATCTGTGGAGAAAGAAGCAAAGTTCTATCTGTGTCTCTGGCACAGGACGAAGTGGCACAGGTGTCCACTCATCAATGCCCATCCATGTAGAGGGCACAGAACAATGCCCAACATCACCCTTTTGCCAGGCCCAGCATTTGTGAAGACTCACTCTGGGACCATGCTCAGCCAGCAGCCCAGCACTCGTCCCTGCTCCCTGCTGCAGGGCAGCCACCCTGACCTTGCCAGGACCACAGTGTCACCCCTGCCACCCTGTCAGCAGCCCTTCCCTACCCTTCTCTAAAACAGCCTGCTCCCAGCCCAGGGCTTGGCAACACAAGGACAGTGAGCAAGTTTAGACACCACAGAAACTCACTCTGAGGTGCAAGAGGTCATTTGTCACTCCTGTCCTTTCCCCTCCTTTCCAGAGCATGTCAGTCTTATGTCCTCATCTACCTCCTGCCTTTTTCTCCCTGCTCCCTTGCTGCTGCTTTCCAAGCAGGCTATCCCTGCCACAGCTCAATCCCTCCCACTCATCCTCCAGGCAATGCTCCACAAGGCAAGAGAGAAATTGGGCTGTGCTGCATCAGTTCAATGCAGGTGGGAATCGATCCACATGCATTTTGCCTACATGTTCAATCCTGAACCTGTGCTGTATTTCACTGCAGGCAATCAGCAGCAGTGAAACACAAATGTACCACCAATCTGGAAGCCTCTTGCAGGAAAGTGGTTGGGAGGTGACTGAGGTGGCTGCTCCCAGGGCAAGATGAGAATATGGAGCAGGTGGGCACTGCCACCTTCCACCTGCGTGGTACCTGCCCTGAACCTGGACCTGTGATGCTCCTGGCCACAAGGCACAGGCTGGGTAAAGATGGGACCCTGCCAGGTACTCACCGCCTTGCAGGCTGCATTCTTGCAGGTGGTGCCAGCTCTCACCTGGGCAGCCTCCTCGCCTGCAAGAGCAACACAACTTCACCCAGGACACACAATGCCCATGCCTGCCCCCAAATTCCAGCCCTGCCCTCTACCAGCTCCCCAGCTGAGCACAGACCATCCCAATGTGCCTCCAAGACACAATTTTAGCTGAACATGCAGCATTCACTGACTGCACTGAGCCTGTCGTGCAGGTGATGAACTTGCCATGTGCAACCCTGGTTCCATCCATCAGCTTGTACCTGTACAACTGCTCTTGAGCGTCTTGTCCTCGGAGGTCATGTTCAGTTTCTCCAGTGCCTGCTCCAGAGACCTGGATACTTTAATTGGCAGCAGTTGTCTTGGCTCATCAGAGCTGGGAAACAGCAGCAGCAAAGGCCAAGTGGGTTTTTCTGCGATTTACGTGTCATTTCCTCTTCTGAGAGAAGAGCAGGGCAGGACACACACAGAAGTGACACAGCAGGGCAAGACTGTTAGCTGAGCCTGTCTCACCTTGGTCTTTCCCGCAGCATCTTCTCAGCTGATTTTGGTCCTTGGACAATGAGCTCCTTCACTGGTTTGGCCTTTGGTTCATCTGAGATCTTCCCTTGGCTGGAAGGCTCAGGGGGCTTCTCCTTGCTATGAAACCCCTTTGTGCAACCCTGAGCAGCAGAGACAAGCCTGATGTTTGCTTTGTCCTCCTCAGCCTGGTGGCTGTTCCCAAACCCTGTGAGTTCCCATGATGTGGTGGCTCAGTGTCCTGCAGAGATGGGTTCTGACCTTGCACTTTGGGAGCAGCACCCTTGCTTGGAGGGGCCTTGGAAGTAGATAGCAAATCCCTGGCTGGCAGGGCAAAAGGAACCTCCCTGACACAGGACAGAGATGGGACAGGACTGGGCAGGGGCCAGAAGGGAAGGATGGAGGAACAATGGGTGCATTTGGGCTGGCAGGTCGCTCACCTTTATGGAGAGGAACTCAGAGAAGTCTGTTGTGCGTTTCTTGCAGCAAGACCAGCCCTAGACACCAGGACATGACAGGCTGGTCAGACGTGGGCAATCCTGGTGGGCACAAAGTCACTCCCCACGGCTGCAGCCCCAGCTCCTGCCCCACTCACCTTCAGGGCATCGTGGAAGATGGGGACACCTGGGTGATACAAGCAGGAATCTGAAAAGGGAAAATCGGGAAAAAGCTTTCAGGAGAAGCAATCCTGCCCACGAGCCACCTGCGGCAGCCAGCAGCTCCAGAGCCAGCTCCTGCCATATGGGCTGCCTGTGCTGGGCTTGGCAGCTCGGCAGCCTAGGCCACACTCTGGGAAAGCAGAACACAATTCCCATTCCCTCCGGTGCAAGGCACACAAATTCACTCACCCTCAGCGTTGTGCTCGGGATCAAACCTCTGCCCGCAGCCCTTGTTGTAGCACAGCAATGCCATAGCTCAGGCCTATTCGCAGTGTCCTTCACTCCTTCCACGGAGATCGCATCAGTCTTACCCCTGCCCGGGATCCCTCCCCTGCGTCCCCTCCGCCTGCAGCCCAGGGCCGGGAGGTGGCTTTGCCTGTCTTTGGAGGCAGCTGTGGGAGGTGGCCGGTAACCGGAGACCGGGCTAAAGATGGACAGGGCAGCTGATGGGGCTTGGCGCCTGTGATATCTGCACAGGAATTTCTGTGCTGGCCCTGTGCCCGGGGAATGGGAATGGGCACGGCAGGGTGGCCCCGGGCGTGCAGAGGTCCTGTCCCAGTGCCTGCCATCCTCCCAGCCAGCATCCATCACCCCAGCGTACACACACACACCAACCACGCTCGGAGAGCCCCGAAACGGGAGGGAAGAGAATTCACAGCGTCACAGGGCAAAACTGGTGCTAATCTCCCCCAGCCCCAGAAGGCACAACCACCTGCTAAACAGAGGCACCAACAGATCAAGGCTGTGAGTGCGGCCAAGACATCTTTTGATGCTGTTTTTTGTGCAGCCCAGGAGTAACAAGTGGTCAAGGGAAGGTTCTTGGCCAGACATGAGAAGTAGGACACAGTGATTACATGGGTGATTATGATTAGATTCATGGCTAATACAGTTTTAAAATATTGCCAATGCAGTATCTAAACAACAATTACATCTATTACAAAATATGGTATATGGAGGAATGGTCCCTCTCATTGAGTCACAAGCTTCAGTGAGACCCACTCACTTTCTAAACCTCTCAGGGAAATCTCGGTGCAGTTCAGTCCACTTAGTCTCAGATTTGGTTACAGTCTTTGTCTAAAGAATTATAATATTCACAGATTTGGCTAGAAACATACAGATTTACAGTCTTTGACCCCGGAGAATTCACTATTATAAAGCCACAAGGCAACTTTAGAGCTGCTTTAGAATTCTATCTCTGTATTTGACCAGATCTTACTCTACTCCTCCAAAAGTGAGCATTCTGTGTGTTCCTTGCATTCTGGCTGGACCTACCCTGGAGGTGTCCCCAGGAGGGGCAGGAATAACCAACACCACTCAGAAAGCTGCCTGTGACCTTGGGAGTGCAGTTTGCATGGTTGGCCCAGACTCCAGCAGCATTTCATACCCTTTTGCAGGTCGATGTGCACCACAGTCAATCACAAACAGCTCAGCTCCCCCTGTCTCTGGAATACATTAATCATGCAAGCATTCAGTGAGTTCCTCCTGCAAAGCCTGCCTGGTATTTTCCTCTTATCTTCGGACAAACCACATTGCCCAGCAGAGATTGTGGAAAGGGAGAGGGAAAGATGCACAGAGATTCAGACCTGACTATCTTCCCTTGTCATCACATCAAGGATGAAAATTGTTCCCTGGAAGACCTTTGTAATCACAGAGAAATGCAAAATGTTACTTGGGTCTCCTGTATGCAGAAGGGGTTTGCTCAGACCCCCTGCTCCCCTTCTGGGACCTAAGAGTTTTCCTCTACGCACAGGAAACCCTCCTGAGATCAAAGGTTTTACTTAGTTACTCTCTAAGTGTCTAAATCAAATATTTTCTTTGTGCTGTTCCTGTTTGCAGAGACAGCTGTTTCCTGGGTGCTGCCCTGATCTCCAGGAGCACAGAGCATCTGGGGACCATTTCTGTTCAGGAACTGGGGCTGATATAAGTCCTTGGCACTATCAGACAAGTCCTGCAGGCAGAGGATGCCCAGGGAGTCTGCTCAGGACGTGAGCCCACAGGGTCTGCCGTAGCTGATGCAACCCTAACCCCCGTCCTACAATGTTTGTTTAACCTACTAAATCCCTCTACAAAGCCTGAAGAATTTTCTGTTATCCCAAGGAGATCTCCAGAGTTCAGAGTTAGGGTGAACTGTTGCCAGAATTCTGGAGCTTATCAGGGAGAAGATTCCAGATTATTTCACACTGTCCTGCTACTTCATCTCCAGCTCAGCTCTGCCACCCCCACCAGCAGATGCCCCAGCCAGCAGCAACATCAGGCTTTTCCTTGTCAGCTCCTTAGCAAGGAGCCAGCCCTGCTGCAGGGGAGGACATGTATCTCTGTCACACCTCTTTATGCCTGGGCCACCTGTGTACAAACCTGCATCCACCAAAAAGCTGGGAGAGAAACAGGAGGGCAGTGGGGAACTTGCCACATCAGCATGAACCACGTGGCTTCAAAGCACTATACTGCCTCAGGTCACAACTGACCCAACAGTCCCAAAGGTGGGTAAAAAAGTGCTGCTGGCATCCAGAGCCTCTGCTTAGGTAAGAAAGACCACTGGGAGCTGGGCAGAGGCCTGTGATGGGGGAATTTGCAGTTCTGGGGGCTGAGCAGAGCTATAGTGTTTCAGATCTCCCTGTTCTTTCCACGAGCTGTCAGCAAGGCTGCAGCTGTCACCGACCCTGTGCCAGTGAGAATATGGAGCTCAGGTTACCCTGCACACCTCAGAGGAAGCAGCAACAGGATGATGTGGCTGACACACATTGCAGAGATAAACAGCAGGTACCCTGCGGGGACTGTGGCTGAGGCAACTCTGCATCTGAGACAGGAATCAAGCTCCCAGCTGCCAATTAAAAATAGACCCTGTTTGCTTTATGTACACTTAATTTTATACACAGCAGATCAAAAAACAAAGTAGAAAAACCGTAATAAATTATTCTCAAACCCAGCTTAATGTGTTCGCCCTTGAACAATCAGGGTCAGTGTACAACAGCCCTGCAAGGTCCTGGGGAGAACATACTGAACACCTCCAGGGAAACAAACCCAGCTCACCCCCGACCCTTCAGTCATTCAGGATGCCCTATGGAGCTGGGGTAAGAGCAAGACACTGCATTTCTAAAGCACAGGGTAATTCCTCCAAACAAAAGGCTTGTTAAGTGAAGGGATATCCCTGAAAAACATATTACTGCTATGTATGCAGCAGAGGCAGGATTAATGTTTTATTTATTTGGGCAATAAAATCTTTTGAGAAAGAACATGTGTTGAGCAATTCTGCCTGGCCAATCTTCAGATAAGACTGCTAAGGAATTATGCACCACCTGTCCAAGGGGTCTGCACTGCCAGAAAACTACCAGAAATGGGGGCATGGGCAACCTCTCCATTCAAGACAACTGTTTTTCTGTAGCTTGGGTTATTACAGACACTTCTGTCTCATTGGACAATTAGAACATCAAACTGGAACCAGCTACCCAGCTAATAAGGATTTCCTCCCTGTAGTTCAGTGTCTTGCTCCAGAGATAATTCCTTGGACCTGAGTTGCTCCTTTAGGAGTTGATTCACTCTGATGCTCACTCTGAAGGCACACACAATAGTCCTCATCAAAAAGTACACTTTAGTCTTCAGTTGGAACCAGTCCAAAAAGAGGAGTTCAATCTACTCCTAAGGCTCAATTGTGTGTCATTAGCTGGCATCCTGAATCCAAATCTGCTGGCTGAAATACCCTGAACTGGCACCGAGTGTGGGGTTTTAGCAGTTTTCCTTTTGAGGGTCCTGTTGCCTTTATAGCAAGGTCACTGTGAGTGCAGGGCAGAGCAGGCAAACTGTAGTGAGGGGAAGTGCCCCAAAACCAGTGCTGTGCCTGGCTGAGTTCCTTGCTTTCTTACATCTGGCACCCAAGTGGCGACCAAGAGAAGAGAGAATGATGGCTCCTTTCAGCAAGGCCATAGAAAATCACATCTTCCTTCTTTCAGCCCCCAAAGGTAGCTCACTGGAGAAGTAGTTTAGCACATGCCATCACTTGCAGCTTTCTATGATAAATTACAGCTGCTAGTGAGAGGCACCATGCCAGGAAAAAAAATGAAATGTTTGTCTACTGCTTTGATATGACAAAATTATCCACATACCAGCTGTATTTTTCAGATTTATCTTTGATTCTTGCAAATGCACTCACTCCTGCTGAAGAGGAAGCTGCATAAAACAGAAGTTGTAACTTCTGAAGTCTACAAAACTTTAAAAGGGTTTAAAGCTAAGAGCAAAATGTTAAGAACCAAATTGCTCATCAGTCCTTGGTGTAATACAAACTGATACTGGAGAACTGCATTTTAAACCAGCTGATCAAACATGACAGGAAAAGGCAAGGGTTTCTCTTCAGGAGAGTCAAAATATTTCATCACTCTGCAATTACATAATAGCCAGCAGTCTGGAAAGGCATGCAGAGGGAAGCATTCCCTTCTGCACAGTGGCTGAACCTCAGCACAGGAGTGCTGTGAACAGCCCAGCCACAGGAGCTGCACTTACATGAAACAAGCAGTGCAAGCACCAACACCAAACCCCAAAGTGCTCCAGCAGAGCAAGGAATTGCTCTGGAGTGAGGAAGCCAGGCTTGCTCCTCTGCCCAGCTTCAAGTGCTCCTGCACTACAGCCAGTCTGCCCCTGGCACACGCCTCTGGAAATCTTTAGTAAAGGTTTGCTTTACAATATCCTTACTCAGCCACAGGTTTTCAGTCTCCTTTAAAGCAAATTACAAATACCTATGGTATTCATACCAGAATTTAGTTTTCTTTCATTGCTGCCACTGGAACTTTAATTTAGATATTTAAAATCTTGTTATGATGGGCTTTGAGCAGAACTAAATTCCTTCTTCCCTATTATGTTACACACAGGGAAAAGTGTGTAAAAACTTTACTGCCTTTTCTCCCAGGGAAAGGCAGTAACCAGACTCATCCTTATCTTATACTTGCTCAGGACTGAGGCAGCAGCAGAGTGATGCTGAACATCTTGAGCTCTGCTGTTTCACTAAGACAGCAATTTCTCCTTGGACTGCTCAGTAACACACAAGCCAGCTGAGCAACAGGCAGGTGAAGGAGGTAATAGACACACCTGGATGCAACTTCATGGTTTCTTCTCATATTTCACACTTCAGAATTAAACAATGTACTTACCCAACAGCCGTGGCACTAGTGAATGTCTGCCAGACTCTTTCCAGACACAAGCTACAAGAACAGATCCACCATCCACAGGGCAACAGAAAAGCTAATTAGCACGCTCACTTGAGATTTTGCAACAGTGAGCTGTCCTAGCAAATGAGCCAGATGAAAAACATCACCAAACTCTTCACAATCAAGCTGATAACCACCATTAGATACCATATCATCTCAGCAAACCAGCTGCTGATGCTTTCAAATGTGGAAAACAAATTAAGAAACAAAGAGCATTAGCTGCATCCTCTCTTCCATACATCTTATCATCCCATTCCAGGTTAATTTAAAAGCCATACAAAGACAGGGCTAAACCAATCAAGGCTCCAGAGTGATTCTTTCATCTTCCCCTACTTAAAGACTACCTACAGGACCAAACACTAATTTCAGGTTCTTGCTTTGGTAACATTAGGCATCTCAAAATGTTTTCATCTTTCCTATGATTTCACAGTTCTTCAAGGCACCTTCTTACGCTTTTAGGCTGTAACACTTTCTCCCCCTCCTCCCTTTCCCACCTAAATTTATTTCTAAGCTTCCCCCCTCCACAGTCTCAACTCTAGAAACTCAGTGTGAGAACACAAGCCACAGAAGGCTCCTGTCCCTACAGATTCCCTCGTGTTACACCAGATAAAGCACTACTGTTGCCTTCAGTGTGTCCCCTCCTTCCTGTTCCAGCACAGGAGTTCTGGGGATGTCCCAGCCAGAGGAAACTGCAGCACAGAGCAGAGACACTCTGTACTCTGCACCTGAGAAAGGAATTGAGCTCCAGGTCCCAGCGACACATGGACAAGTCTTTCATCTCAACTCTCTGCAACCACAACAGACACATCCCAGGTATGTCAGCAGCTCCCCTCCTGCATTCTAAGCTGCTGAAGTTGAAGGTCATGAGCACAGATGTCATCACCACAAATAAAACTCATTCTGTGAGAAGGAAAACTTAAAAAATTCTCAGGGGTTGAACACCCTCTTTACAGAGCTATGCAAGAACAACTTTCATGCCATAACCTGAAGCTTCATTAAATTCAATCCATGTGTAAACATTTGTACTAAAAAAACAGAAGAGACAAGACACCAGATAAAAAAGGCTTAAAATCCACTTTAATAATGCATTCCTGTAACATTCCTCAGACAAACTCAAACTTTTTAGTGGGACAATTACAGTTTGTGTTCAAACATCTTACACTAAATGAAAAATCTTGTAGTACTTCTACACAAAAGACAGGCAAGGTTAGGATTATACAAACATTTTTTTCAGTTAAATCTTCAGCATGAGATACAGTATCTTTATCCAATAGATTGTACTTTACTACCAGTAAAAATAAAGAGATACAACACGTTATCAAAAAAATCCATCCAAACAAGAACCTCCCAGCCATTCAGGCTGCACGACTGTCAACTACTTCAAAGAAACAAATGGTCCAGGTAAAAAGAGTAACTAACAATTTAGGAGGAAAAAAAAAAAAAAGAAAAAGAAACAAAATCTCCCCCAATTTATTACATGACAGATCATTTGGAGCTATATAAATTTACAAAATCATGGGAGCTGCAAAGTACCCAAATGCTGCCCTAGTTCTCCAGAGACTCCCCTGTGCTCTTAAGCAACGTACACTACACTAAAAAAATGCCAAGACATACTGAAATTTTATCTAATTTAGTCTCATGATATCAGCTGCAAACAGGAAACCTGGAATGGTCAAGGCATTAGGGTCCTTGCAAGATTTTACCATTACTGAACCATGGCAGCCTCCCAGAATCCACTTTTCACTTTGAAATTAGGAATGCACCACATGAAATTTTCTAAAACCTTTACCAGTCAGAATGCACTCCCCTTGTCCTAGAGTGGCTTTACCAAAACAGGCCCTAATTAACTATCTTTAGAATGTCCCCCTCCCCCCCCAGTTGAACCCTGTGTGGCCTGCCAAGATTTCTTTCTTTGGGGCGTGTACAGGGGATAGCTTAATCCTGTTAGTATCTGCGACGCTTGTTAGGGCCAAAATCCCCCCCTGGATTTCCTCTGTTGAAGGCAGGTGGGTTCCCTCCCATCGCTCCAAGGCCTTCCATGGCTCCACCCTGGCCGAAGCGGTCTGGAGGTGGTGGTGGAGTCTTGAACAAGGACAAGTGCAGAAGACACAGAAAACAAGGAAGAACAAAGGGCAGTTAAAAGCCATTTGAGTTGATTTGAATTCTACCAGGATTCCACAATTGCAGCTGACCTCGCTGCAAACCTTCACCCCCACCAAAAATATCCCCACAGTCCCAAATCTGGGCTGACAGGACCACTGCAGAACAAAGTCCCTTTCCCCACACAACCTGCACTCAGGCATACTGGGACTGTGTGCACCACTTCACAGACCAGGGCTGTGGAGCAGGTGAGCCATCTGAACTCACCTTCCCTTTCACTCCTGGCTTCATCTTTTCCCTTAATTTCCATGTGTAGTGTACATTCCCTTAACATCAGCTGCTTTGCTGTCCCTAGCACTTAGGTACAAAAGCTTTTAGATAAATAAAAATGCTCTTTAAGATTAAAAAAAAAATAAAAAATCTGTGTCATAACAGTAATGACACAGCAGGAATCATGTTTGCAAGAAAACTGTCTATTAGACCAGTTCATAAAAAAACACTGAAGGAAGATAAACTTTCAGTACTTTACTATGACAGCTGCTGTTTCTGCTGGTGACTGGAAGTGCTGATACTGTGGGAAGACCAATCCTCTGTGTGACAGAGAGGAATGAAAAATGCCACAAAAGACAGTCTATTGCAAAAGCCTTCAGTAGAGCTTAAAACTAAATCAAATGCAAAAATTTTAAAAAGTCAAATAAATAAGCAAGAACTCCACGGATTCTTTGCTCTTGACCCCCTAAGCAAATTAGCTGAACTCATTCTGGCCTGAGAATAGGAGATAACTTTTCACTACTGATGATGAACAGAACACTCCCGCAACCTTGGCTTTATGTTTGCAAGAATCTACTCTCAAAAAACTCTCAATTTAACAAAGTGCTTCCCATTAGGTCATTTAAAAACAACCATATATTATTGCCAAGATCTTTCTAACAAGCATTTTAGCACTAGCTCTCTTGGAAGTAAATGAAGCAGTTATTAGACTTGGCTCAACCGCCTGAAAATTATCAGCTACTACCAAGGCAAGATTAACTTCTAAAGATTTCAGCAGGAGTGAAGCAATAGGTCTGGGTAGACAAAAGAAGCTTCAACTTCAGCAGCTAGTGCTTAATACTGGAAAGAGTATAATCTGTGTTTTAAAGGTGTGCACAAAAAAGCAAATGGAGATACACTACCATTCCCATGGCTCCATCAGGGATCATAGCTCCAGGACCAGCAGCAGGAGGTGCAGGAGCTGGGACATTGGTACCACCCATAGCTCCTCTATTGTTCATGCCAATGGTACCTGGAAAAGAAAACTGAGGAATAGTACTGGTGCACACATACACACAGTGACTGGGGTCTGCTCATCACCCCAGAGCCACAAAACACTGCTCCATGGAGGGACAGAGTCCCAGCCTATTAACCAGCTTTGCACTGTTGTGTCAAGACCAACTGATCTTGCTTTACAGCATGCTGTGTTTCCTGTCACATGAATACTTCCTCTTACTACCCTGGGAAATTACTTTGACTGAGTTTCTAAGTAAGAAGCCAATAAAATGAGACCGCTGAATAAAAAAAAAAAAGTGCAGATTTTGTAAGAAAGGAAATGAACATGCACAGGAACAAAGAATACTCTTACCTCCCATACCCATCTGTCCCATTCGCATGTCTGGTGGCTCCCTCTGGAAAGACAGACACTCATTTCAACTGATAACCATGCTTTAAAAAATGTAATTATACAAATTCAATGAGTTCTGAGGATTTACTACTGAACAATGTGTAGAAAAGTAATTCCTAGGCTCAATTTCAAAGGCAGGAGCAACCTTCACATGATAGCTGCTGAATGAACAGGTCTTATTTTAAGTATCTCATAAAAGACTGTTTTTCAGAATTATAATAAAACATCCAGCAGCAAAGCTGCACATGCAGACTTTAGCAAAGACATCTTGATGGAAAGATGTGCTGAGCAGTAGTAACACATTAGAGCGAATTAGTTTTGCTACTCCCTCAGCATCACTAAGAAGCTTTTCCTGTTGAAAGGAATGCAAGCTCACATAAAGACACAGTACTGGGTCACTGGCATTAAAATACCATTTAGTGAGCTCGATTTCTCTTTTATTAATCAAGCACCAGTAGAAACACCTATCACGGATTTCTGTCACTGCAAAACCAGGAGAACCTCCTCACTTCAGCAAGGGCACTACTTTTTTCACAGTGGTAAGTGAAGACAACTTTCACTTCACCTGTAGTCTCAGTGCCATTATTTATCATATCAAGTCAGTATTATTTGTAGGCATCTGGATATCTACTGCACAAGGAGAATATTCCCACATTTGGCTCAGCCATGCTCTTGGCCCTTTGGTTTGACACATATTTAGCTACTTTGCTTAGGGGCCAAGTTTCACTAGTAAGCATTAAACACTTACCCCCAGCTGCATCAATGCCACTACACCACCTGAACAGCCCTACAGCTGCCTCCACAATAGGAAGTGGCTGGGACTGGAAACAAATTGTAAGGCATTTCTCTATAGAACCAGAGATACTGTTATTAAAATGCAGGTTACCACCAGGTTACACTACAAAAAAAAATACTTGACCAACTGACTGTGAAGTACAAGCAAACCATGCCCACAGCAATGTCTCCAGCTGGGATCATTTTATCATGATTTAGACAGACTGCAAGCTAGGGATATTGCCAGTCATATAACAGGGTTCTGCTGCAGTGCTTAGGACAGTGTGTGCTGCTGTTAGAATAGAATTAGTCAGCATACAATTTTCTGTACAGCAAGACAGCTACAGAGGGTCCTACATGAAGAGCAGTGTAACAGAACTGGGGGATTTATAGATTCCAGGCTAAGATGTGTTAAGATTTGAGGGAGTCAATAATTTAGGGTAGAATGCACTACTGATGTTCAGTCCTCCAACCAAGTTGAAAATTCAAAGAAAGCTGTGCTGTGGAACAGAAAAATCTACTGTGAGTGTACAGATGTAATGGAAATGTAGAAGCACTCGTACTGCATCAGCAAAATTCCCTTTAAAGCCTTCCTGCTGGCGTCTCATCATCTCTTCTTGCTGCCTTCTCATTTCCTCCTCACGGCGCCTGCGTTCCTCTTCTTGCCTGTAAACAAAGCCCAAGGATGCTCAGCACAACAAACACCAACCACCTGCATCACTGTGCTGCAGTGCTAACACTTCAAACTTTCAGTTTTGGAGAGCTCATTTGAAAAAAACCACTTGTGTGTGTGTGTGTCTCATGAGGAGCAGCTGAAGGAGCTGGAGGGGCTCAGCCTAGAGAAAAGGAGGTTCAAGGAGGACATTATCACTCTCTCTACAACTGCCTGACAAGAGGGTGAAGCCAGGTGGGAGTCAGTCTCTTCTCCCAGGTAACAAGTGACAGGACAAGAGAAAACAGCCCCAAGTTGCACCAGGGCAAATTTAGATTTGATATCAGAGGAAATTTCTTCCCCAAAAGGGTTACTAAGCATTGGCATAGGCTGCCTAGGATGTGGTGGAGTCACTATCCCTGGAAGGGTTTAAAAGATGCATAGATGTGATGCTTAGGGACACGGTGGCTTGGCAGTGTTAGATTTACAGCTGAACTCACTGATCTTACAAGTATTTTCCAACCCTATGTACACAGCATCTCCCAAATGCACACTGACTACATGCAGTATCATGCATCAAGTTCTCAAGCCCCTTCTATTACAAATAGACTGGTAATCTTCCTGGAGCTTCTCAAAATGACCCCAAGACAAGGAAGTGCTACAATGGAGAGAGAAATCTCTGAAACAAAGTTACACCTCAAATAAAACCAGAGATGCTGGAATGGGTTTTCCCAATCTGCTGCGCTGAAGCTGCTAAATCACAGCAGAGATTCTGTTTTTTCTATCTGCCTCATAAAGGAGCTTAACTGAGACACAGGATGTGAACAAGCAAATACTAATCAATAGAAGAAACTCCTAACTCTTCCATCTTAAACCAAGTGTACACTCTTCCCTATGAACAAAAAAAAGCCCAAAGTAACAGCCACACTTTAGGCAGTAATTAGACTGTCACAATGAAATATTAGGTGCAGTGAGGAGGTGTTTTATTCTGCTATGGATTCACATTTCACAACCTGTCCCCTTACCTGAGTTCCAATTGTTTACGTTTTTGTACTTCTTGGTTATGCAATTCCTCCATTCTCCTCAGCTCCTCCTGGCGTCTCATTAAATCTGTGTAAGACAGCAGTAAAAAACACAATCAGACTTATTTCCCATGCCACCTCTTAGGAATTCCTGAACTAGAACTGCAACACAGAAGAGAAAAAGGAAACAGAGTCTTCACTAATAAATTAGCATCTCTCCATGTTAGGTCAAACAAGATTCAGTGCCAGGTCCTGCCCTTGGTTCACAACAACCCCCTGCAGCTCCAGGCTGGGCAGAGGGGCTGAAAAGTGTCTGGTGGGAAAGGCCTTGGGCTGGTCAACAGCAGCTGAACATCAGCCAGGTGTGCCCAGGTGGGCAAAAGGCCTCTAGAACCTGGCCTGTCCTGGCCATGGTGTGGCCAGCAGGACCAGGACAGTGACTGTCCCCCTGACTGGGCACTGGTGAGGCCACTCCTCAGATCCTGTGTCCAGCTCTGGGCCTTCACCACAAGAAAGACACTGAGGGGCTGGAGCATGTCCAGAGAAGGGAAAAGAGGTGAGAAGGGTCTGGAACACAAGTCACATGAGGAGCAGCAGAGGGAGCTGGGGGGGCACAGCCTGGAGAAAAGGCTCAAGGAGACTCTACTGCTCTACAAGTACCTGAAAGGAGGTTAATGGTTGGACTTGCTGATCTTTTGCACCTAAATGATTCTACAATTCCATTTATTTGCTGCTACCATTCTTGGTTGCAAGACAAGCAATCACCACAGCTCCCCTTCAGTGGTCTCTAGCAAGTCTACTGAGCTACCCACTCCTAGATGGTGCAGGGCCCTATTTCCATCCTGTATTTATCTGACTGATACCTTGCCGCATGAGCATCACTTGGTGCTCATGGCGAGCTGCTTCCATTTCCATCTCCAGCTTCTCTCGAGCTTCCTTGATGTTGCGGTCTACTTGTTCCTGCTGCTGCTTCTCCATTTCTATCAAAGCCTTCCAACGCATGGCATATTCATATTCAAAGCTGCCAGGCTGTGCAAACCGAGGAGGCTGCTCACGCTCCCTGTCAAACAATGAAGAGCTGGTGAATGCTACAGGAGAGCAAGGAGGAACCAAGAAAACTGTTTGTGTGTCAAATGCAATAGCAGGTGCTTTTAACAGTTAACTGTGCCTGAGACACCTGTTGGTCTGCTCCTCAGGCACTATCTTATTCCTCCATGGAAGCTGTCCTTCTCCGTAACAATGACACTGCTTTCATCAGACACCAAGAGATTCTGGGTACAGAGATTTAGAAATATCCTTGAAAGCAACAGCCTGTGCTCCTGCTGCACATCTTATGGACAAATGCATTCCAGAAAGAAACTTCACAAATGTGCATGTTATTTTCACTCTGCAGCTGTAGAACAGGATGCTTTAGGTTGCAATGCAAGATGTAACCAAAAGTATGTATTCTATTACCATCTGTTAAAACCAGGTGGGGCAGTGTTCTTTATCTCTTCCACCACCCATCCTCCCTCCAGAGGAACATCCTCTGTTAATGGCCATTGAGTCTCACTGCATGACTGATAAAATGACATCATCCCATTGGGAGATGCTCCACCCAGGGGGAGGAGCCAAGCATTCCTACCTGGATATAATCTGGGGTTTGGAACACCAGTCAGGCATTCTCCACTGGATTCCCAGAGGAAGACCAGATCCATCTACACCAACAACGAACCTTCAGAGGAAAACTACACCCTTCTACAGGATCAATGCTTCAACACCACAACATCTGGCTCTCCAGGAGGACCACAGCCACCATTTAATGGGACTGCTACCAACATCCAACAGGGTGTAGAGTTGTATCCTGACTCTGTCAGTGGTTTTTTTGCACTACTGCATTCTTATTTTAATTTTCCTGGTAAAGAACTGTAATTCTTATTTCTTTGCCTAAAAGCCCCTTGACTTCAAAATTAGAATAATTTGAGAGGAGGTGGGAGTTCTATTTTTTCCATTTCAAGGGAGGCTCCTGCCTTCCTTAGCAGGCAGCTGTCTTTTCAAACCAAGACAGATTTGGGGTGTACAGTGTACCCTAATGCCATCAGGACATGTAGGGGCAGAACCTGTTTCCACTGCTGGGGTGACGGGGGGATTGCAGCAGTTGACTCTGTTGGAAGCCGAGGTGAGTCTGACTGGGAAAGAGTGGCAGAAACATCCCACTGTGACTGGCCCTGAGGCCCTGTGAATTCTGGGCATAACTTCCTTCGGAATGGCTATTACAAAGACCCAAAGGGACTCAGGTGGGCTTTTGGAATAGCTGCTGTGGAGGCAGAGGACATTAAGCAACTGAACACCTTGCCTGAACTATCAGAGAACCCATCTGCAGTAGGACTCCCGAAGGTGGAAGAACAGCGAGTACCAATTGCCACTTCAACGGCACACCGCCAGCAGTACTGAACGGATCAAGATGCTGTGATCCCCATCTACGAGGTGATCCGTGATCTGGAGAGCCAAGGGGTGGCCAGTAAGGCCCATTCACCCTTCAACAGCCCCATATGACCTGTGCACAAGTCTGACAGAGAATGGAGGCTGACTGGAATATCATGCATTGAATGAAGTGACTCCACCGCTAAATGCTGCCATGCCAGACATGCTGGAGCTCCAGTATGAGCTGGAGTCCAAGGTAGCAAAGTGGTACCCCACTACTGACATTGCCAATGCATTTTTCTCCATTCCTCTGGCAGCAGAATGCAGGCCTCAGTTTGCCTTCACCTGGAAGGGTGTGCAGTACACCTAGAACCAACTGCCCCAGGGGTGGAAGCACAGCCCCACCATCTGCCATGGACTGATCCAGGCTGCCCTGGAAAAGGGTGAATCTCCAGAACATCTGCAATACATCAATGACATCACTGTGTGAGAAAACACAGCAACAGAAGTATTTTAGAAAGGAGAGAAGATCATCCAGTTTCTCCTAGAAGCTGGCTCCACCAACAAAAAGAGCAAAAACAAGTGACCTGCCTGAGAAATCCAGTTCCTGGGGGTAAAGTGGCAAGACGGATGGTGTCAGATTCCCACTGAGGTTGTCAATAAGATCACTGCAATGTCTCCACTGACCAGCAAGAAGGAAGCACAAGCTTTCCTAGGCACCATAGATTTTTGGAGGATGCACATTCCTGAGTACAGTCAGATCGTGAGCCCTCTCTACCTGATTACCCGCAAAAAGAACCATTTCCACTGGGGCCCTGAACAGCAACAAGCCTTTGCCCAAATCAAGCAGGAGACTGCTCATCCAGTAGCCCAAGGCCCATTTAGGACAGGACCCAAGGTGAGGAATGTGCTCTACTCTTCAGCCAGAAACAATGGCTTATCCTAGAGCCTTTGGCAGAAGGTGCCTGAGGAGACTTGAGGCCGACCACTGAGATTCTGGAGCCGAAGTTACAGAGGGTCTGAAGCCAACTACACTTCCACAGAGAAGGAAATCTTGGCCACCTATGAAGGAGTTCAAACCACCTCAGAGGTGACTGGCACGGAAACACAACTCCTCCTGGCATCCCGACTACCGGTGCTGGGGTGGATGTTTAAAGGAAAGGCTCCTGCTACCCACCATGCCACTGACGCCACATAGAGCAAGGGTTCTTCAAGCAATATTCTGACTCTGTCAGTGTTTTATTTTGTACTAGTCTATTTATTTTCTTTTAATTTTCCTAGTAAAGAACTGTTATTCCTATTCCCATATCTTTACCTAAAATCCCCTTGAGCTCAAAATTATAATAATTTGGACGGGTGGGAGGGGGGGTTGCATTTTTTCCATTTCAACTGAGGCTCCTGCCTTCCTTAGCAAACACCTGTCTTTTCAAACCAAGACACAGTACTATTTACTAATTCCACCTCCTAAAGCTCTCATCTTCCTTACTTGGAAAACTCATGAGCTCAAATGGGTTTGCTAATGCCAACTACTCAGATCACAGGATTCCTGCCTATACTGGGAAACCTTCTAAGACTCTGGTCTCATACCTGGATAGCTCTACAATCTCCTAATGCTAGTCACATACTTCCTTAAATTGATGTTGTGGGTTCAAGTCTCTCCTACATAGACTTTCTGTAATACTTCCCAGGGAATCTTATGTCATCTGTGTTATCTCAAATTTACCCAATTTTTTATTCCAACAACTGAAATGGACTTATACAAAGTATGCAAAGGCTGCCAGTCTTATCCAACAGTGTGGATTCAAAGTCACTGTTTTCTTTCAGCCAGTCATGGCAAGAGAACAGTGAATGCAATTCTCCTTCCCAAGTCAGGTCACATTTATTGAAAAAAAGGAGGACCTGATGAGCCACCCTTTCAAGACTGAGGCACTAGCCCACAGGCACTCTTATCTCCTGTTGCATATCAGGCACATACTTGTGATATTGCTGGTTTTTGATGACTAGTTTCTCTGGTAGACCCTCCTCATCATCATACTGATCCATGGGCTCCACAGTGACAGGGCGAGGGAATCTGTAGAGAAAAAGTGAGGTGCTTTCAAGAAAATTCAATAACAAGCTTGCAGTTTTGGAAAGCACAACTTACATTGCTTCTAGCACTGCTCAAAGAAACTCAGAGCAGCTGGGGATCTCAACCAAAGTGAAATCAGAAATCACTTTGAACGCTCTTTTCTTTTTTTTTCTATAGCAGGAATGTAACTGTTAATCAAAATTCTTGTTTAATCCAAACCAGAACTGTACTGAAAGAATAATATTTGTAGTTACTTGATTCAAATTAACAGCTTAACTAGAATCCTGACATGCTCCAGCAGGATCTATGCAGCGTGAAGCCTTGTCTCTAGAGTGGCACAAGTCCATCTGTGCCTTTTTATGGCTGTCTAAAGCAAAGAGTCACTACACCACTCCTCACTGGAGGCTGCAGGCTGTACCATCCAGTCATACCCTCCTGGTGAGGCCACCATGTGCTGCTGTTGCTTGGCAACAGTGCTCTAGGAAGGTCCACTGGGCCCCTGTCTGAATTTCCACCCCCTGGGAATCCACTGGTGCACTTCACAACAGACACTGCAGATGTGTGTTTCTGTCTTCCTGGCTTCCGCATGCAGAATCAAGTATTGACCTGGTCTCTGAATCAGCTCTCCACCACAGCACTGACACTGCTCATCCTCAGCACAAAGCAGCACCCCAGCTTCCCATGAGCACCTCAGTCCCATGTGCCAGGGCTGGGGAAACGCAGAGAGATGATCCTGTTGTGCCAAGCAGCAATGGGTACCCAGCCTCCAGCAGGAAGGGACGATATGGAAGGCTAAAATCCCTTTCCTCACCTGATGATCCATAATACAGCTTTTCACTCAGATGTGACATATTCCATTATTAAAAATCTTATTTTCTAACATGAACCACTTTCAAACACTTTATCTAGCTTTCCTATCTTGAACTAGGACAAACCAAAACAAGTTTAATCAAAACCAAACCATAATTAGAAAGAAACAGACTCGTTTGTTGTCTTAGACATCAGAACCTAGTATACTGATAGCTATAAAGAGACTGAATGTTAACCTTAGTTATGCACTGCTAGTGATTAGTTTTGCATGATCACTTTTAAAAATCTATTTTCATGGTTATTTCAGGTATAGACTTCTGAATCAGCAAAAGCTCCCTAACAGTAATCCTCCTGTAGAGCACTACGCACTATGCTGGTTATCCTCAAGGAGTGTCAAGGAGAAAAAGAGGTATTAAAAATGAAATAAGCAAAACCTGTTTTTTGAAACTGAATGTGCTTGTGTACAGTTGTGCTACTGCTGATCCACAGGAGGTGAGAAGCATAAAACTTAAAAAACTACTTTAAAAATGAGCAATATTGCCCCATTTCAGGAAGTGTTCTAGTACCAAATTCTAGGAATGTAACACAAAATAGAGTAATTTTTTTCAAGAGATCAGAAATGGCTCCCTCTTAACAGGGCAACAAACTGCTTTGTGGAATGCAACTGGAATTGGTCATTTGCTTGAGCAAGTTCACGTAATAATAAAAGAACATGCTTTTCTGCCTTATTACAATTAAGCACAGATAAAACAGTTTATAATGGTGAAAACTCCAAACAATCCAATCTATCTGAGCAGCCTCTCCAACAGATCCCATGCCCATAGTGGCATTCCACCACAGCAGTGCAGGCTACAAGTGGAATCCCACCCCAAGACTCTCTCCCCTTTAGTGACCCAGAGTGTACAATTAAAATACCTGCACTTCGTTTCCAGACAAGTTATACAGATGGTCTCTGAAATAGCTTCTGCTTTTAAAGGCTGCTTTAATTGCCCTAAGGTTGTTTTATGGAGATAGTTTATATAGAAGTTTTATGCACTTACCCCACTAGCAGCTTCCCAGAAGAAAGTGTTCAGAACAGAGCTTCAGCACAGACTGTCTCTTGTTGGAACAAAGCTAAATAAATTTTCCCCAGGCCAATTCCCTACCACCTCACGCTCTATCTGTCCCACTGTGGTGCTAAGAACCAACATTCACCAGCCAATGCCACCCAACCTGCACATGCCAGCAGAGCACCTCTCTCCATCCACACTTACGTAGTTAGCAGGAAAGACCCATCACTACATCTATCCAGCGCTTTCCTAGCAGCAGGCTTCCCTGAGAACTCCACAATGCCTTTCCCAGAGGATCGTCCTCTGTCATCCACAATAACCACAGCCCTCTCCACCTGGCCAAACACTGAGAAGGCTTCCTCCAGGAGCTCATTGGACACAAACTGAGGCAGATTCCTGACTGTCAGCGAGGCGCTGTGGCAGGCAAAGCGCACTCGGAGCTGCTTCCCGCGGAGAGGCATGTTGTCCAGTTCCACCTTGGCAATCTCTGCCAGAGTGCGAGTTTCCTGCAGACAAAAATAGCCATCATTAAAACTCCCACTAAGACACGGGATTGAACACAAGCTTATTTCTCTGTAACAAGTATTTCTGAGAGAAATAAATGATTCTCCCACAGCTTGCTAAGAAGTGTGCCAAAAACCCACAGCTATTCCTTATGAATGACTGAACAGCCAAAGTTTGGGGGTGGGGAGGGTGAGAAATATATAACAAATACCCTAAGTTTAGTCCAACAGCTAGTACAAACTAAGCAAACAATGAAATTGTCATCATCATAAGTAATTATACTAAGGCTACAAAGCACCTCCTTTTAAAAACCATACATTTAAAAAACAAGATTCATCAATTAACCAAGTCTGATAAAGAAATGCTGATAATATGACAATCCATGAAAGACCTTCTATGCCTCTTTCACACCTTTCCGATAATTTAAGTCACTACCAAGCAGCTACACTACATGAAAATGGCCCAGACATGGGTGTGGAACCTCACCCACTCACCTCGGGGCTTTCAGAAAGGTGGTGCAAGAGCCACAGAAATCTGAGAACCACACTATGGCGGTAGCTACTTCCAGACACACTTCAACATGAACATCTAGAGATCCCCTACCTCAAGAACATTAATCACACCAGAAATACTGCAAGACAAACTATGCCCATTGGAATTCCATATTCCAGAAATAGAGAAGTTCACTTTATCTATAATAACATCACATTCATGTGGGGTTTTTTCTGCTTTCTACAAGCTGACTTCAGAATAAATTTATCAGATCTCTCATAACTCCTGCCACAAGCTGCCTAAACTCATGTTTCTTTGCATAACAAGCTCTAGACAAACCACTTCAAAGCTAATCCCATATTCCAGGTTACTAAGATCATCAGCAGGTTTAATCAGCAAGACATCTGAACATCTACTACTTTCAATTAGCAATATTGCTCCAGTGTGAGCCATCACCACAAAAACTCCCCAAAGATGCCAAGTCACTCACCAGCCTGATAAAACCAAAGCCTTTGTCCTTGTGTATGAAGACTTCCCCTGCCTTGCCATACTTCTCAAACAACTTTCTCATCTCTTCCTCTGTAATATCTGGGGGCAGATTCCCCACAAAGAGGCGGCTTCTTTGGGTGAAGGTCTTTTCACCGGGTTTCCGGAAATTCTTCAGGTCAATAGTCAGGCCTTCATCTGAGGGGAATAAGGTACACAGCTGCTCTACAGTTGGGGGGATAAATTTTATTAGGTTTCATCATAGTGACCACAGAGACACAGGATAATACAGGTAATACCACCCGTTCATTTTGGTCCTACACCTCTCCAGCCATCTCTCCAGCAACAGGGGGGTTTTATTTCAGAATGGCCCCATAATATTTTTTGTAAGAAAACTGAACCTCTGTGCTCATTAACACCAGTGAATGACAGTCTAGAACTGAAGAAAACAACACACTGCAGCTTGAAATAACACGAGATGTTTCACTCAAACTTTCTGAGATCTGGTCAAGATAACTGGCCCACAAAAAAAATCAACTGTAGTCACAACACAGGATTTTGCTATTACAACACAAATAATTACAGAAAAGCCATAGTTTAGTCAGAAAACAATTTTCACTCAAAAACACACCAAAACAATTCCAGATATCTAGAAAAATACAAAAGTAAGAAATTTTTTTCAGCCAGATAACGTCAGATAGCTGTCATTCTATGAGATGGGTTCCAGAGTATGGGTTTCCAAATTGAAGAGAAGGCTGGAATAGTGAAAATAGTGGGGAAAAATACCAACCCAAAAATAAAAAATAATAATAAAAAAACCCACCCCAAAAACCAGCCGTATAGGCGAGACCTCAGAAAAATTACAAGTTTAATTAAAAAAAATAAATCCGTACTAAGCAAGTTATCCTAGAAGTGATTTTTGAAGTTGGAAAATACCTCAGAGATCAAGCCCAAGGTAAAAATATTTCCTGAGCTATCCAACAGAAATAAACACAAACAGTAACATTCTCAAATCCCCACAGGCATATACAATCTTTAACCCTTAGTTCAGCAAGAGTCCAGCATGATCCTGAAAGCTCTGTTATGTGCCAGACACAAGGATGGATTTAGCATCACTTTATCATCCTGCGCCCCGTTTTCTTAAACACATGAAAATTCATCACACAGGACTACAGGGTACAGAAAGCAAATCCTTTGCTTTGCAGAGGACACAAGTCATGGTCACACATATGAAGTAAACTGTGAACATAAATGACTTGATTCCAGCTACAAAGCAGGGCACTAAATGAGAAAGACTGTCCATGCAAAGACAACAAATTTAAGACACTGGAAGGATAACCTTTTGATAGGAGTAAGCACACCTCCATGGCTAACACTAAATAACCAGACAGAGTGTGCCCAGAGAAGAAAAGTGGGAGTAAGTTATCTATTTCACACAGCAAAGGTGAAGGAGTGAAATATTTTGCCTTGTTCACAGCCTTACCACGAGTATTTGAGGATCAATTACAAGGCCTGTGGATACAACAGGAGGTGCTTGGAACAGAGTTACACTCAGCGGTACACAGAGTACCACTCTGTTCTGCCTCAGGAGATCCATGCAAAGGAGTGAGACACAGTCACTCCTACAAGCTGATCCCTGTGGGAATTCCTCAGTACAGCTGTACTGTTATTGTTTTCAACCTGACTGGAAACTGCTGCTCTGCCACCCTTGTCTGTTGTTGTCTGGGAACTGTTAAAGAGTCTGTTCAACTCATCCACTTAACAACAACGTGCAGGGTTTTTACCAAGCCAATATCTTTGATACAAAAAACCCCACTCAGAGGAATCACACAAACTTCACAGGTGACTTTTACACGTTTTTGTTTTCAAAAGCCAAAGTGCCCAAACTTTAAAAAAAAAATAAATAAAATCCACATCTAATAAAACTAAAGCAACTTCCCCCCCTCCCCGCCCCCTCCAAAATGTTAACGGGGATGTCTCGCCACCTTACTTCTAAACTATCAGGTTAGATCAGTTCAGGCCCCTGAAGCCATTAACACATCCTGTCCCAGTTCACAAGCACAGCTCTGGAGCGCCAGTCCACACTGACCAGGAAAACACGGAAACCCGCTGGAGCAGAACGGCTTTCATCAATGTCAACTGCCATTAAATACTAAGTAAAGCTGGATATCTCCTGGTTCCTCATTGTAAAAAAATTCAGCCTTAAGCGGTGCCTGCAGATCGCTGTAACAATGTTCTCACTACAACATAATCTTCACCGAGAGCAAACTTACGTCTGTATAATTTAGTAATTGCTCTCGCAGACGAGATTCTTAAGTTTCTAGTTTCCTAAGAAAACCTGTATTGAGAAGCCATGTGATATGCCCGGGGAAAAAACAGGAACCAGACAATGAAAGACAGAGCTTGTTATATTCGCAACGCTTACACACTGTCAAGAACGCACTGACTTCCAAACGGTAAGTGTTTTTTCCCTGAGATTTTGAGACAAAGACAGAACCTCTATATCGCTGCCCTGGTTTTTGGAACGCAAAAAACTTACGAACACAAAAAAACTTACGAACAAACGCAACACGAGTCGCGTGTACCTTCGAGTAGACTGAGCAAAACCAAAATAAAACGCACAAATACAACCCAGGCGCAATTAAAACCGTGCTTTCCAACAAGGGAAAAGAACTGATATAGCAGGTGATGCTTCAGCCTGCTTGGGAATCTAAGGATTTATTGTTTTAATTTGGAAAACTGTGTTCCTTTTGTTCCTGCCGAGACCTGTTGCACTCCCGAGGGCCGCAGCTAACCCGAGGTTTCCCGCTGCACCGAAGCGGTCGCTCAGCGCCTACCCAGAGCGGGGCCGGGCGGGCCCCCGCGGCGGGCCCGGGACTCACTCTGGCTGTTGGCCTGCTGCCCGTTCGCGGGGATGGACGGCGGCGGGTGCTGCTGGTGCTGCTTGCGCGGAGCGTGGTTCTGCTTCTCCATGTTGAACCCCTTGTTGCCCTGCATCTTCCCCACCTAAAAGCAACACACGCACGGTCGGGTAGCGGCCCGGAGCTCGGGCCCGGGTGGCTCCCGCCGGCCCCGCGTGCAGGGGCGGGGCGGGCCGCGCAGGCCGCGCCGGGCCCCGGCGGCGACGGAGCAGGGCCGAGCCGCGACCCTACCGCCCCCGCGACCTCACCTGGCGGCAACACCGGACAGGGACACGGACACCGGGACAGGCACTAGCCCCGGACACAGACACTGGAACGGACACGGACACCGGGACCGCGGCGGCCCTGAGAGGAGAGCGCGCGGCCGGAACTCGCGCAGCCTAACACGGCGCCCCTCTCCCTGAGCTCCTATTGGCCACCCCGCGCCCGCCACCGCACCGCTAACTGGCCAAGCCCGTCGTCACTCACAGCGGCCGCCGTGGAGGGGCGGGACCAGCTGGCTGTACGCGGATCCCATTGGCCACCGGAGCGGAGGAGCGCGCTGCCAATCACGGCGGTGGGCACCAAGCTTGGGTGAGAGGCGAGCGGGGGACAAAGGGAGCGCCTCGAGCCGCCCCGCGCGCGGCGCGCAGGCGCGGTGCGAGCGCGCGGGGGCCGCGCGCTTTTAAAGGGCCAGCGGCGGTGCCGAGCGCGTGCCGCCCCGCCGCGCCCCCGACGTGCGCCCGGGATGGCACCGGGGCGGTTCCCGGCTTGCCCTCTCCACCCCGGCCAGCGGAGCCCGGGCAGTGCCGGGGAGCCGGCGTGTGCCGATCCAGTCTCCTCCAGCCCCGTGCCTGCTCCTTGCCGCGTCCAGCCGCAGGTTGCCCCATGTCGTCCGGACCCCGTTCCCGTCGTTCCCCGTTGCGGGGATGGAGGTGGCTCGGTTCGGCAGAAGGGTCCCTCCCTCCGCGCCCTACCCCTGGGAACGCACCGGGCGCTCCGGGAGCGCGGTCGTATTCTGCCTCGGGCTGGTTTCGTTTCACCGCCTTGCAATAAAGTCTCCCTCTTCCCGCCGCCTCACGGGGGCAGGTGCCGCGCGGCCGCGACCAGCCCGCTCTCCGGCCGCGGGAGCCCCGGCCGGCTCCCAGCCCTTGCGGGGCGCCCGCTCCCGGCTGTGTCCCCGGGCCTCCAGCCTTCCCCCAGCCCCGGCACCCCAGTGTGCCCGCATGCTGGGAAACCGCAGGTTCCCGGGGGCGGGAACGATAGGAGAACCCCCCAGTGGAGTGGGGCGGTCAAGAGCTGATGCCGCCCCGCTGAGATGGAGGGGGCCCGGGGTCCGCCGGCAGGGGAGCCCCGGGGGGCGGCAAGCCTGATGGGGCGGAGCAGCGCGGGGGGCACGGATGGAAGGGGTAGGGGTGCCGCGGGCGGAGAGGCCGGCGGGCGCTGTCATGGCTGGGGAAGGGCACCCAGGGCTATGCGCGGTGCTGCGGGAGCGCAGCCCGGGCACGGGAGGGGATCCCGGGTGAAGGCGCTGCCGGGAATGGGGGGCGCCGGCTCAGGCGATCCCTCCCGGGGGCGGTGCCGCGTCCAGGGCCCCCGCGGAAGCCCCGCCCGGCCGCGCTGTCACTCACCGCCCCGGGGAGACGCTCCAGCTTCGGGGAGGCGGTGGTGGCGCCCGGGCTCGGCCGGGTAGGTCCCCCCGCGTGCAGGTAGAGGCCGTGGCGGCGCGGCCGGACCGGACCCCCCGGGACGGCAGCGGGGCTGGGGCCGAGAGAGGTGGCAGCGAGAGGGTTAAGGGGGGGGCGGGGAGCGGGGTGCCGAGCCCATTCCGCGGGATCCATTCCGCGCTTTGCGGGTGGCCGCGCGGGCACCGGCGGGAACCGGAGCGCCCCGTTCCGGCCCGCGCCCCCCGCCGTGCTCCTGCCCCGCAGCCCGCCGTGCCCCGCCAGATCGCGGCCGCCGCCCGCGCCCGGCTCCGTGCTGTCCGCCCTCCTGGACCCGCTCCGCTAAGCGGATCCGCCCCAGGTTTTCCAGCCGCCCGTCGCGGTCCGGGCTGTCGCGCCGATCCCGCGCTCGGGATTCCGCTCCGCGTTTCCGCGGCGGCCGCTCGTGAGCGAGTCTCGCGAGCCCAGGCCCCACCGCGGCCAATGAGAGCTCGTCCCTCGCTCCGCGCAGCCAATGGGGCGGCGCCGCCGCCCCCCCGTCGGGTTGCAGCGCGTTGAGGGCTCCGAGCGGCGCCTCCATTTAAAGGGGCCGCGACCCGAATCCGGGTTCTGGGTAGAGCGGGCGGCGCAGCACCGGGAGAGCCAGGTACGAGCGGTGGCGGCCGCGGGCGTGCCCCGGCGGCGTCCCGGGAGGTGCGGATGGGGCCATGGGCCGGTCTTGGGGCCCCGAGAGGAGGGGGCGGGGCGGGCGCGTGCGGCGCGGGTACCGGGGGTGGGTGAGCCCCCCGGAGGGGGGGGGGGCGGGGGGGGGGAGTGCGCGCCTTGCGGGAGGGGGCGTGGCTGACGCTCCGGGAGGGGGCGGGGCCGGTGCCGCTCGCCCCCTGTCCGTGGTGGCCGCTTGGGGGCGCCCTGCGGCGGGTGCCGGGGGGGGGGAGGGGGGAGCCCTGTGCGACCCTTATGGGGGATGTGCGCTATGGCTCCCCCCGGGATGGATGGGGAACCGCAGCCTGACCCCACCGCGGTGCAGCTCCAGTCCAATGGAGACCCTAACGCGACTTGCTCTGCGGTGCGGGGGAGGCGGTGGTCTCTGCACCCCTCCCGGTATGGCTGGGGAATTGCTTGGCCCCCATCCCCGCCTCAGTTCCATGGAAACCCCCGTGCAGCCCTCGCTCTGGAGGGGGGTGGTCTCTGGAGTTACCCAGGATGGATGGGGAGCCCCTATGTGACCCCCATCCCCGACTCAGTGCAGAGCGCACCCCGTCCCCCTGCAGTGGGGGGGGGTCGTGCTATTCTTATGCCTTTGGGGAGGGACTCTGAGCTCTGGCTCCCCCCGCTCTGGCTGAGGAACCCATCAGCCTGACCCTCATTCCCACCCTGCTTCTACGGAGACCCCAGTGAGAATCTTGCCCCTGTTGTGGGAGGTGGTCTTTGGATCCCCCTGCGATGGACGGGGAGCCCCAGCCTGACTCCCATCCGTGGTGTGGGTTGGCACAGGGAGGCACGGGAGGCAGCCCTCTGGGGAACTGTGGCTGGCTGTGCCCCCCAGCCATATCAGTGCCTGGGCACAGGCTGGGCCCGGGGTTCATGGCTCCTGGGGGGCCCTGGAGCGCTCAGCCCAGCCAGGCCTGTCCTTGCTGAGGGGCTGTGCAGTGGCAGCAAACAGCCCTGGCACCCTCTGCCCCAAGCTCTGCCCTGGGACCCGCCCGGGCTCGGCTCTCCCTGTGTCCCCAGGGGCTCAGCCTTTATGGTGTCACCACACGCAGGAGCAAAGTCTGTGGGGTTCAGCAGCTGCTTCTCAGTGAACTGGACAACCTTTGCAACAGCCTTCCCCCTGTGTGTGGGGGAGTCTGGGGTCTCCTCGAGGCCTGATGGGTGTGTGTATCCCTGGACACCATGTGCTGCTCTCAAGGATCTGGCCCCATGAGAGAAAGGTGCAGCCCCACAGGGGCTGAAGCTGCCTTGAGCTGCTGCGGAGCCCCCAGTCTGCTGAAGCCTCCCCATGTGGGCAGTGTAGCCAACAAGGTGCCCTGGGGAGCATCAAGTACATCCTGTGTGTTTCGTAGAGGTGGAGGCAGGCCTGGTGAGGCAGGGAGCTGGCTGTGGTGTGTGCCTGGCATGGGAAAAGGCCCTGGCAGTCAGACATGCTGGTGTGGGCAGAGGCAGTGCTGGACGTGGTCTGTGTCAGGTGATGGTGGGGGATAGGATTTTCAGCTGAGTGCTGAGGGATGGTTCCTGGAGTCTCATTTTTTGACGATGAGTGCTGCTTCATTTGTGCTCTCCTCTTCTGCTGTGCTTCCAGGTATGGCTTTTGTTCTAGACTGTAACTTCTTCTTTCCCTTTCATTTCACCTGCAATCCCCAAGAAAACTTTTAATCTGCGTTTTCTTACCTAACCCTGTCTAGCCTGGGATCAAAGCTGGTGATAAGAGCATAGCCCTGTTGTTATTGTGAGCTCAGCTTTATTAAAGGAATATCCACAGCCTACAGAGCTGTAATGACTAACCTGAGCCTCCCAGCTCCATAGTGCATATTTACACAACCTCTTTTTCTCTCTGCACCTGCTCACATCCCTCTCACTGTGAGTGCCCTTGCTTTGGAGGATGACAGTAACATCAGATTCTTCCACATCTCTGGCAGCTAGAGCAAGGACCTAGGCTGAGCTCATTGCCTCACTAAGGTGGCAAAGCCTCTTGTATCATATCTTTATGGATGTCTTGTGGTCAGTGATGCTGGGATGTACAACTGTGATGGACACAGATGTGCTGGCAGAAGCCTTGGTGCAGAAGGGTTGTGGTCAAAGCAGTCTAAGGGAAGTATGGAATAGGCTATAGCTGTGACAACACGTTTGTTAGTTTAGTGAAGGCAGTGCTAGCAGGATTTGACTGGATTTGTGTTTTAGTCTCAGTAGAGTGTTTTATTAACTTCTTCCTCACCTTCATCTCACCTCACCTCAACTTCTTCATCACCTCTGCTGATGGTACATGTCAGGAAATGGCAGTGTTTGAGACCATCCTCACCAGTCCTGCTGGCTGTGGGCTCTGGTGCTGTCTCCTGGCCACTTGCTGTGAGCCTGCTCTGCTGGCCCAGCCCTGGGCAGCCAAATGGGAGAGGAGTTGGTCTCTAGATGGGGTGAAATACTGTTCAGCACAGCCTTACCCAGGGCCAGTTTGAACAGCTGCATGTGAGGTGTGTCCTCCCGGAGCTGAGATCCCTTTTCAGCACCTTGCAGAGGGATCTGGGACTGTCAGTGAAGCAGAGGAGACAGCTCACACTGTGTTTCCAGTATTTTGGCTCTGCAAGGCCTCTTAAGGAGAATTACATGTTTTGCTGTCGAAGATAGATCCTCTCAGAGACCCTGCCCTTTTGTCTTCTCTCTCTTCCCTGTGCAGTAAGGTTTATTCACAGAACCACAGACAGATTTGGGTTGTAAGTGACCTCTAGAAGTGTCTGGTCCAACTGACCTCCTGCTCACAGCAAAGCTGACTCGAGGCCTTGTTGTTCAGGGCTTTGTCCAGTTGGGTTTTGAGATCCTCCAGGGAGTCTGTGGCCTATTCCTAGGCTGCAGCACTCCTCTGGATAGTCACCTGCTGTCCACGCAGCTGTCCTCTCCAGCTTACTGTACCTGCCAGAACACTTTGTCAGGTGTTCTGTTGCCTTCCTGCAGCATTTGGGCAACAGGTAGAGAGACCTAATGACCATCTGTTTTTTACCACTTCCAGGTCTTCTATTTTTTTTAATCATTATCTTGATATCATTAAGGCAGTTTGGACACACGCTGCTCAAGCATGTTGTACCTCTGAGCCTTTTTTGTTGTGCTTCTGATAGTACTTCCAAAGCTTTTGTGCCCACTCACCCCCTTCCATTGTGTTTAACACTATTTTGGAGATACATACCAGGAGAATTTTCTCTTGGACTTGATCGCTGAGTGGAGTTGGTTCTTGAAGCTGAATTGCTCTCCAGATAGCATTGCTGTTAAGGGTGTACTTACACTTGTTAGTCCTTTCTTTCTTGCAAAACCTTGACACTCAGTGCTTTGGGAGATCCTGGTCTTACAAGATGTGAAGGGATCCAAGCCATTTCAAACTGCTGCCAGGATGGCATTCTGACTGGGTGAGGATGCTCCTGTTGCCTGTCTTAGCCTTTACTGCTATGGATAGCAGCAGATAATGCTGAGATTGAGGAATGTTGTCAGTTATATTTGAAATGTTGCAGGGAGTCTCCTGGTAAACCTGATTCCAGGCAATTCTGTGAGATCTCTGAAATTTGTCTTTCTTGCACTTTCTTGAAACTGAAGTTTCTGGAATGCAAGCTCAGAATCCAGTTTGGTCATTCCTGCCCTTGAGGAATTTACAGGAGACTCGTGGTTGTGTTTTGCAGCACCAGCTGTTCAGTACTGAAGGATTTAGGCTTTCTGGGTTCAGGGTGACTGTGCTACTACATTTGAGGCCTGCAGCCCTGAGATGGGGCTCCCACTGTAGTAAAATCTGGTTGTGGTCTTCTTTCCTGGCTTTGGAACTATAAAAAAACAATTGGTGGAGTCTCGATGCTGCTGGTGAAATTCTGGAAATGCCCTTTTGTTTCCTGTGTACCAGTTACTGTTGTGTAGACAGTCCCAGTCACACGTGAAGACTGGCCTGAAGGGGATGTGCTGAAAGCTGCTGCAGTTTGCACTGACTGAGAACCAATAGCACATTTGAAGGTGAGACAACATCCACCAAACCCTGCCTGCAAAGCACAAGGACTTGACCAGTGACATCTGCAGGAGCTGTGGCTGATTTGGAGTGAGTCACTGCATGTAAAGCCTCCAAGTCACAGAGGGCTTACAGATCCATGGTCAGTTGTTTAATCATGTGTTTATGAGCTTGTCCAGCTTTGATTTCCAGCTTTTTGTGTCCTTGTGTGCACCTGTCTGTATCTCTAAGGAGTCATCTGCTGTAGATCTTTCTTTGTGATTTTTTTGAGAGGGGTCATGTCCCACCACCATTTCTTTTCAGTGAACAAAATAGGTTTAGCACTGGAGGGTGTTTTCCAAACCATGGCTGTTCATAAAGCAGTGGGATTCTTGTGTTAGTGTGTCAGATTTTTTTTTTTATTTGAAACATCTCAACTCTTCCAATAACTGTTATCAATTGTAGACAGTAGCCAAGAATGAGACAGTGATGGTGTAACATGGCACTGTGTGCAAGTAGCACTGTACTGAATGTCACCAAGTGGGGTTTGTGCTCTGAGTTTGCAGCTCAGAGAGCTGCCTTTCCAAAAACACTAGTAAACAGCAAAATCTTTTCAGCTCCTTTATGGAGAATTTTGACAGGACTGAAGCATGGTCCATAGTAGTGTGCTTAGTTTACTGGTGTTATTTTGTAAATTCATTTGTGTTTGAGTTAGCCAATACGTAATAAAGGTTCGCAGTGCTTGAATTTAGAATGCTAACAGCTGTCCAGATAAACTCAGATAAATCACAGCAGAGTAGTTGGCTTCTGCTGTACTCACCACTCAAAATTATATCAAAATATAATATTGTTAATGAAGCTGTGTTGACTGAAAGCATGCTGGTAGGACATATTACTTTCTTAATTTCTTAATTTTATTGATTGAACTGTGTATTGATACTGTTGTTTCTGTTGAGAAATACTATCTGGAGTGTTTCTGTTTATTAAAAAAATCTGGCACAAAAAAATAGAAGCTTCTTCCAGAACTCATCTTAGGTCTTGTAGACCTTGTAGATGGGAGGTGGCTGAAATGTTGACTTAAGTGTCTTTTGTAGTTACTAGTTAATTATTTTCATATTTCAAAGGATCTCTAATAGAGAAAAAGATAATCCTTCAGCCTTCAAAAGTATTGAAAATCTGAATACACATCCATGATCAGAAGTCCAGGACAGATACTCAAGCAGTTGCTGTTCCTTTGCTAGAGGAAAGCAGTAACTATACGGCTGTGGGATTTTCTGTGGGCTGTAAAGACTTCTGAGATGTTCTCTTCATTGGGAGAGAGTAGCAACCACATTTTTTCTTGCTGTCTGTTTTTAATTAAATGTTTGATGGTGGATCCTCACTTCTGTAGGTAGGCCACATATTCCCCTGCTAATGGTTACCTGAGTTACAGCACCACTGATGTCTCTAATAAGCTGGATAAAGTCCCAGGTAGTCATTTGGATGTGCTTAAGTGTCCTGGCAGAGATGTTGCACTTTGAGCTTCCAGATCTGAGAGAAGATCCCACGTGCCCCTCTTTGGCAGAAAGAGCTGGGCAGGTCTGGTAGTCACAGGTACTGGGTTTGGCAGTCAGTTTTGTGTTCTGTGCCAGTCCTGCACACCTGGGGAGGACCCTCAGCTGTACCCATCACTACTTTGGAAATGCTTACTTGCTACCTGAGAAGCATTCTGCTGCAGACTGCTGTGCAAGAGACTTTGCTCCTTCAACTTGTTCTTTCCAAGAGTATATCTCTTACTGAATACTCCAGGGAGTACTTACTCCTAAGTAAGGAGTTCCCAAAGGGAGCAGTTACATATGCTGCTAAGTGCAGGATTTCAGCACACTGCCTCCTCGTGGTTTGGCCACATGTTGCACTGTACTCTCCATGCTGCCAGTTATATGGCTGGAAAAGAGAAAGGTTTTGAGCAGACCAGTTACCAAACCCTGGTGACTGAGCTGTGCATTAGCTGGTCCTGGAATAAGAGAGGTGATGACTTGTGGTGGATCATTTCAGCACCTGCCAGAAACAATAAGCTATTCTGTTTCTTTTGTAGAAAGTGAGAAAAGACTCTAGCAGAGATAAAGTGCATGCTCTGTTTGCAGCTTAACTCACTGTGAAGCTCAACAGAAGGCCCAGACAAATCTGACTGCCTGGGGCAGACAGAAGGAGAGCTTCTTACCTTGCTGCAGCGGAGCAGCTCTAATTTTTTCTGATTGAGTTTGACTTCAGAGCAACCCACAGAACTGGAAAATACTGTTCTTTCCTGTTTTGAGAGCTGCCTTCCTCATCCTTATCAGCTGGTGGTTGAAAGGCACTATAAAGAATTCATTGTCAGGGACATTCCATGCTTTCCCACTCAGACTGTTGGTCAGTGTCACCTTAGGTCTAGCCTCAACTCTTAACTCCATCAGCTTTTCCAGATTCTTTTAAACATATCAAGAGTTGGCATTCACCTGCCCTGTATCACCTTGGAGCTCTGCTGCAGCAGGTTGAAAATGAACAAAAGGAAAATACTTCTAAAAACTAAATGTTAAGCTGTAGGATTTAAAACCACTGGAATTTTAGGAGGTCCAAAGTATAAATTGGTTCCCAGTGGGATTAGGCAGATTCATAGATTTGCCCAGTACAGACTCTTAACTGGGACATTGTCAGTGCAGCTCAAGCCAATTGGTTCTTCAGCAGCTGAGTCCTTGATTGGAGGATGTGCTGAGGAGGAACATCCTGTTGTGTTTCTTACACTCTCTCCCCAAGTATCTGTTCTTGGTGTGAATAGCAACAGGATATTTGAGTACATGGTCCTTTCATTGGACTGACTGCAGCAGTCCTTAGCTTTGCCTGTCCTAAGAAGTTTTGGTTTCTTCTTCAGAATGTGTGAGCTGTTCTGTTGGGAGGATTCAGACAGAGCTAATGAGAGGGGACAGGACCTCGAGCACCAGGGGCTGTGATTCCAAGCAGAGCATGTGAGTGAGTGCTCTTACTGCAGCTCTGCCTCTGCAGAAAGGTCTGTCCCAGCCACATCCTGATAGTTTGGAGTTGCCTTAATCTGTAGAATACTTGCTCACTTTCAGATTTTTCTGTCAAGGACATTGCCATTTAGCCAGAGTTTTGTCCTGCATTGTATCCCCCAAAAACAAAAAGTGGGAGTTGAAAGCAGTGTTAAGGTGTACACTGTTAAGCCAGATGCCTTTGGTCCACTTGTAGAGCATGTGAGTTACAGGACAAATTCGTAGATTGTTGTTTGCATTATGCTCTGAGAGGGAATGCCCAAATTAATTTCTTATGCAGCAAATGTTTCCAGGGTCTATTTCTACCAATCAAAGACTAGGCCAGCAGAAAATGGGAAATGCTTTAGGAGTGGTGGTTGAACCTTAGTGATCCATTGCAAACCTGTGCCAAGTGTCTGAAATAATTCTGAGGGGTACGTTAGCTCTGTTAAGTATACCTATAAATAAATTTTCCTTCTTCATCTGGATGCCTTGGGGTTTTTTTGCTTATTATTGTAGGGTCTGCTGTCTGTCTGTGAAACTGGATGGGGGATGTATTTGAGCAGGAGACATTGTTCATATTCTGAGCAGCAGAAAAAAAGCCATGTTTATTATCTTGGGAGGGTTCTCATCTGCTTCAAATCCTTAGAACCTTTCTTTCAGATGTCTTTGTTTCTATTTCACTTTGTTCTTATTTCTGTCAGCCAACCTAAAACATGTATTAGATCCTGTATTGCTCTGGAATTGGCTTATTCTAAAACTTTTGTCTCATCTTGTAACTAAAAGTGAACAGAAACACCAAAGTCTCTAGGGGTGAAACTTGCTGAGTATTTCTAAAGATTACATTTGCTTTATTTTCTGTTTGTGATTGTGGGAACAGTGCTTTATCTGCCATAGGAAACAGAAAACATTACTGTGTATTTAGATAAAATACGGAGACAGTGGCTTTGAAATCCAGTTGTTGGGTATGATTTCCTTAAATTCCTGCTTGTCTAAGTTTCAGAAGTTGGGTACAGTCTCTGTCCAAGTATGTTCTGTTTACTTCTGAGCACACCATTTTGTGAGTGGGAGCTTGGTTGTCCTTTCAGAGGGAAGGATATAAAAAAGTTACAGTTTCATCATCAGTGGAATTATATTAGGCTTCCTCCATATAGATGAGTTATGCCCACTGTAAGCCCAAATAAACAAAAGTACCATGTCTTCTCATTCAGGGCTTAAAACAGTGCTAAATTTAGAATTGGAATTACTCTAATAGGGAGGGATAGGTTGTTGCCACATCGTTTGATTCTAGTGCCTGTTTTATAATGTCTACTTAGAGCCTGTTTGGGGACATGATGTTACTTCAAGTCTTGTACTGCCTTACCACTTGCAGACACCAGCTCCTTCTCCCTTTCCCTCTTCGGGTTTGTCAACCATTATCTCCTTGTTGGGGTATAATTCAGTTTTAGACCATATTACTTGCCTCATCTCGAAGTCTTGACCTTTCTGTCTTACGATAATGTCAACCCTGAGGAGCTGGGCTGTAACTTTTTCTCTGAGGTTGGCAGTCTGCATCATTGAACCTTCCTGTTCAAGTGCACTGTTTGTGCCCTGCAAAGTCACCCTGGTCTTTTTTCCTGACTGAATTGCATGCTTGTGTCTATCTTGATGCTTGTTCTTATGACTGCTTTTAACATCAGAGCTTTTCCACCTTTTTTCTTGCCACTCTCCAGAACTCCTCCTAGTTCTAACTAAAGCTTTTCCAATTGTTCCATTTCTGAATAATTACCTACGTAGTTTTGGGCCTATGCAGTAGCTGTAGTTATACTGTAACATTGTTTATATCTGTCCTCTGACAAGATTAATGCATGTTGTCATCCTGTATCTTGTTAAGACTCACACTTCAGGCCTTGAAAGGAGTTATTTCTACCTCTATGTTTAAGAGAAAAAAGGTATTTTAAAAATTAAGAATGTGTTAGCTCCGTAAGAGCAGATCAGGAGAAAGGACAGATCATATTATTTGGATAGAGAAGAAGGCAGGGCTGGGGATATTACCACAGAACATCGGTGGGGAGCCTCCTGAATTGGTGCTTGAGCCATTTCTGATACCCCAGGGTGTCATTTAGCATAAGCAAGTTTCTTTGCTGTGCCATGGAGAGGTGTGTGAGGGCTGTAGAGTTCCCAAAGGTCTGTTATAGCAAACTACTTCATCCTGCTGCTGACTTTTGTACCCTCACAAGCAGAGGTGGTTCACATGCTGGTGTCTGGTATCCTGGTTATGGCCTGGCAGCATTCCTGGGCTTTGTTTTACTCCAGCAGTGTTCAAAAGAGTGGACAGGTCATTTTCTATGTTAGACTGCTTTTCATTAACTTGCAAGTCTCTCTCTCATTTCCAGTTGCCATCTTCTAAATGGATTCCAGTGAATTTTCAGGATCTTTGGACCCCCTGTCCTTGCCTGACAAACCACTCATTGGTGATCTTCCTGCTGACATGGAGTTTGGTGAAGATCTCCTGGGCTCCCAAACAGCTTCTACCCAGGAAGCTTCAGTTCTTCAGCCCCCTGGCTGGGATCAATCCAAGCAAATGACTGCAGATGAGGACTTGGACCTTGTAGTGAAAGCAGACAGCATGTCTGAACTAAATAAATCAAATGACCGTGTTCTAGATAAACCTGGTGTATTGGAAATGCTGGAGAAACCTGGTGTCTTAGATGATTTGGGTAAAACTTCTGACTTGGTGGAACTAGATAAAGCAGAAGGTCTGGATGGGCTGTGTAAGGCACAACCTTCCCAGGACGTGGAGGGGGGGCTGGCAGACTCCTCTGCCCTGTCTAGAGAAGCCGTTGGTCCAGAAACGGGGAAAGAAGGGGAGGATGCACCAAAACATTGTTCTGGGGATATAAAGGAAGATGGTGCTGCTGCTATTCCTGCACTGTCTGGTGACAATATCCCTGAATCAGCCCAACAACCCCTTGACTCTAGGGACCTCAGCAGTGCCCCAGCTGAGGGCACAGAAGAAACCACAGCACAGTCCTCAAGTCCCGCAGTACCCCCACCCCAACTCAGTCTTAAACAAACGAAGAAAATGAAGTTGAAGGCACCAAGGAAAAACTCACCTGTGCAGAGGGAAGGGCTGGCAGGGGAGGCGGAGGCGCAACTAAGCCCAGACAACAGAACTGCAGCTTTGCCCTCTGAGCCTGTGGAAGAAAACCGTGCAGAGGAAGGGAATGATAATGGAAAGAATTCACATAAAGAAAACAGTGTACTCAAAGCACAGGAAGCCTTACCACCAACAGGTAAGTTGCTGCCTTAGCTGACTTTGGCTTGCTTTTGCTCAGGAGGTCATCCAGCTACACACTACTGAAACTGGAGTCTGCTCTGCATTCCAGCTCATTTCCTGCTATGGAAATAGCCAACTCTTCTGATGGTCTAGAATTGGGCAAAGCCTCTTGTGTAAAGGGAATAATGTTCTGGTGTGCACAAGCTCTTGCTTTGGCTTTCATGGCTTCAACTGATTTTTGGTGCTTGTGGAAGCAAGGAGCTTCCCTAGTAAAGCTGTGGCTGTACATCAGCTTAGCTCATGCTCTTCATTGCTGGAGTCTTTGCTGGAACTGAGGATCACCAGCAGGTGTTTTCAATAGGCAAAGTTCCTCTGCCCAGGCTGGCCATCCCTAGGAGATGCTCAGTCTTGGTCAGAAGCAGTTGGAGGTAACTGCCCACCCAGCCTGCCTCCTCCATTCAGGGAGGTCTCCCCCTTACAGGGCTCCTCCCAAGCTGTGTGTTTGGATTTGCAACTACAGGTGGTGGGTTTAGGAGCCTTCCACCACAAGAGCTGTACTTGATAGCCAGGACAGGCTGAGGCTTCATGTGCTCACTGACCCAAAGGTCATTCATTTGCTGCATTTGGAGAATACCTGTGCTCCTCTGTTGGAGAAAAGCAAGATGTTAGATGCAAGCTTCTTCTGTGCTTCTATTCTAGGAGAAAGCCTGTCTGGGAAGGGAAGTGAGCTGCCAGCTGAGAAGGTGAGGAGAATGCAGTCAAGTATGTATGATACAGGAGCACAGAGCATGTCTGGCTGTTGTCAGACTCTGTGAGGGACACTGGCTGTCTTGTCAACCCTCTGGAAAGGAGTTTGTATGACTTCTGTGACAGAATGATCCCTGTGCACTGCCACTATGCTGTAATGTGGCTTCAGTGTATCCCTCCTACCCTCAGCTGAAATGTCATTCTCATAAGCCTACTTCCCCCTCTCCTCTGTCTTGCCAGCTCTGATCAAGTATCCATGGAGTTTTATCTGTTTTCAGCTTTGGTATTGGGAAACCAAATCCCAGAAGTTGGAACTTCACTGTAATCTGGGATATTTGTCCATGGTTGTCCTAGCTGATAGTTAGCCTCACTATTTTCTGAATGTCTTTTAGGAGCAGAAAAGAAGCGAACGACCCAGAAGATCAGAAACTGCCAGGCCTGAAACTGTGAACTCCTCTGAGAGCAGTGAGTAACTGGAGTTGGCCAATCCCTGTTTTTAGCTGGAGAGAATGGCCCAGATGCATTGTGGGCACATAGTCCATGGTGGGAGTACAGTGGGAACTCTGGAACTTCCATGCAGACTTCCCTTCTACATGGGACAGGTCCTTTCAGCTCACTAGTCTTTATCCTGGGGTACTTGCCTTGCTTTCTCAGGGCACTTTGGTCAAAACAGGGATTGTTGTAGTATTTTTACAGTGGTGTGTAGGCACCAAGCACTAAGTAACAGAATGAGATTTGAGGGTGTTCCCAGGAAATCCATCTTCTCACCCAGGAACTTTCTTCCTTTCTCTCTATGAGAGCAGGCTGTCTGAAGGAAGGTTGCATCTTGGAGATTTTCCTGGAGAAGTACCTGAAGTGTGTGTTCTTTGAGATATTGAATGTCACTCTGCTATTCCCTAGTATTTGTGTGTTGCTCCTTTATTGCCTGCCTGTGCTAGAATCTCGTGATCAGCACATTCCCTTTCAGGTCTAACAGTTCTTACAGGGTAGAAGTTCACACTTTGGGCTTCTGCTCTATCTTGGCATATCATGATTTCCTAGACAAGAATTGTATTTAAGCCTGGTTTGCTTAAACACCTCTTGATTCATCTCCAGTTACAACAGAATTTCTTTTAAGGGTTCCTTTATCATGCTACCCAGACAGGAACAAAGTACGTTAGAGGGACTTTAGAAAGGTGACTCAGAAAATCCCAGTGTGTGTCTCACAGCAGTTTCTCACTTCCTTAATGAGGGCGTTTTTGATCTTCCTCTGCTGCTTTGCAGTTCCAGTCTCTGACGAAGACTCTGATGCAATGGTGGATGATCCCAACGACGAGGATTTCGTTCCTTTCCGCACGCGGCGCTCCACTCGGATGTCCCTGCGCACTCAGATGGCCCAGCGAGCCGCCCGCTCCACCTTCACCAAAATGACGTGTGCCAACTGCCGGACCCCGCTGCAGAAGGGCCAGACTGCCTACCAGCGGAAAGGGCTTCCTCAGCTCTTCTGCTCCAGCTCCTGTCTCACCACCTTCTCAAAAAAACCACCTGGCAAGAAGATATGCACCTTCTGCAAAAAGTGTGTGTTCATTCCCCTTTCCTCAGTGCTCCCGTGCTTGTGACCCCACTCACCTGCTCTACAGCTCTCCTGCCAGTCCCCTTCCTATGGCCCTCGTTTATCCACATCACTCCTGCCCACTGCCAGCTGCTGCCCCATGTCTTCTTTCACACACTGCCTATCCCATGCTCCCTACACCCCCTTCATATTCTCGCTTTCCCTGCCTGTCCCCAGACTTAGTGCCCCATATTTCAGCCTCTCCTCAAAACAACCTCCTGCATGCTCTGTCTTCAGACACTGCTCCCCTGGGCCAGGACAGAAGCTGCTGTGAGACAGTTCTTGCCAACTTTTTGGGACACCAGAAAGTCCTGTGCGTTGCAGTGAGCCATCCTATCCCTTTGTGGCAGGATACACATGTCCGTGAACTAACACATCCCCTCCTGATCCCCAGGGAGATCTGGAACACCAAGGACTCTGTGGTTGCCCAGATTGGTTCAGGTGGCTCTTTCCATGAGTTCTGCACCTCTGTCTGCCTTTCCCTCTACGAGGCCCAGCAGCACAGACCAGCACCTCAGTCTGCAGATGCCTCGGACACCAGCCGCTGCAGTGTTTGCCACAGACCTGGCGAGGTAAACAAATCCCTTGTCCTTCCCATATCCTGGATGAAGAGCCTAGGAAACACAGCATTTAGTCTTGGTCAAGACCAGCCATTTGCCAGGTTTTCCTGTGGTATGAGGCCTCAGCTCCTGAGCTGCCTTGGGCTCACTGCTTCCTGCCACTCTGTTCTCCCAGCTGCTCCTCTGACTTTTGGCAAGAGATGCCACCCCAAGTCCACACCAGCTTCCAGTATGCCACTGCCCAGAGTTTTAGTGCTTCTTGTCCCAAGGGCTGTGCTTGTAGTGGTACAGCTGCATTGGAAGGAGGCCCATGGATGGTTTTGGGGTGACAGCAGTGATGTCTCCACAGATCCAGCATGAGGTCAGCAATGGGAGTGTGGTTCACCGCATCTGCAGTGACGCCTGCTTCACCAAGTTCCGGGCCACCAAGGGGCTGAAAACGAACTGCTGTGACAACTGTGGACTTTATATCTACAACAAGGGCTTGCCCCTGGAGTACCTCTTCCATGAAGGCCAGCAAAAACGCTTTTGCAACTCTGCCTGTCTCAACAGTTACAAGAAGGTATGTGTGGGCAGCTGCCTGGGGTGGGGGGGTTCTCTATGGGCACACAGCAACTTTGCTTGGTGTAGCACAGAGCATTTTATTAAATGGCAGGTGACTCAAATCCCTTTTAACTGTCAAAGCAGTTAAAAGATTGCTTGGGAGAACTCTGAAGCAGGCAAACAGAATTGATTTAATCTTCATAGGGCTCACCATAGACCCAAGCATGGGTCAGAAATTCAGTGAGTTGATGGTAGAGTGACACTGGTATATGCACTTAGCATGGACTAGCTTCTGGATGTCTCCCTAAAGCTGGATATGTTCCTCTGTCACCTGAGCAGTCTTCACTTAAATGTGTGGAAGGGATTGCCAAACTCTGTATTCCTGCCAGGCTACCCTTGAAATGAAAAGCTGAAGTGCCAAAGGCAGCTTTTTTTTGCCACCACCACTTGAATCTTCAGACTGTGCACCTGTCTGTCCCTGGCATCAGGTGGTCATTGCAGGAGAGCAGTCCTGTGGTGGATACAGCAGTGGAGTGGGATGTAGTAGCTGGACCTTGCCAGCTGTGATGGTCTCCTGGAAGCTCTGTTGTGCTCTCTCCTTGCAGAAGAACACTCGGGTCTACCCCTGCATGTGGTGCAAGACGCTGTGCAAAAACTTTGACATGCTGCCCAACGTGGATCGCAGTGGCAAGATGGGCCTGTTCTGCTCCATTTGCTGCACTACCTCCCACAAAGTGAAGCAGTCAGGCCTAGTTGGTAAGACCACCTGTGTAGAGGGAATCATCACCTCTCCACTCTTAATTCCTTCCTTGGTATTGTTTATTACTTCTGGATGGGACTGAAAAGAAGGTAAAAGCCTGGGGGAAGAGTCCAGTGACACAAGTGGAAGTACAGAGGGAGAAACCCTTGCAGCATGTAGATGTCTTAATACAGAGGCAGTGTACATTGCTGTTCTTGGGAATGCAGGGAGCAGTTGTAGTGCTGGATTGTGTTGGCATTGTCCTTTCCATTACATGGTGTACTGGGGGTCTAGGAATAGGTCAATGCTGTTTTGTCCTAATTCCTAGAGCCAGGGTCACTTCCTTGAACCACTCTGCTCTCTGTCTGTTTAACATTTCTGTCCTAGCAGAATCTGGTATTCTTAGTTTCCTGCTGTTCTTGTCCCTTGCTTTTTGATAATAGCTTAACAGACTGAAGATGGGCGAGTAGCTTACATGCCATCTTCAGAATCCAGTCCCACATCCTGTGCTGCTGCCCTCACTAATTCCTATCTGTTTCATCAGGTCCCCCTAGACCCTGCAGCTTCTGCAGAAAGAGTTTATCTGAACCCTGCTATTACAACAAGACAGACCGGGTTGTCTACCAGTTCTGCAGCCCCAGCTGCTGGACCAAATTCCAGGTACTGAAATACCCTTCATGCTGGGCTGGGCCATGGAGCTCATGCCTCCTTTCACACTAAGCAGAGGCTGCACCTTCCTTGAGCTCCTCAGAGAGGGTTCCTAAGAAACCCTGTGAAGCGCAGGAGTTTCAGTGACGGTTATTGCTCAAATCCCAGTCTTGACCCTGTCTCCCCCATCCTCCTTTTGGATAAGGTGGGCTGTAATTCAGTCCTGTCTATCAGGTTATGCCCAGCAGGATGGCAGTGCAGAGCTGTGCTGCATGAGTGGTTTGAGATAGAGTGGCCTTATAAGATCACAAGCAAATGCACAAGTCAGCAAAGCACAAGTGCCCACCTGATAGCTAGGTGGAAAAGGGCAGAGCTGCTCTCTCAGCCAGGTGTCACTGAGAAATATAAGTCTTCAGGATGTATTGTCTAAAAATTTATAACTAGCAGGCCTGGATACCTCTTGTTTAATAATCCTCAAATCCTTGACTGAGACAGATTGACTGGTGATTTTTAATCTTCTGATGTTAAGTTTCAGCATATGTGAGATGTCTGTGGTATTCATAGGCAACTTCAAGAATATTAGTTTTGTACAGTTGTCAAAGAACAAAGTAACAGCCAGGAAGACATGAGAAATTTATGCCAGGACATATATTGGGCAACCAAGAAAATGTAGAGAATCTAGAGGTAAGGGTTAGTTACCAGCAGTTGCAGTATTTCATTTTGATATTTGGTTTGTTTGGGGTTTTTTTTGGGCGGGGGGGGGAGAGGCATTTTGTTGGTTGGGTTTTTTTTGGTGGGTTTCTTTTTTTGTTTGTGTTTTTTTATGAATCCTTGATGTAATCCCTTACTGAGGTCACAAATAGTGTGAATAGTGTAGCTATAGAGCTTTTAGTATTGTAGACTTCATAAGACTAGAATCATAGAACAGTTTGGGTTGACAGGCACATTTAGATGTCATCTGGGCCAACCTACCCTGCAGTAAGCAGGGACATCTTTAACTAGATCAGGTTGCTCAGAGGCCTGTCCAATGTGACCTTGCATATTTCTAAGGTTAGGGCACCTACCTGTGCCAGTGTTTCACTATTCTCATTTTTTTATAGCTCATCTCAATATGCTCTCTTAGATTAAAACTATTACCCCTTTTCCTATTGCAACAGGCTCTGCCAAAATGTGTGTCCCCATCTTGCTTATAAGCCCCTTAAGTATTGAAAGGCCACACGGTAAGGTGTCCCCAGAGCCTTCTCCAAGCTGAATAATCTCATCTCTCAGCCTTTTGTGATAGGAGAGCTGTTCCAGCCCTCTGGTCATTTTCATGGCTCCAGCAGGTCCATGTCCTTCCTGTGCTGGGACCCCAGAGCTGGAGGCAGCACTGCAGGTGGGGTCTCACCAGAGTGGAGCAGAGGGGCAGAATCCCCTCCCTTTACTTGCTGGTCATGGTCCTTTTTGGGCAGCCCAGGATACACTTGGCTTTCTGGGCTGTGAGACCAGGTCCTGTGCAGCCTCTCATCCACCAGCACCCCCAAGTCCTCAGCAGGGCTGCTCTCCATCTGTTCATCTCCCTGGACTGACACTGGGGTTACACTGCCCTGGCTGCAGCACCTTGTACTTGGCCTCATTGAACCTCACGAGATTCCTATGGGCCACTGCTTGAGCTTGTCCAGGTCCCCCTGGATGTCACTCTGTCCCTCAGGGATTTCAACTGAAGAACTCAGCTTGGTATCATCTGCAAACTTGCTGAGGGTGCTCTCAATCCACTGTGTCCTTGATGAAGACATGAAACAGTTCTGGTCCCAGTACAGGCCCCTGAGGGTCAGCGCTTGTTGCTGATCTCCATCTGGACATTGAACCTTTAGTCACTACCTTCTGGATGCAACCATCCAACCAAATTCCTCATCCACCACACAGTCCAGCCATCAAATCATCTTTCTCCAGTTTAGAGAGAAGGATGTCGTGGGGAACTGTGCCAAAGGCTTTACAGAATCTGGAGAGATTACACCCATAGCTCTTTGCTTCTCCACTGATGTAGTCACTCCACTGAGAGAGACCACCAGGTTGGTCAGGCAGGACTTGCCCTTGGTGCAACTGTGCTGGCTGTGGTGGCACCTCCTGTTCTCCCTGTGCCTCAGCACAGCTTCTGAAAGGATCTGTTCACGATCTTCGCACACACAGCACAGTTAAGTTGTTTCCAGGGTCCTCATTTCTACCCATTTTAGAAATGGTTGCAGTGTTTCCCCTTTTCCCAACTGGGACTTCATTAATTCACCTGACTTGAAATACTGCCATCTAAAATCAGCTTTGTAAACATATGAATAAACCCATGCATCACCTGGATTAGGAACTGTCTTGCTGGTAGATCTCAGAACACACTTGTCAAAGAAAAAACACTGAACAGATTGTTTAAAGATGGTTTCTTGAGAGGATCAGAACTTGAAGATCTTCATGAATCATTTGACATTAAAGTCAAAGTAAGCATGGTGAAATTTAGCAGATGAAACAAAAACTGGTGAAGTGTTGGCCCATGCTGCGTTCAGGGTGGTCACAGAAAGCAAAGCAATTAGATTGATTGACAAGGCTGATTCCTCCTAATGTGTGCTTAAACAGTTTCAGTGCAAGATCCTGTGTCAGCCTTACTCAGGTAGTGTGGGGATGCAAATCTTGGGAAAGTGTGGATTTTAGAAAGGCTGTGGAATTACAGCAGATAAACTATTCATTATGAGCATTTCAGTTTACAGCCACATTCCTATTAAAAGGAATAATTTATTGCAAGTAAAAGCAGGTAAACGTAGAGTTAATGTTTGAGGGCCAGGGAGCAAAAGAGCTACCTAGAATGATGCACATATAGGAAGGTTATTCTTCAGTGTTCACTTCATTTTCAATGCTGAAGAAAATTTGGAAGCATTCTGAAAAAAAACCAAAAATTAAATTTGGGCTTTAAAAACGTTTGTACTGAGGTACTTGCAGAATGTCTTATCTGAGGTTATCAGAAAGAAAACCAGGAATGACTTTAATGACAAATATATATCCTTGTGGATAAGACACCAAATGCTAAATGCATTGTGGACAGGAGACCAAATGCTGTTAAATCTAGCCGATTAATCTAGCAGAAAATGGGATAAGAGGCTTGGTTGAATTCTTAAGTTGCATTATCTTGAAAGTAGAAACCAGGCACTTTGAGAGGCTACCTCTGAAGAGGTAGCAGAGCCCTCATCATTTATGTTTTCAAATCCAGTGGCATGGCAGCTTGAATGAAAGCTTGCCTTCCTGAGAAGAGCTGGACCCAGCACACGGGAAGCAAAGTGCTCTCAAGAATCAGCTCTCCAGGAGCTTGAGACACGATGGGATGGACTTGACTGAGTCCCCACAGTGGCAGCAGGTCCGAAGGGGCCAGGCAGGCTGCAGGCCATGAAGGAGGTGGCAGTGGTGGCAGTGTGAGGCAGAAGCCTGCTGCCCTCCTGCTGCTCTCCCTCCATGAGCTGTCTCTGTCTCCTGCAGCGCACCAGCCCAGAAGGTGGGATCCACCTCAACTGCCATTACTGTCACAACCTGTTCAGCGGGAAGCCGGAGATCCTAGACTGGCAGGTGAGGACTTCCCCTGGGGGATATTGAGGTGGAGGCAAACACTACTGAGAACCTCTGGGGTACTTCCTCTCCCTGCTCTCAAGCAGAGCTCCTCCTGTGCCAGTCTTCTGAATGCTTTAGCTGCAGGGATGTGCCAGGAGACTGTGCTGCACTCCTGATGTTCAGCAGGATGTCAGAAGGGCAGGAGGAGACCACTCCTGCCAAATCCTGTGCCAGGAGAGCTGGGGACTCAACTCAGCTCTGTAGTCTTTCTCTTGCTTCCCTGAGAAGTGTGGGAACCTCCTGCCAGCCTGGCTGACCTGGCTGTGGTCTCTTTGGCAGGACAAGGTGTATCAGTTCTGCTGCAAGGACTGCTGTGAGGACTTCAAGCGGCTGCGTGGGGTGGTGTCTCAGTGTGAGCACTGCAAGCAGGAGAAGCTGCTGCATGAGAAGATCCGTTTCTCTGGAGTGGAGAAGAACTTCTGCAGCGAAGGTACTTGGGGAAGGCATGGGAGAGACAGAGCCCCCATGCCAGCCCATGCTGGGGGAGGAGAAGAGAGCATGGAGAGGAACAGAGGGGAGATTGTCTTAGCCAGGCCCTGGGGCAAGAGCCTTGCCATGCAGTGAAGGGAGGACTGTTGTGGGGATGGCTTGCTGTCCAGCCAGGCCCTAGGGCAAGATCTTTACCATTCATTGTGTCCTTGGGGAGGGCCTTCTCACAGCTTTTCTCTCTCTGGGGGCTGGGGAGACAGCAGGTGGCAGCTCCGCTCCTCCTGTCATCATGCACTTCTACGCTCTTGCGTCTGGGCTGGCCTGACCTGGCCTTGCCCTGCCTGCTGGGTTCCTGCACACAGGAGGTTGGAGTCAGACTCTTCCTAGAAGCATGGAGGTGAGAGATGGCAAGTCCCCGTGAGGTCCCATCTTATCCCAGCCCCAGGGGCCAGTGCTGGATTGTTCCCTACAGTGTGTTGCGTGTGCTCTGTTGTCTCCGCAGACCTGGATTCTGGTCATGTTTGGGTCAGGGAGGCCCCCAGTTCATCCTGGGAAGGTTTCACTCCTATTGTTTCTCCGCAGGGTGTGTGCTTCTTTACAAACAGGATTTCACCAAGAACCTGGGCCTGTGCTGCATCACCTGCACCTACTGTTCTCAGACCTGCCAGCGGGCGGTCACCGAGCAGCTGGAGGGCAGCACCTGGGACTTCTGTAGTGAAGACTGCAAAAGCAAATACTTGCTCTGGTACTTCAAGGTCAGTATTGGCACTGGCAGCTTGTGCTAAGTGCTGTGGTGGGCACAGCACCCAGATAAGTGGGCATTGCACTGAGGAAGTTCGCACTGCTGGAGTCTGGCTGGCACTGCTGCGGAGAACCTGGCACTGCTGGAGTCCTGCCTGGCAATGACGGGACACTGCTACGGGGAAGCTCACGTAGCTGGAGTCCCCAGCTGATCCTGCCAGACAGAGCACTGCACTGAGGAAGCTCACAGTGCTGGATCCGCGGCCAGTGCTGCTGTGAGAAGTTCGCACCGCTGGAGTCCCTGGCTGGCACTGGCAGGGCACTGCTGTGGGGAAGCTCACTGCACCTTGCGATGTGCACCTTTCACTGGAGAGTTGTGTTGCACTCGGAGGGGGTGTGGTTAGTTACTCGTTGTTTCTCTCCTGCTGATGCGGGCTTTAGGCAGCTCGGTGCCATGCCTGCAAGCGTCAGGGGAAGCTGCTGGAAACCATCCACTGGCGGGGGCAAATCAAACACTTCTGCAACCAGCAATGTCTGCTGCGATTTTACAATCAACAGAACCAGCCCAACCTGGACACGCAGAAGGGGCCCGAGAGCCTGCTGAACAGTGAGTAGGAGGGAGGGAGGGGACCTGCATAGCTCAGTGTGAGAGACACAGGGAAGACTCAAGAGCAGGGGGTGGAAGCTGCCTGCCCAGGACTGGAGGAGACGCTAGGGAACAATCCTGCACTGGCCCCTGGGGGGGAAAGGACGGAGTGGGACCTAATGGGCTTCTCCATCTCTAACATCTATGGTTCTATGACACACAGGGCCCAGACGGGAGGAGCCGGTGCCAGCGTGCTGCCTGTAGCTCACACTCTTAGCGAGGATACTCAGGGATTTAACATCCTCAAGTTGCCAGCGGAGAGCTCGATTTACAGGGTTAGGGGACAGCGTGGTTTGGCATGACAATCCACCTGCAGCCCCACACCACCTCCGAGCTGTGACCTTCTCAGATCTCATAAACTAATCTGGATTGGGCCAGGTCAGTGCTTGGATGGGAAACATTCAAGGACAAAGAAGGGTGCTGCAGGAAGTGGTGCTGGTGATGCTGTAGGTGGGCTCTCCTTCAGCCAGAGCTGAACCTAAAACGGTCTTGAGGGAGCACTGAGCTGCTGGAGGCACTGTGTCTTGGATGTTAGATTGGAGTCCTACCACTTACCCAAAGTTCACTGCAGTTCACTTTGGGAAGTTGCCAACCCTGTGTCCCAGATAATCCCATTCTGCATCCATGGAGTTCCAGCTGGAGAGGAGATTTTCGCTGCCTGTTGCCCCATTTCCTATCATTAACTCGAACCAGTTCCTTATGGAAGATTGCAAAGTGCTTTGGGATCCCTCAGGATGGAAAGTGCTCCTAGTGACAGTGACAAGACACCGCTTGGCCCTTGGACACCTGCAGTCTCATTCTGCCTGGTCATTCGCAGGCCACGATCTCCTGGGTGACCAGGGGGATATAGTTAAAGTGCTTGCAGCTAATGGTGGGACTTGTTGCAGTGCATCAAGCTTCAACACACCTGCATCACAGGTTCAGGGCTTTGCTGGCCTCACTGGAATTTCATGATGTGTAAAACCCTGGCTAGGGTATCTCAAGGAGGGGAAACCAAGACAAGGACCTTTGCATGAGAGACCTCATCCTCCATCTTCAGACTCTTGAGGTTCCTCCTGTGACTGTAGTCCACTGATGATAGAACAGGGGAAGCTCCACGTGTCGTTGCTGCTCAGGCAGGTTCCCCCAGCTAGGGGAAGCCCAACCTGCCTTCCAAGGGCCACACTCCATAACAGGCTGTGGGAGGTGACAGCTCAAGTGGCAGCACACTGGAGTGACCTGGATAAGGACCTGTTGGTTTCTGCTGCCACAGAGGTGCCCATGGGAATTCTGCTTGATTCAGTGTTCTGCTGCCCAAGAGAGGAAGAGGTGTGTGACATGCTGGTTCCTGTAGCTCACCAAGTGATTCCACAGCCATGCTGTTCCATTTGTCCTCTGCTATCAAAGCATGTCACTTCTGAGAGATCTGTAACTCGGCTTTTGGGACACAGGCACAGTGGGAAAACTGCCTGCAGAGGGAAGCATGTTTCATACTGTTTAGCCGTTGTCTCCTTGGAGCCATGGACCACAAGACTAAGAAGTTCCTTCACCACCAACAACAACCACAAGAGTCTCAGGCCTCCTCCACCACGACTCTGGAGACCCCCCTAGAAACTCTGCTATGTGCAACCTGTAAGGATTAAAGGAAGCCAAGGAAAAGCCCATCATCAGTCATCAGTGCTCAGCTGAGCATGAGTTTCAGACTGCCCCAGCAGTTGCTGTGCTTAGTGGATGCTGCTGGTGGCACTGGGCCCTCTGTATGCTCTGGCACACCAGTCCCCTGCCAGATGTGGGATAGCTGTGGACATCCTTGCCCCAGGACTGTGGCAGACTGCTGATTTTGCAAAGGAAGGATGCTGAAGCCAGAATCCACCTACACAGAGAGCTTTCCAGCCCAACTGTGCTGTGCAGGGGATTTCAGGGGACTAGCTTCTGCATGGTCTCCTGTGGACCTGACAGTTGTGTTGCTAGCTTGCAAGGGACTACCTGGATTTCAGGCTCATCTTGGACAGAGCTGCTTATTCTTGCTTACTCTCTTGCAACCCAGTGATTGCCTAAAACCATTAATTCCTGTGACCCAGTGGCTGCTGCCAGTCTGGTGATCCTGAGCGTTCTTGTAGCTGATCATACAAGCAGATGTTCCCTTTCTGGGAACAGTTGATGTAGTGTGGGATTGAGGAACCTCTGCTTCAAAACTGTGCCCAAAGGCTTCCAAGAGGAGCTGGCTCTGCCCTGGGCTGTCCAGCTGCAGAGGGTAGAAGTCATAGTTGTGGCAGGCAGTGCCTTGACAGCTCCTTGTTAGTGTTGGGATGAGAATAAAGAACAAGCTGCAGCTTTCCTGGAAGCCTGGACACTTAGCACATGGCAGGAGAATCTTGTTTTCTTTAGTCCTAAATCATTGACCAGTGGAGCAATCATGTTTGCTTTAGATTCTGCTGCAGCAGAAATTCTGCTCATATGCTGTAGCTTGTCTTTTCTCAGGCCATTGGTGTTTCCTACCTGGACCTGCTGCCCATCCGCTTTGGGTTGTCAGGGTGAGTTCTTGGCCCCTGAGACTGCTGCAGATCCTATGGCTGAATGCGTAGCTGCAGACTAGGCAGTTTCCTCCAGCTGGGATTTATCTGTTGCCCCTTGTGGTGGTCAGCATGTGGAGCCTGATGGACCTCAATTTGTACAAGAATTATCCTGCATTTCCTTGGGTCAGAGGAAGTCTTCACAGTGTGAATGTCCCTGTGTTGGACCTTTAGGAATCTGGGTCTTTCCTGAAGGACCTGTCTGTGTATAGGAGTTGTGAATGGACCCGCCACTGCCTTTGGGTGCTGGGAGCTGCTGCTGTCCTTGCAGGGGTCTCCTGCATGCATGGCCCACCAGTAGAAGGAAATTCTTTTTGCCAGTCACATGGGTAACCAGGGATCACTGGAGACTGGGATGAAGGTGCTCTGTTAGCTCACCAGCCTTTGAGATGGGTGCAGGTTTTCTGCAGAGCACATGAGCTGGAATTATCATCCAAGGCAGGGTGATACTGTCACCACCCGAGACCAGCGTCTGCCACATGTGCCTCTTACCTGCAGGTGATCCTCTCTTTCTTTAGGGGAATTGACTGCATCCTTAGGGCTGGGGCAAAGCTTTCTCTCTGCTTTCTGGGACTTCTCATAATGCTGCTACTAGCTCTGTCACCTTCTTCCTAGGGATCTCGAAGCACTTTGCCAAGATATTTGTTGCAGGGATATGGAGGCACAGGGAGGGGCCATGGCTCGGTACAGCAAGCCAATAGGCAGAGCTGGGATTAGAGCCCTGGATTCCTCTCTATTACAAGGGGCTGGGATTTCTCCTGACCTGCTGTGATGGGGAAGGGGTGGACTGTAAGGGAGCACAAAATGACATGGGAATAACTTGGTTTTGGAGTTGTAGTGTCTTCTGAGGTGTTAGGGCTAGAGATTGTGGAAACATTAACTGTTCCTGGAGTGGCCAGGAGCAGTTTCTGGGGAGCCTGTCCCTGCTCTCTGGCTGCTTCCACTTCCAGTCCCAGCAGTGGGACGTGTTGGCCCAGGAGCTCTTGAACTTAAGAGTTGTTGCTTTCTCTTACAGGTCAGACTTCAGAGCCAAAACCAGCTGTCCCTTCCCCACAGAAGGCAGAGACTAACATGGTAAGACCCACTGGAGGTAGGAGTTAGCAAGAAAAAGGGGCTGTCCCCAAAGAGGGGATGGTTCTGCCATTGCTCAGGGAGATTTCATTCTTTTGCAACCAATGCATTTTGAGATGTCTGAGTAGTGGGAGATGAAAAGAACTACTAGGAAGGCATCAACCTGTCTCCTGCAAGCGAGAAGAGTAACTGTTCCCCAGGAATCAGTGATGAGCTCTAGAGTATCCTGACACTGTGGCACTGGCTCCTTTGCACAGTGCTTTCCAGTGTCTGGGTATAGTTGCTGTCCCACTGTTCCCCTCTACCCCGTGGACAGGAGCCACCATTTCCAGACCCCTGGCACAACAGAGGCAGCACACAGGCTTGCTGCCTGCCAGGAACAGCTTGACAGTTCTTCATCACAGCCTGACTATGGGAGGGTCTGTGTGTTGGGGACTGCCAGGCACCACCACTCAGGAGGTGCTTTGGGAGTCATTCCATCTGCTTCGGTAGTAAGGAAGAGATTATGCTGCCTCTGGTGAGCACCAACCTTCGGCTTTCTGCATTTCCCCAGCTGTCAGCAAAGGCCTCCTCAGCCCAAGCGCCTCCAGCTGTGCCGCCTCCCACCCCACCTCTGGTTCCAGCCACCCCTCGGAAAAACAAAGCTGCCATGTGTAAACCACTGATGCAGAACCGGGGTGTCTCCTGCAAGTTTGAAATGAAGTCCAAAGGATGTCAGACAGGTAGGAAAACAAGACTTAACTGTAGGATTATAGGGGCCTTTTGGAAAGGCAAGTGGCATGTCCTTGCTCCAGACTAACTGTGAATCCAGCCTGAAATGCTGCACAGAGCAGGCCAGGTGTTTGGCACCATGCTGAGGAGTCTCTGTGCAGGTGCAGGGCACACATGGCAGGGCTGGGGATAGGGAGCCCATTTCTATCACCAGCAAAAGGAGAGATGTAGAGAGCTCTGTAGCATGATCCTACCTTGTATGGGACAGCTCCTGTTCCTCTGGAGATCATTAGCTTGTCTGAGGGCTGTCTGCTAAACAGGTTCTACTCTAGTTCCTGTTAGGTGTGTGTGTGTGTAGTCTGTAACATATGCAAGCTCTTAGCAGGGCTGTGTAAGAACAGGATTTGTAGTTCTGGCTAAGGCAAGCCTCTCTTGTTGCTGGCCTTTACTTGCTGCTATTCCAGCTCTTCCTGAGTCCTAGAGGCAGGTGGCTGGAAGGGCTGTGGTGCTGGATGGCTGGGGGCATGGCAGCATGCAGCAGAACTGGGTAGAGGAACTTCTGGGATTAAGGTCACTGATGTATTTTTGCTCTTGTCAGAGGCTGACTGGAAGCCCCAGCTGGTTGTGTTGCCAATCCCCGTCCCGATCTTCGTGCCTGTGCCTATGCATATGTACTGCCAGAAAGTACCTGTGCCTTTCTCCATGCCTGTCCCGGTAAGCAATACACTTCACCTGCTCATGATCTCCTACTGTTATGATCCTGCCTTGCTGAAGTCTCTCTGCTTCTCTGTTCACGCTCTTCTCCTGCCTCTGCTTTTATGTCAGTCTACTGAGTGTCAGTTTTCTGCCTGGTGTGCTGCTGTCCACAGGTGCCTGTGCCAATGTTCCTGCCCACCACACTGGAGAGCACAGAGAAGATTGTGGAGACCATTGAGGAACTGAAGGTGAAGATCCCCTCCAATCCCCTAGAGGCTGACATCCTGGCCATGGCTGAGATGATTGCAGAGGCTGAGGAACTGGACAAAGCCTCCTCGGACCTGTGTGGTAGGTTCTGCCATGGCTTGGTCTGGTTCAACAGCTGGGATCAAGTAGGGTTTGCCAGCTCTTGGTGCTAAAGTACCTGCCAGGATTGTGGCTCTTCCAAAGCCTTTATAAAGGAAGCAGGGAAGAGCAAGTCCTCAACTTCTGCTGAGGAGGTACCAGAAGGGAAGAGCTGCATCAGGGAGCAGTGTCTGCCCCTGTCCCACTTGGGGGTGCCAGTCTTGTGAGACATGTGCAGCTCTCTTAGTTTATTCAGGTGGCTGTTCAGATTCTTCCTTAAAGCAGCTTCCATGCTACTGAAGTCATGCAGCCCTGGTCTTGCAGGTTTTTTTACTTGAGAGCTGCATTCCTACAAATTGCAGTGATGGGGGTTGTGGCTGGGTAGACAACAATCTTCAGTGTCTTGCTGTCCAGGGAAAGCTGGACAGCTCAGGTGTCGTGGGGCTGCTCTGAGCACAGGGGCCCTGACTTCATTTTCCCGCTATCACAGGGAAAACAGACAAAAAACTTTCAAGAAAGTTTGGTTTACAATGAACTTTTTTGTTTCAGACCTGGTGAGTAACCAGAGTGCAGAGGGTCTCCTGGAGGACTGTGATCTGTTTGGACCAGCCCGGGACGATGTGTTGGCTATGGCTGTCAAGATGGCAAATGTCCTCGATGAGCCGGGCCAGGACCTGGAGGCTGACTTCCCTAAGAGTAAGAGCAGGGTGACACAGGTGGCAGGGCTGCTGAGGGTCCTTAGCTGCCTTCAGCTGAGTGCATTTACCTCCCCATGTCCTCTGACTGACCAGTTGTGAGAACCCTGCAGTGACTGCTTGCAGCAGGGGTGGGGAGACCACCACTTCTGAATGATTGTGTGCTTGTCCAGACTAAACTTTTGTGAGCAAAAGACCTGAAGAAGAGGGAATGAGAAGCTGATTTTAACAGCACAAAGAGCAGGGCAGCAGCACTGGTGTGTTTATGAATGATGATTCCAGAGGATCCAGCAAGATGAGAAACCTGGACAAGGCATAGCATCCTGAGAAATGGCAGAATTGCTGAGTGTCTGTTAACAGAGGGTGGAAGAAGAGGCAGGGACTTGTAGGAGCACAGCAGTGCTGAGGCAGGATGCTAGCAGCAAACAACAGAATTGAGGTTCCTGTGCCAGACTGTCCACAGTACTGGCCTGGCATCAGGGAATGAGGAATGTTCCTCAGGTTTAAAAAATAAGCAAAATACTGTCAGAGAGGAAAACGTAGTGTTCTGGTTATTCTGAGAAATTCTAGCATTGTCTACCAGAGCCATATTTCCTTTGTTGGGCTGTGGCTAAAAGTTTGTGCCAGGCAGTGGTAGAGGATGTGAAGTGTTCCCTTTTCATTTTGCTGTAAAATTCAGGCTAGCACAGGGGCCAGGATGAGATGTCTCAGCTGAGCCCTTCTGTCTGTGTTTCCTTTCAGACCCTCTAGACATCAACCCCAGTGTGGATTTCCTCTTTGACTGTGGGCTGGTGGGACCAGATGATGTGTCCACAGAGCAAGATCTGCCTCGAGCTGTCCGGAAGGTGAGCTCTCTGTGGGTACTGCCTGCTTAAAGCCCTGCAGGTTTGGAGTGGCAGCTGCCACTTGGGATGTATGAGGTGAAGGGTACCAGAGACTTTGGTGTGCTGGGGAGGTTGTGCCCCCTCTCTTCAGGGCATGGTTGGTCTGCGGGCCACATCTTGAATGAAAATACTTGCTTGTCACTTTGGAGAAGCTTTGAATGCTACAAGTCATGTGACAGGTGGTCTCCTTATTGCTTGTGACCCTTGCAATTAATGAGCTTTGTTGGCTTGGCTGCCAGCAGAACGCTGTCTGCTGCCATGGCACACTGTAGGGAGCTGACAGTCAGCAGGTGTGAGTGGTGGCCAGGACTCCTGCACCTGTCCCAGGTAGGTGCTCAGTCTCACAGAACACCTCTCTGCAGGGGCAGAAGCGCCTGGTGCTCTCTGAAAGCTGTTCCCGGGACTCAATGAGCAGCCAGCCCAGCTGTACAGTGCTCAACTACTCTTATGGTGTGAATGCCTGGAAGTCCTGGGTGCAAGCCAAATACGCAGGGGGAGAAACCAGCAAGGGAGAGGAGCTACGCTTTGGCCGTAAGTGCCTTGTCTGGATGCACTGGAGTGGCAGAAACCTCCCAGAAGCTGGACCTTGGGGTGTTGAGGTGTTCCTGACCTTGTAGGCTGTTGTCTGAGGCTGTTGTGCTTCTCTCTGCAGCCAAGCCCATGAGGATCAAGGAAGACATCTTAGCCTGCTCAGCAGCTGAGCTCAACTATGGCCTGGCCCAGTTTGTCAAGGAGATAACCCGGCCCAATGGGGAGCGCTATGAACCAGACAGCATCTATTACCTCTGCCTTGGCATCCAGCAGGTGAGGGAGGCCTTGCTGTCCTCAAGTCCTCTACAGGCAGACTTGGGGATCAGATCTGATATGGGGAGCTTGTACCTTTCATTCTGCTTTCTGGGGACCCAGAGAGGCTGGCTGGACCGTACTTCAGTGCCTCAGCCCAGGACAGCATCCCACCTGGTTTGGTCTTTGTTCCCAAGCTCAGAGGATACAGTGGCAACTATTCCCCAGCCTTGCACCCTTCTTGCACATCTCTGAGGAGGGCTGGGGGATCCCCCAAAACTCAGGCCGTTCTTCAGCACCAAGTCTGCTTTGTCATGCCCCAGAGTTTTCCTTGCAGCTCTCAGAAGTGTCTGCCCAGCAGCTCTGGTGGTACAAGGAGGGGTGCTCTGCACATGTGTCCTGGGCTCTGTGGGGAGGGTTTGCATTCCAGGTGCTGCTGAGTTTCTCTTGACTGTGTGTTCTGTCCTTTCTAGTACCTGCTCGAGAACAATCGTATGGTGAATATATTTACAGACCTTTACTACTTGACCTTCGTGCAGGAGCTGAACAAGTCTCTGAGTGGCTGGCAACCCACAATCTTACCAAATAGTATGTGTCTTCAGAGTACCTTCAGTCCCTACATATATCCAGTTTGTGCTTGTAGCCTTGGATCCTCTGGCCTGATTGTGCTCCCCCAGCTTCAACCTTGGCAGGGGCAGCACAGTCCTGCTGTGTGGTGAGGTCACATTGACCCAAACCAACTGCAAAGCCAGTGTGGTTTATGCTTCAGAGGCTTCTGTTGCCCACAGTCAGGGTATCTGGGAGCAGAGCACATGTGCTTTGTATCCTGGGATAATTTGAATCCTTACACTTCACAGTGATGTCTCCATCCTTTGGCAAGGAGGATGCCAAGCCAAGAGGCACACTGGTGCATGTGTTTGTGTTCCCACCACATGGATGAGTCTGCACATGGTGCCTGGCCTTGGCTAAGGTTGCAGTACTACTGCCTTGTGAATGGACTAACCTAGAGCTCTGCAGAGGCTTTTCATGATGCTGTGATCTGGGCTGCCTTTCCTGCTGTGTCTTGTCAGTAGTTAGTTCATGGATCCAGCCTCATCTCCGCAGATTGGCTATCCCAGGCAGAGCCATTTGACTCCAGATGTGTGTATCTAGGCAGGAGCTGGCCAGATCTCTCCTGCCAGCTGTCTCTTACTGAGCGTGGTGGAGTACTGACCTGGAGTTCACTTTTTGGGCATCTATAGGGATGAGCAATTAGGATTGATTTGGGTTCTCATCTGTGATTTAGCTATGATCTGGGGAGGCTTATGGCTGGGCAGAGCTCTAGCTCTGCTGATGGCTCTGGAGAAATAACCTTATTAAAAAAGAGATGCTGTGAAGCATGAGTCTTTTGCAGTGAGCTTTCCTGGACAGGGTGAAGTGATTGCCACGAAGCCACTGCTGAAGTGACCTGGTTCTCCCTCTGTGTGTTGCAGACACAATTTTCTCCCGTGTCGAGGAGGAGCACCTCTGGGAGTGCAAACAGCTGGGTGTTTACTCACCCTTTGTGCTTCTCAACACCCTCATGTTCTTCAACACTAAGTTCTTCGGGCTACAGACGGCAGAGGAGCACATGCAGCTCTCCTTCACCAACGTGGTGCGCCAGTCCCGCAAGTGCACCACAGCCCGTGGCATGACAAAGGTGGTGAGCATCCGCTACTATGCTCCAGCCAAGCAGAAGAAAAGCCGAGGTGGGTCTGGGGGAACATCTCTGTTCCTCCCCCTGCATGCCTTGTCAGGATCCAGCCACGAGCCAGCTCTCTCCCTCTCTGCAGATGGCGGCTCTGGAAAACGGAAACGTGAGGAGGAGGTACCGATGCTGGAGCAGCGGGAGAACAGGATGAATCCCCTCCGATGCCCAGTCAAGTTTTATGAGTTTTATCTCTCTAAATGGTGAGGATTTCTCTGGAGAAGAGGCACATGCCATTTTGGGGCCACTTCTTAATTTTGATAGAACCCTGTGGAGTGACTGCTGCTCTCCAGACATTTTTTTATGTGCAGTCTCGCCCAGGCTCTGTGCTGCTTGACTAGACCAAGCTTGAGAGAATGCTTCTCTCTGGCCTCTTCCACTTCTTGCCTTTCTCCAGACTGGCAGGAACGTGCAGTAGGAGTCCAGTGCTTAGGTAGTTTTGGGTTTTGGCCTTGATCAAGGAGCTGTAGGCTGAGTTTGTGTCCTTATCATACTGAATGAGAAGCTGTAACAAGCTGTGAACACCCCTTGCTAAACATGACATCAGACCAGGCTGTCTGAGCCCCTGAAGTTGATGTGCCAGGTCTCACCCGCCTCTCTCTCCACAGTCCCGAGAGCCTGCGGAACCGCAACGATGTGTTCTACCTGCAGCCCGAGCGGTCGTGCATCGCCGAGTCCCCGCTCTGGTACTCGGTGATCCCCATGGACCGCAGCATGCTGGAGAGCATGCTGAACCGCATCCTGGCCGTCAGGGAGATCTACGAGGAGCACAGTCGGCTCAGCAGCCTGGAGGATGACATGGACTAAGGGTGAGGTGCTGCTGGACTGGCTGCACTCCAGCCCTGGACACCTCATCTTGCTGCTTCCCTTTGCAGGGCAGGGGCCATGCAGCATAGGAGGGGATGGTGCTACAGCAGTACTGTCCCTGCATCATTACCAGACGTGGACCTCCCATCCTGCTCGTTACAGGCATCCCCTACGTACGTGGCCCCCACACTCAGCTCTGTCTCCAGTTGGCTGCTGGGTGAGCCATTTTCCCCAGGGCCCGTTCGCATGGCACAGGAGTGGCAGAGTCCCTGAGGCAGCTCCCCTTGCCCAGCCCTGTCCCTCCCCTACCCCCAGCCCTGCCACTACCCCTCTCTTCCTGTGCCCCAGGGCAGGAATTGCACAAGATGCAGTGCACCATTGGACCAGTGGCCTCTGAAGCTTTTACTTCTCTCTTCCTTTAGCATTCCCTCACAAGGCAGGAGCTATCAAGGCAGGAAGAGTAGCTCTGCTGCTGGGGCAGGATTGTCTTTTCAAGCCAGTGGGCATGGGCCACAGGCAGCCTGAGGGCCTGAGGGTCACAGGGAGAACTTATGTCCCAGTTTGGGAAAGATTTGGGTTGGTTGCAGGGAGTGGATGGAGCTCACACTGGAATTTGTGGGCAGAGATCTGGCCTTGCCACAGAGACACCTCATCTGCAGCCGGGATGCCTCCCTCTCTTTGGTCAATGTTTTCTGAGTGGTGAAAACTGATGGAGATGGGTCTGTGCTAGTGCTGCACCTCTCACCCCACTGTGCTCTGTCGTGGTGTAAGGACCCTCCCCTGTGAAAGGTGGCATCAGTGGGAACCTCTGCTCCAGCCACAGGCCCAGGCATTTCCTGGCAGAAGCAGGGAGCCCTGCCTGCCCTCCCCCTCCCTCCCACAGCCACAGGCTGCCAGCACCCTACCCAGGGCAAGTCTGGCTCCAGCTGTGCCACTCTGTGCTGCCCCCTGCCCCTTCTTGTGTTCTGGTCAGTTTTCTTGAGCTGTACATGGGTCTCCTGTTGAGCCTGTATATATTGTTCTGGGCCCTGGCCTGGGGCCATCTGTTCTGTGTCCATGTGGAGAGTGAGCTGCTCACCAGTCTTGTTGTAGTGATGCCAGGGCGGTAGGACTAACCCTGTGTCTCTGGAAACCATTCATTTCAAATAAAGATGTGGAAAACTTTGGCAGACCCTGGTTTTTCCGTCTGGGCAGGGTGAGCATTGTAGAACACGGCCAGTGTCCCTGTGCTGCTGTGCACCTCACTCCTGTCTATCCCAGCCTGTGCTGCCTGCCCTTCCTTACCTTGGCCCTGCTGTCCTGCCAGCTCTGGCATGTGGTGATGGCCCCTGCCCCAGTGCCCATTGGTGCCAGCATGGCATGCCCTGCCTGTCCCTGCCATGTCCTCCCAACCCCACCCAACCCAGCAGTGGCCCTGCCCTGGCCACGCAGTGTGTCCGTAGGATGGAGCACGGTGCCTGTGAGCAGAGCAGGAGTCAAGTGAGGTGCAGTAAGTGTTTATTTTCTCCCCCTTCCAAGCTCTACTCTTAGCCCTGCTGCTTGCAGGAGTGCCAGGAGCATCTGAGCAGTGTCCCCAGGGCTGTGCCCAGCTCTCGTGCTGACCATGGGGTCCGTGCCTTGGGCCTGGCAGAGACTGGAAACACAACCATCACTGTGACCACCCATGCATTGCCCATCCCTGCCCATGCCAGCAGGCCACATTTACACTGCCAGGTCTGCCGTTCGCATGTCCCTGTGGGACCCACCAGCCACCCCTAGCCATGCACCTGCCTTCTTCAGTGGTGCCAGGCCATGGGGGGGTCTGCCAGCAGCCAGGGGGCTGCCACCCCTGGGCAGAGTGACATAGGTGCTGCCAGGTCCTACAGGCCCACCAGGAGTGGTTAGGATGTGGGACTTGGGGCCTGGCCCTCGCCGGCACTTGGTGAGACCCAGGTGGTAGATCTCCACCAGGTTGAGCAGCAAGGACACACAGGCCACCCCCAGCATGAAGAGGATGAAGATGGTCTTCTCAGTGGGCCGGGAGATGTAGCAGTTGACTGTGTTAGGGCAGGGCCAGCGGCTGCAGGTGTAGAGGGGCTTCAGCTGGAACCCATACAAGGCGTACTGGCCCACAATGAACCCCACTTCCAGGAGAGCCTTGAAGACGATGTTGCAGATGTATGTCCTCAGGATGGCCCCCCGCATGCACACCCGTGCCCTTGTGTTCCCTGCAGGGAGCTGGGGCTGCCTGGGGCGCTGCCGCCTGGCCCCGCTGCCAGCCCGTGCTGCCGCCTGCTGCTGTGCCTTCTCCTCCAGATGCACCAGGTGCAGGATGTGGCCCAGATACACAAGGCTGGGGGTGGAGACAAAGATGATCTGCAGGACCCAGAAGCGGAGGTGGGAGATGGGGAAGGTGCTGTCATAGCAGGCATTTTGGCAGCCGGGCTGCTGCGTGTCACAGGAGAAGCCAGACAGCTCGTCACCCCAGACCCGCTCTGCGGCTGCCCCCAGCACCAGGATGCGGAAGACGAAGAGGACGGTGAGCCAGACCTTCCCCACCACTGTGGAGTGCTCCTGGGCATTCTCCAGCAGCCGACCCAGCAGACTCCAGTCCCCCATGGCATGTGCTGTGGTGCCCTGCAAGACAGCCACCCTCCAGACACAGCCACCCCACAGCCCGCCAAAATGCCACCCCACTCCCTGGTAAAGCAGGTGTGCACAGACCCAACCCAAGGCTGTCTCTGGAGTGTCCCCATCCTGGGTCCCAGGGACCCCCTAACCTATCACAAGGAGGGCAGGGGGAGCAAAGACCTACAGCAGAGAGCTGGGAGCACCATGGGGAACAACCGCGGTGGCGATCCGGCACGGGGACCTCTCACCGTAGACAGTGCGTGGGGCAGAGCCCAGTGCTCCCGCGCCGTCCCCTCCCGTCAGTGGGGTGATGGGGGATGCTGTGAGGCCCCTTCCCAGCCGGTCCCCAGCTCCTCAGTGGGGTGCGGAGAGGTCTGCCTGCTCCGTCTGTCCGGTCACCCAACGGCGGGCGTGGGGTTATTGGGGCATGAGGCAGCTGCGTGCCCCATTGGCTTTCACTGTGACTGGCACATGAAACAGCCACTGGGGAAACTTTTTCCTCTATTTTTGGTCTGGGCACTTTTCTAATTATATTCGGGGCTGCAGGGACTGGTGCTGGGGGAGCGCAAGCCCTTGGACACTGATCAATGCCACCCAGGGGTCACTGGTTGCTGCCGGCTGCCAGGGCAACACAGCCACAGCCCCAGCTCAGGCCTGGCACTGCAGCCCCCACAGCCCCTTATGGCACCCACCAGGGCTTGGGTGCAAGGATGGACACCCCACGCTGGCACCCCAGCTCCCGGCATATCCTGGCCAGAGCAGAAAGGAGGGAGGCAGCACCTGAGAATGGAGATTTAATGGCCCAAGATGCCCTCCTGGCCATCTAGGAGAGCCTGAGGGATGCTATCCTTGGGACAGGGACAGTAACAGGCCCATGGGGCGACTGTGGGGCTGGAGCCCCTGCAGTGGTGGCCCTAGCAGGCAGAGCAGCGGTCACCCTTCTCCTGCAGCCCAGAGTTGCGGCGCAGCATGTCCTTGAGGGAACCGTCCTGCTCTGTCAGCAGCTGGTTGATCTCGTTCTGCTTGTACTCGGAGGAATGCTTGTGCCCATAGAAGGAGCCCTTCCCGGATGAGGGGTTGGAGTGGTGCTGGCTTCGGCGGGCACAGGCCCGCACCACCAGGTAGACCAGCTCTGCCATGTTGAGGATGATGCAGACACTGGAGGTGACCAGCATGAAGACAGTGAAGATGGTCTTCTCAGTGGGCCGGGAGATGAAGCAGTCGACAGTGTTGGGGCAGGGGTAAGCCTCGCATTTGACCAGCCGCATCATCTGGTAGCCTGGGTAGAGCATGTAGAAGATGTACATGAACACAGCCTCGAAGAGCAGCCTGAAGACCACGCTGCAGACATATGTCCACCACAGTGAACCTGCTATGCGCATCTTGTGCTTCTTGACCTCTTCCATGTGCTTGGCATCCGCATGCCCTGTCAGCATCAGCAGCTTCTTCTCCTGGTGCTGCTGGTAGGCCACGTGCATGGCCACAAGAAGGGCCGGTGTGGTGACGAGGATGAGCTGCAGGGCCCACAGACGGATGTGGGAGATGGGGAAGAAGTGGTCATAGCAGACGCTGTTGCAGCCAGGCTGCTGGGTGTTGCAGGTGAAGGCAGATTTCTCATCCCCCCAGACGCTCTCGGCTGCCACCACTAACACCATTATCCGGAAGATGAAGATGACAGAGAGCCAGATGCGCCCGATGGCAGTGGAGTGGCGGTTCACCCCGCTCAGCACCGTGTAGAGGCCGGCCCAATTCATCGTTTCTCACGTCTGTAGGAGAGAGCGGTGAGAGATGGTGTTAAGAGCAGGAAGGACCCCTGGCTGAGAGCCAGCAAGTCCTGGCTCCAGTGGCAGCAGCCCCAGGAGGGACCTGGGAGCAACTGGGTGGCAGCCCTGGAGGGTGGAGACCAGGATGGACAGACAGGAGGATGGCAGCATGGCTTCTGCTCCTGACACAGCTCAAGGCAGCATTTTGGCCAGAGCGGGCTGGAGACTGGCTGCCCCAGCAGTGCCAGATACTCCAGTCCTGCCACCCCACACTGGCACAGGGATCCTAACCCACAGCTGCCACAGAGAATGGGGGTGAAGCTCCCACACCTCTACACTCAGTATCCCCAGTACTCAGTGCTGAACTCGGCTAGGAATGGTCCTAAGGAGCTTCACAGCACCAATTCCTCCCTTTGTCCTCCCATTATCTGCAGGAGCAGGGCCAGGCAGCCCTGAGCTGAGGGGCTCCCCCCGTGCACTGCCACCCTCCCAGAGCCATCCTTGCCCGGGGAACACAGGGCGACCCCAGTCCCAAGCACAGACCCCCGCCCCACCACAGCAACCCACTGGCACCGAGCAGCCCCGGGAGCCGCTTCCCACCCCCGCATGAGTCTGGGTGCCTGGGACCAGCCACCTCCAGTGTGGAGGATCCTGGTGACGCGTACCTGCCGGTGAGGAAGGGTCCTCGAAAGCTGCCCCCAGTGGCCCCTCTAAGGTCTCATGCCTCCCGCAGGAGAGCTCTGCTCCGCCTGCCCTCGTCTCTCTCTGCCACTGCCCTGCACTGGAAGTCATATGCTGCTTTATAAACTATTTGCATACAATGGGGCCTTTATCGGCCCCTGAACAACACACTTTAGCATTCAGATCTAACGCCCTGACTTCCGCCCACCCTGGCCAAACAAAGTGCCTGTGTGCAGCATTCCCGCTGCTCGGCCCCGCACCCACTGCCCCCTCCCCACCACGCCCCGCACCGACCCCGGCCACAGCCCCTCCACCCGCGGGACCCGCGCCACACATGGCTGTGCCGGACGGGCCAGCCGGGGTGTGCGGGGTCCCTTCCCCCGGCAGCGTGGCCGAGCGCATGGACAGCTCGGGCACTGAGCACTCGGTGGGCCGCCGTGGGGCTGGCTGGCACTGGGTACCGCTGCTGTGAGTCCTGCCATCTCCTCAAGGCTCTGGTGCCAGCAGCAGCGTCTGCGAGAGCATTGGAGCTGCCCCGCGTGTGCCGCTGGAGGCACGGGAGAAAGTCCGGAGTGACGCTGGCTGTGGCTGCAGCTGCCCTCACCGCTCCTCCCCCGAGATGGACTCACTGACGCTGCCCTGCTGCTCGGACGTGCTGGTGGGGACAACAGTCCCCGTGCCCCTCGGGGCTGGTGTCCCAGCCACACCATCACATCGTGCCTCATCCTGCAGGGATCGCGCCGTGTCCCTTGGGTTTTGTCCCCAGCCTCAGGCGGGGAGCAGCATATCCAGTAAACCCTACCAGCCTGTAGGTTGGCAGGGCGATTAATGCCATCCCAAATGCCACCTCCTCCCCTTAGCCCAAGGTACGGGCACCCGGAGCTGTGCGAACGGTGGCGGCCGAAGACCATCCGGGGAAGCTGTAAGGACGCCGCTTGTGCCCACACTGCTCCTCTCCCCACTGCCCCCATGAGGGCCAGCATTGCCGGCTCTCCTCCCCCAGGCCCAGGGCCGAGCCCTGCTGTGGCCCCCACGGTGCTCCCCAGCTGGGGGACACGCGGCCGCCTCCGCAACGCTGCTGCGCCCTCCAGGTTCTCACCTCAACGCCAGGACAATCAATGCTCTTTGGGATTGCAGCAGTCAGCCTCCAGCGTAGCACGCTGGACTTTATACTGCCCGGCAGGCACGTTACCCACCCCCTCCCAAACAGCCTTGCTCCTTACTCGCCAAGTAAACACCGCAGGTGTGTCCAGGCTGCCTCACACCCACCCGCCTCCGCCACCGCAGTTGAGCATCCCCCGGGGCCAGACCCGGGGCCACTGCAGCACCGGGGCAGGGCCAGCCCCCCAGGATGGTCCCCGGGGAGATTTCTGGTCCCCGTGGCCCCACTCCCCTGCTGTGAGCATCCTCCCCGCTGCATTCCTTGCAAGCCAGGCACATACACTGTGGGGAGCCCTGCTCTCCGCCCACCAGGGATGCCTCTGAGTACCCCCAGCTCCTGGAGCACCTTGATCTGCTGCTGCAGGCTGCCGGCTGATACCTGGGGAGCCACCAATACCCAGATTTAATGTGTAAAAGGGCAGCCGGGAAAAGGCAAACAGCCTGTCAACGATTAACTCGGCTGGCCCGCTTCAAGGTCCCGCCGCCCAGCACCCCGTGTGGGACGTGGCGACCCTGCCGCTCATCCTGGTCCCCTGGGCTGGGCTGCAGGACCCGCGCGCCATCCCTTGCCCGGGGGTGACAACGGTGACAGTGGTGCCTGTGTCTCCCGCGTGGGGACGGCGGGATGGCACTGGGGAGCGGCTGGGGGCCGCTAGGGGTGTCCCCGCGGGGGCAGTGGGCAGTGAGATAGCGGGGCTGGCCGGTGGTGCAGGGCGGGTTGGGGCCATCGGGGCCGCAATCTCAGTCTCCGATAAGCCGCCGCCAGCTGAGCCACCAGCGCCCGGGGAGGAGCGGGAGCGGCAGCACCGCCCAGGTCCCGGACACTGGACGGGTTCTGGGGGCTAGCGGGAGTGGGAGACGCTATGGGCAAGGGGCTAGTGCTGGCGGGATCAGGCTGGGTGGAGGTCACCGGGGGGATCAGGAGGAGGGCAGACTGGTGAGCACTGCGGTGGGCTGAGCTAAGCGGGACGAAGCACAGGGGGCGGTCGGTGCGGGGAGCGGGGTCCCTGGGAGCCAGTCTAGGGATCTTACTGGAGGGCCCTGGGAGCCAGGCGGGAGGTCACTGGGGATTACTGGGAGCCAGGACAGGGGTGAGTGGGGGGCGCTGGCAGCCAGGCGAGGGGTCGCCGGGGGGCTGGGGCCGTGCGGCGGGGGGTGGTCGCCGGCCGTGGCACCAGGTGGCGCTGCGGGGCCGGGCCGGGGGCGGCGGGGCCGCACCTGCCCGCGGCAGCACCCGGCGGGGCTCAGCGTGGGAACCTATCCGAAGAATAGTAAAAACGGAGAAAAAGGCCAAAAGGAAAGAGGAGGAGGAAGCCGGGGCGTTGCTGTGCCCGCCCGCGGCCCTGGCAGGGAGTTAGCTGGGAGGAGCAGAGGTGGGCGGCAGTGCGGGCAGCCCCCTCGCCTCTTGGCTTAGGTTAAACTGCAAAAGCCATGGGTCAAGGACAGGCTGTGCTAAATAGACGTGGCCGGAGCTGCCTCCAGTACTCAGAAAACTGCCCCGCCCGCGACCACGTGGGCCAGAAACGGGCTCTTTGTTAATGGCGCTAATTGTGAAGTTAATTGGTGTCTGAAGTTGCAGCTAAGAGGTCAAAGACGTGGGCACGTCTAACGCAGACAAGCTGATGAGATGGGCAGGACTGAGCCAGTATGCGGATGGTGGGACTGGGGTGACGCAGCTGCTGGCACCCTGCTAGGGCCGGAGAACTTGCAGCCCAGCAATCTGTATCGGTACGATGGATGAAATCAAACTTGAACCGTCACTGAAACATCTCCACTGCCAGGAGGACTGCGGAGGAGGCTTCCAGAGCCCCCTTTCCCCGGCCACCCTGCTCCAGGCAGGGCTGGCCCTGTGAATGGCTCAGCCTCGTCACTGGATTGCCGCTGCAGTGCAGGGGCTGCTGAGCTTCCAGGCTTGGACTGGCAGCAGCACAGGCACCCCTGGATCCAGGCTGCTGTTCTCGGACAGACAAAACCCTCTGGTCTGAGTCAACTGCCAGGAAGGTCACTGGCAGTGGGTGAGCACAGAAATCCTTTGTGCTGCTGCAGCAGCAGGGCAGAGGGGGTTGCAGAGTAAGACTTAACAGATTGTCCTGCCTGCCTGTGAGTCTACTGTCCTGTGTCCTGGGTGCATCAGAGGTGTGGGGAACAGGACCAGGGCACTATCCCAGTGATGCTTCTGTGAAGAGCAGCATCCCTGTCCTCCTGCTGGCTGTGAATCCTCAAGCAGCCAGAGGCCAGCCACAGGTCACTCACTCCCTCCCATGCCAGGGACACCTTTGCAGTTGAGTTCCCTTACGGTTCTCCTTGCCAACAGCCCTAAACATGTCCCCTGAAGCAGAGGATGTCCCACAGTTGTCACGCAGATGTTAACTGTTCATGCCCTCTGGGATACAGTGTCCCTAGAGCTTTGCCAGGTCTCAAAAGAAAAGCTGTTGATAGTCAAGGACACCCTGGACAGATGGCAGCCTCGGGAGTTTTGCAAAGGCAAAAAAAAATATCAGTGGGTTGTCTGTCACCAGCTTGCCTTGGGGTCCTAGCTGGGCTGGCCATGCTGGCAGATGTGGCAGCATGCAGCTGGGGCTGTGCAAGGATGAGGAGAGGGGACAGAAGGGCAGGGCAAGCCCCTAATCTGGGGCAGAAAGGCATCAGCCCTTCAAGAAGGCACTAGGCACCCTGTGGGATGCCACAATGGGCAGCACCAGGGCTTTTAGGGGGGGTCCAGCACTGGAGCACGGTGCTGAAGAGGGTGATGTGCCTGTGGCACTGGAGCTGCAAAGGTCCCCCAGGGGGAAAAGGTAGAGCCCCACACTCAGCTTCCTGCACAGCCTGTCCCCCTGCCTGCCACGGCTCCCCTGGCTCAGGGCCTTGGCCCTGGCTCCGGTGTCTGCACGCTGCCTGGAGGCAATTCAGCCCCCCCACTCCGTTCCTGGTTTCTATGGCAACTCCAGTTGAAATTACATTAAAAAGAAATGAAACCAGCAGCTTTTCTGTTTGGCAAGTAGGGGGAGGGGAGCTCAGCTGGGAAAGGCTGGGGAAGGGGTTTGAAGTTTGGAGGGAGGGGGGATATGGGACAGATGTACTCCCACATAGGGTCCCATAGTGCTGGGGGCAGCAGGGCTGGGGGGATGTGGGGACACCCTCCACTGTGGGGACAACACCACTTGGTGTTGGCAGTCCTGGATGGTATGGTGCCAGCTTACACGGGGGGTCCAGCACCCTGACATGGTGGGGTGATACCAGGGTCCTCCTGCTGCCTCTGTGGGGTGGGTGCCAGGGACATGAGGACCAGCACAGGGCACTCCACCCAGCCCGGGAGTCCCCGGGCCCTGCATGCTCCAAGAAGAGGCGAGACACACCGCTATTAAAAATATCACTTCTGTTTTATTTGGAATTTGTTACTCTGCGCGGGTGACAGGGTATAAATACATTCTCCAACGAGCATCCTCACCCTCAGCCCTGCGCGGGGTGGGGGCCAGGGCAGGGTGCAGGGCCGTTGTTGTGCTGGCCCCGGGCAGTAGGGCCAGCAGGGCCATCGATGCGCTGGCCCCAGGCAGTAGGGCCAGCCGGCACCGGTGCGTCACGGCCGCCAGCACGGGCAGCGTCTGCCAGCCGGACCGTCTTGCACAGGGACAAGATAAGGTGTCCCCACAAGGACCTGTCCCTTTCTCCTGCCTCCTCAGGCCCCAGGTACTAGTGCTCACCTTGGGGGGCTGAAACAGGGGTGCCCCACGTGGGATCCCCTGCAGCTCCTTCTCCATGCCCGACCACACCAAAGCCACTTGCCTAGAGCCACGTGTGGCTCGGTGGCCACAACAGCCCAGCAGATGCCCCAGCCCCCGCAGAGCTGCTCCCAGCCCTACAAAGGCTGCATCACCCCAGAGTCCCTACCCAGGCGTCTGTTCCAGCTGCACGTCCTGTATGCCAGAGCTGGGACCACCCCGTGATGGGGTAAAGGCCCCAGTGGAAGTAACCTAGGAGGCAGAGTTGATGTTGATGAGCAGCTCACCCTGCTCCTGTCACCCCACTCCTGCCACAGGCTGCAAACCACTGGCTCTGCTTTCAGGAAACAGCATGGGCAGGGAGGGCACAGCACGGCCCTGGGGCAGTGGTGAAGGGATGTGGGATGCTCCTGGGGGAGCAGGACAGGGTGGGGAGCATGAGGAGCTGTCCTGGGATCGTGGGAGTGAATAGACAGTGCTCGGAGCAGGTGATGCCCACACAGGGCGGTGGGTGGCACTGGCCAGTGCTGGCCGTGAGGGACCGGGGCGGGGGTGCTCGCAGGCAGGCCGTTGGACAGGCTTTTTTTGGCTGAGATACGTGGGCACGGGTGACAGAGGAGGGAGAATATCAAAAAATACAAAAGAGCGCAGCCCCACAGTGCAGGAGGCACTGCCCTGCCTGGTGCCCACCCACGGCAGGCGGGCGCCATGGGAGGCCGGCACCGTGCGCACACGCTGGCTTCTAACTGGCTTTTTATTTTATATCAAGAACACTTGGTTTTAAAATCTTTACAAAGGACAAAACGCGGCGACTCCGTTAGTGTGTAAAGAACTAAAGATCTGCTTAAAAAACGTCTCTGCAAAGAGAAATGACTGACACAAAAGAGATTCTCTGCAGCGCAAAGAGGGGCAGAGGTGCCAAGTCTCCAGCCCAGGGCCCCACTCCCAGGGTCCCTGAGCCCCGGCACCAGCCCCAGCGCCTGCATCCAGCACAAGGCCAGGTCCCTGGACCCTGCCCATTCCCTCTGCCTATAGCACCATGGCCTGGGGCCACTTCTCAGCACAGTGAAGGAGCCTTTTCCAGGGCTGCCAAGATGCCTGGAGATGTCTGGGCACTGGCTGAGAGGGATGCCCGGTCCTGCTCTTCGTCAGTCCCAGGGTGCTCGGTGGGTTCAGCACTGGGGATGTGATGGCCCCACTGGGAGGCACAGCCCATTGACATGGAGCACCACGGCCATTGACAGCGGGGCACCCCTGCCCACCTGCACGCGTGGGCTGTGCAGGGTTACACTGTGTCCCTCCTGCACCCCACTGGCGTCCCGGGGCAACCCACGGGGCCCTGAGGCCAGGAGAGTCAAAGCACTTCTCAAAAGTTAGATAGGAACAAAAGAAAGCGCTGGGGCCACTCTGGGACCCCACAGGTCTCTGGGCTGGGAGCTGCACCGTCCGTGGGCGCTGCCCCTCCGTCCGGGGGCTCAGTGGGCCCCGCCGGTCCCTCTGCCAGTGTCTGCTGCGTGTGTGTGCGTGCGTGCATGCGTGTGCGCCGGCGGCGGGCAGCTATACCCTGGTGGTGGAGTGTGAGTGCGGAAGCCCCGTGCTGTTGAAGCCGGCGGTGAAGGTGTTGTAGGGGTGCAGGGTCTGCAGCCCCACCAGCGAGTTGGGGATCATGGTGATGGTGTTGGGGGTCATAAGCGGGATGTCATCCGGAGAGCGGCGCAGGGTGAGGGTGTAGTCGGGCAGAGCGGCCAGGCGCAGGGTGTCGTGCGATGGCACAGCTTCACACTCGTGGTGCCCCTGGCTCACCTGCAAGGAGGGCATCTCCTCATCAGGCGCGTGGGCGATGTCGTTGGAGGCACCGCGCTGGGGGCTGGGCTGCCGGTGCGTGTCCTGCCGGCGCTTGTCCTTGCGGTAGTAGAGGGCAGCGAAGGCCAGCACGTTGAGGAAGAGGAGGGAGGCGCCCACGGCGATGGTGACGCTCAGTTCAGTGGAGTAGTCGCGGGGGCTCTCGAGCAGCGTGCCCGCCTCTTGCTCTGGGCTCCACTTCTCCTTCCCGTTCTCGCTGTTGTAGGCGGGCGAGATGGCGGGGCGCTTGGTGGTCCAGATCTTGCTGTTGGGCCGGCGGGTGATGTGGGAGTTCTGTGTGGTGTCGGGTGGTGGCACTTTGGTGGTGGTGGAGGTGTAGTGGAACATGTCGTGCAGGTTGTACAGGTGGGGAACCAGGTGCTTCCAGAAAGCCACCTTGGTGGCCCGGTAGTGGTCGCGTACCCGTGGCTTCAGCCCAATGTGCAGGTACAGCTGGTCACGGGGGTTGTACTTGGACCAGGCCACCTCCTCAAACCGGTTGGCCTTGGTGTGGATGAACTTGGTGTCCTGGGGGACAGGCTTGTTTGGATCCCTGTGAAACACAGGCAGAACAGAACTAGCACTGGGAAAAGCCAAAGAAGCAAAGAGGGAGAGCTGGATGCAGAGACAGAAACTGGGGGGACCTTTGCCAGTGGTGGCAAAAGGTTTTGAATGACTGGGCAGCACCCAACCCTAGGTCAAGTCTCACCCACGATGACCAGGGCCAACAAGCATCCCCACCCCTGCTGCTTGGCCGGGTCCTGTCCCAGGAGCTGGCCATGATCTAAGCTTCTTGCTTTGTGGCCAATGCCACGGCCCCAGTGAAGGTGCAGCACACGGGGACCTCTGGGCACAGGGAGCTCAGTGTCCCACACCAGGCATGATAACCCCCCCCACCACAGCACAGCCCCAGGGGTACAGCTGCAGTGAGTGCAGCACCCATCCCCACTCACCCTGTCTTGGCAAAGTTGGTCCAGTAGGTCATCACCACAGCGCTGAGCATGACATCATTCTTGGAGAAGTTGCAGGGAAAGAGGTCTGTGGGGCCAATCATGGGGATCCCAAACACGTAAGGCACCTCATCCCCGTGGGCTGCGTCGGACCATGCAGGCTTCATCAGGCTCTGGCAGTGGTGATAGAAGGCGTAGAAGTAGGTGGGGGACCCATAGCGGGCGTGCAGGTCGGCTGTCACCACCGACGGCTCTACCCACTGGTGGTCAGTGAAGAGAGCCACCAGAGTCTTGCGACGTGTCTCAGGGTTGTCCCGGTCAGCCCAGTCCGTGTACATGAACTTAATTGTCTCCCTCAAGGTGTCCTTGCCCTCGGGGTAGCCGTACAGGTTGTCTACAAAGTTGGAGACTGAGTAGTCAAAGTCACTGCCTGAGACGCCATCCTCTGGGTCCACCACACCCTCCACAAACTTCAGCCCTTCACCCTGGTTGACCCCCAGCATGATATCATAGTTGAGGAACTCGCCCTGCTCCATCAGGATTTCTGGGTCATCCGGGATCACATCCCCATCAATGACTGGCCCGAAGGCCACATGGTAGCGAGCCGGTTGGATGTCCTGCTCTACCAGCTCCTTGGCACTCTTCTGCCGCAGGCAGTCCACCATGTCCACGGTGTCCAGCACATTGCAGCCCACCTTGTCAGCCAGCATGCTGGTGTACTTCACAGGCTGGTAGTTCACTGCCCAGCTGGAGAGCGCGGAGCCGCTCTGGATGATGGCTCTCTGGAAGAGACCTGCAATACAGGCAAGGAGTGGAGGGAGCTCTCAGCAGGGTTCCAGTATCCCAGTGCTGCAGTGCAGGATGCAGCATGAAGAAGGCATTGATACTCTTGTACCCTTGCAAGAACCCAGCACTCAGCCCACACCTGGCCTTGCCCCTGAGCTGCGCTGCCTGCTGAGCCGAGCTCACACAGGGGGCTCAGCTCAGGGCTGCTCTGGGGATGGCAGGATGACAGCTGGCAATGCAAGTGGGTGTTCCTGGAAGCAACCAAGGGCTGCTGTGCTCCCTCAGGATCCCATTGCAGGGGATGACCCAGCATATCCTTCTGTCCTGGTGTGGGGAGAAGACAGACCATGGTTGCATCACAGCCTGGCCTTGCCAAGCAACCCGTGCTACCCCAGCCTCCCCACAGATGCGTTACCTGAGCCCCTGAGGGGCACATGCTGCCCCTTGCTCAGCACCATCCTCCAGCCCAGGTTGGCACCTGCTTCACTGAGGAGCCAGGCTGTGGGCCGGCAGCAGTGGGAGGGTTAATGCCTGCTTGGGGACACTTAACCCTGCTGTGTCCCACCCCACTGCTTTGTCAGAGTCCCCCTCGTCCCCCTCCCTGCTGCTTCCTGCCCAGCTGGGGCTGCTCAGTGCCAATCCGGCCCTGCAGGAGCACACTGCCAGATGCACAAAGAGGGCCTTTCTGCCACCAGGAACACAGAGGGAGTGGACTTTCGCCCTGGAAAACGAGGCCACAAAGGCCCTGGCCCAGGCAGAGAAATGCGTGGCTTCGCTCCAGTCCCATGTCAATGGTGCTTGTGCTCAGAATACAAAGGGTGGTGAGGAAGCAGAGCCTCTGGGCCGTGAAAGGCAGCGAGTCCAGGGTGCACCCAGGGGTCCCAGATCTCTGACCAGCCCTCTTTGCACCCCAAGTGCTGCCTGCACCCTGCCAGACCCCAGCACTTGTTCACCGTGAGGGACTGTTCCAGGTGATCCCTGAACGCTGCTGGCACAGCAGTGTGGTGGCCATGGGGCTGCCCCTGGCACCCTGAAATGCAGAGAACCCCTGTGCAACCAAGGCTGTGCCACTCTGCAGGGAAGAAGACTAGCACCTTCCTGCAACAGAAGTGTTCAGAGGCTCCTGGCTCCCAGCCACCATGTCCATAGCTCTTGTCTGCACGCACAGTCCTCACTCTGCCAAGTACCTGACGTACAGTCCCATGCACTGGGACAAAGAGAAGTCACAAGCTCTGTTTGTCACCTCCTGGTGCCCTAGAAAGCCATACCAGCCTACAGGCTAGAGACTGGCCACGGGTTTGCTTGCCCTGCACCATCATCCACGTGCCAAGGAGCCAGGATGGGATTTCCTGGCTCCCTGGAGACGCTGTCCCAGCAGCAGCTATTGCGCCCTGTCAGCAGCATCACTTCCCAGACAGACCCACCAGGCTGGGCTCTGGCCCTGCCAACCACTGCCTGGGGAGGTACAGGGCAGCTGATGTCACTAATAGCAGGTCATGTCCCTCCCTGATGGAGCCCCTTTGCCATGTCTCTGCATGAGCTAGGAGCACCCAGGACCCTGTGAGAGCCCTGACTCGTCATGTCCCCCTGCTCCATGCCAGCACCTGACTGAAGCCTGACAAGCACCCCAGGGAGGCATCAGCACCCTGCACACCACACTGGGCCTCTCCAGCCTGCTGAGGCCCAGGCAAGAAGGTGAAGTTCTGCCTTTCCTTCCCGTTCCCTTCCAAGGTGAGGTTCCCAACATGCCCTGCCTCCTTGCAGGCCTGGCTGCCACGGCACAGTGGAATCAAGTGGTGGGGCCAGGGCTCTGCCTGAGTGTGGTCAGAGCTGCAGACTGCCACCAGCTGCTGCCAGCTCCTGGTTTCCTCTTTGCTTTGCCCAGTAGCTGAGACTGGAAACACCTCTGGGGGTGTCTGAGCCAAGCCCTGCTCAAAGCAGGGTGCTGGGTGCCTTGTCCAACTGAGGTCTGGAGGGCTGGCAGCAAAGGGCAGAAGCCCCCATGGAGAAGGAGATGAGAAGATGAGAAGCACATAAAGTTTTCCTGGCAGAGACTGCTCCTACCTTGGTATGATTGGCTGGAGAGAAAAACAGCACTTTGGTCACTGATGAGGAATCAGAATGACCCTGCAAGGCCTGAAGCTGGCAGGGAGCTGTGGATTTCCCCAGCAGCCAGACCCAGCATGTGCTGTACCAAGCCTCCAAGTGTCTGTCTCTTGCAGCACCTGGCAGAGCAGGCACAAATCATTAATAGCTTGCGATCACTACTTTTATTTTGATGCAGTAAAAACAAACCCACCTGTTCTGCAGGCTGCAACTTAGCACCGTTCCCACGCCGTGTTCCAGAGCCAGCTACCCATCCCTGGGGATATGGGTGCTCTGGCATAGGGAATTTTTTGAGGTCATTTTACGGCCATTTGGCTTTATGAGACACTAGCTGCAGCACTGAGCACTCCCCTCCCGCCTCACAGCATTTCCAGCCAGCAGCAGCTCCCCTGCCCCAGCAGCGAGGATATTGGGCACCTGGCACCTCTGAGATGCAGGGGGTGCCTGCATCCAGGGCAGGGGCATCCCCCTGTGGCAGGGGGAACCACACCAGAGGCACTGGGGCTGGATAGGGCAGCAAAGGATTTGTCATGCAGGTGCAGGGCTTAGTGGCATTAAGTGTAGCATCACCTGCCAAGTGCATATACTGGCAGGACTATTTTTCATGGGTGAAAAGTCACAAAGCCCCTCCAATCCACCCTCAGCCTCTCTCCCCCTGCAAGAGGCTGGGGCTACCTGGGCAGCCAGGCACACACTCCTGCACTCCTGTGATGGAAAGGAGTACCCTTAGAAGCATTGGGAATGCATTACACATAGTGCTCCCTCCCCAGCCTTTCACACTCAATATGGGCAGAGAAAACACTTTTTCTTTCTGCAGGAGCTTTCAGCCTGTAAAAGACTCCCCATCATCAGCCATCAGCCCTGCTGAGGTTCTGGAGGTCTCCATTCCTGTGTGATTCCCAGGCTGTTGAGCAGGGCAGCAGCTCTTCACATCAGCTTCGAGTGCAATTTGCTGTGTGTCTCTGAAGGGCAGACTCATGCCTGTGTCTGCTGCTCAACACGTGCCCTTTTCTCCTCAGCACCACACCTGGGGACGCAGCACTGGAAAATGGCTGCACCCTCATATAAAGCTCATGAGCAGGTCCCTGGCAGGCTGCTCCCCTGTGGACCATATCCAGTTCAGGCTTTGCTCCTATAATTTCCTTTAGGAATTTTATCAAAAACACCTCTAGTCTCACAGTTAATTCTTTCCCCCTCCATTCTTGATGTAAATGTCTTTGCAGGTGGTTTACATGCATTTGCTCTTATTCCAACACAATCTTTTAGCATAAATAATTCCCTTCTTTATTTAGAGTAAACACTCTGCTGTATTTACAGATATTAATCATATTACTTCCACCTGTGTTTTGCTAGGCGCAGCACTTCCAGCTCTCCCAGTCTCACAATACAGGGCACTCCATCCCTCCCCAGGCTCAGGAGGGATGTCTGGGTGCTCTGTTTTCCCCTCTGTTCCAGTAGGAATACCTTTCCTAGCACTGAGATCCTTGTTCCCAGTGCCCTGCAGGATGCCCTGCACACCTGCACTTGGAGAACCTGAGCACCAGGGCAGGACACCTCAGGAGGGGTCCCCACCTCTCCCCATGCCACGCTGCTGGCCCTGGGCTGCAGCCTTGTGCACGAGGAGCACCCATCCATCCCTGGCTCCCACATGCTCTGCCAACCAGCCTCTCTCTGTCCATGATGAGAAGGTTTTGCTTCCCAGGGCTGCTCCAGGCTCTCACCAGTGACTGATTAGAAAGCAGCCCGGACTTTGTTAGGCTGGGCAGCAGGACTCGGGTGGGTTCCCCTCCCTGCTTAGCAGCAGCAGGGCGTTTGCTCGCAGTTGCAGCATCCTCAGGCACGGCTGACACCTACCTTCAGAGTGGTGGGAGAGGGTGAGCAGGCTGACACAGGAGGCACCGATGCCGGAGCCGAAGACAGTGATCCGCAAGGGATCTCCCCCAAAGAAGGCGATGTTCTCGCTCACCCAGCGCAGTGCCTGGATCTGGTCCAGCAGCCCGTAATTGCCCTTGGCAGCCTGGTCCCCCGTGCTCAGGAACCCTGAGGGCCAAGGGGAGCCCGGTTAGGGATGAGGAAACCGGGAGAGTCCTGATTTCCCACCCCCCTTCCCCAGACCTAGGGCAGCTTCTGTGGGACCCTATCCCACCGTGAGACCCCACTACAAAGAGAGTTTTGTGAGTTCTAAGCTGGAGCAGGGACACCACTGAGCTCCAGCCACCCTCTGCATAACACAGAGGGGTGAAAGGCTGAGAGAGCAGCTGCAAACCTCGGGGAGCCTCTTTGGCCAACAACAAGGAGTGACAGGGTAAAGAGCACAAAGCTCTGTCCTCCCCATACCACCACCTGTGCTAGAACAGCCCAAGACATCTCACACAAGCTCCAAGGAAAGCTCAGAAAGCACCAGTGGCTGCAGGCAGGGCGGGTGTGTGCACAGCCAATGCTTTCCATGGACTAGCGTGGACTGGGGGAGGCTCTATAAATGTAAGGAGGTGGGCTGGGCAGAGAGGAACTGACTGCAGCTTAAAACACAAAGCTCGAAGTGAGGAAGAAGGTGAGAAATGCTTTCAATAGCACAGGAAACACCCAAGATAAGTTATCACTCTTTCGTTTGTTTGACTTTAAGCAGGAAGCCAAAACCATGGGCCTGAATCAAAATCCAGGTAGGTAATCCCAGCACACAGGGAGCGGCCCCAGGGCTGTGCTGGCACTTGGAGGTGGTCTGGCTGGGTGTGGTGCACCACCTCACTGGAAAGGATGAATGCATCACTTAAGTCTTAATTGTCATATTGTGACTCATGTGCCTTAACTTTGCACCTATCCATTTAAAAGGCCGGGCTTTAAACATTAAAAGGTTTTGAACAGGTTAACTATCATCTTCCACAATAAACTGTGGGCTCTGGAGGCCACCAGAGGGATGTGCTACCCCAGGTAACAGGCAGGAGCCCAGCTGCCAAGGGAGAGCACCATGCTAAGCTGGATGGCTAGGAAGAGAGCCAGCAGCTTGGCTGGAAAGGAGCTCTCCCCAAACCTCTACACCCCTTGTTCTCATGCTGCTAAGGGAAGCAGCAGTGGTGTTCCACACAAGCCTCCCGTGTCTCAGCCCCTGGGGGTTTCTGCTGCTTCAGGGAGGGGACTGCACTGCCTTTTGACCCTGTGTCCTCATTTTGTATCTCTAAGTCACCAGTTCTTTTGGAAACAGGGCTGCCACCCTCCGCTGCATGGCACATACACTGCAACCCTAACCCTTCTGTGGTCCCCAGTGCAGACAGCCACGTCATGGTGAGTTGCTGAGGGGGTCTCAGCAGTTCAATTGGCTTGTAGGCTGCCTGTGCCCAGGGAGGGAGAGCTGCCAGGTCCCCAGAACAGCCAGGCAGGACCCGCTGGCACCTCAGCCCTCTGAGCCCTCTCAGGAGGAGATGCTGGGTAAACACATTTATTATTCATTTAACCACAAACCAATATTTGCTTTCAGTTGAGCCAGTTTGTGTAAATGAGCCGGGGGGGCTGGTGCCAGGACCCAGACTAGGCTGCGGCCGTGTGCTGGGGGCTCTGCCACATGGCACCCGCTCGGCTGCCAGGGCGGAAGGCAGGGGCAGTGCCCACGGCCATCCCGCCGGGCCCTACGCCCCCCTCCACCCCCTGTCCAGCTGCTCCAAGTCCGGTCAGACACAAGGGCTGTCCCACTGCCCGGCTGGGCTGACGGCACAGCCCACGGCAGCCAGCGCATACCGAGCACTCCAACGCGGTAGTTCAGGGTGATGACGATCACGTTCCCATAGCTGGCCAGGATGCTGCCGTCTATCATGTTCCCCGTGCCCTCCATGTACGAGCCACCATGGATATACACCATCACCGGCTTGGCCCCGCTGTCCCGGATGTCTGGAAGGAGAGGTGGTTAAACACAGCACCGCACCGATGGCCGCAGCACCCTGCCCGACAGGCAGACCAAGTACAAGGGCAATGCCAGCTGCCAGGACCAGGGAGGGGACTTAGTAGCCAAAGCCAGAGCTCTCCTGGGGGCCACAGCGTGGGCCCCCAAAGCCAAACACCACTGAACCAACCCTGCCAGCCCCTCTCCGGGAGGTGGCTATTGCTGCACTGTCCCCACACTGCTTAGGGGTCTGAGCATGTGAGGGAGGGACACTGGCTGGACCCCGCTGCTCTTCCCCAGAGCTGGGCTCTGGCATTGTGCGGGAGCCAGACCAGGTCTGCTGTGGGTGGGAGTTGCAGAGTCCAGCCCCAGGATGCAGCCCCGTGTCCTGTCTTTGGCTGGACCCAAGCACTCCGTGGGTCCTGGAAGCTGGCATTGCGGAGGGGGGCAGGGATGGGGGTGTGCAGGACCTAGAAGGTGGGGGGGGGGGGCACTGATGTGTGCTCCAATGTCTCACTCTCCCACTCCCATTCCCCTGGGAAGGCAGAGACCTGCCTGTCTGGATGTAGACCCACGGCACCCCAGTGCCCAGACATAGACATGGTGATGAGGCAGACAGTGTATGCACGTGTGCGTGTCAGGGAGGTGAGCACGGCATCTGGACGAGGACAGGGCATGAGGCATGGAGTGAGGATGGGGAATGGGACCCCGAGGGTCGGGGAGGAAGGACTGTGTGAGCCTAGTGCACAGGGAGCAGCCATGCTCCCTCTCTCAGCTTCTGTCCAGGGGACATCCTGCCCCTCCTGCCCCACTGGCTGGTGATCCCTCATGGAGCCATGGCCACCCACAAGGGAATAGTACCTGTGCTTGGGCTCCTGGTGCACCTTGCCCACGTCACACAGACGAGGCAGTTTCCCCCGCCATGGAGACATTGCCAGGTCCCACATGCCTGCGCTGCCCAGCACTGTCCTGAGCTGGCGATCCAGCACTGATGGACTTCCTTCTCCCTTGTGCTCACTCATGCCCAGCACCTTGCTCAGGTGGGCTGGCAGTGCCTGCTTGGCCTCAGCTGCCCCAGGCAGCTGCTGCTCCCTGCCTGCCTCCCTCAGCAGTGCAGCAGGACTGGCACTCTTGGGCCACAGCCACACCAACACCATGACCACCGGCTGGGCAGGTCATGCTCGCCCACACCCACCTAACCCCTGCCATGTCCACTCCTCCCTGTGGTTTGCCCACGGCACGGGGCTGCAGGCCAGGCTGATGGGTATCGGTGGCCCTTCTCACCTCCAGCTGTGGCCCACAGCATGGCTAAAGGTGGCCTCCCATACAGAAAACCTCCTTCCCTCCAGGAGAATGAGGCTATGCCAAACCCAAAACCTGTCCTGGCTTTTCCTAAATGCACAGACCAGGGGGAGCAAAATGTGCTTGCAGCTCCTCCAGGACAGACATTGCCTGTGTGGCAGAGCTACATCAGGACAACCACCTGCTTGAAACGTGAGGGGCAGGAACATCAATGCCATGGCTTCTCCATCCTGCACCCATTCCCTGATGTACAAAGGGCCCTCCTCGCAGCAGAATGGCAACAACGTACAGAGATGTACCAGGAAATAAACAGCTCCCAACCGCTGCAGTACATTTTGGAGTGTGTGGATTTAGCACAGTCGAGTCACTTAGGCTGAATGCCAGTTTACGCCCTGGTACAAGAGATCGTGGGGCACAGGTTAGCTGGAGTAAACAACAGGGTTTTAGTACTGCCAAGGAAAAAGTTTTTCATCTATTTCCCAGATCCTAAATGCCATCTGCCAGGCCTTGTTCAAGCTGCCTGGGCCTCCTGCACACCACGAGGCTTTACTGTCCTCAGCACATTAGGGCTGCACCCTGGCCAACCCTTCCTCCTACCTCCTCATTACATCTCTGCAGCCAAACACGCTGCCGACTCCATAACCTGCAGACAAACCACCCCGTTCTACTAAAAATAGCCTATTCTGCAGCTTGCTTAGTCCTGGCACACATCTAGAATCACATCTGCTTGAAAGGCCACTTGCTCCGTCTCGGCTGGTGCTTGCAAGCAAGACCTCACTTCCACCGGGTGAGGAAGGAGAGAAGAAACCAAGCGGACCCTGGGTCTCCTGTGCATGGCCAGATGCCCTCTGGGTGCCGAGTGTTCAGGCTGCCGGCACAGCCACGGCAGGGCCGGGCAAGGGCGGATGGGGAGGTTGCTGGCTCCCAGATGCATGTCACTGACTCTGGAGGGATGAGGCTGGAGGTGGGATGTGACTGGGCTCAGGGTGAAATGGGCCCAGGTGCCCGAGGGCTTTTCTCCTCCCAAGCTGCCATGCTTCCTCCCTGCCCTCGCTCCAACTGAGCAGGAGCAAACTTCTCCTAAAGCGGAAAAACCCCATGAGCTTTCCCCCCATGGGGAGGAGGGGAAGGTCCTGGGTGCCCTGCACAGCCGGCCAGCCTGCCCCCCACCCCGCGCAGCTGCCTGGCACGGCAGACAGACACACACAGGGCTCCCTGGGGGTGGCAGCGGATGGCGGGCAAACGGAGCTGCTTGGCGTGTCATGCAGTGGCAGCCTCGAGCACAGAAATACCTTCGTCTTCATCACCGTCATTATCCGCTAAGTCCTCGCCCTGTTTCTTAGCGCTGGCTCCTAGGGACCAAACACGAGGAGACAGAACAGAAAGGAAAACAAAAGGAAATAAAAAGAAAACAACAACAAAAAAAAAAAAAAAGAAAGAAAGAAAGAAAAGAACACAAAAAAAAAAAAAAAAAAGAGAATTCAAAAATAGCATGATAGCAGAGACAGTGGGGCCACGCCTGTGCCCCACAGCACTGCTGGCTACTCACACTGCACCTCTCCCAGAGTCAGGGCAGTGTTAGGGCACGGGCAGGACTGCCCCAGGAGTGTGGCAGGATGCTGCTTCACCCGGGCCCCTTCCCAGATCCTCCCTGGGGAGGGCTGGGGTGGCAGGGAAGACGCGAGTGGGGCTGTGGCAGCATCAGCACTGGCGGTGGATGAATCTCTCAAAGCACTTGCCGATCCTCCTGCATCCCAGCCTGGTCCCCGCCTGGTCATGCACCCTCAGCTCCAGGCAGGGCTCCCTCTCCTAGCACCCAGGTGTAAACAGGAGCCCTGCTCCCAGCTCTGCTGCCCCTGGGGACAACTGGCCTCTGCAGAGCTCACACCAAGGGCTGCCTTGCATGACAGCCAGGCAGGATCCTGCCCATCACCCTCACTTGCTGTGCTGGACACAAACCACTGGTACCACTGCATGAGACCACCACAGCACGCAGAGATCCCTCATGACAGATGCTCCCTGAGCTGCCTGGCTCCATCCTGCATCAACTCCCTCCTTACAAGACCAGTTCCATGTTTCACTGAGGATTTCAAAGGCACCAATCAGTTTTACCTGACCAAGGCAGAATCCTATAAATATTAGCTTCTGTAACATCCTGAATGCCTTACAGTTGTCCTGTGTCCCTTCACCAACCTGCAGTCCTGGGGCACTGGCCAGCACAGCAGCCCCAGCTGCAAACTGTGGGATGCTGCTGTGGAAGGCTTGCAGTGAGCCTGCAGCCAGCAGGAGCCAGGAGAGGTGGCCTGTGGGCTGGCAGGGAGCAGGGGTGCTGAAAAACCAGTGCCAAAACCCCACTCCTGCAAAGGACTGCATGCCAGTGTGGACAGAAAGGCAAGTGGTGCCATCCCTGTGCTCTGGAGCTCTGAATTTCAGGAAGAGGCTGGATGTTTTTATCCCCTTAGAGCTGCAGACCTGCAAGTCCTCTGCTCCCTAATGCTTACAACAAAAAGTTCCCCAGGTGATGGTGACCTCTGGGGGACAGCAGGGCTTTCCCCAGGTAGAACTCATCCACAGAGTGCCTGCACTGCCCAGTGACCTTCCCCTGAGACAAGGGGCTCTGACCCCTGCCAGATCTGGGCTGATCCCAGAGTCTTGCTGCCACCACCAAGGGCCCCATTACCACACCAAGGGCTTCCACAGCCCCCAGCAAAGCTCCCATAAGCAAGGAGCAAGCCTTGTTCCTGTGTACATGGAACTACAGGGCTAAATGCACAAAACTGGTCAGAAAGACAGAACTGGGGAGCTGTGCTCACTGTCAGTCTGGGAGTGACATTCTGCAGGTGACACAGGAGGTGGATAACAGAGATGGCAGCATGGAGTGGGACAGGATTTGAATTTTAAAGGAATTTCTGGTGGGGGAGGAAGAGATCTGGAATGGCTGTGAGGCAGCTCCATCAGGGCGAGAGGTTTGTAGAACGCCTTAAGCAGCCATGACCTGCTGGAGGAGCAGCAACCAGAAACCTCGAAAAATCCAGCAGGCATGAGAAGTTTGCAGAAGGCAGGGTCACATGAATCCTGGGAGCAGAGGCATGATGGGAGCTACAGCAGCATCCCAACACATGAAAGACTACTGTGAGGTGGTGAGGTGGAAAAGCAAGTCCCTCCCAGGCAGCCCTGGGGCTACAGGAGGCAGGATGAGAAGAAAACCTTTCTGGCAGAAAGGGCAGCTGAAGCACTCGAAGAGGCGGCCTGGGGAGGTGTTTAAGACCGGGTGGGACACAGCTCCAGAAAGAGGTGAGATGGAGTTGATCCTGCCACAGGCAGGGATAGATCAGCTGTCTCCTGTGCTGTTCTGATTTCCTCCAGCTCAGTTTACCTCCTGACCTACCCCCACTCCAGCCCCATCCCCTCGCCTCCTGCTTCACCACCCAGCCATCCTCTGAGCATATCACATCCTTCTCCTCTTTTCACCATCCCCATCCCTGCCAGCTCTTCCCCAGCACCTCAGCCCCAGCATCTCCCTGCTCCTGCTGCATCCTCCCCACACTGCCTCCCCAGCCCACCCCCAGCCACACACTCGGCTGGGCATGTGCAGCCACTCAGACTCTTTGCAGGAGGCTGCAAGCTTGACCTACTGTGTCTTCATTAGGAAGAGCTGCAAGTCCAGAAAGCACTTAAATGATGAAGTACTCATGCAATATTTGCTAACCAGTGCTATGCAGCAACCTCTTGGTACTTCCAAGGGATCGGGATTTTTCTCTAATGAAGAACACAGCCAGCGAGCCTTCACCCACACTGTGCTTCAGAGTTGAGAAGCTGACCACAGGCAGCTGGAGATCATTTTTCACTGCCAAAGGCCCTGGGACTGGCCAGACTGTAGCCCTGCAAGCTGGTCTCCTTCAGGGGACAAAAAGTCTCTGTGCAGACGGAGGAATCAGCTATGAGGACTTGTCAGGTTGTAAGAGGGCGGTGGACAACAAGTCTGTGACCTGAGCAACTGTCCTGTCTGAGCAGGGAGGGATCCAGCTGGAGACTGCTGCTGCAGAGCTTAGAGATAGCTGGGACAAGCCTCCAGCAACCTGAGCTGCAGGCACCGCAGAAGAGATGGCAGAAAGCAGCACTTGGGAAGCTAAGCAAAGCAGGAGTGCAGTGATGCAGGCCAGGGGGAAGGGCAACAGCAGTGGCATGTGTGTGTGGCAGATGCAAAGCACAAGCCTCACCCATCAGCAGGAAGGTGCCAGGGTGGTTATGGCCAGCACAGACGGTTGTGACCAAGTGGGCTTTTTGCCTCTTGCTGCAATGTTCACCTCCAGCACGACCCACCAATGCCCACAGCTCCTGAGAGCAATCACAGCTTCACCTCCCTCACCCAGTAACACTTTCCACTGGCTACTGCCATGTTCAGGGACACCCAGCCCACGAGATCTTCCTCTGCTCTAACAAAGGCCACCACGCAGAGCCCTGCAGCACCCACTCTCATGGGGATGGGTTTAAGCCTGTGGATTCACAGCTGGAAAAACTAAAAGTGCTTACGGCTCTTATTCTCGTTACCCATCAAAAACACCCCCCACTAACCCAGGAGGTGAATGTCTGTAGTGGCACTTCACTTTAAGCTGACTGCAAAGCAACATTGTTCAGGCCGATAGGAAGGATGCATATGCTCTTATCTGAAGGCTCGAGGAAGATTTAAGTCCAAGTTTAGTTTAAAAAAAAAAAAAATCACTTTGCCTGAAACAGGGGCATCCTTGCTGGGTTTATGCTATCTTAAGTAAACCATACCAACAGCACTGACACCAGTGCAAAAGCAGATAAAGCAGGATAAGGAGCCTCAGTCCTTGGAGCCTTCGTTCTCAGCATGGTGTGGATAAGAGAAGAGCAGGAGCCTGCAATGACACCTTTCCAGATCCACATGTCTGTTGAGGGCACCCATAGGCAGCTCCAGCACCCTCTCCTCAGTGCGAGCTCCCTGGGGCACCTGCTCCTGCAAAGCAGCCACGATGCTGCAGGGAGCAGGAACCTCTGCTGGCTCCCAAAGGTACACCTGCTGCTGGCCACAGCATCTCAGCTGCTTCTCTGGGAGTGCCAAGGAACAGGACCAAGAAGGGTGCAGCTGTTGAACCTGCTGCTGCATGACCCCACAGGCAGGGACAGCTCAGCTGGGACCTGTGTCAGAGGGTCCTTCCAGCCATCAGCCCTTGCTCCAGGACTGCAGCACACCTTGGTGCTGCCCTGCCCCTCCCTGTCCTGGAATGATGCAGAGGAGTAATCTCCATCCCTGAGTGGACTCTAAAAGCACTGCATCTTCTCACGCTCTGCTGCCTCTGGCAGCACAAACACCGACCCTCACCTTTGCAAATCGCTCCCCGGAGTGGAAGCGGAGCACCAGGGCGGTGGTCTGCCCACAGCCAGCTCTGCAAAGCAGCAGGCTTCGAGGGGGCTGGGAAGAAACTTCCAGCAAGGGAGCGCTGCAGAATTTGTGCAGCTGTAGGGAAGCCTCAGCCAGTACTTGGACAAGTCAGCTCTTGGAGAGAAGCTGAGAAGCCACAGCGCTCTTCCTGCAGAGCTGCCCGAGTGCTTCCTGAGCCCAGGAGCTGCTGGGAGCTCCAGCCACCCTCACACAGCAGAGGAAGACGCTGGACCTTTGTCTCTGCAATACTGCAGACTCTTCACAGTCCCAGCCAGAGAGATTTGGGCATTCGCTAATGAAAACCAGGAAGAGCTGCTAAGTGCAGGGCAACCACATTTTTCCCCTCCAAAAATGACATCCACCTCCTCATGCCCTGCAGCAAGGCTTGCCCAGGCTGGTGATGAAGGGAAGGAAAAAATCTTCTTGGCATCTACCACAGCCAAAAACAGGCTGGAAGTGTTGGCAGCACAAAGCATGGGGCAGAGCTGCATTTTGCACATAGGTACTGTGCTCTCAGGCTATGTGTGTACATGGTCTTTGGGTGGGCAGCACTATTTTTGCAGCAAAATCTGAGCCTCAGTGCTGTCAGCTCCCCTGGCACCATGCATGGCTAGCTGCTCTCAAAGCACTGCTGCCCTGTACTGCTACCAGAGAAGGAATCAATGTGTATGCAGGAGACTGGCATTTAGAAAATTTCCATATAGGAAATTACTGTGGGCAACTGGGCAGGGAAACAGGGATGTTTTTCTGTCCCAGAGATAAACAAGCATGACTGACAAATTCTCAGTCCTTTGTCTGCTCTGAAATACACTAGCTTAGGGCAGAAGTCATGAAAACTCCAGTAAGGTGGGAGCTGAGGCATTTTCACCCACCAAAATACTGTTCTGTGAGAGGAGAGCTTATCACTGCTAGTCTGTGGCCTTAGGAATAGGATAGTAATCATGATTATTCCAGAATGAGTCAATGTTCAAATGTTCAACCTGAGGAAGTCAGCCCTGCAGGTACATTACCCTCTCCCCAAGCATTACTAACCTAGGATACACAATGAGGAGTGTGGGAACTTCTGTGTTTCAGCACAAGTGACTCAATTAATTCAAGCCAACAGCTACCAGAGCCTGGCCAGAGCTGGAGGGAAGTGCCAGTGTCTGGGTGCTTTCATTCCTGGCACACCACACCTGGATATCCAAATGTCTGGCACCAGGGATCTGCTGGTCCATGAGGCAAAGGGAGGGTCCCTCACCAGCTCCCTGGGAGGTGACCAGAGGCAACCGCAGAGCAACCTGCCCGTGAGCCGAGCCAGAGGGGAGGGAAACCCAGGAGATGAGCGCACCCAAGGTGTTTTGTCATGTGTTTTATCATCCCCTTCTCTGGCAGTAACCTGGAGCCTGTTTCCCTGGCCCTGGCTGTAGGGCTGGGGGTGGCGGGGGTCTGCCAGCCCTGGCAGCCGGTGGGAGGGCCGGGAGAGGAAGCGCTTTGAAGTGGCTGGTGATCACTGGCACAGCCGGCTCCGGAGGCAGCGTGCAGAGACTCCCTAATGCGCCAGCCCTTTCAGGGGCAGCCTTGGCACTCAGAGAGATGGCGTGTGAATAGCCAGGACAGCAACAGGAAAAGCAAAGCAAAGAAACCAAACAACAGAACTGGGGGAAACGGCTGGAAGGAAAGCGCTCCCCAAACCTCCAAGCCCAGCTGCTCTGGCCCCGCCAAACCCAGGGGTGCAGGGAGACAGAGGCTGGGATGCAGGGATGCTGCTGCTGCTGCTGCAGGACGCCCAGGACAGCAGCCTGTGCCGGCCAGACACCCTGTACTGAGCCTTTCAGAAGAGCGTGGCTGCCTGATGTTCATCTTTGGGATGCACAGAGCAGCCAGCTCTCCCTGCCTGCAAGGTGGCTGTGTGGAGGGTGAGGCATTGTGTCTGACACGGGGCTGAGCCAGCTACCATGTGTACATCTCTACTCCCTTCTGCACGTCACTGGTTGGGAATACAGGATCATGTAGAGGCAGTGGGAGAAGGTCAGTGGAGGCAAGGCAAAGCAGAGATGTGTCTGAACTGGAGGTGCTCAGCTGCCCACAGGGCTGCTAGGGCTCAGGGAGGCTGCTGTGCCATGGGCTGGAGACCAAATCCTTACTGGCAGGACTGGCACTGGCACAGGGGTGTGAACAGTGGGGAGCAGCCTTGGCAGACACAAGGCTCAGAGCAGAATCTGCAGCATTTACACAGCCAGGAGAGGCTTTATGCTTTTAACCAAGGAGCTCTGGATGCAAAATGATCAGGGATGCACTGGGGGGAAAAGCTCAGCCCAGGATGGACTGCAGTCCCCCATCACACAGATCCTTCCCTGAGCAGGTCTGTATACCCCCAGTGGGGTAGCCCAACCTAAGGGATGGATGCATTTAAGTGCTACCTGCCATCAGAGGCTACCCCTCATGCCCAGGGACTGTGAGACTGTCAGTGCCAGTGGGATGAAGGTGGGAGTGCAGGCTCAGCCCAGGAGAAGCTGTTCTGAAAGGCCTGGAGCAACATGAACATCCTCATGATCTGACCCCAGACCTGTGCTCCCAAGCTGGCTGGAGCATCCGTGGGGCTCCTCCCTGGGAAGCAGGGGGTGGCAGGGTGGGCTGCTTGGAGGGTCCACAGTCCAAGTGTCAGCACAGAGAGGTGCTGGAGGAGTGCCACAGGCTGGGGGCCAGCCAGGCACCCTCTCACTCTCTCACTCTCTCTCTCTTTCCTCTCTGTGCCTCTCTGCCGGTCGGCTTGCTACATACCTCCTTTCCTACATATTTTCTTGTTGGGCTTTCGGGTGCATTCCTTGGAAATCCGTTTTACTGTAAAATGAATAAAAGACTACAAAATAACAGGAGGCTCCACTGATGGGAGTGGGCATGCAATCACAACCACGCTGCTACCCTCCCACCGCCCCCGGGACCGCGGGAGGTGGGGAGGGAGCATCGCCATGGGAGGAAAACTCTGGGCCAGCCGTGCTGGGCAGGAAGGAAGGCATGGTGCATTCTGTGGGCCCCAGAGACCAAGGAGTGGAGCCAGCCAGCCTGGGAGAAGCCACTGGCCCACCAGGCTGCTCTGCTGTGTGCCGCAGACCCGCTGCGGGTCCCTTTTGGCCCGCTGAAAATCCCTGGGGGCTCCCGTTGCGGTGAGGCTGGGGCGGGCGTGCGGGCAGGCGCTGCCTCCTCTGCCCTCTACTTACAGTTCAGATGGGATCCCCTACAAAGGAAAAGGTTAGACAAGGAGGCACCCAGCGCCGCTCAGCCTCACCCCAACAGGACCATGCCCCGTGCATGCCCAGCACCCCAGGCTCATCGCTCTGCCGCTGGCCCACCGGCGGACGGAGGAGCAGCCAAGCGATGTGTCTGCCGGTGCACCCCAACCTCCCATCCGTACCAGGGCCCAGAAAAGGGCTCTGTGGTCCCTTTCTTGCTGGAGCATCTTCCCAGGGAGAGGCAGAGAGTGTTCCTCCCAGCCGCAGCCCACGCCCACAACTAGCGCATGGACCTGGGGAGGGTGGGAAGCAGGGAGGAAGGACGAACTCGAACCAACTCAAGACAGAACCTGGCACTCGGCGCCTGTGGGGAGCACAAATCAGCTTGTCACTCTGTGGATCTGCGGTCAGAGAGTCGGATTCAGATTTAGCAATACAAGAGAGGAACCCGTGACGATGTCATGGAGGTGGAGGGGTGGGACCGGGAGGCGTGGAGGAGCAGGAGCACGCGAGACAGAGATGGCAGCTGAGGGCAAGAGGGCAAGCTGCGTGGCCAGAGAAAGCTTTCCACAAACAGACAGCATGCTGCAGGGTCCACAACCACATGCTTCAAACACAACACCCAGGTGAGACCAACCACTGCTGGGGAGGGCTGGAGTGACCCCCCCCTCGCTCTCCTGTGGTCACCCCAGTGGGGACTCACCATCCTCCGTGGGGATGTAGATGTTGAGGTACAGACAGTCCTCGTTGGGGTCCTGGATGTACGTGGCCACGATATCCAAATTGGAGGTAAACCAGATGGGCAGCATGATCTCGGGAACGGCGTTGTGGATGTTCTGGGGGCAGACTGGTGAGAAGTGGGTAGCGTTCCTGATGCCTGACCAGGATGGTGGTGGCTCGGGGGGCATGAATCTCTTCTCCCCGATGGGGGGAGCGGCATAAGGAACCCCCAGGTACTGGTCCACGGGCCCCAGGATCTCACTGGGCAACGGCACGCGCACCCCTCGTAACTTCCCATAGTGCGTGTTGACAGTGGGTGAGTAGACCTGGCCCTCCATCTGCACAACCAGCGAGGCAAAGCTCAGGACCCAGAGGGTGAGACGCAGGTCCCAGCTGGCCACCAGCTCAGGCACTTGGAGAACAGGGGGGAAGAGAGGGCTTCTCCAGAGTATCAGCCACATTGTCCGGGAGAAACAGCACCAACATCCAGGCCTGAAGCTCCTGGGGCGAGGTCTCAGAGCAACCCCATCACACCAGGCCTCCGATTTGCCCACCAGGAACAGACGGAGCAGAAGAGACGGGAGTCGGGAGTGCGCAGCCCAGCCACACCTTCTGCTGGCTGAGTCGGGAGCACGGATGCAGGGAGATGTGGCACCAGCTCCTCACAGCCTCCCCGCTGCCTGCTGCTGCCTGCCCGCCAGCGGCCCAGCCCGGAGCTGACTGCTGATACTGTGGAGAGATGGAGGGAATTAACAGCAGACTTGCTCTGGAAGAGTTGAAGACCTGCAGTGCAGAAGGAGCCAGGATCTCTGGCTGAGCCTCCCACCCATGGGTGCTCACTGGCTCTGCCTCCAGCCGGGCAGGTGGCTCCGGGAGCAGGCAAAAGCAGGCAGAACAAGCAGAGCATATGCACACACACACACACACACACACACACACACACACACACTGTCTGCCCATGCCTGCAGAGCCTGTCCCCAGTGCTCAGGGGCTGCCCAGAGTATGGGTGCCAAGAGGAGCAGACTGAGTGCACACAGAGTGCTATGCCCTCCCCATAAGGAGCCTGTTGGACACCACTGGTGCCAAGCACAGCCCCTGCACAAGACCCCACTGGCACTTCTGGCTGAGCCGGAGCTGTCTGTGTTCCCACACCACGCAGCCTGCGCTCCTTGCTGGCCTTCAGCGCAGCACTGCTCCCCTGTTCGGCTGCCAGCACCCCTCAGACACAGCAAACTCGACCCACATGTCCTAGCCAGGCACCCATCTCCCCCTCCACTGGCCAAAGCGGTGAGACCCCAGGCAGGACCCGGCTGCTGGGCGGGCAGGGGGGGAACAGCCACAGCGCTGTGGGCATCTCCCACCCGCTCCGTGCCCCGACAAGCCCGGGGAGGCAGAGCTCCGCTCCCACGTCCCCGCCCGGGCTGGCAGCATCAGGAGGAGCAGCTGTGGCAGCCCCCGTGGGGAAGGGAGGGCACTGCAGATGGGGACCCGCGGATGTGTCAGCGAGCAGAGCTCCTGTGCCAGGGAGCCCTCGCTGGAGGCTGTGTGGATTCTCGGCGCTCTGCCCTTCACCTCCCGCACCGCCTGTCGCATTCAGGGCTTATGTAAGTGCCCCTCGCCCGGGCTCCCCCCGCTGCTCCCGGGGGACCCGGGCACGGGGGGCGCGGGGGCTGCACCGCCCGGAGCTCCCCTCGCCCCGGGCCGCTCCGCTCCTCGGCGGCCGCACCTTCAGCCGGCTCCCCGCGGGAAGGCGGTGCGGCTCAGGGGATGCTCACTCGCCCTGTCTCAGCCGCATGTCCTCACCCTGGGAGAGACGGCAGCGGCGGTCAGGCGCCTCCGTTTTGCCCCAGGGCATCCTTACGTGCCCACCCGGTGGATCTCTCCCAGGCTCACAGGGAAGCAGAGTTGCCTTGAAATTATTGGAGCACAAAATAAGGCCTGTATGCAGATGGGAGTTTGCAGCTCTGGTGGAGGTTCAGTTGGGCAGGGATTCCACAAATAGAGAACACCTCATCCAATGAGGAAAATCCACAGGAAAAAAACCCACCACCATAAAAATAAACCCCTAAACCTCCCAGACAGACAAACAGAAACCCACAAAAAACCCCACCCAAACAAAATACAACCAAAAACTCCCACAGAAGGTGTCTCAAATCTGTACTGCACATGTGCAGGCAATTCACTGCTGGTCATTAAGGAATTGGGCCCATGCTGTGCCTGCCCTCCTGATATGCCCAAAGAACTTGGCAGCCTCAGAAATCAGGGTAACACAGTAAATAGAAACACTCATCTCAGAAAATCACATTAGTGCATTCAGCCCACCCAAGCAGCAAGGCCTCACAGGGCTGGGCATGCAGGCACCTCTCCAGAGCCTGCCAAGGCAATGCAGGTAACTCCAGACAAGGAGGGCAGCACATCACTCCCCTTCACCTCCTCCTGCCCCACCAGGCAGGACAGAAACACACCAACAGGAGCATGACACCACTGCATTATCCCCCAAACAGATGCCAAACCTAAGGAATAAAAGCTGAGTCAAGGGCCAGAAAAACAGCTCAGGCACCCAGAGACCCCAAGCTCTGCCCTGCCCACCACTGCTGGAGCTGCCTCTGCAGCACAGTGCCTTGGCTGCCCTGTTCTGCCTGCAGCTCTGGAAGAAAACCATCATTCATCTCATATTCCTTGCCGCAATGCTCCTCCTTCAGCAGAGAACTGACCTTTGCCTAACAGCAACATGCCAGGGGTGTAGTGCTGGCCCAGGACCTCCCAAAGCTGCTTTCCCAAGCAGGATCTCAAAGGTGCTTCAGACCCACCACTCTGTCTGACATTGCTGGAAGGCAAACTGCCCAGTGTAAATCTTCTGCTCAGGTTCCTTCAGGTACCACAGGTTAGGATAAAGCTAATTATTAATGACTGTCATATCTAATTTGTATGACTGGAAGCTACAGGCAGCTTCCAGTCTTTATGATAGTGCATGCAGTGCTCCCTGCAGAGCCATTTCAACTGATCTGTCATCATTTTCTGTCTGCAGGAACACCACAGCCCTGCCAGTGGTGGTTCACCAGCTGATCTCCCAGCTCCACAGCTTCCTCATGGCTGCAGCTACATTCTGCCATGGGCACTGCTGCCCCACCAACTCCTCCAGGCAAGCAATTTCATGGCACCAGGCAGTGCCACTACACAGCTGCCCAGCTGGGCTGCACACACCAGTCACAGGGCTGAATTCACAACCCACTCTGCATCCGTGGAGCTTCCGCACGCCCACTGTAACCATCCTGCCCTGACACAATGAGGAATCTCTTTTTACAAAGCACAGCCAAAAAACAGCTTCTTGCTACAGCTCCTCAGAATTATGCTACAATGATATTCCTCTGGGTTTTTGTTTAATCCTCATCCAGCTTTGAAAAAACATGGAAATCAGAAGACAAAAAAAGCATAAGCTAAGATAGAATTAAGTACGCATTCTTAACTTAAACAAAACGATGCTACAGGACTTAAAACTGTCTCCAATTATGAGTTTTACAAAGCATGAGGCACAGAGGTGAGTTGCACTAGTGATAGCCAAATATGTCCAGATATGGAGATGCACAGTCAAGGCCCAGCAGCCCTAATGTTACCCTGGAGAGCCACAATGCCTTAACACTCAAATACAGCTCATGGTATTTTAACATTTGTAATTCCACATTTGGTTCCATCATTTTTTAAAGACTCTTTGCCTCCATCTGCCCATGTCCCCGCAGCACAGGATAAAGGCACCCAAACAATCTCAGTGACATGCTTCTAAGCCTTCCTATGTCTGGATTTTTTTCAATTACAAACCCAAAAAACGATGCAAACCCTATATCTGAAATTCCCTGGGTTTCAAATGCCTGATTTGGGATAATTACAATACCCCTGTAACACATCTGATACTCTGATATTGCTGTTCTGTGCTCTGTGCTTTTTGATGTAACTTCATGTTAACATAACATTTAGGATGGGAATTTAGTCTTAATTTAATGCTGACAGACTGCCATAAAAACCCAAGCTTAATCCCTTTCACTGTGGGTTGTTGCATGTGCCTTGCATTGCTGCCTGCTGCCTCAACAGCTCTCAAGATTCTTGGTCTTTCAAAGCATGAGAAAGAACTGAGACCAGAGAAAGGACATTTCGTTCAGGGAAGCAATTTCCTTCACATCCCATGGGAGGTGGGAGCAAAACTTTTCCCATTTTTGCCGCCTACAGCGCTCTCACTCTTCCCTCCAGCGGGGAAGCCAAACGTGTCCCCCAGCAAAGATGGGCCGCTGCCTGCCCGCAGCCCCGCGCCAGGAGCCGTGCCTGCCAACTAGAAACGAAACTGGGCTGGGCTGGGCAGCCACAGCCAAACTGGGAATGCTCAGACAAGCACGCAGTGAGAAACTGGGAGCATAAAGACCCCGCAGGCATCCCAGGTCGCTCTGCCAGGCCGCTGGTGGGTGAGCAGAGGAAGTGAGGCTGCTAGCTGTTGGGGATGTTATTCATGTGCTTTGGAAAACAAATGCTCTATAGGTATTTCCACGGCCACACTGTCTGCCAGACGGCTTCCTCCTCAACAAAGAGACTCTCTCCATGGAAACCTGGGAGGGTGGGATCCTCTGGAAGCCTCTCTCGCAGATGCATATTCAGGCATCTCAACAGCAGCCAGACAAGCCGGATCCACACCTCCTCTGGCAGACGGCCGAGGAGATGTGAGCAGGCAGCCTGCTCTCGTATTGGACCCTTTATCAGAGCCCAGCCTCCTGCCCTGGAGCACCAGCCCCAAGTTCATCACACTCATGTTGTGGCTCTATGTCCCATGAGGTTCAGAGCCAGCACAGATGGAGACCTCAAAGCACCCAGCCGCCACGGTTGGATGATCTCCTTCCAACAGCAAGCAGACAGGATGTCCCATTGCACCCTCCAGCCACTGAGCCTTGTGCAGCTCCGCTCACCATTTCACCCCGCTGTACTTTGCTGTGGGCCAGCTCATGCACCCCAGAACAAACATGCACCCAGCAAGCAGCATGAGAAACTTCTGCCTTCTCTTCTCTACGTGAGCTCCAAACCTTTCCACCAACCTGTGCTCCAGGAGCTCAGGCTGGTGCTCAGCTCTCAGTCTGTCAGCACCTGCTAGACCCACTCCCCACATGGCATCTTCTCTCCTCCATTGGGCCGTGATCCCAGCTCTCACCTAGCCCCATCCCACCTACAACACTGCAGAAACCCCACAGGAAACCCTGGGCAGCAGAGAAGCTGCAGCACAACTGGACTGATGTGCTTGTGTCCCCGTGTCCCAGCAGCTCCTCAAGAGCATCCCTTGGTTCTCATGCCAGGTTACCCATGGGTGCCACAGGCAGATGTTTCCTGGTTGTACAGCACTGTGGAGGCATTTCCCAGGTCCATCACAGAGCTGGTGAACACTGATGGTTCACAGTTACACTGAAAGGGACATGAAAGGTTTCAGAAAGGTCAGCCCTGCTGCTGCTGTTGCTCTGCTTTTCCATGAATGACCTAAATGACAGAACAGAGTATGTTTCAAAATCTGCACGTGACACCCCAGCACTTTAGAGGCCAGGATGGGAATTTGACATGCTCCTGACAGACTGGGAAAAGGGCTGAGAGATGATGGGCAGGACTGTAAGGCATTGGGAGGTAAAAAATCACACAAACAATCCATGGAAGAAAAGACAGCAGCAGCTCTGCCACAAGGGTTATGAGGGCTACAGGTGAGTACAAACTGAATGTGAGCCAGCATATCATTGCCACAAAAAAAGGAAACTACAGGAGGATGTGTGCAAGGCCAACTTGCACATGAAGTACTCACCTTTCAGCTCATAAAGACACAAAAAGTAATTTTACTGTTGTCCAGAGAACCAGTTCATTCCCCAAAAGATTTGGACTAACTGAGGGAGGCCATGGGAGACCACAAGATCATCAAAAAGCTTTGGAGAAATGTCTGGAAGATTTGGATTAGTCTAGACAAGAAAAGTCACAGGGCACAGTTTTATAACATGCAAAGGCCACTGCAAAAAAGTTCAGAACACTCTGCCCTTTTGTGCTAGGTAGGAGACACATTCATATTAAGAAAGAAAAGTTAAGTGTACACCAGGAAAAGCTAAAGCACTCCATGGCTATCTGCAAAGGCTGGTATGTGGCAGATGGATGGACCAAGTGATTCCCAGCAGCCCCTCCAGCCCAGTCTCCTGCATTTCTCACTACCCTGGCTGGCAGCTCTGCCCCTGCCCTCATTCATTCAGCATTTGTCACCGTCTGGGTATACACAGTCACCTTGGTCATGAACCCTTCAGCATTTAGGATGCAGAGCAGAGCACTTAGGAGGCTTCCCAGCACTATGGAGCCCAAATCATCCATCCTCCACTCTGCAGAGTCCTCCCCCAGAGTCCAGAGCTCCCCACCTCCCTCTCCTCCTGAGGCACATCTGCAGCCCCCCGCAGTGTCGAGGCACCACAGTCACTCCAACGGGACAGAAGGAAAACAGGGACAAACCTCGCCCTCCTTTGCGTCAAGATACGTCCCTGTGCCTTGTCTTTCCCAGCTCCTGCCCACAGTACCACCAATATTTACAGCAAGCTGAACGTCAGAAGCCTGAGAGACACTCCACTGCACATCCTTTGCCCTGGGGAGAGGATGAGGGACCACGTGAGAAGTGCCAGTTAAGTTCCTCAACGCTGCAAGAACATATGTGGGACAGAAGCTCTTTGACAACTCCCAGACACATGCCAAGATCCTCGAGAGCTTCCATTCATAACAGAAGAATGTTACTCAAAATCCCTAGAAACAGACAATTTCAAGAGCCACTTCTGCTGTGGTGCCAAAGGCCTCCCGCTGCAATATGGCCTGTCACCATTTGCTCCATGGTGTTTAACGAGTTCTCCATGAAGGAGCCAAGCCTGCCTTGGGAAGGACACCAGGGGCAAATCAGACCTTTCCCTTGCCCACATTTCAGCCTTTCCAGACATTTTTGGTGTTGAATGTCAGCCCACTGCTCGATGCCCGGCTCCAGAAGACACGCTACCCAGCAGGTGAGATAACCTGAATCATTTCCAACTCTTGTTTAGCATCAAGAGCTCCAAAAATACAGGAGGTTTCTCGGTGTCACTGAGCTGTGACTGGTGATGCTGCTGAAGGACAGCTCGTGAGTCCTGCAGCAGGAACAGCGTTGGGGTCAGCACCCAATACTGCTGATGCAAGAAGAAGGTGACCACTATAGAGGATCCAAGGACAACCGTGCTTGAAAGCCTGGAGTTTTTTGGAGTGGGCTACATGCTCACCTTGAGTTAGTCTAGATTTTGACTGACCTTCCCACTCACTGCTTCCCAGGAGCCTGGTGGAAAGCTGAGACAGGGCCACGTGGCACAGCCTGCAGCTGCTGTGTGAGCAGCAGGCTCTGCCAGGACAGGAAGAGGGCAGTGGCAGCAGCCTCTCGGTGGACTGGTGAGTTCCCACATGGCTCAGGGATAGCTGCTGAAAGTAGGCTACTTATTGCCACGTCCCGGATAGAAATAATCTGGATTATCTCACGTTATGGCTTTCCTGACCCCAGCATGAAGACACAGTGGCAGGTTTTTCTCTCCCTCACCTTGCTATTTGCAGTTTCAATGTACAAACACTCTCCTGCAGGGGCAGAGGTTAAGGAGAAGCACCTGTCCGAGCACAGCCGAACCCACCCTCGCTCCCCAGCCCGCAGCGCCGGCAGCGAGGGAAGCGCCTGAGCCAGCCCGGAGGATCTCAGAGCCCCGGGACTCCCACGGCCGGCAACACCTGGCTGTGGCATCGCTGAGCCCCGCTCAGGAGGGACGGCGTGGAGGAAGCGGGGAGGTTCCCGCAGCCCCGCGGGAGCTGTCCCGTCAGCACCGCACCGGCCCCGCCGGGCCGGCAAACACAAACCGCAGCTCCGGCAGCAGCGGAGCGGCCACCTCCAGCCTCCCGACAGCTTCCAGAGCACGGAAACGGACAGGGAGGTGCTGGGCTCTTCTCCCTGGCATCCAGCGATAGCACATGAGGGCACGGTTCAAAGCTGTGCCGGGAGAGGTTTACACTGGACCTTAGGAAGCATTTGTTTAATCAGAGGGTGGTCAAACACAAACAAACTGCAACAGGCTTCCTAGAGAGGTGGTCGATGCCTCAAACCTGTCAGTGTTTAAGAGGTATTTGGCCAACACCCTTAACCACGTGCCTTAGTTTTAGGTCAGCCCTGAAAGGGCCAAGCAGTTAGACTGGGTGATCATTGTAGGTCACTTCCAACTGAAATGATTCGATTCTATTCTATTCTATTCTATTCTATTCTATTCTATTCTATTCTATTCTATTCTATTCTATTCTATTCTATTCTATTCTATTCTATTCTATTCTTCACAAATAAATGTTAGACTTACTCCACCTCTGGCTTTGTGCAGGCAGGTGACTGACAGTGCAAAAGTGCATTCACAGACTCCCGGAATTTCCAGACGAGTACTCAGGAGTGAGCTGACAGACAATCTGCTTTCAGCAAGCCCTTGGCACCAGCACAGAGTTCATGCCAAGACAACTTGCTCACTCTCCCACACATCACAAACAAGCACCAGGCACCTACTCTAAGGCAATATAATCTCCCTCAAATCTGTGATCAACACTCCACAGCTACCAGCCCAAGTGCAAATCTCACCCAGCGAAGAGAGAGCTGACTCCACCAGCAGCATTCTCCTCACTTCCTTCTCCAGCTTCAGGAAGCCGCACATTGACATTATCCCACCTGCTCAGCACCATCCCCCTCACATCTGCCAGCGTGATGCCTCCTCTCCTAAATAATTGCCCTGGAAACTACCATGGATAACAGGGGCCATTTCTAAAGACAACATGGATCATAATGACTGAACCGTGTTAGGGAACAATTCCACAAGGCTCTTATCAATAAGCTTTCAAAAGTCCAAGTCCAAACACATCCATATTTCTTATGTTAACAAAAGCAGGTTTGAAGTCTAATAAAGAAAGGAGACTTTGGTGACCCAAAGAGGCTGGCTCAATGACACCGCCATTTCTGAAATACCTGAAACAAAGAGGCAAGTATGAAACCACGTTGTTGATGCAATGTCCTTGTCCAAAACTCATCCCCCAGCCTTTCAAGCTCCTTTCTGGGCACCATGCAAAGGACATGAAGCTCCCACAACCAATGGGCCATAGGCAATTTACACAAAGCTCTGTCCTCCCCATACCACCACCTGTGCTAGAACAGCCCAAGACATCTCACACAAGCTCCAAGGAAAGCTCAGAAAGCACCAGTGGCTGCAGGCAGGGCGGGTGTGTGCACAGCCAATGCTTTCCATGGACTAGCGTGGACTGGGGGAGGCTCTATAAATGTAAGGAGGTGGGCTGGGCAGAGAGGAACTGACTGCAGCTTAAAATACATGGACTTCCTGCAAATGTGATTAGGGAGGGTGGGCAACAAAATCCAAGAGTGTTCTGAATGGGAACAGCTACATCCAAAATAAGTTGTCAATGTTTCATTTTTACTGACTGAAAGCAGGAAGCCAAATCCACTTAATCAAGGGTTGAAATCCAGACAGTAGCTTTGGAGCCTCTGGTTTCAGCAGCAGAGCCAGTAAAGAACTGTTTCTTTTACCAACATCTGCCCCAACTACCCATTTCTGCCTAACATCACTCCACTCTTTATCAGCTCAGAAAGGTTTTGCAGGGCAGAATTGTAAAACAAGTCATGGAAGTAATCTGGACTAAAGGTAATAAAACCCAGGACAAAGAACAAAGATGAAGGAAATAGCTGGAGACAAGCAGGAACTAACTTTTGCACAGAAGTTGAAACATCACACAGTAAGTTTTCTTGTGAAGAGATAAGGTTACAAGTTATCTGGCAATGTACAAGCACTATCTGTTGCCACCACCTTGTCTTGTACCATGAGACACCAAGCCCATGGAACAAGGTGGCTCTATGGGGAGAGCACACCCCTGTGTAAGGGTGGTGTGGGCCATCCCAACAGAGCCACCCCTGAGGGTCACAGAGCAGGCAGCAGAGCCACGTGTGCTCCCTCAGGATGCAAGAAACCCCAAGCACTGCAGTCCAGCACCAAACTGTTTCCTCGCTGCAGGGTCCCAGAAGATGTTTGACTATCCACACCACCTCCACCTTGTTACAACAGTCCCTACTGCCAGGTGAAACACCAGACAGGCTCTGCACAGACGCAGGTGCCCAGAGGCTGTGATGCAGGGCTGGCTCAGCTCCCGTTTCCCACAGCTGGGAGAGCTGCAGGTCCTGTCCTGTGCCAGAGAGATGCCCCAGCGGAACTGCAGCCCATCGCCCCAGCACAAAGAGACAGCCCCAGCACATCCCACTGGACTCAAGATGCTGAGCTTTATGTTAGTGTGAGTGGTGCTCACCAAAGACCAGAGGTGATTTTCTGACCATATTGCAAGTGTCCCTTTGAGCCTACTGGCACCAGCAGTGACCTGCTGCTCTATGACACTGCAGCTTGCCTCAGGGCACAATCGGTCCCAGCTCTACCCTGGCTGGCCTGGGAGACCACGATCTCCTCCTCACAGCACTGGACTCTTCATCTGCAGCAGAGAGCTGCTCTCTGGGGAGCTGGGACTGGGATACCCAGACTTGGACCGGGGCAGGAGATGGGGAGCAGTGAGCACCGGTAGCAAAGCACAGGCAGGACAGAGCAAGCTGCATTTGCTGATGCCGTGATGCCCCTTCCCTCTGCTCCCACCAGCAAGCAGCTTTCACTGGAAACACCGCAAAGGCCCGAGTGTGGGGGTGGGAAAATGCCATTGTTGCTGGAAGCACCACGGACTCCTCCATCCCCACCAGCACCCCGCAGGCTGCCGGTGGCAGAGGCCACCGGGTCCCTTTGGCTCGCCCCCGCAGGGCAGGGGACACCATCCCGGGGCAGCACCTCTTGGCAGAGCTCCTGCGGGAGCGGGGCCGCGCACCCAGAGCCAACATGACACAGCGTCAAGCAGCCACATCCTGCAGCAGCCACCGCTCCTCCAGGCTGACGTCAGCCTCCGCAAGAGCTGGCAGGCAGGACATGCTGTGCATGCCGGCCGCGCTGCTCCCAGACACCGCCTGGCCCCGCCACACACTGTGGCCTGTGTTCCTCACCAGCTACGACTCATCTACAAATTGAATTTCACACTCGCACGCTCCAGAAAAAGGCACAGGTGCTAGAGAAGCCACCCTCCCCCTCTCCACATCTGCCTTCCCGCTCGCCCCACCCCGCTGCTGAGCCGGGACCGCGGCTGAGCTCTGGAGGAGCTCCCGGGCAAAGCACCGGCGACATCGGCTCACGGAGGAGCTGCCACGCTCGGGACAGCATCAGGGCGAGGACAGCCCTGGGGCCCCCGCCACAAGGGACACCCCCGTGTGCTGCTGGCACGACACAGCGTCCAAAACCGCCCATCTGACAATGAGATAAAAGCCCATCCCAGAGTTACTGGTTTCCCCAGAAACCCTACAGGCTTTCCCAGGAATTCTGGAAATGCACAGATTTGGTATGTGCTCCAGTAAGCAACCTAAAGAGTTTCTACAGTTGTCACAGCCAGAGACCACCGCTAGCACAGGCTGTGAGCACAGCTGGCAGCCCGGACAGATGTGGTGCCTGTCACCTCAGACAGCCCATGGTGCAGCCCAAGCCCACACAGCCTCTGCACAACTAGGAGGAGACGCTTCCTGAAGCAGGGGAGTCTGCTCTCAACAAGGCCGTCAGCTGCTCCGCTCCCAAACCAAAACCAAAGCTGGCGTGACTAAGCAGAAGACCATGGAAGCACCCTGGACTGGCCTGGCCTGGCCTGCAGCCACAGCAGCTCCACAAAGTCTTGCTCATGCAGCCAGGGCTCACTAGAGACTGTAGGTCAGGCAAGCCAGCAGCTAGAAAGGAAACCCATTCAAATTTAATCCAAAATGTATTTTCTATTTTCCCTTGTAAATTTATCCTCCCATATTTTTCTATCTTCAAGCACAAAAAAGCAGAAAGCCTAAAACCTCTGGCAAAAAAAATCCTTTAATGTGTTTTACTGCAAATACCACCTCGTGTTAAGAAATAAGCTGGACCGGAGCAAATCAGGCAGCCTGGGGATGCCCTGTGTCTCCAGAGGGAGCAGACCAGAATGAAGCAGGACTGACAGGCATGCTGCAAGGACCAACAATGCCAAGGAAAGTAAAGTTCAAGTGCCAAGACGGCTCTCATGCTCCCTGCTGCTCCTCAGAAGTCCCTGAGCACAGCTCTGCCTCAGCAGATGCCCACTTGGAAGCATCGCTCCCAGCAGACACAGGAGGAGTTTTTTGTTACAAAGAGTAGGCAACCAATTGCCTTCTCTTAAAGTCCTGAGCATCAAAGTACAGCAGCTCCCTGCCCAAATCTGCAGTCTCAGATTCTTGTCCAGAGACCCCAGTGGCAACAAAGACCAAAAAGGCAGGACAGAAACAGATTGTTTCTCTCTTGAGGCACAGGACAGCTGCTATCCAAGGGAAATTTTGGTTTGTGGTTGCAAGGACACCCTTGTGCTGCTGGCTGGACACTTCCTTCAGTCCTCCTGGAATTCATAAGGATGAGAAACAGCATCCCCTTCATAAGCAACAACCTCACTTAACCTCATACTGCTGCCTGCCAGCCAAAACCCGCGGGGGACTGCTGGATCCCAGCTCATCCCTGCATTTTCCTCTCCAAGCCCACTTCTCCCATAAAAAGCCAACCGCCCCCAAGCCAAGACTCGCATTTCCCTGTTGTCTTTGCATGTCTCTGGACTGCTCAGGAGCCGGGGAACAGCCTTTTGCCATCCCACACTCACTGAGGTAAGGCTGAACTGGATCCTCACAGGTAGCAGGACATGAGTCTTTTCTCATTTGAGGATAAAACCAGGAACAAAACTGATGCTTACATTTCCTGATGTGTATGAGAACAGGCACAAACGGGGACTGGAGGAGGGGGTATGAAGATCAGATCCCTGGTGATCCCACAGTGCTTATCATGTGCAGCAAGTACCAGGGAACTGGGACAGCTCTAAGATGAGACTCTAGCTCTGCAGCCAGTGTGTCCCTGTGCCCAGGGAACCAGAGGAAGCAGAGGTGTCAGGAAACACAGCAGGAAAGGATATTGCCAGTTATTTTCAATCCAGCTGAATTAGTACCTGATCAGTAGACAAAAGCCTGTTAGAGTCTCCAGCAAAGGGTGCTGTGAAGCCAAGGCTTGGTGCTTAGCACAGGTCCTGCATCTCCCAGCAGGTGCACCTCCATCATGTGGGGAAAGCATCCCACGCTCTCAGCGAGGAAGCAGGACTGAGCATGCATCTGTCACCCTGTGCCAAGCTAAGTAACAGAACTGGATGGGGATAAACCCATTCTTCTTTACCAAAGCCCAGCTCCCTCCTGGCTCCACACTCTCTGGTGTGCAGAATGTTATGAAAATAACAGAGCAGACCAAAAGACCACCTTGCTCTGTGAACTTGCAAGCAGTCAGAAGCACAAGTAATTCACAGTTCAGCGGCTGCCCAAGCCAGAGGTGGATCTCAGTGTATTTATTAGTTCTTTCTATTCTTCTTAGATTCTATTCTATTCTTCCTTCTTGAAATCATCCCATTTCTCCTGAAACTAATGCATGGTTTTGCTGTTCATGACACCTTGTCCTAAGGACTTCTGTGATTTAATAGCACATCCACAAGAGGCAATGCCCCTCCTCCTGTTTGGCACCTCCTGAGAGCTCAATTTGATGTGACCTTGTACTTGTATGAAAATAAACAATGAACAGTTAACCTCTATCACTTCTCTCCTGGCCTCCTGTAGACACATCTTATCCATCTCCTGTTGTTTCTTTTCCAGTCTAAAGAGCCCTGCCTTATTTAGCCTTTTTTTTTGCAGAGAGGCCACCAGACCTCTGACCAACTGTGCTGCAACTTCCAGGCATTTGACTCCACAATGATCTCAACACCCACACATCTCTCCTGAGCTCCCTGTGGGCAGCTCTAGAGACAGAGACACAGAGCAACCCCTGTCCCCTTCTCCTCCATCACTATCCCATGAGTCCTCAAGTTGCTCAGTGGTGCCTGGAGTTATGTGAGGGCAGAAGAAAGACACAAAGACAGCGGGATTCACACATTCACCTTCACTACTCCTTTGGCACGTGGTGCCAGCACCAGGACATGGACAGGACCACCTCCATGGGGAGTGCCATGCAGACATTTTGGCCACATTACAGACTTGGGCATCTTCTCCCACTCCTTTAGAGCAGCACCAACTGCTTAATGAAGGCCAAGTCTCTGCAGCCCCTGATCATCACAAAAGAACATTCTCAGCAGTCCCCTCCCCAAGCCCATCTCAGAAGCCTCCTGACCAAACTGTTCCCAGCCATCCTTGCCCTCAGCAGCCCAGGCCCAGACCCAAACAAGGCTTGTGCACCGTACAAGCCCAGTAACACGCTCTCTCTGCAACCTTTCCCAAACTTTGCCACCTGCTCTGCTGGCACGGCCACAGCATCTGGCCACCAGGCAAAGTTTCAGCTCTGCTTGCCAGGCACCTTACAGGATATGCTTGCACTGAGATGCAGTTTGAAAATAACAGATGTTACTCCAGTGTTCTGCATTTTGCAGTGTCAGGAATAAGGTTTCTTTACCAACAATCCTCTGAGCTCTGTGCCAAGGTGGTCTCATCCCAAACAGTGCTCCCCAGCACAAAGTCTTGCTCACAGACAGCCCCTGCCACGTGCCGTCCCTGCTGCCAGACAGACAACATGGCAAAAGGAATATATTGCTAGAGCAGAGTTTCCACACACAACTTCAAGACTTAGCAGGAACGCAGGTTTCATCGTGGACTGCAATACCACATGACTACTGAGCCCAGACAAGCCTCCAAACTGCACATAACCTCCCATTCAGGGAAAGCTTCCAGGAGCTACACAAACCAGACAGGACCCAGTAGCTGCAGCCAGAAGCACCCATGTCTTTCCACTGCTCCCTCTTCATCCCCATTTCCTCTCAGTCAGACTCGCTCCAGGGTCTGAATGATGTGGGTTCAAACTGGCAGCTCTGGCAATTGCAGGACCATTTATTCATTCCCCTCACACCCACAGCAGAATCCTGCTGAGGCCAGCAGCACACAGTGCTGGTCACAGTCTGCTCCCTGCCCCCAGCTCAGGGGAGTATCATGGTAGGAGACCACCAGAGCATTCAGTCCCCCATCCAGCACCACCCAGCTCAGCTCAGTCTCAGACCCAGCTCTCCTCTCCCCGTAGCAGGATCCAACCTGCCTCCTCCTGCTCATGTGCCCTGTGCTGCCTGCGACCACCTCCCCTCTGTGCCGACCCGGAGCCACAACGCCCTTGGCTGCCTTTCAAAGCACTGTCAGTGGCAGCCAATAACCACAGACCACCGGCGGAGGAATCTCTGTCTGGGATCCCACAGGGAGCCCGTAACTTCCATCCCAGTGGCACCGGGAGCTCTAAGGACAGAGCCAAGCTCTAGCCTGCCCCATCCCTCAGCACTTGGTGCACAGCCCCAGGATGGCAGATACACAGACCCTCTGTGCTCTGCTCTGAGATCCCACAGGCCCCTCTGCAGCTCCACAACTTGTTGCACAGACACACGCCCCGTGTCCCCATCCCCACCATTTCCCACCATCCTTCCACCCTCCTCCTGTTACTGGATCCCTCCAGCTGCCATCAGTGCAGCATGGACACTTCCACACTGCTGTCTGAGGCCAGAGTAGCTCCTGGACAGGCAAGAGAGCTCCCTTTCTCCCCTGCCTGCTGCAAAGAAATAGCTTCTAGAAGACAGGATCCAGGAAGATGGCAGCAAATTGCTTGGGAGGCAGCAGACTCGCTGTGGCTGGGGGGGGTTAGGAGCTGGCTGAGCTGATGCTGTTCGGGAATTGTTTAGATGGAGCTTAGAGACTTGATGACCTTAAGGTCCCTTTCTTATCAGCTGTCCTAAAACTCCTCCTCCCTTGACACAAAGGCCAACATGGACCTGCCAGAGGATTTTTGGCAGTCACTATCTCCTTGCTCTTGCTGGAGGACGTGATCCTGATCAAAAGACACCTGGAACAAATCCCTGTCTGTGTTGGACGTGAGCACCCAGAGCAGCCCCCACAGAGAGCCAGGACAGACACAGCCACCACATCTGGAGCCTCAGCACAGTGCTCTGCCAATTCTCACGCTGCCTTCTGAAGCTTTGGCAGGCCCCTGTCCCTGGGCAGCCTGCTCAGTAGCTCCACTCATGACTCCCAGGTTCTGGCTGCCCTCACCACCCTGCTCTCAAGCACCTTCTCTCCAGCCCTTTGGGACAAAAGCCTCTACACCAGGTCTGGAAAAGAGACAGCCTCAGATGAAAAGTGCAGGGCAACCCCCTTGGCATGGGCTCAATCTTCCTCTCTAACAAGGTTGCCCTAGATGCTCACTGCTGTTGAGTGTGGGCAATTGGAGGCAGTGCAAGGCAGCACCACGCACACCCTGCCAAGACGGGCACTGCAGCTCCTATTTCCTCAGCACAGCACTGTGCAGGGCTCTCACACCCGTGTCCCAGGGCTGCCCTGCACCTTGGCAGCTTCTGCTCGTGCTCTGGAGGTTGAGAGCTGCGTGTTTGCAGGTGTCCAACCAAACTCCACATCCCGACTGCACGCGTAACCATGGCAACTGCACATGGAGTGGCAAAGCCTCGAGCCCGGCTAACTGCAAATGCAAATGAAGCAAACACATGCACAGTGCTAAAAGTGTGACCTCTAAATGTCAGCCTTTAACCATTTTGCAGACACCAGCTCTGGTGGCGGCCGCCTGCAGAGCAAGAAGAGGTCTGGTTCCAATGGGGACCTCTGGGTGCCCAGCCCTGCACCAGGTGTTGACGTGGGTGCTTGGGTGCACCCCTGGCACAGGCATCTCCCAGAGCTAAGAGTGACTCCTGCCTTGGCAACCAGCAGCTCCCTCTCTGAGGACACATCCACTCTTCACCCAGCTGGCAGATGCTCCCAGTTCCACAGAGGACCCTGGTTTACAGGGAAAGGAAGGTCCCACCAGGCTGACACAAAGCATGGCCAGCACAGGGGCTCATGGAGAGCTGGCTCTGCCATCACTTGGGGCCAAGCCAGCAGCAGCACCAGATGAGGCACTCTCAAAGGATGGAAGGAAAATCCCAGCCTTTCAGAGATGTAATGTCAGAGCCACCTCCCTAAGGGAGGCCTTGGGAAAGACTGCCAGTAGAGGCGTAGGGAAGTGTCACCATTTGGGAGAGTGTGGTCCAGAAACTGACTGGCTGGACAAAAGCCTCCGGTCCCTCATCATTTCTCTCCCTTGCTGCTGACAGCACTGGATGCAGGCAGACCCCAGCAGTGTCATCCACCACACCTGTCCTGCTCCATGGCTTCGAGCACGATGGAGCCGAGCTCAGGTGAGCAGTGCCAGCTCCAGCCACAGCGTGCATCACTGGGGCCACCAGCAACCCCTGCACCCAGCTCCCCACTCAGGGATGGATGGCTGGATGCATGAATGGATATCTGGCCTGCTGCCCTGCCCAGGGATGAGTACGGCCAGATGTCTGACAGCAAGCCTGCCTCCAACTCAGTCCCTGGCCCAAGAGAGAAACAGGGAATGCCCTTTCACTCCAGGAGCCCAATGGCTAATGTCATTCCTAATGCTATGCCAAATAAACTGAGCCAAGGGGATCTCCTGCCTGCCCTTGACCCAGGGATGCTCACACCAGCAGCTTCACGCCTGTCAGCACCAGGAGCATCCTTGCGCCCCAAATAACTCACCCCTCAGGACCTACACCACACCACAGACACCCCGCAGCCCGGGGGGGGATTCCAACCCCTGGAGTGAGTGGGTTCCAGCCCGGAGAGCCTCTGCTCCCCGCTCTGTGCTGGGTCTGTCGGGCCGGGCCGAGCGGGACCGGGCGGCCCGGCGGATGCGGGGCGGGGGCCGGGATGCGGGCCGCGCAGCTGAGGCGGGCGCACAATCCCCCTTTCAGCACGTCGCCATGGCAACCCGCCGGCTCGCCGCGGCCGCTCATCCGGCCCCGTTAACCCTCGCCGTTACCCGCCGCCGCCGCGCTCGGCCCCACCCGTTAACCCCCGCCCCGCCGCGCCCCGCTCCGACGCCCGACTCCGGGATCGCGACCCGAACCGGGACCAGCCCCCGCCCCGAGAGCTCCGCGGCCGGAGCGGCGGCCACCCCCAGCCCCGCGCCGTGGGGCCGCTCCGGTCCCGTCCGGCCGCGCTCCCCATCACGAGCCGCGCCGGGCCGGGCCGGGCCGGGCCGGGCCGGTCCGTGCGGGGCGGGGCGGGGCGGGCGCACTCACCGTCGGGGGCGGCGGCGCGGCTGGGCCATGCCGGTGGCGGCGGCGGCTGCCCCGCGCTCCGCTCAGTCCGGCCCGACCCCGCACCGGGAGCGCGCGGCGCGTGCACGGCGGAGGCGGGCTGGGGAGGGGCCGCCCGCAGCACCCCTTCGCTGCCGCCGCGCCGCCCGGCACCGCCGCCCGGCACCGGCACCGGCACCGGCACCGGCACCGGCACCGGCACCGGCACCGGGACCGCCCTGATCGGACATCCCACGGCCCCGCCGCCGCGCCGGCCGGGCCCGGTACCGCACGCCCCGGCACCTGCACCGCCCCGGTCGCTGCGCCGAGGAGATGCCGCACCAGCCGCGCAGTCCGGTACCGCGCCCTCCGGGTACCGGCACCAGCCGCACCTGCGCCCCGCTATCCCCCAGGCCCCCCCGGCCTGCCTTGCTCGCGGCACCGGCACTGCCCTGCTATCAGCACCCCCACCTTCCCGACCGAGACACCTGCACAGCCCGGGGCACCCCGCACCACCCCAGTGAACCCCCATCTGTGGGGGCATCCCGGCTCGGCCCCCGGCATCCTGCACTGTCCTGTGCGTACAGAATCCTGCCCCACTGCAGCCTGCCCCAGTCACTCTGCAAGGGTCCCTTTCCAGCCTCGCACAGCCCTGGGCCGTGCTGCCCCGGCACACCCCACAGCAGCTGGAACTCCCTTCAGCCCCGGCGTGTTTCCCCAGCCAGGGGAGCGGTCCCCGCTCTCGTACTGCTCCGCAGTGCCCAGCGGGTCTAGGGAGGGTGCAGCAGATACTCAATATGGGGTGTCCCGTCCCAGCCTCAGTCTTGGGGCCCGGCCCAGCCCTGCCACGCACCGGGCTTCAGTCTCAGCAGCCACAGCCCCATAGGCTCCCAGCAGCACCGCGCAGCAAGACCCAGCACCTCTGTCATTCCCCTTCCCAGCATGGGGGTATTTTCCCCTCCCACTCATGGCCTCCTGGCAGGAGCCGCCTCTCCTACAGCCTGCCGCTGCCCATAGCAATGTTTCAGTCTTGCCTGATGGGATTACAGAAATCATTTGAAACAGGGCATGGATTTGGGTCTTGATGGATGTATCTGATTGCTGCCTCCCTCTGCTATTGCCAAGGTAGCATCAGCTGCGATGCCTCCACGAGTAGGCACCGTTTCCTGTTTAAGATGTTTGCATGGAAGCGTCTGAAGGGCAGCAATTAATTTCGAGTCTCCCACGCACCCCTGGCACCTGCACTGAATCTGTGAAATGTGCCGTGGCAGGGAGATCCCTGCACCCCAGTGCACATAGGGCTTCATCTGCCCCAGTGCCTTCCAGCCGCTGCTGCAGAGCAGGGCAGAGCTTTTCTGCTTCTCCTGCCCTGCTATCTCACCCAGGGACTTCTTACGGGTGGTCAGCAGCTTGACTGATCTTGTTGCTGACCAGTTATACACAGGACGATGTATATAGGGCATAATGATATAGCTCACCATATATATATATATATATATATGTATGTATGTATGTATGTATATTTATATATAGAGAGAGAGAGAGAGAGGGTGAGCTGCAAGCTGCCACCCACTATGCTGTTGAGCAGGCAACATGGTCCAGCACTGCCTGAGATGGATGCACAACCTTGCCCCGTGCTTACTGGGGTTCATTGGCTCTGGGAAGCATCTTGAAGGAGCTCCTGGACTGATGCTGAGCTGCCCTGCAGCAGGTAGGGCATAAGGCATACCTCCCTGGGTCCCACTGCCCAACAAAGGATGGGGTCATGAAGCACAGCTGCAGCAGTGCCTTGTGGCCCGTTCCCCACCATGAGCACTGCAGGAGAGCTGGGTACTCACACAGCTGCTCCACACCCAGCTTCAGCTGCTTGACTGAGCAGTGATCGATTTTCTTGCACAACACCAGTTCTGACAGTGCCTGACAAGCCACCTTTGCCCGGGGTATGGTCCATGGGGACCCTTTATGCCAGGCTGCTGGATGGGGTAGATGTGTAGGGCAGAGCCTGCTTCAGCTCATCCATCCACCCCAATGCATCAAGATTTGTTGCAATCTCAGGCTTCTCCTCAGATGCTGGGCACAGCCCGTGTAGCATCGCTTTCAGGGAGCCCAGCATCACAGGCACAGCCCCACACCACCCCCTCCCTGGACTGCTGGCCACAGCAGGGCAGCTGTGTGCATTACTCAATGGGCAGTGTGTATTAAAATGCCCCCAGTTGCCTCTGGCTCTGTCACAAGCAGCGTTTAGCCACGACTCGGAGAAGGAGCAGAAGGACTGGAAGCTGTCAGACCTGCTTAAAGCAGCTCAGTGCTAATGTGCAGCACAGCAGCTGCAAGGCACGCAGCCAGGCCAGGCAGAGCACAGCTCCCCAGACAGCCCTGTGCTGTGACCACGTCTTGCACTGGTCTCCACGTCCCCCTGCAACCTCCTGCACCCACTGGAAACTGAGGGTTGTGTGGGATCTTGGACACCGTGGCAGCCTGGCGTCTGTCACCACAACAGAGTTCTGGAGTGCTGCTCATCCCACACAATCCTGGCCTGCCAAGCAGCTGACACAGCTGGGGGAAGCCTTTTGACAGAGGAAGAGCGGGGCCAGCCCTGTTGCTGGGCCATGCAATAAAGGGTCCTGTGGCAGCAGGCACTTTACTACAGGAAGGGACAAGTCATCCTCTTTCTCCCAGGAAGGCAGGGGGGCTCCTGGGGTGCTTTCACCAGATCCCCCCATCAGAGCTCCCCGCAGGAGGTCAGCACCCGACTCGGTGTGCTCGCACTGCAGCACTCCCACCTCGCCCCAGCTGCCGTGCAAGGGCCACCCCAGGGCACCCCTGTCCAGCCAGCCCGGCTGTGCCGCCTCCCAGCCCGCTCCGGCTGCTGCAGAGCCGCCCCCCTCCCACCGCCGGCGCGGCAGCGATGCAGAAGGAGCATCCAAGATGCCGCTTGGCGCAGGCTCAGCTGCCTCCCAGGGCCGGCAGAGGAGGGGGCTGTCGGCCATGACCGTACACACCAGGAAGGGGGGCATGGCATGTCGTGGGCAGAGACAGTGCCTCGTGTTCCCAGGCAGTGGCCCCTCCGTGTCGGGATGAGGGAGCAGAGTCCTCCTGCCGCACCCACGGCTCCCTCAGAGCAGGGGCCGCCCGACACAGCCATGGCCAGGAGCAGGGCTTCCATGTCTGGGTCACAGCACAGGGGCAGCCGGCAAGCAGAGTCCCTGGCACGAGCCCCTGGGGCAGGGGGAAGATGAGGAATGCAACAGCCAGCTCAGAGCTGTGGCCCAGGATGATCCACATGGAAGGGGACAAGCAGGGATGCACAAAAGGGGCAAGCCCCTGTCCTTATGAACAACTGCGTCTCCTCCATCAGGCCTGGCCAGCAACACCTTCCAATGGTTCTGCAGCCACATGGCAAGAGCCTGGCATAGGTGCAGGTGTTTGGGGACGTGCAGGGCAGAGAGAATGTAGTGCTAAGAAAGCCCCAGAGAGCAGCTTCACATGTGCTTCCAAGGAAAGGGCACAAGCTCCAGTTCTTGGGACAGCAGACACAGGCCCATCAAGGAGGACAAGGAGCACTGCCCTGGGGCACTGCCATCCCTCATAGTTCCCTGAGCTTGCCTCCATGCAGTGGTCCACCCTCCAGGACTATTTGTCCTCAGATGAAGATCAGGTGCAGCTCCTTGCTCAGTCCTTCTGGCCTCACTCTCTCCCACACTGTCCCATGGGACAGAAGGAAGGCACTGGTCAAGAAAAGCTACCACAGGGACCACAGGTCCAACCCCTGAGAAGAACCCAAGAGAGAAAAAAGGTACAGGTGGCTTCCAGATTCAACTGACAGCAGGTGTAGCAAGCACCAAGATCAGACCTCATGCCAGCAGGCTGCACGAAGCAGGGCAGAAGTTGAGGATGCACATTCCCCATGCAGAGAAAGCTGTCAGGAAGGAGCTAACAGATGAGCCTTGGTGCTTATCAGCCAAACCTTGCTGTGATGAGAAGCAAGAAGAAGCACTTGTGAGTGCACTCAGTCTGCAGCTCCTCCTAGAATGCAGAGGTAAGGAGCTTGAGCACCTCTGTAACTGCTGTGGTGGGGGAAGCTGGGCTTGTCAGTGCTCAGAATTACCCTGCAATAGAAGTCCCTCTTTGCTTTACACTGGTGTCCTGGTGGAACATGCAACAGGACTACCAGTAAAGCCCTTAATCAACATATAAATCCTACAAAACTTGCATAAAAACCTTTGCAAGTATGTGAACGCCAGCTTATGAAATAAAAAGGGAAGAGCTTTCCTTCCCAAACAAAATTGTTTAACCTTCACAAAAGCTAAAAATGCAGACGTTAGTTCTACTGAGGAAGAGATGAAGACCATGTGTGTAGAGTGCTGCTGGGCTGTACTGGGAGGAGTGCTGAGGAGGAAAGGCAGGCTCTGAAAACACACTCAGTTTGCAAAGTAAGCTCTCTGTATTCATCCGAGAATGTCTGCAGTATGGAGTTCATCTGGTATAAATAAAGTACAAAATTTTACAATGTCTTAATCATTATTTTAACAAAAATACCAAAAACTGAGTAAAAACTGAAACCAAAGTGGGAAGGGAGACTATCAGCCACAAGGGATCTCCATAAACATTTGTAGAAATTGGATAGTAAAAACACTTTCTCTGTACAATAAAATGCTTCTCCTGGCATTTCCCTGTGAGACAGACAGCAGCAGCACTGGGGGCACAAGGACAGAGGTTGGGGGCTGCCCCAGAGTGTGGGTCAGGCTGAAGAGGCTGTATCCATCCACAGTGATGTCTCCCTCCTGAATCAGGCTGAAGTGCCACAGGTCAATAGCGTCCAAACGGGTTGTTGTTCTGCTGTGTCTGTGTATCTGTTGAGGTCAAGACAGAGTTGAACAGTCACAAGGTTTAGTTCAGAAAAGAGATTCCCCGCCCCACATCACCAGTGCAGTATGAGGAGTGTCACAGGCCATGAGAAGGAAAATATAAGCACTGTGGTACTCCCTGTGCTGCAGATCTGCCTGAGCCTTTGGGCAGCAACACAGCCAGGATCCCACATTCTTTTAGGAAGATATATGTTCTGGTCCTAATCCTGAAGTTTCCATGGAAAACATCTCCATCCTGCATGGTGGAATTGGAGGACCATAACAAAGCCCTGAAAGGTGGCAAGTAGCTGGGAGAATGGGTTTATGGATTAATTATTTCTGATTTTGAAAGAAAGTCAGCTCTATAAAATTACACAACTTCTGCAGCTATAGAAGCTACTGAGCTAGCCAGTGTCACTCATCCTAAAGCACTCCCAGAAACGGAAGGTTTCAGAGAAAATTTTCCTGACTTCCTGTCAGTATCTCCATACAGGCCCAAAGGACTTGCAGATGACACAAAGGCAGGAAACATGGTAAAGTTACATTCAAGAACCTCATTAACTTCCAAACTGCTGGGACTGCTGTTTTGTGATTTACAATGCTCACAGTATATATGATTACTGTCAGATACATGAAATTCTGTAGTTCTTTTTCCTGAAACAACATCAGCGTGTGTGACCCTAAGCCACTAAGTAAAAGGAGATGAGTGTAACCTGGTGGGCCTGCTGCCTTCTCAACTCTCCTGGACATTCAGAGATACCCTGGAGCCTCCTACAGCAACCTATCTTGGGCCCAAAACACCCTAGTCCCCCTCCTGTGCAGGCTGCTCTTGGTTTCCTTCCTGCTTTCCACTCCATCCCTGGCACTACAAATAAGAACTCCAGATGCTTCCAGGGGGAGGTGATGCAAACCCAAGGAGGCAGCATGGAAGCTGAACACTGACACAAGGCTGCATGGGACCCACACATCTATTCCAGATACAACAGTTCCATTTACTGTATAGGAAGGCTACAAAAATATGACTGTTTTGCTATATTCAGATTCTTATACAAGGCCTTCCTATACTTGAATGTCCTGGCTGAGATCCTTTGGCACAGACTTATCATTTCTGAATCAGGCTAGTGGGAAGCTTAGCACATTAAAACCTGGTTTGGGGAGGTTTTTGGCCACAAGGACTAAGAATTTTCCATCAGGGAACAAGTATAAGCACAGTTTCCAAGTCCCCCACTCCACACATTACCAAGTCTGGCACAGTCTCACTCTCAGTGCAAAATTAAAAAAAACAAACTATCAACTGTGCTGTCCGTTTCTCAAAATTTTTATAGCATTTCTGCCATTTTTAGAGCAGAAAAGCCAGTAAGGTGATAGAAGACAATGACAGCAGGCAATTCAGAAGGGAACAGCATAGACCCTGAATTCTGTATTGTGATCCTCCAGCCTGTAATTCAATACAGATTATAGGAATACAGTGCCAGACTGAACAACATCTATGCCACTACCCTGTTGTGACCACCACAAACACAGCAAGTGTGCAGCTACACTTCCTAGAGTACCCCTCCTGCCTCCAAGAAGTCTTGTCTGGCTCACAACACAACCACAGTGTCTCTGGGTCATCCACCAAGTGATTGCTCCAGGATTACAGCCTGACTGTACCCCACAAGGAAATACCCCCAGATGATTTTAAAGCCACACACTGGATGCTTCCAGGAAAGCTGTGTGGCAGTCCCTACAAAGGCTCAGCTCCCTTGTCCCTCTGCAGGCAGCAGGAGGAAGGTCTGGAAGTTTGCTCACAAGCTGGCAAGCACTGCCCTCCCTGCTGCTGTGCCCCCTTGGGCTGGTAGCTCTAAGTTCGGATGCCACCTCCCTGCCAGCATAATTTATGTCTTCAGACAGACAAGTCTGGCTTGGCCATGCTCCTCTACACCAGGGTACCTGCAATAGAAAACAGCAGGGAAGAGACTAGCAACAGGATCAAGAACACTCAGGCTTACTGGAAAGCTGCTGCTGAAGCTGTCGAACCAGAGCAGCTGTTTGCTGCTGCTGCTGTGTCTGCTGAAGGCCCTGGCGCTGGAACTGTAAAGAGAAAAACACAGTTATAGCCACACCACCTGGCTGGCAGCCTCAGCATTCACACAGGCCCTGGGAAGCTCAGGGAGGGAAAAAGGGGGGATGCAGGTGGAGCACTGCTGGATCTGTGCCGGACTGTCACGTCCCTGTGCCTCCAAGGGAACACTCACAATGGGCTGCTGGGGGGGAAGAGCCTGCATCCCCAGCCCCGGGGGCTGGCCCTGCGCCTGTGGCTGAGGCACTGTGGACACCTGGGGCTGCTGCTGGGGCTGGGGCTGTGGTGGCTGGGGCTGCTGCTGCTGCTGTTGCTGCTGCTGTTGTTGTTGCTGCTGCTGTTGCTGCTGCTGCTGTGAAGACAAAAGAGAAGGGACCATCAGGGAACTGTCAGGGCAATGCACACAGCACTGGGGCACAGCAAAGGCTTAAGAAGGAATGAGGTTCCATGCAGTAAAACACCCTCATACACCATTTTCCTTACTCAAATTTCACCAGGACTCCACCCCAGGCTGAAAAATAGCAAGAAATACAAGGACAGCAAAAAGGTTTTCTGCAAGATGAGGTATTGACAGATGACAGAAGAGAACTCTGAGTCTACTGGTCATTACTAGGAGCAAACAAGGTGCAAGAATAGAAAACTAAGAACTCAAAAGGCTGGCTGGTTCATCTCTTGCCTCCTGGTTAAGATCAGCAATAATGAATAATGAGTATTTGCCTGACTCATTCTCAGATTCTTTTCAGAGGTAGCAACAGAGCTCCTATAATCTCCTTACACAGTCCACTCCAGGTCAGCTACTCCTACTACTGGAGTTTTCCCTAATCTCTACCCTGAAATTTCACATGTTGTGTTTTAAGGCCATTTCTGGTGCTACAGCCTAGGGATAAGAAGAGATAATGGGTTTTTTTCTTTCTTTTTAAGATAAAAAATTTGGAGACTTATCTCTCCTGTTGTCTTTGTCTCTTTAATGCAATACATCCAGCTATTTCAGACTTTCCTTCTCAGTCATGTCCCCCAACTCTTCAATCTATCTAGCTGTCCTTCCCTGCCACTCATGACAGCTGGTGTTACACTTCAATAAAAGGATGTGGATAAAACTGGATTCAGTGCTCAAAACCAAATGTTTACAGAATTAGTTATGCTGAGAAGAATACTCAGTGTGTTGGAGTCAAACATACCCAGAATCTCAAGGTTTTTAATTTCTCCTAATTTTCAGACAATTCTCCCATCTGTCAATGCAGTTTTTAACTCTCTAGATAAAAAAAAAAAAAAGAATCCTAGCAGAAATACAAAACCTAATGCTATCAAAACAAACCCAATGTGGTGATGGTAGGTACAGTTCCAATCACTGGCCCAAAAGGACAAGGTTCAAATCTTGAACAGACTCAGAAAACAAACAGAAGTACACTCAGGAGAAGGAACAGTGTCTTATGAAAGAAGGTTAGAGGAACCTGACCTTTGGAAGCTGCAAGTGCTCCCTAGGAATGTACATTGGGCAAATAACAGTGAGAAAGAACAGCCAGTAAACAGGACACAGTGGACAATAGTAATTCATACAAGAATCAGTCATGAACACATTGGATCAAGGATTCAAGCTAAAGGGAGCGAGCTTCTAGAAACGCCTTCCAACTTATACCAGTTTGGTCACAGGTTCCTGACATGGATGCTGTGACCTGGGTACACAAGAAAGCAGATGACTGACTAAATGAGCCAGGATACCAATTTCATGTTTTTCCTTCTTGCAGCAGCTGTCTACCAACTCACGTAAGACAAATCAAAAGGCCACTCATCCTTTCCACAAGCCACTGCTCCATGAAAATCAGCTATAGCACCAGGCACACCTTAGGTAACACAGCAGGAGCCACACTAATGGGATAGCTTGGGCACTCCACCTTTGTGGGTTTTTTAAGCAACCAAGCAAACTCAGCTAAAAGCTGAAGGTATACATGAAGTTACTGAGCTAGGAGAAGTGTTAGCAATTTGTTTGAGGCATGTTCTTCTAAATATGACTGATGGAGAATGCTGAAAGAAACTCAAAGTGAATAGTCAGGAGGTGCTACTTTATCAAAAGGACTAAAAGCTGCTGACCATGCCAGAGGCAGTTCTCTTGTCCAGTGCAAGGCAGCAATTCTCAGATACTGCTGACTGCAGCTCTCTGCAGGAACCACTGTTTTGCTCAGGCCACTCTGAACAAAAAGACTCAGCACTCTGTGCCATGTAAAGTCTCCCCATATTCCACAGGTTTGCTAGACCTTGTCATAAGGCATAGGATTCACCAATTAAACTATTTGTGTTTCTCTGTCAAGTCAATAAATTTCTGTAATTCCTATAAATGTATCTTTATTTCATGTAAGATTTAATATTCATAAGATCATAACACAAATCCATGGAATACTCATGTCTGTTGACTCATGCCTTGTGATCTTCTTTGAACCTAGAGAGCTGGGTCTAACAGTTGGCTTTGGATCAGTTTTTCACCATCTGCTGTAAGAAACGGAGTATGTGGACTGATTCATGCCAGATTTTTTGCCAATGGAAACTGTAACCAATACTTATTTTGATTTTGAGAAAAGCAGATATGCCCCTAAAGATGATCTTGACCAACTTTCCTGCTCTTTTGTGGACAGGAGGCTTTTCACTTTATTTCAAGTTCCTGCCACACTTGTGCAACAACTAACTTTCTGCAGAATCTACTGGCTCAGCTGGAGCAGGAAGAGGTGGGACACAGGCCAGAGGACTGAACAGACTTTTAGCTCATGCTGGGTGACTGGCACAAGGCAGTGCAGCAGGAATCTCCATCAGGAGTGGCCAGCTGTAAGGAAGGGAGAACTGCCTAGCAAATTGCCAGACAGCCCCCAACAGAGTGACATCCTTCCTGACACAGAGGGGCAGAGGTAAGCAACACTGGGCAGGCCTCCTCCAGCTACAGCAGCCTTCCTCCTGTCAGCAACCACTCACCCTCAGCATCTGTTGCTGCTGCTGCTGCCTCAGGTACTGCTGCTGTTGTTGGTCAGGAAGGATCTGGCTGGGTCGAATTCCTGAGGGAACTCCCTGTGGACCCAAATGGTTCATCCCACTCATCATGGGGGTCTGCTGTATTGACTGATGAGGAAACCTGCAAGAGAAAAGGACAAGCTCATGGAATAAAGGATTCACAGACAGCCAGATTTCTTTAATCCAAACACAACTTCAGACATCAATGAGACAGCCCAAATAGCACCCTGCAATCCATGCTGTCCCTGCAGAAAGGTGAGGGACACAAGGGCCTCTCAAGGGTTTAATGCAATCTGTTTTTCTAGAAGCTCTTAAGTAACAGTCACCATTCCACTGCTCTGCATGGCTTTTCTGTTGGATTTATGCCTGCTCAGGAGCAATGGAAATCTCAGATTTAGCCCTTTGATGATGATCTGCTGGTTAGATTTAAAACCAAAACTATGACTTTCCCAGGTAATTTTTCCTCATACTTTCTATGCCAACCTTCTCTGGCTAGTAACACAGTTTCCTGCCTACAACTAGCATTTCCCAATTTCATCCTATCTCTGTTTCTTCCCTGGGCAGAAAGCTGGACAATGATGTTTCTGTGAGGAAGTAAAGTACAGCAAGGAGAATGGGGATTTAACAGTTTGCTATTAGAGTGGTGCAAGCAGAGCAGGGAAATCCTTAATGAAATAGAGTTGATTAACACCCCATAAGGCAGAAAGTACCTTTGTGTGTTGCCCAAGGTGTGCCCATAGCCAGGGGCCTGCTGGTGCACGTAGCCACTTGGTCTCTGCTGCATCTGTCTAACAGGATCCACTAGAGCAGGATTAGAGCTGGGATGGGAATTCTGATAGGGCTGTCCAGAATAAGTAGGAGGTACCATTGTGCCTGACTGGGAGGGGTGCTGCTGAAGGCCTATGTGGGAGACGTACGGAGTGTAACCCTGAAATGGAACAAAAAGGCCTTTTTTAGTCACGGGGTGCAAAAGAACACAGAACACAAGACATCAGCCTCCTGTAAATACTGTCACAGGGAAGCTCATTAGGGAGAGGAGCCAAGCACTTTCAGGGTTTAGCAGCAAGACCAAAGCTGCTGCCCTGTGCTGGAGCCAGATTCCAGCTCTACCTGCAGTCACTGCCGCTTACCTGGGAGGGCTGCAGTGCTCCGTAAGACGGGGTTGGAGCCATTTGGCGCACAGGCTGCTGGCCCATTATGCCCTGGCCCTGCTGAAAGGCAAGAAAGAAGCACTTTTTCCAACATCTCCAAAGGACAGGAACACTGCTGCTCTCTTCTCAGCAGCTCCCACTAAACCAGACAAGTGGTTTCACTGCTTAACCTACAAGGTTGCTGCACAACCGGCACATGCTCATGACTTCTGTCTCACCCTGACCTGGGACAAACAGGCCACTAAAAAACCTGCCACCCCCAGCCAGGATATGCTCCTCTCATTGTCCAGTGGCCACCCTGTGACAACCTCCTCCAACTGCTAGTGACACAGGCCCACAAAGTAGGTGGCACTAGAAGAACAGACACAAGAAACAACATTGTTCTAGAGCAGATACAGAGGTGGGCAGTTCCGGCTAAAAGGGACAGCACCAAACAGTCTGGCCATGCTATACTGTGGAGTCAGCAGCAGCAAGAGCACAAATCTGACTTACCAACTTTGCTTGCAGCTGCTGCCTCAGTATCTGTCCTTGGGACACTGGAGGCTGCTGCCTGTACACTGCTGGCTTGTAGGAGGGGTCAATGCCCATCATGCTGCCCATGCCTGGAGGCAGCACACCACTGTAGGGCGGGCGACTCTGAACCAGTTTTCCCAGTGGCATGCGTACCGGTCTGTAAGATGTATCCAGGCGAGGGCCACCTGCAAGAGGAAGAGAAACAGGCAGAGCAGTCACAGCTACTGCTGCACCTCACAGCTCCAGAATGACTGTTCATCACTGTACCTAGACATGACAGGCAAAAGAAGAAAGTGCAGGGACCTGCATAGGAACATCACACAGAAAAGGTTCTCAGAGAGGTGAAATATTTTTGGCTCTCCTGTGCACCTACCTGCTGGAAGAGGTTGATTCTGGGCATAGAGACCCACCGGTGATTGCCCATATGCCAGCCTTGACATGGTGCTTCCTGACTGGTGATGCAAGAGATCCGTTGGCATACCAACTCCATACGAAACCCCCCGGCTAGGGCCCAACACAAAGTCCTGCAAAGACAAAGCAGCAAGAAAGATCAATGTACACTGGGAATTCATGAATGGAGGAAGAGTATTGAAGTGTTGAAAAGTCCACAAGAGGAAGCCAACCATGTTATCTGATCTGGACAGAGTGCTTTCCTCCCATTAGGGATTAAGAAAGTGTTTGCCTTGCCCCAAGCTAGAGAGTAGGATAAAGCTCCAGTACTCCCAGCTGAGAGGAAACACATCCAATCTTCACCATAACATCACTCTCAGGCTCCTCAGGAAGACTCTAGGGAGTGTTCTGTAACTAGGAGTGGTAGACATGGAGTGTCCAGCAGTTGTGGATGTCCCATTACCTCAGTTTTACTGGCAGATTGGTTGCGTTTCTTGGTTTTGCTCTGTTTCTTCTTGCGTTCTTCCGTGGAGGCGGCAGGATTGGAGCTTGTTTTATCAGCCTTGGCTGGTTCTGCAGTTTTCTTCTCTGGTTCTAAAGCCACAGGTGTAGGAGGCTCTTCCTCTTCAGGGGGCAGTGGCAACGGCTCCAGGTAATAACTGCGGGGCTTGGGTTTCAGGTGTGTGTGATACAGAAGAAGCCTCTGCTGCTCCTCAAATCTGGACACTTTGCGATCCACCCGGACTGTCCCAAACCATCCCCAGGAGAGTGGGGCTGAGTGCTTCAAACCCTCAAAAAGATCCCAAGGAGAAATCTTCTGCTTTGTAGAGACTTGCAATCCCTTTAAAGCAAAAGAGATAAGAACTTTCAAGACCCTATTGTTGCTCCTATACAGGTACACATAATTCTGTGCTCTCTTCAGGCTCTAACTCAGATCTCTCAGTAAGTAGTCTGAGTCCTTGCTAATGGTCCTTGCTCCTCCAGGTGGCAAAGCAGTCATTTCTAAAGGTCTTCATCAACAACTGTCTAGTCTCCTTCACTCCATCTCTGCCAGTCTCCTGCACACTGGCTTTGCCCATTAGCTTACGTGACAGGGATTATGTGTTTCTCTTTACACTTCATATAACCATAAATACAATCCCCAAATTTAGTTAACATCTCAGGTCACAGCAGCATGCTACAACCAAGCATTAACACCCCAGTTTCACCCTTTTTGTTCATGGTTATGTGCCAGCTTGTCTGCGTGCAGCCAGCCACTTCAAGCTCGTCAGGGAATGAGGCACTGCATACAGATGCCTCCCAAGCTGTGCAGACTTAAGGCATCAGAGGACAAGGTGACACCTGCACTCAGGAGCTGTGATACGGACAAAAATGCTTCACTTGCCTCCTTCTTGAAGATGGAATCAAAGCCAGCTATTTTATTGCCTTTAGTATCAATGAGGGATCCCTGAGGTTCACAGGTGATGACATCTCGGGTCTGCTTGGGAAGTGGTAGCAGTTGTCGCACCTTCTCCAGGCTGTCAGACTGACGGTCCCCCAGCTCCTTCTGCACAAGTGGAACACAGAGGACTTGAATTTCTCAGGAAAGACCATCCAAAGCCCACCTATGCCCCTTCTGGTACTGGCCTCCATCCCTGCCTTACTTCTTACGTTTGTACCCTTCAGGCCTACAGAGTCATAGGGGCCACCCTCACTACTTCATCTAAACAGCAGAAACAGGACAGGTACTGTTCATGAGACACAGATAAATCTGCATAGCTGGACAACCACAACACAGCATGCTCTGGTCCCCATACAGGGCCTGGTGTCCCTCACCCTGAGTTTCTTGACAAGATTCATGTATGCCCGCTTGTTCTCCTCCATGCTTCCCTGAGAGATGCTGGACATATCAGCAGCCAGGGTGCCGTTGATGAGAACACTCAGCATGTCCAGCACAGTGGTGAAGAGCTCACTGTTGGTCAGAGCAGAAAGGTCAGTCACCTGAAAAGCTGATAAAAAGCCTCTGCCATCATTGTAACACCAAACACTATTAGACTGTCAAGACTTCCACCCACTTTTAGAAGTGTCAGTCTTCAGAATAACCTCCCACACTAATCCTCCTTTTCCTTTTATACCACACTTCAGTTTTACTCCCACTTGAGTTAGGTGTGGTATCACAGATGAAGACTGGACTCCTCTGTATCCATTCAGCACCTCTAAAAAGAAGACTAAGCTCTCCCCTGCATATCTCTCTGCATCTGGAAAGCCAATTTTGTTCTGAATATGGCAGAGTGCACTTGGCTATCAGGACCTAAAGACTCCGAAGTCCCTTTCAGCTGTCACTTCTGACAGACCATCTAGAGAAACAGCCAGCTCACATGAGAAAGAGGACCATGCTAACAACTGCCTCCCTTGGGAAGTGGATAGACCAGAAATCAGACTGGAAGTTACTTGTTCGACTGCATGTCCACAGTGCCACTGCTGATGATGTCCAGGAGAAGCACAGCCCATTCAGTTGTCTGTTGTGTGCTGCGTTGGACTGTGTCAAACATTCCTCCCACCTGACAGAGAAAGGGAGTTTAGTCACAAGGACACCAAGAAACACCAACATTTTGAAGTAAGAAAGGAGCTTAAACCAGAGCTTAAAGGAGCTTAACTCCTACTGAGAGCTGAGGAAGACTGCTGTCAGCAGCCAAACCTCAGATGTAAGTAGTAGTGCTGTGGGCTGCAAAGGCATTCAAAGGGGAAGGCAAATCTACAAAAGAGACCAAGTCTTTGGATTCATCCTGATGAAACAGAGCAGAGGAATTTATTCACACACCCTGTCCCACTCAGGGCTTAAGACCCAGAAGCAGCACAAGTGTCTCTCCTACTTCCTTGCCTCAGGACATATATAGACCCTCCTGTGTGTGCTTGTTCCAATGGAAAAAAAGGCAGACAACTTTTCACCCCAGATGGTTAAGCTCTTTTTCTGCAACTGCTCACCAAATTCAGCCGCAGTTTCAAGGCCTCATGCATCAGCTGCTTGGCTTTGCAGTCATCTTGGTACTGATCTTCTCGCCAATTTGTAACAATCTAAGAAATACAGAAGAGAGGACAGACCTCACCAGCTGTATGCTGTATGAAGAGAGAGCAGCTTGTACCACTCACTGTCTGGTGACTCAGAAATGGTCAGCTCAAGCTCCCTATACCAAACAGGGTAAGACAATATGCCAGAGACCATGCTCCAGAGCCTATCCGCTGGAGGGGAGAGCTCCTGAGGAAAGTGAAGGGAGAAACAAGACCCTTACCTGCTGGACCTGACTGTACAGAGATGTGAGGAGGCCTTCCCGCTGCTCATCCTGACCTTTCAAGCATGTCAGCACCAGTGACAGAAATGGCTGCTGGCTCAGGAGGGACATACTGGGAGACAACAGAGAAGGAGCTGTACTGCCAAGGCTGAGGGATCAGCACAGCAAACACTGCCTGCCCTTTTCCCTGGACTCACCTCTTCTGCTTCTGGCGGTCCCTCTCCTTGCGGGATGATGACCCTAAATGTTGTCCTTTCTCCAGTTCTTCTCCAGCAGCTTTCAGCACATGGCCCTGCACTGATGTTGGAAGTTTGGCAATCAGAGGGGCCACCAGCCATACTCCTGACCTCTCCAGGGAGCTGTGGCAACACAGGAGAAGAAAGCTGCTTGCAATGCAATTGAAGATTCACACTTGTCTACAAGAGTGCTGCATGCTGGCTTTACACCTACCTGAGGATGGGTTTGGATTTGTTGCTGGCAGGCGTAGCACTTGTTGAGCTACTGATATTGTTGACTCCATTACCAGTACAGCTAGCAGAGCTTGTCTCTGCTGATTGCTGGAATACCTCAATGGTGGCCTTGGCTATGTTTTCTAACAAGGAGTTCATCTCCTGAAGGTAAGAAAGAAAAAGACAGTCAAGTCCTTCTCTGAGAGCACCTACTGCTTCCACATTTCAACTCAGTACAAACTCAGTTTGCCAACATCCCCATGGCTGCTGCTCCTGGAGTCTCAGACTCATTGCTTACTTCTCATGCTTAGCTTTCACAGGCCTGACTCCCTCATTGTTTACTTTCTCCCTATCCCCTCTTCTGCCGGGCCACCTCCCCACCAACTCATAAGCAGCCACTTTATCTTCCCCTGTATGATCCCCTCTGAGCAGAAACTCACATTGCTTGCTGTCTGTTTAATCATGAGCTGCAGCTCCAGCGAGGACTGCCTCATGGTCCATTGGTCCAAATTCTGTAATGCATACACATACATACTTGACGTAATTCCTTATCTCAGTTCAGACTACACTACCCCACACTCTCAGGTCCCACCACGGTGAGTGTCAGACCCCTCATGAGGCAATTACTAGGACACAGATTCTGCCAGCAGATTGCACCTGTAAGATGCGTTTAATCCTCTGCCGCTGAGGGTTTTCTCCTTCCTCATTGTCCAGGAGCCGGTGTGGATAACAAATCAACTGCATCAGCCTCTGGGCCTGTGTGCTGCTCAGGACAGGATCCTGCAAGTCATTGCTGTCCTCACAGAGGGACTTCAGACATCGTTCTCCTACCCACTCCTGCAAGATGAAGGCAGAGTCAGCACAGTCAAACTGATGTCTGATTCCAAATCAACGCCCCTGCTTTCAGTCTCAGAGAGATGCATGGAACACATCAAAATCATAAAAGCCTTATTAGTATGCAGTTATGCCTGATAATCATTTCTCTTCATGAACTGTACTATCCTGATTCAGCAGGCATCAGGCACAGCACAGCAATCAGAACAGAGGAAACAAACTTTGACAAGTCAGCAGTAATGAAACACAGTAGTTGCTCTTTCCTTTGAGAAAATATTGATGTGATTTAACAGTACACAGACGCTACCATGTCCAGGCTCCCTCAACACTGCCACTCGGGCTCAGAAGATCAGAAGAGATCACGTAAATTGTTTGCTCTATTTCCAGCACAACAAAGCTCTGGAGCTGTCCTAAGTTAGGTGACTCAGGGTTGCAGCTAGCACTAAACCATGTCTTGGGGAAAAACGCACACCTTACTTATCAAATAGTGATGGGAAACACACTGTCACACTTAGTAAAAACCAATTACTTTACTTCTCAGACTCTGGAAAGGAAAATGACTGAGTGGATGCAAGCCACTTTTAAAGTCACATCTTATGAGAAGGTAACAGAAAACTATCATTCTCAGTCTCTTGATTTCAGTTGATGCTCCCTAAATATATGATAATATTAAGGGCAACAGTTTCTAAACATGAGGTAGGTACTTCACTCCATTTACAGTTAGCCTGCAGCATTTGTTAGTGCTGAAGTTTTTCATATTTAAAATTAGGCAAATTCATTGAATTAAAATCAACATAAGACTGCTATATAAGCATTTCTGCATCTGCAGAGCAAGCCTGATCAGAGAATTGTTCCACTGAGAAGTGACAACAAAAGAAGAGATGAGGATCCAGTTCATTATGCACAGGTGCTGATGCTATGCCTAGAAAGCTGGAAAGGCCCTTCAGCAGTGGACAGCACTCCAAGCACTGAAGCACAAAGCTTGAAAAGGTCAGAACTGTGGTTTGAAATCCTCATGAAACCACAGCCTAGAACATTACCTTCATTCCAGATGAAGTTTGCACATGAGATGTGGTGACCTCTCCACTGCCTATTGCATTTCCCCTCTTCAGTGTTGCTACATCACAATCTCTTAATAATAATCTCTTTCTTACGTAGGTAATACATGTAGCCTTGAGAAGACTCTTTTTATCACTTTCTCAGCTACTTACAAGAACTCAGACTTCATTTCCAATCCACTTTTTTGGTATAAAGGAGAAAGAAAGACATGCTGGAGGGAAGGGATGCTATCCAGAGGGACTTGGACAGGTTTGAGAGGTGGGCACTGAAACAGGTTGCCTAGAGAACCTGTGGATGGTCCTATCCCTGGGAGTGTTTAAGGCCAAGATGGATAGGGCCCTGATCAGTTTGGAATAATGAAGGTGTCCCTGCTCATGATCTTTAAGGTCCATTCCAACCCAAACTGTTCTGTGAGTCTATGAAGAAACCTTTAATTATAATCTGCTCCTTTCACCCATGCCCTCACAATGAAGTCTATTATAAAATATACACCTGATCCTGAGACTGAGAAATCACAACCTCCAATTTAAGGCATTGATAATGCAAGTTCACCGCTCACAGAAGAGGTGCTAATATTAAACACAGCATTTTACCAGCCCTTTACAGCTGCAGGAAGCCTACAGGAGGTCTGGCACAATTTGCTGCCAGACCTCCTGTAACTCATGGGTGTCTACTGGAATGCTCACTTCTACATAACCAGTGCTGCCAACAAATGGTATGAGCAGTGACACCTGACACTGCTACTCCCTGCTGTGCACTAACGTTTCTACTTTGAGTCCTTCCTATATAGACTTTAATCAGCAAGGGAGTATCTGCTTCTGTAAATGCTATAGTCAGGTTTCAGTGACATTGAGAATGTTATATTTATATTTAAAAATAGGTGGTTGCAATTCCTCTTTGGTAAGCTGGTAACATCACTATGCAGTCAGCCAATTGATAAACAATAGCATAAGGACAACACACAGTACTAATGGTGGGTTTACATATCAAGTAATATAAAATACAGGTTTCAGATTGCAACATGTCTTTCCTGCTGAGAGAATAAGCTCATAACCAAGGCTAAGGATACCCATCAAAATCCATTTTCATACAGCATGGCTACTCTACTCTGCAACTTTATTAGCCAGGTTTCAGCTCCTCAAGTGTCAATTTTCCACAAAGGAATAAAAATACTGGTGCTGTCAGATTAGGCTAAGCAAAAGGCTTTTGTTGTCATTGTTTTAATTAATTAAACAGGGCAATGCAAAGCCCATGGATACATTAACAGCCTAACTGCAAGAAACACTTAGGCTGCATTCTGAAAGACACCATTTATCATTTTAATAAACCATCTGTCTGTCTTTCTCATGCTGATCTTCTTTGCCTTCAGCACACATCTCAGCATACCACTCCCAGCACTCCCCTCCTTGGACAGGAGCCCTGTACTGTTGCCAAAGCAAAGGGGATGCAGTCCCTGCATACTGCAACACCTAATTCCTGAGCACCGCTTGTCTCTGTGTTTTGCTAACAGTAAGCAATCCTCAGTACTCTGTCACATGACAGAAACACTGCAGGTTCTTCACTGATCTTTCAAATAAATACCTGCAAAACCCAACCTGAAGAACGGCATACAGGATATATCTGTCTGCTGAAGGGATAGGGACATGCCTAGAGATGGGACAGACTCACCTGTTGACATATACTCCTCAGTACATACTTGGCATAAATATCCAAGCTGGCTGTTTCTACAGTTACTACACGACCACCAGCCTTCCTGGTGCCCAGCTCATCATCCATGAGATCATCAACACCTCCAGGGTGGGAAAAACCAGAGCCTTTCAGTTCTGCATCTCCTATAAGGAAAACACAAGTGTCACATAATCAACAAGTCTAACCACAAAGCCTGACTCAAAGAACATCTTGAGATTTTGTAAACTCTCCCTGTGATCAATGACCTCTCTGCAGCAGCCAACAGACTCAAAGCATGTTCACAGCTACAGATAAGCCACATATTCACCAGAACAGATCTCCTCTGGCCTTCTGCACAGCCAACACGAACAATATAGTGCCTTTCTCCCACTCCCCTGGAAAACATGGTTATAGATTCAGGCTAACACAGGTACACACCCAGAACAAAGACAGCCTTCAGCACTGCAAAGACTGCTCCATCCACAATACGATTCTGGGAGGCTGCCAGTAAGTGACGGTCACAGGAAGAGCGGATTCCCACAGTGGGTTTGTCTGCAAAGAGGACAAAGGGGAAAGGCAATACTCAACAAGAGAGAAAGGCACAGGCTCCAGAGCTGCCTGAATTATGTGCCAGCAAGTACCATAAAATCCAGCTCTGAGAATCTCGAGGCCAGTTCTTTTCCTAACTGTAACATGGGGTCCATTTAATTAAGTTTCAAGAAGCATAGTGCCAATCACATTGTGACAACTGAACCATGAAATCCAAATGGGGTGCAGAGCCTGTGTCATGAACTCCAAGCTCCAACAGTACCCTAGACCTAAAATACAGGCTGGATTTAGAAATCTGAGCTATCAGGATACTGGTGAGAAGCCAAGAACAGAGCTTCCTGGAATGTTTCCATCATCACACAAAAAAGGAGTGCTGTAAAACAGCAGCTTCTGGCACCAAGTTAAGAGGCTATACAAAGCTCAAGACATAAAAGAAGAAGTGATCATTACTCTAATGGCTTAGTGACAGCAAGGCCACCTCTACTGGCTGGTTTCCTGCCTCCAAGAACCTTCTCCCCAGTGCCAGGCTACCATGGAGTGACATAAATGGAAGGATACTGTTCTTCGTCCTATGAAGGAAGTGCATCAGGCTTTGCCTGCTTTATTCAAAGCAAGCAGGTTACGATCTCTAACCATAAGGTCTCATATCTCTCTTCTTGGGGTGCAAGAGCCTTAGTACTTTCACAGCAAAGAAAGGCTCTAGGTTCATTCGCTTACTGCCGTCCTGCTGGCATGGGTTCAGCTGTGGAGTCTTAAACAGATGGAGTAAAATCCGGCAGGTCAGACGTGCTCCTGGTTCTGAGTCCTGTTCACTGCAGGCTATGTAAAGAAAAGAGACAACTGAGATTTCTTAAGCACCAGGACAGCTGACTCTCAATCCAAAAAGCTATTCACAGTGCACTGCCCTGGAGCAGCCAGACGAGAAGCTGCAGCAGCCTTATTGTATTTACAAATATGGAGCATGTGCAGCAATTAACATGCAAGCTAGCAAATCCTCCAGTATTATCCCCAGTGAAATGCATTGCATTCTGCTTGCTCCATCTTTCCAACTTCACCCTGTCAAGAGTCTGGATGCTTCAACCCCCAGAGCTGATGATAGGAAGGCTGATGGCAGAGTAAGGCAGGGGCACAGGTGCTATAAGCCCTACTGACTGTTCTAGCCAAAATGCTAAGCTGAACATTATTATCAGTGGGAGGCATACTGCTGGAGATCAGAGCTGAGTACAATGGTCACACAGTGAGGCTGATAACAGCTCCCCATGTTTATTTCAGCTCCAACACAAACTCAGGAGAGCAGGGCAGTGAAAAACCTTAGCACAACCAGTTTCTGGTAGAAATCAAAAGCCCCAAATTTCTCTAAAGCACCACATTCAGTTATGAAGTATATGAGAAGTTTTGAAGGATTGTTTCACAACTATCGAGTTCACCAAGTATGCATTAAGCACAGGCCTTTGGGACAGAACTGAGAGTCAGAGGTTTGTGCAGGGATGCACTTACCAGCATTGAGGAGTGAGGGGATAGCAGCACAGCGAATCAAGTCCTCCAGCAGCAAGCACTGCCGGGCAATGAGAATGGCAACAAAGGTAGCCAAGGAATCATGGAAAGATAAGTCACTGACCTGAAAGAGAGGAGATCAGCCAGTGATCCAAACAGTCTCTACCTCATTCCCTTTGTCAGTAATTCCTAGGAGCTGTGGGGGGCAGAAGGGCCCATAACCCCTGGTCAATGTCCATGGTCTGCCCAGGCTGCAACAAACAACAAGGGCAGCCCCCGGTATTCAAAGCCTTTTCCCTGCCCTCAGAAGACAAAGCCTCCATCCCTTGTTCACTTTTGCCTTCTCCCAAGGGATCCCTCCACTCCTGCTTCAATTCCTTTTCCCCTTTTGAATGTTTGCACTTGCATCAACATTGCAGAGGAGATCATTGAAGCCACAGGTCCCATTATTGGAGGAACAGCACAAAGCTTTGAGCACACCCAGCCACTCGGCACTTAGAGACTTGCAGTAGCCAGTTAGCTCAGCACACAGGATAGCAATGTCGTTCACCCTGTTAAATAAATAATGAAAAAAGCAGAGGATCAGCTTTGCTACTCATGCATGCCATCAGGTCAGCGACTTTCTAAGGGACCCCAGCCTTGGCTCCTCCTTCTTCACACCCCGAGACAGCCAAGATATGGCCACTGGCTTCCTTACCCTCACCTAAAGAATTTCTCAGTAGAACCATGAAAGCTCTGCCTCTCACCTGTCTGGATCATGGTGTCCCACACACACGTGCATTAGTGCATTACAGACAAAACTGTAGCGATTGGCTGGGTTTTCATTGAGGCTCTTGCCCAGGTTGGTGTACGTGAAGTTATGTGCAGATGGATTTTCAATAGTGTCAATCATGAACTCTGGTTCCCATAGCATGTTGGAGTCAGATGGCTCAACATTGCAATAGATTGTGTTCTTCACCTTGGAGCAGAAGTCACTAAACAGGACAGAAAAGCGATTAGGAACACAAAAAAAACTACGCGGCCACTGAACTCCGGTGAGCAAAGACAAACCCTCCCTGGGCTAGAACATGTTGAAACTCAAGATCAGTGTGTACCAATAAAGGCTAATTAATTTGTTATTTTCTATTCCTTCCTTTCTGTGCTTGCATTCTAAGATATATTGAACATTCAGTTTGTTTTTCACAACAGCCAGAGCTTTACAAAATTTTTATCAGTACTCCTCTTCTGTGGGGAGGAGACTCAGTTCCTCATAAGTCATTTGAAACCTCTGGTAATTTATCTACTCACCCTCCTTTGGACCTAAATCCACTACATGCTTTTTGAAGTTTGATGCCCCAAACCACAAGGCACAGTTGTACCATGACATAAACAGGGCCTAATGATGCTCTTTGTTCTGTTCTCCATTCCTTTACAAACAATACTTAACATTTAATTTGTTTTCTGACTGCTACTGTACCCTATAATGACATTTTAAATTATGTATCTGTTAAAGCTCAAAGATCCTTTATTGACCCAGTAGAACATATCCACCACCACCCAGAACTTCGAAAGGAACAAAGATAATCCTAGGTGCATTACTGTACGTTTAACACCACTGACATTCTGCCAGTTTATCACCTGGTCACCATCAACACACCCTACTATAACAACCTGCAGCCACCTTCTATTATATGCTAAGTAACAGTTTTATGAAAAGTTTTGATATCACCACTCACTTCTGAGGCATAAAACAGCACAAGCACTAGCAGAGTCCTTTAGAACTCCACAGTCACTCCTTGTTTTCATCTGTAACTTATTGTTTGCCTGCTAGAGGATATTCCCTTTTATCTGTGGCCATTTACTTTAAAGTTTTGCTGAACAGCTTTTGGGAATTCAGTTAGACTAGTATGAGGTTTCTCATTTCTGCATGTAGGACAACTCCTTCAAAGAATTCCAGTATGACAAACTATAAAAACAGCAATCCCTCCTGCTTTCAATCCAGTCCAGAGACAGACTTCCAAAGCTCTCTGTAGCCAGGAGTTTGTCCAGCTGCTATCAAGGCAACAGCCATTCTCACAGCCCCTCACTGCGGGGTAACCCCAAGGGTCAGATGTTCCCACAACACACCTGCACTGGAAGCTCTAATAGGGAGCAAGGACTGAGAGAGAAGACAAAGTGAAGCACTGTACTGGTAAACAGGGCTGTAAGGAGAATTATCCTTTCACAGGATCAGGTAAGCAAAAAGCCTGGGAGATCTGTGGACTCCATCTGCGGGTGGCTAAGGGTGCTAGTGGAGGGTCAGTTGCCAAGATAAGAACTGCAGAGAACAGAATGCCACAGCATAAAGTAAGCCCATAGGACAGAACCTAGAGGCAACATCATCAGAGCAGAACCCAAACTGCTAACCGAAGCAGAAAAAGTAGCACAAGAACAAACACAGAACCAAGAAGAGCAGGTTCAGAAACAGCCCAAGGAGTATTAGAGGGCAGAGAACCACTTTTAAAATTAACTGCTCAGTCCCCAGTTTAGCAGGAACTAAACTCTCTACATCTATCCTCCAGGAGTGGGGTAGGTACAGACCTGTGGAGGTGTAGAGGACTACTGAGGTAATTCACTAAAATATGATTATTTATGAGTCAAGACTATCCAATGAATCATTCAGAGGATCTCAGGAGAAATCCCATCAAACAATCAAAACGCAAAGTTTAAGCCAAGGTGCTGTAGGGAGAAATACCCACTCAAATACTCAGCTGCATCAGACTCACCTGAAGAGCTCCCCAAATTTACTTTTGAGGTGACTGCAGGAGGTATACAGGTCATAGAGATAGGCCAGGATACAGCGCTCTGCTGAGGAACCATCTGAGCGGTTCATGCCATGTTTCACCACCCCACACAGACTGCAGAGAGACAAAAAGATGTGAGCTGAACTCTCAGGCACCAAGTAGCTGCCTTTTAGGAAGGACATAGATGTCCATGCCCCTTATAAACCTCAGCATATACACTGCTTCCTTACACACAGAGAGGGGGAGATGCCCTTACCCTTCAAAGACCTGAGCCATCTGGTCCTGGTTCAGGATAAGGCAGGAGTGGTAGTGCCGCAGCACAGCCACGATGCACAGGCACAAGCTGGTGGTATAGCTGCCAACAAGGTCGGAGGATTTCAACAGCAGTTCTGCCTCCACCACGCTCAGTTCATTCAGCAACTGCACCCAATGACAGAAAAACCCTTCAACAGCCACAGGGGTAAGGTATGGTCAGAAAGGGAGGAGGCACACCAAACCCACAGCCTATAGGACCTGCCAGGAAAGGCACTGCCAGGAACTTACTTTCCACTTAGGGATGCGCCCCAGAACAGTTGGCAAAATGTCTCAGGCAGTTACAAGGAGCTGTCAGGGCTTGGGTATCAGAGGGTAATTGGGACATGGCCACAGGCAGTTTTAAGCAGCTTGTTTGGTAGTTCTATCCTGCATAAATCTCACTCTGATATCCTTTCCAGGCTAACAGCCACAATTCCATCAGCTAGGCTTCAAGAGACACCTGGTACAGGCTGCAGAAACAGCAACAGGATTTTAGCAGAAACCAGAAGGCAGCGTGAGCTGCTATGTGCCAAGGATCTTTCCAGGGGAGCAAGGTAGGCAAGGTGCCAGGGACAGACAATCCCCTTCTCACTCAGAACAAGCCCTGCTGCAACCAGGGACCAGAGATGCAATGCAAGTCCTTTGGAAACAAGCCCAAAGCCTTTGGAAGAATAATCCTCAGAACGGAACACGCAAGACTATCTGCCATAGATAACCTATTCCTAACAGCTGCAGCCCAGAAACATCACAATGCTAATCTGACCACCTCCATGACACAGGTCAGAAGGTCACCAGTGATGACCAGAGCAGGCCAACTATCACAGCACAGATCTGCTGCCTCTCAGGTGGACAAAGCCCTCCCCAGGGAGCACCTGAGCACACTGCCCTTACCTGGATGGCAAAGTCGATAAGACCACTGATATTGAGTGAATACTCCATCAAGTCAAATATGAACTGCACATGCTGTACCAGAGGCAGGTGGTATGACATTCCCAAAGCAAAGCTGGTGATCTGTTCCAAGACATTACGAGATACCTGCAAGTGCAAGACAACACAGAGTCTCTCTCCCCTTCTAGACGTCCCTCAGCAGGCTCATCTCCTTCCAGGAAGCTGCTCTCAGTAATACAGAGACACAGTCAGGGGCCAAGAAGGACAGCAGTCTTCAAATTTTCATACCTGAGATGTGACTTGGTGCTGATCAAAGTGAGAAAGGTGCTGAAACTTTGCAAAGATATCTTCAGCTGTTGGGAATGCTTCTGGCTTGCTCTTTTTCCTCTTCTGGCCTTCCTCCCCGCCTACCAAAGTTGAAAACATCAGAAAACAGTATTAGGCTGCTTTCCTCACCAGAGGGTTAAACATCAGCCATCAGCTTCTGACAGTTCCCCAGCAAGATCAGCCCCTGTCATGAAGCATAGGCAAAAGGCCTGACTCCTAGACCTTAACTTGATAAGGACTATCTTTAATTAAAAAAAAAAAACCACAACATTAAGGAATCCCTAAGAATGACAGTAGGGCAAACATCAAGTTTATCCCAAATGAAAGTACTCCTTGGAGTATCCTTCTGTCTTGATTTGGAGATATACCTATTCTCTGATGAGGACAGGCATTCTGAACTGGAGATGCTCAGCCACAAAAGTTTCTTTGTCAAAGGATTCCTTAAAGCATCATCTTTTTACCACATTTTAAGTTGCCTTTCAGGCATCAGACTAAGAAAGAAAAATTGTAGCTAGAGTCTCAGCTATTGGACACCAGATGCCTTCTGTTGATTTTGACCCAGCTATACAAATTTCCTATCCTATGCACTTAGCACGTGCCTAAAAGTATAACAGCATGATACATTTAGCAAAGTCTTTGCCAAACACACATTGGAAAGTATTTTTTGCTTCTCGTACAAGCATCTAAATGCAAGAATAAATAAAATAAAATATGGAAAGCCAATGTTTTGGCCAGGGTCTCACTCTGAGCCTCAATTCTCTTCTGATGACAAGTTAATTAAAGAGACACTGCCAGCAGGAAACCAATTGTCTTACTTGCTGGCTATTATGTCTAAAAACAGAGCACCATTCCACACTCTAGTGCTACACTAGTAGATTGCGTAAAATCCTTCCACTGTGAGACTCCAGACAAGGGAATCCGCCAACTGGAAAGATGCTCTTACTTCAGAAAGGAGTGTCTCAAGTTCTACTAACCTGTCTCTGCAGTGCTCTTTCTGTTTAAGACTTTTAGAATGTCTTTGGTTATTTTCTTGATCGTATGCCGAGCATCGTCCCGTTGTTTTCCAACCCCAAAAAGAACTACCAGCCTTTGGTTACACTCATGACTGCATGACTCCTCCTGAGGAACCAAAAGAGACAACTGCATTAGCAACTACAAGGCTAAATTCTTTAATCTTGTTTCACATCTGTATCTCTGAAAGGAAAAGTAATCCTTCATCTCAGAAGCTTCTCTGGGAGTAAGCAAGGAATCATCCAGAAAAGCAGGACTTCTCCTCACCCAGCCACAGCAGGGAGAGACAGGAGCCTCATGACAAGGGCAGCAACAGGGGAGCAGTGTCATACCTGAGGAATAGGGAAGTGTGTTGCATACTGGATGTGCCGAGGCTGGTCATACAGGGATGCTAGCATTCCTTCCACAGACTTATCCTTCAGCAGAGTCTTTGCTTCCTTTTCAGGATCTGGCTTTTCAGGGGAAGGGCTGGCTTTAGATTCACAATGCATGGGTGGAGAAAACATCTGGGGAGACATCAGAACAAGAAAATGTAGGTAAGGGAACATGGTCATGCAACAGTAAAGACTGCTGAAGGAATGTACCTCTGTTCAGGCCTAAAAAGGAGTAGGAAAAGGAAAGGCTGGAAAACCAGCCAATTCTTAAGGCAAAAACCAAGATAATGTGATAAGAGACTATTCCTATTTTTTTGCTTCTGGTCCATGTTGTATATTAAGTTAAACACAACAGGAAATAACACAATAGGAGTAATAAATTCATGACTTAGAATTTTGGAAACAGCCCCTTCCACAGAAGTGAGGATCCTGGGAAAGCATATAGCTTTACATCACACTTGCCTGACATGTATCTTGAAATGTCAGAAATGGCTGGATGGATGTAGGTACTCGGGCATTTTTCATGCACCACAAGTTTATTTTACTAAGTGCTTCAAAGTGTTCTGCTACCATGAACTATGCCCACAAATATGAAGAACTGTAAACCTGAGGAAGTAATGAAGGCCACACTGTAGGATGAAAGCAGACTAATGTCTTCTCCCAGGATCAAGAAAACCTCTGCAACTGGTCACTGCCAATCTGATGCCATCATGGTCATTCATTTCTCATCCACTTCCAAGCAGCCCACTTCCTACCCTGCTCAAACCCTGGGCTAGCAGTAGCCAGAGAATAAGAGGTCCCAGGAACAACTGTGACTCACTCAGCTCTGATGAACACCAAACTACATAAATAGGTTATATGGGCCTTTTACAAATATGAACTGCCTTACAACCCAGCCACTTCCAGCAGATACACAAAAGCAAGGCACATGCTGTTCCTGGGCTCACTACAACACACTGACCCTACTTACTGAGTAAGAGGTAGGAAATGCTGGAACATACCGAAAAGTCTGTCTTTTCCATGTCATCAAAGAGCATGCTGGGGTTGTGGTCAATGTCCATAGGCTCTGAAAGACCTGTGTCCTGGGAACAGACAGAACAGTTTTACACCTCAGTGATATATCAGGGAAAAAGAGAGTGTTGACTACATTGGTCACGACTACATTTGTTGACAAGCATTGATGTCAATGTTGGACAGTGACAGCAATATGCCACGAGATACATGGTGCCTGGCAAGTTGGAGCCTGATACACCTCAAATATGGACAAGCCTCACACAGCACCTCATGATATGCTGCTCTGTATTAAGCCATGCAAGATTTTCCTATCTACCCTTCTGCAATCTGCAGGTCCTTTGCAGTCACTGAGAACATAACCTTAAATTGAAATGCTAAGGAAATAGGTTGGGGGAAGGAAGAACAGGAGTCAGCAGTACATCCTCTAGCAGGCAATAGCAAGGAGGCTGCAAAGCTGGTAAAAACAGGCAAGCACAACACAGAGATGTACACGAGGGCCATGGTGTTCGTGCTCTCACCTCCAGCTTGATGCCACTGCTTCCCTCTGTCTCCTTCCTGTCATGTTCCTCAGCAGGGTCATCAAAGGGGGAGGGAGGGCGAGGCCCATGAGAATCCATGGCAAGATCACCCCGGGAGATGAGCGTACACATGTAGATGTTGTGGGAGAAGACATCATGTCGGATTAGCTCACAGAACAGCAGCACCAGATTAAAGAACTCCACTTTCTCATTTTCCTTCCCAGGATCAGCTGAAAGAACAACACAGTGAGGGCCATCAGAGTAGTTCTGCACCACTATAAGCAACACCAGCCACCTAACCTAGGGCAAGAAAAAGCATTTCCTGAGATGTCAACACAGTGACTGATACACAGTTCTGAGATTACAGTGGGGACTAAAAGCAGAAAGTCCAGTTTCAAAAATTAGCAATTAAGTAAGTCAAAAGCTCTCCAGTGTCACAGCCCAGAGGCACTGGACTTTAGCCTAGAAGTGCTATTCCTGGGTGTACGAACAGCTGCCTGCATCATTCAAATCTGTTATCCTATCCCACTTAACCTGTCTGCAGAACTTCCCATGAGAGCCAGAGCTCTGTCACCAGTTAAAAACCTCCCTTTGGTTCTCAGCCTGAAGTAACTCCTGACTGAACTCATTTATCCTTGGCCAATGCTCTGTTAACAGAAGTGACTCTGTATCATCTTTCTATCATCTGGCCCTGCAAGTTGCTTTTCCTCCCTCTCCAAGAAAAGCTCTGAATTGCAAGGAAGTCAGAAAGAGAATTTAGATGCACCCAATACACACAAGCTAACTGCACACAAATGCAAAGTTTGCAAGAGAAAGAAAGCTAGAAACTGAGAGACCACAAGTTCTTATTTACATACTTAGCATAGGAGCTTGAGTGTCAAGGAACTGCATAAGGACATCCTGAAACACAGGAGCGCTGGCTGCTGACAGAGAGCCTGACGAGATGGAGCCCTTCTCATCCACAACTTCAGAGTCCCCACATCTCTGCAGAAATAGAAAAAAGTACCAATTGCTGATGCAGAGGAGAAACTTCCTATCCATGTATCTCAAAAAAGACGTATTCAAGAGAATTTTTCTATCCTGCTCTTACAAGCAAGCCACCACACAGGTTTCTATAAGCTACTGCACAGTCTCCAAGTATGTCAGCACTTCTGCTGTCCTCAAGAAATGGGATATGCACCATCCCACAGGCTCATTTATGACCTACATTGGGTCAGATGGAGCAAATGCCATAATTAGCAGCATCAGTGACAAGAGGCACTGTGCTGATCAGCCTTTGCCTGTAATCAGAGTTAGGTAACCTCTGCTCTCCTTTACTGCTCTCAGCCTTCCAGGAATAAGGACCTACCTCAGCCTCGATCTCTGCTTGACGCTTCTCCAAGAGTTTGGCCACGACCATGGCCCTGTGGCGCCCAGAGCGTTTGTAGCTGACAGCCCATTCACACAGCAAGGCCACCACTGCATCATCATCTGGGGAGATCTGGGGGGATAGAAACACTGCAGTGAGAACCTGAGCCAAGCAGAAGAGGGGAGCAGATATAACAGTGGGTCTCCTCCTCATAGAACAGGGCCTGAAGACTGCTACATTCCCCTCCTCCTAACAGGGAGGACAGATGTCAAGCTAGAGTCCTTCTGCTTTGACTGCATTTTGCAACATTGGGTCCACAGCCCCTGAAAAATCTCCAGATTGACTCTGCTTCAGAAAATCATCCCTCTTCCAGCAGCACATCTATAGAGTGGTAATCACAGCACTGAGTAAAACACAACTTCTCGACGCCCTCATATGAAGTATACAAACAGCCAGTCCCGCAGCTCTTCTAGGAACCAGTGCAGTAGTGGATGCACTCTGGTCCTACACATCACAAACATATCATCTCCCAGGCTAAGAGGAACCTGAACCGTGAGCTCCCAGGAATCAGCAGACGGCCCAAAATGTAACCAGGTTAGTACTGACATAACAAGTCCCTAGCACCAATATGGTATGCAGACTGACACCTTTCATCAATGAATTCTCTCAAGCTTACATGCATTTGTTGGACTTTCTAGAGCACAGAACCCACCCTTCTCATTTTAGTACCTCCCTAACAAGGCTGCATGAAATCCTTTTCAATGGAGATCATGTCCCTTGGCCAAGAGCCACTACCTAGTCAGCTCTCTGCAGACATAAGACAGTAACACTGGGATATAAACAAGAACACAGCCACATCCAAGACCAGGGCCCAGCAGCAAAGTCCCAGAGCACCTCATGACTGTCTTTGGTAGGGCCCAGCCCAAATATCCTGTTATACAAGGAATCCAAAGAGTTGCTGAAGTCAGATCTTTCAAAGCTGTGACTGTCCAGAACTTCTAACGTATGCAAGACACGGCCAATAGTGAAACCTAGAAAAGAACAGAAAAGAAAAATGTGTATTTGGCACCTGGTACAACACACTCTAGAGCAACACCAGATGCGCTGCCAAGGTCAGCTGAGGTCAGAAGGGCCTACACCTTGTATCAAGACCAGTTCTACATGGAAGGAAAGATGGGTTGTATCTGTGGGTGTTTCTCTTCCAAGTGAAAGAGAGGGTTTGGACCCTTTATCCAAATGCCAGATGGACCCTTCTCTAAGGGAAGTCTGATACATTCCTGGGGCCCAGGTTAAGGACATGAAATTATTAAATTTCCTAGTTTGGTACAGCCTTCAGACTATTACCCATTACTGGTCTTCCACAGAGAAGATGAAGTCGCAAGAGTAGTCCAAAGACAATCAAAAGGGACTTCAGGACCTTGGGACCAACCATTAAAAGGGATTCTGGGAGAGAGATTATTTTCTCTTCTATCCTTACAGTTACAGACAATGACATTGGAAGAAACAGATGGGCCCAGTCTATTAACACGTGGCTCCATGGCTGGTGTTGCCATCAAAGTATTGGTTTTTTTCTGACAATGGGAGGGCCTAAACAGCACCAGGCATGCTGGATTGTGTATGAGAAAGTGGCTGGACAGTCACATCCAGATGGTAGTGGTCAAAGGCTCAGAGTCCCAGTGGACATCAGTGATGAGTGGTAACATAGACAAAGATCAAATGCACCCTCAGCAAGTCTGTAGATGACACCAAGCTGAGTGGTTTGGTTGACAGTCCTGAAGGATGGATGACATCCACGGAGACCTGGACAAGCTTGAGCAGTAACCCATGGGAATCTCATAAGGTTCAATGAGGCCAAGTACTGCAGCCAGGGCAGTGTAACCCCAGTATCAGTCCAGGGAGATGAACAGATGGAGAGCAGCCCTGCTGAGGCCTTGGGGGTGCTGGTGGATGAGAGGCTGGACATGACCTGGTCTCACAGCCCAGAAAGCCAAGTGTGTCCTGGACTGCAGCAAAAGCCCTGTGGGAGGGGATTCTGCCCCTCTGCTCCACTCTGGTGAGACCCCACCTGCAGTGCTGCCTCCAGCTCTGGGGTCCCAGCACAGGAAGGACATGGACCTGCTGGAGCAAGTCCAGAGCAGGCCACAAAAATGACCAGAGGGCTGGAACACTTCTCCTAGGAGGAAAGGCTGAAGAGTTGGGATTGTTCAGCCTGAAGAAAAGGCTCTGGGGTGACCTAACTGTCACCTATCACACTAAGGGGGACTTAAACGAAATCTCTAGAGAAACTTTTCACAAGGACAGGACAAAGGGGAATGGTTTCAAACTGAAAGAGAACAGACTCAGACTAGATGTTAAGAAGAAATTCTTTCCTCTGAGGGTGGTGAAGCAGTAGGACAGATTTCCCTGAGAGGCTGTGGATACTCCATTCCTCAAAGTGTTCAAGGCCAGGCTGGATTGGTCCTGAGCAACCAGATCTAGGAAGGGGTCCCTGCCCATGGCAGGGGAATTGAGACCACTTGATTTTTAAGGTCCCTTCCAACTCAGACCATTCCACGATTCTATGAGAAGTTTCTGCAAGTTCATTGCTTGGGCTCATTGCCCAAGGAAAGCTGTTCCAGTCAGGCAAGGGTCCATCCAACTTCATATCATAACTCTCACTGTGGCCAACAGCAGATTTTAGGGGAAAGCATCAGAGCATGGCACAGAGACAAGAGGATAGTTCCCTAGTAAACATTTCCAGCTTCCTATACCTGGAATAATGAACCCTTACAAGATTTTGCTCTGGAAAGAAAAAAAGCCATGTCTTACTGCTGACAGTAAATACAAACAGTAGTAGATAGGAAAAAATCAAAAAGAATAGCCAGACAGGAGTTTTGTCAGAGTAGCACGGATCAGGTGGAAAGAAATTTTAACCTACAGCAAGTTACCTGCTGTGGTTTCTTGGCACTTGTCAAATGACCAGCGAACCTCCACAGCCTGGCCACGTTCCTTTATCTGCTGCTCAATTTCACGCAGCTTTGCCCGAACCTAGAAACAATGGACTTGTGTAAACATACAAAAGGATGCCTTAGAAGTCCTGTGAACAAAAATATTAGAAAACAAAGAGATTGACAGAAATTCTACTTAAGGTTAGATTTTGCCCATCTTCCAAGGACATCACTGTCTAGCTTATAGCAGAATGAGAGCACTTAATTCCTACAGAGTGAGACAGCACCTCCAGATATGCTTATCACACAACATGAAAAGAAAATTCCAAAAGAGCTATGATACAGCTGTTATCCCAAACTACAAGAGCTCCCTTTCGTGAAGACTGCTCACCTGCTGTGTAAAGGCTGAATTCCCCCCTGGCATGGGCAAGTTGGATGGAGCTATAGGCAGGTGGTCCAGTGGAGAGCCAGTCTTTATCCTGCTATCAGTCAAGGAATAATGCCACACAAGGGCACTGGGGCAACACAAAATTATACTCTGCAACAGAAAAAAAAGTCAGTATCACTAAACAAATTAAGATCAAAACAATTAAGTTACAATTCTACAGAACTAACCACTACTTTATCCTATTGCCCAGGAACTCATTATCACCTATACAACACATTTACTATCTGGGTGAGTTGATTTTGAGGTTTTTTGTTTGTTTGTTTGTTTGGTTTGGTTTGGGTTTGGTTTTTTTGTTCTTAGCTCTGAAAGACCCTTTGGATCATACAAGTTCACACCTCCAAGCACAACCTAACCCTCTTGGTCCAGAAGCAGCATTTACATTAGTAACTTACAACACCTATCAAGTGTGATGTCTGAAAATAAATATGAGGTAACACGCCTAAATTAATTTAACCATTTTGTTTGGTAATCATAAGTCTGATGATTATAGTAACAATACCATACTATATGCATTCTCATTCTGTTACAATCTCATACACTCACATAAACACAGGCAGAACTTCACTGAAAAATTCCTATTATATTCCCCTACAGTTTCTGGTTCACAAAGCTGTTTTAGACACTCAGACCAAAGAATCTGCTTATCTTGAGAACATTTCAGCAAAGGTTAATTATGTACATTCTTAGAATCATGCAAATTCTTAGAAATGCACCTGTTTCTACTGAGACATACTAAAGATCAGACCATCATTAACCAACATCAACTTTTTAAGCAGGTTGTGTCTGAACTCCAAATCAGCCAAACCTTTGAGGTGTGTATGCTCATCTATTTTCCCCAGATTGTTATATTATTATATATATATATATATATATATATATGTTTTATTGCATAGAAAATAGGAAAAAAACCCCTCTAAACTTCTTCAACAGAAAGCAAAAAGGACTTAATAAGAATGCAAAGGGTTTATTTATAACCCTAAATTGCTTTCTAACCCTTGCTTCTAGAAAGATCCTTACTTCTAGTCAACTGTACTATAGGAATTTTCTTTCTCTCTCTCTGAGAGCTGTGTGGCTGCTTCTCAATCCTGTGAGAGCTACTTCATCTCAAGCTTCTGTCTTGAGCAGCAGGTTCCCAAGCTTTGTGCTCTCTTCCTTTCCAACTCCCGCTCCATCCTGCACTCTCTGGAACCTTCTCTGCTTTAATAAGTCTTTTCTCCCCTGAAGAAACAAATCTCCACTCCTTCTGCATGGACCCACCTCACCTAGCCACCTTCCTCTTAAAGAAGAAAAACACAGTCATGAATGAATGCACACACTGAACAGGATTCGCCTCTCTGACACGAGGACAGTAAGGACTGAATTCCACAGTGTCACAACAGCACCTGTTCTTCAGACATCTATCAGTATGGCTTTGGCAACCTTGCCCTTTTATTTCAATGTAAACATTTAATCAATCCCACCTGTAAAGATTATGAGTTCAGAGTAGTTCCTCTTCACAGCCTGCTACTACTCCTAAACTACTACATTCTTCCCTGAAGTGGGAGGGGCTGTTTCTTGTGTGTACTGTTTGGTTGTGAGTTTGTTTTGGTTTTTTTTTTTGTTCTGTGGGAACTTTTATTCTGATGAGGGGTTGTTCGATTTTAAGAGTTGACAAAATTACAAAGCACTTTAATTTCTGGCATAATTTCCTTTCCTGGATGACAACCTGCTATTGATATAACAATGGGAAATAACTCTTTTTTCTTATCCTTTCTTTTGTAAAGCTTTCCCGGCCATATGAGGCACCTGTGAATAGAGCAAAAGGCTCTATTCCAACCCATTTTTCTTATGCAAGTCAGTCAAGGGCACTGCTGTAGCACCGACGTCTGACAAAAGCTCTGTAACACATCAGCAAAGATAACCATGGTTTGATATTTCTGTATTTAAGAAACTGCTGACTCAGACTGTAATGGTTTCTCTGTGATGGCACACAAATTGTCTCTGTTGACCCCAGAATCACCATCACTTAAACCTACCTGAAGGATGCAGCTGAGCCCATACACCACTGGCCGGTGCTGGGGGCACAGTAATAAGTCACTGAAAGGGCTGGGAGGAGGATTCCCTGCAGCTGGCTGAGGGGTGGGAGTTGAAGGAAGAGCATTCCCTGTCTGGGCAGACAGGATGTGTGGTGGGTGCCCACCAGCACCATCCAGCTGCATAGCAAGCCTGCGGGTGCAGAAGTAGGCCAGACGTCTGGACAGGTATGCAGACTGCACAAACTCTCCAGAGTACTGCAGGAAAGATGGAAGGAGAGGCAAACATCCTTGTCACAAGGAACACAAGAAAAAACCTGACCTTCCCAAAGTACTGCACTGTGTGACACTGCCTTGAAGAGGCAGTTCCTTTTTACAGAGAGCTCCTTAGCATCATGGATCACCCACTGGCTGCTAAGCATCAAAAAAACCCTTCAAATGCTCCCTGGCAATGACTTAATGTATAAAAATGTACCCACACCCAGCCTTCCCAGAGCTTCAAAGGTTTGCCCAGAATCTGTTGCAAGAGAAAGAAAGAAAAAAGCAGTTTCCATGTACTGGTGCACAATCAGTGGAACTATCACAGTTGTGGCATGGGCAGGGATTATCAAGTCCAGTGCAGGGAAAAAGGGTAAATGAGAATAAAAACCAGAAAAGAGCAGGACTAAAAAGACATCCTTGCATGAGCTAAGAAGGATGCTCACAGGGACACTCCCTGGTCTTCTTGGTGCAAAATAACTCATTATCCCCTTAGGTAATATGAAGGGGATGGCCAAAGCAGAAGTCAGTGCTCTCCTAAAGCAAGCTAAGGCTGCATTTCTCACCCGCAGCAGCAAAGGAAGGAGCATTTTCAGAAATTCGTCTTCTCCTGACCGTATCTTCTCAAAGCACTCAAGGACCCACGTCAGGAATTCATGCCGGTCCAGCATGCCATCCTGCATGAAGATAAAAGCAGAGCAAACGGATGGAAGTTGAAGTAACCACCACTAAGGTAAGGAAGACTAGCAGCAGCCTGCACTCCAACAGTGGAAATCACTCTGCAATTTTTCACAGTTCTGTGCTACCCCTGTCCTATTACTGAGCTCAAAACTGCATCTAGTCCTAGTGGTCTATTCACAGAAAGCAAGCATTTTGCAGAAATAAATCACTTGGCATCCACTCCCTTTGCCCTCCTCTGCTCACACCGACCCAGCAGCCCCCACCAGTCCCTCACCTGGAACATGAACATAGCCAGTTTCTCATTGTAGTCCCACTGCTTCAAAGCCTGTTCCACCTCTTGGGGCACTGGTCCCGATGGTGAACCACAGCCTTGTCCTGGGAGCTGTCTGTAGAACTCTGCAATTTTCTGCAGCTGCTCTGACAGGTACTTGGTGATGATCTGTGTCCATTCTGGAGAAAATAGGTTAGCAGTGAGCACTGTGGCAAAGAGGAGTAGGAAAGAACTAGGATGGTGCATAGGTGGAAAGCAAAAAAAAAAACAAAACCAGAACACAGTCAGAAGAAGTCTTCTAGACTATAGCAATCTGCAGCAGGCCAGTATGCAAAGGATGTTGGATCCAGTAATGCTTAATTGGAAATTGGAAACACTAACAGGGAGTAACATACCAAAATTCTCTGGGAAATGTACATACTCACTTGGGAAGTAGCTAATCAGTCATCACTAAATGACAGCTTTACAGTCTTTGTATGGTAAGAAGAAAACAGGTTAGGCAGTAAAGGAGTTCAGTAGAACTTAACAGGGAGAAAGAAAAGTCAGGCTCCCACAAAGTATTAATGGCTGCTCAGACTTATTTTTCAGAGTACTTTCACAGGTGGGCCTGTTGTTCAGACAGTTAATTACATCAGAACCCAAGGACTTATCAGCAGGAAAGTTTATTATTATATGAATTTCCAGGCTACCTCTTACTAATCAAGAGCAGGCTTAGAAGGAAACAGCTGGGATGGACAAACCCAGTGCTGCACACAGAGTGCTTACCAATGAAAGGATCAATGACATGACGCTTTTTCACCTTCGTTTCCGTGATGGCAGCATAATAGGCACAAGTCATTTTGATGAGCCAGGCTGCTCTCATTACTGGGACAGTGTATTTTGCCAAATAACCAAAGACCTCTTCCTTCTTGCTAAAGATGGGCACCTGTAATAAAATGGAGAGGGAAAACTGAACCAAGCACTTAGAATAAGAACTAAAGCAGCTATACCTGCTGCAGGCATGAAAAAGGTAAAAAGGGAAAAGAGCAACACTGTACCTCTACCTCAAAATAACCTGCTGCCAAAATTCACTTATGGTCAGAAAGCAGCAGAACCTGCAGAAAGCTGCATTTCAGTATAAACAGAAAATTTTTCAAAAAAAATTGAAAGAAGACAGAAAATATAATTATGTCACTGTAAATCCATGCCCTGAGTCCTGCAAACACCTTGGAGGTTATCCTCCAGAGAGCACATAAAGATCTGTGAAAGACACAGACTAAGGACTGGGTCAGTAACGGAGTATTTGCCATACAAAGTGAAGACATGGTTTTATACACAAAACCAAGTGGTTACAGAAGTCTCACAATATCATGAATATTCAACAGAAGACTTTGAAAAACAGGGAACTGAGTACACAGGAGGAAGGAATTCATTAATCCAAGATTAAAAATTCAAGATCCAACATAGGAGGATACCAGTGAAATCATCAGACTGCAGGACTATAAACCAGGAAGCAATAACACATGACAGATAAAAGTACAGCTGTGGGGCTCATTTCCACACAATACTCCAGAGAGCAAAAGTATGTGGGTTATCATAGAGGAATGAAAAAAAATTCACAAAAACCAGGCCCATTTGGCAAGTATCTTTAAGACCCTGAACTACTGATGTTCATTTACCTGCTATGTTTCCTACATTCTTCCCAATTACTCTCTGATGCCTCAGACTATTTGGCTGCTGACAGTCGCTCTTTCACATCAAAGTTCATGAAAATGGATAGAGCTCATTGCAGGAAAACAGGCAAAATCCTTGAAAGGTTCAAGCTTTCACCATGACCTCAGGAAACTGACAGCCAAAATGCAAAGAAGGACTAAGTCTATAAAGAGTCAGATTCTAGGAAAATCTGATTACTACATCTTCCCCCCAGGAATGACCATTTTGCAACTGGGAATTATGTTTTCTCCACAGTGCATACCAGATTCACAAGTATCTTGTTTGTAGGCCTCCCCTGAGAGAGACCTATCTCCCTTGCTATCAGGCCTAATAAAATGCCAGAGTAAGACCTCTCTTTCATATTCTACAGAATTGATAGCTGTAAGGGAAATATCTACCTAGACTCCAGAGCACAGAAATACTGTAGCCTGGCCAGGACCAAGTGACAGCACACATACTCTCCTCTACTGAAAAGCAGAAACACCTCACTGTGACAGAAGTCTGGGAAGTCATTTAGTTGAATATTTTCAGTAATTCTCGCTATGACTTTTGAGAACTTGAAAAACCCTCCACAACAGAAATGTCCTAATCTAAGCAACACACCAAAGGCAACAGTGGCAGCTCTTCTGAAAAACAACTGAACCTTAAAATAAATCAGTCTTGTCCTACAAGCCAAAAGCCAAAGTTGAACACACCTCCAAATAACAGACAAGAGACCAGTTCTCAAAGTGTGGACAACAGTCAGGGCACTACAAATTCTATATCCACTCTTTAAGCTGAAAGCTTCACAAGATGTATAGACAAGTAACTTCTCCAAACAGTAAAGACCTTCAGAAAACCTCTAGAAACAAGTACAGATTAAATTCTCTGCCCTGCCAGGCTGCCTCTCCTGTAACATACCTTCTTAGCAAGATGAGTGAGGGGCTTAGTTCCAGCCAGATCTGTGAACCAGTTGTTTATGGCACTCTGAGAACGTGCTGTCACCAGCCAAAAGTTATCCTTCTGATTGACCTGGGGTTTCCGTCTCCCTGTGTCAGGCAGGGTGTTGCACCGCAGCTTTTCTGCAATAATACTGCTAAAATTTGAGCTAATCTGGAGAAGAAAAAAAAAAAAAGGATTAATTATATTTCAGAGGTCAAAGACCTGATCAGTGTGCTTAAAATATCATTTATCATTCCTACCAGAAGTCTCACCAGTACCAACTTTTGAAACACAAAATAACTGCCAATAACTTTTTTACTATACTCACAGAGATGAATTCGTCTAGACAACTCATACAATAATCAAGCAGGGACTCAAGTTGAGACGGACACAACCCTTTAAAAATACTTGTCAAACCAGACTGAAGGCTTCTCAGACAGAACTTAGCCAAGGAAAACAAATATCCTGCACTTATTGATTGCCTTCCAACCCAGGTCATTACCAGTAGTTTTGTCAGGAAGTCAACATCTTGATTTCAGAGACTGAAAAAATGGAGTTGAAGCCTATTATATAACTCCCATTTTTAAACTTCCAGATGTTTCAAGAAATTGTACTTTCCTTTTACCGTGGCCATCATGTAAGCAAACCAGTAAGAAGCTTCCCTCTCCTACTATCACAGCCTTGTGCTTTAGTTGCAGAATTTAAGGAGTCCTAGATGTTGGCTTAACGAAGACTGCAGACACAGACCTGCCCCTAAGATGCACTGAGCCAGACAAGAAGCCACTCTCAGAGGTGAAACACAGTTCTAAACGAATGCAGAACTTGCATTCTACAGAAACGGAGAGTCAAGTGTTAAAAACACCCATAGAAAAGGGAAAGATCTCCTAGTTCTCGACACAAGGAAGGAACGAGACCCAGGACTGTCTAGGATCCAGCAGCCTGCCCTGCCAAACCCGCCCCTCGACCGTCGGGATTATCTCTCACCTTCGCCGGGTTGAAATTGACATTTTTGGCACTACCATGCTCGTCTCCAGAGACCGCCGGCTGGTTATTGAAGCCTTGCTTGACATTCAGCGCAGTCAGCTCATCCTGCGGGGGAAGGACGGTCAGCAGGGCCCGGCACGGCCCCTCCGCGCCCACCGCCGCAGCCTCTGTCCCCACCGCGGGGTCTGAACGAGGCGAGGCCCGGCTGCTCCCCCGACCTCCCCCAGCCCTCGCCACCAGGCACCGCCCAGGGCAGCGCTGGGACACGGGGACCGCGGCTCCCCCGGCCCGGCCAGCATCCCCCAACCCCAGGGGACCCGGTGGGACGGGGCCCCCTCGCCCAGCTGCCGGCCCTCGCGCCGCTAACCCGGCGCTTCCTCAGGTCCGGCCCCGGCATAGCGGTCCAGCACCCCGGGTTCCCCCAACACACTCGACTCCCGCACCTCCTTCTGCTTGGGGTCCTGCGGGTACACGTCGGGCGGCCCGAGGCGGGGGCGCTTGAGCGGGCGGTGCTCGTAGCTGAGGACGCCGAAGGCCGCCATGGCGGGCCGGCCGGGCGGGGGCGGCCGGGCCACAACAAGGGCCGCCGGGGCCGCCCGCGCCTGCGCGCTGCGCCGGGGCAGGTGGGCGCCGCCGAAGAAGCTACGGAGGAGCACGGAGAGTTCCGAGCGTTGCCGGAGAAGCCCGAGTGTTGCCGAAGAGTGACGAAAATTGACGGAGAGACCCGAGTACTGATGTGACTGGACCGAGGAAAGACGAAGAGCACCGAACGTAGCCGGAGAGATCCGAGAGAATACGGAGAGATCCGAACGTCTCCGAAGCAGGGACGAGCGAGGACAAAAAGAGCGGAGCGCTGCAGGAGAGTCCCGAGCAGTACCGCGAGGGCCCGAGCCCGGGTCGAGCGAAGCCGGAAACTGTCGAAGAGGGACGGGGCAGCCCGAGGGACATCACGTGACACACCCGGCACCCCCACTCCCCCCCAGCCCCGGCTGCCCCCCGGCCCTGACACCGGGGCACTCCCGGGACCCCGGCCACCAGTACCCCCGGTGCGGCCATCACCGCACCGGCAACAGCCTCCGCGGACACCGGCCGTACTGTCACACACACAGAGCCCCGCTGTGATTCTCTCCCTGCAACCTCCCCCTCTGACTGCCACAGTGCCTCCCAATGACGCTCCCAGGGATCCAGGCGGGCTGGGCGTTGGGATCCCCATCCCAGCCATGCTCCTGGGGCAAACCAGCGGCGATGATCCCTGCACCACGGCAGCGTGAGCCATGGGAACACGGCAGGGTGAACTGGGAGGCCCAAGAAATTGTGAGGCATAACTGAGGAGGAAGGGTGACAGTCCCAGTGGGACGAGCCGTGGTGTGCCAGTGGGTTAGCTGTGGTATCCCAGTGGGATGAGCCATGGAGTCCCACTGGGATGAGCTGTGGGGCCCCACTGGAGTGAGCCATGGCCCCCATAAGGTGGCCCATGGGGCAGCACGTAGGGGGCCCCCGGTGCAGGCGGTGCGTGGGGCAGGAAGCAGTGTGGTGCGGAAGCCGGCAGTCCTGGGTGAGGCTGTTCGCACGCGTCCCATGTCAGCAGCCCCCATGGCGGCTCCTGGCACCTTCCTCGTTCCTGTCCTTCTCCTCCTCCTCCTCTGTGGGCCGGGTCCCTACCCTGCTGCTGTCCACAGCCACCCAGGTAAGGGGGCACATGGGAAGGCCATAGGCCCCTTTTGTGGGTGGCGCTGGGGAATGGAGCTCCCCAGTGATGGCGGGCGAGGACAGGATGTGGGGCTGTGTGGGCTGGCACGCTGTTGTGGCACACACCAGGGACCCTGCGACCCCTGATGCTCCCCAAGACCTGCGGCACATATATGTTCTCTTGCAACTGGGCTGCCAGGAGGGTCAGGCTGTACTAGGGAGCCCTGCTGGGGAGTGTCCTCACACCCACTGCAGTGCTGGAGCATGTCTGACCCCGCCAGCCCCTGGCTACTAGTCCTGCAGTGCTCCTGCCTCACCACTCTACTGGCAGATCCTATTGGTCTCTGCTACGTGTGGGTGCTGGTCAGGATGGTCAGTGGATCTGCACCAGCTGCCCTTTCCTTCCTGGTCACCTCCGTAGTGCTGCGCAGAGGAAGGGGACAGGACATAGAGGCTTTTCTTTCCATCTGGCACTCTCATTCCAACCACTGTTTTCTGAAAGAAAAATCCACTCCTTATCTGGCTGTCAATAAAACAACAGATTTCTGTGGAAAAAGCTCCTCTGTATCTCTGGGCCTCCCAGGCTGCCAGGAAGGTGCCCTCCATCTCCATGTGTAGAAACAGCCTGTTTGCGCCATTGTGTTACATTACAACCCAGGTGGACTCTGGCTTTCTAGGGCCCCTGCAGTGCTGGCTGATGAGTTTGTTTGGTTCTCATGGAGGGATGCTCATAGGGATATCCAGGATTCAGGGATCTAGCATGTGCCATGTCTCTCCGGTACACCCCTGGGGCCTGGCTCAGCCACCCACCACTGCCATGCCCAGCAATGTCTGTTGCTTGCAGGGGTGGACTGTGTCCTCTTCAACGAGGAGTACATGACCTGCATGTGGGGGAGCAGAGAGATGCCCACAGTCAACTACTCCCTCTTCTACTGGTAGGTGCCCTGGCCAGTCCTACAGCAGAGTGTCCAGCAGTGGGTCCCTGGCAGCAGGGAGGCTTGCATCCTGGCATCAGGCTGCTTCTCCTCCCCAGGCCCAGGGTGGGGCAGGCTCTGTGTCCAGGGCAAGCAGGATGGGATGTGCTGGGGAGCTGAGGCATGTGAGGCCTTGGGGAGTCCTGGTAACCCACTGTGGCACAGGTACAAGAATACATCTGACAAGGAGGTGGAGTGCAAGCACTACCTGCAGGACCAGGGTGTCAGGGTCGGCTGCCACTTCAAGCAGAATGAGCTCATCCAGTTCCAGCCTTTCCATGTTCTCATCAATGCCAGCATTGGCGGCAAAACCCTGGAGATCCCCAGCAAGCGCATGTTGCTGCAGGACTTGGGTACAGAGGGGTGGGGGGGACCCCCCTCTCCTCTGCAGGGCTGTGGGTTCTCAGAGCTCCCCAGTGAGTTCCCAGCTGGCAGCAGGGCCACTGGGGTATGGGGCCAGCCCTCACTAGGCATTACCTGTATCTTGCAGTGAAACCAGCGGCGCCAGTCAACCTGACCATCCACAACATGAGCAACAATCAGCTGCAGCTCACCTGGGACTCCCCATACCCCAAAGGCAAGTGCCTGGAGCATGCTGTCAAGTACAAGAGCAACAAGGACACCAGCTGGACGGTGAGAGCTCTGGCCACAGCACCCTTGTGGCTGTGCCTGGGGGTGAGCTGTGCATCAGCTGCCAGGGTGGTCCCAGCCAGCAGCACAGGGCTCATGTCTCTGCAGGAGCTCTTGGTGAATGGAGATGTCTTCTCCTTACCCAGCGTGGACTATGAGAAGTCTTACACCTTCTACGTGCGCAGCAAGATCAACAAATACTGTGGAAGCACCCAGTTCTGGAGCGAGTGGAGCGTTCCTGTCATCTGGGGAAGCAACTCCACCAGCAAGGGTATGCTCTGAGGGCTGCAGTGGGATAGGATAGACTGGAGCATGGCAGGGCTCGCAGGTGAGAAATGGCCAAGCAAGTAGAGAATGGCCTGAGGCAGCAGCTGTAGGGGCAAGACCCATCTGGGTATGTGGGGTGTCAGCAGCAGCATCCTTTGTACTTCTGGAAGCAAAACACACCCTACCAGTGGGACCTGCTGACTTTTGCCAGGGTCTTCTTAGCACTGGAGGGCGTGGCTGGGCCAGGACAGGGTCACCAGCTAGTTACAGTGATAGGATGGCAGGGCCTGGGGACAGGCCTCTTCTCCATCCTCTGTTCCCAGTCATGGCCACCTGCAGGCCCAACCCACTGCCACAGTGGGGTGCTGTCCGGGGGTCAGTTTCAGCCCCACTCTTTCCAGGCACGGTGGAGGAACAGCTGCACTGGTTTGGAATCCGTACAGTCTTGGTCCCCATTGCCTCCTGTCTGCTCCTGCTGGTCTTTGTCATCCTGCTGGTGCGCACAGAAAGGTGAGTGTGGGGAGCTGATTTGGGGCAGCAGCACTGGGGCTTTTCCCCTCTAACACACCTCTCCTGCACAGGGTATGGGTCATCCTGATGCCCCGAATTCCCAACCCCAGCAAGAATTTTGATGAGCTGTTCATCACCCACAACGGCAATTTCCAGGTAAGACAGTACAGGCAGCCCTGCCCTGGGCCCGCCCTTTCTGTGTGGGGTTGGGGCTGGGCTGGGTGGAAGCTCCTCTCACCCTGCTCTGCTCCCTGGAGGAATGGGCTGGAGTCCCCAAAGATGTCATGGAGAGTTTCAAGACCAACTACAGTGAGAACATCTGCTATGTGACTGAGCTGCCACCCAAGGAAAGCCATGAGAACCTCTGGGACAGCAGCAATCATGCACCACCTCCAATGCCTGGGCCCCCAGCCACCCCCAGTGAGCACAGCCCCTATCAGAACAGCTACGGGAGAGTGTGACACACTCCTGCACCCTTGCATCCCCCATTCTCCACAGCTTTGCTTCCCAAACCTTACTGCTTCTCAGGCCCTGCTCCTGCCATGCTTTTGCCAAATGCCCTGGGTCCCTGGTCTTGCTTCCTGCCAAGTCCTCCTACCTGCTCCAGGGTGCCCACAAGCACACCCAGGGATGTGTCCTGGTGAGTGGGCAGCTGCAGCTGAGCAGACAGGGGCCACTGGCCAACTGATGGGGACACACAGGATGAGGAGTCTCAGGGGGTCCAAGTGTGGAAAAATAAGGGAAGATAGTCAAGAAAGATTGTAAACGTGCTTGAGTGCCTTGCAGCTGATCTACAAAAACACATGTACCAGACTCATCGTTGTTTAGCTCTGTGTGTTCAGTAAGAAGAACTTCTGTGTTTAGATAACACAGGCCTGTGATAGACTTAGTGGCACCTTATTTAACATGCTTGAGATTCCTGGCCTGCTGTGGGAAAGATCAAATCACAGTGGTAAACCACAACTGCACAAATCCTTGATAAACAGGCAGAAACAGCAGGTTCAGTGATCCTTTAGGGTGGACTAAGATCCACAGTGCCTGCATCCCTACTTATGTTCCTCTGCCTGGGTGCTGCCTGGGAGATCCTCCAGTCAGTGAAGTAATGAAAATAAATTTCCTCTTTGCCTTTCATCCGTGGTTTTGTGGTTGTTCCTGTGTCCTGCCTGTGCTGGCTCAGACAGCAAGCCACTGTGTTATCCTGGCAGTTCCCCCAAGGCCTTGCTTCTCCTTCGCCTGTGTCCCCAGTTTCCAGTGACAGTAAAGCTCTGCCCACCAGGGGTTTGCCCAGGCTCATCCTGCAGGGTCTGGGGAAAGCACCAGCGGAACCCCAAATCCTGAACACCTCTGACCTCTCACGCACAGTAAGGCAGGGGACAGTCGTACTGTCTCAGCCCTGCTGTCCCAGGCTCACAGTGGCAGCATGTTCATCAATCAACATCAAGCACATGGATGAATCCCGTCCTGGCCATCTCACAGGGCTCCCTGCACATTCAGACAATGTGCTATGACCTTACCGGGCAATGGGCTCCACTCTGGGCTCTCCAACCACTTCTGGGGCCACCTGCAGCCCCCAGCCACTGCTGCTGTCCCTGCAGATGACCAGACCTTTCTGGCCAACACTGACTGCAGGCCCCTGCCGCTGCTCTTACAGAATCCCAGATTCAATTATGTTGGAGAAGACGTTGGAGATTATTGAGTCCAACCTGTGTCCAAACATCACCATGTCAACCAGATCACAGCACTACGTGCCACCTCGTCTTTCTTGAAACATCTCCAGGGACAATGACTCCACCACCTACCTGGGCAATCTAATCCAATGTCTGTTCACCCTTTCTGGGAAGAAATTCTTCCTGATGTCCAACCTCAGCCTCTCCTGGCAGAGGGACATAAGACCACACCCTCCCATCCTATCACTGCTTGCTTAAGAGAAGAGAGTGGAACCCTCAGCTGGACCCTGAGACAGCCAGGCCTTGGCACATCAGGACCCCGGCACAGCGGTACCCCAGCACAGCCGGGCCCTGGCACAGTGGCACCCCAGAACAGTTGGGACCCTGGCACATCAGGACCCCGGCACAGCCGAGCCCTGGCACAGCCGGGCCCAGGATGGGGGACCACGGCCTTGTTCCCCCCCGCGTCCCGCGGTGCCCAGGACAGGCAGCAGCGCCCCCTAGCGGCGGGGCACCCCAGGCCCCGCCCACCCCGGGCGGGGGCGGGGCCTGCGCGCCGGGCACCGGTAACTTTCCAGCCCTGCCCACGTGGTGCGGCGGCGGCCGCCCCCTGGCGGCGGCGATTGGCGCAGGCGGGCCCGCCCCCCGTGCCTGCCGCGGTGCCGGCTCTGCGCTGCCGGTGGCTGCACCGGGCGGGGGCACCGGCACCGGGCACCGGGACTGCGCTCGGCTCGGCTCGGCTCGGCTCGGCTCGGCTCGGCACGGCAAGGCACGGGCTCACCATGATCTTGTGTCCCCAGAGCGTGGAGCACCCCCGAGGAAGCCGATGCCAGCGGCTGCCGGGGCAGGTAGGACCCGCCCCGCCGCCACCACCGGAGCCCGTACAGGAGCACCGGGCTTCTCCTTGCTCGCCGCCACCGGGCCGGCACGGCTGCGGCACCAGCAGGCCGGGACATTCCCGCTGCCCGCTGGCGGTGCCCGGGGCCGGCGAGGCTGCGCTCTCACGGTGCCCCCCCCTGCGGCTTGGTCTTGGTCTTGGTCCTGATTCTGCTCCCGGTGCCGGTCCCGGTGCGGCGGTGCCGTCCCCGTCCCCTTTGTGCGGGATGCGGGAGGCGCCGTGGCTCCATCACTGCCAATCAAACTTGTTTTTCTCTCTCCGCCTGCACTGCCTGCGCCGCTCACCGGGGGCGCTGCCGCCGCCGCCGCCCGCACAATGGAGCCCCGGGTACCGGCCCCGGGTACCGGCCGCCGGCACTGCTGTAGGGACCCCTTCCGCGGGCACTCGTGCTTTTCCCGTCCTCTTGAACACCCAGGCATAAAGGCCGGGCGAGACATGCCGTCGCGGCACCGTCTCCAGAAAACGTTACCGGAGGAGCCGTCGGTACCGACAGAGCCGCGGTCTCGCTGGGCGAAGGGATAAGCCCCGGCCAGGCGGGGAGCGCGGCGGGGTCCGCCGGCCCCTCTCCCGTACATCCCGGTGCTTTCCGGGCTCCTTCATCCTCCTGCCTCCTTTACGTGTTCACGGCTGCAGGCCGGGAGCGCCGGGGCACCGTTACCCCCGCGGCTCCACCGGGCGCCGAGGGGACGAGGTTGGCGGTGGGTACGCAGTTGAGGAGCCTGTTGGAGTTCAGGGCGCTAGGACACTCGAAGATTCTACTGGGAAGGGAGGCGATGCTCCTACCGTCCGGGAATGCGAGTGGATGCAGGGGAGGAGGAGGAGGGCTGTGGCCGAGGAGGATGAGGAAGGTGGCACTGGGGCCAATGTAAGAAGCTGGGGAGGCAGAACTGAGGGAATGTGGCAGGTGGTGCCAGTAGGAGACAGCCTGGGCTGAGCTGGTGCCTTTGGGAGTGGGCAGTTTAGCCTGGCCAGAGGCTGAGAGCCAAGGAGGTGGATGTTCTGCACCTTCATCCCCTCCTTCCTTCATCATGTCCTTCCAATATCTGCCTGGTTGTTTGCTCCACCATCACCTGGACAAGCAGAGTGAGGAGAGCTGGCAACACCAGAGGCCAAGCCATGGGCTGCTTGCACAGCTCTTCACTGGGGACCACTTTTCCCCAGGAGAAGTGAAAAGACCCCTGGCTCCACCTCAGCCCTCCAGGAGGAGAATACCAGTGGCTGTAGCCCCTTGGGTGTCCTCATGGCATCTCATTTCCCCAGGCAGAGTGATTTTGTAGGGGGCTTTTGCAGTTCACTTCTGGCTTTCATCTTCTCCTGTCAATCAGAGAAACTGGTGCTTTTCATCTCTTTCCATTTTAATTTGAGTTTTGGGGTTTTGTGGACCCCTTTTACCAGAGGAAGTGAAGAGGACACTTCAAATGTCATCAAGTAAATCTCTTGACACATGAGCGATGGTGTTTTCACCAGAAGTGCAGGATGGTGGAAAATAGCCTGAGCAGCTTCCTGCACTGCCTGTGTGGGTGCAACTGCTCTGTGCTGCCACACAGCTCACCCCTGCTCTGTCTGCCCCTCACCCCTGGGTGCTCTGCCATGCACCCTGTAGCTTTGGTGGTTTGCAGAAATGCTCCTGGTTTTGTCCTATGCCACCATTGTTGCCATGCTCCAGTCACCAGCCTTTGCGTGATTGCACTGGAGAGACAGGTGGAAGGAACGGACAGTGGTGTCAGCATGGCCAGAATTCCCCAGGAGAGATTTCAGTTCAAGCCTGGGAGAAGAGATGCATCCTTTACATCCAAGGGTGCTGCCTGGGCTCCCACATGCAAGCAGGAGCTGTGACTTTCTGTGTGATAAGGGTTAGCACCTGCTGTACCCGTACCTTGGGGTGGGCAGGCTGCAGGTGCAGACCATGCTGTCGGGTGGGAATTGTGGCAACACAGCCGTTGGAGCATGGCAGCTGCCTGGGCATCTTTCCAACATCCCTGCCCTCTGTTCCGACCACCCTCTCAGGAGAGGCTGTGCTGGACTGTGGACCTGGTGCAAGGCTGGCATGGGCATTGCTGGGGGTGTCTGGGCCCCCCTTGCCGAGTTGCCCATCTGTGTTTTCTCTGGTGGGCACATCCAATAACAGCTGTGCTCTGTGCTGCAGGACCCACTCCCATGCTGTCTGCCTGGGCAACATGTAAAGAGCTCTTCTGTGTGCTCCTGTTCACATGAAAGGTACCAGGATATGGTTTGCCTTTTGGCTTGCCGGGGCAGGAGCCTGGGAGCCCCTCTGCTCTTTCCACAGCTCTCTCTCATCTTGGTACTGGGCAGGACAGCTCCATGCTGGTGGTAAGGCAGATGGGCTGCTCCATTCTGGAATGTATTTTGTGTCATGTTTCTCCTGATCTGGCCTTGCACCACTACAAGAAACATCATTCCTGGCTTGCCCTTTGCTTCCACTCCACACAGAGCTTTGTCTCAGACAGTGACCAACCTGACAGTGTATCTTGCTACCTGTCTTCCCACTACCTGTGTCACTGAGCAATGCTCTGCCTGATAGCCATGAGTGTCCCTCTGGCAACACTAAGCTGGGAGAGGGATCTCTGCCCCTTGCAGAGCCTGGGCTTGGGTGGGGCATGCTGCTGCAGCAGGGGCTGCTCTGGGAAGAGCTAAGTGGAGTGTGTTTCCTGCAGGTAGTGAAGATGTCCAGCAGCGACCCCGAGTGCCCCCAGTTCCTCTTTGTGAAGGTGCTGGCAAGCCGAGGGCGGCTGGAGGCGGTGACCCAGCAGATGGGCTACCACCCACAGTACCTTGACAGCTTCCTCAAGACACAGCACTACCTGATGCACATGGATGGCCCCCTGCCCTTTGACTGCCGGCACTACATCGCCATCATGGTGAGCCTGCTGGGATCTGCCAGAGGGGACGGTGGGGGGGCTCGGCTCAGCCCTGTGAGGCTCTCCTCAGCCTCCAGCAGACACCCTTTTCCCTGGACTTCTCCTCTGGGGCCAGAATCACGGTGTCCTGGAGGCTGAGCAAGAGGTGGGTGTGGGATGCCTGTCCTGCTGGGGGCTGTGCACGGATGCCAATGTGCCGCTCTTGCAGGCAGCAGCCCGGCACCAGTGCCGGTACCTGGTGAACCTGCATGTGCTGCAGTTCCTGCGGGCAGGGGGTGATCCCCAGTGGCTGCGCGGCCTCGAATTCATCCCCCCCAAACTCCGCAACCTCAATGAGATCAACAAGATCCTGGCACACCGGCCATGGCTCATCACCAAGGAGCACATTGAGGTACTGGGAAGGGCTATGAGCCAGGCTCCAGGATGGCAGCGGGGACAGCAATGTCCACAGCAGCTGTCAGCACCCTGCCCACTTGCCTGTGTCACATTGCTGCTCTGTCCATGTTCTGCAGAAGCTGCTGAAGATCAGTGAGTGGAGCTGGTCACTGGCAGAGCTGGTGCACGCCGTCGTCCTCCTGGCACACTGCCACGCACTTGCCAGCTTTGTCTTCGGCTGTGGCTGTGAGCAGGACGAGGGGCTGGGGGGCCGAGGCTTGCTGAAGCCATTGTCACTCGGGAACCAGTGCTTCTGCGAGGCCACTGCCGGCAACAGCTACAGCCAGGAGCTGCTGCGTATCAACCGCAAGCGGGTGAGCTCCTGAGGATGGGTCTGCAGGGGATGGGGGGATGCTGCTGGGACCACTGCCCTTACCCCCAAGTCTGTGTCTGTGCAGTCCCTGGACTCCTGCATGGAGCTGGATTCCCTCCGGGAACGCATGCAGCGGATCCATGTGGAGACTGAGGGCAGGGACGAGATGAGGCTGCTGCAGCAGGACCGAGAGGAAGGTGAGGGGCAGGGACCAGAGGTGGGTGTACAGGGTGGGAGTTCATATGGCACATCTGTTTGCTCCTCCTCCATGCATGTTTTCCATGATGTGTGGTTCAGAGGGGCTTGTGGGATGCACGTGGGGCAGAGGAAGGGCTGGCTTTCAGTGCCTGATGTGGCTGGGAACAGGGCAGCTGAGCACTGCTCTGACCCATGTGCAGGGCTCTCCCCTCTTGCAGATACTGATGGGGAAGTCACCAGTGCCACCAACCTTGCCTGCTATATGCAGGACCCTGACTTTGGATACCAGGACTTTGCCCGGCGCGACGAGGATCAGACGCAGGTATTCAGAGTCCAGGTAAGAGTCCTGCTCTCTTGATCTCTTGGTGGGCAGCAGCCCAAGCTCCCCTCCCCTCCCCTCCCCTCCCCTCCCCTCCCCTCCCCTCCCCTCCCCTCCCCTCCCCTCCCCTCCCCTCCCCTCCCCTGGGTTCGGAAGAGGGAGGTGACTTCTGTCCCCAAGGGTTGGTGATTTTTTTTCACATGGCTCTCATGGAGGTAAGGGTCAAAATCATTCAAAAGCTGCTTGGGAAGGGATGTTGTGTTTTGGGCAGAGCCACCTCCAGAGCATGTTCACTGAATCCTTCTGCTTCCCGAGGGCTCCAGCCCTTCTTCCTTGGGAATATGCTCCAAGCTCCTTTTTGCAATTGCAAAATCCTCTTGCTGTGCTCAACAGGATTACTCCTGGGAAGACCATGGCTTCTCACTGGTCAACCGGCTCTACTCTGACATTGGGCATCTCCTGGATGAGAAGTTTAGGATGGTGGATGGTCTGCAAAGCAGTGCCATGGCCAAGCGGCAGGGCTGTGAACCCTCTGTTTTCAAGCGTGGCATCTGGAACTACATCCACTGCATGTTTGGCATTAGGTAGGGAAACCAACTTCACAGTCCAGGGGAGAAAACTGAGCTGACCCAGGCAGGAGGAGGGTAGGACACTCAGTCTGTCATGCAGATGAGCATGGAGAAGCGACAGAGGTGAATCACCTGCCTGGATGCTGAGACAGGCAGGGAAGAGATACTAAACTGCTCTGGCCAGGGCAGGGGGCTTTGGGGACAGGGTTTCAGTGCTTGGTGGCTGTTGGCATGTACCCCCCTGCCCTATGGCTGTGCCATGCCTCAGGCAGACCACAGGCAAGGTGCTGGCCATGACTTGCCCCTGTGCTCCCCACAGGTACGATGATTATGACTATGCAGAAGTGAATCAGCTCCTGGAGCGAATGCTCAAAGTTTACATTAAAACTGTCACCTGCTACCCAGAGAAGACAAACTCAGAAATGTTTGACAGGTTCTGGAAGCAGTTCAAGCACAGTGAAAAGGTGGGATAGCTGGCCCCTGGCTCTGGCTGTGGTGGGGCTGGGAGTGGGCAGAGGCTGCAAGCTGGGGTGCTTTGGGGGATGTGTGGGAGATCTTTGAGCCACCAAACCAGCCTGAGGCAGGTGAGAGGGAATGGAGACTGGCTGTTTGTAAGGAGTTGGGCTTAGTGTGGGATGGGGCTGCCCACTGTTATGAGACCAGGGGCAGCAGCAGCACAGGCATCTCCAAGGTCATTATCCCAGTGGTGAGTGCTTCCTGGCGATCCCTCTGTCACACTGTAACTCACAGCAGTGGCTGCTGTGGGTGTCAGGGACTGTGCTGCTGCCAGCCTGGAATGCCGGTGCCAAGTATGCAGGGGACTCCCTGGCACGCAGCTCTGGGAAGCAGCCACAGCCTACAGGACTGGGAGGAGGGGAAATGGGGAGCTGCCTGAGCTGGCAAATTGGTGGCATTTTGATGACAAAAGACTCACTTCCCCAGGTGGGCAGTTGCTTGCACCGCTGAGCACAGCACACTTCGGCTGCCTGAGCCGCTCTTGCTGTTCCCCCAGGTCCACGTGAACCTGCTCATCCTGGAAGCCCGGATGCAGGCAGAGCTGCTGTACGCGTTGCAGGCCATCACCCAGTACATGATCTCCTAGATGGTGGGAGCTGTGCTGCGGCGGGGCCGGGCAGCCTCCTCTCTCCCTGAACTCGTGCGGGACCCGTCATGCTGGGACCGACGGCGAGGGATTTCTTGATTTAGTTTACTTGACTGTATTGTTCCTTTTTGTTGGTTCCCCCCCCCGGCCTTGTGGGGGTCACTGAGTGGCCCTGTTATGTGCAATTACCAAACTGTGAGGCAAGTCCGTGCTGCTGAGATGCTGGAGACTTGAACATGTCCGAGGAGGACTGCCAAAAACAGGGGAGAGGGAAGTGGGTGGGGACTGGGGCCAGATTAGAGGGATGCTCCTTGCCTGGGTGCTGTGGGAACCTCAGTGGCACAGGGAGGGCAGGGGGAGAACTGGCTTCCTTCCCTGTGCTGCAGTAGCTGCTCTGCTTGCAAAGCCACCCTTGGGCACCTCTCCTCATTGGGGTGGTGTCTCTCACTTGGGAACAGTGCAGGCAGTGTGTGGGTGTGTTGCAATGTTCTGAGTTGCAGGGTTAGGCAGCAAGAAGCTCCAGCTCCTAGCAAGGGCCCTTCCCCAGGACAGCAAGGGGATGCACTTGCTGCCTGTGTGTTATGTCCTTTAGGTCTATGTGCCAAACCCTTCTGGGATGGACAAGAGATGACACAGCAAACTCCAAACTGTGAAGCTCTTGCTGGCAGAGCATGTTCATGCTTTGCTTTCTCCAGCACCAGGATGCGAAGGTCTTTGACAGTGTTCAGGCACTGGAGGTTTCTGCAGGGGATTTTGGCAGAAAGTCCTCTGCTTCCCATCAGCAAAGAGGCAGGAGGAACAAGGGAGGCTTATGTGTTTGAGTTAATGTGGTTTGTACCTTCTTACCACCATGAGAGGGCTGAGGTCCTGTGCCATCACTTGCTTAACAGCATGGTGGAGGAGCCTGTGGTCAGCATAGGTAAGCTACAGGAAGCTTCTCCTCGAATGTGGGTTGGGGGACACTCCTGGGACTGCTCCATTTGAATAGAGGCATTTGAACAGAGGCATTTGTCCACCAGCCTTGTCTTCTGCCTGAGGGGCTACACCACCATCCCCCCATCTCCCTGGGCTCCCTGCCTGTGCCACAACCCCTAGCTGGAGAGGTACAAGGGCACCAGCACAGGCTCCAGGGAGCAGCCACAAAAGGGGAATGAAGCCACCCGTTGTAAGTGGGAGCCTGAAGCAAGGGCAGCTGTTGAGTCAGCCAGCACACGCTGCTTCAGTCGACCTGTTTACTGCGTAAATATACGGGGAGAAAACCTTGTGTATGGAAGCTACAGAAAAAGCCTATTTTTGCTATAAATATATTATGTTTGACATGGATGTGTGTTTTATTTCTGCCCAATGTTGGGAAGGGGATCCAAATTTGCATGGTTGCTGTGAAGGTAGGACAGCAATGCCTGGCTGACCACAGCCCTGAGATGGCCCAAGTGCCAGGAAACCAAACATGCTCAGCCATGCTGGGGTCATGCACTGACAGCTCTGGTTCATGGCCAGCAGCTGGTCACTGAGGCTACACCTATCCTGTTCAGCTCAGCTATGTCCTCTTGCCATGCTCAGATAAGCAACTGCTGCAGCTTTGCATGTTTGATAGGAAAAGAGGGAAGAAGGGGCTGTGGCATTCCAGCAAGGAGGAGTGGAGTGTGCCAGAGGAAGGAGCTGGCTGGTATCTGGTCACTGGTGGCCAAGGTGTGGGTGCTGCTTCTGCAGCTGAAGAAGCATTTTTCTCACGCTCCCAAGCACTCAGTGAGCAAGGCCAGGAACCAAGACCAACTTAGTCCTGATCCATGCTGCTGGTGCCTTCCCTCTGCTGGGGCCAGGCCAGCTTGTACTGGGCCAAGCTAGTGCCTGGGCAGTAAAATGCCAGGACAACTGGTGCTGGGTAGTACCAGCTGAGTCAGTACTGGTGCTGGAACAAGTGACACCAGTGCAAGGATGACTAGTGCTGGGACAGCTGCCGCCGGGCTTGGCTAGACAGTGCTGGGACTGACTGCTATACTATCACTTAGCCACAGTGAGGGCTGGGCAGGGATCAGGCAGCTGGGTGTACTGCTCACTGTCAGGGTTAACCACACCAGCCTAGCTGTTTGCCAGTCTCCCTGCTGTCCCTGCAACAGCAGCTGTATCCCCTGCAGGGCTGGGATGGGTCACAGCAGCCAGTTCCCCACAGGGCTCACTGCTCCTGAAGCCAGCAGCACTGGGCAGCCTGGGGCTGGCTCCCAGCCTGCTGCCAGCATGGCTCTGGCTGGGGGTGAGGGACTGCCTGTCCCAGGTGATGTGAGGCTGGCTCCCTTTTACCTCATCTCTACACCTGCACTAAGGGCTGGCCTTGCAGGGGCTGGGGCAGCTGCCACACACTCCAGCTCACAAATACCAGCCATACCAGTAAGATGAAGGGCTCCATGCTCTCTCAGTCCTGACCAGAAACAAGTAGAGCTGCTGGCAAGGCCAGGAGAGACTGCAGGCAGGCACAAACAGCATGCCACAAGTCTGGCAATTTTAACACTTCAGTCTCTGTCCTGTTGGCCCCCACATCCTTCATGTGCTTGGGCCAGGATATTCCTCCCTATTGCTCTATGGCTGGAAGAACTGCCAGAGTACAGACTGGCTCACCTCTACAGGAACCTTCCAGGATATCCTGCACATGGGAGTTGGGACACCGGCTGTACCGGGGATTACCGAGGGGAGGATGCAGGCACATGCCCAAAGCAGTAACTGAGTTTCTTGCAAAGCCTGTAGCAGAAAGAAGTGCTGGCAAGTGCAGCCAGGACTGCTTTTGTAACAGCTGAGCCCTTCCCAAGATGCACGGTGGGAGGAATGGTGTGCTCTAGCCCATGGACAACACCAAGTCACACTGCAGCAATGGTACTGCCACAGCTCCTACAACTCACCCCTTCAAAGTCATGCCTCTGACTGCTGCTCTTACCAGAGCTGTGAAGGGGAAGTAATAGCACGAGGTGAGGACAGCTCAAAGAAGGCAGTGTGCACCCATCTCCCTCTGCCCCAGCTCCACCACAAAGAACACATGCAGTAGGGCAGTAGCCTTCCCCACTGTGCTTCCACACGTGGGCACATCACTGGTGGCACACAGGTCTTCATCAGCCAGCAGGGGCTGGAGGCAAAGCAGGACTCTGGCCAGAAACCCAGCTGAGCAGAAAAGCTGCTTTTCCACTGGCTTCATGTACTGCTGTTCTGCAGGCAACTACCCACAGGCCAAAATACTTACGGTGACAAGCTGGGAGAGCTACAAAGTCTCCAAGACTGCAAGAAAGGTGCAAACACGATGCCTTGAACCCACAGAACACAGCAGGACTCTTGGTGACTGCGGAAGACAGCGTCACACTCATCAAAAGCAACCCTGAGCTAAGGCATTCCAATTTTGCTCTCCTTGGCAGTGTTTAAATGGCACAGGCCAATGCTCAAAGAAGTATAAGAAGTGTTAATGGCTACTGGGAAAATGCATGGGCCCCTGCTGTGCAGCAAGGTTTGAACACATCCACTTTGATCCAATCAACTGCAAAATCTTTGGCATTTTGTGTCTCCAACAGCACCCATCATTATGTGCCTGCAAGAAGCCCTAAGTACCATGGAACAGATGAGGGGCAGACAGCTCCCCTAAGGATCTTCTTCTAATTCCTCATTTTTGTAAATTTGGTTATATCTTGCTCCAGAACCCTTAAAAGCCCCTTAGAGTTATACAGTTATTTGCATTAACTGTAGCAAAGAATAGAATTACAAAATAATATACTGAGTATCCAAAGCTTTGAAAGAAAATTTTCTGGCTGTACACACATTGTGCAATTTCACAAATGAGCCTTTACCCTCAGCAGTGGTATCCCCAATTTGCCCTCCATGTATCTAACCTGGCCAGTGGAATCCATGGTTTACACTCTTTCCGTCCTTACTCTCATCTCCTTACCTGCCACCACTGCTGCTGACACACAAAGATATTTGAATGTAGCTATACAAAACAGAGTCACCCTCAGCACTCAGGTCTAGAAAGGCAAGAAAAGAAGGGACTAAAACAACTCTAGACTAGTCCTGCAGGATTTAAAACTCCCCAGGGTCAGTTTTAGGGCTTGGCACTCCATGGATCTCGATGCACTGCCAGCAAGTTGCAACAAGGGACTCTACACACTGCAGAGCACACCAGAGACTTTGTGGGTCGTCACACTGCAACCCTTCTGCCTCTGGCCAACTAAGGGGCATTTCACTGACAGGGTGGCCATAACAGGTGAGGATGGCAGAGGAAAGAAGACAAGGGCAAGGAAAAATAGCTGGCCCCTGCCATGAGAACAGAACAAACTGTATGAGACACAGAACAGAGGATTACAGGTTTTTATTTTTCAAACATTCCCCCCTAGTCTAGCACATTCTACAGTCTTGCTAGCACAGATGGTAACAAAGCCTGTAATGGTTCAGAAGTTACACTGCTACAGAGAGCAATCAAAAGCAGAGGTTTATCTTCTAAAAAAAAAATTATTGTGAGAAATGGGTGGAAGAGTGCACAGGGGATGTGGTGGAAACTATGTCAGGTAGTGGTGCCTGCCCTGTGTGCAGCAGACATCTGTGCTAGCAATGCAGAAGCCTTTCCTGGGATCACACCAGGTGAAGACTACACTGTGCTGGAAGCACCATTTCACAGAACCACCCCCACTGCCCTATGAAGGTGGCTCCTTCAGGAGAAGTAACCTATCTTCTATGTAGCCAAACCTCTCAAGACACCCTGGGGAACCCCACACCACCAGTCCCACACCACTGCCCTTCTGAAAACCAAGGACTCTGTTTTTGTGTCCCAGAACATCCCCTTCTACCACACACCATAACACTGCCTTAGCCAAAGAACCATAAATGCAACACTGTCAGCTCTTACACCTTCAGCTTCTGCTGCCTCTTCTCCCTGCTTTACACCACAGTATTAGGAGTGATTTTGATTCCATCATACTGCTTTCCATCAGCTACAGACACATCAGGGTGCAGGAAAAGACAGACAGGCTAGTGAAGAGAGGGGATCCCTTCTCTGAAGGTCAAGCAAGTGTGGTGATGGGTTAGCACACGCTCCAAGCTTTCACATGGACAGATCTTTCAGGCTTCAAAGTCACCTCTTGTTTGCTTTTCCCCACATTAATTAGAACATGTTTTTCATTGGACATGCACCTGAGACAAGCCCTAAGCTATTCCCTGTTCATGCTCATGTCCCAAAGTTGATTAATTTGCTTTGTTTTTGTTTTTTTTTTTTAAATAATGGATCCAAACTTTCACATTTTGGTGACAGTCCAGGTCACCACTCCCAAGGCACTCCTACCCATGGCACCAGACACAGGTTACTCAATCCTGGAGCAAGGCTAGCCCTGAAGCATTTGAATGTGTCTATAAATAAGCAGCTAAGTAAGAAAATTAACAAATTATTAACTACATAAAAGCTTTCTAGGCATTTCCTTTGGAAAAGCTGATTAGTGCTACTTGCTTCTATTATGACTCTTGTTTATGAATACACCCAGGCTCTGGAATGCTTCATTCCTCTCATCAGGATGATCTGACTGCTGTTTTAAAAGCAGTACAGGATAGGGCTAACATGGTTTTAGACACACCAGCAAAGAAAATTAAGGGTTCCTGGAAGCTTTCAATTTTCCAAGCTCTCACATGAAGCTGGAAGTACATGCTTGGAAGTAAAATATGCTTAAATTATAAAAAAAATTCAAGCAATTTGCCAAACCCAAGTGTAAATAAAAGAAACAAGTCTGCCTCCTACTAAGCTCCAAGGGCTTAGTTACCTGAACCCTTTGTGGCCCTGAGCTGCATGGTGGCTTCAATGCAGTGTTAAGATGGCATTTGATTCTCTGAAGACGGAGGAACTTGTTGCCTGAGCTCAGTGAGGACAAGGAACACAGCATAAAGTAATGCTTCATGCCAAGAGTCTCCTACCCACTCCCCTCAGCAGCATCACTCCCCCATCTCACTGGCCCCTTCCCTTCTCATGCTACTCACAGCTGCTCTCAAAATCTCAGCCCAATCCTTTATTAGAGCAAAAACTAGCACAAAGTATGGGGCCTGTGGTGCTAATGCAGCATAAAGAGCCACCAAGACATTATCTGGGCTCCAGCAGCAGCAAATACTTTGGGCAAGAATACAAAAAATTGGACAAGTATTGAGCAACCCCTTGCCAGGTATAGCCTTTCTGCAAGCAGCAGTTTAGGAACTTTAGAGTCTCCTTGTCCTATGAGGAAGTAACCCAGGCTAAAAAAGTTCAAGGTTTATGAAAATGAAGTGTCTGTAGAACTCCCAAATTCTCTGCATCCCTGCCCTCTGTGCCCACAATACAAGCTATCCTGCTAAACATACAAAAAAAAAAAGAAGATAAATTGCTTGTTTGAGCCTGCAACATTACATTCATGGTTTATTGAGCACTCCGTGAGTTTTCTGAACACCATTCTCAGCACTAGTGCACTCTCAAGATTATTCAACCACAGACAGCTCCTGCTGTGTTGAGGAGACAAAAAGCACCTGTACAGATTACTGCAAGGCAGAAATGTCACTTGCAGGAACTTGGTACAGCAGGACTCCAGCCAGAGGTACTCCTATCTCCAGTGCTGCCTCCAGAAGTACGGCCCAGGAATATGGGGAAAACAAAACAGGTAAGCACTCTATTCCTTACTCAAGGGACAGGGTCATTTCTGAATTCACACTGCAGAGCACTAACCATGAGCCCTGGTGTTGCACCTCCTTCAGCAGGATCAAGGGCATGAACCAGCTGAGACATGTCAGATGTCCCTGGGGTGCTACCTGAGTGCTCAGAGCCAGGCTCTCTGCAGACAGAGACCAGGCCAGCTCCTCCCTGCTGTCACACTTACGGGACACTTTGTAACAGTCTGAAGACAGCACCTCTTTGCCACAGACCAACCCAGCCAGAAACAGCTCACCATGGATTTCTGGTCTGAAACACTGGTTACTGTCTTTTTTATTGCTTTGGGTTCCGTTTTCATGGGAAATGAGCCAGAGACTCACATTTAACATGACCACACATACTGGTGTCTTGTCCTTTGATACGTGGCTGTGAATCATGGGCAGCCATTCAACTTGCTCTCTACACTGTTGGATCAAGTTCCCTTCAGGATCCAAGCTGACAAGGTGGCATATTATGTACCAAATAACATAACCTCTCCAGTCTGTTCACTCACTGCAGCTCAGAATGGCTGATTATTATGTGTGGCACGTGCCATCAGGTGTTGTGAAAGGGTATCTATGCACTTGTGTAATGAACTAACTCCAGTGAGAATGTTCATCCATGCCTCATGTGTGTAAACCCTGGGATCACAGCTTAGGAGCTGCCTTTTTATTTATTACAATGAGGTGTGGCCAGACATGTAGATTGTGGGTAAATTTGAAACATCACTGGGAGGTCTGCCATGAAGGCAGCCTTCAAAACAAAGGTTATCAAACTATTCAAAGGCTTTGATGGCATACCACGCTGTCGATAAGACTTCTGAAGACTTCTTGTTGGAGGTAACCAGGCGATTTCTCCTGTTCCAATCTCCATTCAAATGAAAATGAAAACAGAGCAGACAAGCTGGTAATAGCGTGGCTCACTGCGCTGCATGATACAAACTTTCTGAACTGAAGCCACCTTCAAAAAGGACTGGAGAATCTTTCTGCTAGACCAAGCCTACCAGAACACCATGAAAGCACCACGTCTCCCACAGACCCTGCCACTGCAAGCATCAGAACAGTGACAGGAACATGCCACTGAATTTATCTTTTGACCCCTAATTTCTGTCTTGCAAGAGGATAGAGACAGAGCAGGATCCCAGCTGGACCCCTGAGGGTGAGCCTACAGGCTTCAAGTTCCCCAGCAGTACCAGATGCTTCAGCAAGAAAACAAAAACCCTCAGAAACCAAAGTGAGCTACCAAATACAACAGGTCATGCCCTCCATTAGAGCTACACAGAGTGCCAGCAGATCTAGCATGATCCAGTCCACACCATCTCCTTAGCAGACTAGGGAATCTGTCCTGTCGATCAGCTGCAGGCCAGCTACTTACAGGATTAGCTGAGAACGAGCGCTGTTAATGATTAGCATTCTCTCCATTGTGCTCTTGGCTTGGCAGGACTGCCCAGCCTGAACAGCTGTGGCTGAATGCCCAGCCAGGCACCTTCCCTCCGCCTCTTCTGGGGAGAGCAGCCATTCCCCAGTTATGCTGCGGTGTCCTTCCCTTTCCAACATTTTCAGCTTCTTGGCCCAAAATGCCTTAGACCTGCCCCCTCCCATACTGTAGTGTTATCTGGTATGAAGGGGACAGATGCAGCAAATGTGTTTTGTTTCTTTTTATCCAATAATCTCGTTTTTCAATTAAAATATATAATATATATATTTAAAAAGGTTTAGAAAAGCTTCTATGTAATTTGAACCTACTTTTACATATAGATTACAATAATGTACAACTCTTCCCCACAGTGGTTTGAAACCACAGGGACCTGCCAATTCCTTTCCCTCAATCATATACATCATCAAACATCAAATGTGTTTGTTCCTAATACAGCTCTGAAAAGGAGTCTGTCACTGTTGCCTTTGCAGACGGAGAGATGCGAAATAGGGACACACATTACATTGGCTTCATATTCACTGTAGAAAGTTCCCAGATTAGTAAAAAAATATTTCATCTATAGAAAATGCCCTTCTGAAAAGCAACCAGGGCTCTGTTAAGGCCACACCCAGGCTTTCCATTTTGCTGCTGTAGCAAGACAGATCAAAAACAAACCCAAAACAATGTTTTTATGTCCCAGAAAGCAGCTACTAGCACCTGTGCTTATTTTACAGCAGCCTGGTGTATCAGGAAAGTGCTGAGAACAGCATAGGGACTTCTCAAAACATGCTTCTGATTCAATGGGGCTCAGTTGGCACAGTGAAAAACTCAGTGTCCTCCTGTTCCACCCAGGGGGACAACGGGAAGCCTTCTATACCATGATAACCACCCTTCCCTGCAGAATGATGATGGACGCTCCAGTGATGGGCACACTGAAACCAACCCCTGAAACAGCACACCCTTCTCCCACAGGGCTGCTACCAACAAGCTCCCACCAATTCCTCTGCAAGTCTGTGGGATACCAAGTGCACATCTGGTGGCTTAATCAGAAAGTCCAACTACTTTGCCCCATGAGGCAAGCCAAGCAAGAGCAGAGCCAGCCCTCCACCAGTCCGAGGCACTGGGAGACTTTCTGCAATAGCAGAGAGAGGACAGCCAGTGAGAGATTCCTCCAGCAAACCCAACTCATCACACAGGAAAACACTATTGCCTGGCACAGAGTCTTCTGGCCGAGGTTTTTAGCGGGGCTCCTCTTTGGACATGGGTTTCTCCAGATGGTCCAAGGCAGGGTCAGGTTTGTAGGAAGAGCCATGGCACATAACAGGATTACTATTTTTGAACTCTTCCTGTTGCAGCCAGGTGCAGGTTGCCCCTTCTTCCCAGATGGGCAGCCCCTTCTGCCCAAGGCATGATGTGCAGGGAAACTGAATCCAACATGCTCCATTCTCTTCTCTGCTGGGGTGGGAAGTGAAGTCAGAACCCAATGTTCAAAACCTGAAGGACACTAGGAAGAAGAAAAATAAGAGTGACTGGTTAGAGCACTGAGTCAGTGGGAATCCTGGATGCATAGATAAGGAGTTAATTACTACCAATCTGCCCCTACAGAACAAACAGACCACAAGAGACCTTGATCAACAGAGTCAAGTGGAGGATGCAATTGCTCAGCTCCAAGCTTCAGAGTATGACTGAGACAGAAGGACAGAAAGGTCAACAGTAAGTATTACTCCTGTAAGCTGACAGCACCAACAAGACTCTGCAAGATAAGGAGGTTTAAAGAAGGACTTGGCTACCACCAGAGGCATTGCAGGAAAGCAGCAAGGAAGATGAAAATTACTCTTCACCTTAAACAACCACAAGTATCAACTGGCAGGGAAAAGACTGAAAAACAGACACTTAAAAATCACACACAAACTGTTTATGCTCACCCACATAAAGAAATCCTGTCTCTACCTTCCAAATAATTAAACATTTTTAGATACCTTAATCCCCCAAAAGTTTGAAGGTCTCTTCTCAGGTCTTCTGCCTCACCTCAATAAAGCTGTCACAACTCATTCAAACAAGACTTGGAATAAGTCTAAGCAGACTTAGGCCACTGACATAAAACCACTACTGTAGATATACAATCTACTTTGAAAGGCAAAACAGTGAGATAAATGTAGGGCATCCCATCAGCTACATTCAGTAACAGTGAGCATGAAATAAACCTGTGAAAAGGAAAAAAAAAAAAGACTACAAGAGGGAATCAGCCCTGAACAAGGAAAGTTAAGTTTAAGTTAAAACAGAAGCCAAAGCAACAGGCTGGTTTTGGAAATTGCAAGTTTATGAGGATTTTATTTATTTATGTTCTGTCAGACAAAATCCAATGTTTGGAGCAAAGGGAATTCGATAGAGTAAGAAAAGCATGAATCCAGAACAAACTGGGCAAGCTTCTCCAGACTGAGAAGCTATAGGGAGTCTACCTGAACAACTAACAATAATTAACTAATATCCAAAAGATACTCCAAAAGAGTAGATGGATTTTACATTCACCAATGAAACAAAAACAATAGCACTTTATAAAAAAGGCAGTTCTATTTCTATGCTGACTGTCTTCCTCTGTGGCTAACAGCTCACTTTGTGGGTGCTGCATCACTGCTGGGCAGGAACAAAGTTTCAGTGTTTGATCTCTAATCCCCATGCAAAGAAACACAGGCAGGGTTCAAACAGACTCCTGGTGAAGCTGTGGACAAGTCTTTGGCATTTAACTTGCAAGAAGAGGATAAAATCATGGGAGCTTTGAGCACCAAAGGTAACACTAATTAGCTCATAACTTTTTGAGTGCTGCAGATAAGACTAAGTACTCTTTCCTAAAGATATCCTCTTGTCTACAAAGAGAAATATTTCCCCAATTCACTTTCATTCTGGCTGCTCAAATCAGAACATGATCACTGTGATTAACTGACAAACAGTTTTTGCTCAGCATTACACCCAAAACTGACCCAAGAGGCCACGAGTTAAGCCCACAGTAACTACTCAGAACAGCTTTATGTTAGTGATCACTTAAGAATAGCTTTTGCCAGTGTGAATTTAACACAGAGAAAAACACAGTAAGAGAAAGGATACAAAAGGAAAAATGCCACACCAGGACAATATATAGCTTTCCCTGAAAAGTGATTTCCAAACAGGGATCCTAGGAACTCACTGCAGTAAGGGAGAACTGACAGAGTCTTGACCTCCTCACAGACACTGATGCCTGCAGCTCTCTTAGTTTTGTAACTCATTAATTTGAGAAAACATTCTGCCTTCTCCCAGGAACACTCCTATTTCTCTCCACATGCTCCCCCGCTCCCTCTTTGCTGGAAACATGATCCACCTCTCTGTCTAGGCAGCCTTTTGCACAATATTTGCTCTCCTTTGGGGAAAATCTCTCCCTCATCCCACTCCATGGACTCCAGCATACAGGCAAAACAGAAAAGCTTTGCAAAACTCAGAAAAGGCAAACATAATCTAAGGACAGAATAAAAGGCTTGAGGCAAAGCTCACTGACAGGGTGTGGCCTCTCCTCCTGGGGCAGCACTGCTGTGACCAGAGCACCGAGAGGCACGTGGGAGCTACGCTTTCTGCTCAAACACAATGTGGTTCAGAACATGCTCCAGATCTCACTCCTTCATGTCCAGCACATTTTCCAGAAAGTATAACCTCAACTGCATGTGTGGAACAAAGAAAATCCAGGGGTTTTGACATCAGTACCTCCTCTGTTTTGATTAAGCAATGCACACAAAATACAATATGGAACAAGAACATAACTGTGCTTTTAAGAGCTCCTGTTCTCCCACTTAAGCACTTGATTATATCCACATCTTCAACAGTACTAGACCCTACCTTTTAATAAATAATTCCTCAGCTTCTCTGCTTTACACTCTTAAAAAATAATCTATACCTGGTACGCTGGGTACCAGGTCTTACAAGACAAGAAAAAGAGGTCTTGTCTATCTGGCCTGGGAGTGGAGAACAGCCTGCATATGTTCTGTGAAAAATATTTCACCCCTGTAAAGTCCACAAATATAATGGCCTGCCCTAGCATGGCATAAAAAGAAAAAAGGAAACCCTAACAAACAAACAAAACCCACAAGACAAAAGCTCAGAACAGTGGAAACACTGCTCAAAAAGCCACAGCCTCTGTCACTAACTTGCAAACAGTCCTAACAGAAGGATACCATAGTTTTGTCAACCAGATTTGTTTTTGAATATCTTCAAGTGAAATACAGAAACTCAATTTCGATTTCAATTTAAAACACTCAGTAATTCAGCAAATGCACAGCTAACAGACATCACTATAAAAAGCCCCGTAGGGAAACAGAAAAGCTTAACTGATCGCCCTCTCCCTACAATAAAGAGATGTGTTAGGTACAAACAGAAGAACACTACTAAGAAATGACATCCTAAGCAGTGGGATGTGACTTGGAATAAGAGGGAGTTAAGTTGTGTCTAAAACCTCAATATATATAGTGGTGCATCAATATGTTCACACAGTTGAAGTAACAGGAGCTCAAAGACAGCATTTTACTCTGTCTAGACCCAAGACACTTGTAGAAAATGGCTGCACTGACAGAGGTCACCTGGTCCAAATCACCTCCAAGTTACTCAGATGCCTAGGAAAGAGTATTAAGGTCAAATAGATGATAATTTCTGTACCCATGATTTTGAAGCTTCAGGGCTTCCCACCACTGAAGCAGTATCTGCAGTTTGCCCTTACTTCTGCCTGCTCAGCTGGGACAGTATTAGCAGTTGAATTTGCAACACTGACAAATACCATATCTGCTTCCTAAAAAGGAAATAGTCTTGGCAAGGCTTCCACTTTCCAACCAATGTCCAGCCTATGCTCCAGTCTGTCCACTTTCCATCAGCTAACAGAGTTCCAAGTATGAAGCAGGCCTTCAGCTCCAGTTCCCCAATTCTTCTACCGCCTCTAGTTTAAGTGTTTCAAATCAGGGTGTTACAGCCACAAAAATTAGATATTTTTAAGTCTTGTTGTCATATACACTATTTGCCAAAATGACCCTATTTTTGCAAATACGATAAATTGTTGAAGAGGCAGCTTTGCTGTGCATGGGATAGCACTAACACATCCTTCCACCTCCATCCAAGCTGCAGACTCCTGTTTTCTATTCTAATAATGGGAAGCAATTCAGTAGTTAATGCTGGTGAGCCAGCTTACCTGACTTAACAGACACTCCCCCAGGTAAGGGCAGGGCAGAAGGTGTGATAAGAGTGACTGTGACCTCTAAACACAGACCAAAGCAGTCATGACACAGACGTGCTTTGCTACTACACACAGTAGAGAACTCTGCAGGGATAATAATAACCTGGATAGAAACACAGTATGTGTTTGGCTCACTTCAACCATTCTGTACATATTGGTGGATGTCTTTATTTATGGAATCAGCACATGCTCTCATGTCAACTGTAGTGCTATAGGCACTGCCTGACGTCCTGTGATGGAGTCATCCTGGGTGACAGGAGACAACAGGAGTTTCATTCAGGTTGCTGTTCTATTTCATAAAGGAGCTGACTACCTGGCAAGTTAAATTCACCTACCTTTAAACAGCCTTTTCTCCTACTAAAAGGGAACATGACTCTTCCAAAAGCTTTTTACTATGCTTTCAAAGAGGTTCCTTTAACTGCTGCAGAGTTGGGCACAGGAACCATCCTAGATAGGGCTGTTTCCACTATTGAGCTGTAGCATTTTACACAGCTACACCTACCTTTTTGTGCTCCTGAAGTTAACTTGGTACCCAGGTATGGTTGGAGGCCTGTGAGGTGCTGGGATAGCTGGGAGTAGGCAGAATAGGTTCAAAATTGAAGTCCAGTCCTCCATCCATGAGTTCACTGTTGATTATGTAATCCATATCACATTCAAGGTTCTCCATGTACATGTCAATGTCCAGGTCAGTGGGCAGCCTGTCCTGGTTCAATCCCAAGGGAGCAGGGCTGGCAGATGAAAGGAGCACTGGACTGCCCAGCTGGACTGACTGGGCAGTTGTTGCAGAAATTGGAGCCTTCAAACTGGTGATGCTGGCAGTGTTTTGAGGAGATGTCACTATGGGAAGTGTTGATGGCAAAACACTGGCACCGACTGGTTCTGCCTGCTGCTCTGCAGGTTTTCCTCGTGGATTGCCTGAGCTCATCTTATTCTGGGCAGCTTGTCCACCCAGAAGCAGAAGAGTTCGGCTGCTCATCCTGTTACCAGTCTGTGGGAGAACTGGATCCACCTGAGTCATCATAACATCCCTTGGAGGCGGAGAGCTGGGTGTCAGAAGAGCTTCCAAGGTCTGAGGGGCAGAGAAATGGCCAACAGAACTTTGCAGTGAAATATCAACAGGGTTAAAGAGGGAGTTGCCAAAAGTCTGACCAGCTGCATTTGGGCTCTGCAAGGAGAAGCTGGAATCTCTCTGGATCTGACCACTCGAGGCAGATTGCTGGGTAGATAGCACAGATGAGCTGGGAGACATCAAATTTAACCCATCAATGAGCTCAAGCTCCTCAGTCACAGTTGGTGGAACATTACTGGATGCACTGGAGTATACGAGAGAAGGAAGCAGCTCCTCATCATGGAGGTCATCCTGCTCTGTCAGGATAGGAGAAAGCCTGGCACTAATGGTGCTTGCATTGGAGCTGGTTCGAGGCCGGAAGGTGTTCCACACATCAGAGTCCTCGTTGCTTCTTGAGGACGGGCTCCCAGGCCACTTGGGAAATTGGGAGCCAGGACTGTCAGCAGAGGATTCTGGTGCAGACTGGAGAGGAGGCTTCTTCCTGGATGCTTTACCTCTGACTTTTGCAAGTTTGCTGCTGTTGTCCATGGAGGCAGCTCTTCTTCTTGGTGCTTTTCCACTTTTGCCACCCTCAGGATTGAGCATCCACCAAGAGCTCTTCCCTGTGGCTTCATTATGGACTTTAATAAACTTGCTGTGCAGGGACAGATTATGTCGAATAGAGTTCTGGAAAAAAAAAAGAAATAAAACCACAAAATGTGAAGACCTGACAGTTGACACATCTCCCACTTAGAAACCTCACAAGCTTAAACACATTCAGTCAGTATCTGGAGAAGAAAGTTATAACAAAAAGCTATCCATTAAAATCTGCTATTTCTGTCTGAACATGCTTTGCAGCACTAGCAAGCAGTGCCATGTTTCACTGCAGTACCAAGGGTGAAGCTACCATGACAACTAGCAGCTTTCAGCTAGCAAAATACTAACACAAAAGAACTTTTAAGACCATACAGAATCTGCAAAAAATTAGGCAGAGCAAGTAAACAAGTTCTCAAATACAACCTTCAATTTCAATATGAGCCTACCTGAATGTGAGCTATTGCTGTTCCCACCCTTCTGTGAACCCCTTTACCCAGCATAAGCCTGGCCAATTTTTTTAATGTTTATATAGCCAGTTTTCAGTCAGATTCAAGCAGAGCATAACAGTGAATCCAACAGACCGGGTAAAGAGAAATGGCAAAATGCTTCTATTCAGTGCACCCATTAACATCTCCACCCCAAAACTGGAGAAACGAGAGAAACTTTAAGGAACAAGAGTCCTAGAATCCTGGAGACTGCCAGGCTCCCTCTGCAAGGAGGCTGTGAGCTTTCCTTGGTGCATGTTCCTGACAGGGTAAGATGTTCAGTGGATACTGCACTCCCACATAGTACATGCCAGTTTTAGCCTCTCCCATCTTTCTGCTGGGTAAGACACACATTCCTTGCCTCTCCCAGCTCCCTCCTTTTGGTTTAGCTTTGCTGAAAACTGCAAGCTAACATGTCTGTACACCATCATCAAACTTAACTTTTGTCCTGCAACTGATAAACTCACTAGTGTTTTAGAATCAGGAAGGAACAATCTCACTGTTTGAACAGATCCTCCATAAACTCCTCTTGAGGCCTGTGCATTTATTTGATATCTGCACTTAATTTGTTCAGATGGCCAAATTACAGATCATTAAAAGATGCTGCACTGGAAACATAAGGGTCTGAGCGCAACATCTTTTTCATATAAACTAAAAGATATATAACAACCTTCAGCTTTCAAGCATACTCTCTTAATTCTGAACAAATTAACAGTGCTTTTATCATTCTTTTCCACCAACTCTCAACACAGTTCTTTCCTGTCTGCTGCTTTCCCTCTCCCCACCCTTTTCCTCTCAGAAAAGTCCTCCCCATGCTAATTTTGGCCACCTCACCAAAAGTACTATCCTAGAAAAAAGTAGATGCAGATAGATAAACAATACAGGCAAAGTGCAAAGTTTTAATGGAGATTGAAGGAGATCTGAGAATCATCCTGGCTTAGCTTTCATTTTAACCTTTGGCTGTTGAGGATTTGGAGAAGACTGGTTGCTTGCTGCAACTGGAATCAAAGAATACACATGTTCTTAATTGGAGAATGACTGCAGAGCCAGAGCCTGATGGAATATGTGCCAGTCAATGCTCTCACACAGTTTTATTACTTGAGTTGTTCACAGTAATAGCTGTACAATAGTCCTGCCTGGCATCTTCTCTAAACAAAGCTTTCCTTTCCTTCAAGTGTTGAAACGAGTATTTCAGACTGGTGCACTGTCTCCTGCAAGGCTGCTGCTTTCATTTCCAAAGAATCCTACCCCCTTTCCCAGGTAAATGTGCATAACTTTGAATGCACACTGCTGCAGCAATAAGAACCACTAAGTTGTCACTAATTCTTCATTTATTCTCCTGAAAGCAGCCTGTGAGTTCAAGATGGCAACTTGGTACCATAAGAGACAATTTGTGTAAATAATTTTTGGCTGAAAAGCAGCTTGAAATAGGACATCTTGGAATAAGAATAGGATTCACATGAGCACAATGAAGCCTGGCACCTTCTATGAAAGAGTCTCAAAGTGATTTTATGTGTTACTGCTGAACTAACATAATAGCTAAGCTGTAGAAACAGATAATTGCTGTACCACTCCTTCCTTCCTCATCTTCAAACTCTCATCCTTCCCTAACACTTCCCTGTGACCCTATAAGCCAGTTCAGAGAGCAAACCAAACTGAAAAGCAGCTTTATCCTTCTTTGGAAACTGATTTTCCTGCCTCTTTTACCTGTTTTTTTGAACTATCTCACTGTCAAGCACTGAAAACTAAAGAAGAGAACAGAACATGTAGTTGGAGGCAGAGGAAAAAACCCGAGTATTTCCTTCCAACAGGGTTAACTTATTTAAACTGCAATGCCTACATTATCGTTTTTGCACCTCTCCTGCAGACTGTGGGAGGCAGCTGAGCACTGCACTGCAGCACCCAAGCCCTAGCTCACCTGCAGGACCCAACTTTGCCTGCAGGCTTAAGCCCAGAGTGTCCCAAACTCCATCTGAATGCACACACCCACCAGCCTGGGTGCTGCAGGACAGCACCAGAATGCACCTGCTAGAGTGACTCAATACACCTAACACATGGAGGGCACCCTTAAATCTCACTGAGAAAGCCAGGGACAGATCAATTATGCTAAAATAATCACAGAACTGCAAGTCAGACCTGACAGAAGAGGAAATGACAGAGTTCAGTCACCTGGGCAACCCTGACATATTTCCTTTCTTGATGTTAAGCAACCCACACCAGAAAACATACAGATGACATTTTTAGATGCTCAACTTCAGCAGTGTAGGAGGTTCCCAGCTGGTCTAAGCATCTGCAAAACACACAAGGTCTTGACTCTAACTCTTTGATCATAAAGAAGCATGACCTGAAGGAAGAGATGAAGGCAGGAATCCTTCAAATCCTTAGGAACATCTTCAGCCACTAGTTTGGGGAGACTATTGCTATTTATTTAGGTATCTTTTAGTGGTACTTATGGCTGCATGTTAAGCATAGCCATAAAAAAAATGCCAGTCTGTGTCTCTAAATCCATCACAGATCAAAGCTGATTCCTGCCAACCACATTGAGACAAAACCAGTCTGAAATTAAGGACAGATAGTATGCAAAAAAATCAAGTTTGGCTAGAGACATTTATTGTACACTGAAGGGTGGACCATTCCCTAGGTCATAACCACTGTGTCTTCAAACTAGGACATACAGACTAGCCACAGAAGTGTGGCTGGCAGCTTATGCAAACTATTCCCTTAATCTTGGTTACCAGAACATTAAGTCTTCTTCTTTGATAAAATCTCCTAGCCACAGTTAAAGGACAGAACACTTCTCACCATCGAATCAGGCCTGCCCCTACACCAACATCAGTGCTGCTGTGGATCCTGCCCAGCACCAAACAGTGCTTTAGTCTCATGTCAGGGAATTAGCCACAGGAGCTGGTAGCACAACCAAGCCATTCTCCTGCCCAGTCAGCCTCATGGGCAACTGCCACAGACACCATGGAAAATGCTCATGTGAAGTGAATGCAGAAGACTGAAGGCCACTGACAATGTTTCCAGGGAACTATACAGCTTTGTAGGTACAGCTGAGGCTCCCTACCATAAAACTGAAGTTTACAGGAGCAGAAGGAGAATCTTGTGCCCTGCCCAGCAGAGCTTTTCCATACAACAGTGGTGGTGCATGGCCTGTGCTGTGCTAGCAGAGCACTCAGGAGCAAGCACAATGCTCAGAAAGACAAGACACAACAGCTATCCTTCCAGGAGATGCACTGGCTTCTTTCTTTTCCTGGCCACTCTCCCAGGAAACATCAAGTTTAAACTACAAACCACAGAGGATCAGATTTTTTTAACAAAATGTCTCTCTAAAGGATGAGTGACCAAAAAAAAAAAAAAGCCAAAAAAAAGAAAGAAAGAAAAGAAAAAAAAAGCAATCACTGCAGCTGCCTGTAATACATTCTCACTGCCTTGGAGGCATACAAAGAACTTGGTCTCATCCCAGTGCAGGGCCGTGTTCCACATGTTCCACTGCCAGGCCTATAATTGTGCTGAATTATCATTTGCCATGGCATTCTTGGAGGCTGCAAGGGGAGAACACTCCGTCTGCTGTATTTGTCAGTGCCTGTCTCAGCCACTTGGCTCCAAAGGCTTCAGGAAAAAGTGTTCTTAGTAGAGATTTTGCACCAGCAAGTAAACAACTGCTCCAGAGCCAGGGAGATGAAACACTTCCCCAGCAATCCCCTTCCAGAAGGCACACACGAGCACAGACGTCAAGCTCAGCAGACAGGGATCTCTATCTTAGGAAGAACATTTTCCTTTCTGTAATCTTTCAGTGGGAGGCCAGAAGAAGAAGATCATAGGTCTCTAAAAAGCAAAGACTGAGGCAATTTACAAGACAGGCAGGCATATATAACAAAAGCTGTTAAGGATTAGATAGAGCAGAAGAAACTTGTTGGAACAAGTAATACCAGCAGCCCAGTGTATTAGGTTGCAATGCAAGATGTAACCAAAAGTATGTATTCTATTACCATCTGTTCAAACCAGGTGGGGCAGTGTTCTTTATCTCTTCCACCACCCATCCTCCCTCCAGAGGAACATCCTCTGTTAATGGCCATTGAGTCTCACTGCATGACTGATAAAATGACATCATCCCATTGGGAGATGCTCCACCCAGGGGGAGGAGCCAAGCATTCCTACCTGGATATAATCTGGGGTTTGGAACACCAGTCAGGCATTCTCCACTGGATTCCCAGAGGAAGACCAGATCTATCTACAATACCACTGTACCTTTTGAGGAAAACTACACCCTTCTACAGGGTTACTGCTTCAACAGAACGACATCTGGCACTCCAAGAGGACTGCAGCCACCACTTAATTAGTCTGCTACCAACACTCTGACAAACAGGGTGTCAGGTTGTATTCTGACTCTGTCACTGTTTCTTTTTGTACTACTGCATTTTACTTTAATTTTCCTATTAACTTGCAAGTTTTTCTTTTTGTGGGTTTTTTTTTTGTTTACACATACTGAAAAAGAACTGTTATTCCTATTTCGTATCTTTGCCTGAAAGCCCCTTAATTTCAAAATTATAGTAATTTGGAGGGAGAGGGGTTTACATTTTCCATTTCAAGAGAGGAAAGGCCTTCCTTAGCAGACACCTGTCTTTTCAAACCAAGACACCCAGGAACAGCTTTCTCTGAGGACTGCATCGAAAACTGAGCTGTGCTGCAGGAAATAACCATTCAGGAAAGCAGTTTTACAAAAAAACTGGCAAGGAGCAGGAAAGAATAGCAGCAAAACCTTCAAGTAATTTGACCGGCATTGTATGAAGTAGATGAATTTTCACTAAAAGACAAGCTTTTCCCAACTTTTGAGGGGAACAACCACACTCAACAAGGCTTCAAATAAAAAAAAAATAAATCTTGTATTTCATACTTCTTTAGGGCATTACAACAAGGGCTTATTAGTGTCAATTTAAGGAGGGCTAAGTGTATGTTACTACACTGTGATGGTTGGCCCTCCTTACAGCTGAGTACTCATGAGTTTTCTTCCACCTAGAACGCAGGACACCTGGTGACCCCACATTTGCACTACTATCCTGCTTCTATGCACTGCCACCGGCCACATTTTCCACACCCAGCACTCTGCCATCCACAACACCCTGCCATGCCCAGCTGCCTTCCTCCCACCTCACCTACACCAGACTCTACACACTGTGGCCAGACCATTTAAAGACTAATGGGATTAAAAGGTAATGGTTTTATTTTCTCTGTTAAGAGAAAGATGATGGACAACATCCACCTGTGTTCACCAGGTTTTCATGCTGAACTCCTCAGTACGGCATCTGAACAACCCTCATTTAGCTTCTGTTATTTATTTCCCCCTGCTTTAAGGAAACTCAGGCTGTCAGCAGCTGGGACAGGGAACATCTCCCTGCAGCCAGGACTAAGCACATCACTAATACTACATGAATGCGTTTGGGCCACATGAGGTAATGACAAGAATCCAGCAGTTTCTACCCACCCTCAGCTACACAGGATTCAAACAGCCAGACCCTCCTTCCCCTTTGTAAGGCAGCAACTTCCAAGAAACCAAAATAAATCAAAACTAAAAGAGAGCAGCACCTACAATACCATTAAAAAGTAGGTGGACTTAAATGAAGTAGCAGTGATGACAGCAATGACACCACTATTCCAATTCAGTTTAGAACATATACCTCTTCATTTTTAGTGTCAGAAGATTTAATGGGGAATCATATCCTTTCAGGCACATGAACATATGAATAAACACTACAGGCTTTCTCAATAGTCACAGAAAGCAGCCTTTCTTCACAGACTGAGGTCAGTGGCGTAGCAGAAACACCCCTGCACTCCACACTGTGCCTCACCTCTGCACAAACCTGCACCAGACTGAAGGTTGGGCAGAATTACACTTTGCTCAGAGCCAAGATTCTGAGCTGAAGTTTTGTGTTTCCTTTTGGTTTATGGCATCCATTCAGTTTTGTCTCACTGAGGAAAGACAGGGGAATATTCTGAATGTCTTCTCAAACCATTGCAGCCTTTCAGTACCTAAAGGGGGCCTACAAGGAATCAGGAGAGGAAATGCCTACAAGGGCATAGAGTGATAGGACAAGGGGGAATGGCTTCAAACTGAGTGTAGGTTGAGATTGGATATTAAGAAATTTTTCCCTGTGAGGGTGGGGAGGCCCTGGCACAGGCTGCCCAGGGAAGCCATGCCTGCCCCATCCCTGGAAGTGTTCAAGGCCAGGCTGGATGTGCCTTGAAGCAAACCTGGTCTATTAGAAAGCATCCCTGCCCACAGTAATAATGTAGAATGAGATGATCTTTAAGGTCTCTTCCAACCCAAAACATTCTGTAATCCTATATCTTGAAATTATCATTACCAAAACTCAAAGTAAACCCAGCACTGCCACCAGATGTTCCCATCCGGGTAAAGGGCTTCTTAGTGAAATTAAAGAAGGTTCTCCTGATAATGATTTGGCCCCTTACTGTTTCAAGCTAAGAACCTAAGGTTTTGACAAATCTGAGCATGAAAAAAAAATTAAAAATCTTAAGGTATAAAGGGGACACAACAGCAGCTATAAAGAAACAGTGAATGTACCTATTTTAGGAACTTATCATTCCTTATTTGCAAATCTAACTACAGAAAAAAACAAAGTTATCTGACTGATTAGACAGCACACCAATAAACAATAAACTTTTCAACTTTACCAAAACTAGTGTTCACATGATTTTGTATCTATTGAACTGGAATTTATTAAATAAAGATAGCCTGGCAGAATCTGCCAGCTGCAGCACAGCAGAAATAGTCCAGAAGATGGACTGGCTGGCTTTTGTCTGCTAGCCTATTCTCTTTCATGGAGGAGTTTCAGAGGGCCACAGGACAAGCAGTTGCTCCAACCTGAGGGAGCTCTGCACATGCTCTGCCAGGAGATCAGATATCCACAGCTCTGGGAGAGGCTGGGGACCATCAGACCTAGCACCGAAGCACTGAAAGACAGTGAAGTGACGGTGCCTGAGCCCTCAGTCAGGTCTCTTGATCCATCTGGTCAACATTTAATATCAGCTACATGCAATGTAGCACAAACACAAGGCTGGGATGGAAGGCTTTTCAGGAAAATGCTGCCCACTCTAACAAAGATTAAGACCTAGACATCTGTTTTAGGTAAACAGAACACTTGGTAATTTATAATTAGTAATACAGCTCATTGAGCTGTTGCATGTATATATACAGACATATATATGTGTATGAAGGTACATATGTTGTGTATATCCATGCACGCATTTGAAATAAACAGGGAGTACAAGGATGCAGAAGTGTGACATCAGCTTCCCATAATTACTGTAATAGCGCAGAATTATTTGTTCTTTATGTTGCATGCATAGAAGACATCTGATTTTTGTTTCAGTGACATAGCTTTAGAAGGTGAAAAGGACAACTTAAAAGTTTATTCTGCTTCTACAAAGAAAAAGACAAGAGCCTGGGGAGAATACAAAATTTGTTCCACCTAGAAAGATGAGTCCTTCATATTGTTCCTCACTGTACCAAATTTGCTCATAGTCATGGACGTAACAACCAGTGCAAACTGCTTCTGCAGGGTTTATACACTTTACTCAAAACCTCAACACCTTCCTCTTGCAAGTAATCTCAAAACCAAAATAAATTATTGTTTTATCCATAGATATCCAGACTATCCTGCAGAGCACCCAGAGAAGGATTATGAAGAAACCCCTATGAACACACTCTACAAGGACACGTCTGCTTTGGCTGGTTAATTCTTAACTTCAGTTGAATTCCTCCAGGGAAAGGACAGACTGCACACACAGCAAATCTGTCCTTTATAAGGTGCTTGAAGCACTTCAAGAGCAGCCAACACCATCTTCCTCGAAAACACAGATCCTTCCGGAATTCATGGAGGTTACACCCTGGCAGTCTGTAACAGCTGCACTTCCCCCAATTGTATAGTGGAGTAGAACAGCTCTAAATTAATTATGAAACAACAATGGTTTTATGTGGTTTATATTAACTAAAGTAGATTAAGAGTTTTTAAAGACACGTTGCTTTTAATTACTTATTCAAAATTCTCTATTAAACTGCACTACATACAAATAAAATGTAATATCAGTTTGGCTCCGTCCAAACAAGACAGAAATGCCAAAACTCTAGAGCTGTACCACCATCTTAACAGGCATCAAAATGCTACAACTACCTTTAACATCTTCCCATTTATTTCCTTTATGCAAAATCACTCACCTAGAAATTGAGAAATCACTAAAGCTAAGACAACTCAAGAAGATTTTCTTTTACTTTCCAGATTAAAAATCCCACAAAACATGCAAGCTTCACAGCTCTAAAAATAACAAGGAAGAATAAAACAACAAAGAAAAACCCAACCAGACAGATCCATTCCTCACATGAAGACACATCTTTTGTTTATCTAGTTTGTCTTATATATGCACCTATTAATTTTACTGTAAATCCACTAAAGTCCAATTGAACTGACTTGACTGACTCCCCATCTGTAAAACTGTAAATGTCTGATGTCCCTTCACTTAACACATCTGAATGCAAACAGACTAAGGTCAGTAAAACAAACAAAACCTCCTGCAAATCTGTGTAACTGTATGTTAACAGAAAGTACGACTAGAAATAAGTTCCATGGTCACACATCCTGCCAAGCTCTGCCAACAGGATTTTTTAAGTGAGCAGGAAAGGGAATGCACTGTATTTCTATCATGGTTTTCTGTTTGCTGGTTAAAGTCAAGAGCTTCAAACTGCCCTAATCGTAAGACAGGCTGATTCCCATCACAGTTGTTGTTGTTCTGCCTGCCCTCATCTTTCTTGGCAAGAAGTTTCTTTTTCTTCTTCTTCTAAAGCAAGAATTAGTCTGTTCCCAGACAGAAAAAACACACTAAAAAGTGAATCACAGAAAAGTTATGACAGCATCTGAGTGGGAATCTCACTCTCATGTATGCACAAATTCTCACAGTGAACTTCTGGAATTTAAATCTACCTGTACATGTCTCAGAAGTGAGACATTATTAAAACACAGAGCAAAACCTAAGACTAACGGTCCCATTACATGTGAATGGATACAACAAAAGAACAGCCATACTGACTCAGGCCAGAACTGTACTTATTCCAGCATCCAGTCCAGCAGGGCATTTCACTATACTCCACCACAGTATCTGGGGAGCATTTCAGAAGCCCCACTGAACTTTAATCTCATGCCTTACTGCCAAACAGATACTCAGACATATTCCTGACAAGAAAATGCACCAGTTTTGTTAAATGAGCATGACTGCATGCAGGAGCAGCAGGACCAGGAAAGTAGCCCTAGCCTGAGGAAACAAGAACTATCTTCCAGTAAGAACACCGAAGTCCAAACACTGTCCCAAATCAGAACTTAGTATGCAGGATTCAACCTACACATAGAAATAACAGAAAATGATCCATATTAGTTAAACTAGGTGCACTCTCTAGGAGCTGTCAGTGAGTGATAAATGGGAAAGGTGTAAAGTTTTGTATTGACGTGTGCCAGCCCAAGCTGTGACAGCTGCATCCCTCTCACCATGTTTCTACCCTCTCGAGCAAATATTTGCACTCACACCACCACGTGGTGTGCCACTTCAGAGAGCTGAGCCAGCTGAAAGCCAACCTACCAGAAACGGACGTTTATTTATTTATTTATTGTCTGAAATTAACTCTCTGTCCTCACCTACTGCTCAGTCAGACAAACACAGGAACACGTGGCTGGAGTCAGGGAAGCCCAAAGCTCCAAACCGTGCCAGCTGAACCTCCTGCAGAAATGCAGAATGGATGAACTGCTAATAAATACTGCAAACAAGAGTGTAATTCCAGTCTGTAGTGAGAGCAACAGATCACACTCTTTAGAGTCCAGTCTCCATGGCATCCACTCCGATACACCAGGACAGGCTAAGGGGCTATTTTGCAAGCCAGCTCTCACATTTCCCTTTCTCTTTGCTGGAGTTCTTTAGACTAAAGATAAGGGACCACGAGGTCGCCACAGGCAGAGGACTGAAACAGTCTGGAGCTCTTTTAACACAGCTCTGCACATGCCTTTTTCCAGAACGAGAGAAGACACTGCTGAACCTTTAGAGCAAAATATTGCTTTCCCTCTTCCAAACTCCAGCAAAGGCCCCCATCACGGTTCTGGAAACAGGACCCTTTCTCAGGGGACCTTGAAAGCCGAGCACGCCTGCCATGACAGTTATTTATATTGAGCTTTAGCACAGTCACGTGATAAAGAACTGCAGCCTTGTGACTAAAAACCCTTCCACCGAGGCTTTACCCTGCAGAGAAACTCGGACAAAGCCTTTTAAATTACTCTCCCTTCTCTCCTGGAAAAGTTTCTAAATCCAAACAGCGCAAGGAATAGCCTCGCAGGGCCATGCCATAACCACCCGCAGCAGCTGCTCCAGCTGCACAGAGCCGACGCTTGGGCTGGATCTGAGAAATGCCCGGAGCTTTCAGCAGGGCTAAAGCCCAGGCTTCGCAGCGTGGGCACCACTCACTGGCACGGACACCGTGACTGCAGACGAGCAGCAGCAACAGGTGAGCATGGAGGGACCGGCGGGGCGGGCCAGGGCCCCGGGGAGGCGCCTCCGCAGCCGCTCCTCGCCCGGCCCGGTCCCAGCACACAAGGCCTATCCCTCCGGCCCCAGCCTGTCACGCACCTTCCAGCCAGCGGAGCTATTGCTGTCACCCTTGTCCTTGAAGTAGGGGACGGAGCGCACCATCCACTCGTAGATCTGCGCCAGCGTGAGCCGCTTCTCGGGGGCGCTCTCGATAGCCTGGCTGATGAGCTCGGCGTAGGACTGGTTGCCCCAGGCATTGCGCCGGGAGCCGCCCTTCCGCGCTGCCGCGCCGCCCGCCCGCGCCCCCTCGGCCCGGCCGGGCCCCGCCGCCGCGCCGCCTGCGCCCTCCTCCGCCGCGCCAGCCGCGCCGCCCGTCTCCGCTTCGGGCCGCGGCAACGGCCAAGTGCAGGAACGAGGGCGGCTCTGCGGCTCAAAATCAGGGTCGATGTCCGGCGACGCCGCAGCCCCAGCTGGCTCCGCCATGGGCGCCGCCTCAGCCCCGCTAGGAGTGCCGGGCCCGCCACCCCTTTGTGCGCCCCGGGCCCGCCGCCGCCGCGCCGCTCTGTTTACCAGGGAGCAGCGCCGCTCCCCGCGCCTGCGCGCGCAGAGCACGCCGGGAGCGGTAGTTCCGCCGGGGCGTTAGCGGGCAGCCCGACACAGCAGGTGGACTACAGTACCCAGCGTCCCCTGCGGCAGAAGGCGGGGCGTTCCCCCGACGGGTGAGCGTGGCAGGCGGTGCGTTGATGTGACTACATATCCCAGTGGGCACAGCGGCGGCTGCGCTTACATAACCCGCCAGGCCCGGTGCGGCTCTAGTCTCCCCTTGACGGCAGAGCGGTAATGGCGGCGTAGTGGTGGCAGCCCCGAGGCTGTCGCAGCTCCTTCGCCCACCTCAGACCGTGCCGCGGGACTCCGGGTTGGGCCGGGGGCGCCGCTCCCTCCGCCATCCCTTCACGGATAGGAGCCTATTTCCGGGACACGCCCTGGCGTAAGGCGTGATGGGTCTGCGTCCCGATCTGCCCGTCAGAGCCGCGGCAACCATGTTCCAGGGCCTCGCTCTCCCTGCGCTGTACAGCTCCCAGGGCTGGCTATGCCCCGGACGCTGTATGGTGCAATCCCTATGTACGGGGTTTTGGCCCCGCGCCCCGCTTTCCTGCTGGGCGCCCAGCGCAGCCGGCTCAGCTTCGGGCTCTGCCCTGGCCCGCGGGGGCCCGGCCGGGACAGCTCAGGCGACGCAGAGCAACGCTGGCAGCAAGCCTGCCATGCAGGTTGCAGGGTGGGCCGAACGAGCCCCGTGTGCTGAATACCCGCTGCGCTTATGCAGGGGGCGACCGCGCGACGGCGCTGTGCGGGCAGTGGCTGAGCGGCCCCGAACCCTGAATAATTACCGCTTTATGCAGGCACTATGCGGGCGCCGTGCTGCTATGCGCGGGTGGGGTGGCGGCTGAGGGGCCCCGAGCCCTGGATAGATGTCGATTTATGTAGGCGGCGGGCGGGCCCTGTGCAGTTATGCGCGGGCGGGGAAGGCTGCGGTAGCGGGAAGGGTGGGCCGGGCCGGGCAGGGCGGCGGCACCACCATGTCGGAGGCGGCGGTGGCGGACACCCGGCGCCTCAACGCGAAGCCGCAGGACCTCACGGACGCGTACGGGCCCCCCAGCAACTTCCTCGAGATCGACATCTTCAACCCACAGACCGTGGGCATGGGCCGCGCTAGATACACCAGCTACGAGCTCCGCATGCGGGTGCGGCCCTCATCGGGCCTGCGGGGCTGGGCTGCCCAGTGTGCGGGTGTGCGGCCCGGGGAGGGGCGGCAGCGCTCGGGATGCGGTGGCCGAGGGACGGCGGCCGGGTAGGGCCGGGGTGGTGCCGCTGGTGAGGAGTGGGGGGCGGAGGAGGCGAAGCCCCGGGCAGCGCCGGGCTGGGGCGAGCAGCGCGCCTGCGGGGCTCAAGGTCAGAGCTGATGAGTTTGCCGGGGCTGCTCAGCATCCAGCGGGGGCCGGTGCGCGCAGGGACAGGGAGGTGCTGCCTCAGCAGGCTCCTGCGCCCGTCCCCTCTGCAGAGCCCCGCTGGGTGGTTGCTGAGCAGGGTATGGCTGCACGTAGCTGCTTATCTCAAGCGAGGGAGAAGAGTTGGGTGGCAGTATCTTGGGGCCTGCTCACTGCAGGCTGGCTGCTTTACCAAGAGCCCATGACCCAGGAGTCTGCATAAGAGGCTGAGCAGGGTTCTCTTCATCGGCCTTTAAACGAGCTGACCAGGGGACCCCTTCACAGCTCTGCGTCTGGTAGATGGGGAAAGTAAAACCGAGTTTCCCCCTAAAACAAGCTCCCTTTAGCATGTGTTGTGGTGCTGGTTTGGCTTTTGCTTATAGCCTAATTTAACTGCTCAGTCTGCACTATCTTTCAGAAGAATTGGTGTTTGCTTTTTGCTGCTCCGGTGCTTGGCTCCCATCAGCCTGCAGGTGGCAATGGGAACCTCTTAGTCCCACTTAAACCAGCGGAGATGCTCTGAAGGCAGCTGGGTTTATTTCACAGACCTCATAAGAACACAGTTAATTGTGCTGTAGTAATATCTGAGTGTTGCCCATCAGACGGTTTTCCTACCTAAGTTCCTGGAATGATTCAGGCTATGTTCATGGGGTAAAGTTAATGCAGCTGTCATTTGCTGTACTCCAGTGTCAGAGGAGAAAGATGAGGAATTGCTGCACATTTCTCCAGTGTCACAAGATGGGCATGAAAAGCCTGTAAGGGTGGTAGGTGCTCTGTTTTGGAAGAAGACTGTAGATGAGGTCTGGCCTTGAACAGTTGCTGGGGCAAGATTGTCTCAATTAGTTCTTCCATGAAGATGCCAGTGTCAGGTCAGATGTTCTTTTGCTCAGCAAGCTGCTGCAAAGCTCTCTTGTAGATCAAAATGGAGTAAACTTGAGGGGAAAAAACCATTCTCCTGACAATCACATTGTCAGCACAGGTTCCAGTGTGTGTCCCTGGGAAGGGGACGTGTTCCAGAAATAGTCACTCAAGGGAGAGGGCATGGCTGGCACTGAGTAGACTGGCTTGCTTGGATCTGAAGGATTTTGGTGTTTGTGCTGTCCTGAATATGGAATTTGAGTGTTCCCATCATGTGTCCTTCTCAGGAGGTTTGATTTTCTCATTGCACCTTTAGGTTTCAGTTACATGTTGAAATACTGTATGGCTTCCAAAGCAACCTGCAAATTAACTGCTTTGCTTCATTACAGACAAACCTCCCCATCTTCAAATTGAAGGAGTCATGTGTGAGGAGACGATACAGCGACTTTGAGTGGCTGAAGAATGAGCTGGAGCGAGACAGTAAGGTGAGGCCTGGCTCAGACCTCCCTATTCGTTAAGCCAGGATGTGGGAACAGTTCAGCAATAATCTTGAGATTCCCAAAAGTGAGACTATGGTGGTGGATGTTGCACCCCAGACACGTAAATCTAGGGATTAAACTGAGGTTCCTTTATTCTAGTTTGGTGCAAGGAGAAATCCCAACCAGGTATTCTCAAAAGGCCACAAATTCACAAAAGTTTACTGGCAAAAATACAGAAAATTAAGGAATTTTGGCAAAGGAGTAAATACACTTATAAAACATTTATTCTAACATAACTGAGAATTAATTTACTATTAACTTAGTATAAACTTATCCCATTTAGAAAACTTTAAAACCTTAAGTTGCTATGTTACCCAAAATGTTCCATGAAAAAAGGATTAGAAGGAGAAGAAAAAGACAGAAAAGGTACAGAAAAACACACATAGCTACCAACCTCTAGGGTTCCAGCATGGATGAGATAGAAACTCCAGGAGAAGATAGAGCCCAGACAAGTAGGTCCCTCACAGGGGCTTTTAAACCCCAGGGCCTTCGTGGCCCCCTCCCAGGGCGGAGCTTCTGGTCACTCGGCCACTCAGGGGCTGGGATGCTGGCTCTGGGCAGGGGGGGGTTGAGTGTTTCACTGTCTTGCCTTCACAAGACCTGATCTGCCCCTCCCACCAAACACATGGGCATTTGCCAAGCATCCCAGAGTGTTTTGAGACATGAAACTTAAGCAGTCTCTGACAGCGAGCACCTTCTGTGTTCTATCCATGTGATGGCACTGGAGATGGGCATCCAACAGCAAAGGATATCTACTTGCAGGTGGCTGTTCTGCTCATGGGGTGATTGTGTTCTTTCAGATTGTAGTGCCACCGCTGCCTGGAAAAGCTTTGAAACGACAGCTTCCCTTCCGAGGAGATGAAGGCATCTTTGAGGAATCTTTCATCGAGGAGCGGAGACAGGGCCTAGAACAGTTTATTAACAAGTAAGCTCAGTGTCCTGGCTTTGCTGTGTGCTGCCTCTTTAGCTGTTGCTGGGCTGTGGGTTGACTTTGAGAGAGACTTGACCTGCTACTGGCAGGTGCCAGTGTTGGAGGGTGGTGCCTACAGCCACGTAATGAAACTGGAACTGGAGCAAGTCCTGCCCTGAGTGGGGGTTGTGCTTTGTGCTCTCTCCTGAGAGCATAGTGAGTATTAGCAGAACAGCTGTGCTACAGGGACCCACCAACATGGCTCAGGGCACGGCGTGGAAGGGAACAGCCTGTGCTCAAGCGCCTCTTACTGGTCCTGTTGCAGAGCGATGCGTGACCTTGGGTTGAGCGCAGTGCAGGTGTGCTGAGCTGGCTGCCTGACTCCCTCCTCAGACATCAGAGGCGTGGGGGTCTTGGAGGCAGCTGTGCTAACCTCCACATCTGATTTTCTTCCAGAATTGCTGGACACCCACTGGCACAGAATGAGCGCTGCTTACATATGTTCCTGCAAGAGGAGACTATTGATAGGAATTACGTCCCAGGGAAAGTGCGCCAGTAGGAGCACCTGGCACTGTCTTCCTCCATTCCACCCTCCCTCCTGCAAAAATGACATTTATTTTTACACTAAATCTGTCTTCTCTGAACCAGCTTTTCCTCTCTTGAACCTCCCAGTTTGTTCAGTATTTTCCTCTTTTGTAACTGGCAGCAGTTTGTTCTACTGGGCTGTGGTTGTGGTCTAAAGATGTGAAGATTGATGCAAGTGAGCGCGTTGTCCCACATCTAGGGGCAGATGTGGATAGGTGTGGAGCAGGAAATTGCTAATGGCATTACGGTGTAGGAGCTGCCTCTCTCCCTGTACAGGAAGGTATGAGATGACCTTCACTCCCTTGTCTGTGCAGCCCCAAGCACCTCTGCAGGAGACTTTGAAGAATAGCAGTTGTCATGTTGGTCAGTGATTATATCAGGTATTAGAGTTTTAGTAAGGTTTATCCAAACCAGTGAGTAGGTGCCTGGGTGTGTCAGTCTGTCATCCACCCCATTCACCCTGCATGAAACCCCCATTCTTCACTGTCTGGAAGTGCTGAGACCCAACACCTACTCAAACCCCGCTATCAGCCTCCTGCATTACAGACCTGTTTGGTGTATTTGTGGCCCCTCCTTTCTAAGGTGCTGCTGGCAGCTCAAACTGTTTCCATCTTCTGTGCTCTCATGAAGCTCTGTGTGGGCCATTTGGCACGTGGAAGATGGGACAGTCTGGGCTGTAGCCACGTGTTCTGTGATGCATTGGCCCAGAGTTTAACAGCCTGTCGTACTATGGGCTGCTGGGCTGGTGTTGCTTGCAGCACCCTGCTCAGCTGAGCCTAGTGACCTTATCTTGGGCCCCAGCTGCTGGGAGGAGCAGAGGGTCTGGCTAAGGAGGAGCAAGAGAAAGCTGGTGGGAACAGCTGTAGGATGTATCCATGATGGCTGCTGCAGGAGGAGCCCAGCAGTGGGGCCCAGAGTGAGGCCACCTCTCCAGAAAAGGACAGCAGAAAATGGTCAGTCAGTCCTAGATTAGACATTTGCTTACAAAGCAGGGGAAGTAGCAGTGTTCTTTGTGTGTTCTCCCCTGTTCTGCAGTGAGCTAGGCAGTCACTTATGTGGAAGTGGAAACATATGACTGGTCAGAGAAGTGTTCACAGCTTGAGGGGACAATGAGGCTGTGACTTGCTGTAGCAGAAGTGTCTTTTGGAGGCTCCCCCAGCTGCCACAGCTGTGATTAGTGGAGGTTGGGCCTCAGTTCAGGGGCTCCTCAGGTCAAGGCTGGCTGGTATATAAGCGCTTGATCACTTTGTTGTGGCACAGTTGAGCCCTTCTTGGAGCACAGGCCTACAGTGGATGCCCTCCTGTTCCTGCTAGGCACGTTCCCCGAGGTCTTCCCAACGTCTCCTCTGTTTTCTGGTGAGGAACTGGCACTGCTGGGCGAGAGGTGGCTCCTGGGGAGAAGTCGCTGAAAGCGCGAGGGAGCTGCTCCGGGGGCTGGCTCGGCCCGGAAAGGGCCGTGGGGCAGCGTGGAGCCTGGTGCCGGTGGAGGCGGCCGTGGCCTCGGGGGGGCTCGGTCCCCGCCTCCTGCTGCCGCCGGTCACGCTCGGGACGGCTCCTTCCCCTGCCCTGCGCGGGGCTGCCATCCATCCAGCTGTCTGCACCCTGTCCAGTGTAACGTCCCGGTGCCGTTCGCATTAAACCACTGTGAAGCCAATTGTCTGCCTGGTCCTGGGGGCTACCGGGACGGGGGAACAGCCGGGAGAGAGCGGGCAGCGGCGAGGGGGCGGGAGAGCTGCCGGGACAGAGCCGGTACTGGCGGGGCGGGGGAACCGCGGGGAGAGGACGGACACGGGTGGGGCGAGACGCGGCCGGAACAGAGCGGGCGGAGGCGGGGCTGGGCTCCCTGGCGGGGAGGGGGTGCGATGTGGCCGCCGGAGTCGCGGGCTGGCTCGCCGGACCGTCCTGACCTGCTGCAGCACGTCCAGGCGCAGTGCTCGCCGGCCACCCCGCTTTACCTCAGCTTCTTCGAGGAGGAGTGTCGCGCCATCGCCGCCAGCCTGCGCCTGGGGGCGGCCGCGGATTCTTCGCCGAGCCTGGGGGAGCTCAGCGTGCTGCAGCCCGAGCCCGTCGGACCCGCTACTTCCACGCCGCTGCCCGTCCCGAGCCACGGGCGGGGCCGGGCCTCGAGCGAAGGTGATTGCGAGGCCGCTCCTGCCCCGGCCCCGGCCCCAAGGAAGCCCGGGTGCCTCCCGCAGCCCGCGGCCGGCGGTGGCCCCGGCGCCCGCTCACCTCGCTCGCCCCCGCAGTCCCGGCGGGCGCGGCGCGGTCCCGAACAGCCCTCCGGCGGCGGCCCCGGCACCCCTGCCCGCTCCCTGGGCCGAGGCCGCACCAGGCTCGCTCTCCCCCGCACACGGGCCTCGCTGGGGCTGCAGCTCCCCGCGGCCGGCACAGGGCGCGGTGCCTGGGAAACGCGGCTCCTCCGGCCCCCAGGTAAGCGGGGCCACGGCGGGGAGCCCCGGCTCGGCCACCGCCCGCCCGGCGCTGCAGGTCCCTCTCTCTCCCCCAGCGACCAGGCCGAAGCTGACGTCGCCTGCCAGGTCCAGGCTTCAGTATGCCAGCGGGGCTTCGCAGCAGGCACAGCCTTCCAGCCTTCCCAAACCTGCTCCCCGGGACAGAGAGATGAGAAGTAATTCCGCTCCTGCCAGTTGCCTCACGCGAAGCACGGAAGCGCGTGAGTGTTAGGGTGCTGCATCGAGAAGGGAGAAGGGAAAGGGCTTGGGCTGCAGCCTGGCTGAAGACAGGGCATGGGGAGCGGGGAGTCTATGGGAGTGGCACAGGTAGGAGCCTAGGAAATATTCTCATACCCCGAGGGATGTGTTAAAACACTGTCTGGCTTCCGCCAGTATGGACTGGCAGCCTGTTGGCTTTGGAGCCTTTATCCCGTGGTGTTGTGGGGGCTTGGGGTAGTGGTGCCTGTGCACCGAGGTCAGGCAGCCTGGCTGAGCCCCGGGCCGCCTGAAGAGGGTGCGATGGAGCTGCTTGGGAATGGCGGCCTCTCTGCTTACTGTCCACTACAGCTGCTGTCAAGGTTGGGAGTCGTAAACAGCTCTCCTCAAGGCTCTCTACAGCAATTCCTATGGCTTCCCGCTCCTCACTGCGGCTTCCGGGAAAAGTGGTTTCGTCCAAGCGTTTTTGCCTTAATAAAGGTGAGTCTTGGCAGAAGCCTCAGAGGATGCAGAGTCATGGGAGAGGAGTGCTGCTGCCATGGGAAGAACATTCAGGTCTTGGCTGCGGGGTCAAAGCTGATCCTGGGGAAAGGACTGAAGGGGACTGCATGTGCTTGGGCTCTGAGGAGGGAAGGTGAAGCGCAGAGCAAGCAAGGCTAGGTGAAGTCCTTTCCCTCTTTTGCTGGAGAGACATCCAGCAAAGAGCCTGAATAAATCTGGTGCTTGAGGCTCATTTATAGAAGAGGCAGTCGTCATGGTCAGGTTAGGGCACTCTCTTAGCAAGGGTTGATGCTCTTTATTTGCCTTTCCTGGGTCTCACTTCAGGATCAGCTACACAGGAGCTGGTGTGCAATAGGACCCAAGAGCTGAAGGAAAATGGTGAGAGCAAAGAAAAGCAGGTTGCAGCAAGGATTGTCTTGGGTGCAGGTGAGCAATACGGAGTTGTAGATTCTTGCCTTGTGTTGGGAAACGTGGGAAGCTGCTTGTTGGGCAACGCTGCTCCCTCCCCTGATGGGCTCTGGCTGACCAGGTGTGCTGTGGATGCTCCATCCTGTGCTGCAGGCAGGGGGTGCTGCCTTCACAGAAACTGCAGCTGGGCAGCCTGCAGTCCTGAGCCCTGCACCGAGGGAGGGGAAGTGAAGAGACTCTCCTCTACTGGGACAGCCCTGTTCCACCTTGCCCGGGCAGCTGCCTGCCCTCACTGGGAGAGTAGATTCCTAGCAGGAGCCCAGAGCTGCTGGGAGCAAGGCCATGCAGGGGCACTTTCTCCCAGCAGCACCCATACAGGCCAAGCCAGCAGCAGCTGTTGGGCTGGAAGTGCTGGGAAACTTCTGACTCTCTTGGACAAGTTCTGTCCTTCCCTGATCTGGAGCAGCCCTGTGGCCAGGTTGAAGAGTGGCCAAGGATGGCAGGTTTCTAGTGCTGACACCTCTCTTCACAGGTAAACCTGACCAGACATGGTTGTGTGTGGAGTCCTCTTTGTCCAGAGAGTTGGCCCCTGGCCTGACTTCATGGCGTGAAGATGCAGGCCCTGCTGAGCAGGTAAGAGCCAGCTGTATCCTGTCACCATGGAGCACTGTTCAGTCTCTGGCTTGGGCCAGCTATGCCAGAGGTGGGAGATGATGAGACCTGGACCTGCCAATTTCTGGCTGGCACTTGAGCTGTTTCAGCCTTTCCCTGGGGTTTGCACAAGACCATGGGGATTTTTTGCATGTCTTTACCACCTCTCCGTGCTCAGGGGACTGCAGGCTTCTGTCCAGTTAGATTTTCTAAGGGTCTTCTGAAACATGCAAACTTTCTGTGGCTTATGTTGTCACTTTTATGTGTCTTGACATGTAGGACATGGCCCTAGGATGGGGTGTGCATAGCCTACAAGATGAATCTCCAAGTTAGGAAATCTCCTACCTGCAAAATAAGCTTGTGCATTTTCCAGCATATTTAGAGCTCTTCACTCTGTGGCTGCAGCTAGCCAAAGGCATTCTTGTTTCTCATGGGTGCTGGCAGATGCTCGATACAGCGGCTCCTTCTCCATGCACCACTCCTGTGATGGATGTGCCCTGGCAGTGGTCCCCAGAGTGCTGGGTTGGGAGTGTTGGATGGGCTGCAGTGCTCCTCCAGAGGGTGGGCTGTGCTGTGGCAGTGTTGTAATGGGGGTGACAATTCCCTGCATCACACTTGCACCCTTCTCTTGCCAGTCTGCAGGTGATCAGCTGTCCCAGGAACTGGAGCATGTGAAGAAAGAGTTGGAGCGAGTGAAGGATGAACTTGGTATGTGGAGCTGGCTATTCTGAGGACTGCAGGACACCTGCAATCCAGGTGACATCCCCTGTGCTTGTACCTAGAACCCAGGGCCTGCAGCTTCATGGGAGTGGGGCTGGCTTCATGTTTAGGGGGTAGAGCAGGATCTCAGCTGCTGCCCTAGAAAGTCATGAGGTATTTAGGATGGGCTGAGCACACATCTTCTTGCCTCCTCTCTGCAGCTGACAAGACTGCCCAGTGTGAAGCCTATCAGCAGACAATCTTCTCCTTGCAGGCTCAGCTCAGAGCAGCAGGTATGTGCCCTCACTGTGGTGAGCCCTCACTTCTGTGCAGGCTGCAGGGATGCTCCAGTGATCCCTTGCTGGTGTAACTGAGGGCTGCAAGGTGGGAGGAGTACAGCTCATGGCCTTTCCCAGGGGTCAGGTGCTGAGTGCCAGAAGTGTTACTGCTTTGATGTTGCTCTTGCTTCCCAGGAATCTGTGTAAAAGATGCAGCAGTGTTTGACAGAGGTGACCTGGGGAGAGACTGACAGCTGGGACATGGGGACAGACAACAGCTGTGTGAGCCTCTGGGGCAGTGATATATGTGGAGCTGTTGAATGAATTAATTATCTAACTCCTTATATGTAAAATAAAGATGTCTTTTGCAGTAGTGCTTGCTGTCTGCTTGGGTAGAGGCAGTGCCCAGTGCTGCCCACTGATCCCCAAAGTACTGGGCGAGCAGGGCATGTCAGTGTTTGGCTACAGCTGGTTTTGCTCAGCCAGAGATCTGAGGTCTGTTACAAGGAGGAGCTAGGTGCTGGTGGATGGAGGTAAAGTATAGCTCTGGGGAAGCATTTCTGGACAAAACTGATGCTCCCAGGTGGGATGCTTGGATGTGGTGGTTGTGGGCAGCTGTGTGGGCAGGTTTCTTCCTTAGACCACCTTCACATTGGATGTGGGAAAAGCCAATGCTGGCTGATGGCACATTGGGTTTCTGCAGCCTTTGGTTATTTATTAATGTTTTATTATCCCTCCCTGTTCCTCCATGCTGGCACTGGGAGACCTGCTTTGCTGCCTTCTCTCTGTGTTTGGTTGATGCAGTCACCTTGTTCTGCCTTGTGTCTGGGTGAGGCGCTGGAGAGTCCTGCTGTCTGGTGCTGGCAGTGCCCTGAGGTTGGGCTGGTAAGGCTGGCCTGTTCATGCTCCTCTGATATTTCTGGTTGGTGTTCTGGCTGCCTTGGAATGCACATTCACAGGCAGCCCACAGCCCTTCCTGGGGCACTGCTTCCTGGGAAGCTGTGTCAGCTGTCTCCCACCCCTGCTTGGCACTTGGTTGCTGGGGCAGCTTCAGTGCTGGCACAATCTACAGCACAGAGCCCCAACAAGCTGTTGTTTTCCCTATACATGCCTGGTGAAGATAACTCCTTGGTGCAGGTACTAAGGGAGTTGACTAGAAAAAGTGCCCTGCTAGATTTATTATTTGTAAATAGAGAGGCACTTGTGGGTGAAGCTGGACTTAATGGTCATTATAGGTCCCTTCCAATCTGAAATATTCTAATGCTTCAGTTGTGGAAGGTGGCAGGGGCATCCAAGGACTGATGTGGATCTATTTCTGCAGGGCTTCTGGCCCTCGTTATGGGCTGGAGCCATCTCCTACTCTCCTTTGATGCCGGCTGCAATGTGCCTTCCTGTTTGCCTTCCTGTTGAGACGTGCACTTGGCTTGTTCCATGCCTCTGCCTGCTCCCAGCCCTTGGCCTGTGCTGCTGGATCAGGGCCCTGAATGATGGGAATGGAGAGCAGTAAGACTGGGAGGTGAGGATGGGACACTGGGAAGACACATGTGGGAGCTGGAGGCATGTTCTGGTGTCCTGATGCTGCCGCTTTCTGGAAACTGCCTCCCAGCGCCTGATGTTGCAAGGTTTCTGGCAACAGGCAAATCATGTAGTCTGCCCCCTCACTGTTCTAGGTACCCCGTATCTGCTTGTCTGAGACAGGGTGACCCTGCTCGGAGTCCTGCTGTGCCCGTGATGCTGCCTACCCTGCCCGAGAACGTTCTCGGCGATGGTGCTGCCCAGCTGAGTCCTTGCCTACAGCTGGTAGGCCTGGAAGGAGTAGAAAGCGTCTGAGTAGTAACAGCCATGATGGAACCTCATGCTGCCTGGAAGTTCCTTCATCGTGAGGTAAGGGAGGAGAGGAGCTTGGCTGAACCACAGCCCTAAATTCTGAGTAAGCGGGGGCAGAGCCTGCGTGACTTCCCGTTCAGAAGCATGAGCTGGTGTTTCCGTCTCCACATCCTCCCGGCGTTTGACCCCCGGAGGGTGCGGGGGAGGCAGCTGCATGGCGCTCCTGCCTGCTCCGCTCCGCAAGCGACTGAAAAGCCTTTTGCCTCGATAGCGCCGCCGGAGCAGGGTACTGCCAGTGATGCCGGCGAGGGGCTGGCTCACCTCTCTGCCACTTTGAACGGGCGCTCACGACACGCAAGCACTGGATTGCATCAGGAGCGGCCTGCTGAGGGGCGGCTCCCAGCCCGAGTGCTGGAGAGGCTGGTGCTGGCCCCTGCCTCTCTCCTGGCTGCCGAGCCGTTCCCCTAAGACTGGCGTTTCCCATCACTTAGGGCTGCGTGTTGCTCCCAGAGCTGAGGGGGCTTTAGCGGAGCGTACGGAGGCCGGGCTAGAGTCACCCCACAAGGCACGGGCTGAGCTCCGCTCGCTCGCAGCCCCTGCAGCAGGCCTGGCCTCGCCGCCTCGCCTCGTTCCCAGCCGCGCCGGGGCAAGGCCGGGCCAGGCTCTGTTCTCATGGCACATCTGGGCTCGGGACACCCTCAGCCGCCCTCTCCTTGGCCTTTCCCGAGGGAGCGAGGTGCCTTGCCCTGGTCTCGGAGATGCCGCCCGCAGCAGCCGCACTCCCGCTGGCCGAGCCGTTCCTCGCCCCGGTGCCACTTGTTACTGGAACTTAAATATTCTGAAATGTGCGCGGGAACGCGAGTGGGGCTGGGAGGAGCCGGGATTCTGTTCCCGCTCGCCTCTGCCTGCCCTCCTCTTAGCTGGGGCTTTGGGCGGGAGCTGCTGAACGCCTCCCATTTTGTACAAATCGATCGCGAGTGAAACTCTTCCTCCTTTATGCTGCCGGCTGCAGAAGTGAACGGAGGGGAATTGAGCTGGCCTGAAGGGGATCGCACCTCGGACGAGCCGCGCCGCTGGTGAGTGGTGGTTTGCGCTGCCGCCAGACCGGCAGGGCTTGGCGCAAGCGGTGCCGCTGTTGCATCAGCTGCCGCCGGGCCCCCCCGCTCGGATCTTGCCATACTCGGGGAGTCGCCGGACTCCGCGGCGGCACGGAGCCTTACTGGCAGTCCTTGGGACCGAAAATGCCCCCGCGGGGGCTGAGGCGGAGGTCCGAGCTAACAGCTTCCCACACCTACACCGAGTCCCGGCGGGATGCGACGGCTACCGGATTGCCGTAGGCACCGGCATGCGGCGGGTGGCTCCTGCTGCCGCCAGACATGTTGCTTCTCTACCCATGCGGATCTCGAGTCGGGTACTGGAAATACTTGGAGCAGCTGAGCAGCGCTGGGGAAGGCAGCTGGAATTGTCCAGGTAGTGGTTGAGGAGGGTGCTAGTCCTGGGGCACTTGTTGCACTTGGGGTCAAGGCTGAATGAAGTTTATCAAGAAGCAGGATGGTTTGCTGGTTATGGGGAAACAGCCGAGCTGGTGGTTGCCGCTGTAATCCTGATAACCTTCTCTGTGGAAAAGGGTCACAAAATTATCCTTGTGTACTTTAGGCTGATATATGTAGTATGGCATGTAGTCCTGGGCATCTGTATGGGGTGTTTTCCCTTTCCCGATGAAGGGAGGAGAAGCCAGCAGGGGGAAGACACTGGTGGGTGGGAGGTTCAGTGGTGGGCGGAGATGCCAGCCATGGCCATGGGCGTTGGGAAACACTTTCTTTACAGCTCCTCTGTGCTGGATGCCTGCTTCACAGGTTACTCATCTTTAGAGCTTTTTGGAGATAGGTGGCTGCTGTGAGCAAGCAGAGTGGGGATGTCACAGATTCAGGGTGATTACAGCCTGCAGAACTTGCAGAATGCTCAGCAAGCACTGTTAGCAGGCAAGGGGTTTGCACCAGGGACCCGTGCCATGTGTCTGTCTGGTTATGCGTCCTTGTAAAGAATGTTTTGCAAATGCTGAAAGCAAAAGAAGAATGGATGCCTCCAGTGAGTCAGCCAGCCTGCTAAAGCCTGTGCTGGAGGAGTTTGCATCCACATCGTTTGCTGCTGTGCTCACCCATGTGTCAGGCTGGAGTAATGTGCCTGCAGTCAAGTTTGGGATGAAGGATCTCCAGACTGCCAAGCCTGGGAAATGGGGCAAGCTCTGGGACATGCCTATGAGCTCTATGGTCAAGACCACACAGGGCTTGAATAATGAGCATTTCCCACCATGGGCTGACTGGGTTCATCCCTGGTTCACTGTCCTGGTGCAAAGGCTGTGCAGGCAGGGTGTGTGCAGCACCACAGTGTCTTAGAGGGTGCCACCACCGTGGTCTCTGGCCAGCCAGTGTGGCAGGGGCATGGTGCCAATGGGTAAGCTGGGAGCAGGCTCCTGTGGGCATCATCACTTACCTTGTGCCTTGCAGTGTGAGTCCTGCTGCCTGAAAGACTGAGCTTCACATTTCTTTTCCAGGGCTTTTGACCAGGTGAGCTTCACTGAGAAGACAAGATGTTGGGGGAAAAAATGGCCAGTTTTGGGAAGAAGCTGATCCGGCGGCGCATGGTGGACCTGACCTCCGATGACACACATTTTGATCGCTGCCTCTCCACACTGGACCTTGTATCCCTGGGTGTGGGCAGCACGCTAGGGGCTGGCGTGTATGTGCTGGCCGGGGAGGTGGCCAAGGAGATGGCTGGTCCTTCCATCGTCCTCTGCTTCCTGGTGGCTGCTTCCTCATCTGTACTGGCAGGACTCTGCTATGCAGAGTTTGGGGCCCGTGTCCCCAAGGCCGGCTCTGCGTACCTCTACACCTACATTACCGTTGGAGAGATCTGGGCTTTTGTAACTGGGTGGAACCTCATTCTCTCCTATGTGATAGGTATGAGGCCAGGCAGCTTGTGTGGGGCTCCTTCCAGCACTGTGCTGGCAGCATGGGAGGCTCCTGGGGGCAGCGTGTGGTGCTGTGAGGGCAGGGTGTGGGATCAGCAGGGAGGTGGGTGTTCATGTGCGGGTGGCTGGTGCCAGTCTGCCCTGGGCTTGGACTAATGCACAGATTTGCCATCAACCAGGTACAGCCAGTGTGGCTCGAGCCTGGAGTGCAGCATTTGACAACATCATCGGCAACCACATCTCCACCTTCTTCGCCAACAAGATCACGATGCACCTGCCCGGAGTGCTGGCCAAGCATCCAGACTTCTTTGCTTTAATCCTGATTTTGCTGCTTACTGGTGGGTATGCAGGAGAGCAGATCCATGGTACCATGGGTGATGGCATGGGAGCCTGATGGGTCTCACTCACTTCTTCTGTCCCCACAGTTCTGCTGGCTTTTGGTGTCAGCGAGTCTGCCCTCGTGAACAAAATCTTCACAGCTGTGAATTTACTGGTGCTGAGCTTTGTCATCATTGCTGGCTTCATCAAGGGAGACATCAAGAACTGGCAGCTTTCAGAGAAGGACTGTGTCAACTTCTCGTTGTCCGACTCACCAGATGACATGTAAGTAGAGCAACTGTGCCAGGCCAGGATCTGGCATAGGGCAGGCATAGGCCCTGCTGCCCTTGCACCTCACGGCAGCTGCTCTCCTGCATTTTTTCCAGGAGAAAGGCTTTTGGCTATGGTGGGTTTTTCCCCTTTGGACTGGAAGGGGTCCTGTCAGGCGCTGCCACCTGTTTCTACGCCTTTGTGGGCTTTGACTGCATTGCCACCACAGGTATTACCTTGGGTGGGGGTGGCGCGGGCATTTCTACTGCACAGCCAGCAGCTGGCTGGGAGCTGATGGGGAGGATGCTATATGGTGTGGGAAAACAGCTGGTCTCACTGCTCCTGGGAGGTTTCCCTGTGGAGACTGTGTCTTCAGCTGGGCCAGACAAAAGGGCTCAGAGCCTGCCCTGCCCCAGGAAAAGTGGCTCATTACACCCCATGGTGGGAGCAAGGCTGCACCCTGCCTGCGCAGGCAGCTCCCAGAGCAGCGGGGAAGCTTTTGACTGCTGAGCTGAGCCTGTGACAGTGCTGGGAATTGCTGGTGCCTCCTAGTTATTTCCCAGCCTCAAGCAGCCTTTTTCCAAATGACTGGGTTCATGCAAAACTGCTGCTTCCTGAAGCACAGGCAGCTCTCTTAATTTCCTCTCATTACCCCAGAAATCTACTTAGTGGGTGGCTGGTACAGGCTGTTCTGCCTGACCTTCCTGGCTGTGCCACCCTGCCTCCAGGGGCTGCCCAGCCTCCTCCTTTCCTGCTGCCAAGCCCCTTGCTGGGAGTGTGGTGCAGCACACCTTTGCAAAGCTGAGGCACACATTCAGGGGGGACCTGCATTCAACAGGCTCTGTAGGGAGAGAGCTGCTGATGGGGGGAAAGGGCTGGCATGGCCAGCAGGGCTGCAAGCCTGGGTTGCTGGACAGCTCCATCCCTTCTACCAGTGCAGTAGCATGGCCAGGGACCCCTCCTCTCTAACAGCCCCTGCTTCCTGCTCCCCAGTCCTGTACTGCCATGGAAAGTCCCTACTCTGGCTCATCTGCTGAGGGTACTTGCCCCATGCTGTGTGGTTGAGTGGGGCACATGTGGCCTCTTGTGTCTGAACAGGGGAGGAAGCCAAGAACCCACAGCGCTCGATTCCCATTGGCATCATTGTGTCCCTCCTCATCTGCTTTGTGGCTTATTTTGGGGTCTCTGCATCCCTGACTCTCATGGTACCCTACTTCCTCCTGAACAAGAGCAGCCCTCTGCCTGAGGCTTTCAAGGCAGTTGGTTGGGAGCCCGCCCGCTACGCCGTTGCTGTTGGCTCACTCTGTGCTCTCTCCACCAGGTAGGACTGGCTCTATTTCTGGCCCTGCTTGGCACAGCATGGGGACTGGCAGCATTCATCCTGGCTGGGCTGGGGATTTGCTCTGTCCAGCTGCTGTCCTGCTCCTGGCACAGAGCTGGTCCCTTCCCCTTCTGGGTGGTAGATGTGGGCAGCTTGCCTAATCTCTCCCCACAACAGCTTGCTGGGCTCCATGTTTCCCATGCCCCGAGTGATCCATGCCATGGCAGAGGACGGGCTGCTCTTCAAGTTCCTCTCCCAGATCCACAGTGGCAGAAAGACCCCTCTGATTGCCACCTTTGTCTCGGGGATCTTTGCAGGTAAGGTTCCTAGCCACCTCCTCACACCCGGCCCTGAGGTGGTCTGGAGCTGTGCTCATGCTGCGTGTCCTCATTGCAGCGGTGTTTGCCCTCCTGCTTGACCTGAAGGACCTGGTGGACCTCATGTCGATCGGCACGCTGCTGGCCTACTCCCTGGTGGCGGTGTGCGTGCTCATCCTCCGGTGGGTGACTCCTCGTGTTTGGCGGTGCCCAGGGTCGATGTTCCTTACATTGTCCTGGGGCTTGTAGCCACAGCTTTTTCCCAGGGGCATGCAGCCTGGGGAAATGTCAAGCCCCCAAGATGGAGGCTGCTGACCAGAGTGTGTGTGTGTCTCTGGGCATGTCTCTTGGAGTGGCTGTCATGGGCTGCCAGAGCAGCAGGGATATGAAGGTGCTGCCGACTGCTCCCTTGGGCTAGGAAGTTCCTTGGGCTCTGCTGCAAGCTTGTCTTACCTGCTCAGGTACCAGCCCACACAGCCAAACTCCCCGAAGGCCATGGAAATGCTGGAGCTGAATGGGAACGAGGAGGAGAGAGTGATCATGAACCCGACCACCGCTGCTGCCAGTGCCCAGCACAAAGAGACGTTGTCCCTGGAAATGCTCTTCAACCCACCTGGGGACACCCCCACTGTGCTCTCGGGGCGCATTGTCTATGTCTGTGTCGTGGTCATTGGTGAGTGAGTGCAAACTGGTGGCTGCTGTCCCCTCCTGCCAGGGGCTGGAGTGTTCTGGTGTGTCTCTGCAGAGCTGGGAAAGGATGGAGAGCATGCCAGGCAGAGGAGAGGGGCCAGGTTGCCAGTTGCTGTTGGCAGTGCCAGCAGGTGCTGAACCCTAAGCAGGGTGCCAAGTGGAGGGTACAGCTGTGGTTTGGGGTGCACAGGCATTGTCGGAGGACGTGGGTACTAAGCTGGGGATGTGGAGGTGGTCATGAGAGATCCCTGTGATGAGCCTGACCCATGTTGGCCACCAGCAAGGGCAGTCCCCAGGCCCTTGAGCGTGCCTGTGCTCAGCCAGTGAGGTTTGATCTGTCTATCAATGGCTCCATTGTACAGCCAGAATGGGGTGACGCAGCCAGGGCTGGGTAAATGTCAGAGCTGGGTCCAACCCCAGCCAAGTGCAGGTTCCCTGCAGCTTGCTGGTCTGGGATGTGCCTCCAACAAAGTGCTTTCCTAAGGCTTTGGGGTGGGTGTTAGAGACTGTGCGTGCTGGACCTGACCAAGAAGAGTGGGTCCCTCAGCCCAGCTGTTGTGAGGCTCAGGGCCCCAGGGAGGCCATGTGCCATGCAGTCCCCCAATTACCCTCTCTCTTGCAGCCACGCTGATCACAGTCATCTGCCTGGTCCTGACCCTCAATGTGGCTGCACTGAAGGTTGCCAGTGTGGGCTGTGTTGTGGCTCTGGTGCTGCTCCTCGTGGCTCTGCTCATTCTCACCATCATCATTTGGAGGCAGCCACAGAACAATGCACGGTTAAACTTCAAAGTGAGTGCAGCCCCCTGCATCTTGATGTCTGCACCCCCCTGGACTCTGTCAGGATCTGGGCACTGCAGGGACTGCTAGGGCTTGCTACCAGGCAGTGGGCTCTGGAATGCATCTTTCTGAGGTGCAATCTGAGTGTGGAAGTGCCTGGGTGCACTGGCCTGTGACAGGGAGGAGGTCCTTCCACTGGCCAGTAGCATCCTCAAGCCCAGCCTGGTCCCTCAAGGCACAGTTGACACAGCACTTTTTGTCACTTGCAGGTACCTTTCCTCCCACTCCTGCCAATCTTCAGCACCTTCATTAACATCCTGCTGATGGTACAGCTGACTGCAGACACCTGGGTGCGGTTTGCTGTCTGCATGGTTTTGGGTAGGTGTCCTGCAGTGGGGAGTGCAATGCCCACAGGTCTCTCCTGGAGATCTGTTAGTGCTGACAACCCACCGTTGCACATTTCATTATGGAAACTGTCCTGCAGGTTTTATTATTTACTTCACCTATGGGATTTGGAACAGCGTGGAAGGGAAAAATGCAGAAAAAGCCTGTGCCACAGTAGAAAAGCCTCTGCACCATCCTGGACTGGACCTCAGCCCTGAGGCTGCTGCAATCTGAGGGCCTGGGGACCAGTGCTTCATGGACCTCTTTGCTACTTTGGGACAAGATCATGATCCAGAGCATACATCCATCCCCTTTCCTGCAGAGAGTGAGTCCAAGTGAAGTACTAAGGCCTGAACAACAGGCCTTGAGCTGACCTAGGATGAACATTCCAACCAAATGTATGTTTCAACTCATTAAGGAAGTATTGTATTATGTGTTTATTTATTGGCAAAACATGTTCACCTTTATGTGTCTAGAAACAGGATAAGGCCACATCCGGCCTAATTAGAGGGTGTAGGATCCAAGACAATTCCCTTGGATCCTTCTTGAGCCCTGGCCAGGCTTTAGGAGAAAGCTGGCAGGAAAATTATATTAGAAATCATATCAGCTGGTTTGTTTAGCATTGTAAAAGCTGGACCACTGTCAGAGCAAAGTGGAGGAGCCTCGTGGCCTGCAAAGGTGGAGGCACTGCAGGAGTTCCCAGTTACTGGAATGGTTCTCCAGCCCTTGCTTGTGACAGCTTCCCCCCACAGCTGATGTCTCTTGGACTTGGGTGATGTATCTTCACTGGTGATGTATTTTTCTTTATCACTGTAGGCATTCTTTCGTAGCAGTGATTAGCATAGATAAGCTCAGCTTATCCCTTTGGAAATCTTTGCTCATGGTTAGGTGCCTTGCTTAGCTTATCCTTTTGTGATTCTTTGCAGTTTTACTTCATAGTAAATGCCACTGTTCCTTAAGCTGGTGTGTGTCTCTACCCTACCCACAAGCAAAACAAAGTGCAGTCAGCAGGGTCAGAACAAACTATTGCTTTTAAAATCTAAGTGAAAGGAATTGGTCCTGCCCAAAATTCCCAGATGGGAAGACCTTCCGTATAGTTCACTGGCCCTCAAGTGGGCTAAGGTTGGAGGACCATGTGAGCAATGGGGAAGTCAGTTAAAAGAAGCTGAACTGCTGGATGTATTGAAACACATCCAAAAATCATGTACTAAAAAAGGAAAAGAACTTGTGGGTTTGGGAAAGCAAGGATGGATTTTGTTAACAGTATATCAAACAAAACACCAACAAAAGGAACAGTTGTTGAAATGCTGTAACATGGAGTGCCAGATGTGGGTTGTAGGATCAAATTGTAATGCTAAAGTGCCAAAATAAGCTGCTTGCTGATAAGTTGGATTTACCAGGCTTGCCAAGAAGGCTGCACTTAGAGTAGCTCAGTATCATGAAAAGAGGGGCAGGTGAATCACAAGAAAATGCATACAGTGATTGCAGAGGCAGGTGTGCCGTGGGATTCTGATAAATGGAATGGAGATATTTGGTAGTCTGTGGATTCTGATGAGGTTGGTTCCCCAGTTAAATTTGTACATGTGAGACCAGCATGGAGATGAAAGGTAGAATTAGATGCTAATGGTCAGGAGGGATACTTATAGAGGATTATACTCAGCATGAAGTAAATTAAATATTTGAACAGTTTAAGTGAAGACCAGGGGAACCTCTTTTCTCTTGGATGGTGTGTTTCCATAACCAGGGAGCGTCAGAGATAACCCTAGACTCAGAGGACTCTAAGAGTTTTTCGTTTTGAGCTTGGATTCTTTTGTGCAGGATGCATTTTGGATTAACATTCACAATGCTAATTAATTAGCTTTGGATGTAATACTAAATATCCTACAGAAAATGATTGGGCAGGATCTGAAAGTCAGAGGTATACTTTGTGAGATTGTATACAACAAGATGAATGAGAATCTCTTGTGATTTTGTATTTGTAGATAATGTTACTGAAGATACAAGTAGTCACTCCAATATTTGTGCCTGTAGCTTTATTGCAATGACAGAATCTTAGTTATTTATTTTTTTGTTTATATTTTAATTTTTTTTACCTCCTGTTATATCCTGACAATTTTTGGAATCTAACTATACCCAAATCAAGACTTGCAGCCCACTCCCATTGGTATGAACTGGTAAAGGAACTGTTACAACAAACAGACCTGAGGCTTGCTGAAACAACCCCAGGAGAATGGACTTTGATTGCTGTCCATCATGGCATGGCAGAAATACATCATGTGATGGAGAGGGTGAAGAAAGTTGGAGAACAAGGATGGTGGGACGCTCTTTTTGTATGGGTGCCTACAGCTACCAGAATTCTCAGCTGAGTGCTTTACCCTGGTGTTGTTTTACTGATGCTAATCCTTTTGCTTTTTGTTCTGATAATTGCATTGTATGTTAATGTTAAGGTTTGGATGATTATGAAACAATTAGCTTACCAACTACCTCCACTGATAGTAGACAATCCATGTGGTACCAAAGCCTGAAATGTTCTCAAGCTCTATTTGGATATTGCGAAGCTTGAGTGACTGTAATCACAGGATGTATTATGTAGGAAAATGACTAGGAACTCTGTGGACAGGTAACTGGGGGTACAATTAGAGGAAACTGAGGACTTAGAATGGAAATTATAGGGTGGGTGTTACACTGTTCCCTAATTTGGTATCTCTGTCTCTGACCCTACCCGCTGGCAAAACACAGTCAGGACTGCAGAGCTGGGTCATGTGCTGCCTCTTCCACTCACAGGGAAGTCCCGTGACTGGATGGGAGTGCTGGTGCTCCAGGGCTGGTCTCTGCCCTCCTCCAGTCCCACAGAGGGGCAGTGACACCAGCACAGCCCTCTTGCCATGATAGTTGCTTTCCCTGTGCACAGGAGGCTCTACATGATAGTGCAGCTGTACTCATTCCGTCTGTAAGGTGGCTGTGTTCACCACCTCTGCCTGCTTTCCAAGTGTCACCCTTGTACTTGGCAGCCATGGCTGGAACTCTGCAGGAAGACTTACTGCAACTTGTTCTGGTACTCATGGCACTGCCAGCAAACTGGTACTGCCCTGACCATGCTGTTTGGTGTAAATACCTTGCTCGAGTGTCTGTGAGATGTCCTCAGTGTAGCTGTACTTATGTCCAACCTCATCTGCCTTTCTATAATTTTACAGAATTTTTTTAAATATATTAAATTAAATGTTTTTAAGTACTTTTTTCTGTTGGTCTTTCTGCATCTCCTGTTAATGGCCTGTGGTCACGGGCCCTTCAGTAGGACCCTACAAGCTAGTGGGCTAGGTATACAACAGTGCTGGGTCCCAGCCAGCTGTGCTGGGTGACATCCCTGTCCAAAACCTGCCAGTTGGAGCCACTAGTCCTCACACTGTCCCCTGGGACAGTGAGCCTAAGCCAGGAGCTGTGAAGCAGTGCTTCAAACCAGCTCCAGCCAGTGCTTCTGGTACCTGGGGGGGCAGGACAGCAGCCTGTCATGGTCCTGCTTTCAGGCCCTGTGCAGGGAGGGATTGTGTAGCCAAGTTCCAGAACAGTGGAAACAGTAAAGGTCTGGGAAATGATACCTCCTGGAGATGCCAGCAATAGCCTGCAGAGGAAGCTTGACCAGAAGCTGGGCTGCATCCATGAGAAGATTTTCCAGATTTTGGTCTGGTCTAAATCAGACCTGACATAAGTATCCAAAAAAACCTAATTTAAGGCAGATGGACTGTGCTTGGTTTTGGCATCTCTTGCTGTTTATTGGCAGTGGTACCAGGTCACTGCAGGGTCATCAACTCTGCACCCACTCTGGGGAGTCTCTGCCTCCCTCTCCATGCAGGCTAGCAAGGCTGCCAGGCATGGCACCACATCCTCTGCTGGGCAGCACCTCTGCCCTTCCCAGGCTCTGTTGGTGTTGGTGCACATCTCAGCCCATCAGTTGGTGGGTGAACAACACCCAGCCAGAGCCCCAGTGTGTGTTGTCTACACAAACCATCTGTTTCCACTGCTGTACCCGGTGCCCCAGCAGCCTGCTCTGATAGCAGCCCAGGCTCTATCCTGCAGACAGTGGGAGAGAAGTGTTCCTGGTGAAGCCTGTCAGGTGCTGAGGGCTGTAGGGTGGGTTTCCCCTCCTGTACTGGTCTGGAAGGGGCCATTTTGTAGTTTGAGAAAATCAGCAAAAAGCAGTCTGGCTTTGCTGTTGAGAGGCCTGTGATAACGCACCATTATGGGGAAGGAAGCAACCAGCACCGACGCAGCTGCATGCGGTTTGCCCTGACAGTTGGGGCATCTCCTCCCCAGGCTTGATTTGTGATTTCCTTGTTGCCATTCCCCCCTGGATTGAAAGGGGAGCTGGAGGGCTGTTGAGTCCTGCTGTGTCTGGCCCAAGCCATGCTGAGCAGGTGTGTGGTGAGGGTGGCATTGCAGTAGAGGCCTGGCTGTGGCCACTCGGCTGGTGACAATGTGCTCTGGGGTCATGCCAGGGATGCACTGCTGGTGGGTTGGGGTGTTGGGAGTGCAGAGAGTGACTCTCAGCCTCCCTGCCCATCTGAATCCACCACATCCCATGGCATTCATAACTTCATATCCAACTGGTTTTGGAGGACATGGGGCTTTCCTGGCAGACCATTTGGAGCAGCTCTCTGAACACCAGGTGCTTACCACCTCCAGGGGGGCTGCTGAGAGGCCATGAGTGTGGCCATGCAGGTTGGGAGCAGGATGGAGATGGGGGGCTGTGCTGCTGAGTCTCTGGAGGGAGAGCTGCAGCTGCAGAGCCTGCCCCTGCACTGCTCCCTGACCAGAACAGGCCCTGGCAGGCAGAGATGTAGCAGCAGATTAAATTTTGATCCGCTTGGGAATTAAAATAGGCTGGCAAGTCTGCTCTGCTCTGTGACACCAAATGCTTCAATATGAGGAGTTAATGTACCATCTTCTTCCCTTTAAATCTGAGCACTGTCAGATCCCCTTCCCTGCTGATGGAGCAGAGCTGCAGTGGCTGCTGAGAGGGACAAATCCATCAGCAGGCCTGAGTTCTGGAATCTAGAGAACTGACTCTAGGCAGATGGGGTCACTGGTGTAAGAGCAAACTGATACCAACTCCTGATATTTCTGCAGCAGCTCTGGGTTGTGCTGTAAGCCCTCACAGTCCAGAAGGGCTCCAGGAAATCAAAGCCGGTGATGGGTGAGATTCTTATCACTCCTTACTCACCTGGCTCCAGGCAGGCCCCAACCCTTCTGTTCTCTGTGGTGAGCTTAAGCACATATGACCCAGTAGCTGTGAGGAGCCTGTGTGCATCCAATAATCCTCTTGGCCCTGAGCTGTGGCAGGTGGCCAGCTCTCTAATCACACAGGCTTAATGCTCACCTCGCTTTGCCTTTGCAGGTCTGGCATGATGACTTGCTGCCAGGTGGTTGCTTTTCTCTTGCTCTCCTTTCTTCCCAGTGCTGCAGCTGGTGCCCTGGTTCCTGCTCTTGTCCCCCAGTCCACACTGCAGCTAGCCAAAGGATGGCTCCCCTGAGTGTGTCCTGGAGCTGACAACATGCTGTGATGATGCCTGCACCCAGCAGAATGTCACCCTGGTGCCTCAGAGCACCTCTCTTATGAGACAGTTGTATCCCAGTGGCACCCACACCTCACTATGGCTGGAAGCGAGCCTGTGAGAGCTGCAGAGAGGAGATGGCAGAGGCAGCACAGAGGCAGTGCAAGTGGCACATTTATGGTGCAGATGGGTCATTTTCCATCATTCCTGATGAACTACCCCTTCTCTGCACCATCAGGATTGCCAAAGGCTGCACAGGTGTGCTGGTTTCCGGACCTCATACACAAGAGATTTCTTTGCCAATCGTAGTTTTAAGGCTGTAATATCCCCCTGTCCTCCTTAAGCTTTCCCATTTTCCTGCTGTGTTTACTCAAGCAATTATTCCATCTCTAATTCACATTCTGCACACAGGATCTCACACTGATGGTGCTTTGCAAGCCTGGACAGATGACTGCTTATATTTTTCCATTTTTAAGTCAATGTCCTGTTCCATTTCACTGCATCTCAGGGACAACCTACATCACAGGCTGGTCAATGCTGTCATTGTTTAAACCCGCTGAAGAATAAACAAGACCTGTGACAGTTGTACAGGCACAGCAACCTGACCTGCAAATCAGAGAGGTAGGAGATATTTTGACAAACTTAATGTAACACCCCTCCTAGCTCATTTATCAAGACTTGGGGGTAATGTGAGTGTTAAACTAATTTAACTGCCTGGTCTGCACATAGGTGTTCAACAGTTTCTATTATCCTGGACAAGATAATGCATGAAAAATCATGACACATTACTAGGCAGGGAGCAGCTGCTATTGTTTACATAATACAAACCAAATTTACAGACAGAATTTAACTTGTTCAATGGAATTTACTTGCCCTTGCTGAGAGGTTCTTGGGTCAGAACAAAAAGGCTTTACATCTCTTCTCATCTTTTGTTTGGACCTAAGAACAGGCTAGAGAGTGCTGGCCACACTCTTCTTAAAATAGGGAGAAACATAGGGAAGGGTAGGTTCCATCCTCTCTGAAGTGGCCACTGAGCATTTGTAACATTTTATAGGCTATTTCAACTGTGGGACAGGTGACAGGACAGGGAAAATTCTCCTAGAACTGCTGATGTGAAACATAAGGACTGGTCTGATTCAGAGCATAAGGAACTTGTTTCTGACATCAGCCATGAGCTACAGCACAGCAGGAGAGGAAAAGCCAGCAAGACAGAAGTGCAGAGAACCATGGTGAGTCTCGTGCACCCTCCTAGTGTCCATCTCCATGTTTGCAAGTGACAGCAGCTTCAAGATGCCAACAGATGACACCCCCCCAGTTTCTGTCACAGAGAAAGTGGTTCTGACACATAAACTGCAACTGCTACGGGACTCGCTGTTGGAGTGGGTTGATGTTGGCTGGATACCAGGTGCCCACCAAGTCACTCATGTCACTTTCCTCCTCAGGGGTGTCCCTACCCATGGCAAGGTGCTTGGAACTAGCTGGTCTTTAAGGTCCCTTCCAACCCAACCCACTCTGTGATTGTGTTTTGTCCACATTACTTGATGGAGAGGGTTCACAAGCTAACATTAACCTGGAACACGCACTTTCCCTAAAGCCTAGGAAAGCTAGTGTCTCCTTCTTGTTAGCTGATGGAGACATAGTTGGTATCTTGATTAAATCCACAGGCACATGGTGACATCCCTTATTTTGTTCTGAAGAGCTGAGTAGCTTTTGGGTTTCTCTATCTTCCTGCTGACGTTGGACCCCATTATGCCAGCATTGGAGCAGCCAGTCAGGATTCCACATACCTGGTGGCTGTAATCTTCCTATATGTCTCAAAGTTCTGATGATGTTAGACTACTTGTCTGAATTCCTTCACACCTTCCTGCATTTTCTTTTCTCAAGGACCAGCTTCTTGATGGAGCCCTTCTTCTCTCTCCTCCCCTAACTGATGGTATAGAGCCACTGACTTCCACTGGGGTTTTTCCACAACTGCAGCAACTGCAGTTGTTCTTGTTCGGGCCCCCATCTCTACTATCACCACAGATGGAATTTGTCCCCAATCTCAATCAAGTTACTCTCAGAGGTGGCTTGGGTCCCTGAGTTAATCACAGCCCTCTGACAGCCCTGAACTGTGGCTTTGCAGGCACATGCCCCAGTACAGTGCCAGAAGCTGCTGGTTTTCACTGAGGTAGGCACCTTCTGTCAGTTGGCATGTCAGTTTGCCAAGGTTACTTGCCTGTTCAGGTGTAGTCCCAGGCTATGGGAGGTGATAACCAGCCCAGGCATTTGCCCAAATCCTTCCACACACTCTGCCACCCACGGACCAGCCACCTCAGGGCACATTTCAGTACTGACTCACCCCAAAATTGTCTTCTCTTACACCAGGATGACACCAGATAACACAGACCCCATGATATGCCAACCATGTTAATTAGCAGTATTAAACATCTCTCATAAGGGTGAGTAGGAACAATAAAGCCACCCACACCAGATGGGAGTGGGAAATGGGATCCTCTCCACAAGAAAACTCCCCCAGCAGAGCAAGGCCATCAGTGCCAGGGCAAAGCACAGAGCCATGATTTGTACTAACATGTTCCCAAAGTAAAGAGATAAGACATGCAGCCAACAAACACTGTGACCCAACAGGAGCTGCCTACTTACTAAGTGCTGTGACTAAAGCACACTTAGCACAGAACTGCCCCAAGGCCCCTTTCTGGGCACCAAACTGTGGTGGGCTGACCCTGTCCGGACACCAGGTACCCACCAAACTGCTCTCTCACCCCCCTTCTCAGTGGGAGAGGGGGCAGGGAGAAAGGAAGATGGGAATGGAATTTGTGGGCCAAGATAAAGGCAGTTTAATAAAGCAAAAGCAAAGCTGCATGCAGGAGCAAAGGAAAACTAAATATTTATTCTCAACTTCCGACCAGCAGGAGATGTCCAGCCACTTCCTGGGAAGCACAGCTTCAGTACACAGAGCAGCTGCTCCAGAAGACAGATGTTTTAATAAGGAATGTTCCCCATCTCCTTTCTTTTGGTTATCACTGCTGAGCAGATGCCATATGGTCTGGAGTATCACAAGATCTTGACCCCATCCCAGACTTCTGGTAAGGTGGGAATGTTAGAGACAGCCTTGACACTGTTGGGAACATTGTTGAACAGTAGCCAAAACACCGGTGTATTATCAGCACCCTCCTAGTTATCAATACAAAACACAGCTCAACGGGGCTGCTAGGAGTAAAATTACCTTCATCTCAGTCAGACCCAATACAACTGTTTATTTAAAAAATTAACAGAAGCTTTTAACAAAATCACACCGAACAGTGAGGATCTGAAAAGCCAGGCAGCACTGGGGGCATCATAAAGAGAAATGCTCTGCAGGCCCTGACCAACCCAAGGGCTAGATGTGCAGATAAGCAAGTCGATGATAAGACTTGCTAAGTTTTAAGTGGATGATAAGACTTGCTAAGTCGTTATCACTTGCTAAGTGGACTTGCTAAGTCGATGGCAAGTGGATGATAAGACTTTGTCCACTTCCCTCATTTAAACAGTGATACTGTTTATTAAGCAGGTGAGGTTGTAACTTAGAAACCTGACTCTGTCCTGCACCCTCAGTAGGTGCCCAGGCACCTGGAGGGCTCCAATGGTGGTAAGCCTTTAAAGAAGTTCCATTTGAAAGCAACCACGGCTACAGCTGCAGCTTGGAGGAAGCCACCTGCTTAAGTGCAACACGAAGAGTATGTCATAGCATAGGTGTGTGTGACATGCTGCATTTCTTCTTGCAGAGAATCCTACAGAGCTGTCCATTTTTTTCCCTTGTTTCCCTGTGTAAGCACAGAACATCCTCTCTAGTTCAGAAAGAAGGGAGAATGAACACATGTATATCCACAGTCTAAGAAGAGTCACCTTTTGCTGGAACTTGGATCTTACTCCATACCCTGATCCCAAATGTGAGAACAGGCTAGCTCTGGAAGGACAGAGCCCTCTATGAGCTAGGAGCCACAAGGCAATTAATAGATTGCAGGCTGGTGATTTGCCTTCTGCATCTGAATGATCTTGCCAAAGCCACCTCTTCCCACATCGTAGTCTGTCCGGTATTCATCTCGAACCTGGGGACAGCAACAACACACATGTTAATAGCCAGCACTGCTTGTCTCCTACTAGACTTCAGAATCATCATCCCCTCCTTGTTCAGCTGGTGGGAAGCTCAAGTTCAGATTAGAAGCAGTTCAACTCATCTGAGATCTCTTCAACTACTCCACCAAAAAGGTGGTAGTGGAGGTGAAAATGACAAAAAAGGTTGTATTTGATGGTTAAGACTTTTTCAGGTAAGAAGCAAAGAAGACCCCAAAATATTTTCATTCAGCTTTTCAGCACACCTTTCTGAATTTCCAGGCTTGGCCTTCAGAACACTTTATCTCATCTAAACCTCATCCTTGCCCTTGGGAAACCTGCTGTGTAAAGAGATTGGCCTGGCAGCCACACTGTTTCCCTCTACTCAAATTCTGTATCATTTCAAGGGTACTAGCTTGGATTAGAGAACATTCTGCTTGCATTGCAGAAGTTTGGAGTCCTAGACAGAAATGGCCTTAAGTTTTCCATTTCCAGCCTTTAACACCAGGTATCAATTACGGAAACAACCTGGGAGTGAGTAAACTTCATCATCAGGTCTTTACAGTCTGTACATTGTTCTCCATGAGACAAAACCAGCAAACAAGTACAGATTCTTACAGGATCAAATTCAGGGATGAACTGGCATTGCCTTTACCTGTCCTCCAGTCTTTCCTCTCCCATACTGTCGCCCCTCCTTAAACCCTGCATCCCAGTCCGTGCGGATGATGCGGTCGTCCAGCCGCGTGCCATTGATAAACCGCATGGCATGCTCGGCATCTGCTCTCGTGTAGTACCTGAGACACTCTGTAAGGATAACTACATGTGCTGTTTTGTTGGTAGAGAGAAAAAAAAAAACAGGGTAGTATTGTATTTGAGAAGCAGAACTCCCCTCACTGCCTTCCAGCCTTTTCTACTTTTCCTGCTCTTCTTTATGGGATCACAAACTGCACTCATGTAAATCCAAGCCAATGCTCAGAAAGGATTCTGTACTTTAGTGTTAGTACCTGCACAGACAAGACAATGGAACAGAGCCATTAAAGCCTTGCTAAGGGCAAGAAATCAGTAGTATGCCTTTTTGTACTATGTAAAACTTGACTGAAATAGAAAAGGAGCAGGCTTCACAGGAGAGCTTTGAAGAGACAGCTCCTGGCACAACCTGTATGAGCATGCATTCCTCTGCTTGAAAATGCCCCCATGGCTTATTCTGCTACTTCCTCAGGTGTGCAGTTGAGATGAGAAAGTAAACACGTGCTCTGGATGTGGAAGATGTCAGGCTGATGACTGTAACAGTTCTCATTTTGGCCCTAAAATCATTAAAGGAATCAATGAATTAAGACGGCTCTGCCACGTCCAGAAAGTACAGCTCTGGTGGCACTCATGTATGGCACCATTATACAATCAGTCTCACGGTGTGGAGAGCTAGGTGCAAGGATGGATGGGATGTGCCTGGTAGGAAGCACTTGGCTATCACCCTTCCAGCAGCGGTACACATACACTCGCTGGGTAGAGGAACTACAGGTGCCATCCATACACGTGCTGACAGAAGGGAACCAGAAAGGATACTCTACAAAGCAAAAGCCACAGGGGGTTTTCTTGATCTTGTCCAGACCCATGACAATCCTCTTGACATCTCCGCACTTGGAGAAGAGCTCCTGGATCTGCTCCTCGGTGGTGTAGAAGGACAGGTTACCGACATACAGCGTGGAGGAAATCTTCAGGGATTTCTCCTGTAGCTGCCTGCTACCCTGCGGGCACAGAGGCGCACGCCGCGGGCTCAGCGCGCTCGCCACCCGCTCCCACCGCGCCGTGCCCTCCCGCGCCCGGCTCCTCGCACGGCCTTGCCCCGGCCTCAGCCCTCCCCGCCCCCGCCGGGCCCCGCCACCCGCCGCGCCGGGCGCACCCGGAAGTGCTGGTCCCGGTACTGGCTGATCTCGCAGTACGAGTCGCTGTTGAGCCCACTGAGCGTGGTGTGCAGCAGCCCCGACATCGCGCCCGCCCGGGCCCCGCCGCCGGCCCCGCTGCCGGGATCCTTCCAGAACCGCCGCGCACCGGACGCGGCGAGCGGCGCACGAGAGACGCCGCTCCGCCACGCCGCGCGATTGGTCCCGCCGGCTGTCACTCAGCGCGGGGGGCGGAGCGGGATCGCGAAGTAGCCAATCGGCGGCGCGGGAGTACGGCGGGAGCGCTGGGTCGGGGCGCGCGCAGAGTGCGCGGCGCGCACGCGCAGTGTGGGGGCGCCGCTCCCGCGGTTCCGCGCCCCTCGCGGAGCTCTCCCCTGAGGGGCCATGGCGGGGCCGCGGGTGGCGGCCGTGGAAGGTGCCGCGGGTCGCGGGCTCTCCCTTCCCCAGCCGCCAGTGGCGGCTGATGTTGGGCTGTGTGTCACGCTCCGCTCTCCTCCTCTCCTACAGCGCTGGTGCGGGAGCTGCTGAGGGAAGAGACGCCGTCCCGCATTGCCGCCCTCACCGAGGAGCTGTTCGAGGCGGCGGAGAGCATCTCTCAAGAGGATGGGAAGGTGGCGGAGGGAGAGCCCCCCGCTCCCAGCCTGTCTGAAGAAACGGGGGGTGCATGTGCTTCACACCCCACAGCCCTGGCCCAGGTTGGTGCTGCAGCTCCGTAAACACCAGCTGCTGCTGCTTCTCACCCTTTGCGGTGAAGCTAAACGTGTATCACTACTGAAATGTAAAGAAAAGAGTTAATTTCTTTGTCGTTTGCCTCAGTAGCGTGAACGTCCAAAATAAACTAGGAAATGTTATTTTTCAAAGTCAATGCGAAATGATGATCCTGAATGTAAAAGTGTGTGTATCATTGACTCTGCTCTCATGAGACCCCACCTGGATACTGAGTCCAGGTCTGGGCCACCGGCATCAGAAGGGTGTGGACCTGCTGGAAGAAGCCACGAAGGTGATTGAAGGGCTGGAACACCTCTCTGGGGAAACAGTTCAGCCAGAAGAGAAGAAAGGCTCTGGGGAGACCTAAGAGCACCTTCGGTGTCTCAAGGGGCTCCTGGAGAGCTGGAGAAGGAACTTGAAGTTCTAGGAAAAGGGGAAATGGCTTTACATTGAAAGAAGGCTGATTTAGATTAAATATTAGTAAGACACTGTAAAGGTGGGGTGGCCCTGGCACAAGTTGTTCAGAGATGCTGTAGCTTCCCTATCCCTGGAAGTGTTCATGGCCAGATTGGACAGTGCTTGAAGCAACTTGGCATGGAAGGTATCCCTGCCTGTGGCAGGAGGTTGGAACTTTAAGGTCACTTCCAACCCAAACCATTCTATGATAGTAATGGAAAAAGTTGCTGGTTACTGATAATGTTATTTATTATTTCAAATTAATAATAGTATCCAGTTGTAATTTCAAGTAAAAATGCAAGCAGAGACCACTGATGCATTAAGAGTTTGGTACTGGATCAGAGGAGAGGTCCTCACCCTCTCTGTGCATTCCTATAGTGACAGCAGATAACCCAAGGAAGAAGAAAACAAGCAAGCATGTAATTTTAACTGCCTGGTAAACAATATTCCAATACACAGTGTTATATTGGAGGTACTCCTTTTCAGTCCTTGTAAAAGTTTACCAGGTTGTTGTTTATAGTGTTTGTTTTTTCCTTTTGGTTGTTTCTCCTAGAGGAATACTTAGAAAATAATAAACATCTGCCTTAAAAGTCCTTTTTCAAAGAGAAATACACGAATCTGAAATAAGGAAAAAGACCAGCTGAGATACTACTGAGATACTACTACTGAGATCCAACTTCTTCCTCGAAAATAATATTTTCAAGAGACATTTAATAAGTAGCAATTATCAGCTAAGGAACACTGATTTGGGAAGTCCTAAATTTGCAACAAGGAGCAAGATAGGTTAGTAAGTGTTGTAACAGAAAGTGTCATTAGTACAGTGTGTAAAGAAATACAAGAGCATAAAAGTGGTATCCTTCAGTTCTTCCTGAATCAGGTTAAATTATTTTTGAAGAAAGGAGAAATCCTTAATTTGTAATCTGGCCATTTCAAGAAGAGAGGCTATGAACTCTCTCCTAGATAGGCAAGAGTGTATTTGTAGGCAAGATCTGTCATGAAAAGTAGAATAAAGTGATGGAAAATGCAGCCCCTTAGGGTGGGTTGCTAAAGCAGCCTATTGCCTTTATGTAGTGCTGAATCTTTTTAACAAGAGTATATAGTCAGTAGCCTTTGTTCTTTGTTTGCTAATATCAGAAGTTCCCCAGTGTAGGTATTTAAGGTAATTAAGCTACTTAGTGTTCTTTTTGATGTGCAGAAGAGGTGAAGCCTTACTACAGATAGTTCTCAAATGTGATAAGATTCTTAGAGTTCTTTTCCAACCCCTTCAGGTTTTAGGTGAAGAAATGCTACATGATCCGTTCAGCATGCCTGTTTTCAGGTCACTGTCCAACATGTCCCTGTGGGATCCTGTGACAGTTTGATGGAAAACTCTCACCTTTGACTGCGGTGTAAAAGGGAGTTGCTTAAACATGTGGAGAGGCCATTCCTGTAAAACACATGAAAGATGCTTCTTTTCAGTAGAAAATTTCAATGGGATTCATATCCAGGAAAAAATTAAATTGAGTGGAATTCTCCTCTTCAGGTTGAAGAGAGTGCAGTCAGCTTGTGGAACTGGACTGTGACCAAACACACGGGTGCTGTTATCAGTGATGAGCAAAGAGCCAAGTGTACGTATATGCTGTACCTTCCTAAATGTGTTCTGTGTGCTGTAGCATGGAAATGAAACACTCTGCTGACAGGCACATAAATAGTGCTGTAGATTTGTTTGGGTCTTTGCAGACGAGGGCTAGGAAGAGCAAAATGTATCAGTGGGCTTGTATAAACAGTTCAAGAAGAAACATCCTCATGTCATATTTATCTTCTTGTGACACAGAATCAGTGTAGGCATTCTTGTCACTCCTCTTTCTAGAGATGTCAGAGTACCAGTAAAGAGGTGATGTGACCAAAGGAAGCTAATTTGCCTTTTGGTACTGTGGTTCACATCTAAAAATATATGGAAATAACATAGATGTATATTTTGGACAATTTTAGACTGTTGGTAAGTTTATATCAAGTGAGATTTTTTTTTAATGTAACTATCTTATCCATGTTTACATACAGATACATTCTAAGCCCTCTTTTCACTGACCTGCTTAAGCCAGGTGCACAGCTGGTGGGTTCTCTTGGGCCAAGACCAGGGCTGGGAGAAAGCAGAAATGGTCTTATCCCTCAGAATATTCTTTCTGTGATTCTGTGGGATTGCAGTGTCAGGCCAAAATTCTTCTCTTGAGGGATTATAGTCAAAATCATGTATAATCTTCATCATAAAATTATACCAGGTAAAGGGAAAAGGGTAAGTTGATACAAAGTAGAGTGTGATGTTCTCAGATCATGGCTGAAGGGCCAGGGGAGGCTGTTTTAAATGCATTAATTAGTGTCTTTTCCATGCCTGATGTCTAAGGAAGGCCTGAAAATATTTCTGCTTTCTACTTTGAAACTGTAAAGATTATTAAACTTCATTTCCTTATTTTGCTGAAGGCTATTTTGAGGCTTTCAGGACATGTTACTGTAAGCACCTGCAATGTAATTAAGTCTTTGAATATCATGTATTTAACTTAAATTCTCTCTAAATTGTTTAATAGGTATTTTAATAAGAATATTTTTTTTCCTCACTGTCTGAAAAGCAATTTTATATATCTTGGCTAAAATTCAGATTGCCTTGACTCCCGAAGCATTCAGATTTTTCTGTCTTTTGATTTAAAATGCCAGACAGTTTTTCAGATATGGCAGGGCCTGATTTTCTCTTAAAAAAAAAAAAAAGTAGAGAAGAGGAAACTTGAATGCCTGCACTGTTTTCTTGCAGTGCGGTTTGTTGCTTGCAGACTGATTTGCCTTTGTGAAGGCAGCGATCCTCCAGAGGGAACTATTCGAAGACAGATTTTGGTAAGGCTAATTGTGGGTGAGTAATGAAATACAGTTGATCCCCCAGGGAATTCTTCAAATCTTATTACATTTGCTTTGGAAAGGGAGTGAAATATATGTCTAATTCTGGTAGGATAGCTGGTGTTTTGGCAGAGGTATTGCTGACTGTCTCTTCTCATCACTTAAGGAAAGATAAGATTGATGGTCCCATTTTTTCCCTTCTAAGAAAACAAAGTACATGCTGAAGTGGGACCTGTATCTTAGAGGGATACCTTGCTGAGCCATTGGAGCTAGGAATGTGTGGACAGTGTGGTTACCACCACATCTTCTCATAGGGGTAAAATATGTTATGAGCAGGAGATTAATTTATTTCAGTGTCTTATAATATTGTCTAGTAGGCCACCATACATCTTACGATGTGTCTGAGTGTTCATTCAGAAGTGAGTTACTGGTGAGAAATTGCAGAGTTTAAATACCCTTGTCCTGTGTTATATGTATGCAACAACACATGAGATCTTACGTTTTCGTTCTTGAAAGTGACTGCATTTTCACAAAAGACTTACCATTTCCTCCTTCAGATGTCTATGAAAACTGGGAAAGGATGGATAGATATTGGAAAAGCTGGTCTTGCAGATGGATTTCTAGAGAATGCCATGAGTGTAAGTTCTTTCCCAGTTTTGATTTCTTGCATACACACTTTTTTGTAAGTTCTGTGGGTGATGCCTGCACTTTGTTTTCCAGAGTATAGAAAAGCTGTATGCAAAGTTACGGAAGGGGAGTGAGAGTGAAGCAGATATTCAAGTACACAGAGCTGATGTGGAGAAGAGCCTTTTCAAAGTACTCTCTTACCAAGCTGAATCAGTATGTGTTCTCAGTTTTCCTTGTAAGTCACTAGAGGTATAGAGGGAAACTCTAACCCAGTTATTAGATACCTGAATGCTTGGCATTGAGGATTTGCTGAGGGATAGATTTCCTTCACTTCGGTGTAAGATAGCAGATCTCATATTTTCATTCAGTGTTGCAATCATTTAATGATTTTTAATTTCCCTCATTTATTGCAGTCATTCTTGCAGTGGTATTTATATCTTCTAGTTCAGATTTGTTGCTTTATGATTTGGCTATCATGGCTGTTTATAAAATAAACAGCTACATGTATGAATCATAAATGGGTCAATTCCAACAGTGTTCTGTGCTTGACTGGAGAACAAGGCAAATAACTATAATTTAAGGTATGTAATTTAGAAATTCTAGGTTTTGACAGGAAATGTTTTGCCTGACTGAAGTGTCTGAGAACTCTATCAGTCGTACAGAGTATTACAGATATAGGAGTGCAAATACAAAGAATGTAGTTTCTTGCATTTGTTGATCACACTGACCTCAGTATCTAGAATGGAAGTGCTATCTCCAAAATTCTCAGGAGCTGCCCTAAACAGGACAAAGCAATGGCCCATATTTTTAATTTCATCATGGAGACAAAAGGAGAGGTGATATAAATTTTGCTGATCTGTTGAGTCATCTTAACATGTGAATGATCTTGTCCTATGTCTCTGGCTTTTGCACACTACCTAAGGACTGCGGTGATTTTCTGGATCACTATGTCATCTGGCAGTATGGAGAAATAGACAGAATTATTATAGCACTGTAAGGTCAGATACCTAATCCCAAACCTAGCTTTACTGCATGTGAAAAACCCAAGTTCTATTTTAAAGAATGAGGTTTCTGGTGAATTTTAAAGACCAATTGCACACTAACAGTTTGTTGGCATGCTCTGCTGCTTTCTCAGGCGGTTGCTCAAGGGGATTTTCAGAAAGCAGTGACGTGCGTGCAGCGCTGCAAAGATATGTTGATGAAATTGCCAAAAGAAGTAAGTGAAATCTTCCTTTCTTTATCATTCCAAACTTTGAGAACCTACTTTCCTCTCTATATGTTAAGAAATGACATGTGCCATATAAAATTTTGAAAAGTACTCTGAGCTGAAGATCTCTTCCGTGGCTGGTTGCCTCTTTGAGATTTTGCAAAAACTTTTGCATGGAAACAGCAGAGTTTTTTTCAAAGTGCATTTTTTTATTGCTTCTCTTAGATTAGAACTTGAAATAGAATGATAAACTCTTCCTGAACAATGAGAAGACAAATCAGCAGGCAAGGCAAAAAGATTTCTAAATTGAAATTTAGAAATTGAGTATACCACCTACTTGCTACATAACCAGCTGCATTTTACATCTTGATCTTGTATATTGCATCTTGTACCCATGTGAACATTTGTCTGGGGACAGATGGGACAAGAGAAGAGCTGAGTTACAAAGTTTTTCATATGCAAGTCTGTTACTACCGTCAGTATTAATCTTCATCTTCATGAAACTGTAGAGCTATGAATGGAGGGTTCCCATTGCACTAAATTGTGGTTTTTGTAGTTCTTGTCTCACAGAGAAAACAAACTATCATATGCAGATTAGTTTTTTGTTTGCAAAGATAAAAGTTTATTATATTTATATCAGAATAAACTTCCTGATGTTTATTTTCATTTGCTTACATGTTTTCCCAATATTTAGGAAACATTTTGTTCCTGTCTCTCTGGCACAGGTAATGAAATTCAAAGGGGAAGATGCAAATTCTCAAAGAAAAATATGGGAAACATGGTTGGAGTTTGTGTTGTTAACCAATTAAACTCCAACTGCTTTTACATTGCTTTTTGTCTTCTGCAGGCCTTGTTCAAGTGCATCTGGGTGACTAAGTTGCAGGGGTCTAGCTTTGATTTGAATCATAACAGCAGAACTTCTTACTGTTGAAAATGTTCACTGGGATCTTTGCATTCCTGTTCCTCATTTAATTCTAAATTAATTTAATTCTTTCTGCTTGAACTCCTTCATTAAATAATATTAAACTTGTGATGAAAGCTCTTCACAAACCAGGAGCACTGATGCAGACAAGGTAAAATTTTCTGGTCATGAGAGAGATGAAATTTACTTCTGATTTAAAGAGTGGTGTTTAAAAAAGGAGGAAAATGGAAAGAGCTAGTGATTGCTGCATGAATCCAAAACTTTTGCACTGCTGGGTAGCTCTCAATCCTAAACTCTTCCAGGCTCCCTTTGTACCAGAGAGTCCCTGGAGAGTATCACAGGAAGATTATTGTGTTGTGTTGTGTGATACTAGAGATCAGCTGGAGATGATTGTGCTCATCGATAGTCTATGAACCAAAGCTCAAGGAAACTTTCTCTCCTGGAAAGAAAACATTCACAAATGAACCTGTGAAAAATAAGGTTTCACATCTGAGAGTGACCTCTTTTGTGTTTGTGCAGATACCTAGTCAGTGCTTTTACTTCTGGATTGCAAAAAAAAATAAATTTGAAGCAAGATATTGTGCTACGCTTCTCGTTTTTGTCTGAGAATTTGAAATCTGCAGCCCCTTGCAAAAAGTGTCATTTATATTAGGGAAAAAAAGATACTGCAGAGGCAAAATGGATGTAAATATTGGCAGCCTGCTAGCATATAAAATGACTTTTTTGTCTCTTCTTTGGATGACATATGACAGCTGCAAATCATTTCAAAGGAAAGGCAAGTTGTTATGAACTGATGTTGTCAGGGCTGACTGATAAAGCTCTGAATAACCAAGCATTCAAAAGCAGTTGTCTTCTAAAACTTGTAATCCCTTTTTAACCTCAGAGAGAAACACTGCAAAGAAGCCTGCCATGAAATGGGTAGAGTCTTCTTCACTTAATTATGTAAAACTTTCTGTTATTTAAAAAAAAAGGTTATAGTATTACAGTCTTTCCTCTCAAATTTTATTTTTTATTGTTTAATTTACACAGTTCTAGTGCTTTCAATATGATTTATTGAGGAACTCTGTGTTCCTCATGTGTTTCAAAAATCCTGCTGTTTTGTGTGTCCTGGACTGCTTAATGATACTTCACTTTCCCACCCAATTAATGATTCCCTTTTAGTCATCTTCAGTATCCCCTTGCAAAAGGCCAGATGTGATAACAGTGGATATATCTTGAAAGTAAAATGCATTTTAAAGAACCTGAGACTGGAGTGCTATAGATCTAATGATGTTTTACAAGAACATTTTGGAAGCAGGGGTCTTTTATTGCAGACCTGTTACCTGTCAATCCTCTGTTACAATTTTGGAGTGGAAACCTATGAATGGAAGAGGTATGAACAGAGCTCCTTCTGGCTCAGGTAATGTGCAAAAATCAATAAACAAATCCCTGCTTTTGAGATGTAAAAACGTGTGTGAAGGAGAGGTGGAGCATGAGAAAGTAGAGGCCTCATTAAAAATGTGAGGATACAAGATTTTAGCTGAACCAAATTATCTGAGCAGATACTTTGTCATGGTTGTACACTATTGCCTAAAATCTATATCTGTTTTCCCACATGGATTTCGTGCCACTAAAATGAGAATCATCTTCCAGTGGTTCTTGCCAATTCTCTCCCTAGCACTTCCTCCAAAGAGATTAGTTTTCTGAAGAGTCCTTGACTGATGAAAGGCACAAACATCAAGGTGAAAAAGGAATGGGTAGAGATGATTTGGGTAGGATCCAAATAACTGTTGTTATTTGGATCCTCACTAAGGGTGAGGAAGTGTAGGCTATCAGGAAGAATATCCTCATGCCTTTCTACACAGCCTAAACACAGAAAATTTGTGTTTATGTCTTCTTGTTCTTTTAAATAGTTAGAAGAAAACTAAGGGCAACAGATCAAATTCAAAATCGTTATGGTCATTTATGTTGTCAAAGAGGATTTGTAGAAATGCTCAGAATTAGTTACAGCTGGTGCTTTGGAGATTATTTTATATTTTATTCTTGTGGAAAATTCAATACTGACTCCGGATGACAAAATTTGAGGAGGAAATAAAGCTTTGCAAAGTGCAGATAATAATCTGGAGAAAGAGTGTGGCTCCATCTAGTGGGTTAAGATTTACCTGATTTGAGAATATATTAGCTTAAAAAACAAGAGCCCAGTCACTGTTTTTCTTTCTAACAGTTCTTCATTCACAGCATTTATAATCAAATCTGTTTTTTTGGAATTACCACTGTGTTTTCTCCTGGGTGGTTCTTTGTTCTGCCATTTAACTTTTAGAAGAAGAATGGGGAATCATGAGTTACAGGTTCTGTCTTTGCTATTCATGTGCTGTGGTCTGGAGACCAGTCATGTATAGATTTTGTGTATTACCATATTATGTGTCAGGTGAGAATGGAAACAGTTGTTTCTTCAAAATCTCTGATTGATAATTGATAAATTAATTGATAAAACCTACTGAAATATTTGAATAGAAGAGGTTACAGAATGTGCTACAACAGGTTGAAGAAAGTGATTGAGTACCATTTTTAATATAAAGGTAGGAAGAACCCAAAATTTTCTGTTCTCTAGTAAAAGTGACTATTAGAGATTAGTTTGTGTGATTTATGTGGTTTTTAATTGCTTAGGAAGTGGGAAAGGATCAGAATCTGAAGACTGACTGAATTTATCTCTGTCATCCTGTTTAACTTTCATTTATCATTGATAGCCAGAGTTATGACATTGGGAAGATGGACATGAGATATTCTGTTGGCAAAGAAATGCAGGTAAGAAATAGAGAAATTTCTATTTACAAATAGGAGGATTTTTCTGAACTGACTCCACTGTATCATCTGCCTTTTTTGTGCAAACCTGCCCAGTGATGTCTTGGTCTCCTTTTTAGTAGTCTGCTATGAAGTTTGACAGAGTTTCAAGTTCAGTTGTTATGAGCATCAGTGACTGATGAGCACCTTTAAATCACATTTGATTCTACTATTTCATAGAAATCAAAGTGTAGAAAGTAAGGCTGAAGTGGATCCTGAAAAGCTATCTCTTCTTCCATTCCTCTTCTCTTTCAATACATCATCAGTTGAGCTGTGTCATTTGTGATGGATGTTTCTCTGTCTCATTCTGAAGTCAATTTATTGTTCTTCTTCTGACTGCGGATATGAAGATTTTAATCTCATCCTCTTTATGTAAATAATTTATTTATTTGAAGTCCATCATCATGTGGGCCTTTGTCCTGCTTTTTTGCTTGTTTGTTTTCTTCTGTGAAGTGTGTACCTCCTGTTATTTCAATTTCTTCTTCCTTTTTTTTCTTCTAGTTATTTGATTTTCCTTTCAACCCTTCTGTTTTTCTCTGAATTCTTGTTGATTCGTGTCCTGTATGTACTGCATTGCTTCCAGACTGGATATATTTCAGAAATGAGAAATCAGTTTATGTCTGATACCAGGCAGGAATTTTTTGGACTCAAAGAGCTTTTGTTTTTCATGACCTTAGAATTTAAGTCTCTTGTGTTCATATGTATGTTTATGTGTGGCTATTTTTTGTTCCCAGGCTAAAGTGCTTCGATTGTTAGCTACGACCTATTTTGAGTGGGATTGCAGTCTGTACCTAGACAAAGCATTGAAAGCCATAAGCTTGGCAAATCAGGTAGTAATTTTTGCTCTATTTAAAGATTGCAATAGGTGAAACTCAAGCATTTATTGACACGATAATATGGACCACATTAATCACTGGTGTGTTATCTGGGACAGCAAATTAAGGTGTGTTTGCTTTATGTTTCCATGCTCCTATGGGTGTTTTGGTGTTCCCAGCTATTTTTATTTTTTGTAGAGAAATACTTTTTCACATGTGGAACTGTCCTCCTGCCTCCTATGTGTTAATAGTAAGGTCCTTTGATGACAGTGTGACTACAATTTCTCAGACGTGGGAGTTGACGCAGGCAGCTGGGACAACCACAAAACCATAGCTAAAGCAAAAAGAATAAAATTATTTCTGTTACCTCATTATCTGGGGGATCCCCAAAGGAACACCCAGGCAGAGGCATGCAATCAGACCTTAAAAATTAGGTGTTTAAACATACCAGCTATCCTGAAGGAAATTCATATATCTCTGAGCAGCCATTACAGTGAGGTCTCTTGATCCTTTACAAATTCTTTTTTCCATAGAGACTTGAATTAATTTTGTGCTTCTATCTATTCAGGTCAGTGTGGAGTAAATGAAATCTGAAAAATTCCTATTTGCCTTTGGTTGATCATTAAAAAAAATTAATTTTCTGTTTTGTACAAAACAAGTTTTAAGTATGAAATTTTGTTTAAATGGAAGCTGAAATTCAGTTTCTGCATGCTGCCTGGATATATGGACAGATCATAATGCACATGCTCATGAGATCAGGATAAAAGGCAGTGTGTTTTAGTCATGCAAATAATGTGCTACTAGAGTATCTAAGCCTTTTGTCCTCTTTATTTTTTACTTTTGCAAAGCTTTTTGAGGCAGAAAGTGTTTTTATTATAATTTTTGATAATGTACATTTTGATATTGTGTGAGGGTATGGAAAACCAGAAGAAAATGTTGATTCTAGAACCTGAAATATGCACTGTTTTAGTGAGGGCTTTAGTATACAGTCCTCAGTGTTTCCAACTGCTCCTACTGTTGTTGCCTCCTGAATTTCTTCTTTTTATTAACTACTTTGAATCTGCTCATATTAATTCTAGATTAATCCAGCTGATTCACACATAGAAAAGCAGGAAATGTTTCTATCATTCAGTAATGTTCAGCTTCTATTTAAAAGTATCAAAAATGGGCCACGACAAAATGAGAATTTTACATCTTTTGCTTTCTTTATCCTTGTGGTCTTTTGGCAGTGTAAGAAAAAAAAGGATGCACATTGCATTTAGGAAGAAATTATTGCATTAGTTGCCTACCACTTGCTTCAGTCATTAAAATGGAGCTGAAGATTACAGTGGGGAGTATATGATTCCTTAATATTTGTCTGTATTATGAATGTGCTGTAGTCTCGCAGGATCTCTGTTCTACAAAGAGCTGTCCAAATAATGTATTGTTTTATATTGTGCAGGAGAATTTGCATCCAGCGGGGTTTTTTTTGAAAGTTAAAATTCTTCTTAAGAGTGGAGCATCAGATGAAGATATCAACTCAGGTATCACAGCTCTCCCTAGGTTTCATAGTGAGGTCATGTTGCACAAGGAGACTGCTTGTGTCATACATAGATAAAAGATATTGTGTTATTGGCAGAATCTGCATTAGCTATTAGCTATTTCTCCTTTTTCCTCACATTTATCACTTGAACAGAACTGATTCTGCTATGAGATGAGAGGATAATAAAGTTTTTGGGGAGACTTAAATATAGGAAGGATAATTAATATGTCAGAGAAATTTATTTTCATAAATAAAAAAAACTTAAGGAAGAGAGGCTTTGTACTTTTCATGGTTGGAAAGCATCAGATGTGTAATGAATAATCTGAGAAATGTAGGATGTGATAAGGAGAGTTGAGGGGTTTGAATGCTGCCAGACTAGCAGAAATGGTAACTCCACATTGCCTCTGCAGACTTTCATCCAGATTTCAAGCAGCCAGTTATTTAAAACTTACAGTCTCAAATAAACATACAGTAGCTGACTTGTGTTCTACAGTTTGAATTGTGAAACCATAGAGTTGCCTATCAAAACACACTTGGCTATTGTTTAGTAACACTAAGCCTCAAATCATTTTTTCAAGCAAGTTTATTAATGAGTGGATGTCTCTTTTCTTGTATGACTGGCAGAGAAGTGTTGTGTCCATGTACTGCAACTTCTCTGTCTTTTGAGTGAAGATTCCTGCTAAATTTTAGGTATTTTACAAAAATCTTGCTGTGCACTTGTATCAGCTGCCTTAAAAATGTTTCTCTTAACAGCTGTTACAGTCATGTCCCTGTGTATTCCTTCTCTAATCTCATCCAAGCTACAAGTGTATCTATTTTGTTATAGACCGTTCAGCACAGAATAACAATTTTAAAACTTTATCTGAGTGGTGTAAAACTGATACCTGCTTATCAGCAGCAGTCAATCTGATAGCTGATGCTAAGGGCATTATGCTGAAGTAGTTCCCGTTGCAATGTGATACCACACAGCCTGAGCACTAACCTCAGTGGTAGGTTGTTCCTGCTGGATAAGGATGAGATATTTTGATAGAAGGCAGCTTGAGGCAAAAAATTTGTTCTATTAAAGCCTATGCTGTTCCTGTTTAAAGAGAGAGAGGACTGGAACTCCAGAGCTATCAGTCTGTCACCTTTCTGTAGTACTGCATTAACTATACAGTCAAAGGAAAGTCAAAGCAAAACAGATATTATTCTTCCATTTGTTGTAGATCTGTTATAGAATTGCTGGTTTTTTGTGGGTTTTTTTCCAGTTTTGTTTCTGTCTTTCAAATAAGCTGTAAGAGATAAGTGGTAAATTGAGCAATTAAGTGTCTAAGTCGATTATATAATCTCAAGTGCTTTGTGTTCTGTCTAGCTCTTGCAGAATTCATGCACCTTGGGATGTCTTTAGACTTCTGTTTGAATACTGCCAAACTGCTGCTGGAACATGGAAGGTATGAAGGCATCTCTAAGTGGGGTGAACACAATGTTTGGAGTTGTTTTTTTATAAGCAAAGAACATCTATTATACAATGAAGCTTTATTTCAAAAACATGGAAGGTATGAAGGCATCTCTGAGTGGGGTGAACACAATGTTTGGAGTTGTTTTTTTATAAGCAAAGAACATCTATTATACAATGAAGCTTTATTTCAAATAAAAGCTCATGGAGGTGAGGTGAAAGGTTTTGAGAGGGAGCCTGTTCTTTTTATCAAGGAGATCCTGATTATGGCAGCAACAGAACAGGGTGTGAAATAAGTGTAGTGGCAATTTGCAGTGCTGTAGACCTGCTTTGGAATGATTAAGATTCCTTATGTAGTTTTAATATATGTCTGGAATCATCAGACTGACATCTGTCTTCTAACCAACCATCAGAATGACTTCGGAGCCCTAGAATCATTATTGGGAAAAACAGTAGAAGGATAACAAGTTACTGCAAAATAAATTGAGGCATGAAATTTTACCCTCTTAAGTGCTCCATCATGATTATCTATGTATATGCTTGTATCTTGATGCAAATGTGAAGAATAAACTCTTTTGAATACAGTGGAAGAAGCATGTGGTAAGAGGAAGCTGCCATTGAATAGATGAACTATAACAAATTCATACCTTGATACATTCTGTCGGTGTGATTGAATGACAAACATGCTGTATAGTGTGAATATGTTAATCTCTAGAATGGAAAATTAACAGCTCTTCTGGTGCAGCCTCTTAAAAATGCATCTCTATGAATAGGGAATCAGTTGGTTTTGATTTTCTGAAATCTGTTCCTGAACGATTTGAATCTTCACCTGACCTTGGAAAAATTACCCTGCTCCACATCGAGTTCCTGTTGCAGAATAAGAGGGAGCTGCTCGCTAAGCAAAAGATTGAAGAAGTTATTATAGGTCTGTATCCATCTTTTACTGCTATTTACTGAAAGCTGGATGTAGTTGGCTAAGGTCTTGCATTCTAATTTTCACTTTTTTTGCTTATTCTCATTTTTCTTTCTCTGTGTCTGTTTTCCATTATGTTTCTTCTACTTGGCAACTCTCAACTTCCATATTGAATGACACTCAGGATCAAGCTCAGGGTTAAATTCATTTGCTATACCAATTCCTCCTTCTTAGTGCAGTCTGTGTTTGACTGATACATGTGGCATTAGAAACATTAACCAGGAGTTCTGTGTAATGCTAATACTTTGTCTATTCAGCCCAATTTATTTTTGTTTGTCAGTATAAGGTAGGTTCCATATCCTTGTTTGAGCAGCTGGATAACAGTTTGTTTTTCAGGTCTGTTGCACCTGTAGCACTGTAGTACTTTTTGACTGCCAGATCTGCAGTAAATCAAATCCTTTTTCATGTTGCATCAAGCTATGAGCAAGAGCTACATTTACGTTGTTCAAGCACGAAAATATTTTTCTCTTACCCACTGGGTTTTTTTTGGTTTTGTTTGGTTGATTGGTAGGTTTGGTTTTTTTTTTCCTAAGCAGGATAGGAAACACTGGCTCCTAGCTGAAACTATTGCTGTGTCCCTGTTTCTTTGTTGCAGGCTGTAGAATAGATGCTTCTCAGTGCGTTTCCTAAAGTTCTTGTAAAGTGATGATTTGTGGTATCTTTTCAGGTCATTATACTGGGAAACAGCTGTTGCCTGAAGCCTTGAATCAGCTGCACATCATCTTGTGGGACAGAGCTGCCAAACATTATGAGGTTTGGGAGCAAATAGTAGTGTTCTTATTTATATCAGTGAAAATGAAAATCTTTTTCTGACCTCTTTGATATGTCTATTTTTGGTTAGAGTGCAAACTGTTACTAAGAGCTTTGTTCCAGCTGGCACTAGTTCTATTTTCATCCATCTGGGTGCTGTTTTCAATTACAAAATCAAGTTTCAGGTAGCCTTATCTTAAGGTTTGTGCATGGGAACAGTTAACACAAGAATTCCTGCTCCAGCTGGTTCCTGTATGGCTATGGGGCCTGAAGGGATTCGTCCAAGAGTACTCAGAGAACTGTCTGGTGTCATTGTGAGGCTTCTTAATGATTTTTGAATGGTCTTGGGAATCTGGAGATGTCCCAGTTGGCTGCAAGCTGGCAAAAGTTATCCCAGTTTTCAAGAAGGGCAAGGAGGACAACCCTGGAAACTACAGGCTTGTCAGTCTCACTTCAGTGCCTGGTAAAATTATGGAGATTATTCTGGGAGTTATTGAAAAACACCTGAAGGACAATGCAGTCATTGGTCACAGCCAGCACTAGTCCATGAGGGGGAAGTCCTGCTTGTCAAACTTGATTTCCTTTTAGGACAAGGTCATCCACCTTGTTGATCAGCTGAAGCCAGTTGATGTCATCTCTTTGGATTTCAGTAAAGCTTTGCATACTGTCCCTCACAGTGTCTAGATAAATTAGAGGGCTGGACACTCACCAGCTGTATGAAATCTAATAAAGGAAAGGGTTGGATTCTGTACCTGGAACAACCTGAAGGTCAAGAATATACTTGACTATCTAAATCTTTCATTTGCTATGACCTTTTAAAAAAAATGAAAATTGGAAAGATGTAGGCAGTTTAATTACCGAAATATAGCCATATTTGTTTGAGATTTATTTTATTTTTATATTTTCTAGGAGAAAAGCTATTCTGAAGCCCTTCACTGGTACAATTATTCTGTCAGCTTCTATACACCTGGGCAGATAGATCAGAACTTGGCTAAGCTGCAGAGGAACATGGCTTCTTGCTATCTTCATCTGAAACAAGTTGACAAGGTATATTTAATACAAATGTAGACATAGTTATGTCTTTATTTGCACTGCTTTTATTTTTGATGAACTGGCTCTTTCATTTCTGGTCAGCCTTTGCTGCTGTCTTCTGGTCTCATCACTTTTGTTTCAAGGGCAGATGTTGCCCTGTCAAACATCTTGAGTTATTCTGTAAATATCAACAACATAACCATTAACTAACATTTGCATAACTTTTTATTTCTTTTCTATTGCAAATTATATACTAATTTCAAGGTGATGTTGTACTGATTTCCTTTAATCTCTTCTGTGAATAGGCTAAAGAGGCAGTTAAGCAAGCAGAGAGGTGTGATCCAAACAGCATCTTTACTAAATTCAGTGTCTATAAGATTGCAGTAATGGAGAACAATACTGATAAAGGTACAGCTTGAAAGTTAAAGGGTCCACTACAAGAAGTGCCACTAAGCTTTGGACTGTTAATCTTCAGAAAGACACAATGGAGGGTAGCTAGAAGAAAGGTCCCTAAAGTCGTTGAAAATTACTGAAATGACTGAAATGAAAGTGATTTAAGTTGTAAAAGTGTGATTCTTAATTTTTTTTTTTTTTCACACAGTATGTAAGAGGCAGAGTGAATTGCTGTATTTGATTTTATTTGGATGGAGCTTCTGGCTAGGGAGGATAATCCTCCCAAGGGCAGAAGCTATTTTAGCATCCCAGGGTGAAAAGCATTTTATAGTTTTTAGTATGCATATACAATATGAACCTTAAGGGGACCATTATTGCTACTCTTAATTTCTCTGGACAGATGGAGCCTGAAGTTACCAAAAAATACATAAATTATTGAGATGATGTACAGAATATTGTATCTCTGTAGTCTCTTTCTGCTTTATAATGAGTTCTACCATTTCATATTTTAATGAGGATCTTAGCTCAAGTAATGAAAATTGAGAAATACAATCTATAGTTACTTAGAATACAGAGTAATGTGCAGAGCTTATTTTCCAATAAGTTCTCTGCCATTTAATTATTCTCTATACAACTTCTATTGACAGCATAATTTGTTCACATAATATAGAGTGGGAAACACAGCACAGTGTGAACATAAAAGCAGTGGCACCCTTAGCATAAGCCAAGATGTGGGAGCTTGGAATGATGCCCAGACAAAGTATTAGAGAAAGTCTTCTGTCTTTGGTAACAAACAGTTACTTAGCAGCACAAAATTAAGGATGTGAGATGAGTATCATTTGTATGGCATCTTTGTTTCCTTAGATAAGTAGCTTGGAAGGCTTTCTGGCGCCTCCCTAGGAAGAAATGCGTATTTGTGGAGAAGTGCTGGTATGGTCAGGTTTTCTTGTCTTGGCTTCTCATTAAAAATAAAAAATAAATTATAGCCTTTCATAAATTATTAAAACAGTAGAACTTTCCACCTTCCAATTGCTTCTATAAAAATGTTGTTTTTTCCTCTCTATCTCTTTCAGCAATGGAAGCAGTTATTGAAATGGGGAAGCTAGCAGAAAAGCCATCAGAACATGAAGACAAGCTGAGAGTGGATAAAAATACAGGCAGCAACCTCTTCAGTTTAGCTGCCCAAATTGCTTTAGAGGTAGAGCACTTAATGTTGTAAAACATTACAATTTATAAATTGTAAATGTCTTTACTTTGCTTTATTAATATTAATATAAGTAGGACAGCTTTAACCTCTTTAACCTGGCCTAGTTTTAATATTTCTCTGTATTTCACGGATTTCTTAGTATTTCATAGACCACAACAAAGGTCTCACTCAAATGTGTTGTGTAATGCAAAGTAGAAGTTATTTTCACATAGAAAGAAGTGATATCTTTAAAAATTTTGACAGAAAAATAAATAATTCTGAGTTACAGCATCTGGATATTACAATGTGTATTTCTGTAAAATTCTCCTTAGCAAAAAGTCACATTCTTCTTCTGCCTCTGGGAATTGATCTTTGATGTGAGAGGGGGAAGCTGTGTATACAATACATATAAATTCATGATGAAAGTCCTTTGTCCCTCCTGTTTGCCTCTTGGTTGGTGGCCTGAGCGCTGTCTGAACTGGCTGATTGCATTTCAGCTATCAGGGCTTTGTTTCCAGCCCTGTGAGGCATGAAAGCCTTATCAACCTGTACTAGTCCTGCTCTTGCCACAGGCTCTTTGTGCAGGGAATCATATGATCTCTCCTTAGAGCTTTCTCTGCACTCCCAGGCAATTCTGTGCATAGCCCTTTGTTCATTTTCCTGCTACTGGACTGCACAGACTTGGGGTATGTGGTTGCTTTGGGGTTTGTTTTTGTTTGGGGTTTTGTTGTTTTGGTTTGGGTTTTTTTGTTGTAACTGAGGTAGTGCAGTATATACAAAACATGTTTTAATTCTTTTCAGAATGACCAGCAAATTGTGGCTATCAAAGCTTTGGAGTATTTGTCTGAACATTTAAAAGACTGCCGACAATTATTTCCAGCCTTAAAGTAAGAATTCAATATACTTACAAGGAGAAGCATAAGGAAGAAAAGTGGGATCCTTTCAGGAAAATTAGGGCAAAGTACACCAGTGAAAAAAAAATCTTGTTTCTTCATTGCTTGTTTTTCTCATGTTTAGATGTTTGGTCCGTCTGATGTTATCAAAAGTCTTGGCAGAAAATGCAGAGAAAAGGTGGGTCTGTTTGGAAAACCATTTTCTTATGGTGGATATGTTGTTCAAATGGTGTAATGTTTTCTTTCTGTGTTTTTTTTCTTGTAGAGTAATCAAGAGATTATTTTTTATGCTGGTAAAAGTTTACCCAGATGACTTCCTAGCTTGACCTAATGACATCACATAGGAACATATTTTCAACTTGTATGAACTTTTCTTTAAATATTTGCTCTTTGCCACCTTCTTTTATTAATGCATATGCCTGTTAGGTATTTTTAATGGAGGTTGTGAGTTAAACAATCTCTGTAACTTTGACACTAGTGGGATATCTTTCCAAAGTTATGAGTGAGAAGAGTGCATCTATCCATAACTGGGAAAATATATTCCAACATAAATAATGTGTTCTGTTGAAAAAAATTAATCCATTTTCTAACACTAAATTTTTTATCCATTCTAGAGATGAAGATATCAACTCAATGCTGACTTACTTGAACTTAGGTATGGTTTTGTTTTATTTGCATTTTCTGGAGTTCTTCCATATGTAAACATTATATGATATGATTAAATTCATACGAATGAAATATTTTGACTCCTAATTTCAGTTCAGGCTCTCAACTTCCCAGTGAAATCAATGAAACCTAAAGCTGGAGATTCAATAGTATTGTGAGGTTGGATCTCTGTGCCACAGGTTTTTGCTATCAAAAACTTGCAGTCCTGCTGCAAGTAGAAGAGATTTAAGAGCAGAATTAAATCAACAAAAGGTTCCTAGAAGAAAGGCCTCAAACTTGTAATTAAATTTAAAACCCCTTCTTGTGAAATTAAGGAAAACTCCTCTGCATTAGGCTTCAATGTCAGTAAACTTAGAAGAGCAGTACTTGTTGGCATCTTCTCTAAAATGCTGTTTGAGGCACCTTTTGCTGTTTTTTACAGGGCTTTCTGAAGAATATTAGATTTAAGTTGTGAGAATATGTCTTCATCAGGAGTTACATGGGTGTTTTGGAAACTTCTGTTTTGTAGTGTAGGGATTTGGCTTGAAAATGTTTTTATTCTGCTCCAAAAGTGGTACTTCAGTATTGAATTATATGTTTTCTGCAGCTCACAAGAAACTTGCTGAGTCTTTCACTGAAGAGAAATTTACAGGGGACATGAGGATCCTTGAAGCTCACTGGTTTAGAAAAGTTGGTAGGTTGCTCTCTCAAAATCTAAACTGTATCTCCTCTGTCTTTATTGGTCCTTTAAATCAGCGGCCCTGGAGTTTGCCTTGAACTACAGACTGTGTGATTTGAACAGCAAATATCATCACAGATAAAGTGGTTTCTAGTGGGAAATGCAGCTCCCATTGGGTTGCCCTAAGACTTATGCATAGTGTTGTCTCTGAATCCTCATTTTATAGTCTTTGTTACACGGTTTTGGTAAAGGATTAGTGCATTGGCTCTCTATAAATAAAAATATAAGCATAGGGTAACAAGTTGAACCAATTTTTGAGATTCTTGCTTCTGTCAGGGCACACAGGAGAGAAAACAATTGCAATCAGTATCAGAAGGTATCTGCTTCTGCACACATGCTCACAGTGTAACTGTGCTCCAAGAAAGAGTAGCAAGGGAAGAGGAGGGACATGAGCATGAATGGAGTCATGACCTTTCAAAGGCAGCATTCTCACTCAGGATAAACAATTCAGAGACTGTGAAAACGTGTCCTATAGAATAAATTAATGTGAAAGTTGCTGTAGAATCTAAACATTTAATTGGGTCAAGCTCTCATGCATAAATAATTTGATTGCCTTTAGATGCTCATCCATTTATTACTCAGAATTGTGTGCTGAATTGCCACGTAGTTGACCTTGCTGGGGTAAAATGAGGAATGGTTCAAGGTGTTGTGGGTTTTTTTCCTTTTCTTTTTTTATTTGTCTTAGGAATACTGTTCAACACTTGCACTCATGTGCTAGCTTTGCTAAGTAATGTAAGAAAATGTTTTTCCCAGTTCATGCTTTTGTTGGCAGGGTATGTGCTAGAATGGGCTCTTGGTTGTGGTGAAATTATCAAGGCAAAATTTGAAAGCATGAATTGGCTATCTTAACAAATCACTAGTAACAGTATTTCTTGCTGTTGTTAAATAAGCTGTTGATGACATATTGGTTCAGAAATAGAATTGTAGGTTGTGAACTACTTATTGCTAGAGATTAGATGGGCACACATGTAGCAGTGCAGATTTTTATTCTAGTCTTTATTTTTATGTCTTTGTTAGCTTGGAACTTAGCTGTACAGTTCAAGGACAGCCCTGAAAAGATGAGGGATTTTTTTGTACTGTCTTTCAAGGTATTTACTGTTGCTAATAGTGTTTCTAATTGAGGAATATTTTCATCTGTCTCGTTCTTCTAGAAGTCACATCCATGGTTTGGGTATCTCCATGGAGACAGGCTTGTATGCTCTGAAGATGGAGCATTTTTGTCACAAGGAAATTGACTTGTAATATAAAATGTGTGCATTATTGTCATACTTCACATTCTGTTTCTTAAGAATGTAATAAACTTAAGACTTCAATGTGAAATTTCTAAAATAAATGGATTCAGATGTTTGTAAACTGTATCATTAATACAAACATGTATTAAGTCCTTGAGTCCTAATCTTTATGCAGGACTTCTACCAACACTGTCAGTTTTGTATGTGCTTGTAGAGAGGGGGCTCCAACTCTGCTTTACACTTTATATTTAAATAATCCTTTTGTGTAATTGTACAAGTAAAATTACAATATGAATATATACTACTCATGACTGATTCCTGCAAGTGTCATAGAGGAGGGTCAGCAGTCATCTGTTCCCAAGCAAATTGCTTTATATGGGTAAAATTCTCATTACCTTTTCCTATTTTTGGTGTCAGTTGTCCCAGTTTTGTCCCTCTGACAAAGCTGTTCTAATTGCTCAGAAGACATGCCTGTTAATGGCAGCTGCAGTTGATCTGGAAATGGGAAGACAGCAAGTAACACCTTCAGAACAGGTAGGGCAAAGCCTGATAACTATTTCTGGATATACCAGTGTAGCACTGGTTTTTCCTTTTGATTTTGAAGTCCTAGTTTTTTCAGTCAGAATGGGATATTGAGAATGTAAGCAAGGGAATGTTTCATAGTTACTTAGAATTATTGCACCTTTCCAGACAATTGTAAATGTTGGATCTCTGTATATTAGTTCAGTATGTTTGAATGGGTTTGTATCAATAAAGAGTCATGGCAGTGTCTTCTGAGAGGAATTTCAATCTACAAGATATATATTGTAAGGAGTCTGCTGCTAAATGTGGTTTAGTCAGAAAGACAATTACTGCTGTTGCTGAAAGTAGTTACCACTGTGGTTGTGATAAAACTCACTATGTTTTGTTTGTTTTTATGCATGCTTTTATTTATGGGGTGAGGAAGAGGACTTTGTGCTTACTGTGGTAAGAAGATTAAGGAAAACACAGAGGTTGTGAAGGAAGTACTGAAGTCTGGTATAGAGTGATTGTAGAAAATTCAGTGGAGGGCAATGCACAGCAACTTGTGTTGTGGTATTTAGTGGTTTGTCAGTCTCAATAGAGCTATTTTATGCTTGGGAGCTGAAACAGTTGTGTCCCATAGGAACATGGATGGTTCTTTCAGTGGGAAGTGGCTTTGTCTGAGATGAGGAGGTCTTTGTTAAACAGAAAAAAAATCCCCAAACCCCAGTAACTAATATAGGTGATTTATTAAATAGGCTGATTCTTAATTTATTTTATAGTTATTCCTGACATAATTTTTCCTTTTGCTTTTAAAACTATGACAAAAATAACTTACTTAATTTTGTAAAATAGACGGAGTTTTTTAGTCAGGCCCTTCAACATCTTCAGACATGCAAGGAGATATGGAAGGTGCTGAAATTAACAGGTAAGCTACAAAGTGTTTGTTTTCAGCACATGTAACTCTTAGTCACAATATTGATGAAAAATAGAGAGCATGTGGAATTCCTGTCTCAGATGGAGGTTGTTGGAGTAGGTAGATGACAATATGATAAAAGCTGAGGTGTTAAGTGACTGTTAGCCTAGCAGATGCATGGTTCACTTTTCTTGGTAGGATATTGGTAGAAAAGTTCTGTTAGATATTCCTTGAATGGCAAATTCCACTTGCTCTACTTAAAAGTTGAGTACTTAAGTCTGAGTACCTCGATGGTTTTCCTGCCTGTTGGAAGCAAAAATACCTTATAGTACACCCTATATATATGGCTTTGAGAAAATTCATCATTACATACAGGCAATCCTGTCTCTTCTGTAGGAGATTTTGCTAAAGACCCAACAGACACATTGTTGCTGCTTTATGAATTTGAAGCAAGATCCAAACTGAATGATCCAACACTTCACAATCTTATGGAGTCAGTTTGGGAGCAACCACAAATAGAGATCAAGACACTTGAAATCATTGCATGTAAGGATTTTTATAGTTCTTCAAGTCACAAAAAAAAAAAGGTTTCATTTCTCTTTCCTGTTCTTTTGAGGTGGCCAGGATTATAGAAAATGGGTCTAACCATATATATTTTGTCCTGAAGCAAAGATGCTTAGGATCTCAGCAATGTTAGGAGAGCTGTGTTTTGAAATGACAGATGACATGGATGATGAAACAGAAAGTTGTGATATCTTTCCATTTATAGACCTGGAGAAACTCATATAGTTTGTGAGCCTGGAAAAGGTTTTTCAGATAAACTTTACATGCTCCAAACTGGCAATGGCCAGAGAGCGACCCTCACTGATTCATGCCCCACTACAGAAGTTTTGGGTTGTGGACTTTGGATAGATGCTTTGTATTTATGCTACTAAGATAAAGTTTCAACCTAAAGTTTTTATAGACAATTTGTAAATAGCACTTCTCTACACTGTGCCATGCTTCCATCACAAAGTTCTTGTCATGAAAACATGCTTGAGAATCTAGAGCAGGATCCAAGAAAGATGAGGAGCATTTAGAACTACCATGGCAAGTCTTTGGCGGGTGTCCTGTAGGATTGCATGAACACCTTCTGTTCTCTGTGCCCTGAGGGAGTACACTCCAGCACCTGGAAACACCATTCTGAAATCCTGCTCCTGCATAAGATTTCCATCTGGATTTTTCTGTTCAGGGACACTAACAAAACTCTTTAGACAGTGCCCCCCACCAGAGTTTTTTTCTATTACTGCACTGGAGTTAAACAGCAGTGAATTATGAAATTTGCTGTGCTTCTGCCTTGTCCTCACTGATGGTGTTCTTAGTAAGAAAGAGTGAGAGAAACACCAGCTTGTTTCTGGTGAGCAGACCATTAAGCAGATCTTTTTTAGTTGTTTTTCACAAGGAATATGGCAACATGCTGTAGTTAATTTTAGTGGCCTATGAGATTGAAGTCCAACTTCAGTAATTTATATTTTATTCTTTATTTTCTTTTACTTTGAAGCATTAGCAATGGAGTCTCCAGCTCGGTATCCTGTACTGTGTAAGAAAGCTCTCAAGAGTGCACTAAACCTTCACAGAAAGCAGGCTGTCATTGATGCTGTGAAATTTAGGTTAGTGTTATCACATAGCTTTGCCATGAGCCTGTGACTGGAAATGCTGACAGGGAATAAAGCCTACAATTTGAAAAAAAAAGTGGGTTTTACTTTATATGCAGGGTTCCACTTCTTGCTGGCCAACTAATGTACATCTGAAGGATGACTGCCTAACAGATGTTTTAACTGCAGTTTGTTTACTTGGCTTATTTTCTGGTACAGTCCTGTTTCAAATAAATTAATCTATTGAGGAAGGAAAATAAAAATTGGATCTAGAAGAGGTCTCTGTTTTTTTCTTGTGAGGAAGGTGTTTATTTCAAATGTTAGTCTATGGTAGTGATCTGGGTATTTCAAAGACAATGAAGAGAAATTAAGGGTTGAGAAGAAAGTTATGGGTTGTAAGGTAGTGATGCCACATAGTACATATGTGATTTATTTAGCATATTTATGTGTTACTTATCCTTTCCAAGTTCCTTGAAATAAGCACTTGGCAAAGGCAACTGTTGGTATTTTCTTTCTCACTTCACACTGAGAATGGCAGAGCTGTTTTTGAGCCCTGTATTTGTTCCTGATTTTCTGAGGGTGCTGTCTATGTAGCTCTTGTTGGTGAAGTTAGAAAAAGTACTTTTTTCTTGCTGTCATATGTAGCACCCTAGAAAATACTGTGATTTTCCTTCTGTGTTACTATAGAGACCAGCAATGAAAATAATTAAGTACTAATTGATTTTGACTCTGGTTTTTCATAGTTTGTATGAATAAGATCTGATAGTACGAAAATGCATGTTTCTGCTACAGGAATATAAGTATAGCAGACACCAAGGTAGACATATCTGACAATCATAGAGACATAACTCAGTGTGCTCCTGATACTAAAAACTAACTGTTTGTGCACATGGTATTTAATGTTTCCTCTTTTGCTCTCTTTCAATCCTCAGCAAGTGCTTACACAGTTTGATTAACATTTCTTTGCCGACTGGATTGACAGACTTGGATACCTGTGTGCTGCCGGAGGTGTGGGACTACTTTGAAGATGCTCTGAGTGTAGTCAGCAGCACAGTAAGTTGAACAGGAAACCAAGAGATTGGGAGATGATCCTGAGCACATTTGAAAAAAATTCTCAGCCTGAGAATAATTAGTAAAATGAACATTACATACATGTGGAGCTGCTAAGGTTTCTTCAGTAAAAGATACACTGAAATTACCTCAAAAGAAATGTCTTGGATATTTAGGACTGCATTAAAAAAAATTAAAATCCATTTCCTTGGATTTTGCAAGGGCTTTTTCTCCCTTTGCTTAGGAGGAAAAAACCCAACTGTTTTCTTACTCTAAAATTAAGCTCCTTGAATTGTCAGTTTTGAGGTGAAGATTGTTTTCTGATGAAGTGCTGCTGCTTATTTGCTACCTCAGGATGCTTACCCAGAGATGGAGATCCTTTGGCTGATGACAAGAGCCTGGAATACAGGAATATTTCAGTATACTGTTGGTAAATACAAGGAAGCTGAGCAGTGGTGTGGATTGGGAATGCGTTTCCTCAATCACTTAGGATCTCTGAAGAAAAGCTATGAAGGCCATGTAAGTGTACACAGTGGGATTTGAGGATGTGGGATTGGATGTCTGGCCTGAATTTGAGATGTGGATCTGGGTGAAGAAACCACTGCTGATGATCTTTAGAGTTTCAGGAGAATCATGGTATCTAAATATTTTGGGGGAGCCTGGTGCTAAAAGATTTTCTCAAAGTGAGGCCAGAAAAGTTTTGATAGACAACAGAGAGAATAACGTAGCACTCTTTTACTGGAGGGGTGATGTAAATGGGTGACTGGAAATAAACTTCTGACTGTTTGTGGCCATGGGAGAGCCTTGTACCTTTGCCTGCTTTAACTAAAGTCAAGGTACTGTGCCAGTTTACTTAAATCAGCTGTTATGTGAATACTTTCAAGCTTGGTTTCTAGCATAATCTAATGTCTTTATTTATAAGGTTTAAGATGGTGTGAAGAGAATCAGTAAAGCCCACCTTCTCAGGTATAGCTTAGCCACTTCCTATGAGGAGAAATTTCCGGGCTAGCACCTTTGTAGGTGATACTTTGCAATGACACTTCTTACTCTGTCACAAGTAAACTTTTTCTTTCAGCTTTTGGCTGCTGCTCCTGTCTAGATTGCAACCCAGTTCAGCCTGGCTGGTGTCACCACTCATTCTCTTGTGTACAAGCTGAGCAATCAAGGGGCTGGCTGTAACTCCTACACCATTTTAAATGCATCAGTTAAGACAATAAGAGCTGAAAATAAGAAGTCTTTCCCACACTCAACATTAATTCCCCATGTCTGTGATTTGGTGAATAGGTTTATGTACTGATACAAGATTCAGATATAAACTATGCTTTATGACTGTAAATAAAACCACTTTTGTTAGGTTACACTGATCTTTTTTTCTAAACTATTGTATTTAAACCTGTGCCAAAAATCTTTACATCAGTTTGAAATTTAAGGTTTAGAAGTTGGTGGTAGTCTCCCACCTATTCCCTTGGTTTTGTTCTCTGTCACTTAGTTGAATTGATGCATTTTTATCCATCCTTGTTGACAACTGTGGTGCTCATATTCTCCAGATGGTTGGCCTTTATAGTGAGGTTCTGGACAAGCTGGACAGAGCAAAAGGATTTATTCCAAATGAAGAATAATGACAGCCACAACTACAAAAAAGAAAAGCAGTCTCTCTTGGAAACGTTCTGCTGAATGAGAGGCCATTAGCTCTGTGAAGGCACGGGGCCATGGGAGCAGTGGAAAAGAAACCAGGATCTCCTTCTTGTTGGCAAAGAAGTTATGTGCTTTTTAGGAAGTGTTTATTCAATAAATGTAATTGTTTTCCTCTAGGGAATAATTTTCATTCTCTGGAGCTATTTAACTGTTAGAAATAAATATTTAACTTTTACATGAGATGCCTCTGCTGTTGTGTAAAAGGTTCGTTTAAATATCTGCTTTTAGTAGCAAATAGCAATAAGCACGATAAAAGTCTTTAAAAAGTATTCCATCTCCTCTGGTTGTCATAGCTGCCTTGCTGCATAAATATTTATCAGATTGTTTAGTTTCCAGTCCATTTCAGTGGGGACAAGAATTCAGAGCTGTTTGCTGCTTTCACAGTCCCTCAGAATAGAAAAACCAGCACTGCTGAGCTCAGGGAAGAAGCTGCAGCTGTCACTGGCAGGGCTGTGAGGGCTGCACTCTTCCCTTCCAGCTCTCTGAACCCTGGGCCAGGCAGGTGCTCAGCAAGTCTGAGCACATCTGGGACTTGGCTGTGGGAAACCTGGGATGGAGCCAGTGAGGAATCCTGTGTGAGTGTGGGGTGTGCAGGGAGCCAAACAAGGACCACTGGGTCACTGGAGCTGCCTCTGCAGAGGGACTCCAGTCCCAGCAGGGACAGTCTGGGGTGGTGCCACTGGGCCCCCAGCAGGGACATCTGAAAGGTCACACAGGAGAGTTCCTTAACAGGAGGATGGATCTGTTTAGTGTAAATTCTCCATTTAATGGTGAACTCAATTCATCAGACCTAGTTTGGGTCTCTGAGACACTGCTTTCAGATATCTAATGCACAATGTGCTGCCTGTTTAACTAAGAAATACCTTTAAATCCATAAAAATCCAGGTCTCAAATGCCACAGAAAATTCTTCTGGAGTCAGTTTTGGAGATCTATGCTGCATCACAGCAGTGGGGGACTCTAAATGATGCCACAAACTCAAAGGTATCCATCCTGCCTGCAGTATCTCCTTGGAGCCTGCTGGGCTGCCTTTAATTATTGCTCAGTTCTGACTTGCACACACACATGAACAGGTAAAGGTGTCACACTGTACCTGCTGAGAAAGGTCACGTTTGCTCAGCAAGCAAAGGAGGTAATTACATGCAGCCATAGAAGGCAGCAAGCACTAAATGTGGGTTTGCCTACAGCCAGAATGGTTTGAATTTTTTACTTGGAGATGCTCAGTTTGATTTCTTTTATGCTACAGCCAGCACAGAAGAGCCTGGATCAGGTAAGTTTCAGACCCTGCTGATAGTACTCATCTCTTCCTGCATATCTTTACACAGTACATTTTATTCCAGGCTTAGTATTTACCAAAGGGTTTAAGTGGGGCAAGAATTCCTCTCCTAGTTGAATCAGACTGTAATTAGCTGCATTTCCAGTGGCTGTTCCCAGTAGTTTATGTGCAACCACACCTTTGCAGGTGTTTGCTGGTGCAGAGGCAGGCTGGTCCATGTTATTTTTGCTACTAAATGCTGCTTTACAGTTCAGTAGCCCATCAGGGGTGACTGTGGTTTATAAATATTTTTAAACCACCAGTAGTTGACCTGTAAAAAAAAATTAAAAATAGAGCTGTTCATTCCACCCCCATTGTTATCTTTTCATTGATTCCTGTTTTCTTTCAGCTCAGAGAGCCTGTGTGCTCATCCCTTGATGTGCACAGATGGTTCCAGAGGGTGGCATTGCAGCAGTGGTTTCCCATTTACACACTGTGGAAGCTCCAGGGTGTGCTGGACACTGCTTCTGTGCTGCAGAGAACTCCCTGCTTCTGAGAACACAAATGGATTTACCAGGGCAAGAGAATCCCTTTTCCACAGCCAGTATTTATTTTATGCTTTTTTTTTTCCCTAATCTGATAACTTCTTAACCATTTGGGGGGGAGCAGCAGTGCAGAGGCACAAGGGAGTTGCAGTGTGAGTTGGAGAATGGGTCCAGGGGGAGGGTGATTCTAAATCGACCATCTGGGATTGACGGGATTGTGGCTGCAGGGAGCCTGCCTTGGGAAAAACGTCCTTGCTGAGAAGAGTCTGGGAGTGGGGCAGGGCACAGAAGACACCAGCTCAGCTGCTGAGCCCCAGAGCCCCTTCTACCACCTCTCACCCACAGGCACCTGCAGCAGGAGCAGGGCTTCTCCAGCTGCTCTCCACTGAGGCTGCACCTCCCTTTGCTCCCACTGTTGTGGCTGCATTGAGCATTTGGGAGAGGCAGGAAAAGAAGAGTGGCTGGCCTGGCCACCAGCACTTAGAAGTGGTCACAGTAATCAGATACGAAGGTAATTGGAAGAGGGCTGAAGCTCATTATAGGATTGGGAAGAAGCTTTTGTCAAGTAGTGCACTGGAACTAGGGGAGGAAATTCCACTGTCCCCCCTGTGCTGAGTCAAGTGTGGCCCCAACCAGGTACTGCAAGTCCCATAAGTGCTCCCACGTGCTTGTAGCATTCAGAGATGCTGCAGTGATTGACTCTAATAATGTGTAATGTGTTTCCTTAGGGTTAAAACCCCTAAAGGTAAACAAATGCCTCTCATTTTGGAGGCAAGGGATATAAATAAACACTGAAGGTCAAGGTGTACCCAAGGATTCTTGAAGGGAAGAGACACCTTTGACATGATGATAACTTTACCTGCTTCACAGCAGATGCTTCAATGCCATGAATCCTGCTGTGACAGCCTGAGGAAAGCAGAGAACAGCAGTTCTTGAAGACTGTGCTGCCAAGCATCATTAGCAACAATGGCTGGATCTAAGACAGCTCCATCAATGGGGAAAACAATTCTGAGAAAATTATTCCTTTAAAGCCCCTCTTCCAGCAGCCTCACAGCACAACGTGTGCTCTTCTGCTTAGCTAAGACAGCTAATTACCCAGAGCTGCAGACAGAAGCACAGACGTTTCTCTATAGCACAAGCAGCTTACAGTATAATTTTCTAGAAGTGTCTTAGGGCAGATTACTTTCATGCCTGTTGCAGGCAGCGGTGCCAGGACATCTTGGGAGAGAAAGGAACCAGCTCCTACATTTCACAACTAGACAGGACCATTATCAGGACAATGCTCTGCTATTTTCTGGGCCAGGACTTAGCAAACGTCTTGGCAGAGCAACTTGTCCTTAGCCAGGAAAACGGGTGGTTACAGCTTTAACAGAGCAGGTTCCTTCTCCATGCCACCCTCTTTCTCTTCCAGAGGTTCTGCCTTACAGGAGTGACAGGGTTTATTTGAGAACATAACCCTGTGGATTTGAGAACATTCCCCCCTGGAAGCTGAACGTTTCCCTGTCACAGCAGATCGAGGTGACACAGCGTGGATTGCCACGAGAGGGGAGTCTGCAGCTCAGGTACTGGAGCTAACCACGGGCTGGGCAGGGCACTGGGGCAGCCAGCAGCAGACAGTGCTTCTGTGCTGCTTCATCCATGACTTCAAATCCATTATGCAATCAAACAGTTTGATTTTTGAAAGTGGTAATTCTAGCATCAGATCTGCTTAATTTTCCAGTGTTTTGTGGACAACCACCACCAGGTGTTGATTTGATCAGTTAAAAGAGTTTCTAAATGGTTTTTAATTTGTGCAGTGAGCTTCACAAACTGAACAGTCAGCAAACTACATGCCTGTGCTCAGTTGGTACAATGTTCTTGTTCCCCGAAATCTCAATTTGCTTCTCTTCTGTGCAGTTTGAAAGTAAAACAAAAATTTAGTATTTAAAAAATAAATCCCTCCCCCCTTCCTTCAGTTCAGCTAAGTAACAAAGCAATTCAGGCACAAAAGTACTGTGACACTCCTTTAACCACATTTGATTTCCAGTGAACACTCCTTTCCTTTGCATTTTAAGATATTAAAAATTATACTAGTGTCTTTACAACTTTTCTTCTCTCTGATATTAAACAGCATGTTAAAACTGTAAAAAGAAGCTCTGTATTAGCTGGACTACATATTTACTTTGTTGTCTTTATATCCAAGACAAGAACAATTATGTAGCAGCACATAAACACTATTATTTGTGAAACAACCTCCCAACAATTCAAGCCATAACCCAAAATACATTTATGGTGTTGTGTCATCAGGCCAGACTTGGGTTAAAACAACCCAACCAAAAACACATTTCAGTGGCTGAGTTACAGCTCTAAATAAGCCCACTTCCTTTCTTTTATTTTCTATTTTCATTTTTCCACTAGGCAAGTTCTCAGGCACCAGCTTTTATACTAAAAAAGGCTTTTTTTTTCCCCCCTTAAACCACTGTCAACAGTTCAGTTTGCCATAGAGACCATATCAAAAGTTGCTAACATTAGCACCAAAAAACCCAGATCTGGTACACAATGAAGGACTCTACAAGAAGGTCTCAAAGACAAGAGTTCTTTGCAACTCTCTGTTTATTAAAAATATATGTCTCCTTGGAAGAAACACTGTTAACCAACTACTGTTGTCATGATTGATTCGATACTGTCAGCTATGCCATGGAGTACATCATCTTTTTCTCCACGTGACTTGATAGAGGGAGACAGGCTATTAGGAAAAAACAGAAAAAAGAAAAAAAAAGACAAAAAAAGATAGGAATGTGTGACTAGCACCTTAAGGACTTTTGTTTCCCTTACTCCACTTCTTCAGGGACCGACATTTATAGCAGCTGGAGCAGGACCAGCGGGGCAGGGGGCTGGATGCGCAACAGGAATCCATTGCCAAAGTTCTCTGTGCTCCTTTAGGGTCGGTCCCACCGACAGCAGAATCCTTCTGTCCTCCTCCGTGCTCACAGCTGCCTCTCTGTGTCCTGACCCCAGAAGCTGCTTGGTCCCTGCAGGGCTCCTTGGCATTCAGGATGGGCAAAGGAAGCCTCTCCTCAGGCAGCACATGGAGTCTTACAGCAGCTCTGGCTGACGCTGGCAGCCGTGGCCTGTGTGCCAGGCACTGACACATAGAACCATCACCTTGGGGAGAGGGGACCACAGCTTGTCCCTGCCAAACAGGGGGAGGAGGAGACTTACCTGGTCGTGCTTGAACAGTGACCTGTGCTGTGGGGTGTGGCACTGTGTGAGGAACAGCGTTCACCAGCTCTTTGTAAGGTGGGAACACTCGGACCTGAACTGAGTACCCAGCACACACCCCTCAAAGGCCACATGAGGCCTTGTTCCCACACTGGAGCCCCACTCGAGCACAGGAGCCAAGGTGTTCTCAAAGACAGCCATGTCCTAGCTTAGGGCCAAGGGTCTCGGTGCCAGCAGCTGCCTCTCTTGAAAAATGCCAGTGCCCAGCGGATGGGGCGGCTCTGCACCCCCTGTGCACCACATCAGGGGTGCCTGGGGGGAGGCAGCAGAACCCAGCTTCAGTCACAGAATTCACACAGAGGTGACAGAGCCAGGCAAGGCGGCCACGCAGTCACCTTTGCGGAAGGATGGCCCTTCCCCTGGGAGAGCCACCCCGGCACCTGGACACAGCAGGGCTGGGAACTTGGCATGGAGCAGGGAGGAGAGGAAGTTTTTCAATTCTGTTACTGATCTGGAAAATGTGAGTGTCCATCCAAGGCACAGCTGGGGGCTTTTCCTGCCAGTGGCTAATGCAGAAGGGAATGCCAGTGTGCTGCCACAAGCCAGAATGGGTCATTCCACCTGCACCCACAGGTACAGGGCCAGTCCAACATCCCAGGTTTTTCACAGCAACACAGGACAGTGAGTACATTTGTTCCATGTGGCCAGTAAAATATTTCTTAACTAAACACCACAGATCTAGATTCTATTTACAATAGAGCCAGCTTAAAAAATAAGTTAAAAAACTGGATTTTATACCCATTCAGTTCATCATTAACAAGAGAAAATTGAATAATAATAATAATTATAATAATAATAATAATAATAATAATTAAAAAAGCCAACACAACAACACAATATGGTTTTGGTTTAAAATCAGCTTAAAAAAATAGAACCAAAAGGAAACCTCTCATGCAAACACATAAGATGGTGTGTAAAACAATGTGCAATTTAATATGTAGTATCATCCATTCTCTTGCTCCGCAGCCTCCTGCTCAGTCTCTGTCTCCCAGCCTCTCTCAGGCCAGCTGCTGCTCCTTGCTCTGGTCCCTCCTGCACAGGCAGTACCAGTCTCTGCCCTGTCTCAGACCCAGGGTGGCTGCAGGGAACTGGCCTGGACAGGAGGTTTCCAAAGCACCTGGTACCGTTTTGAGCTCTTCCTGCCCAAGTGGACTTCCTACGGTGAGTGGTTGGGGCAGAGGAACTGAAAGAACCTTGCAATAATACAATACCTTTTCAGAGAGGTCCCTCAGAATTCCTAGTCCACATACATATATATATATATATATATATAATATATATATAATATCTCTCCTCTATATTATATATAAATTACATATACAGATAAATAAAATGCTTTCTGCTGCTCATCTGTCGCACTGTTCAGAGCTGCTAGACGGTCACACTTGGAAAAATGCCCCTGGAGCTCTGATACCAGCTCATGTGTTTGGAGTCCATTTTTCACTTGTTTTCTTACATTAGTCCTTAGCCGCCTCCTCCCATCTTGATTCTTTGTTTAGTTAATAATAATAATAATAATAATAATAATATAATAATAAGAATAATAATAAAAAAACGACCTTGAATGGGTTCTCATCTGTCTCTAATGGAGCAGTGGGAAGGTCCATGCAGGAATGGTGGGAACAGTCACGTGATGAATGATATGAGTTCATCCCAACAAAAGAAAACAGGACTAGAAAACTCAATTTTGCGACGATCTAAAAAAGGGAGCAGGAATAGTTTTCATATCCCTCCCCCTCTGGGGCAGAGGGCTTGGATGAGTGGGACTTCGGAGATCTGCTCACAGCGAAGCAGGTGGGAGACAGCTTCAGAGTTTCTCTGGGGATGGGACCCAGATGTAGTGCCCGGACTGGTCCTCAATGATCTGTTTGATTTTGCTGTAGATTTCTTCAAGAGAGTCTCCTTGTACAATGGCTAGAAGAGGAGAGAACAAGCAAGACCTTGAGCACCAGGCAGCACTGCCATGAGTTATGGGAGAGCCTTCCCGCTGCCCCAAAGGGCTGGAGGGCGTAGCCAGCAGGGGCAGGACCAGGTGGTGTCACAGCAGCTACCCAGTGACACAGAGGGTTAAAGCAGCACCTCGGTGGGGATTAGCCAGCGCTGATCCCAGCTGGCAGAGCTCCTGACTGTGTGCAGGGCTGGCTGGGCTCTCCACACCAGGCTGCTAATCAGCTTTGCAAACTGTGTCAGGCACTGTGCTGAGGCTGCGGCCCGGCCTGGCACCGCCACGGCTGCGCTGACCAGAGTGAGGGAAGGCAGGGCTGGGGCAGCACCAGGCACCTGCCCCGAGGTGCCAGCTTTGTCCCTTCCCTCTGGTTCTCCTGGCCAGCTGCTGAGGGCTCCTCATGTTTGCTGCTTCCTCTGCTGGGGGGTGGGAACACAGAGCTCTCAGGCTGGGACAGGCCAGCGTGGCTCCCTCCCAGCAGCAACCCCTGCCCAGTGCTGCTGCTCAGCACAGACACAGCACGAGGCACTGAGCTGTTTACATCATAGGAAGATGCACGTGAAGGGCCAAAGCTTTCTGGTAATCCAGCCTGCCTCTGTAACCCAGCCAAGACTATCCTCCAGCATCTCCACTCCCCCTAAGTTGCTGGCACAGGACCTGTAACAGTGACCATCTATCTCTCTGCCCATTACCCGGTTCTTTCAACACATTTCAGCCAACAGCATTCCTTTTTTTACAGGTCAACATCAACTTGCCCTCCAAGTGCACAGTGGTATGTTGAGGGCCTGCAAAACTGTGACATGAAGAAGAAAAAACTGTGACGTAACTGGAAGAATAGCTAGCAGCTCTGGAGCCCAGGACAGGAGGTCTGGGGAAAGCTCACTGTGTTTGTACCCAAATATTTGTCCAGCTGAAATCAGTTTTTGTAAAACATCCTGCTTGGGGTTTTTCCCAGTAGCTGTTAGGTGGGTAATACACAGTTTGGCAACATTATCGTTCCTCAGCTTAAGAAGAAGCAGCTATTGTACTGCAGAAAAGATGGAAGACCAGTTTCTCTGCCTCCTCACCTGCCTGTGGTTGTCCAGAATTATTCATGTTACAAACATTAGTTCCTTAATGCACAAGGATGCCTGTGTCATGAGCAGCTCATCTCAGCAGGCACAAAGTGTCAGCAACCCCTGGCTCTTGAGCAAAGACTACTTAGGAAGCAAGCCAAACTTCCAGTCCTTTTTGGTAGATATTTTGTAATAACTCGGGGCTGTCTCCACCATTTAGGTCATTATTTTTTTATCTTTCCCCTTCTTTTCAAAACTTCTCTTTTTAAAAATGCTCCACTTTTCTCCCATGCAGGGAGTTTACTTCCTGTAGACTTGTAGCACCCTGAAACCCTGTACTTAACCTGCTCGGGGATTTTTAGATTTTTTTATTACTGTTGAAGTTGGTGATAAGCTTTCACAAACTCAGAAAATCCTGCCTGACAACTTGTCTCCTCCTCTATGACTGGTTTACTCCTATCCACTGATCTTGGAGCAGTCCCCTTGCAGAGCCCTCCTGGCAAAGTGCCATTTCTTTTTTGCTTTGATGAAGCTGGATGTTTTCCCATGACCCTGTAGTAGGACAGTGCTGCTAGAGAGGTCACAGCTGTTGGATGAAAAAATGAAGTAAATCAGATACAAGCCTGCTCAGGACACTCACCTGTAAAATATTCTCCGAACTCTTGCTCAAGTTTCATGGCTTTGTCAAAGACCTTGTTGGCCTGTTCATACGTCTGTCTCCGGTTCATCTCCCTGCCACACACAAAAAATAGAAACTTTTCAGCTCTTTTTCTTAGCAATGAACAGAAGCAAAAATAGCTGACAGAGCCAGGGTGCCTGGGAATCCTCTGCTGACAGGAATGGAAGCTGTGCAGGACCCAGCTCCCAAAGGCACAAAGAAGTTCCCCACAGACTCCAGGCTGCCTTGGCACTTCATCTCAACTCCCACCAGCTCTTCCCACTGTCACCTACCCCACCCCCCTTCACCATAGCAAGGAAGGGAATTCATATGCAGACAATCCCTTAAATTTATGAGACCACTGCAGAAGTCTCCCTGCTTGTCTAGGTTTTCTCATCTTCATAAAACATAGAAATAAGCAATTTGACCCCTTCTGACTCAAGAAGGGGTTTTCCCAGGCCTCTTGGTGCCAGCAGAATTTCTTCTGATCTCAGGGACAATCTCAAGCTGCTGAATCTGTTCACAGGTAATACTCTCTGCTGCTGCTCAGAAGAATTGCAAGCTCAGCTCTCACATCATTTCCAGCCTGCACTACCCAGGGCCAGGAGCAGCAGGACAAGCAGCTGGAGAGGCACAGAACACGGTGCTGCACTTACATGAGGGCTTCAATGGATTTTGGTTTGATGAAAATGGCAATGGGATAAAGTTGTGCTTGTCGCAACCTCTTGATAGCATTGCCAGACACATCCAGGATGCAGTGCTTCCCCTGGAAAGGAGACAATCAGGATCAGGCCTACCCACACAGACTACTCTGTGTGGGAAACAGCTTGCTCATACAGATGTGCTTGGAAAGGGAGGAGCCACAGAAATGAAACCCTACTCCTGAGACACAAGCCAGCTCCCAATGGCCTCACATTCCTGCTTGCTCAGGGCAGGACAGCAACAATGCAAAGGGGCTGAACCTTTGTCTGGACATGTGAAGCTATTTACAAGCCCTGGGTAACTCCAGGACTCCTCCAGAGGAACGCTGCTGCTTTGAGGGCACCCAGGTATCTCTGTCCTGTGAGCTCCTGAGCACAAGGCTGGCCAAACAGTGCCAGGCTTTTGGATGAAGTTTGGAGGACAGAGGTACCATGCTGGGGTAGAGTAACACAACTGAGTAAAGCAACTACATGGCTTGGAAGGACTCTGGAGGGAGGAGAGGATCTTGCCATGCTTGCTTAATGTGGTTACAGCCCTTCATTAACAACAGGGTAAAGGAGAGGAACTGCTGACTGCGCGAGGGTTCGGGCTGGATGCATCCCAGACCCAGGAATGCCACCCGACACTCACCCTCTCTGCCACCGCTCGCACTGACTGGATGCTGGTCCCATAGAGATTGTCATTGAACTGCCCAGCCTCTATGAACTTGTTGTCCTGGATGTCTTTCTCCATCTGCTCCCGGGACACGACAAAGTGATAGTCCTGTCCGTCCACCTCGTTCTCGCGCCGAGGCCTGGTGGTGTCTGGAGGAGAGTGGGCATCAAGAGAGAGTCCAGAGTGACGCACGACAAACCGGGAGGGACGAAACACACCCGTGCTCCCAGCCCCCTCCCCACTGCGGGCAAGACCCTGCAAAGAGCAGAGCCCCCACTCTCCCCTCCCTCCAGCAAGGGCACTGAGCGTTGGCTGGGACTTACGGGGCACGCAGGAACCAAACTTGTGTGGGAATTCAGAGATGAGGTCATCGTTAATTCGGTCCTTTGTTGGCCCCAGGATGATCACTGGCCTCGCGTAGTGAACTGTGAACGAGAGCCACAACCTGAGGCTCCACCTGTGCTGGGGCAGCTGACCCTACTGCCACTTTTGGCATTGACCTGCCCTCTCCCTCCTGGCAGTGGGTGCTCTTGCTCACATGGGCACCCAAAGGTGCCTCCTCCATGCGCGTTTATCTCCTCCTGGTCACGGTCAACATGTCCTTCCCATCTGACCCAAACCATCTGTGTGGCCCCGGGAAAGGTTCTGCAGGTCTCCAGGGTCGCATATCAGCAAAGCTGCTCCCTTGCTTGGGGCAGGAGCCAAGCAACCAGGACAGCTGGGCAAGGATGCCATGGAGCTGGGGGAGTGACGGGAGCCTAAAAGTCAGATCCAGCTTCTGGCAAGGACAGACCACCGAGGCTGGGACTATTCAGCCTGCGAAAGGGTCTGCAGGGTTTAAGCATCAAGCAGGGTTAAAGGCTGCAGGCTGTGGGAGGGTTGTTCTCCAGCAGGGACCTGGTCTGAGGCAGGAAGGGATAATCTTATCCTCAGCTGAGGACTAAAGCCCAGCTCAGTTTTAGCTCTGGATCTCTCCCTTGGTCTTGCAGACCATGACACAAATCTTTTCTGTTGATTAAAAGTGGGCAGTCGAGGCCAGGGAAAGCTGTGCACACCTGGCTCCCCTGCTGCACACAACACATGAGACTGCACTTGCATCCACCCAGTGCTGTGCTGGTATGGCAGGAGGGGAGGACGCTCTGGCTGTGCTGGGGACACAGGTGGCCACACTGCAGTGGGCACAGGGCAGTTCAGCCCAGGACTTACTTTCTTGCCGTGTCACTGGCTCGTACGACAGGATGGTGTCCTCTTGTCCTTCTGCAACAGAGCCAGGGGAAGGTGGGTGAGCACTTGCAGCAGCTCTCCAGCCCCTCTGAAGCTGTGAGGAGCTGGCTCCTGCACCTTCAGCCTCCCACAGCTCTAGGGACACTCCAGGCTGTCCCCATCACTCCACCCACGGATGTGAAGCATGACGGGCATGCAGTTACGAGCCCTTGAGCCACTTCAATTATTCATGTCCCAGCTCTGGGTCAAGCCTCCTCTCTCCCTCCCCCACTGCCGCAGGCTCACAGCCCATTGGGACATAGTGTCCTCCCTGCAGGTATGTAGAGGACTTTCTGGGGACAAAGGGAGCATCTATTGCAGCTGGATCTCATGGCCTTGTACAGGCTTAGGCTCCAGGAGCCATCTATGCTACAGGCCTGGCCTCTGGCCATTGCTTCCTGTAGCAGGCACTGAGGATGGGGGATCATCATGGATTGGGAATCCACCACCCTGCCTTGGAGCAGAGTCCTGTAGCCAGGAGAGAGCAGTGAAGCAGGCAGGTTCACTCCTACTCCCCAGCCCCTGCTCTCCCTGGCTCCGAGGAGGGAGCTGGCCGCAGCATCTCAGTGTCACCAGCAGGAAGGACCAGCCTCCGAACAGAACCACCACTGGGACAAGACAAGATGGAAGTGCCCAAACATGCACATTCATACAGGGACACACACACGTACATGGGGCGGGAGAGCAGGTGGACACACACTTACTGGAACTGCTCTCGCTGTCACTGGTGTTTGATGTCACGCCCTCTGCAAAGCAACCAGAGAGATCCCCTTGAGAAGGAGCATGGGCGGGAGGCACGGGGGCACCCTGGCTGTCACCCAGCACTACTGACCGAGGGCAGGACAGCACCAGCCTCCCGAAAAACCTGCAGCCCAGCACCCACTGGGACGAGTCTGTGCCACATGGGCAAGGGCGGCATCTTTCACCCTTTGCTGGGAACTCAGGGACATGCAGGGGGATGCTTCCAGGAGAAGACAGGGAGGCCAGGAGGGCCTGCCTGGCAGATGTGAAGGCACTGAGCTTCCCAGGCCGAGAGAAGGTGAAGTGCACAGGGAGGAGAAGGTTGGCAGGGGAGCAGGTGCAGCATGCACACAGCGGGCAGGGGAGAGCACGGCTGTGCTGGCACAGGGATGGGGAGCCTACCTCTGGGGACAGGGCTGGGACGCACAGAGACAAGACACTGACAGAATGGGACAGAGTTTGGGGCTTTGCTTGCTCAGGCTGATCCTAGTGCTGCGACCACCCCTCAGAGGCTTGCTGGCCGCTGCCTGCCCCAGTCAGGCTCTGCACTGGTTGGGGGGTGCGGATCTTGGCAGGGAACTCATGCCCCAGCTGAGAAGACCACGGGGCTGCTGTCATTATTCTGCAGTTCTGCATAAGTGGTAACCCAGAGAAAGGTGGGACCACCTCAAAATGTTGTCACCCACCCCATTCAGAGCAGGCCCATCAAGGCCACTTCCCACCCACACGGGCAGTGGCTCCAGGTGCTAAAGCAACAACCAACCCAGATAGGAGCAGGAAGAAGAGGATGAGGAGGTGCAGCAGGCACTTAGGGCATGGCCAACACCCCCACACAAGCTCCCCCATCCCATGTGCAGCAGCAGCACCTTGAGCCCCGCAGGCTCCAGCAGCACAGGGGGGTCCCCCACAGTGGAGCAGCGCCCGGGGCTCCTCCTGCCCCGCACCCAGGGAAGCACAGCTGCCCCGGCCAGAACCCAGCCATCCCCCGGCACCGCCAGCCACAGAAACAGAACAATGCACATCGGAATTCAACTTACTCAGGTTCTTTGCTCCATAATAATCGTCACTTAACCCAGGGAAGTCCTGATTTCACAGACAGCAAGAAGAGGGAGAGGGGGAGAGAAGACAGTGCAGGAAAGGGGAGTCAGAGGGATGGGGGAGACAGAGCCAGACCAGCATTAGTGACAGGAGTGCAGAACGGCCCAGAGCTGCAACTGCAAGTGAGGTAAAATATTTTCAGAGCTGACACCATCAGCCTACTGCCAACATCTTGCCTTGTGTGGCTGGACCCCCTCTTCCCCCCAAGCTCATCCTCTCTGCAAAGAGCCCCCTGGACACCCTGGGTCTGGGGAGGGCAGGGCAGCTACAGCAGCATTGGCTGGCACCAAGCAGTTGCAGCCCTGAGCTGCTGGCACAGGGGCTGAAGTGTTTCTCCTTGTGGAGTGTGCTGGCAGAGCATAGCGGCTCTGTGCCTCCCCGGCACACAATGGCCACTCTGGAGCCAGGCACAGCACACAGTTCTATAACATGTGGCATTTTTCCCCACCTGTGTGTGTCAGCTGCCCCACACCACAATGCTTGCACAGGTTGTGGAAATGTGAGGCAGAGACCCCCCCACTACTGCAAGCTGGGATGGACATTGGCAGAGCACAGGGAGGGAGCTGGCTGTATGCTGTGACACAGGCAGGTAGAGAGAGTGGCCTGTCACATCCTCATGCTGTGTCATCTCACTACAGGGCAGCCAAAAGTAAGCCCCCAGCTTCAGCATGGATCTCACTGGAGCCCAGACATGTCCAGGCACTACTAGAGACAGGCAGACACACAGACAACCTTCAGCACAGGCCAGAGGCTCGTGCTGTCCGCTAAAATTACCAGAAGCTGGCAGCAGCCTGTCATGGGCAGCAGAGGGATGCAGGGAGCCCTTGGAGCAGCCCAGCAGCATCCTCCTGCCTCTGTATGACACCCAAGACAGCCCCAGAGGGAGGGGATGTGTTTGCTGTGCTGGCACTGAGGCAGACACAGCCCTGCCTTGTCCACCACCCCTTTCCAGAGGTGTGGGCACTGCCAGCCTGGATGCTTGCCTACGGAGTGGATGCAGTTCACTGCTTGGATGAGGGGCTGGGTTTGGTGAGCAGCTCCAGTGCTACCCACATCAGGATTCAGGGCAATGAGATAAATGCCCTGCCTTTACTGGGAGTCACAGGGTGGTGAGAGCTGTGAACCCACAACATCTGTAGCCAGCTACCAAAGATGTGCCTCAGTCGTAAGTGGGCAGCAGGGTCGTGGCTTCCCTGTGTCCACAGGGCTTAATCCGCTGGCAGGGCTCTCCAGTGGGAATGTGAAGCTGCAAGTCACTTCTAGGGAAGATGGAGCTGGGACCTCCCCAGGCTCTGAGCCCTCAGAGGGACAGGAGAAGCTCTGCAGGAGGCAGCCAGCCCCTCACTTGGAAGGAAGGAGGCAGTGGGAGGAAGCAGAGCCTGCAGCAAAGGCGGGACAGCAGGGCAAGGCAGAGCAGGGAGTTGGGTGGGTGTGAAGTTGGATGAAAAGATGAAGACATTGAACATGAAAGAAAGGAAGAGAGTGCCAGACTGCAGCTGTTGCTTTCATTTCAAGCTCCAGTTTTTCCCTAGCTGCTGGCACAACTCTGGAGCACAGACCTGAATACAGGCAGGTGCCAGGACCCCTGGCTATGGAAATGTGCTGAATCTCTTCCCTCAGGGCAGGGAACCTGAGGGGTACAGGTTTGCCCTCTCTGGCCAGCTGCTACTTACGTTCCTGTCCGCTGCTCTCCTGGGCCAGGTTCTCTTTGCTCTTGTAAAATGGAAACTTTCGAGAGAGGCGAAAACTCTTTTTACGTTTCGTTTTGATCGACTGAAGAACATGGAGATGGAAGGGAGGACAGAAAAAACAATGGTGTTTAACACACGTGGGGAAAATTAAAATGGAGAGACAATGAGGAGCTGTGTCGGGGCAGTCACCCTCAAATGAAATCATGGAGATTACATGAGAACTGTAATGCAGGAAAAAAATTAAGCATGGAGAAAAACATGTGGTTGGGATGCTGGGAAGCTGATGGGGCAGTCAGCAGCTCTGCAGGGGTAGCCAGGCTGTTCCTCCTTGCTTGTTGGCATGTTAGGCACTGCTCCTGAGGTATAAGGGCAGCTACCGTCACCAGTTGCCTGCAGGCAGCTCCAAGCCATGGGCTCTGCCACCCCATCACTCCAAACATGGGTCCTTCCCCAGTACTTTCACACCATCCTGGGCTCCTCTGCTCAATCACTGCATATTCACGGAGGGTTTGTGCCAAGCAGATGTGGACCTGGGGGAGGTCCAGTCACACAGCTCTTTGCCTTGGGATTGTTGAGCTGCCCCAAGAGAAGCATTTGCTGCTGGGACTCATCCTCCTAGTTACCAGTTCCAGGTGCCCCACTGAGCCCCAGATCAGCACTTACCCTGTTAGACTCAATCATGCCAGTCCTGGCGTGGAACTTCACTGTTTTCAACCGTGCTCTCTCCTTCTTTTCCACCCTGGTCAGGAGAGAAAGAGTCACTAGCACCATCCATGTGCTGTCCACGCTGCCCACATGGCTCCTCAGGCAGCTCCAGTGGTGGTGGCCCCATTGGCAAATGGAAGCTCCTTCCCAGGGAGGCTCAGATGTGGAACTGCCTGCCCAGGGCCTAGCCCAGGCCAGTGTCTGCAGGAGCAGGAGAGGAGCCAAGCCAGCCTTCCCAACAAGGAAACAGACTCAAGGTTGGCTTTGCTAACCTGAAGGCAGGAGCAGCCATCTCCTGTGCTCTCCGTGACTTCCCACCTCACAGACCTGGCTACAGAGCTGGGCAGCTTGACAGAGGACACAAGGAGCAGCCCTTGCTGCTGTGACTCTGCTCTCACATGGAGACCAAGACTGGCTAACACCAACTTCCCATCTCCACAGGGACCACAGAGGGGGCTGAGCACTCCCTTCCTCACCTGGAGTCTCACCCAGCTTTGGAGAATACCTGCCTAGGGAGACTTGCACATAGACCCAGCTTGCAACCAAGGTGCCCTTGGCAGGTAGGCTGGGGAAACAAGGAGATCCTAGCCTGAGCCTGAGCAGAGCCCTGAGGGCTGCAGCGCTTGCAGAGCTCAGGGAAATCCTGGGGTCACCAAGTGTGACAGCTCCTGCTGATGGACACTCACCTCTTCTTGCTGGGGATGACCCCAATCTGCTCGCTCTCGCCGTGGGGTGTGACGAGCCTGGCTTGCCACCACTCGTCATCAGAGGCATTGATGACGTGCAGGATATCCCCGTAGGAGAAGCTGAGCCCCTGGCTGGGCAAGCAACTGTCCCGGGTCCGGTCATAGTCAAACAGGGCTCTGTGGAGGAGCAGAGAGGAGCAATGCCTTCTCTGAGCATGGCCAGGCAGTGAGGGCAGCAGCACTGCCAACCTCCTGGGGCACTGTCACCTTCACACCTTAAAAAGTTTAAATCCAACCCCTGCCAAGGTGGGCAGTGCTGCCAGCCACCAGCACATCCCTTGGCTGGAAGGCTCAGCACAAGCCCTGAAGAGTGTAATGTAGCAACACCCATGCTGGACTGAGAGAACTCACTACTGAGCTCAGCTGCAGGATGCAGAGAAGCCATAGATGCACTGGACGTGTCTGTGATTAGTGAGCAGGCCAGGCCCACTGCAGCAGCCTGCAGGAGGGCTGCTCCCCACCATCCCTCTGTGGCTGCGGGGCCAAGGAATGGGATGGGGAACATCAGATCCCACTGCTGGTGGGTGGTTGCACAGGCAGAGACCACCAGACCACCAAGGCATTGAGCACAGCCTTTATTTACATACAGAGGCTGTGAATGATGAATGCATCTCAGGAGTATATATATCTGCTCCCACAACTGATCCTTTTTACACCCCTAAACACCTCCTGTGAGAACAGTCTATTTAGTTTAAAATTATTTTCAAAACCAAACTAACCAGCTATAGAAAAGATCTGGTTTTTTTACTAGAGGAGCACTAATACTTTTCCCACACATGTACAGGATACACAGCACTGCAGCCTGTACCCATCAGCTGCTCTCAGTGGCTTCACCTGCAACTCATTCTACTGATGTCAGATCACACAAACTGTGTCTGCTTTGATGCATCAGCTTGAAAAAAGACAAAGAAAGGGAAGAGTCACTAAAAGTACTGGCAGCACAACCTCTGTATTTGCTCCTGGGACACTGGCCCCACTGGCCCCCAGCCCAGCATGAGCCCAGGCACTGCAAACACTGGCTTGCTGCTGGTTTAATCCTGGCCCTAATAAAACTTCAAGCAGGAAGGTTCCACTGCAGGGACTCCAAAAGGGGTCTAAAAGCACACTGTAAGTGGAAGGGCTGAGGAATCATGTGGCATGTCCCTGTGGAGCAGCAGAGCTTGCATGGCACTTCTGCCAGGGTAGTGCTGGGCTATGAAACCTTTCAGGGCACCTGAGGCTGGGTCTTGAATGGGAAGAAAAAGGGCTGCCCCATGGGGAGAGCTCTTTGGGACAAGACCAAAACTCCCCTATGCATCCAGGCTTGCTCAGGGCTGGGGCAGCTCTTGTGCTCGTTCCCTCCACAGGGCAGTGTGGCTGGAGCTGGCAGCAGAGCACCAACGGGTGCTTTGGCCAGAGGTAATCAAGCCTTGCAGGCAGCTCCAGACCAAAAGATAAGGCTGCATGTCGGCTGACAGGCCGCTGTGAGGTCAGTGCTGCTGGCCAAGGCCCTGGGGAACTGGTCAGGCCGGTTCCCACAGCCAGGCAGGCTGTGAGAAGCCCTGCCCACTCCACGCACTCTGCCCTGCAGAGCAGCGCAGGGCCCATGCTCCTCCGGCAGCAGCCACCAGCATCCCAGGACAGGCCCAGCGAGATCTCTGCATGAGCAGGACACCTGTGAAGGCAGTACATGGGGCACTGACTACCCCAAGGCACGATGCTCCAGGAGACCAGCCCCTGGCTGTGCTGGCATGCAGGACACACCATGGCTTGGTTCTCCTCTGGGTGCACAGGGTCAGATGGCAGCTCAGCTCTGTCCCCAGGCCAGCTCACAGCACTCACAGCCAGGAGAGCAGATGGTCTGGCTGGAGGGCAGGGAAGCAGTACCAAGGACTCCCATGGCTTCCTCCTGGTGCCCAGGCACAATGCCTGCCTGACCTCCATCCCCACCCGGCACAGCCCCAGTGCTGGCAGACTTTGCCCTGCGGCAGTGCAGGGAGGTGACAGGCAGGACGTGAACCTGCCTTTGCTGCACGAAACTCCAGCTCCTCCAAGTTGGCTCCAGCACCCCCAAATCAGCTCCAGCAGGCACTTGGGTGCCCAGCTCCAGCCCTTCAACAGCACACAGGATGCAATGCAGCCGCACAGGGCTGACTCAAGCAGTTGGGTAGCGAGTCCTGTAATTGATGTCCTGTCCACAGCGCAGCAGCTCAGCTGGTTTCGGGTAAACTGTGCTTGAAACTACCCCGCCCAGAAGGGCTGGGGCAGCCTGGGCACCCAGCAGTTCTTTCAAGCATGTTTGCAGGGTGTGTGTTGAGCAGAGTGCTGTGAAAAAGCACTGGGAAAAAGCTCTCCCCTGGGATCACCCTCTCATCGAGGCACAGCCCAGCTCCACCTGGGTATGTGTGAGGGGGACACAGTGCGGAGGAGGCCTCCAAAGCCCCATGGGGGGATGCACCAAGAATTAAGAAATGCTAGGAGTAGCGTGGAGGCAACAAGGAGCTCTCTGGTTCAGAGGGATACTTTGATACATGAGCACCTTTCCAGGCAGAGAATGGGCTCAACTCAAGCTGGACCCAGCCTAGACCCTCCTCCACACATGAGGGTGTCCACAGGACAGCAGGGGAGTGAGGGCAGGACTAACAAGATGATGTTTATTCAACACTGCACCCAGCTTGTTGCACACCCCTAGGAAGCCCTGAGATGCTAAATTGTGCAAGATGCCTGCAGAGACTTGTGGGAAGGTGTGAACTGCAGGAGCCCAGAGCTGCAGCTCTTCCCTCCTCCCATGCGGGCTTGCAACATTTCCATCAGGCCTGAAGTCCCTCTGCATGGAGCAGCCATGCAGTGAGAGATGCAGGCTGAGGCTCATGCAGCCTCGGCCCTTGCCATCCTCCTCACAGGGAAGGAGAAGTATCCCTTGCTCCTGCCAGCCTCACGTGCAACAGGCTGTGGAGGGTGAGGATTTACAGGATTATTTTAATTTCCAAGTTAAAATTACCCATTAGCTCTCATCCCACTGGTGCTGTGGCAGGCAGGAGGTGAAAGGAGGCAGGCAGGGGTTGTCCTGTCCACACAGGGCTTGCAGCAGTTTGAGCTGCATGGCTGTTTAACCCATGCTTGCCTGTCCTGCACCTGGCTCCAGACCAAAAGTGCTTTGAGGGCTCAGAGCAATAATCCTCCTAAGAGCTCATCTCTCATCCAGCCAGATCCTGCCACAGGAACAGCAGGAGGAGACAAGGAGAAGCCTGTTAGCTGGTTCAAGGAGAGTGCCCGGAAAGCTGCCACAAGCCGCCTGCGGCAGAAGCAGGGCTGGATGCCCACCATTTCCCTGTGTTCCAGTGGTCCTCAGTGTGTTGGGCTGGCCAGCAGCCACCCAGGCTCTGTAAAGACCATTGCCTCCCAAACTGGAGAAGTCCATGGGAGAGGCATTCAAGCACCTAGCCTTGACAAGCCAGGGCAAAAGCCCTGCTCTCCCTGCTGCACCCTCCAGGCTGTGTGATGCATCCACAGCCCTGCCCGGGCCCCCGCCACACCATCCTCAGAGGCACCACACAGCCCAGGCTGAACCGCAACCCCCCCCGCACCCCATGCCGTGGGGATGTGCCCATCCCGGCCGCCTGCCGGGAGCAGCGGAGCCTTACCGGACATAGAGCGATCTCTTCTCGCTTGTCCGGAGCGAGCCGGAGCCAGAGCTCATGCTGCTGTTCATCATCTGCTCCCGCAGGTCGTGGATCTTGGACTCAAAGCGGCTGTACTCTGTGGGGACAGAGCTGGTCAGTGCAGGCACAGCTGCCCCCGGGCTGATCCCCACGCCCAGCCAGGCCTGTCCACGAGGCACCTCGCCCACGAGCCTGTCTGTCCCCACACACAAGGGAGGGCAAAGATAAAGGGGTTGCAGAACTCTGCAGGAGTCCAGCTAGGCCTCCAGAGTAGGCAGGGTTCCAGCTGCTCCCAACCCCACCACAACTTCCCAACAACAGCCCAGGCAAGGGCTGCTGTGACCTCCACTGCTGCTGAGCTGCAGCTCCACGAGGGAATGGCTGGGCAAGACTTGGCAAGCTGCTGACCTACAGAGCAATTCAGAACATGCAGAGAGAACGAGAGCCCCTCCAGGAGACCCCTGCCCACCAGCTGGAGCAGTGAGACATGACCACAGCCATTGGGGGAGCCCCCAGCTGCTGCTTTGCTGGCAGCAAAGACATCCTCAGCGGGAATGGGGAAAGGGAGGCAAAACACAAAGTCCCTGCCCTTGGAAGAGGAGCAGGGAGGAGGAATTCACCTTTTGCTTCTACATTCCAGCAGCAGAGATGTGCAGGAAGAGCTGGGGAACCCTCCAGAAGACACCAGCACCTTCCTGCCAGGCAGCTGGGCAGGAGCAGCCGCCACCCCAGCACCTGCTGCTGCGCCAGCCCGACCTTCAGCCGGGTGTAAAGGTCGGGCTGACACGCAGAGGGTGGAGGCACCAGGCCTCCCTAGCCAGGGCTGAATGAGGAAAGTGCAACTGTGGCTCCAGGAAAGCTGCTGGCACTGCCACAGCCCACAATGCCAGATCTCACCTCATACCCTTGATTTTGTCCCTTGGGCACATCCTGCAGTTACAGGTGAGAGAGGATAAGGCTCACCTGTGCTGTAAGACTTGCCTAGAAAGTCTTATCCACAACAAGTGGACAAGAGTCAGTGTTTTAGACGTGGCTTGGGTTTCAATTCTGGGACGGGGAGCACAGCAGCTGAGCTGTGGAGGCAAGTGCTCACTGCAGAGCAGAGCCACAGCTGTGCTGTGCTTGTGGAGCCACATCACATGGCAGGAGAAGCAACACTGCTCAGAAATGCTCTGTGGGCTTTGTTTGGGAGCCAGTCTCCCTCCCATGGACTGTCAGTGCAGATAAAAACAGGATTGGGGTATGGGACGATGCAGCTGCATCTCAGCATTTGCTGCCCTACAGCCTGGGTATCCCCCAGCTACACCCAGTTGCCAAAGATACATTTTTACTTAAACAACTGGAAAAAAAAGGCAATACACACAAAAACTGCCAAGTGACACAGAGAAACTCCATGCTAAGCCCCTTCTCCTGCCATGCAACACCCAGAGTTGCTGCAACACCACGCAGGGTCAGTTGCTTAACGTGGAGACCATGAGAACCCCTGACTGCCCCATGCCAAGGGCCACCCACTACCTCACCTGCCTTCCTGCTGGCAGAGGGAAACACAGGTGCACCAAGGCATGGACAATGCTAATTTTACAAGAAAACTGAATTCTGCCACCAAAGCAGCACCAGGGTTTTACAGAGCTCTCAGCAGGGGGAAGTGAGCTTCATCCCACTGCACATCTCTTGCCCCACACAACTCATTCTGCCCTGGAATACCCATAAGCTCTTGAAATCTAGAGAAGCATCTCTCAGAAGCAGGTACAGCTTCTTCTTAAACGTTCTTTGGTACTGAAGGGCTGTTTCATCCAAAAAGCACCACTAGAACCCTTGTTTCCAGCCAGGTCATTGCAAACCCTGCTGGGGGCACAGATTCCCTGCACACCCCACACAGAGGGGACCACTGCTCCTGCTACATAGACTCACATTCCTCCCACAACACTCTTCTCCACAAATGTGGAGGATACACTGCCTGGGATTGGACAGCAAACATAGCACAGGAGGAGATTTCTCCACCCCTAGCATCAGGTGCTGGAAGGGCAACTTGTGGGTGCCACTGCCCTGCCAGAAATGGCATATGCATCCCCCTGCTTTGCAGCCCAAGGGCAAAGTTCTCAAATGCCCCCATTTCAGCTGGGGCACTCCATGGAAAGGGACTTCCCTAGTTTTGCTGGAGTGGCCACACTGCTTGGAAGGGTAGGAGAAACCCACTGACATGACAAGAAGCACAAACCAGGCTGGCTGTGGCAAACTGAAGGACACAGGGGCTGCTGTGGCTTTAACCCCCAGAAAGCAAACAGTCCTGCCCTAGGAAGGGTGTTCCGAGGAGCCACCAACACACATTTGCTCCAGCTGTGGGAAGGCACAGAGTGGAGGAGCAGCCAGCCCCAAAGCAAACCCACTGCCTCTCTCCCAGAGCAGAGGAGGCAAGGTTACCCCAGGACTGAGCACAGGGTACTCCCAGGTGCCACAGGCACCCTTTTAACTGCACATTAGAACAGTCTGAGACAATTACCAGCAGATCATCCCCAGCAAGGAGTGCTCCTGCCTTTGCTCCCTAACTTAGGGCCACCTTGGCTCTGCACCTTGACCCTCATAAGATCTCCTGTGCAGCTGACACCCTCCCAGGAAGCTTGCCCAGGATGCAGCAAGGAGGTGAGCCAGGGCTGATCCCCACAGTGTTCAACACGTTCAGGACATGTTTATCAAGACTGAAAAGTATGTAACAGGTGAGCCGGCACCTCTTGCTGTGAGTGCCATCGCGGCGCTGCGCCGTGTGCCAGGATGTTTGCTCTTCTCACTCAGCAGCTCGATAAAAACACCACTGTACCCTCCCACTGCTTCTCCCTTTCCAGGGTGTGGGTGTTCCTAGAGCTGGGCCTGATTCTGTCCCCTGGGGCGAGCTCCATGCTGGGAATGGAATCCCTGAGTGTGCGCACGCTGTAGACCACTATCAACAAGCAGGGATCACCTGCCTGCCCCAGGGATGCCAGAACCAGCACATGTGTGTGACACACCAGCAAACACGCCCAGCAAAGCCAACAAAGCCATGGGTCTGCATCTGGGCACCAGGACACAGCACAAAGGAGAAGGCGTTGGCAGAGATGGGAGCTATGCTGGAAACTCAACTCCTGAGTACACATAAAGCCCTGTATCCAGACACTCCTGCCCGGGCCATCAGCAGGGCCCAGAAATGCCCTGTCACAGCTTTCAGCCCAGCCACTTGCAAAAACTACTGACAGCTTCAGCACAGCATTTTAGCACCCTGACCCCAGACACCTTCCCTCTGCACAGACATTTCCCTCCACAGGCATAGGAAAGCAGAAGAAAGCACAGCCATAGGGAAAGCTCAGAAGCTTTTATGACTCTTTGCACAGCCCTGGAACTTCCCTTTGAACAGACTGGCTCAGAGAAAGGCCATAATGTGACTTTTTGTATTTTCAGGTGGGGAATGTCAAAGCTTTGTTGCATGAGGTGTGAGGAGGTGGAATTGCCAAATCCAAGTGCTGGTGACAGCAGCAGGCAAAGGTCAGGGGAAGAAGTGCTCAGAGGGAATGGATCTCAAAAAAATTCCAAGGAACCCCCCTCCTCCCCCTGAGGCAGCAGTGGTCAAAGGTGCTGGTGCTAAGAAGAAAGGCAGGACAGCAGCTCCTCTTTCTAACCTTTCTTGGTCTGGTCTTTGCTTTTTACCTCCTAGCATCTGGTAGGACAAAACAGGGAGGGCCCCTCATCCCCTGAGATCTGCACAAGCAGCCTCTCTGCCCCCATGGAGCCCCAGCAAGGCCAGACACAGAGCAAGCTGTGCTCATTCAGCACCCCAAGGCAAGCCCTGCCCATGCTCAGGTACGAGAGACAGGTGCCATCCACCGCCTCTGCTAGCCGGAAGAACTTCTCAAATCCCCTTTCCACCAGCATCTCCTCCTTCAGCCATCCTACAATCCAGCTCTCCTGCTCCTTCCACACGACAAACATAGAAAAGACAAACATTTGAGAGTACATGGCCCATTGAGTGGGTCCAGCCTCACCCACACTGGGGGCTCACACCAGAGAGATCTTTCCCCTTGACTCCCAGCCCTTCAAGCCTCTGTAGCACTGAGGGCAATTTCCAGGATACAACAGCCCGTACTCCACAGCCACAATGCTGCCTCCTGGGATGGTTGCAGCTCCTGTGCTGGGTGCTGCTGTCCACACGTGCCAGGAACCATCACAGACATGGTAAATCACCAGCTACAACACATTGACATTTCCGCCTTGGTCTAAGGGGGTTTCAAAACATCTTGTCCAGTTTGACATTTAAGAGCCACTCTTAGTTGGTGTCTTTGCCAAATCTCAAGTGGCAAAGGGAGCCAGAAATACAAGAACATTAAGCGCTTCCTGGAAAGAAAGAAAAAAAAAGCCAAAACAAACAAACCCCACACCCACAGCACAGCCCTGAGCAGCACCAATGACTCGGTGCCCCAATGGCCTCTGCCACAGGATGGAGGAATAGTGGAGACCGGGACCAGCAGGACATTGCCCAGCAACGCCACAGAGGGACAAGACGAAGGACATGCTTAGGGTGGGACATCGGCCTCCTTGGAGAGGACAAGAACAGCTGGTGGAGAAAGCCAGTGGGCCCAGGAGGGACACCTTTTCCAGTGGACTGGAATCCAAGCTGCATCCAAGCACGTGCACGGTGCAGCTCTGGGCACAGCCCCGGGATCAGCCGCGGCCCCTCGCTGGCTGGCGGGGCACCCTCCCAGCGCTCGCCCTCCCAGCCCACGGGCCACGCTCCAGCGCTACCGCCCAGGGAAGCTTTCTGCGGGCAGCTGCCCGCTCCTTTCCCGCTACCCCTGGCGGGACCACCAGCCCCCGCCGCTGCCGAGGAAATCGTAACCCAGCGATAAAGAAAGGCTCGGGGTGGTGCCGCAGGTGGGATGCTCAGAGGTGGGAACGAGCCCAAACTCCGCAGCGACGCCCCGGTTCCGGCCCCGCCCGCACCGTGGTCGCCCTGCAGGACCCCTGAGCTCTCCCAACCACGGGGTCTCTCCAGCAAGGCCCGTGGGACCCCACGGAGCCGGGCCTCGCGGCGACGCCCTCCGGCAAGCAGAGCTCTTCCCCCTCACCCGAAGATGACCCCGTCCCGTCGAGCCCCGCCGCGGCCCCGATGCCGGTGGGGTCGCGGCCGGGCTGCCCGTGCGGCGGTGGGCGCTCACCTGCAGGCGGGGCGGCCGCGGCCCCGCACCCGCCCGGCCCGCACACAAAGCCGCGCAGGCACGGCCGGCGGGACGCCGCGGCCCCGCCCCCTCCCTGCGTCGGCCAATCGGCGCCCGCCCCGCCCCCGGGCCACGCCCCCGGCGGCGCCTCGCCCGCAGCCCCTCGCCCCGGCCTCTTACCCCGCGCGCCAGCCACCGCCCCGCCCCTCATCTGCATATCCACACCCACTTCATCTGAATATCAACACTCCGTATCTGCATAACCACTCCTCCCATGGCTGTGCCCCGCCCTCCTCGGTCGCGGTCCTGGTTCCGGTCCCGCTCCCTGTCCCGGTCCCGCTCCCGGTCGCTCGTGGCGGTACCTTCGGGCCGGTACTGCGCGATGATGGTCACCGTCTGCCCCGCCCGCTTCAGCGCCGCCGCCGCCTGCTCGTGGGTGGCGTTGCGAAGGTTCACGCCGTTCACCTGCCAGGACAGAACGGCTCCGCTGAACCAGACCCATGCGGGGACCGATTGAGGGGGTCTGCCCCGCGCCTCGGCCCCGCTGCTCCGCCTCTGTACCGCTACCCACGGTACTCACGGTACCCACACTCTCAGAGCCTCGTCACTGCCGCTACAACCCCAGTACCACGCCTGGTACTGGCACTTCCAGTACCGGCACACCCAGTACCAGCCCCCGGCCAGCCCAGGCACCAGGGCCCCACCGCAGGCACCCCGCGGCCGTGTCAACACACCAGCACCCGGGATGAATCCCACAGATCTGTGCTTCGGGTGGCAGGGGACACGTGCCCACCCGGGGCTATGGGAGGCCATGAAGGGGCAGCGAATGCCCCACCAACTCACCGAAAGGATACGGTCTCCCCTCCGCAGCTCTCCACTGAGGTCAGCAGGGCCTCCAGCCAGGATGAAGGACACAAAGATCCCCTCGCCGTCTTCCCCTCCAACAATGTTGAAGCCCAGGCCGGTAGAGCCTTTGTGCAGGATGATTTTCCGGGGCTCCCTGATAGGGCATATAAGGGACAGGGAGACATCAGGGTGAGGAGCAGCAAAGCTGGTGACAGGCTTTTCTGTGCTCAGGGTTTGTGGCACATTGGTGAGGCTGGAGTCATCCGAGTGCAGCCTGGTGTGACTCAGCCCTCAGCACTGTGGAGACTGATAAACCAGAAGAGATGGCAGGCGATGTGACATGAGACACAGCATGGACAGAGACAGAGCATCCACCGTGAAATGATACACAGGAACACTGCGCTGCATGGTGGCATCTGATGCCATGAGCCAGGAGAGTGGGATCAAGCCCCTCCACAGCATGGCAAGTGTGCCTACAACCCCATGCACCCCTCCAATGCCACAGACCCTGCACAGCTCAATAGAAGTCCTAAATTTTTTGATGACTTAATTCTATCACAGCTCAAACAATAGGCAGGCATAAGCAGGAAGATGGCCTGGCATTGCAAAACTCCTGTGTCAATTGTCTGGGAGAAAGAAACAATGTGATGGGAACACCGGCAGCTCCTGGATCAAGCTCTGGATTGAAAAGGAATAAATGATGCCAGACAATTGGCACAGGCTGGTGGTGATTGTCAGCAAACCTGATACTGGAGACCATCAATGCATCTGCTGTGGCTGGATCCTGGGCACTTCCTCAGGTACCACAAGGACCAAAGGCCTGACATTGAGTTCAGCAGCCTGATCAACCACTCACCTGCCAGGTGTCAGAGGGAAATCTCTGGGCTGTGTTTGGAGAGATGCTGGAGCCCAGGCATGGCACTGAGTGAGGGCACCCTAAAATGCTGGCAGATTTGTGCTAAGAGGACCCTGGGGCACTGGGGTGGGGGGGCTGGAGCACACCAGAACCAGGAGATCAGGAAAACCATGGAAATGCTCAGTCAAAAGATGCTCAGCCCTAAGTCCTCAAGATGTTACCAGTGCTTGGCTTAGGGGTAATTGTGAGGGGCAGGGAGGGTTGCAGCCCTCAGTCCCTCTGCAGCAAAGCTGTGCCTAGGGCTAGAGTTCTCTCAGGGGAAGAAATAGGTCAGGTTTCTGGGTCTGCAAACTCTGCCTCCAACCAGGAGATGAACTTGCTCTGCCCCTTTGGTTTCGCTGCTGCCCAAGCAGCATGCAGGAAGCACAACCTCAACTCAGTGTAGGGGAAGCATCCTCAGCACCTGTGAGGACCAGACAATTTGGTGGAAGGTAAAAAGACCCTACAAAAATGAGGAGAAGTAATGAAGCCCCGGATAGGTAGATCACAGGTCTCAGTCATGACTCTTGGCTTCCATCCTCGTCACAGGAGGCATGACACAGATCCTCCAGGCAGATCCCATGCTGAATTTTGCAGAGTTAACACCGGGACCTCCGCACAGAACAGCTGAGGGGATCCTGTGGGGCTGTGCTGGGTCTTGGTTGCAGTGGTGGAGCTCACTGAAAAGCAGATTCTTTGGTTCCCAGCCCTAGGTGCTGCAGGACATGAGAGTCACTGGAACCCCATCCCCATCTAAGCAGCACTTGTGCCCATGGGAGGGGGAGAGGCTGGATACTGGACCTCTGCTTTCCCTAAGGAATGGCTGGCAGGAGCCTTATGGGAGACAGTTTCTTTTTCAGGGCAAGCTGCTGCCCTTCCCCACACCAGTAAGTTGCGTTTGGACCACACTGGTCCTAGTGCACAATCTTGATGCCAACAGACCCGCAGCAATGACACTGTTCTGAGGGGGTCAGCAATACATACAAGGCTTTCAGCACTGTCCTGGGCAGTATGAGGGAAGCGCTGAGCCCACTGCAGGCTGTGGATCTGTTGGGTAGCAAGGGGCTGTGTCTGGGCACAGGCACCCAGTGGTGCCCAGTGTCTGTAGTGGGGCCCTCCACAAGGCAGCACCATCCTCTAGTGGCCACCAGCACGTGCTGCACCAGGGCCACTGCTGAGCCATTGCTGATCCACTGCCACTGCCAAGCCACTACTGGGCCACTGGAAACCCTGACCATACTACTGCCAAGCCACTGCTGAGCCACTGCAGAGCCATCACTGTGCCGCTGCCAAGCCACCGCTGAGCCCTCACTGTGCCATTGCCACTGGCTGTGGCCAGCCTAAGCTGGGTTGCTCTTTCTGCTCTCTAGTCCACAAATGGGAATGTTGGCACTTGTGAGAAGGGACACCCTGGTAGGACCAGGGTGTCTGGTGTGTTTCCCAAATACTGGGACTCAGTCCCTTCTGTGGGGCACTGTAATGGCAGACAGCACTGCTCATACCTGTGGCATCACCCCCCAGTGCCCCAACAGCACAGAAGTTGCTACACCTGGTGAGGATGCAGTGCCAGAAACAGGCTCTAGAGCTGGCATCAATGGTCCCGAGTCCAGTGGGAGAGTTGGGGTGCGTGTGGAAGGTAGTACTGCACAAATAATGGCATGCAGAGACACCCGGCTGTGGCTGAGCACCAAGAAATGAGAAAACCCTGTGACAAAGATGAGTGCAGACACTCTCCAGGAGGATGTCAGGCCTGACAAGACTTGCAGATGGCAAGTCAGGGTCTCCCACTCCAGCATCCACCATTGACCTGCAGAATGGGAGAATCCTGGACAAAGCTACTGCATCTTCCACTGTAGACACTCTCAAAAGGAGCCTGCAATCTTGTTCCAAACAGCAGAGCCAGTCCTAAGCCTAGGTTGAGTGTTGGTCTTTAGAAATCAGCCTAAGCCCTACAGTCCTGGCCCTGGGGATAGCACATTCAGAGCACTGGCCCCAAGGCTGTGACAATAAGAGGGTAAGCTGTAAGAATCAGCTAGTAGAGCAGAATTTTACAGGTCTTGCTCTTCCACCCTCATCTTGAAGCTTTGGAGAAGTTTTATACTGCATTTAGGCTCAGAGCAATGTTTTCTTTGTGCTCCTCTTTATTTCCTGGCTTCAGGAAACAAACCTGCTCATGCAGCGTAAAGGATTCTACTGGGGCAAAGGGGGCTGTGTCAGGGCTGGACAGGAGGCTCTCAGGCCAGGGGCTGGCAGTCATTGAAATTGCACATGAGTGCAGGTGGTCTGGGCTGCCAGTCTCAGGGAGTGTGGGAGGGGCCCCACTTGTCTGCAAGGCTGTGCTCCCCCTAGCCCTTCACCCCTGCCACACCTCCATCCCAGGAGCCTGTGGCACTGCTGGATGGCACCGTAAGGGCAGGGAACACCTTGTATTCCAGGTATTGTAAAATCAGCAAGAGAACGAAGCTGAAATGCAGTTGTGTAAGGCTTGTGAAAGGGCAGGAGAGGGAATGGAGAGGGAGTGAATGCAGCAAGCCAGAAATTGACACAGCAGGGTTGGTCTCAGGGGGGTGAGCACAGAGCTCATTATGGGGACCTCAAGCATTGCACCATGCATCTACAAATGGCCTTTCGAGGCTCTGAACTGGCAGTGGGGATGATGTCAAGCCACCACAGAGGGAAAAATGAGGGAATGAGAAGGATCATGATAAGGATGCTCATGCCTGGCACTCACCTGGTGAAGTCATCATCTCCGATCATGTGCCGAGGGATGGGTGAGTACCGGGATGGAGTCACCTGGGGAGGGATGGGATAGGCAGGCTTGTTCTCAACGCTGCCCAGGTAGCCCAGACTGGAGTTATGGCTTATGTGGTTGTCAGCCAAGGCTGAGAAGGCTGCAGGGGAGGAGAAGGTCATCAGGAGCAGAAATCCATACACAATGAGGACATGGAGATGGGCCTAGCCCTGCTCCCCACCCCAACACGCCCGGGTGCCCCACAGCCCCGCGTGCCCAGCCAGTGGCCAGCAGCATACGTACTGCTGGCGTAGTCGGGGGGCGCGTACATGTCGTTGAGGTGGATGTTGCCGGGCTTGGCCACTTTCAGGTACACCATGTCAGAGGTGTTCTTCAGGGCGGCCACTGCCTCCTCGTGCCGCACGTCCTGCAGGTTTGTGTTATTCACCTGCCAGAGGGAAAGGGCTGGATGACATGGCTGAGCAGGAGGGCAGGGACCAGTGCAGCCCTGCAGGAGTGTTTTTCCATCAGGGAGGTGGCTTCAGTAGCTTTACAGTAGCTTCAGAGGCCCTGTCCCATTGCCTTGGGCTTGTCCTCCTGCCTGCAGCCATTACTGTGCCTGCCCTGCCACAGCAACATCCCAGCAGGAGCTCCAGGGAAGAGGAGTGAAGCTGCTGATAGGATGGTGCTGGGGTTCAGGATCAACACTGCATCACAGTGGAACCGGTTCAGCTTCACCTCACAGCTGGCTGTGGCCATGGGGCTTACCGCAAGCAGCCGGTCCCCGATCTGCAGGCGCCCGTCCTTTTGGGCAGCACCTCCCTCGATGATCTTGGTGATGTAGATGCTGTTGTCCCCAGGGATGTGCTGGTTCCCGATGCCCCCTGCAATGCTGAACCCCAGGCCTGAGGAGAGTGAGAATGCAGGTGAGGGACAGACAGATAGACAGAGTCCTGGGCTGGCACCACAGCCCCTGTACCTCACTGAGCTTCACAACCTGCCCAAACTCAGCAGGCAACGGGCCACCCCACTGCTGCCTGGGGCTAGTCTGGCCACCATGCACAGCATTGTGGGTCTGTCCCTTACCCTGTGCCCCACAGCATCCCACACTGCTGGGCCACCCTGCAGCATCCTGTGCTGTGGCGGTGCCACCTTGCATCCCTCATCCCCCATGGGGCTGCCCTGCATCTCATGACATCTCACACCAAGGGGTCACCCCACACTGTCCTGTGGGGCAGGGGGGCACCCTGGCCAAGCGAGCAGAGTGAGGGGTTCACCTTTGGGGCCCTTCATCAGGTTAACCTCCATGATGGTCTCTGGTGGGGGCTGCCGGCGGCGCACCACAAGCCGCACCACGGGGCCTGCTTCCTTCAGGGCCTCCACAGCTTTGCTGTGCACAACCTCAGAGACGTCCACGTCGTTCACCCGCAGCACGCAGTCGTTCACCCTGTGGGCACAGGATGGCCCTGAGCATCCCTGCCACCCTCCTCCAGCCACACAAATGAGATTTCCTCAAGCTGGCCAGATCATGCCCTGCTGGAGTGAGAAAGGGTTTCCTCCCAAAGTAGGGGGAGCAGGGAAGAGGGGAACTGGTCCCTATAGTGCAACTCTGATGGAGATGGGAGATGAGAAGGAAGGCTGGATCCCTGCCCTGGGCTGTAGCGGGATGGACGGGAGCAGGAGCCTGATACAGGGAGGGGAGGATGGGTGGCTACAGACAGGAGGCTGGTCACCAGAGATGGTGGACATGTCTGTCCTGAGGGGATCTGGCTGTGGGAAAGAGACATACGGAGGCCAGGGACCATGTCAGGAAAAGGGGCCTAGAGGGTCCATGCAGAGATCCTGGGTGACAGCCTGGCTGCTCCCCCAGCCCTGTACTCACCCTAAACGGCCATCCATGGCTGCTGCTCCCCCGGGGATGATCTTGGTGATGAAGATACCTGGGTCATCTGGAACATGGGGGTTGTCGATGCCGCCCGCTATGCTGAAGCCGAGGCCGGAGTTACCCTGTGGGAAATCAAATGCTGCATCTTTCCCCCATAGGCAGCTGCTTGCTGCCAGCCCTCCTTAAATGGTTACCCCCAGCCGTGGGACTGCCTGGGGCGCAGGAGCCCTTACAGCATCTATCACACCCCGGGGTGCCCGGCTCAGGGGGCAGAGGGATGCTGGCCAGAGGAGAGGCTGGCGTTCCTCAGCTGAGCGCTCGGTGCAGCAGCGTGGAGCACTGAACAGATGGAGTGGGAGAGTGGGAGCCGCCGAGGACCTCCCTCACCACCGCGTCTCCACGGAGAGACTAAGGCAGGCGGGGAGCTGGGGGAAGAGGAGGTGGTCCTTGGCGGAGAAAACCTCCCCTTGCTGGTTGCTCCCCAGGAGGAGACACCAATGCCGCAGCCTGCACAGACCAGCGGGGATTGTGCCAGTCACCAGCATCCCACTCCTGCCCCTCTGCACTCTGAGATGTAGCCCTGGCACAGAGCCAAGCTGGGAACCAGCAACGCTGATGCCAAAATTTACAGGTTTGGGTGGAGGTGGCTATCAGGATGGAGTGGGCTTTCCAGTTCTGTCACGTTTTCCTCACAGACATGCTTGGAGCATCACTTGAGCTTCTCCTGCTGAGTTATGCCTGGAAGGAGTGCAGGAACCACAGCTCATCTCCAGGCCATTCCCCCAGCATCTCAGGATTGAGTGGCTGTGGCCCTGTGCTGCGTCTCCCACTTGCAGGATCCTCATTAGTGACACACTCACAGGCACTGCCTCCAGATCCATGCTTGATGCAAGTGGACAATTCCTGCCTTTTTTGCTCTGCCTTGAAAATCAGATGGCTTCTTGCCTTGTTTCCTCATGTGGAAGAGCTGACACTTAGTCACATACTATTGTGCCTGCCTCTCTTGCACATGAGTGGGCTCAGGCCAAGCTCTCCTGGCTGCCCTTGGCCCCAGTGCCCAGTGCCTCCCCAGTGGGAGATGAGGGGGTTCTCTGCTCTCCCAGGGGACCTGTGGCTGAGAGGGCCACACTGGAACTCCATCTTCCCACGATAATTTAGCACCAACAGCTGGGGCTTGCACTTTTCACCAGCAATTTTGCCCCAGTATCAGCTCCTGCAGCGATGCAGAGCTGGCTTCATGATGCTGCTGACATAGCAGCAGAAGCCACCAATGCCTGCCACTGTGCAGCGCTCCCGGATGTTCCCTGTCCAGCTGGGATTTGGCTGGCATGTGACATGGAGGCATTCAATAGTAAAGGGTCTGAGGCTGCTTTCTTTCCTCTGTGCTGAGCTCTGATTACCCTGTGCCTAGCTCAAAAAAGCTCCTTACTGTCACAGAGACCAAGCCTGGCTTCAGCAAGGCAGGTGAGATTGTAAGATGATCTCCGGGCATTTGTTGTGCCTGTCTGTGGGAGGTCCTTGGTTAGCTACAAAATCTGGAAATTATCTGGGAGGTGTTAATTTTTATTTTGATAAACCTCAAGGGATTTCTTATGCTTTTTTTTTAGACATCAGGGTTGATGCCAGGGCAGTTCCTGCTGTGGACACATATATGGTGGATAAACACAAAGCCATGACCCTCTCCAGACTGTGTTTCTGCTATTATTGCCCCCAAAATGCTGCTGCATTTACGCTTGTCTTTACAACAAAGACAAAGATTAATAACAGTGACTGAGCAGCGATTTTGAGATACACTGAGGTAAGTTCTGGAGGCCAAACACCTGAGCAAGGGGACAGCCTCACCTGCAGGAACCAGGGTTCTTCTCCTGCATTAAGACAGGATTGCTGGATCCCACCAGGGACCAGGTGAAGGGGAAGGATCTGGGTATGGTCCATGCTAGCCCAGGTTGCTAAGCCCTGAGATTCCCTCATGGTTTCTTGCTGTCAGAGAATGAATTGCTGCTTGGGGCTTTGAAATTGAGGCATCAATGAGTTGCCTCTCTGTGTGGTCCTGCCAGCTCTTTCCCTGTTCCCACTATGGGCTGAGGACAAGGGACGCCCTGAATCCCTGAAACAAGGCTTTTCCTGTGACTTGGGCCTGGAGCAAGAAGCACTTAGCCCAGAAAGGAAGGAACCCCTGGGCTGGTTTTGTCAGGCACGCGGGGAAGCGGTGGGTGAGGCGACAGCCCCAGATAACCTTCCGTCCACCCACCTCTGTGATGCAGAGCCAAGGAAAGGAGGGAGATGACTAAAGGCAGAGAGGAACAGAATAATGAGCGATGCGTCTTCCCCTGCAATGCCGGCCACGCGGCGAGGCTGAGCCGCCTGGCACGGCAGTGAGGGGGAGGCAAGGTGTGCTGTGGAGAGCCGCGGGCAGCCTCCCACCACAGCCATTCCCAGCCAGCAGGGCTGTGCCTGTCTCACGGAGTAAACCCTGGGCCAGCTTTTCCTGCTCCCTCTCCATCCCTCCTCCACTGCTGCTTCCTGGGCAACAAGAAAGCCCTTTGTGCCCTCTGTGGTACTGGCTTGCCCCAGGATAAACCCTATAGATGGGGGAGCTAATTCTAGCCATGGCTGGTGTGGTGCACGCCATCACCTCTGTGTTGCCAACAAAGAAAAGGCTTGAGCAGGAACTTCCTCCATTGTGGTTTGTTTTACTAAATAGCCTGCTCTTGCAGCCTAGCATCCCAAGGCTTTGTGCCCTAGAGTGACAGGGAGCCTGGTGGCAGGGTGGCTTTGGTCCCTGTGCCCAGTTGTGGGTGCACCCACCTGTGTCTGCATAAGCTGAGCCCCCCACACCTCTGTTTTCTGACAAAGGCAATGACAAAGAGCCTGCCCCCATGCTCTGCACTGATGGTTTTGTGGGGGTGAGGGTGTGAATGAGGGAGGCAAGGGAGAAGCCCTCCTCCCTCCCTTCTGGAGCGGTGTGCAGGGGGAGAGGAGACCAGCAAGCCCACCCTGGTGGGAGCCAGGCTGGCAAAGCAGGTGCAACACCTGTGAAAGCCTCCAGAGAGAGCGAGGAGCAGAGACCAACCTCCCCCCATCAGCTGTGCAGGGATGCGTGGGGGGCCAGCAGTGCCGGGGGGTGGGAGAGTGGGAGGAGGCTGCTGGTGGGTGAGTAAGGAGTACTTACCCTTTCCAAGACGATCTCTTCATATTTGAACATCCCATCACTGCCATTCATCTGGAGAGAGGGAGACAGCATGTTACGACTCTCTGCTGGTCCTGGGGGAATTTGTTTTTCCTCTCTGATAGCTGAACATGAAGAATCCAACCTAAAAGCTGCACCATCACGGCTGAAAAAAACCTCAAAATGCAACTGCTTGGCCTTGCCCGGGAATTAAACCATGTGCTGCTTTTCTCCCTGGGCATGAGCCAAAGCCCACTGACTTTAATGCACTTCTGTGCAAAGCCTTTATTCTCCCAGCTCATTTCTCCAGCCATGAAAAGGAACACAGCCGAAGGCACAAAAAGAAATAACACCTTTGTTACACAGCATATAATTAACCTCAGGAATTCACTGCTTGAGGAAGGGAAGAGAGGGGGTCGGTCCATTTAAAGGGAAAAAAATGTCTGTACATAATAACATAATAAACACCTTTAGCAGCTTATATTTTTTAAATCTTTTCATAGCATGACTGTATTAACAGGAAATTCAGAATAATTTATTATATGAAGTTAGTTGGGTGCAAAGGAAACAAGGTGTGAGAGAGTGGGGCACAGTAAGAGGTGAAAACATTGTGGTGCTCTTATGTACAAAAATGGTGTAGCTTGTCTCAGTGCTGTACACCACACTGATCCCCACGCTAAAAGTCTCTCATACGCAATGTATCAAAGTAGAGTTCTTGGAAACATAATGAATAGAAACAAAAAGGGATGCAATTGTAGGCTGCAAAATGGTAAATGTAGACTCAAAAAAAAAAAAAAAAATCAATTTTCCTCATAATCAACAATGCACAGGGAAAATGCAGCAGTTTCACTCCAGATCATCAGGATCAGGCCAGGAACAGCTGCCAAGGTCTAAAATTTCGCAAGATTTGCAATGCAATTGGCTACTGAAACATCCAACACTTAACAGCAACAGTTTCAAAGAAAACTGAGTTGGACGGGAACCCAAAGGGTCATGGAATCCAACTCCTGGCCCTGCACAGACCCCCCAACAATCCCATCATGTGCCTCAGGGTGTTGTCCAAATGCCCCTTGAGCTCTGGCAGCCTTGGGGCCATGACCAATCCCTGGGGAGCCTGTTCAATGCCCCACCACCCTCTGCGTGAAAATCCTTGTCCTAATGTCCAACCTAAACCTCCCCTGGCACAGCTTTATGCCCTTCCCTCAGATCCTGTCACTGAGCACCTGAGAGATCAGTGACCGCTCCTCTGATTCCCCTCACGAGGAAGCTGCAGACTGTGGTGAGGTCTGTCTTCAATCTCCTCCTCTCCAGACTTAATAAGCCAAGTCACCTCACCCTTTCTCATATGGTCTCCTCTAGATCCTTCACTACCTTTGTAGCCTCCTTTGGATGCTCTGTAATAGCTTTATATCCTTTTATTGTGGCCCTAGGACTTGAGGTGAGGCTGCCCCACCGGGAGCAGAGCCGGACAATCCCTCCCTTTTCTGTCAGGTGATGTTGTCCCTGCTGCACCCCAGGCCAAGGTTGGGGTAGTAGCCAAAGTAGCCTTTTTGGCTACTAGGGCACACTGTTGACTCACATTTATTTTGGAGGGGACTGAACTCAATCTTGTAATTTGAGTCATTCTCAGAAACAAGGGATGGGACATGGGTAGTTCTGAATGACAAGGCAGAGACATTGGAACCCTGCCATGAACACCTCTCTCACTTTGAAGTCCTGCCTCTGCCTGTGGCCTATGGACAATGTTCAGGGTTCCTCATCTGGATTTTACATCCACCATTAAGTGATGGGTCATAGATCATATGGAGCCACTTCCTGTATATGCTCTGTATCCCAAACTGGAGCTGGCATGCCTTTGTTTGGACACAGTTCTCATGAAGCACCAACAAGTGGCTGTGTCCTGCTTTCCTAGCTCCTTGCTATCTGCCCCTGCAGAGGCACAGCCCTGCCATCCTCCACACTCCCAGAGAGCTGGGTCATTCCCTGGAGGGAACAGCAACCATTCTTTATACTAAAGCCATCATCACCACAGAAGAAAACCCGGTGAGGCAACGCGAGGCTCTATTGATAGGTAGAAAGAAGAAACAGGAGTTTTTCTAAGCAGCAACAATCAGGGGCCCAGGCAGAGAAGCAGTTCTGCAGGACAGGATTTGGGATAGGGCTGTGGCACCTGTGACACACACACGGTCATCCCCTGCCCTGGGAGGCCAAAGCAATCCCACACCCTGTACTGTGCTTCAAGGATGAGGTTGGGCAAAGAGGAAAGGGAGGCTCCAGGGAACGCAGGCTGAGTGTGTTGTCCCTCCTTAGATGCACCCTTGTGCCTGGTGCCTCTCAGCCACAGGAAGATTTCAGGGGACAGTTCAAGGTTGGACATCCAGATACTCCAATAGTAGGATGCTCAGATCCTCCCAGCACATTGGGGAGGGCTTTGACCAGCTCTTACAGGAGGATCTTGCAGCAGGAAAGTACCACAACTTGTGGGATTAACCCACAGCAGGATCCCTGACAGCCTCAGAGGGTCCGGGACACATGGTCAGTGCCACCTTTGGCCACAGTGCCGCCCTGTGCTGTGCTCCTGTGGGCAGAGGGGCACTGCTTCCCTTGCCAAAACTTCCCCCTCCGGCATGGGCCACCTTTTGCTCTTCTCATCTTCCCATACTGACTAATGCTAAGTGCAGTTGGCTTGCTGGCCAATGCAACCCTCAGAGCAGCACGGCCTCCCTCAGCATGGCCTCCCTCAGTACAGCCATCCTCAGCACAGCCTCCCTCAGCACGGCCTCCCTCACACAGCCTCCCTCAGCACAGCCTCCCTCAGCATGGCCTCCCTCAGCACGGCTTCCCTCAGCACGGCTTCCCTCACACAGCCTCCCTCAGCACGGCTTCCCTCACACAGCCTCCCTCACACAGCCTCCCTCACACAGCCTCCCTCAGCACGGCCATCCTCGGCACGGCCATCCTCAGCACGGCCATCCTCAGCACAGCCTCCCTCAGCACGGCCTCCCTCAGCACGGCCTCCCTCAGCACGGCCATCCTCAGCACGGCCTCCCTCAGCACAGCCATCCTCAGCACAGCCTCCCTCACACAGCCTCCCTCAGCATGGCTTCCCTCAGCACGGCCATCCTCAGCACAGCCATCCTCAGCACAGCCATCCTCAGCACAGCCATCCTCAGCACGGCCATCCTCAGCACGGCCATCCTCAGCACAGCCATCCTCAGCACGGCCATCCTCAGCACAGCCATCCTCAGCACGGCCATCCTCGGCACGGCCATCCTCGGCACGGCTATCCTTAGCACGGCCATCCTCAGCACGGCCATCCTCAGCACAGCCTCCCTCAGCACAGCCTCCCTCAGCACGGCCATCCTCGGCATGGCCATCCTCAGCACAGCCATCCTCAGCACGGCCATCCTCAGCACGGCCATCCTCAGCACGGCCATCCTCAGCACGGCCATCCTCAGCACGGCCATCCTCAGCACAGCCATCCTCAGCACAGCCATCCTCAGCACAGCCTCCCTCACACAGCCTCCCTCAGCACGGCCATCCTCAGCACAGCCATCCTCAGCACGGCCATCCTCAGCACAGCCATCCTCAGCACAGCCATCCTCAGCACAGCCATCCTCAGCACGGCCATCCTCAGCACAGCCATCCTCAGCACGGCCATCCTCAGCACGGCCATCCTCAGCACAGCCTCCCTCAGCACGGCCATCCTCAGCACAGCCTCCCTCAGCACGGCCATCCTCAGCACAGCCATCCTCAGCACAGCCATCCTCAGCACAGCCATCCTCAGCACGGCCATCCTCAGCACGGCCATCCTCAGCACGGCCATCCTCAGCACGGCCATCCTCAGCACAGCCTCCCTCAGCATGGCCTCCCTCAGCACGGCCATCCTCAGCACAGCCATCCTCAGCACAGCCATCCTCAGCACGGCCTCCCTCAGCACGGCCTCCAGCCCATCCCCTCTCTGCAGTTGGTATCCCGGTGCGTGGGGCGCAGCGTTGCCTCTCCCCGGCTTTCCAGCAACTCAGATTCCTGGCACCCTTTGCTACTACACACATTGTCCTCTGTGCTTTGGCATTCAACACAGTTGCCACACAGCCAGCCATATGCACACCCACGGCCGCAGAGGAACAGCGTACACATCCCTCCAGGATGGGGATCTGCAGAAAACTGTGACAATCTGTGAGCCATGGTGAGAGCCAGCGCACACAGGCCCCGCTAAGGAGCGGCTGCTGCTGGCAGCACCCAGGGTACTCTGACACCTGACACACAGACCCCATCAGACACCCTGACACACAGACCCCATCAGGCACCCTGACACACAGACCCCATCAGGCACCCTGACACACAGACCCCATCAGACATCCCGGCACATGACCCCATCAGACACCCCAACACACAGACCCCATCAGACACCCTGACACACAGACCCCATCAGACACCCTGACACACAGACCCCATCAGGCACCCTGACACACAGACCCCATCAGACATCCCGGCACATGACCCCATCAGACACCCCAACACACAGACCCCATCAGACACCCCAACACACAGACCCCATCAGACACCCTGACACACAGACCCCATCAGACACCCTGACACACAGACCTCATCAGACACCCCAGCACACAGACCCCATCAGACACCCTGACATACAGACCCCATCAGACACCCCAGCACACAGACCCCATCAGACACCCTGACACACAGACCCCATCAGACACCCTGACACACAGACCTCATCAGACACCCCGGCACACAGACCCCATCAGACACCCTGACATACAGACCCCATCAGACACCCCAGCACACAGACCCCATCAGACACCCTGACATACAGACCCCGTCAGACACCCTGACATACAGACCCCATCAGACACCCCGGCACACAGACCCCATCAGACACCCCAGCACACAGACCCCATCAGACACCCCAGCACACAGACCCCATCAGACACCCTGACACACAGACCCCATCAGACACCCCGGCACACAGACCCCATCAGACACCCTGACATACAGACCCCGTCAGACACCCTGACACACAGACCCCATCAGACACCCCGGCACACAGACTCCATCAGAGCCCTGGTGCTGCCAGGCAGGTGAGCTGGAATAGCCCTTCTCCCCAAGTCCCTCGGCTGCCAATGCTGAGCAGTTTTGCACTGCTCCCGGAAAGCTGGCGGTGTAGGTGCTTGCTTGATGTGGTGCCTGCTGGGAGCAGCCTGCACTGTCCAGACATGCTGTGGTCAGCCAGGCCTGACCATGAAGTTTTAGCTCAGATTATGTTATCAAAATTCACGCAATGGAATACCAGCTAATTGTATAAGGAAGTCAAATGAAGAACTTAATATATACCACGTAACCAAGGGAACAAGCCAACAA